>NW_024609839.1:6270195-7470195 GCF_016920785.2 Ixodes scapularis | reverse complement strand
GGAGAAATCGGGTTTAACCCGATCCTCCTAAAACATGTTCAGGGCGTAAAAATCGGGTAAAATCGAGTTTTACCCAAAAACTAACAACCCTATATATATATATATATATTATTAAGTTTCCTTTTCTCCGCACGATACATACCTTTTGCAGGAGCGATTTGACCCGCATTTCAAGGAACAGCCGTGTACAAAAGACCACCCTAGCGAACCACGTGGCATTGCTTCGTACGAGACTTCCGATGCTGTGTTGTCAAAGTGTTTGACAATCTCTTTGGCTCGAAGGAACGTATCTTTCGCTACATGTCAAGGTATATGTTAAGAGGAAGAATATAAAACAAATTGGGTTGTGTGTGTGTTTATACAGCCTAGAACTTGGTCTGCCTCACAGGGGCGACGAGTCTCCCAGCTGAAGATGAGAAATTTAGCCAGTGCGGTACAGCCGCTAGCCTGGGGTCTTTAACGTGCATCACGCAGTAGTGATACACGACCGCACGCCGGTACGATGCTCATCCAGATCGAAACGGGCAGGGGTGGGGCTCGAACCCAGGATCCCTGGGTTCTGCAGCGCGAGCTTTCGCTCCACGTGCTCCGAGCTGGTGTGCGCTAGACCACTCGGCCACCGATCCCCCCCGAGGAAGAATATAGACCTACCTGCTGTGTCATGTTCCTCATGCACTTGATACCGGGGCCGCGGCGATCGTCGTACGACGGCGGCGTCTTCCAGTGGTCGTAGTTGGTCTCTAGCAGAAACCACTTGTCCTTTGTGTCCGAAAGCTGGTACACGTCCGCGTGGTCGCTATTCCTGCTCCTCGTTATGATGGCAGCCTGTGGAACAAAAAAAAATGCACCTCTTTCACATAAAGAAGACAACAAGCGGTCAAAGCTCCAACTACGCTTGGCGTCTGAAAGGGGAAGGAGATGATGAGAGCAGCAGGAGAAAACAGAGAGATGAACTGTGTGGCCTGGCTCAGAAGGGGAGATGCGCTACATCTCCTACCTACCTCCTCCGCAACCCATATGAATCGCGGAGGAAGCAGGAATGGCAGTGCCTTTTTAGTTTCGTACGCCACCCGTAGTTCAAGTCTTCGCCGCTGCGTGAGGGGGGGCCTGCGCATGAACAGAACTGAAATAGGTCCATTGACAAACCCTTGATAAGACGAGAAAATTGCCGGAGTAAAATTAATAAGTGGGCAAGCTGGTACATGTTTAACTTGTGAAGCGCCTAAAAAATGAGGTCACGAGGAAGACGAGACAGGACCAAGCGGTGAGGTTACTCCTGCGACTAAGCGCAGGAGTAACCTTGCCGAAACGGAGGAAAGCGATAGATGAGACATTTGATTGGTCCTGCGTGGTGCACCTTACCTCTCCAGATTTGGTTCCACCGAGGATGAAGTAGACGGGGGCGAGAAGTTTTGTCGTGGACAGTGTCATTTTGGCGACGTCGTAGCTGGTTGCGTTTTCCATCAGGTCCCGCGTCAGGAACCCAACCCAATGCTGACTGTGGTCGCCGAGAATCCACTCAAGCAGGCCTAAAAAGAGCAGCATTTAAATGCCGATATAATTAAGTTGGAGATCGCTCGTGCTCATTTTGGGCCTCAAAACCCAGTTCTATGACGTGGTTGGGTTAGGAGACAGAAAATAAAGTGAAGAACTGAAGAACTTCCATGGAACTACTATATAAAAAAAAAATATATCCGGGGTAAAATAAAAGCAGCGTTTGAAAGTCTTTGAATTCCAGCGGAGTTGCTGGACTTTGGGTTTTAGGTAGCAAGAAATTATCACATTTTAAAGGTATCTATGTGCGTGTGCAGTGCTCACGGAAGTTGGGAACAAATGCCTTTGTTTACATGTACGGGGACTTCCCGAGAAAGGAGAACCGTGTTTTTCGGCCCTCCTAAATAAATTATGCATCGCAGAGTGCTCAAACTTTGTGAAAATCGGAAACTAGCAATTCAGATAGAATGTGAAAATTTTAGAACATGACATTACCTGGATCAAAAGATCATTGAGGAAAAACTAACTTTCTCTTATAAGCCAACCACCTAACGCTAATTTCATCAAACCAAAAAATGACATTGCTGGTGCCTGTAGCATTTATATCAGTAAAACAAACTTGTCAGCAAGAAAGAAAACAATATTTTCTTCCTTACTGACAAGCGTTTCTCACTGATTATATATATATATATATGGGTGATTTCATCTCAACTCAGGCACGAATTTTGGGTCAAATTTTTAATTTTTGTCAAAAAAATATGTTTTTGGGCAATTCCTATAATAAAGGAAGACGCAAACGGCGACTTCGTCAGATTTTTTTGTTCTCAAGGTATGGACAGTTGAAGCGGCCAAGGTGCAAACTGATGTTTTTCCAGCTTATCGGAGGTGCCATATTTCACTCCCATCACTTTTCCCTATGTTTTACGCTAAATCAATATAACTTTTTAAGAACACTCTCGCGATATGCTTTTTTATGCTAATTAAGCATCTAGGTCATAAGATCCTTAATGTTCTTGTTTCTTTAATTGTCAAACCGCCTCTGCGACAATATTTTAGAAAGTTCAGCAAGCTGTTGTGCTGTGCGACCTAATCAACATATTTTTATGATCTTTACATCACCGTAGGACTCTAATTAAGCTCTTTCTTTTGAGTATATATCTGAATATTTTGCGCTGAATATATAATGCGCAACATCTGCCTGAAAAACTAATATTTGGAGTCGATTTTCTAAAAAGAAACACTTTTTATTTTTTATTCACAGTTAGGTAATATAGTAGTCTATCACGAACTACCAACAGAAATTGTAATATATTGTTTGCATGGCCGCTATTAAGACTCGAATCTCCTGCTATGAGCTTTTTAAACAAGTCTTCGCACAGACGCTCTGCTGAGCAGAATTTTGACCTACGTAAGGTTTTCTATTTATTGTTAGCAGTTACCTCAATATCCAACCATAAACATTATTGAAATTTGGAATAGTGCACTTTTAGAAGTCCGTATCCACAAATACAACCAAAATACAATTTTCTAGATTACAGTTTTTAATAGTCTACTATTGTATCTAAAAGAATAAAGATTAAAAATTAAAAAAAAGGGTTTTTTGAGAAAAATAATTTTAAACATGCAACTTTTGTTATTTTAAACACTGTTTATGCGATGATAGCAATATAACTAAGTACCAGATCTGAGTGATATTAGTTTATCTATAATCAGCTTGTTTTGGGTTTTCGGTAGATCTGAAAAAGATCATTTACGTTAAGTTTAACAAAAGTGGGGACCTGTCAAAGTTGACCGAAAATCGACCTAAGAGGTCAGTTTCACATTGTGTTATAAAAATTTAAAAAACTTATAAATTTGTATTTTATCCAGAGTGTCTTTATAGTACCTACTAAATGCTAGAAAAAGTTTAAAAAAGACAAAAAGAAAATAAGGGCAGCAGAGGGTGCCACACATACGACCTGCGACAGCAAGAGAAAACCCTCATTTCTGCTGCGGCGTATCCTACGCTCCATAACTCGAGAACCAGAAATACGAGAAACTTGCAGGTGGTGCCCTCCTTTCTTTTTAAAATGCCCCCCAGTACATATATTCTCTTTTCGCAGAAAAATAAAGGTTAGGCACTCTTAGCCTGCCCGATTAGAGATGAAATCACACACATCTATATTGATCTGGTGCCTGTAGCGTGCATAAAGAGATGTGAGCTCACCAATAAATCCGCCATTCAAACTGAAGCGTTCGTTGATCGTCAACGAGAAGGCACCCTTGAAATATAAAAAAAAGATGGCACGTTCTTAAAACAGGAATTACATTGTTCAATCGAGAGAATGATAGATACGAGTGAAATAATCCACTTCCACGTTTTTAGTTTTTCAGTTTGAAGAAACCGTAGTTTCAAAGATCAAGCAGAGTACTCTTAGTAACAACCCACTCTACTTATGAGCGACGTGAACGCCAGGTATGTATCACCGATAAATCTAGTCAACATTCTTTTCCTGGTTAGTGTTGTGGACAAAAAATGGTCCTATGACAGGAAAGTAAATAAATGACAAGCAAGGTACACCTTTTTAACGCCAGTCAGCACGCCCAAGTAACCTGCAAAGCTGACGGCCTTGAAGACAGTCTTTCCAGATCTCTGGAAGTCCAATTCGACCACTGTCGGTCTAAGCGTTTCTGTCATGGCCCAGGTATGATTCTCCCTGTCCCATCTGGAAGCAGGATGTCCAAATAGAGAATTTTTAAATAAACAGCTCCAGTAGCATATACAGTGCATCGAAGGTGAAGAAAATCGTAACAAGCTCCTCCCACAAAACCCTCTTTCCACTTTGGCAGAGCGAATGCCGGAGAGGCGGAAACCATCAATCATGGCGAGCAGAGATTTGTGGGTAGGGCCTCCTTTTCTTAACCTACGACAATCGAAAGTTCTACATTGTGCTCTGGCCCGTGCCCTAGCAGACGACGAGGATCACAAGTGCACCACCAAATAATATAGAACTACGGTACACAGTTCACGTGACATCCACCAGTTTGTGGAACACTTCTGAGAATCCTGCGCACAATTTACTGTCTGCCGAGTATGAAATGAACGATTAACAGCACCTGCACACGTGTATTGTCGTCTCGCTCAGGAGCGCGAGACGACAATACACTGAAATAGAACACATCAGTGAATTCATACAATATGTTGAAGTTATATTACTTAAAAATGCATTTCGCCTCGACTTTTTTTAAAATGTACTACATTATTTCCACTGGTATTCGACGTACGAGGTAAGCTGCCTTCCCTGTAACAGCCCGTGAGTAAAGCCCGACACATGTTTGTTGACTGCAATGCCAACCCATTTTGCCCTCGGTGAAGTCCGTCGTATCGGTGCTGGCTCGATTGACAGGATCACGGGGCGGATTCCACGCTGCCATAATAGGCAGATTCACGGAAAGGGGAAGAGCCTCAAAAAGAAGAGAGCTCCGTGGAGCAAGGCCGGCCCTCCCCTGTCGAGAGCCCCTCGGGCCGTTGTAAATGAGCGCTTGTCGCAAGTAGGTTTACTTTTCGGAGGAGCAGATACGTCCAGATATAGAGGTCCCAAAGGGTGTGCCGGTGGCAAGTCACCCAACAAGGACGAGCGAGTTCACAATGGCAAAGTCTCGCAACCTGGACGCACCCCGATATGCCGACGCCCAGCTGGGCCTAGATAGGGGTGCAGGGAACACGTGGGTCCCACAAATGAAAATCCCCCGGATAGCTCTAATGGGACACGACTTCGAAATGTATATAAACATAATAGCCACATTAAAAAAAAAAGTGCAACAGCAAAGAATCCCCCCCCCCCCCCCCCCCTAGTTCTTCCTTTTCCTCTGATCCTCTCTTAAATGTTTTAATGAATACGTCAACCATTAAAGGGATGCTGAACCGAAATCTGGATTCCCCAAAACACGCAGCAAAAGCGTGCAACGGTATGCTATAAACACCAAAACATCCCGCATACAGCGATATCTTGAACGGATGACCGCATTCTTAAAAAAAAAGAGGTGCATTTGGCAGGAATGTTGACGTCATGTTTCTCCAAGAAGGAGAGGGAACAACCTCGCATCTTCTCCGCCTCGCGGCTTTGAGGAAGCAAAGCGAAGAGGAGGAAACTAGGTATCTTGACGTCACGCGCCTCATCGGCCTGGTTCAATCTCGACTTCTTTTTCCAAAAATACGGCCGTCCATTTGAGATATTGCCTTACTAGTAGTGTTGTAGGGGTTGTAGCATCCCGCGCCTACATCTCCTGCATTGTTTTTTTTTTCTTTAAATCCAAATTTCGGTTCACCGTCCCTTTAAAGCGGCGCTGAAACCCCAAAGGTCATATTTATTTGTTGTCTAAAATGACGCAAGTTGTAGTCAGACGCGGAAAAAAAACACAACGCAAAAAAAAACATTTCTTTACGCACAAACGCACCTTATTTTTGATGCCACCCTTCTCTCCCCTTTCTCACCTCCTTGCTTCTTTTTATTTGAGACGCAATCGATTATGAAATTTGGAAGCTCTGTAAGTGACACTTCTATAATATTTAATAACAACATTCGTAAAACATGCTTTTCAATGCAATTGCGGACGCACTTGAAAAATAATTTTTGAAATACCAAAAATCAGAGTCCAAAGTGATGCCGCCGCCCATGGCTTTTTATCCTCCCTCGGAGAACGTGGTGGCGTTCGACACATGTAGCACTAAGGAGGATCGGTGAATCAGGGAATCGGATGAAGTTCTCTATTTTAAACACCCAACAACCTCTCAGACTTTGAAAAAGGAATTTTTAGGGTAACATACAGGCATCATTTTCAATTGTATCAGATAATAATAAAAAAAGATTTTGATCTGTCAGTGCCCCTTTAAACGGGCCCTGCAATCCTATTTAAGCACCTACCTTTTTTGCTGTTTCCACATCTCTTGTGGTTCGAGCAACCCAGCGGGCATGGAGAGAGTAATAAATATCACTCCGTCATATTTTCACCGGACGACGCGGAAACCTCCTCCACCTACGGGAGCGACCCGTGGTGCCGACTGCACGTGGCATGCGACGAATTCGTAACGCTGACAGTCCCGGTCCGCTCCTGCTTTACGACTGGTTAGAGCCGATAAAAGTTTTTCTTTAGTCGAAGTACAAAAAATAAGTGGCACGAACCATTTCAATTATTTACGAAAGCAGTTTTTGTTCAGTGTTGTAGACGTGGAAAGAAATGCAGTTTGGAAAGTATGGAAACAAGAAACAAGCGCGATGACCCATTGACATACCCGCCACCAAGTGGTGGAAGATGCGGGGCAGGCCGGTGCAGGCACCCCTGCGGATCCTAGCAAACGACGCACGACGCCGGCGGTTCATTTTGCAAAAAGCAAAAGAATGAATTTGTCTCTTGTGGTCGTGCGCCACAGGAGACCCACCCGGAACTTGAGCAACGTCGAGGTGAGACCAAGAGACTTCGCCAGCGCACTCCAGACGCTTAAAGGGATGGTAAACCGAAATTTGGATTTAAAAAAAAAAAAAACAATGCAGGAGATGTAGGCGGGACCCTACAATCCCTACAACACTACTCGTAAGGCGATATCTCGAATGGATGGCCGTATTTTTGGAAAAAGAGGTCGAGATTGAACCAGGCCGACGAGGCACGTGAGTGGAGATATCTCGTTTTCTCCTCTCTTCGCTTCGCTCCCTCAAGGCAGGGAGGCGGAGAAGACGCGAGGCCGCTCCCTCTCCTTCTCGGAGATACATGATGTACACATTTCTGTCAAATGCGCCATCCGTTCGAGATATAGCTGTACGAGTTTTGTTTCGGTGTTTGTAAAATACCTTTGCACGTTTTTACCGCCGTGCTTTGTGGAATCCATATTTCGATTCAGCATCCCTTTAAAGGGGTACTGACACATCAAAATCATGTTTTATTTTATTATCCGAAACGATTGAAAATGATGCCGGGACAGTACCCTCAAAATTCGAAACTTGGGAATTCAGTATTTCTGAATTAAAAAAACAATTTCCAAATGCCGAATTTGAAGTTCCCGCGCGGTCCGCGCCAGTGCAGTGCGTCAAACTTTGCGGTCTCCTGCGACTCGACTTTCTTTCGGACCTCCGCTCCACGCTGTGAAGCAAAGCGCCGTTGGCACCGCGACTCGAAGCGATGAGGAGGTGAGCAGGCGGGATAGAAGGGTGCCGGCGCGGGAAAAAAACGGTTTCTTCGTCGACTTGGCGATAAGCCTCTGCTCGAGCACCGCCAAGTTTTCCGAGGGAGGATACAAATCCAGGAAGCGACATCACACCGAAATCTGATTTTTGGTATTTCAAAAAGAAAGGCTGCAGTGCCTTTGCAATTGCGTTAAAAAACATGCTTTACGATTGCCGTTATTAAATGTTATAGAAATGTCACCTACAAAGCTTCTAAATTTCCTGATTTTTGACGTCACCGATCAAAAGAAGCAAGGAGGTGAGCGCAAGAGATATAAACGCCAAAAATAAAAAGGTACGCGCGCGCGCAAGGAAATTTTTTTTTGCAATGCGTTTTTTTTTTTTTTTTTTGCGTGTCTATGACTACAGCTTGCATCGTTTTAGACAATAAAACAGAATACGACCTTTGGGGAGTCAGTGCCCCTTTAGGGAGGAGTCTCCTCGTACGGTACCACTCCCATCTCTGCAGTCCTATCGAGGATTCGGAGGTCCAACTCCGGGAAACCCGGTAAATACATGCCCCCAAGCGTGGTAGAAGGCTGAAGCAAGCAATGCGCCATTAACACGCATGCGGCTGTAGGAAAAGCGACCATTAACGTAAGCCACAGCCGATTGGCCAGTCGCTTTGCTTCTACCATTGCCCACCTGAGCCAGGACCAGGGAAGTCATGAAGAAGGTTATATTTTGTTTGCCTTTGTAATTTTAATATGCCTGTAACTTAAAAAAGAAATTTCGAGAAAAGAAAACTTTCACTAAGCTACTACAGTCACTGTACTCATGTACGGTGCAAAAATAAAACCAGTCACAAATTCCTTGCAGGGCCCCTTTAAGACTCCTAAAGTTTCTTTATGGTTTCACTTTATGCATACTGATTACAGGGTACTCTAGTAATGAACATACTTTGCACCCGCCAGAAACAACTAATGTAGATTTTTGTAGACAGCTGCAGTAGCAAAACAAAGTTATGATGCTAGCCTGCAAATGCAGAGGGCAAGCGCAGCTAAAGTTCTACAGCAGACAACAATTGAATGGCAGATGCTGAATGGTGTTGAAAGCAGGCGGATAACAATCATATCAGACAAGCAAACAAAGCAACTGTGAAGCTAACAGTATCTTATAGATAACCGAGCAGAGGAAAACTACAATCTATCTACCATAGGACAGCAATGGACTCATGCCAGTGTGAAGTGCTATTTGAGTACAGAGTTGGGTAACACTGAACACGGAAACTAAGATAGGAACATGCAACCTATTACGGACGAATATGAGTGTTGAGATATTCACCCGAGGAAAAGTCCAAAGTCAAGATTCCGGGCATGATACAAGTTCCCTAAAAAACAGTACACCCGGTTTAAATGACTGGCTCGCCTACAACCACAAGAAAGAGAAAAGCTCTACAGTACCATTGAGGTCTTCTGCAACAATTGAAGTGCAGACTGTGAAGAACTCGTAGAAAACATTGTAAAGGATAACTTCGCCTAAAATACGACCAGAAAAATTTGTATCGCACCATGTAAACGTTGATTAGCAAGAAACATATCAAAAGGGGTGGAAGTCAAAACATCATCAGATGACACATTATTGATTGAGACGGTTGTAGGCATCATACCTAAAGGCAGTCCAGTTAGATTTGACAGAGCTTTCATTTCTTCCCTGAAAGTCCAAGGCAGGCTCTGGAGAAGCTTGGGCTAGCAATTTTTATTGAAGAAAGGTAAGCCCATTTAAGTAAACCAAACACAATTTTTTTTATATATATATATATATATAGAGAGAGAGAGAGAGAGAGAGATAATTACCATGTCTTTGTCAACGAGTGACAAAATTCGACCTCCGAAGATAGAACCAAGTAGGTTCATGAGTGCCTCATGCATCCGATAAACCTAAAAGTAAAAAGAAAAAAAAAAAATGTCATTAAGTGTGACAATGTAAGTCATGCAATTCATATAAAATTTATTTAATTTTTTTATGAACCAACCATAGCAATGCGAAATACGAAATTGGCACAAGCTGGTAGGAACTTGAAGAAAAGAATACATTCTCCGAAGCTGGTTCATCATGTGCTTTGGTTGTGATCAGAGCAACTAATAAGTGTCAACCGTGAAAGGTTCACCAATGATGTCTCCAGCGATAGAAGAGGCATTTGACCCTTTGTAGCAGGTTCTGTAGCAGTCAAAATGTTGGCTTGGAGCAGCCAACAATGCTTTTGGAGCAGATGCCAATGTCTGTTAGCAAACCACTTGAAAATGAGAAAGTGATTGCATCTCTGAATTCTCTACGATAATGATCGAGGGTTCCTCTTTGCTACTGGAGCATTTTACTTATTCACCTTTTGTGATAAGAATAGATAAGGTGCAAGAGCAACACAAACCCTTCTTTTTGGAAATAACACTCTGGTCAGTGCAGGTTCCATTTACAATGCACATTAAAAAACAGTTGAAAAATGAATCATGGCACAGCACTTCAGTTGGGATAAAGCCCGTCTCCCTCCCCATTTAACACTCGACAGTTTATTCAGTTTGTATATGTGATTTCTGTAAAATGTCAGCAAGAAACCAGTATATCCGTTAACACACCTTAAAAAGAAAAAAAAATTGTTTTTTTGGAAAAATGGTTTTGTTGTTTATTTTGCCTTATCAAGGGGGTGCACGAGGGTTGCACCAGGTTCGGTTTTTGGGTGATACGTTTGCACCGCTTTGTATGAGTTGAGATCAAGACAATATGTACCCTAGCTGAAGGCCACGAAGACATGTGCAAACCGCCGAGAAACGGATGTGGGAGATGGTATGTATATTACTGCGTCAATAATGTTGTTTAAATTGTTTTGTTTCTCCCCTTCTTTTCGTCCCCCGTCTCCAGTTTTTTTTTTTTTTTTTTTTTAATGTGTAACATAAACCAGCTTGCATGTCTACTTACTCTACCTTAAATCATATTGACTAGTATGTCTATCAATAAAAACGTGTCCCCCAAGTTTAATGAGCCTACCAAACTCCAGATATTGTCACAAATGGCAGATAATGAGGCGACGAACAAAGAAAAGCAAACCGTTTAATTTGGTGAACTTGTGCCGAAAATAAAAACATGAATTTCTTGAGATGGAGCCTCGAGAAAGTTGGCTATTCATGATTTAAAGGGGCACTGACAGGTCAAAAGCATTTTTTTTCTTCATCATCCGAAACAATTGAAAACAATGCCTGTATATTAGTTTAAAAAATTGGAAACTTGGGAACTCTGTATTTGTGAAGTAAAAAAAATCAATTTCCCAAAGCGGAATTTAAAGTTCCCGCACGATCCGCGCCAGTGCAGCGACGTCAAAGATTGAGTCGCCCTGCAACTTGTGTTTGTCTCACGCCTCTGAACCGTTCTGACCCAAAGTGCCATGTTCGCCCGTGTCCTGTATTCAACCGCCCTTCTCCATGCATGCCGCCTATCGCTGGGTTGCCGGGAGATCTTCAAACGCATATTTGACTAATTTCACGATCATAACCTGCACTTATTATTTTTATACAGAAAATATGAAGATTCAAAGATATTAAAACACCATAAAACCCAAAAACATTCTTTCGCAAAACATCTCCGTTTCTTGACCTGATCCAGGCGCTCCCCCGTGTCATCCTCCGGTACAAAAAGGTGACGCTCAACGCATGCACTGGTGAGAGGTGTTCGAAATTGACATAAGGGGCTAAAGTGCTACAGTACACTGCAGCAAGTGCACAGACAGACACGATAATCGAGAGATCTCATCAGGAGTACAAGACCCGGGTTCTGTCCTATCACAGTAGTCGACATCCTCTTATTTTGCAATTTTTTCTCGCAACTTTTAGCTTTTCACACTGCCAACATCGTTTGGCGATGAACTGACCAGTGCAGTTGATAAACAATATCTGTACCTCATCTCACCTTAAAGTGCAGCTGACCCTACGAGCCAATGAGACCGATCCAACGGCATAAAAGTGCGACCTCGTGGCATTCGTCATCTTCCTGCGCGTGTTCTTTCATCGGCAAGACCAATCATGGGTGGCGAATGTCCCGTGACTCGCGCTTTTAGTTGCCTGCTCGCGGTTGCATCCTTTTGAGTTTTCAACTGCACTCTGGCCCAATATGATGAAACAAACTATATGGTCAATATGGAGACCCCTCAACATAGATTTTTTTACTATTTTCCTTTCCTCCTACTTATCCAAACATTAGAATCGACTGATAAAAAAAATATTTTACTTTTTTGCGAGGCACGTCAGCACAAAATGTAGCGGACTTTTGCTCGTAGCACAATTTGGCGCGGCGCTTCCGTCGTTGCCAATAATAAAAGCCGCACAATGTCATTTTGAGGTAATCGCAGGAAGAGTGAGCAAACACAGATTGGTCGGCATTGGGCTGGGCCTCACGCCCAGTCAATGCATCACGACGAGGACAGGACGTCTCCCTCGAATGCCTCTCGTATTAATGCCCCGCTGTGGGTCCGTGCTCCAAGCTCACCCATTATGTTCTGAAACGTGCTCATGCCTTTCTCATTTTGTCACTGATGGGAATCGTATTACATGGAGCCGAATGACTGGTGTTGGGTTGCCGGTGGCACGGCTGTCCTTTTAATTACTCGAGCCGCTGGGGCAACGAACAAAAGCAACCCACGGGCCTCGAGCACACGCAGCCTGCCCCAGAATGTATCCTGGGCAGACTTGCGCTTACTTCACCAGCTCCCAAACTAGCAGCCTACCAAAGGTACCTTCGCGTGCACGCTGCACGTGCTTCAGGTTGTTTCCGTTTGGCGCTCGAGTGGTTCTTGGGTATAACGAATGCAAATGTCCGAACCAGGCATTGGAATGAGTCAACATTTTTCCAAGATCTTTAACTTCTTCGGTGAGAGCCGTAATTAAAGTTTTACCTCTCGACGCTTTGCCGTCGCAACTTCTTTCCATCTCTCGGCTGGCGACAAGTCCAAATTGATGACGAACGAAGGAACGGCCGAGCTGCGTAAACGAAAACATCTCGGATAGAAGCTACAACTCAAAAACAGAAAGAATGAAGAGATTGGTCCACGTGCAAGAGGTACAGTTTGGCTCACCTATTCGACGGTTGCAATCCCCGCTGACATTCACCGAACTGCGTCTACGAAAAAGACGACACCTTGAAGGAAATCTGCGCGGCCAAGCAGTATGGCGGTGCTTCTTCAGTGCGGCATTGGGAAGCACCGCAATATGCATGCGTGTTCCAATATTTCCTCCGAAAATACATTTGTATTTGCATATTTGCATCACCATAAAATTTATGAACTGTATGCCAGCTATTCGAATTCAATCGAAAACGATGGACATCGCTGAAATTATAGGTCTCTTTCCCGCCGCTTAATGTCCATGTTGGAGTGAGACAAATTGGGAAATTGTCCACAATAAAGTTTTGGAAAACTGTCTAAGTATAGAATAAAAACAGAAACAGCGCAAATATGTGGACAAAGTAAAAGGTAACCGACAGTACACAGCACTGATTCTCACTGAAGTTTCTTCATGATGGCATCTAGTATAAACAACATACATGTGACTCAAATAAACCGTGCAAAGACAAAGAAATTAGTGTGTGGGTATGTTTATACAGTCTGAACTTAGTCTGCCTCAATGGGCAACTTGTCTCTCAGGTGCAGATGAGCAATTTAGCCAGTGTGGTACAACCACTAGGGTCTTTAACGTGCACCACACAGTAGCAATATATGACCGCATGCCAGTATGATGCTCATCCAGATCGAAACGGGCAGGAGGCTGGGATTGAACCCAGGATCCCTGGTATCTGCAGCACGAGCTTTCGCTCCACATGCTCCGGGCTGGTGTACACTAGCCCACTCGGCCACCGATCCCCCGGAAAAAAGACAAAACACTGGTATGCTTTCCCCGGTCCAACAATTGCTGCTCTTTCTTGGAAAGTATAATCAAAGGGGCGCTAAAGCAGTCCGGCCCGTCTCGCAAGCTTTAGTGATTTCATGAGCGATTCTGTCCCTATTTTTAAACACCACCACAATGAAAAACTTCCGGTTTTCTGTTATTTTTCTTTAACTGTAATTGCGTGGTTTGCATCGGGTAAAAACGAAGCAGTGATTTCCTTAGACAACCCCCATAGGGGTTTTACACTACCCTCGTTTTTCTAAGACACCCCCTTAGTTCGCAACTACTCGTCTATTCTCAATGCCCCCCCCCCCCCCCCCCCCTTCCTTAAACTTTAGACAGCCCCCCTTAATTTCAATTCCTGGGGAAACCCCTGCAACAAAGGGTGGCATCATGTAGAAAGTGCCAACTGAAGAAAACAGAGACATCCTTTAGAGGGAGATAAGGGCTTGTCTACTCGTCGTGGGCGTCGAATAGCAACTTACTTTACGGCAACATTTACGCGCAAGCGTCGAATAGCAACAGATGTCAAACTTACCGCCCTTGCCGCTGTAACAAAAGCAAGGCCCAGGGCTCCAAACAGCAGGCATTGGAGGGGCAACATGTCTTCCTGGGCACCAAGTTAGTTGTGCAAAGAAGCCGCGAGCACCGACCGGGGGTTGTCGTACGACACAGATTAGGTGGGGAAAAATGAGAGCGGGAGATCGACTCGCAAACTGGCCATCCGTCGGATCTTTCGGATAAGGCGCACGAGGCTGTGATAAGAGCAGTCGGGTTTGGAAAGCGATTCTTTCGCACTTTCGGCGACCTCCGCAATCCGTCGAGTGTTGTTAGAGATTTATGTCTAGCGTCCCGATGACGCGTCGGTGTCACGATGACAGCAAAATCGTATATCACCAGAGTGTTATGTGTCTACGGTTACATGTTTACCTCTCTCGGGAAGAGGTTAACAGGGCCAAAGTATGTGCGACAATGGTACGTGACTCATCTTTCTCTGGGTTCTTTGATGCGCACTGCTTTCGTCGAGCTGCGCGAGTGCTCGCGAAAGGTTATTTCGATTCACGCATGTGCAAAAGGCAAAGAATTTTGTGCTGGCACACCTGCACCTTTGATAACACTGAACACACAACAGCAATTTAACAGTTTTGATAAAGGTGTTCTTTCCAAAGCGATGCAACCTACGCGTCAGGAAATGTCACGAGATACAACCGCCATGCACGTTATGCCCGATTCACACGATGCAGTTTTAGAAGCGATTTCACAGTAATGTTGTTTGTGCGGGAAAAAGAAAGACAAGCGTGGTGGAGGTTGCGGTGCTCAGTGCTGCTGCAGCAAAATCTGTATCAGGCCTCCCAGTGAAAATGATCTAATAGACTATATACCTGAGCACTACACACACTGCAGCAAAGGCTAGACCTTTAGCAGTCCTGCATTATAATACTCGCCGGTGCAGTGGAAACAAATTCCAGTCATGCGACACACTTCCGACCAACACGCTGCTTAAAAATGAGACGGCACGCATCGACCCTCCACGTGCTTAGGAACTAGATTCAAGTCAAGCGATACGTCCGTGCACGCACCGACGGCAGCGCCATCGCAGCCGCTCCACGTCGAAGCCGCGTCTTGGTGTCTACTCGCGGACAACCTTCCGTGGCAGTCAAAGCTATGGGCTCGGGTGTGCTTGCGCACGTTGAGCGCACATCAAAGCACCCTCCCCTAATTCTCAAGTGCCACAGAAAGTTACCCGAGAGTATGCAGGGCCGTAGCCCGTAGTTTGCTTTTTGGCGTCACCTAAGGCCAACGTGGGACACAGTTTGGATACCGGTGCTGCGTCGGAATTCGGCCGAGACGCGTCATCACCGACTGGTGTTCCAGTCACCGAGTCGAACGTCAACGCACCCGTGTCCAACCCACGTCCCCATTTTGGATAGAAATGGGCCAAATCCAATGCCACTTTGGTCCACTAGGGATACCCGTGTCCAGTAGGTTCCGGCATGGTGCCTGAAAGCCATCTCTGACCAGCTTCTGCTTCTCGACGCCATACTAGTGTCTGGTGGTGTCACGGTGGTGGAAGGAACACACACCTGCTCCAGTTTGACAGTCCACCCAAGCGTCTGCAGTCAGGACGACAGCGACGCTCGTGTTTGCTTAAATGTTGTAACCGCCGGGACATCCCACACCGACGTCACTTGTTGCACTTTTGATGCCAGTCAGAAATGCCTTCCGGGCACCGACAGCCCCACTGGAGACCTCTATGAGAAAAGCATCACCAACGGTTGCAACTGCCTTTTTATTGGAATTAACGTGAAACATTGTTACAAATCATCTCCATTTAACTGCGTTCCAAAAATAGTACAAGTAAATGCAATATAACTGTGAATACCTCGGCCGCTCGGTTCAGCCAGTGGCTCGCACAAATAGTGTTTCAAGCTCTGCTCAGAACCAAGCAACTGAGACACCAAAAAACTGCTTTGTACCAACATATATATATATATATGTATGTATATATATTTCAACTGTATCTTCATCTTCGCTCCACTAATGAACAGCCTCTGGTATAGAAAGCCAACGTGAAATCTCAACAAGTTCCAACTTGGATGGCAAAAAAGATGGCTGCTCTCTCTCGCTTTGTCACTCCAGTACTTCTTTTTTTTTTTTCTCTCTCTCTCTCTTGCTCGCACACCCAGTAGTAGTAGTAGTAACACTCCAGCGGTTCATACAACTTCGACGAACCACACACTTTTTTTTTTTTGTTTTTTTTTACCACTTTTTAAATTCTTGCCATTTGTAAAACAGCACCAAAAATATATCAGTGCCCGTGTAAAATACATAAACATTAAACGTCTCAAAAGTGTAAACCACAGAAACATTGGGGGACCGAAAAGAGGGAGAAAAAAATAACTCGCTTATTTTTTTTCTCTGCTTTATCTGTTCTATTTCTTTTCTTTTTTTTTTTTTTGTTTTTTGCATTTTTAAAACACTCCATCATCGCTGTCAAAACTAGCGCATGACACGACTTGCAACAGCGTTGGCCCTCCGAAGCTTCACACTGAATCCTCGCAAATATATTTATGCATATATGTATACCTTCCTACGCTGCAAAAAAAGCGACCAAATATCAAATGGCAAGCATAAGTGAACCAAAAAAAAAACACTAAAAAAACCTGGACAAACATAAAAAACACTAAAAACTGCTCAGAAAAACTCGATACGGAACTCTCTCCATAAAAAGTAGAAAGCTGGTGACTGCAGCAACAGATCGCATGTCATCAACGCAGGCCAACCAACTTGCCTGCAATGGTCAGCGTGCAAACAAGAGAGCCAAGACGACAGCACCCCGACTACCTGTCGAGAGAAAACGCTTTACAACCCTACACGCGGCCTCTGCATATTTTCCGAGCGGCCGAACAAAGCTAGCTACGTGTACATATATATACATATCAAAACAAGAAACGACGGGGGGTTAAGTGCAGTGAACTCAACATCCCAATGTCTACCACTAGGTGCATGCCACTTTCCTTATTGCTGAGAAATTATTTGAGTGATGCGCCTCGTGCGACTAAGCCGTCTTTGCAGAGGGGCAGAAAAAACTGCAGCTAAAGGGCCAACGCCAGTTGCAAGCCTGCACAAAAAAAAACACTTTTTTTTTCTTTGCATAGATTAAGAGAGAAACCGTAGATGGCAGAGAGGGAAAAAAATAATAAAAACTTTGAAGCAAAAATGACTCTCTCGTCTTCGTTATACATACACATACTAGCTTCTTGTTCAAGGTGCGGTTATTCCGAAGAGAAAAAAAAAACACCCAACACACTGCATACTGCTTCTAGACATCATCCACTTCACATGGAACAATGTTAACGTGCACCGTGCTGGGCTATGTAGAGAAAAAAAAAAAGGATGCGCACACTACGCAATTTCCCTTTCCCCTAAATCTCACTCCACCGTCTTCTCGATACAAAGGAATTTTTTTTTTCTTTTTACTTTTTAATCTTGGTGATAACATAAATGGACTAGTCTGGTAGTGGAAGCTGCAAGAACACAGCACTGTAAGCAATAGATGTGCAACCATCTTATTAAAAACAAAACTGAAAATTTGAAGAAAATATAACCCTGCAAACGTGACAGGACTCCGGAAACATTCTTGTTGCGGCGTGTTCACGAAGCGACCTTCGTGCCTCAACAAAAAGGTTCCGGACGACAAGTTGGAAGAAAAATAGTCTCGTAAAAAAAATGCGAGGGTACTGTGCATAGTCTTCATGTACAATGTGTATATAGATAGGTATGTATACGGAGTTTGGAACGCGCAGACACCTTGCGCGTGCTGGCACTAGAAAACAACATAAAACCTTATCGGAACAAAGCAGTATGGAGGGAGAAGAATTCTTCCGTAAAACTCTCTTAAAAATAATGAGAAAAAAAAACAATTGAAACCATAAGGAATTTCAAAAACTGTAAAGCAGTGCAACACAGTAAGCTACTTGCCACAAAAAAAAAAATTAATTAAAAAAACGGATGGAGATGCGAAATTAAAGTAAAACAAGGGACTAAAAACTGCAACTGCAGGATTTGTAAAGAAAAAAGAAATCTCATCGACAGTTTCAAGTAGATGAGTGGGGTGGGGGGAAAAAGCACTACACCTTCTTTCACTTCTCGGCGCATTTCGTATCCACTCTGAAAGACGCAAATGCTACAACAGTCAAAGTACCCTGGAAAAAAAACGCCATAAACAGAACAATACTAGTCCCTTCCCCCCAACCCCCAAATAATGTATAATATAATATTCGTATGTATAATAATAATAATAATGGCAGACTACGTGCAAATAAACGCTTGTTAGTCGGGACTTCCTGCCTAAAAAATGACAAAAATATAGAGCGAAATAAATGAGTGTCACAGTTCTTGTCACGGCGATTTGTAAAACAAGCGAATGACGCACTTACACACGTGCGGAAACGCAACGTAGCGGGAAACCAAGAAATAAAGAACAAACACCGACGTGCCAAGGTAGAGAAACGTTGCCTTCTACTAACACAGCCGACAATTGTGCCACGAAGTTGACCAGTGCCCACCAGACATTTGACCACCCCGGGAGGCTCGATAGGGAAGGTGGGACAAGTGTCTGAAAAGCGGCCAGTAGCTGCCTCATTCCCGGAGGGCAACACGCCGTCCCGCACAAAGACGGAGACAAAAACGCCACCGCAGGAATAAACATCCGTCGCTCCTCTTCCAAGCCCGTGGCACATGCCACGTCCCGCTTTTAATTAAGCAACCCAAAGTGATTGTAAAGACAGGGCCGGCAAACGTGCCGACTTCTTAAACGGAGGGAAAAGGGGGAAAAAAAACACTTCGCCGACGGCTTTCAAAAAAACAAAAGCCAGTAAAAAAAAAATCCAAACACACTTTAGTCTTGATAAGCTCGCTCACACTGACCACGAAAAAAAAAAAAAGAAAGAACTTTCATCATGTTCTGACTAGAAATATGTACACACTTGTCAAAAAGAGGGAAAGGAGAGGGTAAAAAAAAAAAATGAACACTGCATTCAATGGATTTCACTGCCTCCGATATACTCACTACGCGTTAGTATGGCAGAAGTATGAAACGAGCAAAAACAAAACGTCCCCTTTTTCTGTTTCACGACGAGGAGAGGTGCTGTCTAAAACAAGAGGGGATGACTCCGACGTAAAAAGGAAATGACGGTGGTTGTTGCCGCGATAATAAACTGCCCTAAAAAGCCGGCTGGGAGTGGAATGTCATCATTTGTCGTCATTCGGAGAAGAGGCCTTCCTTTAGCTTTTGTCAATTTGTTTCCTGCCTCCGCATTTGTTTTACTTTTTTTTTTTTTTTATGTGAAGCCACCACAGTTAAGAACTAGTGGCAACACGGGTTTCGAAGTTTAAAAAAAAAGACATAACTAAAAAAACAAAAAAGCACCACACACACAAGGAACGTACACACACCAACCCACAAGCTAGCTCACTCGAGTGTAAAATCAAAAACAATAAAAATAAACACAAATAGAAGAATGCAACGAGGGGAAAAAAAAAAAAAAGCCATGGCACCCAGCCACCATGAACGTGCAAGGAATCGACACTACTAATAAGCAATAATTGTAATGGGTGTAAATTGAGGTACGTGTAAATATTTACACATCAGGTAATGTGCAAGTGCACACACTTAAAAAGGAAAAAAAAAACGGAGAACAGGACTTTAACGGGGGCAAAGCGGGAATTCATCGAGAAAAAAAAACCCCTTTCAGTTATTGTTTCCTTCCCTAACAGACTACTAACCCGAAAAGCGGTTGGCAACTGGTCGCGCAGACGCGACCGGACGTTTCGTCAGTCATTGCTCGCACAATCGTAAGCAGAGTCCTTTCTGTCCCAACGTCGCGCAACTTCTTTCACCCCCTCCACAAAGTGAAAAAAATAAAAGGAAAAACACGACAACAAAACACATTGGAGCACTACAAACACGTATACGCAGTCCAAGGTAAAACAAACCAGATAACATTTCCAACATTCAAACAAACACGTCTGTGACACATAAAATGGAAACGGGATGCATTTTGGCACGCAAGACCAGTTCTTCCAAAAAAAACAGAAAACAACTAAGATGCAGCCGTAAGGAGACACAATCATTTTGAGCGTTTTGGCTGAAAAACAGGAGGAGGTAGAAAAGAGAGAGAGAGAGAGGGGGAAAGCAGCAGCTTGTGTGACACTACGGCTAGACCAACCCGCACTGTAGCATGCCTCGTACGTAGCCATTATGGATACACAATATACTTTCCAACATCGTCTGCATCGAAAGAGAACGGGACACGCGGTCCCAAATGGCACGTTTTGTCTATGTGTATATATATAATATATATATATGTATATAAAAAAAAAACACTAAAGCACGGTAAAAAGGACTAGGCACGAAGGGTATATAATATATATATGTATGTATATATATATATTCTTTTTTAAATTCTCCTAAAGCATGCAATAGGACACATCCGTGTCTGCACTTGGGAAACTACCAAGCGTTGCAGAAAGCTGCTCTCCTAATAGGAGGGGTGCAAGGGAGAGGGGAATTTTGTTAATCGATGAATCGGTGCTTTAAAGAACAACAAGATGCAAGGATGGCAGATCCACAAAACAAACGTCATCCTAGGTAGCGAAACTGCCATTGCTGCGGTACTTCAACAAAATAATCGCGAGGGGGGAAAAGAAAATACGGAGAACGGGAGAAAAAATGTTGCGGCACCGTTGAGTACGCTTTTCGGTAGGATACGTTACGGGGCAGCCTGGTCTGTTCAACATTCCCCGAACCAGAACAGACAGACAAGGCAAGAAAATGGGGGGGGGGGGGGGGGGACAGCAGCGATGATAATGTAGAGTGACCAAGAAGAGTAACTGAAATATAAGTAGTAGTCGCTTTTGCAAACTCACTAAACGAACGGAGGGGGAATAGTCTCGCACGCTTGCCGACTTAGCAACCGTAGGAAAAAAAAAACAAGGAAGGGGGAGGGGGAAACAGTTTTGTACTGAAGCGGTGTTACAAGACTCGTATCAGTTTCCACCAAAACCTCACTCCGTCAAGAACTATGCTTAGTCCCGGAGTAAAACGTGAGGAAAGGGCGGGGAAGGAGCGCAAGCTCGGAAAAAAAGCGACGGAACGGCCCCTCACATGGGCTCGAGATTTCGCAACTACGCTGCGGGGAAAGTGAGAGGAAGAAAGAAGGGAGGAGCAAAAGAACTGGAGGAAACAAATACCCAGAATATCACAGTTAGACTTCGTGTCTCCTTACGGCCGCGTGCAGTTAACAAACGGGCAAGATGAAAAGAATAAAAAAAAACAATGAGATTGGAAAGAACAACCTGTCTCGTGCGCAGATGGCAGCACCGACTGCTCACCAAACCAAGAAAAAAAAAAAAAAAGCCAAACAAGATGGGAAATCTTTGGGACTCCTAGCAAGAGAGTTAAAAAAAAAATGGAAACGCCGAACATGCGCCAACGCCCGTCCCCTCCACTCGGCGGGCGACACAAAAAAAGGAATGAACTCGAGGGGGATGAAGAGGGGCGGCAAGTCGACCCCCTCCCCCGAAGCAACCAATCCAGCCCGACGCTGGAGCCGCGAGAACACCGGCACTGTTTAAGGCACTAGGGAAGCAACGTCGCAAAGACCAAAAGGGTCGCAAAGCGTGGGCGTCCGGCCCCCGAGCCCGCAAATGCAACTCAACAAAGACAATGGCCCGAGAAAAAACAAAGGGTTTCCCTTCACAAAAGGAGACAAAACTAAAAAAGGGATTAGCTCCCTCCCAAAACAAAGCCCAACACACAATGCAGGTGGAGAGGGTGAAAGAGACGTCCCCGTCGAGCAGACAAACCTTCCCGTCCCAAAGAGAGAGGACCGTCGTGCCAGTCTGTCCATCAGACGATGTAGAGGGTGTTGAGCACAAGCACGTGGTGGTTGTTCTTGGCCAGGGTGACCACGTAGCCCTCCGAGGTGATCTTGAGGCCGCAGCAGCGGCTCACCTTGACGTACGGGCACTCAAACTCCGAGAGGAGCGACCCTTCCCGGGAGAACACCACCACGTGGAAGCGGTTGCCGTGGCTGTCCCCCACCAGGACGTCCCCGGCGTCGCTGATGTCGATGCCGTTGGGGAAGTTGGTCACCCCGTCACAGCCAATCTTGCGCAGGTAGTGGCCCTCCTCGCTGAACACAATCACGCAGTGGCCCTAAAAAGAAGCGAGCCGGCCACATGTTGGCAAAGTTTCTCGTCTCAAACTAAAATGACGATTTTTGTCTAACTCTGACAATTTGCTACCACAAATTGTCACGGTAAAATATATGCAATTAATAAAGAAATAAAGTTTTTAATATTACAGTATTTGCACAAATATCACGCGACCACGAATATAACGCGAGGGCAGGTTTTGATGCCCACAAGAAAATAAAAATATTACTATCAAAACGAGAGCCTAGACCAGGTAAAGTTATCACGGGAGCAAGGCAGAAGGGGAAAGGGAATGGAAATTGAACAAATATCAGTTTAGGTTTTGACTGCACTCATCCTCGCTGCTCAGGTCTTCTCACTGTCGAGTTCGTAATCCACTCAGCAACTTCGCAGATACCCAGCAGCGAGGCACCGTTCGTATACCCTAAAATACCGGGAAAACAACCACTCCAAATTTAGAGATAATTGCAAAAAAATGGGGGGATGGGCGCTTCTCCAGTCATCAATTCTACATATAAATGTACCGTGCATTGTTTCTCAGATCTTACAAATTTGGAAATGGGTGCCTAGTGTGGAACGGTCGAATGCCCAGTATTCTACAGTAGCAGAATACAGTCGCCAACCGTTTTTTCGGACTCCGATATTTCGGACTTGTTCTATATTTCGGACCTAAAGGCGGAACCGTGACTTACCCCATAGAAATGGTGTATATTCACGACCAATGTTTCGGACAGCTTGAAGTTCGAAAGTTTGATTTTTCGGACAAAATCGTCACAAGCGATCAGCGGAAAACACCATCGAGAAGCGGTCATTTTGAATTCTATGTTGGCTGCCAGTGGATTGGCTTGGTTTGGCAGCGCTACTTGAGCACTCCTGAGTCCTACCGCTATGTGACGCTATCAGTGATGGAAGTGTCATTTGACCTTTTGGAGCAGGCCTTGTAGCAGGCGAAATGTTGTTTTGGAGCAGGTAGTGACCCTTTTGGAGCAGGGTCCGGCATATGTTGGCATATTACTTGAAAATGAAATAATGCTGCATTGCTATATAAAGCCCATGTCTAATATTGAAACACGGCGCCTGTCGCCTTTTTAAGATAGGATATAAAAAATTCAACAAAGTAAACACAAAAAAAATCATTTTTTAAAAATAAAGTTTATCTGCTCGTCAGATAAAGAACTACAATAATATGTCACACTGAGTTCTGCTGGTACAGGATATTTAGTTTTATCAGCCTGCACTTCTTTTAAGGAATCTGCAGCAGCATCTAACGACCCTCACTGTTGTGGAATGTTTTAGTTCAGATTAGAGTTGTCTTTCGGGCAGCGGTTTCAAATATTGCGGTATCTGATATTCGCTTCAAAAATTCCGATTCATTTTCGATGTGCTGCCGAAGTCACAATCGGATCACGGCGAGTTAATCCGTTGAGTGCGCTCCCTGGCATGCACCGACGCGCTGCAGAGAAGCGACACTCGCGGAGCAGAAACCACAGTCGCGCGAGTCGCGCAGTGCTTTGTGCTTCGAAAAGGACGGTGAGGCTTTACCAGCACTACATCCAGAGTTTGGTGCAACTCAACTATACTTCATTTCAGCTTCGGTGCGAGCGGTGCGATCGGTGCGAGCGCAGCCGAAGCTACAAGCGCGCGCATGGAGCCCGTAACGGTGCCCACACTGCACGAGCCCACGCGCGAGTCAAGAATGCACAGAGCATTGGGCTCGCGCTAGCTTTGACTTTGCTGGTAGCTAGCGCACGGGAACAGGGCGGGCCAACATTAAAAACATCCACAAACTCGGCTTTTTTTTTTTTTTTTTAAATAGGCTGCTCAGTGGGACGGTTCTTCGCTTACCCTCTGCGGCATTGGTCTTAGATGTTGCTAACGTTGTTCTTTCCAATGATGATGATGATAATGCGCCCTCGCAGTTTCGGTTTGCGTAACAGTTGCGGCGCGCAAAATACCGCGGTACCGCCACGCGCTCTGATAAGACTTCAATTTTTATCTTTTATTGCTACATCTCCTCTCGGCGCAGGCATGGCGCAATTCTTCGGTAAAATGACAATTTGGCGCTACATGTAGCAGGATTGCGTCCTTGGCGCAATTTGGCGCAATTGGCGCAGCACTTCCATCACTGCGCTATGCTAGCCCTTTTTTCCCATTTAGCTGCACGTCATCATCATCATCATTATTATAATTTTGCTTTGTTTTTCGTTCTTTTGCGTCGCCAGTCGCCATTTTGCGCTCGTGGAATTTGCGCCTCTGATCTCGTTCGGACAACACTGGCTTGGATGTCATGGCCCCATTTGTTCTTCTGCTACTCGACCATAATGCTAGAAAAGAAGGCAGCGATTCTCAAGCTAACAGAAAGCTGTCGAACGGAAACGGACGCGTAACCTAAAACAAGGCACGCAGGCGTAGCCTGAACCAAGGCACTATTTACGGATTTTTTAAGCAAGCCCACTTAGAAGTAATAAAGGCAAGTTTTTCAATCTGCCGATTTTTCGGACTGCTCTATTATTCTGACGTTTTTTCGGTCCCAACTAAGTCCGAATAATCGGTCGGCGACTGTACTGCCAAAGAATATAAAAACTAGCTATCGTGGACCCTGAAATCCTTACCTGTCACTAAGCAGCATTAAAAAAAAAAGATTGGAACATGATATCAATTTGAAAGACGAGAAATGATGTTAGCTGGACTTATTATTCCATTTATTTGAAGACGTGATTATGGACTGGTGCGTCTTCACCTGGAGCCACTGCGCTGAAGCCAACAGTGCTCACGCTGAAATCACCATGCCCTAACAGACACGCCAGACTGATTGCTTACATTCGAAGAAGCTGACCAGACACTGGCAGATTTTGCGCTCTTACGTCCTCAAACCACGAGAACAAAGCCTCTTCCCTGTTTGGGTCGAGGCAAGGCCCAAGACTCTTCTGGTCAATCTTGAGATTGCTTTCTTGCATAGCAGTCTTCGATCTCCTTCCTTGCACTTAAGGGGAAACACTGGTCTTGGAGCTTTTTTTCTTAATTTATGACCAAACCTAATGAAACTGCACAAGCTTGTTCAGATTTTTGTGCTGATTTCATATATCTGGTCATTTTCTCAGTCAGTGGAATTGTCCTCAAGATAATTAAAACTTGCCTGCCTTTGTTTGGAGGAAGGGTAGGTAAAAAACGGCTCGACAAAATATCCTTTTTAACACATGGCTAAATATTATGAAGTGTAGATAATACAATGTTGGAAGTACTTTTCAGATAAACCCATTATTAGTGATTTTACCACACATTGAAGTTCAGTGCTCAATGCATGACTAACAAATAATAAAACAAAATATTGAAAAGAAAATTTTCTAGACTTGTATAAAAAATCTGCTCCCAACATTGTATGCTTCCCACATTTAGCTACACATTTCAGGAAAGGTTATATTTCTATCTGCTCTAGATGCTGAGATATCCCTCCTGCATATTTTCAACAAGTCCAAAAATTGTGTTATGTGAAAACAATGTTTTAGAGTCAACTTTAATGCACATTCAGCCTGCATAGACATTATAAATTGATTTATAGCTTGAATATTCATCCACGAAATTGGAAGCGTGGTAGATTCAGAAGAACAACAGCCATCGCCATTTTCAAAAGAATGCAGTTGCAGGAAGTTTTTGGCTCCAAAGACCCATGTCCCCCCTTAAGATGGTAGGTATCGTGCTTGATGCAAGCTCAAAGTCTGCAGTGATCTCTCTTCTTCCGACTGCTGTCCACCACCCTTAAAACGTTCACTTTTGTCTCCAGGGAGACTGCTTTCCACTTGGTTGCCATTTGCAGCTCTGCTACGAGGGGAGTCACTGGCGTGGTTAGCGGTTGGTTTTAGTCTGCACTGGTTTTTGATGTTTCGCATAGAGGCCGCAGCGGTGCCCCCGCTATTATTCGCTCGGTTCAAAGGTGGCACTACCTCCCGAAACGCACATTTTTGCACATTGGGCAATATAAACTTTCGAAATTTTTCGTTTTAAAATTACTTTTTTTTGTATTTTTTCTACTTTTTTAAATAACTTTCACAGTATTTTGTGATGCAAGAAAAGCAGGAACTGCTTCGCTATAACCAATAAATAGCATGTCGGATCTCACGGTTTCGGTATATAACTAGAACTCCCATTCAAATAAAGCATGACCAACCAAACTTTGTGATTAGTTTGCTATATCCGATTATACGCTATATCAGTGTTTGTTACAAAGAGGTTCAACTCTATTTGGGTTCTTTATTCCATGAACTATCTCCCTTTTAATTGTCAGCCCCTAATTCATTGTGATAATATGCTTAAAAAATTCATTACGAGGTTACGATAGCTCCCAAATGGTGGTCAAAACGCAAAATCAAGCCCACCTTCATGCAATCCACGCTCCCGTTTTTTTTTGTTTTTTTTTTGGTCTGACGGCCGTCATTTAGGTTTTGTTTTGGAGCTGAATTTTTTCTCTTCCTTTCGCTGGCTTTCAAAATGGTGTCGTCCACGTGGTTGCAGCGTGGTCGGTTGTTTTCCCTTTCGCAATTGCAAAACCGTGATTGGCCACCAATGCCATTGGTTGCGACACGTGTCCCTACCCTCCCCAGCACTCCCTCCTCCTCTCCATTTCTCCCGTCTGCCGCTCTTGTCTGATACAGCAGCAGTATGCTTGCTTTCTTTTCGTCAGTTCCGCTTTGCTTATCACCATCTCTTAGATTGTTTCAGACACTTTTTCTTCTTAGCAGTTCTGCATCGTTTTTCTGCGTGTTTTTGCGATAGTAAACGATGCCAGCAATGAAGTTAAAGACTGCGCACGCTTTTGGTGCACGGAAGCGCTCTGTGAAGCTTTCTCGGATGGTGAAGTCCGAAACCTCCGCGCGTCATGTCGATGCTTCTAGCAGGGACTTTTCTATGCGATCGGCCGTCGCCAATTCGTTGTCCCAGATCACAGTGCTCCGGAAACGTCCGGAGTGCCAACGTCGACCAGCTCGGCCGCTTTGGACATCGCAGGCCCCAGTGGCGGTATCGATGCTGCGGCAACGGGTGTGAACATATGGTCCACCGTTCGTTTGACGACACATTTTCTAAAGCAAGAAGTCAAAATGGCTGCTAAACATTGCGCTGCTGCTCAAGCTGAGTTTAGCGCTATATCAGCGACCAAAAACGTTTCAGGCCATGCAGCCTGACCCAGCAGCCCCCCTACTTCATAGTGCAGGTGCAAAGTCCAGCCTCGCCCAGATGAATATTTTGAAAACTCTGCTCTGCTCCACACTACGCAAGCATTGTTCGAAACCCGGGCTGACAGTCCAAGAGAGCACTAAGCTTGGACTGGCCACGAAGGTGGAGGTTGTGTGGGCCATTTGAGGCACTGCATCTTCTGCTTGGAGTTTGGCACTCCAGCCAGACTCCATTGCTTTTGAAGTGAACATTCGAGCCACGATGGCCATCTAGAAAATCGAGAAGGGGCAGACAGCTCTCCACGATTTCTGGTCAGCGATGAATATTTCTCACAGAGGCCTTCATCGCGAGACTTTTCAGGAGCACCTGAATACTTTCAGAGAGCCACAGGCCCAGAGCTTGGACGGGCCTCACGCAAGGTCGGCTACTGCTGTAAAGGTAGCCTACGAGTAGATGGAGTCACGTTTCTGCAAGGACTTAACTCTAATGTTCGGCGGGACGTGGCACAAGCGTGGGCATACGTTCCACATTGCCGTTGGTTCAGTGATCGAGTACCACACGGGCCTCACCTTGGATCCCGCGGTGCTACCCGCTACCTGGAGAGCAGGGAACAAGCCGAAGGACCCGGAAATTCGGCGGTGAGCCGTTTTTTCTCAGTAAGGCGGCGGGAGCTGCGCTAAGCCTACTTCGGCTGCCACGCCGGTGGCCACAGTAGCGATACTTCAGGCCGTCTCCCGGACTCCAGAGGACCATCGTGGAGGTCGTAGAAGTGGAGGGTGAGCCGATCTCACCCAAAGAGTGCACGGGAGACCATGGGTGGTATGAATATCACCGCAAGACCAAGAACACGGATTTGGCGAGAAGGCGATCGCAAGGCGGTGACGTCAGCCGCACCGAAGGTGGGAAGAACTTTCGAGAAGAAAGAAAGGCGCCGCGACAGCCGCGACGCAAGGGGCCTAAGGAGCCGGAACTTCCAAGGGACGACATCAAACTTATCATGAGGCCGAGGAACGGGTTGGACCTCCGCAAATGCAGCCCGGCCGAAATCCTGAATAGGGTACGGAGAGCCGCCGGTATGGAGGCACCCCCGACTGAAGACGACGTACTGTGCATCAATGCGGTGCGTAACGTATTCCTGATTAGTACCCCGGATATGGACCGTGCCGGCAAGTACAGGACGGTCCAGAGGATCCAGCTACGCGACCGAATCCACGAGATCAGCACTTACGTGGCCCCTCCAGAGGGGAGCGCCAAGGGGGTGATCCACAACGTCCCCTGAGAAGCCACGGAACAATACATCGTGGAAATCCTCATTCAGCGTCGAAACCTGTCAATTCTCAGCGCCAGGCGATTGGGCACCATGAACAGCGTGCTTATCATCTTTGAGGACGAGAAGGTCCCATATCATGTCTATTACCAAGGAGCAGAGTACAGGTACTATCTGCACAAGAAAAAACACAAGTCTGCGGGAACTGCGAAGCCTTCGGACACCGGGGGGCCGTATGCCCCACGGAAGCAGGAACCCCAGCAAAAGTTTGTCCCAAGTATGGACTGAAGTCCCCAACATCGGATCACCCGTGTGGACCGAGATGTACCATGTGCGGGAAGGATCATGAAAGGGGAGATAAGAAATGTCGACAACGCTACCGAACGCCATACCTAGTGCAAAAACGCCGGTGAAACAAGGAGAGACAAGCCAGGGAGCGCCAGAGACTCCAAAGTGATGACCGCCAAAGGCCCCGAACGAGATCGCTGTCCTTCCCCCGGCTCCCCCAGGCGACCCACGCCCAAGGGAACCAGGTCTAAACCCCGGCATCGGCGAGGCAACGATCCCGATCCGAGGACGAGCCCGGACCAGGACGCCAGAGAGCCGCAGCCCTAAACAAACATCAAGAACCCCAAGCTGGGACCAGGGGAGGAAACCATACCAGACTCCAGAGAAGGTGAGCTGGGCAACCGCAGCCTCCCAACCTAATAAAGATAGCCACAGTCAATTAAAATCCGAAATGGTACTCCTTAAGCAGATGATGGATAGACTGAGGAAGGAAAATCTAGAACTTAAGTCGTGACTAGAGCGCATGCAAAGCGAGGGCTCCGACGCGCAAACCTCGGCGGGGGTACTCGTAAATGGAAGGCGGAGGAACCCGAATTGGAGGAAGACCCGACGAAGGGAATAAACATAGCAATTACAAAGGAGACGGTCAAGGAGACGCTCAAGGAACTTATGCCGGAGATTGTAGGGGCTTGTAAAACGGCGATCATGGAAGGGTTAAATCACAGAGGAGTGCTTAACACCAGGTACATGACACAAGGAACCTACGCGGAAATTGGACAGAGTCCCTTACCTCAAGCGGGAGGTCCAATCCGTAATTCTAAACCATACGAGTGCCCGTCACGGGACGCTAGATAAGCACTACAGAATCGGCCAGACCTCACCCCTCCGCCGCCCCATCATGGATAGGAGAAATGCAGATACGCGCGTGGCAGTGGAACTGTAGAGGCTACCTACGAAAAAGGGGGGATGTACAGCAATACCTGCAACACATAGGGAAAGCGAACACGTCGCACCTCTTGGCGTTACAGGACACCTTTGGGATAGCTAAGTTGGCAGGGTACAAAGCATATGTAACTGTACAACGGGAAATAGACCAACCGTCGGTAACCACATTAGTACACAGAAACATCTCCGTTATCAACCACGACACGGGCATGAAAGGAGTGGAACGCATACTTGCAGAACTAATTTTCACAAGGGGTAAGAAGAAAGATAACCTATTCGTATTGAATGTCTACAGCCGACCACACAAGACTGTCGGTTTCTGAAGGCTCTTTGCGAAAGTGGCGGCAATAGCCGAAGGGCAGACATGGCTCACATTAGGGGATTTTAACGCGGCACATACGGCCTGGGGATACACGAGTGGATAACCAGGGCAGGAAACTCTACCAAGTCATAGAGGAGGAACAGCTCACGATTCTAACGGACCCCATGCTACCCACCCGGAGGGAAAACATGCGCCAGAAGGACACTACTCCCGACCTCGCGTTCCTCAAAAACGGGGGGCCAGCCACATGGAGGAACACCCAGACAGACCTCGGGAGTGACCACTACATAATAGAAATTAAAATAACGGGTCACATCCCCCCGAAACAGAATAACAACACCCAGCGCATCACGGACTGGCACGCGTTCCGAGCCGCACGGAAGGAAAGGGAACTAGTCATAGGCAACCTGCAAGAATGGTGCGCCACCTTACAGCAGGACGCGAGTTGAGCGACCAAAACGGTGCAGACTGAGGACAATGAATGCGTGGATCCCCACCTCCTTCACATGTGGGAAGCCAGGGACAGCCTCAAGAGGCGACTAACACGGAGCAAGCATAACCGAGCGCTAAGGCGGAAAGTTATGGAGCTTCAAAGGACTATAAAGAAGCACGCTAACAAGTTGGAGGAGCACAGATGGGACGATATCTGCACGGAAATGGAAGGATCCATGAGTGGAACGCTCATGGATCCTTCCATTTCCACTCGTAGTTCAAACGTATAGTTTTTAACGTCGGCTCGCTCCTGCATCTCCGAGGCCACGAAAAACGCCGCGGCAATTTGTTTCCATCTACGTCGCTTGGCAAACGACTGACACGGGCCGCCTTTAACCAACTACGACAGTTGGGTTGACTTCTGGAGTCTTCACCGGAAGACTCGCTGCACTTTCCAACAGGCATACCGGCGTATCGGACTAGTCCCATGCTGTCGCTGTTGCGCAACATATCTCATTGAATTTCGCTCAGCTGCGATGCGGCAATGAGAGGCGCCGATTCAGAAAATACGTCGGTGACATCAGCGCAGTAAAACCTACCGGCGCACCCCAACTCGTCCCATTCTCCTACTGCCGAGAGAACTTCCGGTTCCGGAAACACCGTACGTCACGGCTTGTTTTGCGGTCAGTTGGAGAGAAAGGAAAAGTCGATATTTCATTCATTTTTTGTGTAGAAGTTAATAAACCGAGACGAAAACGGATGCCTCTTCGGCATTCAGTGAACATTGACGGTTTGATGTAAAAGTTATCTGGAAAAAGTAAAAAAGTCATTTCATGGTCCCTTTAAGGATGTGAAAAGTAGACCCTTCTGGGCCGTGCTTCCCCTTAACATTTCACTTAAAAAATTATGCTAGAATGTTTCTGTCTGTTACATTGGACTCCAAAAACATGCAGCGGTGCTGTAAAGCTATCTCTTTCTCGGTCGTACAAAGATGATTTTGTAATTCACTTTTCTGTAAAAGCGGTTTGGATGTAAAAACTGGGAAATAAGCCTCACTTTTTTTTTTTTTTCAATTTTTTTGTGCGTTATTAAGATTAGAAAGTTATTTCACAGCTTCCTTGCAAAGAATCCATCTTTATAAAGATAGTGACTATATATACTATATATCTTTATAAAGATAGTGATAGTGACTAATGCATTTACAAATTCCAGGTTGAGTTTGTTAGTACACATGCTTCTGCAATTCCGGAAGTATACAAGTTATCAATGAACTGCTTTTTGTTCCGATGGTGCCATCATCCACTTTAGATATGCACTAAGTTTGGCTGTATTTGGTTCATAAATTGTGAAAATATTTTTAATTGCCACATCCCCCCTTAAAGAGACACTGAAAAGAAAAACAATTTGTAAAAAGCCCCAAAAAGAATTACTACTATTCCAGAAAAAAATTTCTGCAAACAAATATATTTTTGTAACATTAGTTACAGCGCTAGACTGGTTTTAGTTTCCAGCCTTCAAAAGCGTGCACCAAAAGACTCCCAAGGGCAGCATTCTTGTCCTCTCCACTCACCCGTGTTGCGACATAAAGAAAAAGTGGAAAGGACAAGTACTGAGGACAGAGGTAGCCAATGACAAAGCAGCCCTTAGTGTGCACATGTGGCGACGTCATGTACCTATTTTTGGTGCATGCATTTGAAAGCTGTGAACTAAAACGAGTCTAGCGCCGTAAACAATTGCATACAAAAATATCATTTTTTTAGGTTGTTTAAAATATCCTTTTTCCCCAGTGAAAGGCTGGTTTACGCGTCTGTGTTCACCACACCAGCATGCTACCTCTTTAAAGGGGCCCTGCAATCATATTTAAGCGTCTATCTTTCTTGGGGTTTCCACGTCTCTTGGGGTTCGGGCAAGCCAGCGGGCACGGAGAGAGTAACTAAATATCAGTGCGTCATAATTTAACCGGACGACGCGGAAACCTCCTCCACCGACGAGGGCGACCCGCGGTACCGAAAGCACGCAAAATGTCACGTCTTTGGTCCTGGGCTTACTACTGGTCAGAGTCACTAAAAGCTTCTTTTTAGTCGAAATACAAAATATAGAAGGCGCGAACCGTTTCAATTATTCATAAAAGTAGTTTTTGTTTAGTATTTTAGATCAGAAAAGAAACGAATGCAGTTCATAAAGTACGGAAGCAAGAAATGACCCGTCGACAAACCCGCCACCAAGCGGTGGAAAAGACGGCGCACACTAGAAAGGAGTAGTGGGATCAGGCGCCGACACGGAAAGGTCCCGGATGTACGCAGCGGCGCTGCAGTCGTATGGACAGGAGGATCTGACCGGCTCCGAGGGTTCCGAAGGCCTTTGCCGAGAAGCTTTGCCTTGCGGTTTGGCCGTTTCGCGGTATGGCAGCGCAAAGTGGCTCCCATTCTGAACTGATCTTTCCCCCGTGTTTGCTGTTGTTTGTGGCTAATGAAGTATCATGCCGAATTAGTATTTAATCGCGCAGCAAATGCAATGAGAGCCTCTCTGGCTGCCCGCTGCATAGAGCCTATCCAGAGCACGCTTTACTGGCACCCTCTCGCACCGTCGACACGGAGTGCGGCAGCCGTGAGCGCTCGATGAGCTCACTGCTTCTCCTCTAGTTCACGGTCACTCTCAAGCAACCAAGGACGTCATGAGGGAGGTTATTTTTTGTTTGTTTTTGTAATTTCAATTTGCCTATAACTTTTAAAACAAAGGGAATTTCAAGAAAAGAAAAGTTTCACACCGTTACTACGTTCAGTGCACTCAGGTTCGGTGCAAATTAAAAACCAGTAAAAAAGTCATTGCAGGGCCCCTTTAAGCAGCGACACTCCCAACGCAAATGGGTCAACCAGCCTATACTGTGGGCAACTTCTAGCGACATACTCCTTAGAGTGGGCAAAAAAAAAAGCCAAAAGAGCTGCCAAAGGAAGAGACCCACCTTGAAGTCGCAGATGTAGTACTCGCGGCCGCTGATGGCAATGTCCGAGGGCTCCCGCATGTACTCGCTGCAGTCAAACCAGAGCAGCAGCTCCCCGGCCTCCGAGATGACAAACACCGTCGGGGACACACTGTCCACGGCCACTATCTTGTTCTCGGCTGTGATGGCCAGGCCGGCCACTATGTCAATGTAGCGGATGGCAATCTTCTTGATGAAGTGGCCCCCCTTGGTGAAGATCTGCATGCGTGACCGCTCGTTGCCCCGGTCGCAGATCACATACTTCCCCGTGCTCTTGATCACCGCCACCTGCCGAGGAAGCTCCCCGTCACACTCCTTCCCACCACCCTCCATCTTTTGGAGCAACACCCAAACCATCCTTTTCAGGGAGGACATTGCCACTTGACAGCGCTGCAACATCAACCCAATGCTGCCACATGCGATGCGCAAAGGGAGCCATGCAATCAAGTTGGCGGCGAGAAGCACATTTCTCAACCGTGGCAACCAGTGCCCCAGTGACTACAACCAACCAATCTTTTACCGAGGTCAAAACCTGCCCTCGTTGGTCACCTGTCCGTGCTTTGACGCTCTCATTCTGTCCTTCGTTTGCTCTAGTGAACCAACCGAGCCCAAGCTTTGCCGACCATCGCGCGGTACACTCGGCTTAAGAGACGCACCTTGCGGGGGTACCAGAGCTGTCCCTCCTCCTTGCCGGCCACCCCAAAGGTGTACTTGAACTCCCCGGACTTGTCGAAGACCTGGATGCGGTGGTTGTTGGTGTCCGCCACTATGATCTCCTCGTCCAGGCCCAGGCAGAAGCCGTGGGGCGAGCTGAACTGGCCCTTGCTGGGGCCCAGCTGCCCAAACTTGCACCTGGATGGGAAGTGCCCGGCATCACGCAACGGCCCAAATGCCAGCCATGGGTGGATGTCCGACATCAACGTCACAGCAACGTCTGCGGTAATGACCATTACTAAAAAAAACTTTCAGCCTTTCCACTATGGTGAAGAAGACCAGTGAAGCTGTACTATGGTGGGACGACCTCAAGGCCGAATTCTTGGACGACCTCAGGGACGACACCTAGAGTACGATCTGTAGGACAACCTCAAGGACAATGCCTAGGACAACCTCAGGGACGACGCCTAGGACGACCTCAAGGACGACTTCTAGGATGATGCCTAGAGAAAGTCAGCCTTTCCACTATGGGGAAAACCTGAGTTGCCGCCATCTATGAGCGACGGCGGCAACCAGAAAACCAGCAAGCCGGTTGTCTGGTTGCTGCCGTCGTTTATAGATGGCCATAGCTGTCCAGAGTTTTGCGTCAACATTTATTTGGTGACGGACACGAAACTGGGGAAACTACTTACAAAGTGGAAAACAGCACCAAAAGTATGGAGTACAAAGTACGAGGAGGGGAACACACAGACCGAGCACTGACTGACAACCGGTTCATTACTGGAAACCACCTACCGGCATAAAAACACAAACATACATCGGACCATAGCACGTGTCACAGCTCTCCAAGAATGTGATTTCTGTATCGAAGAGCGCAATCGGGCGAGCACTGACGCACTTGTCAGTCAGCGCTCGGTCTGTATGTTCTTCGTTCTTTGTCCTCCGTACTTTCTACGCTGTTTCCCTCTTCGTAACTATGCATAACTAACTCGCCAAATTTTCAACGGTGAAACTGGGGAAACTAGCCCTTAACAGCTCCGCTGTCAAAATCAAATGTCAATGCTTAATGGGAGGACACAGCCTTAAAATGCCTCTTTTTTACAAAAAAAAATATGCCTTCTTCAAATGTTGCAGTTTAAACTTCGAACTATTAGGTACCCTACTCCCATCTTAATAAATCTGTCGTTTCAGTATGAAACTACTGAGGCTTAATGTTTGCGGCTTATACAGTCAAACCTGATTATATTGAACCCAGTTAATTCTAACTACCCCTTAAATCGAACTATTTCTGATTGGACTACCATATTTACTCACATATTGAACACACTTTTCTTACCCAAAAATTAACACATATTTGGGGGTGCGTTCACTATGCGGGGTAAAATTTTTGTATTTACACACTTCGTGCAAATATGTCCTATTAGGTGCCAATATGACACGGCAAGGTACTGTGGCACGTCTCCATTGATGGGGGCGCACCCACGGCTGGTCAAAGTAACCATGCTTTATAAATTGCAAACTTTTTTAGGGCACTTTCGGCGTGCCTTTTACCATAGAAAAGCGCCCTTTTGAAGCTCGCTCAGCACGGAGAGCGACGCAACCGTTCACAAGCCTAACCACTTTCAAGATTTCACTGTCCGCAAGCAGACCACAGACGACGGCTTGTTTGTTGACTTCAATGCATCCGATAGGCAAAGAATATCCGGGGCTGGGCAATTCCCCGACCCAAGCTTCGTCAAGTGTGCGCGCCTCTCGGTTTCACGGTTGATCCCTTCCGCAGCTACACTATGCAGCCCTTACGAGAGCGGCTTGGCTTGGCTCGACTTGGCCTGACCACTTGGCAACAAAAAATTGGCTTGGTGGGCTTGGCGGCTAGCCAAGTTGGATGCAATTCGAGACTCGCGGAGCCAAGAATTGGAGTTGCATTCATTACGCGAGGGGAAAAAAAAAAAGTCCAAATATTGGTACCCGTTGTGGAGGGGTGCGTTCATTATGCGAGCGAGTTCGTAATGCGAGTAAATACGGTAATAGCTGCAATGAAAATGCATAGCGAAAAATGCAGTTACATCAAATGAAAATTGCAGCGTTTCCGGATAGATTGAACTGCCAAGAGCGCCGTTTTGCCTGCAAGCTGGCTTTCTTCCTTCTAAACTGCCACAACAACCGCCCAGAAAAAAAAAAAAAAATTTTGTCTTTTGCGGAGGGAGCAGGGAGAGGCCGAGCCGGTGAGATCTAGAAAAACAAAGCAGAAATTGAATAGCCGCGTGGTGCACCCCTCACGATGTACAGACACTCCTTTGAGAGTAAACAACTTTTCTTGGGCTTGTTTCTTCTCAAATTCATTGAAATTTTTATTTTTTTGCAAGTTCGATATAAATGGGCTTGACTGTATACAGAAACTTTATGGGGCTAGTTATTATGAACATACCGTAATATCCCGAGTCATCGCCCATCCCCGAGCCATCGCCCACACCATTTTTTGGGCCATTATCGATTTCCGAAAAAACGCCAGTCACCGCCCACTTCTTCAAATACCCCAAAGCAGACTCTGCGATCCGCTAACACTCATCCTACCCGAATTACGCGGCCGCGGACCTTAGAGTTGGAGGACAACCGTGACGAAGTAAAACGAAGGAGGGAAAGACACTTCTCTTTGTTTACGTATTTCCTCCGCGAGCGACCCCGAAATGGTAGTGTATCCGTGGGAATGAAGTAATGCACGGCCGCAAGTCGGCAAGCCAGAGTGGAAAGGCTAGAAAGGTTGCCGCCATCTATGAACGACGGCGGCAAGCAGACAACCAGCAAACACAACACTCTGGACAGCTACCTCCATCTATGAGCGACGACGGCAACCAGAGCGTTGTGTCGACATTTGTTTGGTGCTGGACACGATCCTGGGGAACCTAGCCCTTAACAGCTCCGGTGTAAAAATCGGAAAGATGACACCAGCAGTAACCCAGTCTGGGATCGCGAGGTATGTAACCGCGGAGTGTAGGTCAAAGTCTGTCTCCGCCCAAGTAAGGTCGCCGCGAATCCGCTCCTTCTTTTCGCACGTCGCCACCGCGGTTGTGCAATATTTTAGACAAAGCCAACGCGTAAATAAAGCTTTGCTGGAACGCCCTACACAGACGTTTGTAGAGCGTCCCAAACCCCTGTTGATAGCATGCCGTGCACGGACGCACGTATGTATGTACGCACCAAACAAGAAAGTTGCGCAAGAGCTTGCAATTGACAAGGCGCCCGACTTGGCCCGACGCCAAAGTATTTGCCAACGCGATCGCCGGCTTTCCCGCTTTCCCAGCATCGCTCTTCGTGACTTCTTTGGTCCGCTCGCTCGCTTGTTGCACCTGGTCGAATTTTCTATTTTCTTGTAGACTTTTCTATCTTTCTTTTTTTTTTTTACTAACTAGGAGAACATAGTGGTGACATTCTTTCACGGAATAAACGTTCGCGCTATGTGCAGATCGGCGGTGTTTCCAGCGCGTATGCAAGCAACGGACTTTGCTATAGTAAAATATTCTTTCATGAGCATTTTTTCTATAAAACAATGAAACTAAATCGAGTTTTGAGTATAATGTATCTCTTGTGCATCAGCGCTAGATGTGCAGAGAGAAATAGGCGGATTTTTCCGCTTTTTTAAGTGTTTGTGCTCACCCACCGATACATGGCCCACCCCACTTTTTTAATGAATTTCAGGCGGTAGGGGGGTGGGCGATGACTCGGGATATTACGGTAGATTTAAAATTTTCATGTTCCTTTATTATGAAAAATTGTAATTTGCAAAACTTATAAAATTCTTTTACCTGAAAAATGCATATTTTCTGAAATTTCTTTTCATAGTAACCAGCAATGGGCATTCCAGTATGCAATCCGCCAGAAAAATATGTGCTCTTTAACACAATTTCTCACCGATAGATTCATGGAGCACATTCCATGCCAAGCTACGCTTTACTTCATTCTGAGGGTATAGTACCTCATAAAGTTGGTTCGCAGGGTTGGAACTTCACATGCCTTCCATCTATCTGGCTACAAACACTGACCACAAATTTTGAGCCGACCTACGAGTGATTCAAAAGTTAACGTACCCAGATAGAACAAAAAAAAACAACAGAGGCTTAACTCTGCTGTGCCAGGATATATGTAGCGTAAGCTTAGGTTCAGCTAGTTATTCTTAGCTTTCCTGGTTGTCTAGGATTAGCTTATCATGCTCACTGCTGCTTCAATGACACACACATGGTATACGTAGTATGTGACTACTTCGGGATGTGATTAGTTAAGCTTCTCCGCTCCTCTAATTGCGGAGGAGGCAACCGAGCTTTCGGTTGCACGTCAAAAGATCCCCAGGTGGTCCAAATTAATCCTTCGCTGGGGCATGCCAGATGCCCGTCGTTGGTTTGGCCAGCTGTGGGCCGTGTTGTTATGTATCAAGCAACCAAGCTGCCACCCAGAACAACCGGACAGAAGAGCCATGATCTCGAGCGGGTGGATGCGCATGGCGGCATGTGCATGGGGGACTGACCTGGGCGCCATAGCAGTCCTGCCCGTTCAGGCACTGCTCCTCGCACATGCGCAGCACAGCTCTCCAGGAGCCACGCAAAACTGCTCAACCTCGGCCAGTGTAGCTTACGCTACAAAATATGCAGAGCCCTTCCACATCACGTGAAGATGGAGGACCAGCGAAGCTGTTATCTTTACCACATCTAGGACAACATCTAGGATGACTTCTTGGACCACCTCAAGGATGACGCCTAGAGGACGGCATCTAAGGCAATGTCTTGGACGACCTCGAGGACAACCTCAGGGACGACGTCTAGTACGACCTCAAGGATGACTTCTAGGACGACCTTGAGGACAACATCTAGGACGACCTCAAGGAATACATCTAGGACGACCTCGAGGACAACCTCAAGGACAATGTCAAGGAAGACCTCAAGGACAACGTCTAGGACGACCTCAAGGACGACCTTGAGGATGACTTCTAAGACGCCGCCTAGAGAAATTTCGCCTTTCCAAACTGGTAAAAGCCAGAGTAAAAAGGCTGGAAAGGTTGCCGCCATCTATAAGCGACGGCAGCAACCAGACAACCGGCAGGCCGGTTGTCTGGTTGCCACCGTCGCTCTTTGAAGGCGGTAGCTGTCTGCAGTTTTGTGCCTACGCGCCGCTTGTCCGCGGACACGATACTGGAGAAACTAGCCTTTAACAGCTCCGCTGTAAAGAGAATGGACATTTAAAATTTTACGGAGGATATAAGCCAGTTTCTAGTTTTTTGTCTTTATGTGCCAAACAAGCGATATGCAGCTAGTACAACTCAAACCGAATTGTGTTTCATGGTCCCCCACGAGAGGAAGGGAGACCCGCACGCGCAATCGTGATGTCCCCAATAGCCGATTCACACGACGGCCCGAATCTCAATTTTCGTCCGCAAACCATGCACCACGCGACCGTCCTGTCACCGATTCCTGCGATCCGCGCCTCGTCTGCGGATGACCGGACTGATAAAGTCGAGCACCATTTTACTCGCAGATTTTCGCCGGGAGATTAAGTCGAAAAGCGCTTAGTTTGGCGACGGTTAAATGCTTTCTTGGTTTTCTGTTTTCCGACGATCAAATTTAAAACATAAATACTGCATCGTTGAGGAAAGAAACTGCAGACGCTTTGTCCGGCTGACGCAACGTGGGTTCCGGTACACGTCCGGGTCCGTGCCGAGAAGCTTTCGATAAAACTCATCTAGTACGCTACAATATTTCTTGCGTGTCCAATCAGTCTTCCACCGAGCCTTTCTTGTGGCTGTGCACGAGCGCGTGAAGGCATCTCCAAACGCCCCTCCTCGACCCCGGAACTTGGTTGCTTCTTCACCGAAGCCTAATCAAGCAGGACCATGCCTGTCTCACTGTCATGCCTTGGGTTAGTAAAGCTAGTGTTGCTCTGCGCTAACCTATCACGGTGTTTTGTCTCAATCTGTACGTAACAGCGGCGTACGATTCTTTATAGCGATAGCAAACGCCGATTTCTCTCTTGGACAACGATGCCACGGTTGGAGTTTTGCGGCACTGCTTGGTCCATCCTCGCTAACGTTTGCTCGTCGTCTCCCTCGTGCGGATGCAATTGGGAGATGGACGAACCGCAGAGATGTCGTCACGCGATCAATCCGTCCACGGATCAGTCTGTCGTGCGAAACGGGCGCAAGCGTAGCTTTTTTTAGTGCTGCAGAAGCAGTTTCGACCGCAGTCGGCGACGAGACGAGAACAGCAAGCTTTAACAATACTCCGACATCTCGCGAGCCTGGAGCATTTGTGTGCAGCCAGAGCGTGGCAGAAGGCAACGGGGCAGTGCTCCAGAGAGACATCCTGCCGTTCCGTCGGTGGCCACCGTGCCACGCGAGGCCGCCCTCTCCCGAGAGACTCCGACATGGTCGAGGACTCACCTGATCTGCATCGTGCTCAACTTGGCGCCAGACCCTCGCGGCGGAGGAACGTACCCGGGCTGCACCGACAGCGACGGAGACACTGGACGGAACACATGCCAACTTGAGGGTCAGTCCAATCTTGCGCGGCGTAGGCACAGTTTTCCGAGCAGCAGACTGCTTCCTATGCCCTTTCACGGTCCCGCATGTGCCGAAGGAACCCGACCGGGTAGAAACCCTCGGTTTCGGAACTGGCTCGCTATATTTTGTTCCACAACAAATCGCGGAGGACACGAAAAGCCTTCCAAGTGAATCCGACACAGTGCCGCGCGACCCCCGTGACCGAGGCGGCACATCCGTGCGTTCACGGCGCCCAATCGGCCTGGACGGCTTGCGGCATCCTCGTCGTAAGGCGAGACGGACTATAGAAATTAGAGCTACGATGATCTCCACGTTAAAAGTGCGGCGGCACAACGATTTTTAAAGAGAGGAAACGCTCACCGAGACCGCTGCCCGCCGCCAGGATGGGGATGCGGCCCACCCCTCCGCCCAAGATCCCACCCCCGTTTGCGAGGCCGTCCAATAGGGGAGAGCCTCTTGAGGAGGACCGGGGGGAGAGGGTGGAGCCTGCGGAGGCCCCGCCCCCGTTGAGCATCAGGGAGTCCAGCAGGTGGGACGACAGGCCGCTGCCGGGGCGCCCCGCCGGCGGCAGCAGGGGCGGCGGCGTCGCCGTATTGTCTAGCGTCAGGCCTGGCACCACCTGGCCGTTCACCATGATCTGGCCTGCGTCCAAAGACCACGGGTTTTGACCTAGGTGCCCAAGCCATCACCCAAACCTGGTGTGGCAAACCTACACCAACACAAACAGGACGGTTCTTCCATTTTGGGGTGCACGGTTTGCAGAACCAAGGCGGGAACGAAGCAGTTTCAAACCCAAAAAGTGCACTAAACAAGACCCTACCATAACCATCACTTCCTTCACTGCAAGTCTCTCGTTTTAGAAAGAAACACCTACCGGAGTTGTTCAGGGACACCGAGCCTAGCTTGGCGAGCGCCGTCAGGTTGTTCAGGACGTTCTGCTCGGCAGTAGCCGCCGCGGCCGCGGCTCCCGCAGCCCCCGCCAGCGTGGCCTCCATCAGCAGGTCCGCCATGTTGACCACGCCGTCGCCAGGCGAACCGTCGTCCCCGTCGTGCCCCGCCATGCCGGCCAGGCGCGCCAGGTTGTACTGGGCTACTGCATTGTTGGCCAGCAGGCCCACCTCCAGGGGCGCCGGCAGGGAGAAGGGGTCCCCGGGGCTCTCGTCCAGGGACGAGGCCGCAGAGTGCAGCGGGGGAGACAGGTTGCCCCCGGCCCCCAAGGACCCGGCACCTGGGCAAGGCCAGGCTTTGTCACACTCGTCTGGTTACCTCACACCACACCATGGTCAGACGTCATCTCTCTACACAATGGGTCCGGGACATCGTTGCCTGCTGCGATCGATCAGCAGCGCGGAGCTGGCCAATCGCAGTGGGCGGCGATGTCCCTCGTAGATTAGGGGCACGCCAAGGTCCGATGTGGTGTCACATGTGATATCGGGTACACCATGACATCATGCGATGGCCTTCCCACTAAATTTGGCAGGACCTTACACCTCTCTTCTCCATCAATACTACACCCCACAGAGCCAAAAGCTGGCTCTGTAAATGCTACGCATTCAGAAGTGCAGTTGCTAGGCTTGAACCTTTCTCTGGCAAAGAATGATACGAGGAAAAGCCTTCAGCACTTGGGGGAGAAGAAAGAGTTGGCAGACAAGGTCATGGACATCTGGGCGAAGGATCACTGCACGGAAAAGCTAAATAACTGAGTGTTAGTAGCATTGACTGGACACAGAACTGCAAAGAAGGCTTTCAAGTTCCTTCCTGTTGTTGCGAGTTCAAAGATATGTCATTGTGCTTTGTCCCGTTTTTGTTTTATTCTTCCAGTGTGAAGTCAAGAGAAGTTAAGCTCACATCTGAAGGAAGAATGCAAGTACAGTAGAGGTCCTTTAAAGGGACCATGAAGGCAATTTGGTGTTTTATTTGACAATTGAAAGGGGTGCCGGGTACGTCTCAGTTGACCAAGCTCTAGCCCGAATGGACATCAAGGTTGGCCTACCAATCAATTAACGGGAGCAGTACTGATCGTGCCAGGAACGATGCCAGAGACCGCCCCCGGAGATGGTGGCAGAACCAGAGCTTCAACCCAGCTTGTTTATTGCATAGGATGTGGTATCGAGGCTACAGGGCAAAATCAAAACAACCAAAATGGCAGCGAGTAAGGTCGTGGTGCTATTGCGGCGGCTATTTTGTGCCTGTAAACTGAGGAAATCACGCAAATAATGCCAAAAATATCTAGCAATAAGCTTTATGGCGTCCGAATATTTGGTCCGTGTTATACATCGACTTTACGGGGCGAGCGACGGTTCGACGAAAACATCCGAATAATCTGACGTGTCCGAAAAATCGGTCGGCGACGGTAACAAACCTTTCTCCCGAAAATAAACACTGACTTTACTGCAATTGGGACTTTCTCATTTACTGAGCAAAAACCTTAGCTCAGACAGGTGAAATGAAGCCCTGCCGAAACTGGCATGCATGCGCAATAAAAAAACAGGAGACTTTGGTTTCGAAATTACAGAGAAGATGCAAGCGACCTGGTGAACTTTGGTTGTTCACGTGCAAGCCTCTCTGGCACTGTCTCAGACAGTGACCTCTCTTATACTGTCTTCGACAAGATTTCTGTTCATGACGGGACAACCAACTAGCCCAACTTAACATTCTGTTACAATTCATTTCTGTTCAGTTTGTGTTGAGCAAACCAGCCCGGGAGAAGGCAAGGCAAAGCCTTAGGTGCGAAGAATGCACAAAACACAAACAGATGAATGAAACTTGCTTTCAAGGAAGAAAGAATAGAGATCTAGGGAATCCACCCAGGAATAAAAGGAGCATGGGGAGTGACTCACCAAGAGAAGAGGCAGAGTGCAGCGGAGACATGTTACCCCCGGCCCCTAGGGAAGAGGAGGCAGAGTGCAGCGGGGACATGTTCCCCGGCCCGGTGCCCCCTAGGGAAGAACAGGCGGAGTGCACCGGCGAGGAAGACAGGTTGCTGCTGCCGGCCACGTGGTTGTGGCCGTCGAAGTTGTGGTTGTGATTGCCCAGGGGGGAGGCCGAGGAGGGCGGGGTGGGAGAGGGGGAAGGGGGGCAGGGCGGGGCAGGGGGAGGAGGGGGGGACGGGCAAGAACGGGGGTGGCGCAGGTGCCCGCAGATCTTGACCAGCTCAGACTCAAACTGGTCTGCGTCCGAGTCGAAGCACAGGTCGGTGAGCACGTCGGGCCGCGGGGCTGCCGAGATGAGCTCTTGCAGGCGCGAGCTCACCAACTGCGGCGAGAAAGGAAAGACATGAGCAAGTCATCCACAGGGCCCAAAACTGGGTTTCCTTCCACCCCAGGAGTGAAACGGGAGAAATGTGCGCAACACACCACGTTACTGCAATGTCATTGCGAGTTACCGCCGATCCATTCAGTGTCACCAACCAGTTGCATAGAATTTTGCCCCTGCTTATCTCATTATGAGATTACGCGCGTGCATGGCGATAGTGAAGTTGGAAGCATTCAATAAAGTTTAGTTGCCCGTTAGTGCTTGTCCTGCGTGCTTCTTAGTCTTTTCGTCCCGTCTTTTTTGTGCTATTTTTGATATGAACACCTCATTACCCCCGACTCTATATCCTCATTATGCTGTTGAGCTGACCTAGAATAAAAAAAAAATCTTTATTTTTTCTAACAGCAAGTTGGACAACATGCTAGTTAAAGAATTAAAAAGCGTTTCCCTCCGACTAGACAACTCCCAGCAAAGACAACCCAATCAAGGTCCTGGACTCCCTACACGGTAAGGCCGACGTACCCTTTGCACTTTTGCCCTCCTCCACCTCTCCCATATTTATGCTCTCCACTTTCTACCTTGCCCCAATTTGGCTTCCCTCGCAGCTTAGGACAGGGGACCACAAAGAGGACCATCTTCCCAGCAGAGAACCCATGCTGTACGTCAGGCTTTAAACGATAACTCCGGACAATATTTTTGAATTTGGGATTACAACTGTTTTCGGCCAAAGCAGTGTCCCCGAATTACGAGGTATCATTTTTATTCAATACTGCGCGTATTTTTATAAATATCACGGCAAAAAGTTTGGTTTCGGGAGTCTACGGCAAAACAGAAACTATCTGCTAGAGGGATGGCAAAACTGACCATCGGCCGTATGGCTGCGACGCAACGCCACGAGGGTGCTGCGGTACGCGGAACCAATCAACTCCAACACCACCATAACGTGACGTCACGACGGTGATGTGCCAGTGTTGCTCGACTCAAAGCTAACCCGCTTGCCGCCCGCTAAAGAGCAGCTGGTCGCATCTTTAAAATCGATTAAACTTCACTCACCTCATCTAACCCCCCCCCCCCCCCCCCCCCCCCCCCAACACTACCCCCTTCATTTCTCCCTAATCATTCCATCGCACCAGATGACTCCAGTCAAAAGGTGTGGCTTTAGCCATAATTTCTAATTAAATGTTTATTGATTTTGATAGAAAAATGGGCGCCTTTCGAGATATTAGAGACCTCCCGGTCACCTTTTTCATAGAGAGCATCTCGAGGGTGTTGGCGTGTTCGAGAAGGCGGTCCGTAAAGCGGCACGCCTCTTCGATGCGCTCCGTCGTCTTCTCGGCGGCGTGCATGGCATCCATGATGCGCAGCTCCTCCTCCGAGTGCAGCTTTTCCAGCTCCTCGAGCAGCTGTTCCTGCCGCCTCTCCAAGGCTGCCCTGAAGCCCTCAAATGCCTCCTGAACAAACACAAGACACCCAACGCTCTACTATTGGGCCCCAGTCCAACCGCGGTGCTCCCCATGCCATCATTGGACGTACACACCCAGTCCAATGCAATGTGCTACCCAGAAAAATCGCCGTCGTAAAATTAGGTACGCTTTTGACAACCCAGACAACCTCCTGCAAGTAATGCACGCAGAAAATGTGCCCACTACGCAACACCATTAGCATAAACACGACACTGGTGCTCTGTCGCATTTAGCTCGGACAGGGTGCAAACGGGCACAATGTGTTCCCTGCTCAAGTTGGTGGCGCACGTTCCACCACAAGCAGGAATTTTTTACAACAGCCCCCGGTACAAAGAGAAAAATTGCTCGTTCGTGCTAGTCCGTCACTGTCCTCTCGTTACTGATATGGTGCCTGGAAGGAGTCGCCAACCGGCGCGTCTACCGCGCTATTCCACCTCGAAAGCGGTCTCGAAGCGACAACAAATCGCATCCTCTCGTTGGACCTTGGCAGTTGGTCGTACAAGTTCCGGCAACAAGTGTGAGAAAACGAGAGCCGTCATTGCAGCGTCTTAGATCCTCGCTGCACGAGCCTGCACGGAATATCGAGCCGCAATCTGCAGCGGAATGTGCGTCTGCTGCCGTGCAACCTCAGAGACTGCGGCGGGCAACGGCACGACGCTTTTGCGACGTCGTCAGCTGGAGGCACCGCGAGTGCGCAAACGTAGTCGTCCAATTCTACCGGGGGTTGCCGACGGTTACACAAGTCCGGGAGAGAGCCCACCTGGATCTGCGCCTTGGCGGTGTCCCGCTGGGTCTGGAGCTCCTGCAGCCCCTCGCTCATCCGCTCCACCGAGTCCTCGCAGGCGCGCACCTGGCAGCGGCCCTCGGCCGCCCTGGCCTCCAGCTCCGTCCGCTGGCCGGGGCCGGCCTCCGACGCCCTCTCCCAGCGGTGGTCCGGCTGCTTGTGGTCGCCCAGCGTGCACTCGTTGCAGATGGGCACCTGCCACGCACACGCTCAGTTCCCTAAAGCCTCACCCAGGATCCGAGTACGGGATCCGACTGGGAATAAACTAGCTCTAAGGCGATTCGGACAAAGGAATATCAGAGGGCTGGCAGGCGTTACTTCCGTCGAAGGCCTCACTACCCGCTGCCAAAAACACTCCCAACTCTACAACTTTAGTGAACAGACGCGTAGACTTCCCGAATGAGATGCGGTAACCTCCAAAAAGATTGCCATTAACTCTAGAATCTTGCAGCAGCAGCATTTCAGGCACCATTCATTCGCAACTTCTTTTTAAATGCTGACACAGCCTTTCACTTATTCCTTCTCTCCCCTCCATCTGGACCTTACGAAACTCGTTCCCCCTTTTTAACCTCTTTCATCACCCTCGCAGCTAATGAGGAGAAAAAATGACCTTCAGCGATGCAGAAAATTGAGGCTTCGCTCTCCAGGACGAATTTTTGGGTGCGAATAAATGTTTACCCTCTCTCCCGGAGATCATGCTTCAAAAACTGTGCCCTCCTATTTCAGTTTTCCTAGACACCAAGACTGTAATGCTGAATTCTTTATGTCCCCTGACCAAAGCGGGACAGAGATTTGACACCGCGTCAGCATTCGGCCGCAATTCTCAATCGGCGAAAGCCAAAAGCTAATGCAGCGACCGTTGCACTAGCCTCTGGCATGCCGTCATAAGCCGAGCCTAGGCGCTGTTCAGGGTCCTCTACTGGGGAAGAGGCAGGAAAGCCCCACCTGGCAGGTGTGGCAGTAGTGCTTGAGCATCTCGCCGGCGTGCAGGGGGCAGCCCAGCGGCCTGTGGCCCATCTGGTCCGGCCCAGGGGCCCCACCCAGCTCGTCGAAGGTGAGCACCTCGTGGCTCTCGAAGCAGCGCATGTAGCGGTGGGCCGTCACGCAGTTGTTGCACAGGAAGGAGGCGCAGTCCGAGCAGCGGGCCACCGCCGTCTCCTTCGCCTTGCACGAGGTGCACACCATGCTGAGTGTCTCCAGGGCCGCCCGGTCCAGCTGGTTCACCAGCACGTGCTCCAGCGGGCAGCTGGCCTCCAGGCTCTTGCCCCTCAGCTGCAGGCACAATCGAATGGCATTCATTTCCTCCCATCCCAAGAAAATGTTTTTTTTTTTTTTTTTTTTTTTTTTTAAAGCTAGCTTATTTTGGAGTTTCGGACAGATGCTAAAAATTCGACTTTTTGTTGAGTTTACATAAATTTGTTTCTTTCAGTTTAGCTTCTTTCCTATCTTCCCCACCCTGCTCTCTCGCATGCTCGAGGTCGTCTGCCTTTGTTCGCTACGCCGTCCGAATCACACGCTGCCTTACTTCTACAGCTTCTTTTCATTTTTGTTTACATTTACCCACTTTGTATCAGCATTTTATTTTGTTTTGCATTCTTTGATGGCAAGGAGTGCCCGTTTGAAAGTGAGCACGCAGAAAGTGCACAGTAAACATAGACGTACTTAGAATAAGAGCAACGTGTCGTTGAAAACTAGTGTCAGCTCCAGTCGCACCGCAAGTTGTTTCACTGCTCGTGAACGTAACTGCACCAACAACTTCAGCGACACTGCAATGCACTTCGGCGACGTCGCCAGGCACTTCGCCACTGGTGGACGTGGTCGAACCAAGCTCAAGCGTTGACCGCATTCATAAACGCAAAGAATCTGCAGAAGACACATAAGCTCCGCGGGCAGAGAAGTCGATCACTTCACGAAAGTTCGAGCTCCTCGACGTCAGCTTGGCGAGCTAAGACAATGATCGCGGCACAAAGTATGTCATTGTGGACACGAAAGTGCCACAGTTGAAATATCATCATAGTACAATGAGAGGCAGTACGGCCTAGCAATGAAGCTAGTGCTCACGTGCTCAAGCCACAACGAGTCGCCAGAGCGACCAACATGACGCCCTTTGAGATCAACTTGAGAGCAACCGAAGTGAGCGTAGGAAAGGGACCAACTGCCCTCGTGGACTTCAGTGCAACCCCGAACCCCTCCCACCGGGGGACACATGGCCGTCATGGTGAAAGCTTGCCAGGCGGCAGCAAAAGCCACAGAAACAGCAAGTGTGCAGGTAGTAAAGGTCCTGTACCAGAACTCCCTCAACCCCGTTTCAAACGCAGACCAAATTTTTGATGGGACATGGAAGACTCGTGGGCACAACTTTATAGGGATACTGAATTGAAATGCCGTGCTCACCAAACAGTGCTGGAGCGATAGGCGGGACGCTGCAGAACCCAAAAACACCACTCATACAGCGGTATCTCTAACAAATGGCCGTATATTTGGAAAATAAATGCTCGATTGAACACAACTGACGAGACATGCGACGCTGTGATTCTCTTTCCCTCTGTCCACTTTGTCCCGTCGAGCTGGTGAACCAAAGCGAGAAGGAGAAAGGCAAGGCCACTTCCCCTCATTCTCAACTGTTCCTGGAGGATTGTGACGTCAGAGTCCTCACTTGATCCCACCCTTCTTTTCTAAAAATACAGCCATTTATTCGAGATATCGAAGTATGAGTGAAGTCTTTGAGTTTGTAGCATCCCGTTCAACGCTTTTGCAGCTTTATTTCGCTAAATCAAAATTTCGGTTCAGTGTCCCTTTAACATTCTACTGGGCTGCACATTCGAGCCCTAGTCTGGCTTGGCACCGGACCACGTCGTAATCTCCAGGTACTGCCGCGGCTGCCAGGAGGCACCTGTCCCAGATGACGACGGCTACGGCAACCGGGTTATGAACCAAGAGTGCCTTGAGAGCATCGACTGCATGGCCGAACGAATGGAAGCCGCAGCAGCCGCTATCCCGTTCGAGAGATCTCTGGAGAAGAATGGGCCACTTTACACGACCCAAAGTCAAAGTGGTTATTGGCTTAATGTCGACGCACCCGAGAGCCTGAGGCAACCAAAAGACAGAAGCCTGTACACCAAGTGCCGGCTGTCTGCTCGGGTGCGAGATAACAGGCGGGGAATCATGATAGCGATGGTGTGTACGTAAACGTTCAAGTTGAATACATGCATTATAGACTACAAAATTTTTACATAGATACCGAGATGCTCTATTAATTAATAAAATTTAGCTGCATTCGTGGCCTGGCGAACGTCGATCGGCAAGGAGTTTTAGAGCTTGGGGACCTGGACAACGAGGGTGGATAAAGTTCAGTGGATCACGCCTTAACCTCCGTAGATAGGGATGGGCCGGTCGTCGTGTAGAAACTTGTATAGTATTTGGCTGAAAAGAAATCGTCGCCTGTCAAGCCTAGACCATGGAAGGGACTGCCTCTCATAGGGAGTTTGCTTGTCCTTTTCTCTCTGTAGAAAGCTGTCTTCAGGGCTTTCCTTTAGACAGACTCGAGTCGCGTTTGGAAGTCCCCCTGACCAGGGGACCAGATGGGGGCACAGTATTCGAGAACTGGAAGCACGAGAGCCGTGTAGAGAGTACAAAGGGCATGGTCAGGCATGGTTCTTCATGTTCTGGTAATAAATCTTCTCTCTCCATTCACCTTTTTATGGACGTAGTCGACGTGCGGCCGGAAGGGTGGGTTCCGGTCGAAACAAACACCCGCAAACCTCCTCCGTCCATTGGCTTTTTGATGGACGTAGTCGACGTGAGAACTGAAGGGTGGGCTCCAGTCGAAATGAACATTGCAACTTTGTCCGGTCTTCACTTCCGAGACATCCCAAGATATACCGTCTTGCTCAGGTCGAGGAATATACTGTATAGTACGGACCACTCGAAGATCCTGAGGGAGTCAAAACTGCAGGACCTGCCGGTCCTTAATGGAGCCGATGGTGCGAAAAAACATGGTCGCCTGCATCATAAGATGTGTGATTAAATGCCAGGTGAAAGGTAATTTACATCAAGATTGAACAAAAAGGGGCCCCATCACGGCTCTCTGCAATATACCCACCCTCGTGTCGCGCCACTGTCTGAAGGCACCTTGAAAGCCGAACTCCGTCAAAAAGTTAGATATCCATTTTAGCGTCTCTCTGGCAAAAAGATGAGCGAGAAAACATTGGCTTCTTTGGAGCCGTCAAGGGCACTGCTCAGATCAGATCACGGTGCAGAACGGAGATTTGGAATACATTTTAGCGCTCAAAAACAAGGACAAAAAGACGAGAATCAGACACCACAGTGCACTGTGTCGCGCACAGCGGTGTCTGATTCTCGTCTTTTTGTTTTTGTTTTTGAGCGCTAAGATGTATTCCAAGTTCCAAAACCAACAAGCCCAACAATCTACTCTACAGAACGGAGAACAGAGTTTCGCAACTCCGCCTTTTCCTGAAACCATGCTGGGTGTTGCGGACGAGATAGTTTGTTTCTAGTTGTTTGGAGATTTTACTATGAATTGAACTTTCAAATATTTTGCAGAGGATGCATCTGAGGCTTAGAGAACGACAACTTTCTAGTGCACTCTAAGGTTTCCCAGATCCTATATAGACAGGAATCACGTAGATCAATTTCCAGCCGCACCTTCCATACTCTGACGAAGGAGGGCATTTATGGCTACCTCGAGATCGAAGAGGACTGCCTGAACCATGGGCACAAGTGGATGGGCAAAGCTTTTCGCACCTTGGTTTAGAAGAAGGCACAAGGGGAGTTTTTTTGGAGGAAAAGGAAGGCTGAACCGGGACAAGATTAAAAATATCACAAACCACAATGGATACGCATTGAGGACCCACAGGCACGACAACCCCTCGATGAAGGCGGTGCAGGCAACGTTGTTGCACATGACGTCAGCAGTTGAAGCCCTGGACCACAGCCACGGTGTAAGATAATAATCTTCAGGCGAGGACAACGCGCTCCTTGCGACATGCCCAATAAAGTTCACTTTTCACTCTCTCTCACTATGGTTTCAAGCGGCGCCGGCAGATGTCTCGTCGACCCGTGGGTACGGTGTAAGACGCAGGAGGCAGGCAGCAGCACACAAGACAGCTCGTGCCGTCTCATGCTCCACACGCGCAGGGCTCCAGCGAGGTTGTCGCACGTGCAGAAAGACCACAGTGTACCAGGGTGTCATGGCAACAAGATCATTTTTTTCGCTCCTACACGGTTTCGCCCTTTGGCCGCGGGCACGGTGGCCGAGGAATGATGCAGTCTTTCAGATGCCCGTCGAACGAACGCTATCCGATTTCTCGCGCCGCGCATTCAGCCCCGCCGTGTCCTCACCTAAAGAGTGTACCTTACACCGTGACCACAGCCACTGTACTGAAAGAGACAATTCCTGGTACTCCTACAACCGTGCAGTGGTCAACCACGAGGTGTCACCCACACGCAAGAGCCCTTACCAGGCTTCATTTGCACAGCACTCGAGCCGGTTTTTCAGAGCCTGGGCAACCAGGCCCGCCTGGAGCATTGCATTGATGGCATGATGCAGAACGCCATTGACAGCCTACACACTGATGTGGGGCCAAAACTCTCTACTGGCTGTGGAAAGGCTGTCCCTGAAGCAGTGTCTCACTTCAACTAGAGCATGGCAAAGACCAGCAAGGCGGTAGCAGAGCACAGTGATGTGATTGGCCTAAGCCGTTTTGGAGCACCTTTTGGAGCAGCCAAAACAGTGTTTTGGAGCAGCAAAAGTGGCCTTTGGAGCAGCCAAAACAGTGTTTCGGAGCAGCAAAAAGTGTTTTTTGGAGCAGATTTTTTTATAAAAACAAAATATTTGTTTTAAGTGCTGGACAAAGGCTTGCTCGACTTTGCTCGACTTTGCTCGACACAATAACCAAATAATGGTCAAGTTAGACGACCTGGGAGTCTTTCAAGCTGTTAACTGAAATGCCAATGACACAACATATTTTGCAATGCTTCAGTTAAATGACATATATATATATGTACCCGCTATAGATAAATAAGAACCAAATTGCACATATTAAATTTATTTGAAAATGACCAGCTTAGCAGTAAATATGAAAGCATAAACTTCATTAGTTATATAATATAATAAATTGAAGCAGTATCCAACTGATGAAACACGTAACTACTGCAATACAATACGAAACTGTACACATGAAAAAGGTGCAGTACGACTGGTGGGTGCTTTTTCTTTTGCTTGTTGAAACTTTCTGCAAGGCTGCTGCAAGCCTCGCTTAGCTTTCGGCAAGTAATGAATGTCCACTTTCAATGTCTCCAAAGAGACGTTGAGACATCCCACAAGTGCACAGTGCTGTAGGCGTTGCCGAGCAATTCCAAAACGTCTCCCACCGTTTTACTGGTTCCCAACATGCCAGATTTTTGTCAGAGGCGAGCAAATGTGAAGCAATGGATTGCAAGCGTCCCGGCTGGTACCTCTGTCGTGCAATCATGTTCGCATGCACGTGAGGGCAACTTCGGCAGCTTGCAGTTGCACGCGCTTCGTTATGCGAGCGGAGACAGCTGTTCGATCGAAACCGAAACTCTGCCACTCCGCTCCGTCGCCAACCCCGAAATTGTATGCAAAATGTAACAATCCAGCATCAAAAAAAGAAAAACAGTCCAGCGGCGCGTGCTTGCCAGGCCAGTATGCGAGGCACAAGCTAATTTAAAAGGTTAAAAAGCGCAAACAAAACAAGGACAATAAAGCTAATCAACGAAAAAAAAACCTGAGCGCATCAATGCAAGACATAGCGAGTCAGGGTCAAAAAGTTCTTGGAGCGCTTTGTGGAACAACTGAACTCAAGATAAACAAGCGCGCTGTGCGGGTTCAGCGTGCAGACATTGCCATTTTTTTGCTTTAGCTAACTTGTCTTAAACTTTCTTTTGCGACAGACTTTTCACGTACCGGGGTCCCTCTCAAAATAAATCCCACCTAGAGAAACCTAGGTAAACAGTACTTCGACACAACAGACTTTGAGCTAGAGGGACTTTTGTAGTAACGTTTAATTTAAACAAGGACAGGATTGCTGATTACCCTGCAGCGGTCCTTACGTTTCATTTTAGAAAGCGCCATATCTGCAGCAATATGTGGACGGAAACACCCGACGTCATAACCACGGTGACTGGTAGGCAGGGACCAAAAATAGTTTTGCCACGGCCGTTTCTTTCAGAAGCGAGTGCTTGAGATCACAAGTAACTCCCAATGCGCAAAAACGTGGTTTCGTTTTACAACATGACGGCATGGCTGGTACCCGGCAAGCTAGCGTCGGTTGCACCTATCGTTAAAATATTTTCAAGAGGATGCGAGACGAGACCCACGAGATTGATTGATTGATTGATTGGGGTTTAATGGCGCAGCAGCGACCAAGGCTATAATGCGCCAACAACTAGGACTATTGCTGAATCAAGGTTGAAGAGAAGAAAGAGCTATAGAAGCTTGTAATCTAATAAAACAATGATCATGAAAGTACAAGCGCATAAGATGTGGCAATGAATACGATGAACTATTAAAATTATAGCTGGTCCAGGAGTCTTATATCCTTAAGAAAGTTGAAAACACACTTGTGTGGAATCAACGGCTCATCACTGAGTAAAAGGGCGAGAGATGTAATGGTGTATGCTCTTGGTAAACCTTAGCAAAGTGTCTGTGGCGTTCTTGGTCATACAAAGGGCATACAAGTAAGATATGTAGGATGCTTAACGGAATGTAGCAGTGTTCACACTCCGGAGCATCCTCCCCACGCAAAAGATGCCCATGGGTAAGACGGGTATGACCAATTCGCAGTCGGCACAAAACCACCTCATAAAAACGCTCGCGGTGTCGTGCACTCTCCCATTCCTGAAGTAGTGGTTTTACTGCGCGCAACTTATTGTTTATTTCTCGGTCCCATTCCTCTTGCCACTTGCGTCTTATGGAAAATTTCAGAACATGCCTATAGTCTCTGTAAGGTATTTTCCACAGGTCGACTTCTCGATCCTTAGCAGTACTTGCTGCTCTGTCAGCATCCTCATTTCCGGCAATTCCGACATGTGAAGGAACCCAGCATAGTATTATTTTCTTTTTCCGTTTTGCGGCTGAAATTAGCCTGTTCTTTATTTCTATTACGAGTGGATTGCGATCGTTTCCCACTCTGGCAAGAGCTCGTAAAGCACTAAGTGAGTCAGTGTAAACAATTGACTTGTGAAGCTTTTGTTTAAAGGGTAACTGCAAAGAAAAAAAAGTTTTTTTTAAAATAGCCTAATTGGGACAAGCATGTCAAAAAACAATTTTTCCGCTAGAAAAAAAAAATTTTTACAGCAATATTTATTGCGTGAGACTCATTTTAGTTTGCGGCTATTTCGTCCGTTTTAAATCGCGCGCCACGAAGTTGTGATTATGTGACGTCAATCCCAAAAGGTTCTCATTGGCTAAGAGTTTGATTGACAGCTTAGATCTTGGTTGTTAAACCTTTGTCATATGTTGCAATTTCCTTTTGAGCGGCATATTTTTACGTTTAAAGAATAACCCATGTGATGAGAGTTATTATTCTTTACAAAAGGTTTACAAGACGGGCACTTCCGTTTGGATTCATACAAACAAAAGCTTCGCCATTCTTTCATGGCTGCCGAAGTCTCTGCTCCCGCCTGTCTCGCCTACCTCGACTAATCGTTTCGCCGAAGTGATCAGTGTTTCGTCGTTTCGTGCTGACCCAGGTGCTTGAGTGAGACTTCTTGATGTGAAGTAGTGTGTGTTTAGCAGCTGTCGCAGGTGTAAGTGATAGGATGCGACGCGGGGTTTTGGCTTTCATAGCGCGGTTCTTTCGTTTTCCTCTTTGCATGCTTAGCGTGCTTTTTTTTTTTGTTTTTTTTTTGTTTGTTGTGCTTGTTTGCGCGTGCGAATGCTGACTTTTTGGAGATGTCAGATGCGTGATCCCGACAGTGAGCCTTCCAGCAGCCATGTCGCCCCGAAAGGAATGCTATTTGGCTGGAGGCAATCGGGCGTTCGCGTAGCGACCAACGTGTCTAGCTACGTTCTCGTCATATTGCTCTGGAGGCCGTCGAGATTCGCCCCGTGTGCACCTAACGTCCGCGACTAGACAGAAAATAAAAAAAGCACTATGTCCACTACGTAAAAATGGTCTCAGTTCATGCATCTGTAGGCAGATACGAAATCGTGCCCAAATTTATTCACACCGCACGATGCAACACGTCGCTGTGCAAAAGCAGTCCAACACGAAGCATAAAAACGGCAGATTTAGGACAACAATTCGGAGTCCATTGTTCAATTAAAGCGACGTAATTTTGTTGAAAACGCCCGCAGCTTTTTACTCACGGTATGCGTCGGGAAACTTCCACATTTTGAAACAGAACGACGCAGATTTACTTTTAAAAATGCTCGCTGCGTCCTCCCGGACCAGTTCGACTGGATCAGCTGACGACGACGGGACTTAACTGGTTGAATGTCAACCCCACAACAACCAATTTGCGCTCCGTGTTAGCACCGCATTACACACACCACGAACGTTTCAGCTCTGTCGCATCGCCGTATTGCACCAAACAGAACGAGATCGCCGAAACCAACGCAGCGCTGTCGTGAACCTTGGCTTGTGGTTGCGCACTCGTGGATTCTGTGACTCCCTTCGCTTTCAAAGCGCGCACGACGATTACGAACGATACTTTCCGTCTTCCGGGAACATCACAGGGGCACTTCTCCGGTCACGTCTTCGCTACATGTGCTCGCAAACCGCGTCTAACCAAAATAATACCAATAATACCGCGGCTTGGCGTAGTCGCGTAGTTGCCAGATCTTGCCGGAAGTCGAGAGGCTGCGTCGTTCAACTCCGCAACGCAAGGAGGGTGAGGGGCGGGGCGTACTCCTCTTCCGCGGGGGTCGAAAGAGCGGGAGTTTCAAATGTGGAGAGGTTCTGACTCTACTAAATTACGTCCTGTGGCGTAAATATTGATAAAAAAAATCATTTTTTTCGCGGAACATTTGTTTTGTGACATGCTTGTCCCAATTAGGCTGTTTAAAAAAAAACTTTTTTTTCTTTGCAGTTACCCTTTAAGGATCTTATCTGTGGCGAGGAGTAAGCCATAGAGCTCTGCCGTAAAACTACAGGCACTGTCATTTATTCTCCGGACAAGCTGCATCCCAGGCCCGATCACTGCGCAACCCACAGAGGAATCAGTTTTACTACCATCAGTGTAAAAGCTTATAAAGTCGTGATACTGTACTTGGAGCTCAAGGAATTCTTGTCTCAGGACTTCGCGAGGAGTGTCTTTTTTGTTGAATTTCGTTAGCTCCAGTTCGCACTGAATGGGAACTAGGTCCCAAGGGGCTGCCGAACTCAAACACTGTACAACTGGAGGCAACACGTTCAGTCCCACAGACTCCGCAGAATTGCGAACCCTCATGGCAAGAGGTGGAACAACTGAAGGCTTGTTACTGAAGGTTCGCTCGTAGCGTATTCGTTCCATACAGTGTAAGGTTGGATGGTTAGGAACCGATCTAATTCGCATAAAATATGTGAAGCCCAGTTCAGATCTTCTTTTCTCTAGAGAGAGCTCGTTTGCTTCTGCGTATAGACTGAGAACAGGAGATGTGCGAAAAGCACCGGTAGCAAGCCGCAACCCCTGATGATGAACAGGGTCCAGCATTTTGAGAACCGATGTCCGGGCAGAACCATACACAATACAACCGTAATCAAGACGGGATCTAACGACCGACCGATAGATACGCAAGAGACAAAGACGGTCAGCACCCCATGACAAATGCGACAGGACCTTAAGTATATTAAGCGATTTAAAACATTTCATCTTCAGGCTCTTGACATGCGGAACAAAAGTCAATTTGGAATCAAATATAAGACCTAAAAACTTGTGTTCAGTTTTCACTGGGATAGGAACATCATACATAGTCAAAGAAGGTTCGTGCAAAACTCCGCGGCGACGTGAGAAACTCACACAGACGGTCTTCTCAGGAGAAAATTTAAAACCGTTGACATCAGCCCATTTGACCAAGTTGTTGATTGTGAGCTGGAGCCGACGTTCACATATGGATGGATTACAAGACGATACAGAAATCTGCAGATGATCGACGTACAGTGAGTACTGAACAGATGGAGCTATTGCGCGGACAATTGAGTTCATCTTCACAATAAAAAGAGTGACGCTAAGTACACCACCTTGAGGTACTCCATTTTGCTGCGAAAATTCTCTAGAAAAAGTTGTCCCAAGCTTCAGGCGAAAAGTCCGGTTTTGAAGACAACTCTGAATGCCACTTAACATTCGGCCCTGTACACCTAAGCTGAACAGATCCTGCAGTATGCCATGGCGCCAGGTTGTATCAAATGCCTTTTCCAGGTCAAAAAAGACAGAGACACAATGCTGCTTATTTACAAATGCCTCTCGCACAACAGTCTCAAAACGAACTAGGTGGTCGACCGTGGATCGTCCTGAACGAAAGCCACATTGGTACCTGTCAAGAAGATTATTACTCTCCAAATAAAACATCAGCCTTCTGTTGATCATCCTTTCTAATGTCTTCGAAAGACAGCTAGTTAGTGCTATAGGCCTGAAGCTGGAGGCACAGGCAGGATCTTTTCCTGGCTTTAAAAGGGGGATAATGACGGCAGCCTTCCAGGACAATGGGAAAAGACCCTTGACCCAAACTCGGTTGAAAAGATACAAGATGAGCTCTAGAGTAGAAGGATGAAGGTGCTGAAGCATTTGATAGTGGATACCGTCCGGTCCAGGGGCAGTCTGTCCGGACGAATCGAGAGCCATCTGCAGTTCGTGCAGCATGAAAAGAGAGTTATAAGGCTCTTGCAAACCACCGGTCGTAGGCACAATCTTTTTTTCTGCATGTAGCTTATGCCGCCTAAATGATTGCGTATAGTGTTCGGAACTAGAAACAAATTCAAAGTGCTCACCAAGAATGTCAGCCTGTTCGTCAAGGCTTGCAGGACATATTCCATTCCGGCACAAGAGTGGGACAGAGAAAGCGCCGTAGGAACCCTCAATTTTATGCACGCGGTCCCAAACTTCCTTTATAGATGAACTGCTATTGATTGAAGAGGCATATCCTCTAAAGCTTTGCTGCTTGGCTTGTCTTCGAATAAACCTTGCCTGGGCCCTTTTTCTTTTAAAACCAATCAGATTACTTGAAGTAGGGTAACGCCTAAAGATACCCCATGCACGATTCTGTTCCTTTTTTGCCTGGCGGCAGTCTTTATTCCACCACGCCTTCGGCCTTTTTGGGAGATGCGAGGATGTCATGGGAATGGCGATGATTGCGGCCTGTAATATGTGTCGAGTGATATGCAGAGTGACATCATCGATGGAAAGATCATCAAGTGATGAACAAGCTAAAACTGAAGAGCTGCTAAAAGTTGCCCAGTCAGCCCTCTCAAACTTCCAACGAGGGGTACGCGTTTGAAGACCAGCAGGAGGACTGTTAAACTCTAAAATAATTGGAAAATGGTCACTTCCATATGGGTTTGGGATGACCCTCCATGAAAACAGCGAGTATAGTGAAGGATGGCAGATAGAAAGGTCGATGGAAGTAAAAGTCCTGGTTGCTGAACTAAAGTGTGTGGCTTCTTTAGTGTTAAGTAAGCACAGTCCTATGGAAAGAAGAAAACGTTCAACAAGTGCTCCTCTAGCATCCCGTTTACCACTCCCCCACAATGGGTTGTGTGCATTAAAATCGCCTAAAATTAAGTATGGAGCCGGGAGCTGACTAACAAGATCCTCTAGCTCTTCGTACTGCAGCTGGTATCCCGGTGATATGTACACTGAACAAACAGTAATCACCCGGTCTAGCAGTATTCGGGCAGCCACAGCCTCGAGAGTGGTGTAGAGAGCCACTTCGGCAGATGGGGTTGTGCGCTGGGCAACTACAGCAACACCACCAGACGCCACAGAAGAGTGCAACCTATCTTGTCTAAACACTTGATAATGGCGGAGTACATTTGACCTAGTTTCTTTAAGATGCGTCTCCTGCAGACAGAAGGCAGCAGGGCGGTGTTCGTCTAATAAAAAAGTGACATCATCATAATTACAAAAAAGCCCACGACAGTTCCACTGTAAAAACAGAGACATGGTGAAGATTAAAACTGGAAATTAAAATTAAAATTATAACTGGCCTTTAGGACACCGCAAGATAACTAAGTGGACACTTGCTTATGATTCATTTCTAAAGGGACTACGATCCCTTTGGGGGCAAAATTCTAGGAAGTTTATTTTTCTTTTTCTTTTCTACGACCTGAAAAGGTACTGATGACTCAGCACCTGAAGGGACCAGGTCGTCGTCAGAGGGTGGCATGCTCTCATCCATCATTTCATCTACTGACTGCTGGCTTGCGGTCGAGTATGCCTCGTCCAGCTGGCCAGGCTTTCGAGAGCTGGTCGAGGCGGGAGTGGGCAAAGCCCTGCCTCGGCCTGAAGAGCGAGCAGACGACGAGGGTGTCCGCTCCAGCTCCTTAGAGGAGGTGGTCTGCGACGGACCCTCTTTAAGGACTGAGGGTGGTGCGAGAGGCACCACCCCTGATGCCTTTGGAGGGGATACCTGCTTTGGTGCCATGGTGTCCATTGCCTCCTTTAAGAGAGGCGCGGCAGCACCATTCAGGCACCGTGAACCTTTTGGCTCCAACGACAAACGTGGTCGTGGAGCCGACCTTGGGGGGGCAGGGGGTGTCGGCGGGGCTGCCAGGTCTTTGGGACAGACCTGGGTTCCCACCGAGGTTTTCGGTGACACGCCCCCTGTGCGTGTTACCGTAGCAAAGGATCCTTTCTGTAGAAAAGAAAGTCGCTTCCTGGCCTCAGGAAACGAGATGTTTTCTTTTATTTTGAGGGTAATTACTTCCTTCTCTTCTTTCCATTTTTTACAAGAACGGGAGTAAGCAGCGTGTGGTTCGCCGCAGTTGACGCAGGGGGGTGGGTTTGCGCAGTTGTCTGACGGGTGATCATTCTGACCGCACTTGGCGCACGTCGTCTTGCCCCTGCAGCTCTGGGCACTATGGCCGAACCTCTGGCAATGGAAACATCTCCTGGGGTTCGGCACATATGGCCGTACTCTACAGTTCAAGTACCCAGCCTTGATTGGCTCGGGAACTTTGCTCAACTCGAAAGTCAAAATGACATGTTTTGTTTTGATCTCTTGCCCCTCTCGACGAAGGGAGATTCGCTTTACAGCGACAACTCCTTGGTCACTGAGGCCATCTACAAGTTCATCTTCTGTACTTTCGAGGAGGTCATCCTCAGAAATCACACCTTTTACTGTGTTCAATGTACGGTGGGGAGTGACTGTCACTTTATAGTCAGAAACTGAATTTAGTGATAAGAGTGCTGTGCTTTGTTCACTGGTTTTAATCTCAACGAGCAGATCTCCGGATGTCATTTTCTTGGCAGAGAAGTTCTTTCCAACAATGGACTCAAGTGTTTTGGAAACAAGGAATGGTGACATTTTCGCCAAAGGTTTCTCACTCTCAGAGTGCATCACAAGGAATCTTGGAAATTTTTCTGCAGATCTAGTAGTATTAATCGCATGTACTTCGGTGCGGCCCCTTTTGGGGGGCCGATCAAGAAAGGTTTTTTGTTTAGTACCCATAGAGATGGGAGAGAATTTCGGTGCCCCGGGTGCACCACCCACCACGGAGCCCAACACGGGGGTAGGCAATGTGCCATAACAAATATGGCTTTGCTGACAACATTACACTACCAGTGCTGCCCAGGCACTATAACCTAGTGTGGATCCGGACAAGGGGTCTATCGCCACCCAAGGTTAGCCCTTGCCGCCAAAGAAGGTGAAAAGGAATAAAAGAAGAGCAGAGAAAAGAGAAAGATAAGAGGGGATACTAGAAGATGTGGCGACTGACTGAATCATCCTGGTCGGGCCAAGCCAGGACACCCGTCTATAGGAAGCAGGGGCCAAAGTGGTGTGTTGCCTCGCCCGGGGGGCCCCGAAGGGTCCAAACCTACCCCGGGCTCAGCTCAACCACCAGGATGCCCTTTTCCCTGGACACGGGCTCGCCACGCACAGCCAGACGTGGGTGGGTCTTAGCCACTTTTACTCAGGGTCTGTGGTGTCGCCAAAGTGGCTCGGGTCCGTGGTGACGCTACTCACCAAGCGCCTAGCACCTAAGGTGCAGGCGCCCCCTGCGGAGCTCGGGGTAGACCCACGAGAGCGCGAAATGAGGAACGGCGGGAAAAGCCATGCGAGACCGGATGGACGATTGATGCAGCATACTTTCTGTCGGGCGGTCGCTTGCGCCCCCTAGCTCACGCATGCTCAATTACGGTACTCAGTTTAGTTTCGGTTTTGAAAGGCGACCGAAATTGCTCCTTTGGCGCAGGCTTGGCGCAGATTACCCATATTTCGGCGAAATGTAGCAGGATGTAGCAGGGTTAGCCCCTTGGCGCAGTTGGCGCAATTGGCGCAGCAATCACATCACTGAGAGCAGCTCGGCTACAGCAATGGGAGCTGTCCGACACGCAGGAGCCCCGAGAAGGACAAGCAGAGGCTCTGCGAGGCCGACAAGGCTCGCATGGAGAGTGAGAAGGTGGAGAAAAAGATGGCCAAGAGGCAAAAGCTTAAAGGACACATGCAAAGGAAAAAAACATTTTTTTTAAACGGCTTAGATGGAAAAAGGACGCCATAAAATGATTTTACAACGAAGAAAAAAAATTTTTAGAGCTATATTTACGGCGCAAAACGAATTTGTAGTTGGCGCCCGCGGGCACCGCGGAAAAGTGGTCCGTGTTTATCACGTGACTGGTCTTTATTTATCACGTGGTGCTTGCGTTCTTTCGGAAGCTTCCTATGGCCTCCTAAAGTAACTTATTCATCTTTGTTTGATGTATAACAAAAAACTAAGATCAATAAGTAACTTTTAAAGCCCAAAGGAAACTCCTGAAAAAGCGCAAGCAGACGCGATAGACCTGTGCGCCGGTCAGACGACGGCGGTGGCGCCCCGAAGCAGACGGACTTGTGCAGCGGCGGCGACGTGGAGAAACGCGTTGCAGCGGCGTTCGCACAACGCTCAGCGTGCAGCGGCGACGCAGCGCGGGCCTACCACGTGACCAGCGGCGGCTCCCGCGAGCGCCAACTACAAATTTGTATAGCGCCGTAAATATAGCTCTAAAATTTTTTTTTCTTCGTTGTAAAATCGTTTTATGACATCCTTTTTCCATCTAAGCTGTCTAAAAAAAATGTTTTTTTCCTTTGCATGTGTCCTTTAACAGGACCCAGCACTACTGTCCAGGATTCACGTGAACCCACATTCGCAACCAAAAAACTCTGATATGATTTTCTCTACTTTTCTTTTTTAATTGCCATTGTTTGTTTTAGGTCTTGAAAACATTGGCATAAATGGTTTCTAGAAAACTTCGTATCTTTGTGTTGAGCAATAACCAGACTGCATCTTAAAGCTTTCCTTTTTTTTTTATAAATTCACTACTAAAACTTCTAACACAAAACAAACTTCAGATGCCATTTTCTCCGCTTTGCTCTTTTTGATAAGGTGCCATTTCCTTACGGACATTTTTATGTTTGCATAAATGAATACCACTGAACTTGGAATTGCTCTTAGCAACAACTCAACTGCATCCTAGAGCTTTCGTATTTTTCAGTCAATAGATTAAAAATAATTAGCTAAAATGTTGACTAATTACAGGCAGATTTTGTTTGCTTTCAGGTCCGCGATTTTAACGGTAAAAATCTGGCTTCATAAAAATTCTATTAGCTTTAGGATGTATGGCACACCCTTAAAAATCACTGCAAATAGTAAAAAAAAAAATCAAAATGATTATGATTTGAAAGAAATTACCTAATTGAAATTTGATATTTTGCTATTTCTTTTGTTCTAGAGATGTGTGAAATATAATTCCAGATATGAAATCATTAAAAAGCATATCTGTATGCTAATTTTTAAATAAATCTGCAGATAAATCAAATATATTTAAGAACCCGCGTCACCCCTTAACATACACGAAAAACAGAAACTTAGAAAAACAAACTTTTTTTTAAGAATTTCTTTTGACTGATGGCTAAGGAGCTAGCTAATATGCACTTGTTAATGCATATTAGTGATGCATTAACAGATGGCTCAGATCCTCTAGAATGCTTAAACGAGAAAAACACTACTTAGGGGCAGGATAGGTCCGGGGAACAACTGAAGTTATGATTAACCCATTAAGTGCGTTGGACGAGCCGAGCTCGTCGGCCGCTTTCTGGGTAAAAATGCCATGGACGAGCTCAGCTCGTCCAGTGTTTTTCCAGTAGCTTTCAATACTATGGACGGGCTATACTCCGTTTCATACTTAGCGTGCAACGCTGTCAAAGCTACTGGCGCGAGCACGTGGCTTCATCTGCAAAAATGCGTGAAGATGACAACGAGATCAAGCCCCACGCTCGCGCCAGGAGCTTTGACAGCATTGCACTTTAAGCATGAAACAGAGTATAGGCTCGTCCAAGTACTTTGTGGCTCTGATCATAGATGGCAGCACTCGATTTAGTTCGCCCCTTTTTTTTTTTTTTTTCGCCGCTGATTTTTGCGTAATAAACTTTTCAAATTTTACCTGTTATACCAGAGGACTAAAGCTCCTTAATAGAACTACGTAGCATTATTAGGTTGCTTTTTAAAAAAAAAAAAAAAAGTGGCATTTAAGGGTTAAGGAAGCAGTTTGAGAACCACTTGTATGGAAGGTACACAAACAAATTAGCCACAATTATTGCGAACAAGGTAAGCTTGTGCAATATTTTAATTTCAGGCAACAGCCAGTTGGTCAGTTCCAGCCCGATCGCGACATTTCCGCCCGGCAATATTCCAAAAAGCAACATGAGAAAAATGTGCCAAATATAGCCCGCAAATATAACCTCAGTCACAATATTGCACCGTTTCAGACTTTGCATGCTCCAGTTGCAAGGAAGCAAACCTAGTGCAGGTTAAAATGTTGCGTAGACAGAAAAGTCAGTGCGTAGGCACTTCCATGCCTTCATTGGCTTCTTACCGTTCTCAACGTTTTCCCTTCCGACCAGGGAGCGGCGACAAACATTGTGGCTCTTAGTGCCTCCGCTCAGTAATCACAATCTCTTTCACACAGAAACCGCGACAAGATGGAGAAGTTCACTTATCAAGCCGGCAGCCTTGTGAATCTCGGCCTGACTCGCGTCCCTTGCACTCCTTATCTCTGCGATGGGGTTTATTAACCCTCTTTGAGAAAGGCACAGGCTGTGCTCGCGGCATTCCCGACTTCCGCAACCGATGCCAAAACCACTTCCCAATGAACTCGTCGTTCGACTATCTGTTGCTCAAACATCTTCAAATTCAGCTGGAAAAGCTTTTTGGCTAAAACAGGTCTCAGTACCTGCAAACCCAAGACTGCACCAACAATAACAGGGTGTCCAGCAAAAGCAGGATTAAGGCCCATTCACAAACTTGCAACTGAGTAGGACAGCTTCTAAGCCTCTTGTTGCAAGTCACGACTTGCTCCGCAGCAGAGCACCCAGTCCTAAGCTGTCGCCAAAGGCTTAAAAACCGGTCTTGTCTCGGTCGACCCTACTCGGTTGCAAGTGCGAACACGCCTTTCTCTCTTTTCAGTTTTGCTCTCTGCATGTGAAATGCACTTGCTCTGACCTAAGATGAAAAAAACTGTGCAGTAAGTAGAGATGTTGGGAAAAATACATATTTGTACAATTTTTCTTTCCTCCTACTTGTCTAAATATTAGGGTCTATAAATAATCTTTTTTTTTAATTTGTTGAAGTTTATTTGGCGCACGTGTGGCACAATTCTCAGCAAAAAAAAATTGTATTTTGGCGCAAGCAGTGATGTGATTGGCCAAAGCCGTTTTGGAGCACCTTTTGGAGCAGCCAAAACAGTGTTTTGTAGCAGAAAAAGTGGCCTTTGGAGCAGCCACAACAGTGTTTTGGAGCAGCAAAAGTGGCCTTTGGAGCAGTTAAAACAGTGTTTCGGAGCAGAAAAAGTGCCTTCACCAGCAGATATCCTTAGAAAAAATAAAAATATTTGTTTCAAGCGTTGGACAAACCAAAGACACTTTGCCTGCCGCAATAAACAAAATATTGTTAAAGGGGCGGTGCAATGATTTTAACACTGAACGAATGTGCAGCTTGTATTTTTTATATTTTTTACTTCGGCATAAGTAAGAGAAAAAGTACCACCATACCCCAAAATACCTCTATTTCGATGCGTAATCGTAAAATAAAAAACGCTTTTTTTCCCAACCTGCGGCCACATGGTGGCCGCAAATGGAACCTGTGATGTGACGTCATTCGGAGTGGTTTTTGTAAGTGATAGTGTTAGGCAATTGTAAGCTTGATTTAAGGTTAAGTTTAAAAAATCTTGTTGTTTAGGCATGCAGAAACGCTTCAAAAGCATAATATTGCCGCTAAAAGGGTATGAATTATTTGTGGCGCCATCTACCGCAAGTCAACAAAACCTGCCGTCGCCGTTATCCGTCGACGCCCGAGGCGCCTACACGAGCAACGTTTTGTCTTTCCCTCGCTCAACGGAGTGCGTTGTTCGTGGTCCGTAGTATCGTGGTATCGTTATTGTTCCTGGTGTCTCGACCTCGACTTCGACTTCGACTGCCCGCCGCGTCGCAAGCCTGTTGCGCTCGACGTCGCTCAGGCCGTCCGCCCATGCCGCCATGTTGGTCGGGAATCGGCGGGAGAGCGGCGAGCCTGGCGAGCCGGCGAGCGCTGGGGAAACGGAAGCCAGAAGCACCCAACCGGAAACCAACGCCACTCCGAATGACGTCACAGGCGAAGCTGGTGCCGCTTCAATGTTGAGTTGAGGGGTGCCAGAGATACCAATTTCTTTTATTTTTTTTAATGAGAACTAGAGCAAGCAGGAAAGAATAGTTTTCGGTCCTTCGTTTTATATGTGGCCGAGATCAATTCCCGCAATTAATTAGTCAAAGTCCGCAAATTGTTGCACCGCCCCTTTAAGTTAGACCACCTGGGAGTCTTCCAACATATAACTAAAATGCCAATGACATGACACATTTTGCAATGCTTCAGTTAAATGATACGTATATATGTACCCACTATAGGTAAATAAGAATCAAAGTGCACATATTAAAATTTATTTGAAAATGACCAGCTTAGAATAATTTGCACAGCATTACGTTGACTAGTGATAAAATAAATGAAAGTCTCCAACTGATGAAACAAGTAATTACTGCAGTGCAATGCGAAATTGTGGCACGAGCGGAGATGCCTGTTCGATCGGAACCATGCCACTCCGCTCCGTCGCTAACTGGTTCCCAAAATTGTATGCAAAATGTCACTGTCCAACATATGACAAAAGACAGTCCAGCAGCACGTGCTTGCCAGGCCGGCGGCCGAGATACAAGCTAAACACACCGAAAAAAAAAAAAAAAAGAACCTGAGCACATCGATGCAAGACATCACGAGTCAAGGTCAAAAAGTTCTTGAAGCGCTTTGTGCAATGACCGAGCTTGAGACAAACAAGCGTGCTGTGCGGGTTCAGCGTGCAGACATTGCCTTCTTTGCTTTAACTCATTTCTCTTCAACTTTCTTTCGCGGCAGATTTTTCAGGTACTGGGGTACCTCCCGAAAGAAAGCACACAGTGAGAAACCTAGGAAAGCAATACTTCGACACAGAAGTGTTGCTTTCAGGAGCGAGTGCTTCAGCTCGCAAACTAACTCCAGCCGCGCAAAAACTTGGTTTCATTTCATAGCATTATGGCATGGCTAATACCCCAGCACGTTTTGTAGTAATTCTGACATTGTAGTAGACTACAACTACCACAACGTGAGAACTACAACTTGCGTCGGAGCGTCCGTACACACCCCGACGCAAGCAAAAAAAAAAAAGAAAAAAAGAAATGCGAGACGACGAGGAATGAGGGTGCGGAACGAGACGTGGCAGGAAAAACCATGCAAGACCGGATGAACGATTGATGCAGGGTACACTGTGTCAGGCGGCTGCTTGCGCCACCTAGCTCACGCGCGCTCAACTACGATACTCAGTTTAGTTTTGGTTTAGAAAGGCAACCAAAATATGTCCTTTGGCGCAGAGTTTGCGCAGATTACCCATATTTTGGCAAAATGTGGCAGGGTTAGCTCCTTGGCAGTTTGGCACAGCAATCACATCACTGCGAAAGATGTGGCAGTCTTTTGTTCATGGCACAATTTTGCACAATTTGGTGCAAATGGCACAACACTTCCATCCCTGCTTTTAATTGTCCTCACTCAATCTGTTTGTATTGAAAACCTAACAAGCAAATGACAGACTCCCTAATTTTACTGCGGCATTAGCTTAGCAGCTTGTCACAGATGGTATCGAGGCTCCCCAAGCAGTACTACTGTACCCACTTTTCAGGGATTTGGGGTTTGACCAGGAGGCACTTTCACTGTCGCACTATCTGTAACGCTCACAAACATGTTTGATGGACTCGTGCTTCCCTTACCAGGTGCTCCGGTACCCCAGAGGCTGCAGATATGTTGCATTTACGAATCCCCCTCAAAGTCATACCCCTTTGACACAAGCGTTCTGAACTGTCAATGAGCCAACAGTTGGATCAATCACAATCACCCGTAACTGCGCAGCAGCGACAACAATCATGGAAGAACGACAGTGAAACTCAATTGCATTCGCCTGCCGCAGTTGACCGAACAGACTTCTGCTCTCAACATGGTGGTGTCTGCAGCATCGCAAACAATGACAAACATGAGTGACAGACTCATTGTTTCGGATGCATGTGGAGGCATCCTGACACAATCGCTGCAGTATATATTCTGCGAAGGGGTATGTTTACGAAAACGAAGTTGCCTTCATGATCCCAGCAGGCTGTGGAGGGCCGTGCAAGCAGCCGTCGTCCATTCATCGTTCATTCAATGGCGTTGTGACGTCCACTATAGACAGATATAACATAAGACCATGCGAGGGGGAAAGGGAGTGCAGAAGAAAAGTCTGAAAAGAGGTCGCTCCTCTCCACTTCAGCTTTCCTAGTTTCCGCCCTTTTCCCCCTCACATTGTCTTTCTTATGTTTTATCGAACCATATGTCTCTCCTGTCAGCACTCGTCGTGAGCGTTGTTTCTTTACTCCAAAAAGAAGTAAAGCCATATATATATCTTGCTTCAAACACCCATTAACAAGAAAAACTGCACCCGTAATAAATTAACTTTACCAATCAGAGATCATGTCACACCAGATTTTGTTCTGCTTAGGTCTCACGGGTCTTAAATAGCCGCATAGCACCATCTCAGTTGAGTTGAATCCCATTTGGGGCCGGTTCACCACTGGCCCAACAACAGCTAAAACAGTTCGTGTAACAAGACCCTCTGCTTGCAGAGCTTAGATCACTGCAGGGTGGCATGTGCACAAAAATATGACTAAGCTGACTAGTTTGCCACTTACTGTTCACATACAAGCAACTCTATGTGGTTGTTGATTTTCTTTTTGCCAAATTTGTAGTGCTTTCAAAGCAGTGAGAAGCTAGTCACTCTCATGACAGTCTACGCATAGACAGTGCCCAACAGCACTGGGAGGTCGCGCGATCGAGGCGCAGATGTGGCCGACAAGCACTAATTGCGAGCGCTTGGGGGGGAAAAAATGCACACGCACAAGAACTCACCTTAGTTTCGTAGCCGCAGTCGGGGCACTCGAGCGTCATGTTAGAGTAATCCTTAGAACCTCCTGACTTTTCGTCCAAGCAGGATTCCAGGCAGCCCTCGCAGTAAATATGGAGGCATGCCAGGACTCGAGGCTGCTTGAAATTGTCGTTGCACATCCCGCATGTTTGGTCCGAACCTTCCAGTCCACCCAGAGGAGATAAATCCCCGCTGTCCATGCCTGTCGCGGGGCCGAGAAAACAACGCGCAAAGAAAAAGAAAAGTCGCCAAATGAACGCAGGAAAACGCGCAGTCGGAATGTGCGCGTTACCAAGGTCTTCTGCGCAAAACGAGCCCTCGGCCACTTTTCCTACGATTTCGGAAATGCAAGGGGGCACAAAATGTATTTAGACGCAGTTATCTGTTTTCGTGCAACGCGCGGCGAAGGGGAACGGACGCTAGTCTAGGTTAGCGCGTTGGAACGCGAAGCTCACAGGAGGAAGACGCGAACGTCATGTTGTCCTAATCGAAAGCGTAGCGGGGGTCGGATGCTTCCCGTCGGTTTCCGGGAGTTTTCAAAGCCACAACACCTCGCACGTTCACGGGCGGGTCAAAAATGCATTTGCACTGGTGGCTTCTTTTCAGGCCATTCAAATGCTGACAGACGCTCGATGTGCCCGAGACCTTGATTTCGTTGTAAGGTTTCCGTCGCCCTCCCCACCCCGAAATAAAAATTACACAGAACCGTTAGAGGATTCCGACGCCAACGCAAAACGCATATTAAAGTGGAGCAGTCTGTTCGCAGTTCGAACTGTTAGGTTGTCACTGGAGTATTTTGCTCCGCGCTTCAAAAAAGCAAAGTTGCAAAGCGGATTTTTTTTTCTTTTTTTTCGAAGTCACCTTTGACTAGGCCTAACGAAGTGGTGCTACATTCGAAGTTGCGAACACCACCGCGAAGCGTTGTATAAGCCACGTTCGAAGCGCTTGCAAAGCATTTTCGCCTTACCTTTGACTCCGTTCCCAAACGTCGCACAAAACGCACAGTTGGTAAAAGTAACAAAGCGCTAACCTTTTTTCTTACTCATGGAAAATCCTTCCAATGTTTTTTCAAATGCCATGCTCAAGCAAGGTAACCGATGTTTCTGGTTGTCTGCGATTGGCTCTTCTGGCTCTTCTCCCAAGAAAGTTCGCAGGGGAGATCGACCGCAGCGCCACCAGCGCCGCCGTCAAAGTTATAAATCCGGGCTTTTTTAAAATAAGAAAACGCTAACCATTTCAAGCAACCAGATGAAAAGAGATGTTTATGAAAATACAAATTGAAGATCTTCTTTATACCATCAACAAAAAATGTACAGTGAATCAGGTACAGGTTTAAAAAAAAACAAGTAATTGTAAAATTATTTAAAAGAACAATGGCGGCATGCAGAAGCGTGCAGGAAGAATTCATCCACTCAGTCAAAGCACACGCAAGAAATACATTCTTCTTATTTTATTAAATAAAGATACGAGGAATGCTCAACTGGGGCCCAAATAATGCTGAGAAAACGGGGCAGTTCCTAGTTGGCGTTGTTGGACGGCAGCGGTTCATGCAGGCGACTCATGGCCAAGTCCGTCCACTTCTGCTCTTGTTCCCGCAAGGTTTCGTGGATATTGCTGTTGTCCGGTTCCGGATCGGGGAGCTCCATGAGCGGCACAGCGATGTCTTCGTCGGGCAGCTTGTCTTCGCGCCACTTGTCGTCGACGATGTCAATCAGTCGGCCGTCACGAATCACGTCACTGTCCATTGTCACAGCCACATGTACGCTATTTCTGTCACGCACGTCGTTCGAAGGTCGCGAGAGCTGCAGTAAAAAGTGCTGCAAGCGGTAAGTGGCCGCAGATGAAGGTCCCGTAAAAGTACTTAAACGCGCGCAGACGTGGTGCAGACCTGCGAGGCGCAGGAACGTGCCACCACTGTGGACTTTGGTGACTGTGGCGACCTGTGGTGGCGACTGTGTGTAGACTAGAGCCACTAGAGCTGCTAGAGCTGAGGATCTGAGTAGAGTAGCGCAATCTAGAACGCCGTCTCTCGGCGGCTAGCGGCGAACGCCCGGAGGTTCCAACTCCGGTCAGAAATGCATGGAGAAGGTGAGAAAATCATTGTTTCTTCAGTATTGTGGGAATGTACGGAATGGCAATCGTTTTTGACATAATAATGGAACATTTTAGAATAATTTGCGCTAAGTTTTGTGCCACGCAAGGACGTAAGTTTTTTTTTAAAAATTGCCTGAGCGGCATCATGCAGCAGATGACACGGCGACGTCACACCATTCGCGTCCGGCCAACCCGAAAAGCCCATCTCCGCTGCGAGCAAAAATCGTCTGCTTCAAACGCCATTGCCTTGGAAATTGCCTTCTCAAAATTTGCACACGCATCCGATATTATTAAAACTTTGATAAAGTATTTAGCGTTTTACTAAATTCACGACAGACTATTTTTGAAAAGTGTGAACTCGCCGTTCATTTTTTAATCAGCCGTGTTGTTTCGATCTCGGGCCGCCTCCTGGAACCCTGAGTGCCACGTGACTCGCGCCAAGCCGCTCTGTCGGCAATGTTGTCCATATGTTGTCGGCAAAACACGGGGTTCAAACGATTGCGCTACTCTGCTCCGTAGGAGCTATATAGTGCTCTAGTGTACACCACAGTACCACAGTGCAGACTAGGGGTGTCGCGAACCGGCCGCGGTTCGAGTTCGATCAGGTTCGACTTTTTCGACCTTTTAGTGGAAAGTTCGACGAACTTTTATTGAGGTTCGACTCGTGTGCGCATGCGCGACAAGCTGGCCAGTTGGCTTCGGATTGGATCATAATGGCTAAGAGATGAATTAAGTACAGCGCTGATTGGCTATTTTAGTTAATGCAGTACTAAAAATTAAGTTATTAACTTCTTCAGTGATTTGAATTAGTTTATTTTAATTACAACCGTTCATAATATAAAATAACCCTTTGCATAAAAAAAAAATTTTTTCCAAACCTAGACATACTTATATCAAGGTCTGGCCACACTGTCCACAAAGTCGAACCGGTCGAATCTGGTGAAAAGTTCGAAGGTTCGTCGAACCGGCTCGACCCAGTCGACCAAAAAATCTGGTTCGACAAAAGTTTGCGACACCCCTAGTGCAGACAGCAAACCCAGCAAACGAAAACACAGATTCAATGTTGCCCGAGCGTTGTGCGTTCGCCATCGTCAGCCGTCTGACGGCCACGCGGCCACGCACAGAAAAGTCGGTGCATGACCGTCAGAGACGTCAGAGAAGCCTCGACAACAGCGTAACTTAGACCAAAACGCGTTTTATTTTTTTCTTTAAATGCGCTTTTACCAGTCATGTGACCAACTGATACAGATGAACAGCCATATATCACCTATCAATGCGAATAAAATAAAAACCATAGTAATGCCAAAGGGCCCGAAAGGCATGAAACACACGTGACCACTGTTTTGTGTTGTCTATGGGGCACCAGGTACCAGGTCCTCTCGTGGTTCTGTTCCTGATCACGGCAGCTGTCTGCGCCTGCTGCCTTTTATGTAGTCGTGCAACAACAATAAATTAATAAAATCATGTTTTTTACTCTAATTATCGTTCAAGTAGATACCAGCGTTGTAACGATGTGCGCAACTTCGTTCAGCTCCAGAAATAAATAGAAATTTAAATACACATGAATTTTGACAGCGATTATTTTCCGCACACTAGTGCGAGATTGTGAAGTTCCCACAACTTCACAAGGATTGTTCACACATTTACAACCGAGAACGACCGAGAGAGACGTCTCTCTTACGACGTCTTAGCTGGTCCTAAGACTCTTACGTCTTAGGACCAGCTCTGCAGCAGCACGCCCGGTCCCAATTTGTCACAAGAGGCTTAAGAACCGGTCTTGTCTCTCCCGGTCGTACTCGGTTGCAGATGTGTGAACGAGCCCTAGTATGCATCGCAACCAACATTGAACCATGCAATAAACCTTTTCCGACAAACGTTCTGCGCACGCACGAGCACTTGATGCCAAACGGCGAAAGTCGGCACGAAAAATCGAGGAAATTCGGAAGGAGGCTGTGGATCAGCGAGTAGAACACGTAATTGCAGCATATATATAATTGTTACACAAAAAAGAAAATGGACGGAAAGAAAAACACGACGTTCAGGTGGACGCCACGAATGCCCCCCTTTAAAGTCGCGTTGAGCACGCACCGCAGCTCAGAGAGCGAAGAAACCGTAGCTCCCATTACCGATTGGTAGCGCAGGTAGGTCACTTCGATTTTTAGTTTGTGCAGTCACTGCCTGGTGCAGCCGGTATGTATAAAAGGTCCATTGAGTTTTTCCAAGGTTGGACCAACTCAATGGACCTTTTCCACATACCGACGGCACCAGGCGGTGGCTGCACAAACTAAAAATCGAGGAAGTGATCTACCTGCGCTACCAATCGATAATGGGAGCTACGCTAGTAGTTTCTTCGCTCTCTGAGCAGCGGCGTCTGCCCAACGCGACTTTAAAGAGGGGCATCTGTGGCGTACGTCCACCCAAACGTCGTGTTTTCCTTTCCGTCGACTTTCTTTTTTTGTGTAACACAAGTATATATATGCTGCAGTTACGTGTTCTACTCGCTGATATAAAGCCTCTTTCCGAATTTGCTTGATTTTTTGTTCCGACTTCTGCCGCTTGGCATCGGGCGCTCGCGCGTGCGCAGAACGCTTCTCGGAAAAGGTCCATTGTCTAAAGCACCGTTCACACCTTTGCAACCGAGTAGGATAGAAAGAAACAAGACCGGCTTTAAAGCCTCTCGCAACGTCGTAGAACCAGCTCCACAGCAGCGCATCCAGTCCTAAGACGTTCCAAGAGGCTTAAAAACCAGTCTTGTCTCTCTCCGTCCTACTCGGTTGCAGGTGTGTGAATGGAAACTCCACTTTGAAGAAGTCCACTCACTGTTGCAACAAAGGGGCGGAAATCATGGTTCGGCAGCTCACTGGCTCCCGGAAATTTATAAGAACCATTTATAAGTTCACGTTACTGCAAATTTCAGGACGTAATTTAGCAGGGGCACGATGGTGAGCGAAGCTCGCCGCGAAAGGTTTCTGCAGCAATTTGCCGGCTCGGCTCGTCCATGGTCGATCCTCCACCCATCAAAGTGTCGCACTTCTCGCCGGTCTTGCCTTCCCATTGCCCTCGTTAAACCTACCAGACAAAGCAAGCGGAAGTACTCCAGCATGCACAGTTGGCACATCGCACACCGCATCTGGTTTTGTTTGGTAAAACTTTTTGGACGGAGAACAAATTACGACAAGCTGATTGCAGTCAGTCGTCTGCTCCTCAGTGCATCACCGCTTTGGCCTAGCCCGCTTTGCACACGTCGCTTCATGGCGACGAGCCTCCTTTTAGCGATTCGGCCGCCGCGAAGCGGTGTGTACGGGTGGGCCAGGTGGGTTAACATTTTTGTAATGAGCCGCTACAAACTGTCGCCGTTTAGCGGCGACAGTCTGTGGCTGGGGGGCTCGGTCGGTTAACACGCGCGAAGTAGGGGAGCATTTTTTTAAACAGTGTCCCCTTTTCGATCAAAATCAAATTTGGGAGTTTTACGTGCTAAACCAACGACAAGCATCTGGCTTGCCCCAGCGGAGGTCTGAGGATTAATTTCTTACCACCTGGGGATCTTATGATGCGCAACCAAAAGCTTGGTTACACAGCACCATATCCACAATAAGCCTCAGTTAGATTGCAGGCACCTTGACCGGGATTCGATTCCGCCACCTGGGGACCTGTAGGCAGGCACTTTCCCTAGGAGCCACCGAGGCGGCTACCCTTTTTCGATAAACAGCGTTTCACTAAACTGAGGCTCCACTTACACCAGCCAAGCTTTGATGAAACGTGTCCGTCTGAAACGTGTTTTGATGAAATGGTGTTCAATCAACCATAGTGAACTCAGTATCTGTCCATGCTAATGGCAGCCTCTTGCTGGCTCATGAAGGAAAACGTTAAAGACGGGGCGCAATGTGGGTAAAGGCCCGTTTATACGTACAGGGCAGCGTCACATCGGCGCTGATGCTGTGCCGAGTTGTTGGTTTTGCGTCTGTGCTGCATCGCCACACACCACTGGGGAACAGCACGTCAGCGATAAGTCACGTGCACTACTCTGCAACCATAAAGGCAACAAGTCAGGTGCAAATGAGAGCTGTATCAGTGCCATTTTCCAGGGTCAATTGAGTGCTGAACTGCATTTGTGAACTGGCCTTAACTCGAAGACTGGGTAGAGCCTGGGCAGTTGAGATGTTAGTTCGCTATTTGTTATTTGATGAGAGCATGATGAAACTTCTAAGCCTACGTACACTACAAATTGGAGGTTGTCAAGCAAACCTTTGACATGCCCGTATTCAATATGCATCAGACAATTCGTAACATGCCACGTCGGGGTTCCTTTCGCACTCCTTGATGTGGTGAATTTGATAAAGTTTTACTTAGGCAAGTCCCTCGCAGAGAGGGGTATTTTCTTGTCAGCATCGAGGCTGAAACGAATAAAGAAAAAACTGTACAGCGAAAAGCACTGCCACATTTGTACGTCTGCCATATAACGTATGAACCGCCATTAGCGGACCAACAGTTAGACTATAGGTGGCACTAGGCTCCTTCTATTTACCTCCTGCATCAGTGCAGAAAAGTGTAGGGCGGTGTACTTCCAGCTGTATGTCAACACACATACTGGAAGTACACTGCCCTATAGTTTTCTGTACCAATGCGGGTAAATCGATTGAGCCTACTGAATTTCTAAAAAGGTCTATGCGGAGAGCAAGTTGTCTGCTTCTTGCGCAGGAGTTGCGGTGAAGCCGAAACGATGCCGAGCTCCTATTGGCTTTGATTGAAAGGATAGTGGGTAGATCTCGATGTCAGATGCCTCGAGGTCTACCCACTATTTTTTTCGATCGGCCAATAAGAGCTTGACATCATCGCAAGCCCCGTGCAAGAAGCCGACGAAATTGCGCTCCGCGTTGCACCCATTCCGCACGAAGCACCAGGATGGTGGCGGCAACAAGACACTCGGGGCTGCCGATACGCCAAGTGCAGTTGCATAGGTTATGTAGCGGTGCTGCGGTGGTCTTGCTGCCGAGTGCATACTTCTTCCAGCATTTGTTTCGCACCATCTTAATCTCATCAAAGACACATATGAAGGACCATCAGCATGGCGAGACGACACCACAGGCCAGTCACATATTGGGCCGTGCAAAAGCCCATCCCTCAAATGCTGACATCATGCAATCATGATAAAGGAAGCCTTGTCTGGACAAAAGACACAAAAGCATTGCAGGAGTAGAACTGTCATACTCTGACGACCCCCAGCAGTGGTAGGGACAGGGTCGAAACTTAAGATGATCGAGCCCACGCTCCCCCCATCTTCATAGCCTCCCCGGCAGATGTTTAGAGAACAGGTGGAAAAAAAGGAAAAAACCAAAAGCATGCAGATTAGGAGACCTCATAATCTACACCTGAACACACGGAGAAATAAAATAATGAATAAGACAACGCAAAATCTCAAGCAGTGGCCAGTCTACATCATCTCAGAGACGTATATCGGGAGAGTTTGGCCCAGTTTATGATCTTGCCGCCGTAATGCCCCCCTCCCCAGTGAGCCAATCAGCCCACGGCGCTGAGTGAGAAGTGTGAGCGCATGCATGTGAACTCCCGGCTTCATTCGCACGATGGAATGCCTGAGATCGGCATCTAAATTTCGATTATTTCCTTCTATACTACTGGCTCTGGCAAGAAAATGATATACTGTTATTCCTTGGTCGGTCAAAAAGCTAACGAATGAAGTTTTCTCAACGTCTGACTGCAAACTTTTATTCGGGCGAAAAAGAAGTCTGCTCGTAGCAGACCACGCGTGGCTTCAACAGTGCTCTGTACAGAAAGCGTGTTGCGTCAAAATGGCAGTTGTCTCCTCTTTGCTCCCTCTTTCCTCTCTCGCTCCTTCAGCGTCCTCCTCCCTTTCCTTCACTTTTCTCCTCTTGAGCGCCTTCGTTGCCACACCCACTGGCCAAACTCTCCCAATATACGGCTCTGCATCATCTTGATTACAGTGAAGGCTGTTCCACCAAGTGACAGCAAAGGGCCATCCTTTCAGTACATGGCCTGCACTTTCCAGAAATGTAGAAGGCATGTAAAAACTACAAATATAATCGCGACCAAAAATAAAATATTATGCTTATAGAGTACAGATCTCCCTATACTGGTGGTTCTCTAGTCATCTCAGTCATTGTGCGTAAACACTAAATGCAAAAAGGAATGCTGCTTTTCGCTAAAACACCATTGTTCTAGGCAAAAAACATCACTCACCAATGTGAGTACCATCCCCACCCAGGAACATTCTCAAGCTGTATTTCTCTTTTCTCAAACAAAACAAACTGGTATTGCATATTTTATTCAGACCCTAACAGCAAGGTGCAATGGTAATCGGCGGAAGTGAAATGCATCGTCTAAATACTAAATACAATGTGCCGCACAATTTTACAAGTGTTTTAACGCTTCTGCGCAACAAAAAGAACATGGCCACTGTCACTGAATGCTGGCAGAGCAAACAATCATTAAAATCAATCGTACGATAAATGAACAAGCTCTTACGCTCGTACAAATTAAATAAAAATAAAATACTTTGGATGCTGTAAACGCACAATATGAAAACGTCAACAAAACAATAAAAGGATGAGCAAAATACCCCAAAGCATGTATGCAATATAAAAAGGAATGGGTACATCACATTCAACATGTGCAAAAGGGCATTAATACTTTGAGCAATCCTCGAAATGCATAAAAAATGGAAGAGGTGAAACTAACCGTATCTGGTGCAGCCACGAGATTGATCGATACGTGCCTGTGCATAGTTAACAAAGTCGATGCCACAAATCAACGGGCCTAGAAATGTAAAATAAACTCTGCATGTACCCGAACACAGATTGAAGGTCCGCGTAGACACCCCCTCGCCAGGAACGTGTGCTCCCTTCCAGATTGTTACTCCTTGGCAGTATTTCAAGTCGACACACAACCTCTGGAGCACGTCTCCAACTGGTTTTCTACTTCTTTTTTCATTCCCTGTCGCAGCCGATTAAAGCCGTCGATCCCAATAATCCTAGCAGCGGCACGGTACCGCAGCCCTGTCTACAACCGGTCGGTCGACGGAAACTCCGGACGTCATGGGCTGCAACGCCGTCTGCCAATTCGGCGCTTCCACAATCAACCGCCCGGCCTGTAGCACATCCTTTCTTGCCGGGCCAGTCTGAGTATGGAATGGAAAACATGGCCAGGGACGCTTGCCAGGCACCACCGCACAGCTTCGACCATCACTTGCAGTAACTTCAACCAATTGTGCGCATCTCACATCTTGCGTCAATTCAAACGTACAATGTCAGCCCGGTCTGCTAACTTTCTTCAAAACTTCGGGGAGTTCGGTGGGGCGTTTCTTTGTCTGCCGGTAGACGTTTGTGACGATTTTCCTGACGGCCTTGCCAATGTCTTCGGGGCTCGAGGAGCTGTTCTTGAGGAGGAACCATGTATTACAGTCCACTCCAGGCGGCGGGTTCTGCGAGGAGTAAATGCAAAAGAGCATGTAACGTTGCTTCCTAAACTTTTGACACATTTGCAAAGCTGCATAAACCTTGTAGTCGCTCGATGGAGGCACTATGTCTCTACGGTGTACAATTAGTTTTTTTGCAAAGACATTAACCCTTAAAATGGGGCATAATACAACTTTGTAAACTGACGAATGATCGAATGAGCTGTCCATCTTTGCTAAGACCCTTTGTTTTGGGGGCGAAGTTCCTTAGGGTCTAGCCTTCTTCGTCCGGCGTCCGTGCTCACATCGACTGCCATCCCACCGGTCTTCTTAAAAAAAGAAAAAAATGGTTGCGCAGTCGACAGGATTCGAGCCTGTGCGGGGAGACCCCAATGGATTTCTAGCCTATCGCCTTAACCACTCGGCCACTACTGCGGGACGAGTAGGGGGCTCTGAGATGTGGTAGTAACTCAAGAGCTGGGGATGTCATGGATGAAACGTTGCATGTAGCCGCTCAACGTCTATACAGCAGAAGGTGCTGCGGTCAAATGCATATATAATCGCGTTAAACTTTGCATGCATTGGCTCAACGTTTATAGACGAGAGGGCGCTGCGGTCAAATGCTCAAATGCATATATAACCACGTTCCATACCACACATTCTCTTTCTGACATGGATGAAAACGATGAGAAAGGATGAGAAGAACCACTGGCTCTGCATTTCACCGACCACAAAGCTGTAATAATGAAGTTGAAACGAAAAATTCGACGTCACGTGACCTGAACAGCAATTCAGTTTCCCCGCTAAAGTTAGCGGGAAATGAACGGATGACCAAATTTTGGGATTGGGGGTTCGGTTAAAAAATTTCAGCCGCGTGTGTGTTGCGTCGTCCTTCGGCGCTTTTAGTGCCAGCATACCTCACAGATGGAGCGCAGAGTGGTCGAGTCGACGCCCGTGGAGGAGTTGTGCTCCCCCGCCGCAGCCTTTCCCGTGCAGAAGACGGGAATGACCGGCTTGTCGTTCCATACAAACTCGCCCACACGTCTCGCAGTGCACTCGTCTCCTGCAAGCAAGCAAGCAGCTGCAACCGACTCGGCTGAAAAAAGCAGACAACACGTTGCAGCTGCATGCACCACCACAGACCAGCACGAGACAGAACAGCACATGTCAGAAAAGCACAATGAAAACCGGACAGTCAGAACAATATCAAAACAGCATGCATCCAAGCAGTGTATGTCAAAGCGGGACGGCCAAAACAGTCTCAAGACAGCAAGGAGTCGCAAAAGCACGAATACGAAACAGCACTCTACAAATTAGAGTATGAAAAAAAAAAACTGGCACCGAAAGAAAAAAACACATTTGGGACGAACGACCCATCCTTCATCTGAAAGATGAAAGATTGCTCGTTCTTCTCAAATGTTTGTTTTATTCTTTCAGCGTCAGTTTTCATTAAACCAACACGATTCTCAGTTCCCTTTGAAAAAAAGATTAAGCAGTCCTGTGCTAATCTACAGTACAGTCACAGTGATGGCTGTGGCATGTCACGGCCAAGTCGTTTGGCATTGGCATTGCATTCATGACTGTGGGGTGAGCGAAAAAAAGTGTTAGAAACAAAAATAGACATCCAACCATTTTGTTCTCAATGCATTTGTTTCTTTTTTGTTCCAGATTGAGTGAAAGTGCGTCTCACGGCACGAGCTCTTGGCATTGACAGAGCTACAATGGCATTTTGTTAACGGCTATTTTATTTTTAGAGAAAGCGCCTGCCGTGAGCATTGGGTACTACAAAAACAAAATAGACATCTGACCCTTTTGTTCCTAACACTTTTGTTTCTTTTTTGTTACGGAGCGAAAGCGCGTCTCTTGGCATGAGCTCTTGGCATCAAAAGTTCTCTATAACGGCATTTTGTTATCCGCTTTTCTTTTTTTTCCAGTGTGTGCTGGCAGTAAGCATCAGGTACCATATTGTCACAAATGATGAGGTGACAAACAAGGAATAACTGACGAAACTGAAACGTTTAATGGGGGCAAACTTGTGCCCAAAATAAAAAGTGAACAGAAGATAACAACAGAGCGTTGCAGGCGTCGAAGTAGGCGTAACAGCTAGATCGAACGCTGGGGCAAGACTGACTGCGAATCGCCACACGGAGCTCCTTATGTGCACGCCTAGAAGGTTCGGCGACTAGAACATTCGTACCTCGAACAAGCAACAGAGTTTTCGAATGTACCAGAACACTAAATTGCAAGAATTAATGAAAGACACGTCGTTCTGAGGAATCGAACCCTGGCTCTTCGCACAGGAAGCAAACACGATAAACGTTAGGCCACAGCCGCGCTGCCTACTTGGCCATCTGCGCGTGCGGTGATATACTAAAAAAAAAAAATAGACATCTGACCATTTTGTCTTGAACGCTAGCGAGATACAGCCGGGCCTTGCTATCATTGCTGCCGTCTGTTGCAACGGCAAATACTTATTGTATAAGTGCGCAAAGGGGCGGGGGGGGGAGCTTAATTTGTGTTTTTCGGGAGATTTTTCTATCAACTGTACGAAATGGTCAAAGTTTGGGAGGCTCCCAGGTAATGCAGGACCTGAGGTAATGAAACTCACCTTCAACCAGTATGCAGACCTGAAACACCCGCGCAATCACAGAGTCACGCTCGGCCATTGAGCTGCCCACAATCTTCACTTGGCCGTGCGGGATGCCACCAAAGGTTCCGTCCGGTCTCTGGTAGGCTTTTTTACTCCAGTCCTGTGGTAATTAAGAATAATTAAGAACATCTGCCCCATATCGTTTCAGCACAAAATGTTTTAGGGTCAGGCTTTATGACAAAAAGTGGCGCGTTAAGCCCCACCGTTGCAACCAACCATTGCATGAGTAAAGGCCGTACTGTCACGTATGACAATCAATGAAGCGGTAAAGAAAGAAACTAAACGTTCAATGCAGCGAACTTGCACCAAAACAAAAAGAAAACAGAAGATAACACTGAAGCGCCGCGGGCATCGAAGTCGGCAAGCAGCAGGTTCGAGCGCTGGGGTGAGACTAACTGCGACTCGCAGGCAGAGCCCCTGGTGTACACGCGTGGGCTTCTGGAACAATCGGCTTAGAAGGTTCGGCGCGTAGAAAGTCCTCGAACGAGCAACAGGGTTCTCCAGTTTACCAGAATGCGACATTCACAGAAATAACAAAAAGGTGCGTCCGTTCCCAGGCATCGAACCTTAGCCCTTTGCGTGGAAGTCAAGCACGATGACCGTTAGACCACGGGCGCGCTTGCTCGGAGGCGCACGTGGCAATAAGCGATATAGACCTTTTCATTTTAGTAGTTGCCTCACCCGCGGATAGAGGGCGCTGATGCGCTCGGTGCCGGCGCTTGGCTAGGTGGCGTAAGCTACTGCCCGATCCAAAGGGCTCAGCCGTATTCATCCATCCATCCATCCATCCATTAGGTTGCTTCAATTTGATTGGTTTCGGTTTCAACGTGAATGCGGCTATGTTGCTGTTTTACGTTGTTTTTGCTTAATTTTGTGTTACGATTATTTTCCTTGTAGCACACAACCAATGAAACAGTGGTATTGAACCACTTTTAGGACTATGAGGCGTATTTTAGCCTAAATTGCGTTTTTTTTTTTGCCAACTCATTTGATTTGATTATGGTCGGTTGCGAAACGCCTGACCGATGTACAGGGAAGATTACCATCGTCTAGGGCCGTACCCGATGACACCAGTTTCCAGGAAAGCAAACTATTGAAGAGACTAACACGGGAATGTAAAGAAGCATATCGACAGCTTGATTAGCATTGTGCTGAATCGACCAGAACAGTTGACCTCGCGAATTTACTACTCACTCTTGGGTTTTCGTGGGCACCCAACCTTTAGTGAACTTCGCAGACTAAAAACATATTGTGTAATGAAGCAGATTATTGATATAAACAAGTAGTATCGTCTCATTCCCTTTTTTAATTGAGTACTTGTGCATGTTTTGAGAGGCCGAGTAGCAAATTTCTTAAATTATCAACCTCGCTAAAGAACTCATTAGCAGCATTTCGCGATATTGGCCCTAGGAAATAAATTATTTTCATATGAATATTTGCTTACTCAAGATATGAGACAAGTGACAGGCCCGTCAAACTAAATCTGGCATTTGTCTTCCGTAAAATTGGCCAATTAAAATTAAAGGGCGCAGGAGGAGATATACATAGGAAAGTTTGGCTGAATTCAAGCGCTTGGCACCACTTCATGAACCTGTGTGAACAAACATTTATTTGTTTGAACAGATTTGCTTTGTAAATTTCGGCGTCGGCAGCCACCAAAAGTGAACTTTTATTTGCCATCGACAATCCTGGACTCAAGTAATTGCTATGCTGACGTCTTTTTTTTTTCGCAAATATTGCGGATTCTAGATACTGGCAAATATTAAACCAACGTGCGCAAAAAAAAAAAAGCGTCGTCATTATTGCGGATGCGCCGAACCTAAACCGAGTTTTGGATTTCCAAATAGAAGCGACGTTATTTCTTAGTTCACGCTACTCTAAACCCCTTATTATTAAGTGTCTGTGGCAGCTTCTTAAGCGGGAAGTCCCAACCTTTGTGCTAAAATAAATTATGTGGATGGCACTGGTTATCTGAATATAATCCATAAATCACTTAAATGACTGTCGAAATGGGAGCGAGCACCATTATACAATTTATTAAACTTCATAAGTAAACCGACCAACCGAATATTTACGTTGCAAAAAAGAAATGAGAACCACATACACATGTAGGTCTGATATTATGAACAAACAAATCGCCTGATGTTGACGTACCATTACTTCTAGCCTCAGATAAACTGCAAGCTAAACGTTCGTTGTCTATCTCCTCCGCGAGTTTCGTCAAATAATCAAAAGAAAATAAAAAGAAAATCAAAAGAAAATATATTATGAATACAAAGAACGATACTTTCAGGAAATGCAGATAATCTCCTTGCGCTCCTTCCGATCCAAAATGCGTGATATGAATATGCGCGCTTCTTACTGAAAATGTTCCGCTACTATTAGTAAACAAACCTCAGTTGTCATAAGGACCTTTGAACCCTCATGATGTCTTAGTTGTCGAGTAGACGTATTGGACTACAGTTTTCGAAATAAGGCAAGAAAGCAAGGTGAAACGCGAAGAAAAACACGAATACAACGCATCCGCCAAGGCACAGAGGGGAGAGCGGAACAGAAAGTTGAAGCAACCTGATGGCTGCCGCGTCACGTGATTCCAAGATGGCAGCGCCCATGCGGAGGAGGATGAAAAGGTCTATAGCCCAGACATGTAGGCTACTCATTGCGAGTAATCAAATTACTCACAATCAATTAATTATTGGGAGTACCTTCGTAATGTTATGATTAATTTGAAATTAAAAAGTAATCGCAGGAGCAATATTTCGAAGTACTAAAATAATGTTTACTGGTTTTCCTTTTTTGATGTTTACACAAGTTTCCTAGCGAGGTATCCTGGAGCAAAGTCTCCGACAGAAGGATGATTTACCGAAATAGAAAAAAATTGTAATTTGCTGATCCTAATCCAATAATGAATGGCACAAAAGGCCCCTTTTGAAACTGGCAGAAAGTATGTCCTTTTAAAAATCTTAAGTTATCGGAAAAGCAGCTTTTTCAAGTAACGGCCAATTACCTACTTGTCTCCTCGAGTAATCCGGCGATCTAACTGAATACTTATAAAGCGAGAGTAACTGTAATCGGTTACTTTTTTCGAGTCAAGTGCACGAGACTGATATAGCCCCATTGGGGTCTATATTGCTTATATGACCTTGACGTCAGGGCGTCGCTACAGACTTAAGGACATCATAACGCAGATCTGTGACTTTGCGATGTCACGCGAGTCTGTGCTGTTGATGTTACGACGTCCTAATACCGCGTGGCGACAACACCGTGGTGTTGCGTAACACCACAACGTTATGACGTTGCAGCCATGAGACCCTGTGAAGTCCCGGGCACACAGGCAATACCGTGATGTTGCATAACACCACAACGTTATGACGTTGCAGTCATGAGAGTTTGTGAAGTCACGCGCACACAGGCAACACCGTGGTGTTGTGTAATACCACAACATTATGACGTTGCAGTCATAAGACCTCGTGAAGTCATGCACACACAGGCAACACCGTGGTGTTGTGTAACACCACAACATTATGACGTTGCAGTCATGAGACCTCGTGAAGTCACGCGCACACAGGCAACACCGTGGTGTTGTGTAACACCACAACGTTATGACGTTGCAGTCATGAGACCTCGTGAAGTCACGCGCACACAGGCAACACCGTGGTGTTGTGTAATGCCACAACATTATGACGTTGCAGTCATGAGACCTTGTGAAGTCACACACACACAGGCAAACACCGTGGTGTTGTGTAACACCACAACGTTATGACGTTGCAGTCATGAGACCTCGTAAAGTCACGGGCACACAGGCAATACCGTGGTGTTGCGTAACATCACGTTATGACGTTGCAGTCATGAGACCTCGTGAAGTCACGCGCACACAGGAAAACACCGTGTTGTTGCGTAACACCACAATGTTATGACATTGCAGTCATGAGACCTTGTTAAAATCACGCACACACAGGCAGCGTTATTCTAAAGAAATTTTGTGTGTCTGCGAGTTTGTCCAACACGATCGAGACATGCTTAAATTTTGCTTCACCCAACTGCACTTTTCCTCAGATAAAATTTTGCGCCAGATATACACCGACTCATGTTTTTGAACAAACCGGAGCGCCCCTAGCGGCGTGCCTGCACGACGTGGTGTGGGCAAGAAGCACCGCGTCCCCATGCTCTTTTTCATGTTGGAATTGTTGATTACATGTCTTCGTAGCAATGTCTGGCTACTTCAGTGGCCTGAGCGAAATTAATGAAACTTGTAAGCCACGAAAGTTCACGTAAATAATGTGGCATGAGGCGCCACAGAATGGATGCCAAAGCCCGATTCACATAAAGAAATTCTGCTCGCTAGTTTCAGTCACGACATCGCTCGGGCTGCAAAAGCATGGACGGTAGCTGCAATTCTCGACGTCTATACTGAAAGTCGCAAGCAGAGTCGGAGAGAGTGAACTGGGCATAGCAAGTCGGTGATCGCCACTGGTAACAATGATCAACACCTCCTTGTACCTACCACTTACACCGAGCCTACTTACCCCCAAAAACCTTCAAGCTTATGAGTCTTTTGAGTCCTGCACTTCTTATCGTAACCTTTGGTCTACTGGCTGTCTTCATTTGAACGAGCAGGCGACAACAGGCCTGACCTTACAATATGTACAGTGCCTCGACGGAGGGGGATTTTGGGAACCTTGGGTACAGATCACATGCTTTCTCGTCGCATCTGAGTGAGTGGGCATGAGTCGCGGCAGCCACCGCCAGCAGCGGCTGCTGCCGCCGTCCGCCATCTGCCAGTACGTCGTTGGCGGTGTACCGTACCTGTGCTGCTTGTAGTACCCGGGTCGACTCTTGTCTGCGCCGTGCTGTTCACTTATTTGAATACGCTTCGCAAGTTACCCTCACGTCTTAAAGTGTCACCCAATTCACTTAATGTGCACCACAACAGTGGCAGGGTTCGACCAGGTTTGACTCGGCGTCATGTAGAAGATGACGGAGCCGGAACAAAGGAGAGGGACGAGAAAGGGGCAACCTTGCGAGCTAACCAACGCGATACCCTGTCCCCCATTTCCACGCGCTGGTCCGACTTGGCCGCTCGAGCATTATTCTCTCGGTAGCCTGCGCCTGTTCGCGTAAGTCACAAGGTAGCGGAGGAAAGATGAAGGCAGGGGCGTACCGAAGACTCCCATAATTCGCAGGCATTTGGGGTTTTTGCAAAGGGTCTATTAGAACGAGTTCGAAAGAACAGACAACAGTTGGAACAATCGGACGATCGTTTGATCGCGAAGACACACTGAACGTGGTCTGCGGGTGGTCCGGACAGCTTGACGGTTTTCCCGTGTTCATGCTGAAACAAAACAATTAAATTTGAGGACCACAAGCATCATAAGGGGGTGTGGGTGGGGGGGTGGGGGGAAGGCATGTTGTTTTGGGTGCAACACTTAGGGGTGTGCAACTGGGCAGTGAAAAGAGAAGGGGGTGTCGCAACATGCCACCGCCCCAGGTGCCGCCTACCTTAGCGACGCCACTGACCACGAGCGTCCGTGAATTCCACCCAAGGTGCTTCCCGCTCAAGCAATTGTAGCCCAACAGTGTCTAGCGTTCCCTTTTTGTGGCACCTGTCCACGTTCTTGGGCGAACCGAGCTGGCAGAAAACGCACGAAAACTGATCTCCAAACCTTTCATGGGTCTTTTGGTACAGCCCCAGTTGCAGCGTTCTGACAAGAAAGCTGGTTTTAGTTGTTTCAATACAACGCAGGATTCCTGCATAGCGACTCTCGCCCACAGCCCCAGGCCGTAAGAGTGCCCGACGTGCCACCCGCAACGTAACAGAGTCAAGTCGGTGTGTATTTGAACGACGTAGCAAAAGTCTAAGGCCACTTGGTGTTGTCTGTTGAGCACGGAATTTTCACGAGATGCCTAAACTTGATGACGAACTTGAGGTATCCTTACGGGTAGTCATCAAAATGAAACCTATCGGAGAGTGCCAAAGATGACAGATACCGCCATCCCACAATCATCGAAGACGAGCTATCTCAAGCTTCCATATCATGGTGGCTGTACTTATTGAGGATACTTCGTTGCTGGGGACAGCCTCGACGCTGCACAAAGGCCAGTGGTCCATGCGGAGAAAGCCCGTGGTGCCGTGTTACGGTAGGGTGAAGATCTGTAGTACTATATGGACAGATGAGCAAATGGGAAAGACGAGGTCGAAAATAGATCGTGCAGTTGAAGGCGAAAGTATGATGACGAATATACACTCGCGCACACACTTCAACAGCATACTTGCTTGTGCCAACAGATGCCATCAGGGATGCCTAAAGCATAGAATTATTATAATATATGCTACAGGTTCAAGTGGCACCAGTGTACTGTTGCAAATTGAAGGAGACAGCAACCAGTTGAAAATTGACTTCTTGTAATGCATTTCTATGGGAAAAAGTGAGTGCATTCTCTCCTTATGCTCGATTATAAGAGCAAATATCCCGAATGATTCGTACGTACTAGGTAGCTTGGAAGATTTCTCAGTCAGGCAGATTAAATAAATGGTCAGTTACAGCATTTTTTACAGCCAAGCTGTTCATGGCTAGGGTTCCGTGGACTTTTAGTGTGCATGACCAAGAACTCTATGCTCGCACTGCTGCACGCCTTCCCAGTATAAAAGATTTGAAGTAAATAACCAAAATAAAGCTTTGACGAACGGGCTTGCAAAATGCCATTCGTTCTAGGCTCTTGCTTTCGAATAGTTACTTCTGCAGACGCCGGCATGTGTGGCGTGTGGAACATCATTCCCTGCATTCTCCTTGGTGCTTGGGTGATTTAGCAATAGGTCTATTTCCCTTCTCTCGTCGTAATGGGGAGGCCGCGTATAGTCTGGACACCCAAAGAGCAATGCACCTACGAAGAGCAACGGCGGGAACGGCACCAAGAATGGCAGCGGCGGTGGCAGGTGGCAAACACCACCGATGAAGATTGTGCACAAAACAACAAGCGTCTGCGGCAAACCAGGCAAGATGACGAACATTGCGGGGCAGAGAACGCATCAAAAGACGCTGGTACCATGCTGCTAAATTGGACAACTTTAATGCAGCATACTCTGAATTCTGTGTCACGTCTGTGTCGGTGTGCTAAACAGCATCGCTGGTCATCCACCTTGACAGAGTGGAATGGCTCACGATTTTTTCTTTCCACTTCATTGCATTAAAAAAAGTGCTAAAACGGCTTTGTATATGTATTTATGTGCACTGTCAGACACTGTCAGCACGAACACAATGTCGGCACTTTTCAGCATGGGGGATATACGTGCCAAACGAACGAAGGACATCTGGAAAACCAAGAGGGATGGCAAGAACTTGGCAGTAACTCCGTGCTTAACAATCAAAATAAATTGAAGACCACATAATATACTGTATTTACTCGCATAATCAACACACTTTTTTTACCGAAAAATTGACACAAATCTGTTCACTATACGGGGTAAAATTTTTGCATTTACACACTTCGTGTAAATGTCCTATTAGGTGCCAATATGAGACAGCAAGGTACGTGGCACGTCTCCAGTGATGGAGGCGCACCCACGGCTATTCGGGGGCGCGCCACAGGAACCATGCTTTATACATTGCAAACCTTTTTAGGGCGTTTTCGGGGTGCCTTTTGCCAAAAGAAAAGCGCCCTACAAAACTCATTTAGCACGGAAAGCAACACGACCGTTCTTAGGCGATATATATTGCTAGTATCCAGTGAGCACGCTCAGGTATAATCTGCGACTATCCGTAAAAGAACTCGTACGAAGTCCAACCGCTCACCCCCGAAGCCCGCTCGCACGGACCAAGTTTTGTTCACGGAGACGGCTGTCTCCATGAACGAAACTTGGAAACGGTTGTATTTTGAATAAATGCATTGACCCGGAGTATGTGAAATTAGGCCTAACCACTTTCACGATTTCTATGTCCGAAAGCAGACCACAGACAACGGCTTGTTTGTTGACATCAGTTCATCCCATAGGCGAAGAATGTCCTGGGCTCGGCAATTCCTTGACCCAAGCTTCATCAAGTGTGCGCGACGCTCGGTTTCATGGTTGATTACTTCAGCAACTACCGCAACTATGCACTTGCGGCCATTACGGGAGCGGCTTGGCTTGGCTTGACTTGACCTGACCGCTTGGCGGAAAAAGAAAATTGGCTTGGTGGCTAGCTAAATTGGACGCAAGTCGAGACTCGCAAGCTGAAAATTGGAGGTGCGTTGATTACATGAGAAAAAAAAGTCCAAATATTGATGCCCGTTGTGGGGGGTGCATTCATTACGTGAGCGCGTTCAGTATGCGAGTAAATACGGTAGTTCAATTTTCAATAACTACCGCTTTATTCTTTCTGCTCTGTGTGAAGATGGTTGTTCTACATTCAGAACATCATCTGCGTGCTTGAAAACTTTGATAACAAGTGCCTGATAAAAGTTGCCGGGCATAGAAAAGAGAACTAGACCCCTTTCATAGCCTGCACACTTTATTCTTTACATTTTGAATGTTTTTAACCGCTGATAAAGATGCTCATATAGTGTTAGGACTGGCATATTAGCACTATATAAGCATCACCGGAATGCTGGCAAGCCTTGAACACACTCTACATTCCTTCTGGTTGTTATTTTACTTAGAATCATCGCTTGTTTTTACACACATGCTGTGGAAAACAGGTTTAGGCCTGAAATATAGCAAAGTTAAACAATGTTTGCTGATGAAGAAGATGCACTAACTAAAGCAATTGTACTTTTACAATGTCAATAATGGTACATACTACGTACTTGGTACGACCCGAATAACAAAAGTGTTCCACATTATTTTTTGGCGAAGAGACAAAATGAGCGTACCTTTTTTCATAGCAATGCGCAGGAGCACAGCCAAAGTAGACTGGCTGCTGTCTGCTTCAATTTGCGTCACGGAAGTCGCATAGACACTAGTGCAAGTTGAACCTCTAGCGTACATAATAACAACTCTATGGCTTGGAGCGAGGTGGTAGTGAGTTCCATATACCTTTATCTGAATATAGATAGCCAGATATAAATACATTTACGGATAGAAAGAGGAAGACCAAGAGCCTACCTTCTTATCCCTCTCGGGCACGACATGGAAGACACGCGGGCAGGGCTTCTCCGTGAGGGAGCGCTCCTCGCTAAAACTCCTGGCCACCAGCTCTTCGACGCCATAGAAGCCGCAGGTGCACAGGCTCACAAACTTGAGCAGTGCCAGCTCCTGGCCTATGGCACTGCAAATCACGTCGCACCTTGTCACACAGGGGCATCCACGCCACTCGACATTCCCACTGGCTCCCGACAACCGCCAGAGCTTACGGCAAACCTCGGACAGAGAGGGGATTAAAACTCTCTGCCAGAAAAGATAATGGTGTTTGGGAACCTTTCTGGATCGGCAAAAGTGATGGGGGACGACTACAATGACGAAAAGGTAAATGGAAAAACAAACATGCGTGCAAATCAAGTTGGAAGGTCTACAACAGAAAATAATCAACCCTGATCACTCGGTGCACATGGTTTGTGTCTATTTAGCTTCGTAAAACATCCAGAATCAATCAAGAAAATGTTTATTGCCCGGCTCGACCGAACGTCCAGCGCTTTGCGAGCGCTAGATGCCTTCGGGGTCCCTTAAAGGGGTACTCCGTCGTTTTCTTCCTAGCCCCCGATTTGCCTAAAAACTTGCAAAAAACACCAACAAACATCGCTGAACTAGTAATTCAAATATTTGGACAAAATAACTTGTTTTCGCGAAGTTACAGAATTTACAATTTTGGTCCTCATCGTGTTTTTCATACTGAAAAGCTCTACTGGCAACATTGAAAAAGTGACGTCATAGGTAGGCAGGGGTTCACGCTTTGGGCTGTAAACTTTGTTCCCAACTGATTACAAACAGTTTTATGGTGTTAAATGAATGCTTCGGAAAGTTACTCCAGCTCCCGCGCAGCAGCACGATACAAATGCTCGGCATAGTTCATTTTTAGACTGCCCGCTCGAACTGCAAGCCGGCCTACCCGTGACGTCACGGTAATGAAAAGCACGGGTATACTCGAATCTTCGTTTTGGCGTCATTTTCATTTGCAGATTTCACAATAACTATTCTGAATTTCGCGATACTATAAATAGCATACCGGAAAGAGTAAAGGACAACGATTTCGAAAATGTAGTTAGTTGGGGTTGCTCAAAAAATCGCCGGAGTTCCCTTTTAAGGACCCCCATTTGAGGATTGAGAACCACAGGTTTTTGTGCGTTTTTTAATGTGGAACGCCTTGAAGGGCTGGGATTTCTGAGAAAAGTGTGACGGAATGTGCAATACATATTTCATAGGACAATATGTACAATAGCGCGGTAAATTGAGGAGAATGAAATTCTAAACGTGCCCCGACGAGAACCGAACGGACGTTCTACTACCGCGCCATTTAACAAGTAGTAAACGCTAAGCTGGCTGCTGCCGTGGTAAAACTTTGTCGCTACCATGGTGGTGTCTACTAAATGTTCCAACACAAACACCAAACGCCGGTGTCTGGAGGTAGCATTCTCACAGTTTATGGGATGAAGCAAAAATTCCAGGATGTGCCCATCATCGTAAAAAAAAGGAGAGAATTTGGAATAAAATAGCGTAATAACACAAAAAAAAAAAAAAAATAGAACGTTCAACACAAGCTTTAAAGAATGCTGCCTGCAGAAATGCACGGCGTATATCAACTCCATCCATAAGATTGAGATATTAGATGAAGCATTGCTTTAAAGCGGTTATGACACAAAAATTAAACGGATAGATTATTCTTGAAATGGAATGCTCATAGGCTACTTAGTATATACACCAAGTTACACGATTTTTAGAGCTTTAGGAATTGCAATAATCAATTTACGAATTTTTGTCATTTTCATCCAGCGACCAGGCGACACTGCCCAAGTTAGTTACACCATGGTGTCCATAAACCAAGTGATCACGAACACTCTCTCATTCTAGGCGCCCCCATGATCGCCCAAGCTCTCCTTGCCGCGGTACGACCAAAACCGCTCACGCAACTCGGTAACCCGAACGCTATTCTCGCTCTCGCCCCCGGCCCGTCGACCTTCCACCCTGCATGCGCCTGCGAGGTATTCCCGGACGACGGTGACCACAACGAGTTTGTCGGTAACTCGCCGTCGCTGGAGCTGGTCGCCAGCGGGTCCCAGTCAAAATGAACAGCTTCCAACATCTCTTAATAGCGATCCCTCTCATCGCTGCTGCGATCAATGTCGAACACTTTGATGAGGCGAGTGACGTCGTAGACGTAATTGTCAAGGACCCCATGCTCAAAACGCGGAAAGTAAACGAGGAAGCTGAAGCTCGAGACGCCAAGAGAGCCAAGTCTGTGAGTGTGTGCAAGGGAACGCCGCGCGGGAGGCTGGCTACATAGCCAGCCTCCCGCTCCGCCCCTCCGAGGGACCCGCATATAAATCGATTTATCCAGGAAACAATCGGGCCAATTTCGAAACAAATTTAGCAAGATTATAGGAACATGCAATGGGCCCTAGCAGTCTCGTTATCTCACATTTTATTTTTGGTGTGTCTTAACCCCTATCATGAATGTTCGAGAATGAGTGCTGTCGCAGGAAGACACTAACCAGCAGATGCTCTCGGAGCGCTTGCTCGTGACCCGGGTGCCCCCCGTCACATACACCTTGAAGTCTGCCACTGGAAGCTGCGATCTCAGCTTCGCCTCCTGAAAGCCAAACAACCACTGGCCATTCATTCACCCAAACCAAAATGTCTGATGCTAACCTCACTGCAATGCACGTCACAAGTTAGTGTACTGTCGTGCTTTAACGAAATGCTAATGGCGGAGCACGTGACCTCCAATGCCCGCCACACCACTCGGAGCTCCCCGGGGACTAGCAATATTGTACAGCGGGGAAGGAGGCTGCGAGGAACTGCACGTTCTAGTAGGCGCTCACCTTCGCAGCACCCACTCCTAGTTTCGTCAATTCCCGCGGCTCTCTAGGGAGCGCGGCACGTATCGAAAGCATGCGTCCCACCACTCACATTTCGTTTGTGACAGGTCGTACCTGCAATTTCTACGTTACGTTGCTACATGTTTTCCACTTTCGATAATAATAATTCTGGTGCGGGCGTATTTCGAGGGTGGCACGTTAGTTTGCCTTGGGGGGGATCTAGCCGGTACCACTGCTAGCCGGAGGGCTCAAACGTACACCATGCAGTAGCGATATGCACGCTGGTACGATGCTCGTCCAGATGCAAACGGGCAAAGGGGTATGTGGGTTCTGCAGCACTGGCGTTCGCTTCGCGTGCTCCAAGCTGCGGTGCGTCGACGAGGTCGGCTACCGATCCCCCTTTTTTGCTCCTATATTTGCAGTATCCTGTCATTCCATACTTCCACTTTGTAAAAGCTCATTGTTTTTTTTTGTTTTTTTTTTGCGTGTGGCATTGTATTTTTTTTTTATTTTTTAGAATCTGGAATTTCAGTCAGTCTATTTTTTTTTTTTTTTATGTGTAACCTGCCGAGGCTTTGGGAAAGCCTGCAGTGTCTCAAATAGATAAATCTAACGTGGTTAAAGTTGGTCACACCTGCAGCAGAAAACCTTCTTAAGCCGGACACCCGCAGTTTCTAGAAAAAGAGACATCTAAAGAGCACAATTGATCCTAGAGCCACTAAGTAAGCTACGCTAAAAGTAACGACACCTCAGCCACCGGACAGATGGATAATAATGGTTGTACCCTTTATAACGGGCGGTAGCTTGCACCACCTAGCCTAAAAACAACCGACGAAAAATTACTGATTCCTCCTTCTCGAGCCAATGCATTTTTGCAACTATCAACAGGCCACAAAGGTGATCTTGGTGTGCTCAAATCATTCTTTGCAGTCACCCCAAGCTTTACCTGAAATTGCAGGAAAGGCTTATCCTGCAAGTTCAAAAATCTTAGAGCAGTCCGCGACATGGCAAAACGACATCGCCTAAGATTCCCCACTCGGTATCTAAAGCTCGGGAAGTCGCATTTTCGAATCGCCGAGGTAGCCAACTGCGCCTGGTCTGCACTAAGCAGCAAAATGGGGGCGCCCGCAAGAAAGCCGGGGAGTGGGGGGTTGATACTGGATACATAGCTCGTCTAGTGGCTCCAGTCGATCAAAGCCCGATCAAAGCCCAATCAACGCCTAAACGCACCAGAAACGTGGTGTCCTCCGTCAGTGTCTCAAAGACCCGCTTCTCGGGCTGCTTCAGCACTTTCTTCATCTGTTCCAGCAGCCGACTTTCCCAGCTGTCCGACTCGTACTGCATGCAGAACAGAAGACAACCTTGGTCGAGTTCCCTACCTTGGCTTTGCATATATAGACATTTAGACCTAAACTTCAATATGGAAACATTTTACGGGATTCCTTTACTAAAACAAAGATAGATAAGGTGTAGTCGCTCAAAGGTTAAGTGTGAAATGGAAGCTCCTCCCACCCCTTTCCAGGTGCTAAAACAGCGCACAGAACACGGAGGAAGAGAAAGAACAGGTGCAGTGAAAGAGCACTGAGTCCCAACTGATTTATTTTCAAAAACGAGAAAAAAGACGCTTTAGAAATCAACAGTTTTCCGCTGTGTTCCCGTCCACCCAGAGGGCCTGCTGGCACTCTTTTTCTGGCTCTATCGCTTTTATCAAATTACCGCTTATATCAAATTTGTTTGCCGCCCAATGACTTCATTATAACGAGGGGTTACTGTACAGTAATCCCTCGTTATAACGAAGTCAACTGGACAGCAAACAAAATCGATACAAGTGGTAATTCAATAAAAGCGATAAAGCCAAAAAAACAGTGCCAGCAGCCTTAAAGGTGGACAGGAACACTGCGGAACACTCTGACCGTATACTGTAAACAACTTAATTTTCACGAATTTCGCGAATCACCTACAATTCGCGAAAGATAGGTCCCACGAGCAATTCCGGTAAAATGTAAACACATTGGAATCTATATTGAGATTCCACCGCATTGCGAAAATTAGAACCCGCGAATTATTCCAAAACTTCAGCTTTGACCTAAATTGCGAAATATTGAGCATGCGAAAAAAAATTTGTTTACAGTATTTAATGAAACAAACCTTGGTTATGAACATCTCGCGGTGGCTTTACCGAGTTAAAAAATATTTAAGTGGAGTTTGCCGATAATTTCATCCGGGTACCAGTTCTCCTCAAAATGCTCTAGGTATCGTGAGAACACTGTCACCGCCGCTGCACTCCTCCACTTTGTTTCAAAGCAGACGTCGGCGTTTCCTGCGGTGTCTCTTTGACGTCGCTTCGTGTCTACCCTGGCCGCACGCAAGGTCTACGATCGCAGCACCCGTGGCAGGAGCAACAACGGGAAAACGCCCGCATCGACAAGCGCGAACGAATCAAAATTATTCTCAATGGCTTTGCCAACATGTTTTCACAGACTCATATAGAGATCCTCGCAGCTATGGAAATCGCCGGCTCGGCAAGCATGCTTGCGAGACAAAATCCGACGTGCACGAAGCAAGTGGCGATCTTTCATCTTCCGGTCGTGCGCACGCTTTCTCCTGCATGAGAAGCTTCTCGAACCCATCCAATACGCCTCGCTTGTTTTGCAAAATGGTGGACAGTGTCGAACAGCCGATGTCGGACAGTCGAATGCTTTGGCAATTTCGGACTTGGTCCGGCCACCTTTCTCAACCTTGCAGATCTAAGCAACTTTCAATAAACGCTCCCAATCTCCCATACAACGACAAGTTTGTGAAGTACGACGCAGGCGCGCGTGTCGGGGGCTCTCGAAGGGGTAATTTTCTCCTGGCTTCATCGCTCCCTTGACCCCATTCCAACAGGAGTCGGGCAGCGCTGGCCGCGGGCGCCGTGAGTACCGTCGGAACGTTCACACTGCTCCCGCTGCTCCCTGCCTGCGTCGGCGCATCGGCATCGGAAGCGGGGCTCTGCCAGCTCTGTGCGCTCTGCCCTACGTCACCCATTTACTCCGTTTTCCCATTTTGCTGTCTGCCTCGCTGGAGATCGGGGAGGGAACGCAAACGTCTCCGTGCACCTCCGTGTAGGCTTGCGTGCTCTTGGCACCGCGGCCTTCGTAATAAGGATGGTTGGCCACCGATACACTTTGAATATTCCGGTTAAAAATGTGTGCATTTCGAATGGGATCAGAAAAAACGTTGATAAAAGCAATATATCGAAAAAAGTGATTTCGTTACAATAAGGGATCACTGTATGTCCAAGCTCATCAGGTCCGAAACATGGAAACAAGTGGAAAGGTTCAGGGATCGCATTAAGGTGTTCTGCTTCAGGGAGTGTCGAGAACACGCAGCTGCGGAAAAAAGCTATGCTTCCCATTTTCAGAGCACCAAGGATGCGACTGAGTTTGCGTGGTATCAACAGCTGGCCCGGCTGCCCAGAAAACAACCAAGAAGAAGGAAGCAGGGGGGTGTCACCATCTTCGGTCGAGCGTCTGTGTTGGACATCTTGAAGGCAACGCTGGACAAAGGGCTGAAGTTCGCCGTGGAACCGAGACTACTGCGGCTAGAGAAACTTTCACCGGTCAGAAGGTTGGCTGATAAGATGTCGATGCAATACGAGGAACGGTGCATCGCTGACTAAGTGAATCTGCTTTGCCCCACCGCTGGCCAACATGCGAAGCGCCCGAAGATTTCAGCAATCGCCGATTACTTTAAAACCAACAATTTCGAGCCACTCGCATTCGATTTGATCGAGGTAAAATCAGGTGTAACTCAAGGGACAGTGCTTGGTCTTTGTTTTTTTTAAAAATATTTATTAATGATCTACTCTTCAATTTAACTGTTAAGGCTAGGCTCTTTGCCGATGACTGTATCTTGTATACAAAGGTTAAGGAGCCCACCGATGAAATTAATCTTAAGTGGTGCAATACTTGGCAAATGTCACTAAACTTGGATAAAACCGTTTGTATGACTATTACTCATAAAACAAAGCCCATTGAATTCATGTATGCCATCAAAGGGTGTCCACTGGTAAGGGTAACACGGATTGGCATGCACCTTGTTTCAGAGTCTCGGTCGGAGACCCCGACTACATCCACTTGCTTCTGTCCGAGTCTAGACCTACAGTACGACAAGTGTGTTCTGACAGGGGTGTAACTTTCCACTCCACCAAAATCTAAGCGAGTTCCACGAAACCACACAGAAATAACCCCTGCGACGTGCAAGTTCGGTGCTACGGCCCAGATTCAATTTCGCAAGTTTGATCCTTCGCACTCTACCCTTACAATGATGGGACTGGTATGATGAAAATTTCTGCTGTTACTGCAGACAAGCAAAAAAGCGCCGAAAAAATACAGGGACACAGACGAAGGGAAACAGGACAAGGCGCACTCTCAACTGATGTTTATTGAAAAATTCACAAGTTATATAGCCACACACACACACACACACACACACACAAAAAAAAGAAAAAAAAATCTTTTCTTTTCTATCTACTTAGCCCGCGTTTCAAAAATTCAAACTCATTTGTAGATAAGGATACCGACGTGTCACTTATACAATTCTTGTCTCTGGTCCTAATTGCATACGCCTCGTGTAATTCCCGCGACACTTTATCTTAGTATCTAGCCAAAATCTTGGTGTCATTGAAGGCCGGGGTGCAAGAGCATCTATTGCAATGAATTGCAAGGTGCCCCGAAGGCGTCGTTCTTGTAGAGGCAGCGTGCTCTCGGGTGCGATCATTAACGCACCTGCCCGTCTGGCCCACGTATGTCATCCCACACGTCATGGGGATTTCATAGACGACGCCAGTGGCACATTCAACGTACTTATTTCGATGTTTGGTAGTGCAGGGATCTGAAGATGGCTGTGGTGAATTGATCTGGCGACAAAGTCGCCAGATCAATTCACCACACCATCGGTGTTACTGCAGACTTTATTATTCTCGACTAATTCATATTGTAATGTAACCTTCCATTAGGGTTGCCAAATATACAAACATTACAGACACACAGGTATCTCTTTCCTCAGGCCTCAAGGCATTCAGAAGCAGCTGTGCAACAAAGTTTCATGTGCGAAAAAATAATGAGCCCTCGCACAATTTACAACCACATCAGCCAAATTTCACAAGGTGTTCAACACCTTTACATTTCCCGAAAATTTTGTTTAAAAAATACTGACTCGGGAGCTTAAGTAATGCACAACTGTGATGCTAATTGTGCTTGACAAAACATTTACTCTAAGTGTGTACTTTATTTAAAGTACCAATGTCTCCGCTATTGTTGCAACCTCAGCACTTGCCTTGACGATGTGCGATGCAAACTGCAACCGCTTCTGCAGAGAGACTGGCACCTCTTTGTCCGTGCATGAAACAACCACCACCTTCTTGCGGAGCAAACAGTAGCATGCCTGCAAAATACAGAAATGGCCTGGCTTAGACATTCTCTCAAATGCAATAAAGATGTTTGTTTTTTTAACTAACGGCACTTTCTGTCAGAATTATATGCAATGTGACGTATGGCAAAAGAATTGTGACTGCATAAAGGACTTCTCCATTCATGCACCTCTCCTTTGGGGGCACTGCATTATTTTCCCCGAAATTCTAATGCTGTGTATACACGAACTCAACTCTCCTACGTCACGCCGCGGTGGTGGCGCGCCGGACGCACTTCCGGTCTGGGGCGGTGGGCAGAAGTCGCCGTGCCAGACATGCATTCCTGTGTTCCTTTGGAAGAAATGAGACAAAAAACCTGCCTTCTCGGTAAAATGCTGCGACGGGGGCTGTACCCAGAGAGTCTGGAAAGGTTTGATGATCAGTTTTCATGTGTTTTTGCCCCCTCCGCTCGTCCGAGAACGTGGATAGTAGCCGTGAAAAGGGCAAACTAGACGCTGTCGAACTACGATTGCGTGTGCGGGCAACACTTTGTGGTCGCCAGATGTATTTGCTTTGTTCCAACATGAACGAGAGAAAACCGCCAAGTTGTCCGGACCACCCACGGGTTCAGTGCGTCTTCAAATTCACACGGCCGCCTGATCGTTCGAACTTTCGTCTGCTCTTTCAAACTTGTCTGCTTTTTGTCTGCTCGTTCAAACAAAAGCGACCCGTAGACCAAACTTTGACCCGGTGATTGCAATAAGAAGTAATTGCAGGCCTCAAAAGACTTAAGTAGGCTCGGTGTAAACAGTAGATACAAGATGTTGATCATTTTTACTGGTGGCCGTCACCGACTTGTTACGCTTGGTCTGTTCCCGCTTCCGATTTTCAGTGTTGACGTCGATCATTGCCGCTACCTTTTACACTTTTGCAGCACGAGCTACGTTCCGACCGAAAATAGCTAGAAAAATCTCATCATGGTTTTGGCGTCCATTCTGCAGCGTTCATGCGAATGAATCACCGCACGTCAAATTATTTACGGAAAGTTTAGCGGCGTAACGAGCCTTGATCATTTCGCTCAGGCGATTAAAGTGGTAAGACATTGCGATGAGGACGTAGAATCGATAATTCCAACGCGAAAAAGAGTATGCAGACTCACACAGACGCCGACAACGTGACATTCGAATGGTTTGTTGACGCAGGACGCGGTGCTTCTTGCCCGTACTCCATTGCGCATGCGTTCGAACTGTCGTCTGCTCTTTCAAACTTGGCTGCTTCTTGACGTCAGCTCGTTCAAACGACAGCGGCCCGTAAATCAAACGTTGACCCGGTAATTGCGATAAGAACTAAGTGCAGGCCTAAAACACTTTTGAAGGTTGGTTGGGGTAAGTAGGCTAAGTGTAAACAGATACAAGAAGATATGTTGATCACTGTTACCAGTGGCCATCACCGACTTGTAATGCCCGATTCTACTTGCGGTTCTCAGTATCGACGTCCACTATCTCAGCTACGGTCCACGCTTTTGCAGTCCGAGCGACGTCGCGACTAAAAATAGCGAGCAGAATCTCATCGTGGGAGTCAGACTTTAGCACCCATTCTGCGGCGTCCACGTGAAATGAATCGCCGCACGTCACATTATTCACGCAAAGTTTTGCCTCGTTAATTTTGCTGAAGCCACTCAAGTAGTCAGGCATTGTTAGGAGGACGTAGAACCAACAATTCCAACGCGAAAAAGAGCACGGGAACTCCCACCGACGCTGACAACAACGCAATTCAATGGTATGTTTATGGGCGATGGCGGGCTTCTTGCCAACCGTCCACCGCGCATGCGCGGCGCCGGTGGCGTCCGCTAGGGGCGCTCCGGTTTGTTTGTAAACATGAGTTGGTGTATATACGCTTTCAGGCAGCCGTGTCAGGGCGCCGCCATAACGGACCTTCATTTTTTGTTTCGTCTTATACTGTTCGCCTCACTTTGTCACTGCCACAGCAGGGCAGGTTATTGTCACTTTAGGTGCCACTGTGTCCTTCTCCCCTGCATAGGCCTTTGGAAAGGCTCGTCAACGCCCGTTTCAGTGGCTCGGTATCTCGGTGAGACAAGAGAAGGCCGGCAATAGCGGCTCAATCTGGCGCCCGTTTAAAGCGTCTATAGAGGAGGCTAGTAGTCTATAGAGGAGGAAAGTAGTCACACCAGCAAAGGGCTGGAAAATTAGTCATTCTGGTTGATACGAAGGAATATTTTAAAACTATGTCATGGTTGCCAGGTCTCAAGAACAGGCACAAAAAAAAAACACTTAGGGGAAGGTTGTTGCGATTTCCACACTTCCTTCGAGAAACACACCGTTTTGACAAAGTTCTAGTTCTCTGGGCGTGCATTGATATCGACGTGGAATACCACCCTGCGTAACCAACGAACACTGTGCAAACCTAAAAGCAATATAAGGTCACGAGGCACTGTGTCCTCTCATTCCAGAGTGAAGTAATGGCTGCTGTGAGGCGACAGAGAAAAGCCTTTCTTTAGCGTTGTTTGTAGGACGTCCCAGAAGAACACTGCGTCCCAGCAGTCGAGGAATACATGTTCAATTGATTCCGGGTTTTTTTGCACAGGACGCAGAGTACTGACCATGCTGTCGGTGCGTCTTTAGCGATAACAAAATGTTATCGCTAAAGACGCACCGACGCAAGCGTTTTAACAAAATGTTAAAACGCACCGACGCAAGCGTTTTAACAAAATATTTCGCTGTGTAACTTAAAAAAAAAAAATCTTCACACTTGCGAGAATTATTATCATGTTAATTATTTTTAAAACGTCCAGCCCCAGCCTGACTTGTACGTAATCCGTTACAAGTAACGAAATTACTTGTAATCCCTTACATTTATGAGTAATTTAGTAACGGAATAATTACATATTTTTAGAGTAATTTTAAAGTAATTCCCTTACATTTTTTACGTAACGGATTCCTCGTAATCCGTTACATTTTTTACAGGACCAACCCCCCCCCCCCCCCTTTCTAAAGAAAGTTTTTTTTTGTTTTTATTTTGGTAAAGTGGAGGTGCAGTGACACTGTCACGCGAATTGACCTGCGCAAAGGAAGGCTTGGCACTCTTCAGTTCCGCAAAGCCTTTTTTTTTTTTGCCACACCAAGCCCCTGAATCCATTTTTTAGACCCTAAAAACAATGTCAAAATATCCAAATAAGCATTTCTACAAAATAAAAAAAAAATAAAAAAGGGAGGGGGGCAAATTATATCCGCTTTTTTTGTTCCTTTGTTTTTTCTTTGCGATCGAAGACAGGAAGAGGAGGACACCAAGTGATTGTGTGCCTCTTCGAGAAGCTCGAGGTGGTAAGTGCACAGACAATAACTAACAATGTCCTTCTCAGTTATACACGAACTCATCTCTGTTACGTCACGGCACGGCGGTGGCGCGTCGGACGCACTTCCGGTCCGGGGCTGTGGGCGGAAGTGCCCATCTGAGACGTGTATTCCTGCGTTGTTTTGAAAGAAACCAGACAAAAACCTGCCTTCTTGTCAAATGCTGCGACTGGGGCTGTACCAAAAGGGTCGAGAAAGGTTTGAAGGTCAGTTTTCATGTGCTCGGTTCGTCCGAGAACGTGAATATGTGCCATGAAAAGGGAAAACCAGACGCCGTCGGACCACGATTGCTTGGGCGGGAAGCATTTTGGGTTGAATTCACGGATACTTCTGGCCATCAGATTTATTTGTTTTGTTCCAAAATGAACGCCGGAAAACTGTCAAGTCGTACGGACCACCTGCGGACTACGTTCAGTTCGTCTTCAAGTTCAAACGGTCGCCTGATCGTTCGAACTGTCGTCTGCTCTTTCCAACGTTTCTGCTTCTCGTCTGCTCTTTTAGAGGACACCGGCCCGCAGACCAAACGTGGGCCCGGTACTTGCGATAAGAAGTAAGTGCAGGCCTCACAAGACTTAAGTTTGAAGGTTGGTAAGCAGGCTCGACGTAAACAGTAGATACAAGGAGACGTTGATCATTGTTACCAGTGGCCATCACCGACTTGTTATGCTTGATTCACTTGGTTAGATTCTGCTTGCGATTTTCAGTATCTACGTCGACAATCTCAGCTACGGTTCACGCTTTTGCAGTCCGAGCGACGTCGCTACTGAAAATTTCGAGCGAAATCTCATCATGTGAATCAGGCTTTAGCGTACATTCTGCGGCGTCCACGCGGAATGAATCGCCGCATGTCAGATTATTCACGCGAAGTTTTGCGGTGTAACGAGCCTCGTTAATTTCGCTGACGCCGCCCAAGTAGTCAGACATCGTTAGGAGGACGTAGAATCAACAATTCCAACGCGAAAAAGAGCGCGGGGACTCGCACCGAGGCCGACAACATCGCATTTCAATGTTTTTTTTATGGGCGACGGCGAGCTTCTTGCCCACACCCCCATCGCGCATGCGCGGCGCCGGTGGCGTCCGCTAGGGGCGCTCCGGGCGCTCCGGTTTGTTTGTAAACATGAGTTGGTGTATACTCTGTGACCGTGCGTGACATGCCTTTGCCCCTACTACATTACTCCACAAAAACACAGTTCCTACCCTAATATACAACCCCCATTCCCAGGCAGGCAGGCAGACAGGCAAGCGGCACAATACATACATTAGGCAGCACTATAGGCTTCTTAGTGGTATATCTCTTAATTTTAAAGAACATCCGAGGAGATGTGCCACCTACGTTCAAAAAATGCATCGAATATATTCTTTGCTTCGGTCGAAGGGTAGAGCATGTTTCTGAAGCACTAAGGGCCGGCAGTTGTGCCAATCCGGGACTAACCTGCTGCTGGGACGCCCTGGACTGCATGTAGGTCTCCGACAAGACGAGCAGCACCAGCTCCGCCCTCTGCGCTTGCCTCCGAAACTCGTTCTTCCTGTTGCTGTCTTTCGCAGACATGCTGTCACTGTCTGCAACAAGAAATTCTTTTTTTTTTGTTTTCCCACACAGCTTGCACTGACTTTAAACATTTCGTCATTTCTCATAAAAATCTCATACCGACTGTAATTCTGGGTGAAAAGCACAAACATGAGAGTAGTTTCTTTCCTACCTATATATTATAGAGTCTAATCTCGTTAATTCCAACTCTCTTAATTCAAACTAACATTCAAGTCCCATCCTATGTGTCTCTATGGGAAGAAAACTCTCGAAAATTCAAACTCTGCTTTGTTCAAACAAATTTTCAGTCTCGCTCGAGTATGAATTAACGAGATTCGACTGTAGTTCTCAAGAAGATATCAACTTTATCACAAATGTTTCTGCCCAACTTTGTTTACAATGCCCATTTAATGCGCGATAACTAGGATTCTGCATTTTCTGAGTTTATTTTTGAGCAAAATCGGGGGGTGTTTCTGGGAGTTCTTTTTTTCCCCCCAAATTCTGAGTTTTTTGGAGCATTCGTTTACGACGCTCGAAATTCCGAGGTTTTAGGGGTGTTTAGCATTTCAGGGTGTCCAACTTCAAATAGGCTGATGTTTGAGAGCAGCAATAAAAGACAGTGTAGCGGCAGATACAATTTTATTCAGTCTATATTTAGAACATTTGTAGCAAAAACAAATGCTTGTTACAACTTGTAATATATACAAAATCACATATGGGCTTACACTTTCATTGGCCAGCCAATATTGCAAACATCCGTGATGAAACTGAAATCTAGTTACAACTTGTAATATATGCAGGCGTTTATGTCAACTTCTTGTCCCTGTCTATTTTTTCGGTTCTTGTTTTTGATCATGAACCAACTGGCCCAAATTGCCCCTATTGCGACTGACTGAATCTCGAATTTCTGCCGTCAACGAGGACGACAGGGGAATGTGTGCAAAGGTTCGGTCTGCAACCAAAGGAGGTCACGGGAGGGCGACTGAAGGTCTTAGAAAGAAAGGGATCCGGGAGGAAGGCACCCGCTTGAACTGGCTACGAATCGGCCTTGGTTCGGCCATTGTCGCGAGGAGGACGCCTATTTTTTCTAATAAGAGTTCAAGGACATACTTTTTAAGCCTTTGGAGAGAGGAAAGTGGAACCAACAAACTTGGAAACAATAAAAAGTGGATGAAGAAAGCGTCTTTCGAGTCCTGGAGGAAGTTTCTTTTCTTTGCAACTGAGTTTCGGAATTCTGAGTTCTTTGGATATAAATCCGAATTCAAAATATTTTTACCAGCGAGTATTTTGCGGATTTTACCGGATTTATACGGAAACACAAAACCCTAGTGATAACCTTTTCTAAAATGATGCTAAAATTGTAAGCACGTTTTTGTCGCATTCTCTACTATTCGTAGAATGTTTAGTGCAACAGTTGCTATGGCACTAAGTTTTCTGGAAATCCAAAGTTGCTGTGGCAAAGTACAAAGTTGCTGTGGCACTAAGTATTCTATTCATCGACAACTGTGGCACTAAGTATTCTACAAATAGTAGACGCTGCAACAGAAACATGATTATAATTTTAGCATCATTTTAGAAAAGGTTATCACATACATATTAAAATTCATTGACTGAAAATTAGAAGAAAGTCGTTAAAGTTATTGCCATTTACAAAAACTTCTACGTAAAAGTTTCCAGAAATGTTAAGTCTTGTTGCACTTTCTGATGAATGAGGCATCCTAGCCCGAAAGTATCCAGTTCCATATTCTAGATCCAAAAATACTGCGAGCAAACATTTTGTGCTGTAACGAAAAAATTAATTCTCAGAAAACAAGACTTTTTGAAGCATGCTCATAAAAACTTTCAGCCTTTTTACTCAAGTGAAGAAGGAAGACCAGCGAAGCTGTACGACGGTGGGAATAAAGTAATGGCCGGTCGCAAGTCAACAAACCAGAGTGGAAAGGCTCGAAAGGTTGCGCCATCTATGAGCAACGGCCGGGAAGCGGACAACCGGCCTACACAACACTCTGGACAGCTACTGCCATCTATGAGCGACGGCGGCAACCAGAGTTTTGTGTCGACATTTCTTTGCGGGGGACACAATCCTGGGGAAACTAGCCCTTAACAGCTCCGCCGTAAAAAGATAAAACATAAAGCTTGGAATCTGGTATGTAACTAGGTAATTAAATACACACATTTTGTGTATGCATTTACGCAGGTTGCTTTAGAGCTTACTTGCACCTGCAGCAGTAACTGTTCCAAAGGAAAACCCTAAAACAAATGTCACATTCATCAATGCCTTATTGCGATTATTGAGTGGAAAGTTTTTTCGCCGACGAGGAGAGCGCATTGAATGCGCGTGCCTACGTTCCCAGCATTCTCCTCGGTGCTCGGATAATTTGGCAAAAGGTCTATTTGAGCGTGTAAAGATGCGTTTGGTAACTTAAAGACAAGTCCAAAAGACGGGCAGCTGACCGATGCTTTATAAGAGCTCTGTCTCATAGTTTCTGGAATTAGGAAAATCTACGGATTAAAAAACTATCTTTCGCTCGATCATGCCGCCAAAGACCAAGGAGCATGGAATCCATGCAGCGTGCCTGTGCTGCGTACGGGACACATTCTGCGCAGGACACGAGCGGAAACCACACTCCATGTGCGCTTTTCATTGCGCACCAGAGACATTAGCCAGGGCGAGACGGAGCAAATGAGCGCACATTCTCGAGGCTGCTATCATCAGCGGAAAAAACACAAATGAGGGTGTGTCCAGACCTCGTTCATTCTTCCCTCGCTGTAGCTGAACTATACCAACGTGCTCATTGTACCGAATTTCTAAAGCAGGTTTGCTAGAAGCAACGCCGATCGAGTCATGACCGTATGGATTCGATTTAAATGTTTCTAAGAAACCCAGGCAGAGATTACGTTGATGGGGGCAAACAATAGAACATTGACACCAAGATCTGCTCGGTGCAAGGTGTCTCGAGAGTTTCCACAAGGTCGAGGAAGATGGGCACACACACACAGTTATTACCTTTTTCAAATTTGCAATTCTGAAAGCTGCCTCAGACGTTACCTCGTGACCACTCTATTCACTTGCAACAAATTGGTGCCATCTGTCCGGATCCTTCTCTCATCTCCAAATAATTGTCATAATGTTACGAGTGACCATTTCTCATAGTAGATTTATCTCGCAAATCCTGCAAAACTGCCAGTCTATACACTCCGTGCGAAGCGACTGGCGCGCCGCCGCGCGGCCGGTACCGAAGGTAGGCAGTGAGCACCCCAGAGAAAACGAAACCGAAACCACGCCGCGTACGTTGGTACGCGTTGAAGTCGGAGTGGTGCTGTTGCGCTGGGTTCACAGCATGAAGTGCTGCGTCATGAAGTGCTTCAATAGTTATGCGTCGTATCTCCTGGAGACAAAGTTTCCCAGTTTTTCACCTCGCCGATGTTTTGTGGGACAGCGACAACGATGGAGCCGTGCCGTACGACGCGAGAAATTTGGTGTCCCAATCATGTCTGCCACTGTGTCGGCACGGCTGACATATTCTACACTGCCGCTTTGCGCCCTGCGTTCGTTTTCGTACCAGTAACGCCTACATGTGTCAGCGCCGATGGGACGAAGTGAAATGCCATCCCACACTCGCGGGTATGCAGTACCAATTTCGTTGGAGGAATGCCCTCCGAAGAAGTTTCGTCCCCATCGTACGTGTCGATGATATTTCCAGACAAACATGGCACGCAATCTGTACTTCATGAAGAAAGATTTGAACGGTAAAAAAAGTGACAAATATAAATCTAAAGAAAACAACCATGAATCTAGGAATCACTGGAGAATCGGCGTTTGAGTATGCAAGTTTATGTGGTGTGCTTTCTTTCTTGATCAGCCTCCTTTTGGATGTGGAAACACTGACACCCCGAGTTCTGTAGACAACAATATTTTTTTCTCGGCTTTAGAGCCACCTATCGCAAAGTGGTTTGAACTGGAAGTACCGTCCACTGGTCCCTTCCTACCTGTAAAGTGTGCACCTCCCACGATGAGTGGTATTTTCTGACAGCCTTTGACGGTCAAAGCCAGTTCCCATTTAGTTACGCCGCCCAAACTAAATTTCCACCTGGTTTCGCTATGCCAACTATTTTTGTTATAATAAGTGTTGTGCCAAGTGCAGTCATGTCAAAGTACCTGTGGGCCGAAAATCAGCACCTCGCACAACAGGTTATTACACAACAGCTGACCGCAAAAGCCCTTGGCGGCCAAACCGTGTTGGCCGACAACTTCGTTTTCTCGACTTTGGAACCACCTTTCGTAAAGTTGTTTTAATGGGAAGTACAGTCCACTAGGGGCCCATATGACAAGAGCGAATGACATTTTAGCGAACGGCGACATTTGAGCGAATGGTAGTTTTAGCGAATAACGGGGGCGTGCGTTAACCCATCCGTCGCGCTGCGCTTTACGCCGCTTCGCGGCGACAGTCTGCGGCAGCTCATTACAAAAATACGAACTCACTTGGCCCACCCGAAAACGCCGCTTCGCGGCGTCCGACTTTTCGCTAAAGTGTCGTTCGATGAAACGTGGGCGTTCGATGAAACGTGGGCGTTCGATGAAACGTGGGCGTTCGCTAAAACGTCATTCGATCAAGTGAGTGCCTCCCAGTCCACTAGTCCCTTCCTACCTCTAAAATATCCACCTCCCCCGACCAGTGGTATTCTCTTGACAACCTTTTCATGGTCAAAACCGGTTCCCATTGAGTTACGCCGCCCAAACCAAATTTTCACCTGATTTCCCTATGCCACTTTTTTTTTTTTTTTTATAATAAGTGCTGTGTCATGTTACTGTCAAGTCCAAGCACCCGTGTGCCCAAATCTGCACTTTGCACAGCTCGAAATAACACAACATTTTGGGTCCAATATTGGATATACCGTACAGCTTTATTTCTTCATTCGTTATAAACAACTATCACAACTGCTATATTAATGAAACTTGGCACACTTGGTGCAAAAATTTAGTGGACATCTCACTCGCCTCCAATATCATCGTTCCAGCAGCCCTACGTTTACAGCGACGAGCGAAATAAATTTCCCACTCAAAGCAATTATCGTGGCGGCCGTCTTGCTTTTCGGAAAATTGCTCCAACTCCTTTTTTGGCCACAACTAGAGAAATTCCCCCGAATAACGACTAAAACTCAATATATAAGAAGAGGAGAACAGCTAAATGCCCTTCTTAGGTCTGCCCCAGCATTCATGCAACGTCACCCTCAACGTATCGGCTCAAAAAGCAAAAATTCCGTCCGTGCGCGCTTCCGCCACCACAGCTTGGCACGCGAAAAGGCGCCGCAGGCTGCTGAACGCGCCTCACGGTCGAACGCCAGCTCCTCCGCTAGCGGCGCTGCGCGCGTTTTTCAAAGCGCCCCCTATAGTTCCCGCACGGAGTGTATAGTCGCTGACACCTAGTAGCAGGTCTGGGTCTGGCATCCTCTCCTCACCTTCCTCCGAGATTTAGCTGCGCGTGAACCAAGTGTTACAGAGGCAGAAAGCTCGAGGCAGAGTATCTCCTGGGTTGCCCACCCGTCACCGACTATTACCATAAAATCCGGTTAAGAACGCCCACTCAAAAAGAAGAGAGAAATCGTGAAAAATATGGGGTAAGCCATCTTTCAAGATGCGACGGTGAAATTGTAAAACAAAAATTAGCGATAAACATTGGAGCCCCTCTACAAGCCAGGCGAAACGAGAACCGATCTCACGGGTCGTGAACGGAGCAATTTCGCGTTTTACGGTGCAATAAACATGCGAGTATTCACTACAAATTCTTGTTACAGAAGCAGGCACCACAGACGCAGACGCGGCAGATCAACACTTCACCGAGCTTCACCGAGAACCTGCTACAGACTGAAGTGCCACGAAAACCAATCTCTTGCTTGCAAATCGTGGACAAAAGTGCGGGATCCCACCGCAAACTAGTACGTCACAAGAATGGACACTGCAGATTGCAGACGTGGCAAACTTGCGTTTCACAGTGTGATAGACAAGTGGGAAACTACTACATATATAGTACTTGTGTATTGCGGGAACCGACATTGTGTGTGCAGATCGTAAACAAAAAAATGTGGGAATGATCTACAAACTCTCGCGTCTCTTCCCGCAGAAGCAGCAGATTCGCATGTCACGGTGCAATCTCTTGGGGGGGGGGGGGGCATTCATACGGGATTTTAAGATAGTTTTCCACAATCTGTTAGCCGATAGATGGCGTCAGTGTGCCAGCGTGCTCCCCCGTCGCAAGCAATTGCAATGCAGTCCATTACACTCAAACTTCCGAACCAGCCCTGGCATCGCAGCAAGCACAACCTGAGAGGGATTTCCTCCTCTCATATGGCAAGAGCGGTCATTGGCGAGGTTTCGCAGCAGATCCCCAAGTGCATCTCCTGCCGGGTCGTCGCGGCTGATGTAACGCAGTCACCCCGTGACACCGTGACGCCTAGCGGAGAAATTTTCTCACTAAATTTAGCGGTAACATTTCTCCACTAAATTCAGCGGAAAAATTTTTCCGCTATACTTAGAGGAAAAATTTCTCCGCTAAACATCCCGGTGCGACGTGATGCGACATCCAACATTATTAGATCAACTCGGTTACGGAACTGTCCATGGACGCCGCTTCCACAAGCGATACCCCTCCCCCTCTCACCCCCCGGTCTGCCTCCCGTCGTTCGATGCACCACCGTTTTGCAAACGGCTGTTACGGTAACTGCGGTGCGTTCTATGCAATACATGTTTTGAAGCGCCGAATCTAGATGCCACTTCACCATACTATATGAAATACAGTTTTGAAACAAAACTCAAGATGGCGCTTCAAACGACCAGAGGCGAACTGGAAAGAGAGAGGGGGGTACCACAACTAAGCTCATCCAATAACGTTGGCGACACCGTGACATCATGCGGGACTAAAATGCTACACAACACCGCGACTTCGCGTGATGCCACATCACGTGACATTGTGGTCAGTGTGCACTGTGATTGTGCAGCAGCGGCTCGGCTTTTGCCTCCACTTACTTGCAGTACAACTCAATAAAATAAGATTTTTTTTTTTTTTTTTTGAGATGCAAGCAAAGGCAGGAGGAAGAGAGGGGGGGATCTGCCAGAGGCACTTGCCGACAGTGTCCATGCTAGAGGAAAATTGGAAGGACGGGACTCTGAGGAGCGGGGGCGGCCGTGCGGGCTGGCTGAAGCATCCGTCCAACGGACCCTGGCTCTCCTGCGAGCTGAAGACCGGCACGCCGGCCATCGGTGTCGTGGGAGTCGTGTTCGAGCTGCTCGGGCTGGACGCGCCAGCGTTCTGCGACGAGGAGGTCAGCACGTCCAGCGAGCACCAGGCCTCGTAGCAGTTGCGCTCCAGGAGGGACTGCAGGCGGGCACACTGCGACCGGCAGAAACCCGTTTGCTCATTTCTCTGGCCGACCAATACAGCGGCCATACGGGAGAAAAGAAGTCTGTTTTTCGGCCCACGTAATGCACTGCAAAACGCCAGAACTCCGTGCGAGAATGCGACGCTGGCGGTCGTGATGGAACACAAAAGTTTGAGCACATGATGTTACCTGGATTCAAAGATAAAGAGAAACAAAAGTTCTCCATGAGCCGACGTCCATTTAAGCCCAATACTATTGCCAAAACAAGGAATGACATTGCGGGCACACGCAGCATGCGTGTACTCCAGCAAAAAAAAATCTTAACAGCAAGAAAGAAAACAATATCTTCCTTTTTGTTGGTAAGTGTTTTTCACCGACATAAAGGCCACATGGGTCCACAATCTTGGTTCTTGTTTGGACAATATTAGGCTTAAGTGGACGCCACCTTGTAAAGGAATATCTTTTGATCCAAGTAACGTCACATGCTCAAACTTTCACATTCTACCCCAACCGCTAGCGTCACATTCTCACAAAGTTCCAGCTTGCTGCGATTCATTTAAGCAAGTCGAAAACCGAGGCGCTCTCACAAATGTCCGATGCTTCGTTTCACCGTAGCTTGATTAAAATGGAAAGGTTCTACCCCTTGGAGCCAATCGGAGCGACAGAGACAAAGCATGTGACAGCCCTCATGGGAGGAGGGGGAGGAGGGAACTCCCCCCTTATCCTTTTTGGTTTGTCCCAGAGATCGCATCTGTCCCCGTCAGAGGCTAGCCCGTCACCCGAAATTCCTACAAAGGCAGCTCTCCCCTCTCCTGTCCACAGCTTTGACAGCACAACTAGTCAGATAGAGCCTAGCATAGTCCTCCCAAAAAATGTTAGGGTTTCTTTTATCACAAAAATAAACTGCGTGGTTGAACGCTTGGGGCTCATTCTCGGCCCAAATGTAGCCCTAGGGGTCCGAACCAGATGTTAGAGTTTCAGCACGAACCGTTATCTTACTCAAAAGTTATAAGTGAATTGTTGAAATTTTCTATGGGAAAATGGTGGTTGTCGGCACACTGGAATACATGAAGCTGAAGTGCGCCAGTTACCGAAAGCGAGCCCCATTTTTCCATTGAAATTTTCGGAAAAATCAGCTACTATTGACACCGATTATAACGAAGACGGTTATAACGAAATAGCGGCTACAGCGAAACGATCACGACTTCCCATTCCCGCTTGCACTTTTTCAATGCATTTGTGTCTGTTTTTAGCGAAGGAAATTGAGCGGCTCCCGCAGATATCGTGAAAAGAAACTTTGTGATAATTTTAAAAAATAATAAAATTTGGAAAGTTTACTAAGTCTCAGACCGCCACACTTTGCTGCCGCGGCCAAGAAGCTACCGCGATCAGCGATTTCCAATTCCCGCCGACTTCAGATGCTGGAGAGGCCTCTGGCGGCAGTCTCTGCAATGTCGTCTGCTCCCCGGTTCTTATCTGAGAAGCGGCTTTACCGCATCGCATGCGGAGAAGCCGTCGCTGTATGCCAATAGGGGTGTTCAGAGCGCCAGCAATAACGTAGATTTAGCTTAGATTTAAGAGAGGGAGCAGTAAGTACGCCTGCATTTGATTGTCGCGTCACCAGTGTGGCGAGGTAACAGGGCGGAGAGGCGGACACGTTTGCAGAAGGTGAACGCTTTTGAGTTCTGACTCCTTGCATGTGGCAATTCGTTTTGAAAACGCGGCCCACACACCACGTGACCCCGACCAAGCGGTTGCCCCGTCTCTTACATCTAGGCTCTCTATAGCGACGGCAGAAAAGCTTGAGCGCAAACTCAGTGCCATGCGCGGTTCTTTGTTTGCTTCGTGATCCGTGTCGGCGTCTCGTCATTCAGGTCACTCTCGCACAAAAGTGTACTTTGCTCAAGCCCCGATTTGGCGAATCGTCGCCACTCAACGATGAAGATTCCCGGAACTGCTGGCACCTTGAAGGGGAGACGAAGCCAATCTCCTTGAACCAAAAGCGTGCCATCCTCGACGAAGTGCGCATAAACGTAAAGAATGCCATCTACCGCCGGCATCCTCCTCACAGCTGTGGACACGGTCCGTAATAGCAGGACCATTTTCGATCGGGGCTTCTCGCAGGTGCAAGAAGCAGCTCCGATCTAGCATAGGACGCGTGCAGGGAAGCCTCGACCGCTTTCTGCAGGCTCGATAAACATGTGCCCGAGACAAACCGTGTTATCGTTTTCTTTTTTCTTTTATGTTATTTGTACGAATTTATATACAATGAAGATGCGGATATAGCGAAGCGATTTCCAATTCCCGCTGACTTCGTTATAACCAGTCTCGACAGCATAACTTTTGAATGATGGTAAGTTGCGGATCTTTGGCCTCTGAACTTCTAACACTATAATTGGGGGAGAAAGAGCGCTGGGCAATGCACAGTTTATTGCCCTTTTTGGGGGCTAGTTGGCAGGAAAGACTGCCAAGGTGAGAACAACGGCACTTTGGCCTCTTGCGCACCTCGAGGCGCGTACAGTCAAAACACGATGCAAGAAACGAGTGGCGGAGGCATCCCAGGCATCCCGGACATGCCCTGCCATTCTCATTGTGTCAGTGACGAGTGAACTCCTCGACAAACTGCGCATGTACTCGGGGGAACACCCGGGTTCCCAATGAGCGAGTTCCAAGTTTTGACCAAATCCTTGTGCACGCATCCTTGCGCCATGTAGAGCGTCAGCACGCAGCAACACTGCCACATTGAAAGAGCACTAAGTGGTTCAAGTTTCAAGATATGAGACAACATTTTCGCGAGCGTCCCAACTCCCTTGGCTGCAGCTGTCCAAAATATTTTTAGAGGTTTATAGGGGAAAATCCCAACAGGGACACTGCGCTCGTGTTTTAAGCTGTCAAAAAATGTTCGGCGATCGGCTACATAATCTAATTTTGACGCGGCAGATTTACTGGACATTCCAAGCGATCCGTGGATGTAGTGGCACCGTTTCTTCATTTTCGACTGCCAATAATCTAAGCTGCAGTTAAAGGGCAACTCCGCTCGATTTCGGAAATTTTGAGATAGTGGATGATATAAACGTGAAAAGTACTTCAAAACAACCCTAGACCGTTTGTCTCATTAAAAGCAAAATATTTTTTGTGCGATCTTGTTATTTACCATAATCGCAAACCGAAACTGAAACTTCGGCACAGCCGGGCAACATTGTACCCTCAACGATAGTTGCATGGGCACCCACGTGGAATACAAGGGGTCACGTGATCTACTAGCGGTAACCCAAGAAAAACGCGGATGCGAGGGGAAGGGCAAGGAGGGAGGAGGGAGGGCGGCAACCCTCCCTCCTCCCTGCTCCCTGTTCGCGGCGGCGAACAGGCAGCAACGAAGCAGGCTATGTAGGCGGCAACCCAGGCAACAACCCAGGCGGCTCGTCGGTTGGCACCGGTTCGCAGGTGTGTCAGCGAAACTCATCCCGTCATCCTGTACAACCTTCTCTCCCTTTTTTTGTTTCTCTTGTTCTCATTCATTTTTTTCTTTTTTGTCTGTCTCGCCCACTGATCTTTATTGTAGTAGGCTCGCCTCTTTGCTTGCTCAAACGTGGAGCGCGTCCGTAGCGCCGCCCGGTAAGCTCTCCCTGGAAATAAAAATACTAAGAAAAAAACTGTGTATGCAACAGACGTCAGCCACAACGGAAATACAACGTTGGCCGCGCCGCACGTCGCCCGCTAAATTAGCGGATTTTGGTGACTTCGCGCGTCTCAGTTTTTGTCGGCCGGTTTAGTGATCTTTTAGGCGGTATTACGTTATAATATTTGATATTCGGTCTCTCTAGATGATACTAAAGAGAGCCACAGTGTTTGGTAACAACCGAGAATGAAGCGGAGTTTCTCTTTAATTCTATTCATTTTCAGAATCCCCTCGGACTTCTCCCGTCAAGGTGTTGCACTTCGCGCATCGACTTACGAAATCCTTATCTTGCGGATGGGCACTGATGATGACAAATGGCCGGCCATCTGGACAAATCATTGGTGTTCCACTGTCCGCAGGTGCAATCACAGATTTCTCCTAGAAGAAAAAGAGTGTGCATTGTGGAAGAGATTAGAACCACAGGGTTGTCATCATCATGCATGGGAGATGCAGATAGAGGTTTTTTGCATTTGTTTCCAGCACGATCGTGCGCAAATAGTCACCAATTACTTCTCGAGCATAAAATCGACCTTCGATGGTATTCATTCCAAATGTGCGCAACATAAAATCAGCCAAAACCAACGTAAATCACCGTGCATGAGAGTACAAAACTATTAATAAAAGAAATGGCACTATGTCGCCTTTCCTCGTCGCCTATATCAAAGACGCTGGCGACAACACAAGCGGTGTTCCCGTCAAATCTGAAATCATACCTAACGAGATATTAGTAGCAATCATGGATGCCAAGCGTTTGGCCGGATTTCAGTTCTTATTCGACAGACTTTCCCGAACAGCTCAAAGCAGGAGGCGCTAGCGACTTGCCCTTTGGGCCAGTGGGAGACTCACCGAAAAGGAGTGGGGGTAGGGGAATTCCTCCCTGCACTGCCTCAGACTGGAGAAGATGTCGCTCGCGACGCGTTCCACCGATCTCTTCTCCCAAACCCTCAGGCTCTCTTCCTCCTCCCCGTCGCTCTCGCGGGAACCTGGGAGTGATCAGCGCCGTCTCAGACTAAGTCCAGCGTGCGTGCTGGATCCGTGCACAGTGAATGAGATCTCCACTTTCAGTCAATAATTTGGACGAAACAACTGGTCATCAAGAGCGCGGAAACTCGCCATCTAACGTACACAACTGGCAGGACCATTTTAAATACTAAAGTGCAAAAGACAAGGATGGAACAAAGGTACGGAGAGGACAAACGCTTACTATCGACCGAGTGTTTAATGCGTGAAAAGAGATAGACGAAAATTAAACAAAAAAGAGAATGACGAAAATGAAGGCACAGTGGAAGGGTGAGTCTGCCACCATCTTGGGTGGCGAACCTCTTCCGAAAGATATACGCGAAGGGGTCAAAAAAGGTCCTAAATTTTGTGTAGAAGCTAAACAGCGAGGATTTGATAGGTTGTATAACATCCCCGACATAGCTGCTAAAGCCCGAGAGAATGATAGACCAAGATATGTAGCGGACTGCGTGGACGTGCTGTCGGGAGGAGGCCTTCAGTGCAAAAGGAAGATGAATGTATCTCACATTGCTGATCATTTCCGAGAAAACAAGGTTAAATCTGCCGATCTCACACAAGGAAGGAGGTTTGTTGTGGCAACTAGAGATGTCTACGTTAATAAAGCTTGGTTCATAGTAGACTACAAGGTTGAAATTTTATGCAGTGTGGAACACCTACAGACAATCACCGGGTGGGGTCCCAAAGATATGGTTATCAAGGATTGGCGAGGGTCACACTTTATCTCGAGAATAGAAACGAGCCCACTTGCACGCAGGCCCCAGGTGACTCAGTTGCGGTTAAGAGAATATCTAGGGTGACTACCAGTCACCCTACCATCGCTGCCTTTGCCAGAAACTCCCAGAGAATTGACCGGTCAAAACTGCATTTGGAAGGATTTCGGGGAAACAGGCGTACCTTGCTGGACCTCGCTGGGTTTCCTCCAGTCGATGTACTGTATGGATGCAAACTGTATGGCAAGGTGGTTCGGGGGCCACGTCCTCAGAAAGTTGACGGGAATGACAAATTTTCCAATGTAGTCGGCCAGCTTCACCTGCACGCAACGACAAATGCATCTGCTAGCAACCTAATAAGAACAGAATAGAATACAATAGAAATGCAAAACAATGCAAGCTGGAGAGTCGCATTTAGCAGGAGAGGCCTGTCAATATCTAGTCACAGCCAGCTGTTAAGTAACACAGAGTCAAGCACTTTGCGATTCATTCTGGCGTTCTCCTCGACCCACGCTCTCACTTCCCCCACCGATGATCTCACTTCCCCCACCATTAAGCAGTTCCAAGGCACAAATGCATGACCACTACAGTGGCTGACAGGACCCGGCATTTGCTCCCCCTCCAGTGCACGCTGTCTTTGATAACACTGGGTCGTATGCACAGCCAAAGCCTGGTGAAAAGCACCTGCTGAAGCATCCCTGGGGTTCGGACGTACCACCAAATTATTTTTCAACTTTCGTGACATGTTTGGGATGCTAGGACTCCAAGCTTCCAGCATGCTGCTTAAGCACACCATGCCACTGGTCATTCGCGAGTGACGACAACTGCCCATACTCATTGGCCATCAACGAAAATCCTATGCAGTAAAATTTCCATTCTCATACCACTTATTCTAGCACAAAATTCATGTCGTGGTCCCTTTAGCCTGTTGTTGACCATAGTATCCTACCCACCCAAATACATATCGTGCCAAAGAGTTTGATGGCAGTTATTACGCCCAAGTTACTCACTGTCCCCGTGCGAAATTTGGACAAAGTTGCAAACGAAGAATGTATGGTTAAGTAAAATATCCCGCAATGTGAAAGGCCCACTGGGAGCGCGTGGCTGAGACGGTGCCTCATGGTCGCGCTGTGCATCCTCTGGGCAATCCGGACTACTCGGGGCTCGGCTAAAGCGCAACATGCGCTTACCAGTTTCAGTTTCACGACTGAGAACAGCTCGTCAGCGTCATGCCACGACTATGTCCTACTGATGCCTGTCCAAGAGAGACCGGCCTGAGCCAAAGCGATTATTCCGACTCTGTTAAAGTGCAAGATATGTGCCATCCTTTTAGCCATTGAATGCGGTCTTCAACGAATTTTATCACTCTCGTATTAATATTTGTTTATTTGGCAGTGCCTGTCCCAACATTTTATGCCAGAAAAAAAAAAAACAATAAAAAAAAAACAGCAATGACTAGCTTGTTTCGAGCCTCCATGACCATATCGCCTGAAGCGCGTGCAGCGCCCCTAAAATTGCATGGTTCATTTTTACGGTGAAAAAAACCGCGTAAATTTTTTGGGGGGACATGCTGTACTTGCAAAGTAAAGCACAGCCAGTTACAGAGAAACAAGAACAGTGTTTTTCAGCCCGGGTAAATAAACTACAATGCGTCATAGAATGCTCCAACATCGTGAGGACGTGATGTGAGTGGTTGGGAAAGAATGTGAAAATTTGAGAACATGACATTACTGGGATCAGAATATAATGAAGAGAAACTAACGTTCTCTATGAGCCGATATCCAGCTAGACCTTATTTCGTCAAAACAAAAAATGACATTGTCGATGCCTCTGGCAGCTATTTCACTGAAAGAAACTTGTCAGCAAGAAAGAAAATAAATGCCCTCTACTTAACTTTTAACATGATCAAATTACTTGTGTTAAACTTAACACTTAACTTTTTAACACAATCTTTCACGATGCCCTTTCATTCCTCTATACAGTGTTTTTTTTGTGTTTTTTAGTTTTTGTATGTAATGCCCTGGGGACAATCGGGGGTGCATCCGTTATTTCGGGAAATGGCGGCAAATATGGGATGATGTCAAGTGGCCACAGAGTAGATGTTTTACTCTCGCTGACAAACTGTTTAACAGAGTCAACTTATAACTTAGGACTTGTGCCTTATAAGTTATAAAGCACTTATATTGTTTTGGTTTTATAGCCACCATTACTTCACTCAAAGAAATGGCCGGATGAAATTTCGAAAGATGACAGCACGTTGTCATATGCCATTTTTTTTATTAGTAGTTGGTGAACGGTTATACTCGGAAGTTGTGTACTCTAGTACTGGGAAAGACAAGGACGCGAGTGTGTGGTCCTTGAAAGAGGTCAATTTCACCGAGCGCAAGGTACTGCCCGAACCAACCCGCTCATCCTCATGTCTTTCTCGGCACTTTACACAACGTATGTAGTGTGGTTATTGCCTTCCGAGAATGATAAAAGAGACGTTATATTCCTAACGAGCGTGTTGGTAAGCTGCTGTGGAAGCCTGTGGCCACGCAGCAGCTTGGACGTTGTTCCAAGTTGGTGACAAGACAAGTTTGGCCAGTGGATGTCAAAAATAACAGAGTGATCTTGGCTTGCCCAAAAGACACTTCTTGTGCTCTTTGTCTATCACTGTTTTTATAGGGGGCTGCCTTATACCCCGCCAAAAAGGTCACAGGAATTTGGGGAATGTACTTCCAAACTTGGGAGTTGTAGTTTGCTTGGAAAGTACCAGAAAAAAAAATACTTTAAGTAAATTACAAGTACACTAAGACAATGTACTTCAAGTAAAGTATAAGTTTTCTAAACCTCACCAAAGTAGTACTTTAAATACAATGTACTTAAACGCTTTCCAGACCACACCCAAAGGCCATCGATCACCGCCAAAGGTCACCGATCACCGATGATAAATGGTTTCCAAGGGCTGTCAAGAAATTAAATTTACTGGGGAGACTTATGTTCCACAATCTCGTGGCTAACCAAATAACTCTTGTTCCAATTTTAACGTAGGTTTAAGCTTTATCACAAGTTGGTGGGCAGTCAAAAATAGTCCTGGGAACGCTGGTTGCACTAGTCTAGCGTGGCTAAACTGGTTGCATCAGTCTTTGTAACAAAGACGGCATTATTTACATAATTCAACTGTATCGTGGCATATTTTTAGACCTCAAGAGCACATGGGACACTTTAAATTATGTTATAGACGTCACCACAGCCATATTTAGAGGGTGTTTGGCCATTCATTGGGAAGTATAGGAGGCAAATAAAAAAACGCCATTGGCCGAAAGCGGGCTGGTTGTGTTCCAGGGAGTCTTCACAAATTTGAATGTGGCCAACCAGAAGCCAGAAATAATACCCTGGCGGTGGTCGTAAGAAACAAAATAAGTGCAGTGGCAGAACTGACAAACAGTGATCTGGAGCAGTTTTCGTAGGGGGGAACAACGGGTTTTGGCGCAGAGATTCCCACTTTTGAAGCAAACAATATTCAGCTTTCATGACAAAAATTCTTATATGATATCTTTAAAAGTTAGCCTGTGGAAAAAACTTAAAACTTCAGTTGTTGGAATGTTGGGAGACTATTTAAGGTATCATACCTACAGGGGACTTGACCACTACAGATATTAGAGCGCAGCTCTTAGGGGCCTGTTTCCAGCCTGAGCGGCGTCGGCGTCGCCGTCGGCGTAACCGCGCCCCTCCCTCTCCTCCTCCTCCTCCCCTCCTCCTCCTCCTCCTCCCCTCATTGTGTAGTATGGTCCGGGCGGGTCACGTGACCTCGGGGGGAGGGGGTCACATGACCCGTTTCCAGCCTGTGCGGCGTCGGCGTCGCCCCTCCCCCTCCTCCTCCTCCCCCTCCGCTCCTCCTCCTCCCCCGCCAAGGTCACGTGACCCCGGGGGTGACTCCCCTCCCCCCGCCGAAGTCACGTGACGGCCCGCCCAAGGTCATGTGATCCCGTCCCCTCGAGGTCACGTGACCCCCCGGACCTCTGCCCTCCTCCTCCTCCCCCTCCTCCTCCTCCCCTCATTGTCTAGTATGGTCCGGGGGGTCACGTGACCTCGGGGGGAGGGGTAAAGGAGAGGGAGAAGGAGCAGGAGGGGAGGAGGACTAGCAGGCATGATCACGAGGGAGGAGGAGGAATATACCCTCCACTCCTCCTCCTCAAGAGCTGCGCTCCAATTCGGCGTTACAGGAAGTTGTAAACGGCTTTCACTTTTTTTTTATTCATTTATTGAACAATCATACATCAGTAATTTTCCAGATGACTCAATTAACCCATTAAAGGGCAACTCCGCTCAATTTCGAAAAATTTAGGCTTACATGTGATTCCATTTCACAAAGCACTACTAAACAGCTCTACGTCCTCAGATTCGCAAAATGTGGAATATTATTTGACTAATCTTAATTTAAACATCAGCTCATACCAAAACCGAAACTTCGGTTGCGTCAGGCAACATTGGTCTCGTGCCGTCAGAGTCATGGCCACGTCACGTCGAACCACGTGGTCTTGTGATGTTCGTGGGGGCGAGGGACGGGACACGCGACGCGGGCAGGTCACTTCGCATGGCGTGGATGGTGATTGCCCGGGGGAGAGGGGGAAGGGGAGAAGACGAAAGAGGAGAGGGGGAGCGGAGAAACCGACCGATAAGCACGCAGGGCAGCGCAAACTAGCACATCCGTGTTACGGTGATCACGTGGATGCCGTTCAGCCAACACCGGGAGGAGAAACTCATGATGTCATCGTTCAATTTTGCTCTGAGAAGTAAAAACAAACAAAACGTGAGAATGACGTAGTCATGCCTCTGACGTAGTGGCTCAACGTTGGCCGCTCCAACTCCGTCGCATTGAGTGCGCTGACGATTGCGCCTCACGTTGCACGCTAGAGTTGGCAGATCTCGGCGACTTGGCTCGCTTGAAGGTTTGCTGGCCAGTTTATTAAATATATAGACGGAATTAGATCGTAATATTTGACATGGGGTCTTCCTATATGATACTGAAGAGGGCTACATAGTTTTCTAAATATCAAAAATGAAGCCGAGTTGCCCTTTAAGTGTACCGATTTGTGTTTGACGTAAAAACAATGTTTTTGATGTAAAGAATAAGTTTTTGGCTACTTTGTAGCGTTTGTACCATGGCAAGGTAAATGTTGCGAGTTTGACATCAAGGCTACTCTTGTGTGAATGTGTCTCATGCTGCCCTCGCTCGTATTCCACCTGCCACTGTTCTTAGAGCAGCTAAGTGGAGCACAGAGCTACTCTAACTGATCACGAGTAGCGCTACCTGTTCAACCAATCAACGTGAGCACCGTTCGCACAAAAACCAATAACTCTTCGTTAGGCATGTGGAAATAATGGATTTCGGGTAGAAGCAGATTCAAGGTGAATACCGTAAAATCCCGATAGCCAACCTAAAATTGAAAAAAAATTGGGTGAAAATAAGGAGTGGGCTGACTTTTGGTGTGCAACCGAGAAAAGTTGAAAAAAAATGCTACATTTAGATCATGTGTCTTTGTCAAACTTGCTATCGCGGCGAGGGACAATGAAGCAAAGATGACTGTACTTCCCAATCTGCAATGTTTGTTTATATCCCGCAATAGCTAACTAGAAGCATTTACGCCAAGGTCATCCTTGACCAGAACACCGAGATTACTAAGAGTGGGCTATATTTCGGTGTTTAAAAGAAAATACCAGATCAAGCCAAAAATAGGGGTGGGTTACCTTTTGGAAGTAGCCCACCCCATTTCTCAGGATTTTATGGTAGTAGTGGTTTTGGTCAAATATTTTTTAATTGAATATTGAATAGTAGCTGTGCCTCTTTCCATGCCTTTCATTACTGTTATACTATGCTTGTACTGTAGACTATGTACTGTGCATATTTTCTCAGATCTTACAAATTTCGGTATGTGTGCTTAGTGTGGAATGGGCAGATGCGCGGTATTCTACGGTAAGTGCACGGCTGCGCTGCGGCGAAGCGAGTCGCGAGATTGCGGTGTCAGCTCTGCGGGTATTGCTCCTCTGCAGTGCATAAGTGCTTGAAAAGAAGCGCACTCAAGGGGGCTAACCCGCTGCGATCAACACTTTGAAAAGTAGTTACAGTATAGCCCACTTACAACGTAACCGCTTATACAGGGGTGGAACTCATGAAATGTACCTGGGAGCAGCCACGGGAGCAGCTGAAACAGCTGTTATGGAGCAGGTTGGGAGCAGCTAAAACTACGTTCTGGAGCAGGCTAGGAGCAGCTCAGATCAGTTTTCATTGCACTTCAGCTTGCGTCTTAGACAAGCACGGGAGCAATTTCAATCGTACTTAGCAGAACAGATGAACATGAACGGTTAGGGACCTAGGTAGATGGGATAACAGTGTAACAGATGGGATAACTTGAAACTTTGTGAGCCTTAATGAGAATCAAAAAGCCAGTACCCTGTTTCTCAAGATAGCGTCCTTGATATTTTCCGAGCGGCTTTCAGCTGCTCAAAATGCAAACCAGCACTGCTTATCGCACAACCCACACGTGCTTGACATAGTAATTATATGTGCGAACCCCGTGATGTGCGCAAGCAATGGACGTGCAGTTGCACGGAGGAACAGGGCAACAAATTTCGAGTTTATCCTATTGTGCAACTCGATTACGAAGCAGCAGACTACGATTAACGAAGTTATCGTATTTGAAGCGATAAGCAGGAGCAAGGTTAAAGTACGCCGAGCAGATCTATTACTCGCAAAAGAGCTGCTGGCCGGCAAGGTTTCGGATCGGACCGCGTTTCAGTTCAATCAAATCACGATTTATCTTGCGAGAATGCGGTTCCAACTTCTAACGACGAAGTACTAAAAGGAATATCTTGCTCATTTGTTTTCAACTGGCTGACGTCCGGATCCCGGGCCGCAGAGCCTCAGGCAATCTGACGCTTAACGACTCGACCTCACCTCAGCCGACTTGCTTAACCGCTTATGGTTGAAGAATAACAATCCAGTCGCAGGTGGTGTGGCGCTTAGAATCCGAGTTTTTTCGCGCGCTTCCGACTCGGGATACACAGGGAGAATAAACAGAACAAAGGATTGCAAGGCCGACCAGGCTGAACGCGCTCATTGTTGCGAATCGAGTCAATAAAACCGAAACCAAGACAAAATCAAAAGTTTCTTGGCGCACGTTTTGCGATCTGGCGCATAATGGCGCGAGGTATTGGCTGTGGCGCAGTTTCTGCAACATGGCGCAGGATGGCGCAGACATATGCGTCTGGCGCAAAATGGCGCAAATGGCGCAGCCGTTCCACCCCTGTTATAGTGCAGGACCGGGTATAACGCGGCCTTTTTAAATTACCGGTTCGCCTCCCATAGAACTCCATGTAATTACATACCGCTTAAAATGCAGGCGCGCGAAGGGAAATATTGGTTACAGTGCGGTTTCTGGAACAGCCTGCCGACAACGCCGACCAACCGGCGCAGCGAGCAGGCTTCCCTGTGCGACACTAGATAACGGCGCTAGCCGCAAGCGGCACTCGCGGGGCAAGGAGGTTGCTCGAAGAAGCGGGGAGAAGCGAAGAGAGAGGCTTCAGTTGCCATAGCGACTGCATTTGAAACAACCGCAACGACAGACCTGACAGACCAGTCGCAGGTCGAGGAGAAGTGTTTGCGTGCGTTGCATGCCGGTCGCGGGCCGGCTTCTTCTATCCGCAAACACGGCGTCGGTTGTGATCGTCGACATAGACAGCGTGGTGGAAGCGCATCGTTCCGCGTAAAACCGCTATTCTTGACCGTGAATTTTCACTGTGTGTCGCTATGATAATCCAGCACGTACTAGAAGGGAAGATCCACCTATTCGTGCGGCGATGCGTGGCGGCACTCTCAAGACGGCAGAAACGCCCGTGTTGTCGTGTTTGTTTACTTCGACTACAGGGGGCTATGTTGCACATTTTGCACTCCCAGGAGACTTGGGAGAAGGAAGTGCACGTCAACAACGCAGCAAATGCAGATTGGATGTTGATTTTGTTTTCTTCAGTCAACATCCAAGCTGCGTTCGTTGTGTCATTGACGTCACTTCCTTCTCCCTAGTCTCCTGGGAGTCCAAAACGTGCAACATAGCCCCCCTGTGGTGCTTTGTAAGCATTTGTGTTTTCGAACATTGCCCGGATTTCTTATTTGGAGCATTTCATGCCTACCCTCAAGTTGAAGGTATTACTGGTCCGTACCATATAAAAGATGCGAATTTTCACGCGTTTTCATCACCGGAGAAAAGTGATTTGGGTTAGCAATCCTGAACGCTCGCAACGTCCGTCCGCAACCCGCGATGCCGTTAAAAGGCTGCGCCAGGCAAAAGCTGCTCATTTCTTTCAAAATGTGTGACACACTTGAGACGGAACTGTACTAGTCTGGTGAAATAGACTTTCCTCAAACTAAGCTTTATTTTTCATCTAATATAAAATAAATTGTTTTACAAAGGCAAGTTGTCTCATGGCATGTATTTTGGCCTGAAAAATTGATGCTTTGGTTATAGCGCGGTACCGCTTATAGTGCGGATTTTCGCGACTCCCGCGACATACGTTATATGCGGTCTACACTGTACTTCAAACTGGCGAATAATTGTAACTAACATGCAGGTTCCGTCCTATGAGTTTCCAGGAAGAAAACTCCTGGTAATTCAAACTTTGCATTATTCAAACAAAGTTTTGGTACCTCTCAGGTTCAAATTAACGAGATTCCACTGTATGAATATTGCACTTTATTTTGAAGTGAATATCAAATAGCCTATAATTTAAAACTAGTATATAATCATTTGAATATTCGCGCAAACTTACTCTTTGCACATAGCACTTAGGCATCCGAAAAAACAACTGTACTTTCTTCATTTTCAGTGGCATCACCAAGAATACCACGTGCAAGACAATTTGTTTCCTTTCTGAGAACAGCTGCCTTTTGGCGCAGACATGGCGCAAACTGTGAACAAGTGCAACCTTTGGAGCAGCATGTGGCAGGGTTTTCATTCTGGCGCAGTTTGGCGCAAATGACGCAGCAGTTCCACCATTGTAAGTGCGTCGGAGCAACTCTCGGTGACTGAAAATATTGTGCGCGTGATGTTTCAATCACGGACATCCAAGATCATGGTGGAAGAGTGCAACTAGCGGAACGATCGACATAATCCAAAAACGCCAGGCGCAGAGTGTCGGAAATCTGCTGTCCGAGCAGTCACACACTGTCAGAGCAAAACAGAGTTAGAGTGATACATTTGTTTCTTACATCTTTCTGCATGATCATAATCGAAACATCATGTGCACCCTATTTTCAACCATGAAGAGTTACTACATTTAACCCTTATGCTCTTATAAAAACTTTTAGAGTGCACCTCTTAGGCACCCAATTCCGACTTGGTCAGCGTAACTGCGCATTGGTTTCCCATAATGACATCACATGTGTCATCACGAGAGAGGAAGAGGACGAAATTTTTTCCGCTAAATTTAGAGAAAAAATTTTCACGCTAGATTTAGCAAAAAAATTTCCCCGCTAAATTTAGTGGAAAAAGTCCCCCGCTAAATTTACCGGAAAAATTTCTCCGCTAAATTTAGTAAAAAATAATTCCTTACAAAATGTAGAAAAAGAAATTTCCCGCAAAATTTAGCGAAAAAACTTCCCCGCTAAATTTAACAAAAAATTTCCTTGCTAATTCTAGCGGGAAAAATTCCTCGTTAGATATACCAGAAAAATTTCCGCACAAAATTAAAATCCCCTGCAAAATTTAACTGAAAAATTTCCACGCCGAATTTAGCGGAAAACATTCTCCGATAAATTTAGTGGAAGAAATTTCCCGCTATATTTAGAATCTCCGTGAAATTTAACGGAAAAACTTCCCCGCTAAATTTAGCAGAAAATTTCCCCGCTTAATTTAGCTTAAAGTTTCCCACTAAATTTAGCAAAAAAATTTAATTGCTAAATTTAGCAAAAAAAATTCCCACTAAATTTAGCGCAAAAAATTCCACGGTAGATTTAGCGAGGAATTTAGCGGAAAAAATTCCCCGGTAGATTCGCGAGGAATTTAGTGCAAAAAATTCCATGGTAACTTTAGAGAGGAATTTAGAGGGGAATTTAGCGGAAAAAATTCCCCGGTAGATTTCGCGAGAAATTTAGTGCAAAAAATTCCATGGTAGATTTAGAGAAAAATTTAGAGGGGAATGTAGCGGAAAAAATTCCCCGGTAGATTTTGCGAGGAATTTAGTGGGGAATTTAGCGGAAAAAATTCCCCGGTAGATTTAGCGAGGAATTTAGTGCGAAAAATTCCATGGTAGATTTAGAGAGGAATTTAGTGGGGAATTTAGCAGAAAAAATTCCCCGGTAGATTTTGCGAGAAATTTAGTGCGAAAAATTCCATGGTAGATTTAGAGAGGAATTTAGTGGGGAATTTAGCAGAAAAAATTCCCCGGTAGATTTAGGGAGAAATTTAGTGCAAAAAATTCCATGGTAGATTTAGAGACGAATTTAGAGGGGAATTTAGCGGAAAAAATTCCCCGGTGGATTTCGTGAGGAATTTAGTGGGGAATTTAGCGGAAAAAATTCCCCGGTAGATTTAGCGAGGAATTTAGTGCGAAAAATTCCATGGTAGATTTAGAGAGGAATTTAGTGGGGAATTTAGCAGAAAAAATTCCCCGGTAGATTTTGCGAGAAATTTAGTGCGAAAAATTCCATGGTAGATTTAGAGAGGAATTTAGTGGGGAATTTAGCAGAAAAAATTCCCCAGTAGATTTCGCGAGAAATTTAGTGCAAAAAATTCCATGGTAGATTTAGAGAGGAATTTAGAGGGGAATTTAGCGGAAAAAATTCCCCGGTAGATTTCGCGAGGAATTTAGTGGGGAATTTAGCGGAAAAAATTCCCCGGTAGATTTAGCGAGGAATTTAGTGCGAAAAATTCCATGGTAGATTTAGAGAGGAATTTAGTGGGGAATTTAGCAGAAAGAATTCCCCGGTAGATTTAGCGAGAAATTTAGCAATAAATGTCGCGAAAATTTTCCGCTAAATGAGAAAGGAGCAAGAGAGGAGGAGGGGCATACCCTCCCCTTCTCCTCCTCCAGAACTGCACTCTAATTCGGCACTACAGAAAGTGTAAACGTCTTTCTTCTTTTTCTTCCTCTCACTACCACCAGCAGGGGATTTTTTTCGGCTTCTGGTTGGCCAAGAGCGCATGCCAAGCCCTCTGTCTGCATCTGGTGCACGCCCTGGCTCTGCCCGGTCCTCCCATTAACCACTTTCTCTTTAAACACGGCTCTGGGTGTCACTTAACAGATGTTCGTCAGTAAGCATCACTATAATTTCCAACAATGTCCTGAGCCGGCATGCACGTTTCATGTTCCCAACAAGGTGGACCAAAATGCTAAACAGGAAGGAACTGCAATCAAGGTTATGACAGAGCCAAGGTAGAACACAAAGAAAGCATCTGCTGGGGATGTGAGGTGTACTATCTCTGTTTCACCAATATAAGCATTCCTTCGTTGAAAACCACACGTGTTACAGAGGCCAACTCTCCAACAAACCAAAAATAGACGTCAGTTAGAGTACATTAACTTTTAGAAGTAATAGCCGTAGGTTGTGGGCACCCTGGCAGCTTCCCAGCCCAGTTGCCCGACTGCGAGGCAAAGGTGCCGAACTTATCCCGCGTGGCGGCGACGTCACGCAAGCCACGCGCACATCGGATGCGGCGCCTTGATAAGGCAGATCACACGCGGCGCACAGAGAGTCGCTGCCTTGGCTCAGGCGCCGCTGGTAACCATGTTAATCATCTCGTCCATGTTCCATTAAATGTAGTAGCTTGTTGTTGAAATTGTTGGCTCTGTGTTGTTCCTCCGGGTCGGGTATGCAGCAAGGCAAACTGACCACAATGGCGCCCAACGTGGGGCCAACGGAATGAAAATTCAGAATACAGGCTTTTTGTATTCTGAATTTTTTTTTTCTATTTGTTGTTTAATTCGACATAGCTGTAGAAGTTTTGTCATTTATGAAAATTCCACACATACATTGTACTTTCAAGAAATAAAGGTTTAAAATCTTTTTCCCACATTACACCAACCTGTTTCTTTTGAAAGAACAATTGGCCACATTTTGATGTGTCATATTTCTCCATATGCAAGTTAGTTAGGAAAATAAAAGCGTTTGCAAATCTTTTTAAAATTGCTACTTTTCCCATGGTCAGGAAAGAGTTAAAGTACTTCCTAACACTGGTTAAGTATAAGTAAAGTGTTTCTAAGAACATTACTAATTATACCAAGCCTTACCTCTTTGTTTGTGTATGTTGTGTTGCCATATCTCGCAGTTACCAGAGGCACAAAAATGGTACAGCTCTGGATGGCGTCGTTCAGTCGGTTTTGCCAATCATCACCGGGTACAATGTCATCTTGGTCCTATAATCAATCAATCAGTCAAACCATCAATTACTACATTTTATTTACAACTTATGCCTCGCCTTAATGTCTACAAATAGCTTTAAAAGCCAGGCTGGAAACAATATGTGAGTTTGCCATATATTCAGAGAGAAATCAGGTTTCACCCAATTTTGCTCAAACTTTTTGGTGTACAAATTTCGGTTAAAATCAAGTTTTACTCAAAAGCAGGGCTGTACTAGTATGGTACTACAAAACAAAACCGCTGAGTCATGCTCACTCACCAAGAACACCTTAGCTCCTAGGCTCTCCAATGACTCCTTCAGCTTCCTGGCGTGTTCGTCAGCTTCGCTGCGCGCATAGCTGATGACAATGTCTTTCTTGGAGTCATCCTGAAGCGTGAATCCAGTGCTGAAATCGCAAAACGTAGGAGGTTCACACTACTGCCCTCGGAAAGAGCTTCTCTCGCAGTGTTCAATAATGTTAAGTGAGACACATCGTTCAACAATGAGCAAGAAACTATACTCTGTTTCACACTTAGCGTGCAACGCTGTCAAAGCTACTGGCACGAGCGCGTGGCTTCATCAATGGTTTTGTTCGCACGAGAACGCATGCAAATGATCAACGAGATCAAGCCCCATGCTCGCGCCAAAAGCTTTGACAGCGCTGCACACTAAGCATGAAACAGAGTATATATCACTTCAGAACAATTTTGTGTTATTTGTCGTACATTGACGGGATCTTAGGTTGACATCTTGTGTCAGTACCCATACAAAGTTGGACCTATGAAAATCTGAGCGTGCGGGGCCTACAGCTCAGATAGCTGACCCAATTTCTGATATTCATGAGTTGCTTCAGAAAGATTAGATCGAGTTGTTTCTCAGGCACACGGCAGACTCAAAAGTGTCGGTCCTCGGTTAAGGTGTACTGCCAGTGAACTGTCAATAAATAGCCAGTGCATTCCTCGCTATATGATTTTATATGCTGCGAGTAAGCAGAAGGATAAAATCAAGAAGCATTAGCGCGAAGGATCGGGCAATGATCTACTCTGCAACCTAATGTTCTTGCCCCACAAAATTAATGAAAACAGTCACACAAAACTAAAAGAGGTCTTTTTTTTTTTTCTTTTTTTTAACAGTATTAGTACTTCAGAAATCATCAAGCAGTGGCATAGCCAGGAATTTTTTTCAGGAGGGGTTAAGGTGACTGGGAGGTCCTTAACTTGGGGTGTGAAGAGAAGAAGGGGAAAGGGGAGTCAAATGCATGTTTATATTACAGGGTCGGTTGAATTTCAGGGGGGGACTGAAGCCCCATAAGCCTCTCTCCTGGCTATGCCACTGCCATCAAGGTATGAGTATTAGAAGAAAACATTAAGACATTGGGATTTGAACAAAATGTCAAGATACAAGGACTTGAACAGAAAAAAACATCAAGGAGATACAAGGGTCTGAACAGAACAAAACATCAAACTACAAGAGCTTGAACAAAACATAAAGAAGTTGAGGATTTGAAAGAGCATCAAGTAGCATCAACAAGATACACAGATTTCAACAAACCATAAAAAAGGTACAGTCTAAGATCATTACAACAGACCTGGTTACAACAGACATTTGGATATAACATACCAATTTGTGAAGTTTGGTTGGTTTTCCTCTACATACCATTGACTCAACTTAATATCTGCATACAAGATACTCCTCTTACAACAGACCGATATCTTGATCAAAATCAAGGTCTGTTGTAACGAGCTTAGACTGTATTGGGATTTGAACGGAACATAAAAAAAGTATGACGAATGGAAAAGAATGGCAATAAGATACAAACATTGGAGCAGATCAGCAACAAGATACGAGGATTTGGACAGAACATCAAGGATATGTGAGAATTTCCACAGAACGTCAAGAAAATATGAGGATGTGGAAAGAACATCTTGACCAAAATGTCACTTAGATGTGAAGAAAACAACAGTTAGTGAACAAAGGTTACCTGTTTTTCTTCCTCTTCCTGCAGTCCTTGCTCCCCTTTATATTGCAAGGTAGGGGTGGCTTGATATGAGGTAGCTGTATTGTCACAACTCCCTGAGAAATAACGTCCCATCCAGCCAGGTCCTTCTCCTGCTCCTGCTTCACGGGCCAGCCGTTTCTATCGCAGAAGGAAAACTCTCCATCTAAAAGCTGAAATTGAAGAGAGGTATGCACATGTTACTTCCAGGGCAACAACGAGAAGTCAGGAAGCTTTTCCTTCATTCTGGCTCCTGCCAAATGGCATGTAATCCAATAGCATTTGAGATCCCTTGCCTGCCAAGTTTTCAAGGTCAACTGTAGTGCTACCTCTACTGTCCCGCTGCCTTCCCCGTCATTGCGCATATGCTATGTAGCTATTCACTGGCATTCTGCTTGGGCAATTTTAGCGCACTCTCCAGATGTCCGTCAAGCACGGCACTCTCGGTCTGCCTCAACGAGGTGCTGTTTCTGCGCGTGCAGACACTAGAGTCGGTGACAGGTTGAAGGCCGATGACCAGACAGAAGATTCTGCAAGGCAGAAGATCCTCCCCACCCTGGAAGAGGGGAAAACAGGCAATGGTGGACAGGGTAGAAGGGGAGGGAGGAGGAAGCGGGGGAAAAGTGGAAAGTGCGAACTGGTCATCGGTCTTGAGTAAAGTGGAAGCTCTTTCCACCTTAACAAAATGAACGATGCAGAGGACGTCACCTTCCAGCGTTCGCTCTGCCAAAGGGGGGGAGGTGGGAGGAGGTTCCACCCTTCACCCGTCACCGACTATATGACTATATTGTGTTATGCAAGATTGATAATGAAACCAGGAACCTGTAGAGTGACTACTTTGCAAAAACTGGATAGCAGGTCAACTGTGAGATGTGTGTAACAGGAGAAAACTTGCCTGTTCATTGATTTCAGAACGAAACTGGTTGAGCGAAATGTTTCTGTCCGCGAATATGAAGCCAATCACCGGTCCAACGGATTTCTTCACACCGATCCGCCATTTCTCTGAAACAGAAATAAAACAAAAATATAGTGTGTCTGTCGTTACAGTGAACTCCACCGAGGTAAAAATTCCCGCACCGAAATTTCTCGTGATGAACAACGCTGTGGTCCCCCCTAGAACATCGCTGGCTGTTATGTTTCTTTCTTGGTGTTTCCATACCGGGATCCTAGAAGGAGAGGATCATTTCTATCATTGCAGAGAGGCCACGCGTTCAATGGGGGTGCTCACTTTTCTTGGGTGAGGAACACGAAGTCGTGACGGAACGCCGCAAGTTCGCTGGAGATGAGACCCCTCACTTCAACGAGTGACGCGTCGGCTTTTGGTAAGCGTAGAACTCCGACGACGTCGCTCCTCGTGTTGGTTCGATTCAGGTCAACCTCACCCACAAGATGCACGCCAATGAGTTGAGAACACATGACCTGGAACAGAAAAGTGCCGCAGCCATGGCCCGAACAAACTCCGGTACAGATAACACAGATCCGTGAGAATGCGATTGCTGTAATCTTCGAATATCCGCCCTTGCGACACGAAGGGTGGGCAAATGTCAAGCGCGAGAACTCCAGCTATCGTCGACCGAACCCCCGGTCACTTCCCCGTAAACACACGATCCGCGCATCGTCAGGCCAAAAAGTTACTCGCGATGTAAGGTTACGCCACCCTTTTCCGAACACGACGACGCCAACTCGTCGACTTCCTCGGAGCGACCTAGTACTTACCCAGTTCGTCGGTTACTATTTTATTCCCGATATAAAATTACGACGCTTACTACAGGGAAAGCACATGTCGGCCGCGAAGCCGGCTACACTCATCCACACGCAGCTCGTCGCTTCTTCCGGACCATCGCGTAAACAAACGCGGTTGCCAGATCGTCGTGTTCTAAAGCTGATTCCTTATCATCGGGCAGATAAGAAAAAAACGAATACAACTTTACTGTTTCGATGTGTCGGTACTACGGGCTGCTACGGGTCCTACGGCGAGATGAGGAGAATCGGAAGCTACCTGCTACCTTGCGAGACGTGGCCAGTGTGGTTGCACGTAGCGGTATTCACGAGGCCTACCGGCCGCGCAACCGCCTCGACGCTCGTACCCCGTACTCCGGGATTTCCCGGTGGCGTACAATGAAAGGCCCGTCGTCGAACCTATTTCCCGTTGCCTCTCTATTCGGGGTGGGTTATTTCCCCTTGTGCAAGCCTCACGCAACGCTGGCTTCGCTGTCGTGCTGCCTGGCACTCGGTACGTCCAACGACGTTTTATAAGCTATTTACCTTCCCTGGTAAATTTTGCTTTTACGAAAGAAACTGGACAAATATGATTTGCCATATTTGGGCTTCAGCCTTTGGGGTTACCCATACAGATAGCACTCAACGCAAACATGTTTGCACGAGTGAGTGTTTTTTTCGGAGGGGGGCCGAGGGGGAGAGGAGGTCAAAGTGGGTCCCCATCGTTTGTCGAAACTCGTTTCACAGAATTACATTTCGTGGACAACTTTTCATGGACATCCTCCGCACAAATGTTACATCGACACTCGTTATGTGAATTGCACGCTGTAGGGACATTTTGTCGCGCGTGCATCGCCGAGGCAAGTGTTAACCCATCCAGCCGCCCCGTTTTTGTCGCTTCGTGGTGACAGTCTGCGGCGGCTCATTACAAAAATGTTAACCCACCTGACCCACTTGTAGAAGGCGCTTTGAGGTGACAGTCTGATGCACTTTATTACGGAAACAAGCTAATCTGAGCTGTCTATGAAATGATTCGTCAATGAAACGTCTTTCAATAAACCGATTGCTACAGGCTCAAAGTGCATATGTATATTAGCTTTGTTCGCTTTACCTGCCCCGGTGCAGAAAAGTGTAGGGCAATGTACTTCCGTTCTGTGGAGAGATATGACCGGAAGTCCACCGCACTAAAGTTCTCTGCACCGGTGCAGGTAAGTCGAATGAGGCTGTCATAGTGTCGACGCTTTCGGGGGGCTTCCCCCTGGATGCGCCACTGATATGGACTGAATGATAACTAGACCATGGATGACCCGGTCCAGGTAGTCGTGGCGAGTAAACGGGCACCTGTTTGACAGAGATGTTTTTAATTTTCTTTGTGATGCAATGAAATCCAGAATACAAAATATAGCACATACGTCACTTTGCATTCATTTCTTCAAATACAAACTGTACAAAAACTGTCAAGTGCAATCAAGCCCAAGACCACGATTTGTGAATTGTCTTTAAAAAAAAAATCTCTACATAAAACAAACAAAAAAAAAAAAAATCTAGCGAGAATCCTTCTGACAGTCAGTAGCGGCACCGTGACCACTGTCGCGAAGGTGCCCTCAGAAACGTTAACAGAGATGGCAAAACTATGACGAAACATGGACAAACGGACCTCTCCACTTTCAGTATATGCAACGGTAAAGGTAATCTCATGTGTAAATGGCTAGATGGGGTTCAAAACAGGAAAGCCAGGATTCACTTGAGGACGACACTGAAGACCACGACTGGATGACACTGTTGAGCAAAAACAAGTCTTCCACAGCTGGCAACTCAAGAAGTGGCAAGGCGCTTTCTATTTCTTTTTTCTCTTTTTTTCTGTACAAAACGTCTCTCGCAATCGGCAACTGCATATAAAAAGCATAGGCACACAAGCAGAGTGCTGCTGCTAAAGGCTCCCTACAAAAATCTACTGCAGCTGCAAACACCGCTTCTAAAAGGCAATGCAGATGATTAGTATAAAAAGGCAGCGATTTACTTTGTCCAGATTGCATTTCATGGTGCGTCGCACTACAACACTCTCCAGCGTACATTGCACAACTTGAGCACCAAGACGATAGCCGTTGGGGGCACCAGACATAATTTGTCCCCAAGCAGAACAACATTGCAGCTTCTAAAACTCAGTCGACACAGCTTGACAAGATGAGCTTTCCTTTTAAGTATGCCAACTATGAACCTGCAGCAAAACTCTCAGAGAGGCAGACATGGCACTAGAGGGACTAAAACAGGCATTGCAAACAAAGTCGCTGTGACAAAATAATATGGCTATGCTCCGGATCTGCCGAGTACACTCAAGTAAAACACGGCACGCGTCCAAGGGAGAAACAAAGATAATTGCTTGTGCTATTGCAACAAAAGTGTCGACCAACTGACCACCAATGATACTGATTGCTCTAGACACTCAACTTATTGCATGGGACATCAATCTTATCTACAAAAAGAAAAGAAATTCGTAAACAAGACTTTTTCGTCGTCACGTGGTATCACATTGCCATGTAGAGATGTACAAAAACATTGGCAGAGTGATACACGTGTCAGCTTGTAGATTTCTGAATGTCCCCTTGTAAGGCCTTTGCATGCGAGCACTTTGGTACCCACAAGCTGCCAGCCAAACATGCTTTCTTTTTCAACCCATTTCGAGGGATCAGGTTCCCTCGAAAGCCTCCCCAAACGATAGTTTCACAAAGCTGAACCGTAGTGAACAAAAGCGGCAGCTAAAGCGAAGGAGGTTCCGTTTACGGCATACAGGGGTCGCTAGAATCGCCTTCACATCTTAGTCTCGTTTCGACGTCGTCAAAATATAATGTGCGAAATAAGTGTGCCGCTATCATTTTGAGAACTAAAAGCCCATTCGTGTTAACATTCAGTCTCTTCCCGACTAAAACACAAGCTGTCAACAAACATGGGGGTAAAATGAAACATGCGGCTGTAAGCGCAAAATGCGGTAAAAACACATCTGGGCAAAGTTGGAAAAGTGGAGCTGCATGTAGCCTAATAAAACGGAAGGTAAAAAAGGAAGCGTCTCGAACAATGACAACTAAAAAAATAACGGCAGTTCAGCTTCCACGACATAACAAATGGGCAGAACACACGTGCAAAGAAACATTTAAAAAATGAATTAAATTTTTTACAAGAAATAAAAACGCACCTTAAAAAAGGGTAGCTCGACACTCTGGACACTGAAACAAGCTCAAAAGAAAACAAGGTTTTCCGGATAGATTAGACGAGCGCCTGGGAGGCATTCTGTCCTAACCTACCTACGAAGAGTGCGCAGCCCAGGTGTTACAAACAAACAGTAGCAGCACGACGCATCACAATCAAATAATGAGTTCTCATTTGCCCTTCCAATCTAACTGAAGAAAGCCCCACTGAAAGCGGATGCCAGCAAAATTTAAGAGGAAAAGGATGGCACGAAAAAGCCACTGATGTTTTTCACAATGCAGTTAAATGATACTTTGTATGCGTAGAAGTCTCGGCATAATATAGCTACAATAAACTAAGCAAAAATGCGTTCACCGATAGACAGATCTCACTCTACGTATTATGATGGAGTTTTACTACGCAACCGCGTCTTTGGGGACGGGGAATTCAGGTTTTGGTGCGGGAGGTGCCGTAATATGGGAATTGTGCCGCTTCACTTCTGCCTCAAGATTCCTGGTACCGCACCTGGGCTAGGCTGCAACGACAAATTGCGACGCGGTTCCAAAGAAAGAAAAAAGAATAAACAAAAGCGGATAAAAACTGCCAGTGTCTCGCCAATCTGCGCAAACAACGAACAAAAAAAAGAGGAAAGAACCAAGTCTCGCAGTATAGCACCGCGTTGCAGGCGCCACCCTGGCATGCTTTGTGAGGTACTACGTAAAGGCGAGGAAGCCTTCAACGACACAAAAAGGGTCTCGAGGACACGCACAGACTCTGTTCAGAAGGCCGGGACACGTAATAAAGAAGGGCCGCAACGCATGTGTGCGCGACGACCGTGTCGAGAGGATGGCACCTTGTCCGTCCGGGGTGGTCGAGACGACTCCCAGCATTTTATGGTGGCGCCCGGCGACCCCCTTCGGTAGCCCCAAAGTCTGCGACGCCGTCGGCAACGGGAAGAGACGACGCGGGAGGCAAAGCAGAAACTTCCACCGTCGTCACGGTACGAACCTCGTCGGGGAAACGCCCCCAGCGACTTTGACGACGCCTCCTTGTCGCCGCAAGCTTCTACGGTGCCACTGAGCCCTTTGCTTGAAGGATTCGAGCTGCCATTGCGGAAAGGCAGCGGCGTTCGTAGTCTTGTATTAGAGGCAGCTTCCCCGTCCCTTACACGGGAACTCCGTCGTCCACACAAACGGATGCCGCTGCCTTCCCAAAACTGGTCACCCGCCCCGAACAAGCGGCCGGTATGTCGTCCTCGTCTTTACTGCAAGTTTGTGATGGGGGGGCCGGAAAAAACAAAAACAAAAAAAAGGAAAGGAAAAATAAACGGAGGGGAACGAAGCGCCGACAGACGGGGGACCGTTAGACGGGTGAGGGTGGGGTCACGACACTGAGGAGATGGGGTTATGTGGCGACCCCATCTGGGTGAGGACCTTGTCCAGCCACTGGAGGGGCCCCGACAAGTGCACCTCGATCCAGCAGGGCGTGGACGTGACGTCCTGGCGGTGGTACTCGGCCCCCCAGCCCTTGACAAAGCTCATCCGGATCGTGCACATCTTGGTGAGCTCGTAGACTGCCTCGAAGCCGTGGTTCACGGCCTGCGTCAACAGTTCGGCAAACTCCTGCCAGGGACGAGAGAAAGGATGGGGGCGAGGTGTCACAAACTGTCTAATGGCAGTTCAAACAATGAGCTCAAATGAGCTCTTAAGTGAGATATGGCATTTGTGCGGTATAAATCATCTTTGCAGGCTCGGATGTTTTTTTTAGCAGAGATTTCCCTTCCCCTCGAACGAACATCCACAACTCTAGAAACTTACGAATTCATAGAGTTTGACAAAGCGAAACGGCAGTTGGATACCTTGGTCCTATATTCCAGGAGGAAAAAAATGTCCGCCGGGTAACCAAAATAGGCAAATGGCGTCTGCTATTGCTGGCTCCACTGTCTGCGTGTACGTCTATTCGGCAGAGACTTCGTTGCCATGGTGACGGCGAGCGTAGCAGATGGACGGGCGAAAGGAGACTGCACTGTGGCAAGGTCAGGCGGAAGCTCAGGCTCTTTCAGCGTGCTTTTCAATGTGTGAAATGTGAACATAGAGTTTGAGATAAGGACCTAATGCAGCTAGCTGTTTTTCTCTAGTGCCTAATATTTTTACGACCCTTACATGAAAAGCATGCTTCTAATTCGGAATTTGAGCTACCGTAGAATACCAAGCATCCTCCCATTCCACAAGAAGCGCCCACTCCTCAGTTTTGTAACATTCGGAAAATAGACAAACATTTTTACATGATTATCACCAAACTTTGAACGGGCAATTGCTCAGAATTTTATGGTAGGCTTTTGTACGGCAACATGAAACTGAATCAACAAACAACACAATTTTTAAGCAGATTCGAGCAAAGAAAAAAAGGACCTACCGTGGAATACCGCACATCCGCCCATACCACATTAAGGGGGGACACTGGCTAGAGGTTGAACTTCTGAGCTACTCAAGTGATCGGAATGAAATTTGCAGGGGAGATTTAACTTCAGATTTAGCTGTAATGTGCAGACTTTCAGCTCTCTAGGACAACTTTACATACTGCATAAGACGATGTGTCACCCTTCGTAAAAAAACTCTACGATATGCAAATGAAGCTATTAGGCATCATTTTAACTGCTTGAATGAAAAGTGGGGGGTGTGGGACTTCGGGCTATCTAGTTTTTATAACTCAAATGTAAATATTTCAGGAAGAGTGATTACCTCAAAATATGAGATGCAAATCTGTCCTATGTCAATTTTTGAAAACGTAGCTTTTCCTCAATGAGGACTTTTAATTAAAACAAAATAAAGAAGATAACCCCGATTTTCCAGTAAATTTCAGTTCAGAAACATCTTGATTGTGGTATCAGAATACTTTCACCTTCGAACAAAATATTCCTTCGTATGAGATTTGCAGCAAAAAGCGGAACTGAGAAAAATGCATTCAAACATTGAACTCCTTTACTTTGTTACTGCCTCACAATGTGTTGAAAATATTTTATATCAACATAACTATTTGGCGCATAGTTACGAAATTTAGTGTAAGGGTGCATAATTAGTTTCTAAAACCGAAAACCTCAAAATTGAAAAATGAATTTTTTCAAAACATTTTGAAACTTAGGCCCATGTCCCTTATGGGCCCATTTCCTCAAATTTGTAAGATTTGAGGCAATACACACAGTACATTTACACGTGAAATCGATGACGAGACAAGCGCCCGTCCCCCATTCTCCCGCGATTATTTCTCCATTTTGAGTGGGCGTTTGCCCAGTATTTTACGGTAATTTCAAACTCCCGAATTTTGCAAAAATATGGAATACACAAAGAATGGTGCAATAAGAAACCTGATGTGTAGCAACACATGTTGACACCATCTGGAGGCCTAGATAGCTCCTAATAAAAAAAAATTCTGCTTGCTAAAAAATAAAGCTAAAATATAAAAAAAAAAGTTTACTTTTTTTTATATATAGATATTTTTTTTAAGTGTAGTTACTTTTTATTGATTTTACCACAGATTTTTCTCATTGCCATAGTGCCAATAACATTTTAAGGAGCAGGTGTGTAGTAGCTCCAGATGCCTTCCCATGGCTTCGGCATACATAATTATGTTTCTTTTGGCAAATAAAGGTTTACAATTAAAATCCTCGTTGTTACTACTACATCAAAAACACATAATTATGCCCCTGGTGGCTCGCAATTCCCAGATTTCAGACAACTCCCTGGGAATGTTAACCGTTGCAACTTCCCCGTCAAGTCGGAAATCCCAACCGAGACGAACAAATGCAGGCAAGAAAATCCACCTGATTGTTGAAGATCTTGAGACTGCACCCGGACGGGATCTTGCACACCGTCGTCGGGTGGAACTGGTGCGAGTGGTTGCAGTTGCGGCTTTGCACAAAGATGGCGCTGTCGCTCAAGCACTCGGCGTACACCTCCCCTCCAATGTAGTACAAGTGGACGCCTGGGGGAAAGAAAAGGAGCACTCCTGACTCCCTGCACACGTTATGTGAAAATGTCTTGGATGTTTCCACCCTGGAACGTTTTATCTTTTCTACAAATTGTTTGGTTCACCAGATGCAGTTGGACGAGATCAATGGACCGGTGCCCCAACTTCCGGTCCAGAAACGGCAAAGTTATGGGCACGGCACATCATCTCCACCGGGGATGACACACACACTCTGGTACGTGACCACTATCACTACTTATGCTTGCAGGTTATACCGTTTCACACTTTTCTCTTTCTGTAAAACGGGTAATTTACTTCTACTCACGCTAATAATAGTAATAATAACAACAATATATCTCATACAAACCAGCAATAATCATTGGTAGTTTGTAGTGCCCCAATATGTCTCGATCAACATTAAAGTCAGCGCTTGTAGCTTCAAGAACACAGTTTGAAAAGCTTGTATAAGCCCAAATTTAAGGCACAAATAAGGTGGTTTACAAATGCATCGCGATAATAAACAGCCATTAAAATATCTAGGACTCGTTTCAATTATCCCAAAGTGTGAATTATGCGTGTGTGAATCCAAGCAAGACCAACCACCTGAACAGAACGTTTGAGTTACTTTTGTTTTGCTTTACAATGGACAGCGGCAGATGGTAGGCTAAAGCACTGCACGGGCCCGGGCCTACCCGAAAGCCTGGGCCCGGCCCGGCCCGGCCCGCGGGCCGGGCTCGGGCTTTCGCAAAGTGTCCACCCCTAAAAAATTCGGAGACAACCCTGGTGGCCATACATCTTTTTTTTCTTTTGCAATAAGTATTACTTTTTTTCTTTTTTTTTGTGTTCTTTTTGTTTAAGAATTACGTTTTGCAAAATCGATAAATGACAATACAATCTTCTCGCTAGGCCAAGCATACACAAAGTACCTCCAAAGGGAAAACAAAAACGCTGCAAGATCCCGCGTGCCTCGCACAGTCTCGCATTACTCGTGCATCGAAAATAATACATAGCAAAAACAACCACGCAGCGGACACTATTGAAACCTCGAGGGGACAGTTTGGGAGTTTGTAAAGCTAAAAATTAAATTTCTTCAAAAACAACTTTTTCTAAAAAAAAAGAAAAAAAAATTTTTGCGTTGCACTTTGCACCAGATTGGGTACTTGCGACACGGCAACCTTCCATCCCTCCCACAAAGCGCAGAAAGCACACGGGCAACCGGAGCAAGGTGCGAGCACCACCAACCTTTGCCGATGTGCCGCCGCGTGTTCTCGATGGTGGAGTTCCGGTTGACGTTGGACAGCAGGCCCAGGCAGAAGCGATTGTTGTTGTTGGAGGGGTCCGTGAAGCCGTCAATGACGATGGCATGGTTCTGCGCGTGGAAGATCTCGCCCACCCTCGAGTTGAGCTCGTAGTAGGCAATTGTGCACCAGTACTGCGGCTCCTGGTAGTTCACCGGGGACACGTCTGCAACACAGGCAATCCTGTACTTCCTCACATGTCTGCAATCCTTTCATTGTGCTACCAGTGTGTTTTCCCAGAAGCACCAGAGGCGTGCCACAGACCAAAGGAGTCAAGCAATCGGGTTGCTCTGAGTGGAAGAATCTGGGTCTGGAGAAGCCACCATGAAGAAAGGCGCCAAATGTGTCCACACTTTCATACAACCCCACAGACCCGCCGAGAGAATGGACGATAGGAAATGCCACTTCGGCATACCCGAGACCTAGGGGTCATACCGTCACGATCGACGGGAGCAGAAGCGGTGGAAATCTCGTTTCAAACTGAAAGTTTCATGGGGCGTCCTTGTGCCAAACAAAACAAAGGACTAGCGTCGAGACAGCAGAAAAGCGGACGGCGATTTGGCGGCGTAACAGGAAGCGAGAGCGAGACTAACTCCACGTGGTCGCGACACAATCGGCATCGTGAAAATTTGGCCCAGAAGGTTCGAGCGTTCGGGGGTGAGAATGAACAGGCACTTTTGAGAACAAGAAACTAGGATGCAATGATGATGGTCACGTCTTGAGTAAGAACAAACGCGAATCTTCCAGAAGCCAGTGACCGAGCGTCGCTTGCTTGGCCCTGTGCGCGGCAATACTATATCGGAATAATTAAAATGCCACGTAAAGGGAGCCATATCTCTTTCAAAAGAATGATCAAAATATTTCTATAATTTTTACTTCCTTAAACTTCTAGTTATGTCTCTTGACTTTCTTTCACACCTATTGTAATATCCCAAGGGACCTTCGAAACCCTCGAAAGATAAGCCCCCCTCCCCCCTTTTTGTGGCACGATTTGATATTTTTACAGAAAGACCAAAAGATAGCCCACTCCTAGTAATTGCAAGCCCTATTTCCCTCGGTAATGTTCAGCCATGACGGAAGATAAGCCAACATTGCTCACTGGGAAGGGTCTTGGGTTCATTGCCCCGCCCTGCAATCCCAAGTTGTGCAGGTCACTAAATCTAGAGCTAGCATTTTTTCTTCTTTTTTTTTTTTTATCGCACACTGAAAGTTAGCTTGCTCCTTATTTTCCCCCGAATTGCTTTCCATCTTACATGGGCATCTTTCGGGGTATTACGGTACATGGATCAGCACTACCTGTGCCGCCAAAAACTGTTAGGGCATAAACCGCCAATGTTTTTACACCAGTAAGCAGTTTATCAAACACCATGCTACTACTACTACTACTAACAATAATTTTGCAGAACCCGTTGTATTTGGGGGGGACTGCGATAAATAAAAGCCTACAATCTAGGAAAATGTACCGACCGGTAACGTTTTTGTGCGGCACTCCAGCGAAGGCTGCAAGCATCGAAACTGATGGAATTGGGTAACATAGAATTTTGAAGCATGGATGCCAGTACTGGCAACTCTCTGCTGAAAGAATGGGAGAAGAAAGCCAGCACTAAGCAAAACAATAATAGCAACAAAAAAATGTTCAGCCTTTCCACTCTCATGAAGAAGGAAGACCAGTGGAGCTGTACTCGATACGCTGCCGCAACGCACACGCGCCCGATTCTTTGTCGTTATCCGTTTTTTGCGCAGTTTCCCACAATGAATTTCCACCAACGCGCCCACCTATCCATTCTTCTATTATAGCTGGAAAGGTTGCCGCCATCTACGAGCGACGGCGGAAACCATACTAGTTGTGTGCTTGCTGCCGTCGCTTATAGATGACGGTAGCTGTCCAGGTAGCTTTGTGTCGACATACACGGACACGATCTTGGGGAACCTAGCCCTTAAAGGGATGCTGAACCGAAATTTTGATTCCACAAAACACGCGGTAAACGCGTGCAACGGGATGCTACAAACACCAAAACATCACTCATACAGCGATATCTCAAAAGAATGACCAAATTTTTCAAGAAAAGGAGACGCATTTGACAGAGATGATGTCGTCATGTTTCTCCGAGAAGGAGAGGGAACGGCCTCGCGTCTTCTCCGCCTCGCGGCCTTGAGGGAGCGAAGCAAAGAGAGGAGGAAACTTGGTTTATTGACGTCGCGCGCCTCGTCGGCCTGGTTCAAGCTCGACCTCTTTTTCCAAAAAATATGGTCGTCCATTCGAGATATCGCCTTACGAGTAGCGGTGTAGGGATTGTGGCGTCCCGCCTACATCTCTAGCATTGTTTTTTCTGAAATCCAAATTTCGGTTCACCATCCCTTTAACAGCTCTGCTGTAAAAAAAGGTATTTCAAGCTTTCTTAGCACCTGCGACAACCTCGGTTTTCATTGATTTCTGCTGGCTTGAATTGCATGTCGGGTTAGAAAAAGTTTTAAACTTTTTCAAAAAGTTATTGGTCGCAAAAATTAAAAGCCGAAAAATTGCGAAAAAGATGATTTTTAGGAAACCGCTTTCTATGATTGTACATTCCATAAACTACCTCCCTCCGTAATTATCAGCACCTAATTCACCGTAAAAATATGCTTAAAAAATATTTAAGAGGTCCCGGAGGCTTCCAAATAGCGCTAAAGAGGCAAAATCGAGCCGGATTTTGAGCAATTCCCACTTGCTTTCGACTTGGCAAACGGCCACCATCTTGGTCTTGTTATGAAGCTTTTTTTTTTTTTTTTTCATTGTGCCGCCCTTCAAACTTGTGTCCGCATCATAGTTTTGGCGTGATCAGCGTTTTCCCGCCTCGCAATTGCGAAGCAGGGATTGGCCAAAGGGCCCGCTCAAGAGAGCGCGCGACTGCTATTGGCCACGAAGTTTGTTGTCCTTCCATTGCCATGGCTACCAAGACGCCAGGGCGCGTCTTGCCACCTTGTGTCGTCTGCTTGTTCCTGTGCTTTGTCAACTCCACTTCGCTTTTCGGCATCTTTACGATCGTTTGCAGCCCTTCATTTTAGTATTTTCGCATACTTTCCCCGCGTGTATTGTGACCGCAAGAGATGCAGAGAATGAATTAGGAGACAGCGCATGCATGTGGCGTATGGAAGCAGAGCTTGCCAGGAGAACTAGCCCAGTTATCCTGTCTCTTAAGAACGTCAAAAGCAGCATCATTGGTCCACCTCTGCGTGGCGGGATACCCATGCTCATTGTGTCGCTTCTTGCGATTTTTTTATCTATGCCGTCGGCCATCGAAACTAAGTAAAGACAACGGCGGAACAAAAAGAAAGTATGCGAGGACATTTCCAGCTAGACCGTGGGTAAGCCGTTTCATGTGGCGCAATCCTGCTTGCGATTTTCGGGATTTTCGGTTGCAACGTTGCTCGCAAGAGAGAAAACCAATGAATAAAAGCCGTAAATGGTGAATGATGTGCATGCATACTGTGTCCACAAGCTCTTTCCTGCACGAGAACACAAATTGCGAGCAGAATTGTGCCACTTGAAACGAGCTAAATGCTGAAAATGTGCGTGCAACTTTCAACTGCCATTTTCTCGAAATTGATTTTTCTGCTGGCATTGGCACTTATCCCGGCAATATCTCGAGAACAGTTTAATGATTTTGCATGAAGTTTTTCTATTGTTACTAAATAGCTTTTTGAGGGCATGACAAGCTTCCTTTTTTATAAAATTCTGCTAAACATTTATAATACAGTAAAACCTCGTTATAACAAAGTTGAAGGAGCGGTCGTAATTATTTCGTTATAACCATTAGTTTGTTATAGCCTATGTGCATCTCTTCCCACTATTAGCAAGCAAGGGAAATTATGATTGCTTTGTTATATCCCATTTTGTTGAAACGAGGTTTTACTGTACTCAAATACAATTTAATGTTGTTAAGAAAAAGTTTCTGAAAGGAAAATAATAAAATAATAAATAGGCCCGGAGGTGCCTATTTAGGAATGCTTATAGGTAGGGCTCCGTGTTTTCAGATAAATCCGAAAAACTCCGAAAAACACCCGTCGGTAAAATTTTTGGCAATTGGGTTTATCCGATAAACTCCGAACTGTTATGTGCCCGTGCCGCCACCCCCCCCCCCCCCCCCCCTCAAACAACAACAACAAAAAAAAAACATTTTAGTTTTTTTTTTTTTTTTTTTTTTTTTTTTTACATTTTTGGCAGCGCAGGTTTAATGGTCCTGGGAAAATGACACCATAATTATCTTTCAAGCCTCGGACCGTTGTCAAAAGATGGTCTTACGACTTGTCTCGTCAAAATTGGTTCAGGGAAACAGGTCATCGTACCATTCGTGTCACGACAAAAGCCACTCTTTTGGGTTCCAGTTTGGGTTTGGGCCATGGGATTTGGGATTTAGAGAAAGGAGAGGGTATGTTTCTGGGGTTAACAGTGAAAGCTATGAACCATAGAGATTGCATAAAATAGGGAAGAGGGGCAGTTGAAACTTCTCTATAACATCCACCTCGAGCGGCAGCGGGATAGATTGATGGCATGGCTACGAGCTTCCTTGCGGCTATCTCCGGCAGTTTATTGATTTTAAAATATCGACGTTTATCGAAGCCACACTTCTGTGCAGCTTTTGTCGTGGGACAAATTAGTATTGCAAATGACACCAACGCCAAATTCAACTGAAGAAATCATAATAGATATAAACGCGTTTTATTTTTTATCTGGCATACATTTGCATCCGATTATTATTTATTATTTTTAATAGGAAATACTGCGAAATTAATCTTTGAATTTCGGAGAATTGGGGATTTATGAAAAATAAACTCCAATAAACACCAAATTTTTTCTAAAAAATAAACTCCGAAAAACACCCTCCGAATTTCACAAAAAATAAACTTCGAAAACACGGAGCCCTACTTATAGGTAATAAATTTCACATTCCCACTATGTTGTGCTATTTCTCCAGGCCTGAGATAAAGAAAGCAAGGGAACCATACTGAACAAAATATGTAACTTAAAAAACCCATGGGTACAGCTTTATGAAACTTGGCAGTTACTCTTATATGCGTGTCATGAATGTCCCCTGAAAATTTCACGCAGATAGCTCTAAAAATAAAAAAAATTTAAGCTCCATGCCAACCTCCCCTATTAAAAGGGGTACTGAATCGAAACTTAAAATATACAGAAAACATTGAGAGATAAGTCAAATAGAATCAGACAAAGCTGTGATTGATAATCGCATGGTTGTATTTTAAGCGGATGGCTACTGGCCTAGAGACCCAGATTGAATTGTGTAGAAGTGTGCGCTTGTTTATCAATGGTTCTTCATGAGGCATGTGGTGATTCCACCTGTCCACAATGCGGGTGGAAACAAAGCATCCACACTCGCGGCACAGAGCATGAGCTCTTAGCAGATCATTCCAGTGCGCAAGCGCTGCATTGGCGCCTTCATTGCTTCGGCCTCGCGTGCATAGCATTCCTTTTCCTCCAAGTAAGTGGAAAACAAAGCGTAGTGCTCCTTTTCACCACATGAGCCGTGCCAATCGAGTCTCGAGGCAAATAGTTTTCTTTCTAAATGCCTAGATTTAGGCAAGCGCTTCAAAATCAGCTGTCGAAGGGTGCGATGCATCTCAGGAGATACGGTAGATCTGGAGCAGTTTTTACGTCACCATGCCATGTAGGGCCAAGCATACCATAGCGTTACAATCTCGCTTAGTCGAAATACCCGAGGGCTGTAACATATCGCCGAGCCGGCAGAGCTGCCTGAAGTGTGCGGTTGCCGACCAAAGCTGAAGAGAGCGGTGGGTATGAAGAGATTAATGAGGGCCAAGACGCTGCTACATCACCGGTGACCACGATGGCCGAGAAGCAATTCGGCATAGTCGTATTTATGGACGCTTTACACACACGCCAAATTACGTCCGCCATGGCTGACCTTCTTTCGTTTCACCGACACACCGAGTTGACGAGTCTGCAGAAAGAGCAATGATGGGTGGAAGGACACGGCAGGATCTAAAATGGCAATGACCTGGCCTGCTATGTTAATGACGAAGTGAAGCGAACGGAATAAGAGGAAACAAAAACTGAAGGTCGGTTATGGCGGCGCCCATGCACAGCTGCTGCAAAGCGTCTATAAGACCCGTCTGCCTCGTCTTTGCCGTCCGCAACAGGTAACGGAGCTTATTCACCAAACAATCTTACGACAAAACCTAAGAAGAAATTTATATTAGCAAAGCGAAAGAACAAATTGTTTGTACGCTACAATGAAATCCTACGACCACGCCTACGACAGCTCCAAAGCTTTACTCTTTTTTTATTATCAAATCTACATCGCCGCAACACAGATTGCTTACGTCGCTGCGACGACCAACTTAAATTTCTGTGTGTTCTTTTTGTGTGTGTCCAGCAGCGAGAGAAACGAAAAAAAAAAAAAAAAGAAGTGCTTGAAACTGAACGCCGCGGGGGAAACCAACGCTGGAACCACGGATACCCGAAAAAGCTACAACGGTAACGACGCCACTGACCGAGCGACCACCGAGGACTGTCTAGGAACGCCGGGCTTAGAGCGACGCTTCCACAACCCAGGACACTACCCTCTGTACATGACGGACTGGCTGGAATGGAATATGCCCACGCCCCCTTCTCGCGCGAATAGTTTGAGCCCCGACCTCCATTTCGGGATAAGAAGGCCCGTCTTTCCCCTTGTCGTACCTAGCTTGTTTTCAGATGCAGCGGGGCCAAATGTTCTAAAGGGACACTCTCCTCGTTTCTGTCTCCTTTTTTTGCGTTATTGGGTTTAAATAAACACCGTATAAATTGCCTTCGCAAGGTGCGTACGTACACATTTTTTTATTACGTCCATTTTATTCCAACACATTAAAGCATTCTTTTTTTGGGAGCTACGCAATGCCGGTACAACCTTTCTCCGTCGAACGTCACGTCAGCGTCGAGTTGCGATCGTCTACTGACCCGGTGGTTCATAAAATCGGTCGTAAAAGATTGTTTTCGAAGCGGTTACCGAGAGTGCAGTACCAATGCAGTTCCGATGCGCATTGGCACCGTGCACGCGTACACGTGGATCTTGCCGACACTCTTTTGATCCAAACGTATCTTCCTGGACGTCGGCTCCTCCCACATCCCCGAGGCCACGAAAAATGTCGCGGCAATTTGTTTGCATGCGCGCCGCTTTGCAGAGCCGTACGGGCCGTCTCCTTTCAGCAACGATCGTAGTTGCGTCGACTTAGTGATTGAGTTAGTCACAGTCGATTGAGGCGGCTATCCCGTCATCGAAAGAGGTGGGCATTCGGGCCGCTTTAAAAAGACGTTACATCGCATGTACAGTCCCCCAGCCACCCCAACCAGCGTTGCCGGAAAGGCCACCCGATACAAAAACTTATGGTGGCCAACTCTGCCGTTACTTTCTGCACCAAAGCGCCCAAGTCATCTCTATGGAGGAGCATGCATCCCACTGTGGCGCAACTCTAACATCTTGTCGTCGCAACATTCCATCCAAGCTTCGCAGACATCCACCAAGTAGTTTTTGGTCATTGTTTTATTTGGTTTAAGGGGGGACACGGGCTCCAATTCCCGATTTTTTTTAAAAAAGTGCATTTTTCAAATTTGTTATATCTGATTTCAGAAACTAATGATGTACCCTTCCATAAAATTTCATGCCCGTACGTCGAGTATTTAAGCCGATATAAAAGATTTTCGACAGGTCGGCGACGCGCCTCCTATCCCCGAGTCGTTCCGTCGCGCGATCGGTTGACAATATTCGCCATTTTCAAATGCCGACCGCTCCGCGCCCATTTGGCCTACCGCGATGTTGATACCCTCGTTAGAAGCGTCGTTTCTTCGGGCTTTTATGACGATAGTAAACTTCGTTCGAGAGTAAGCATGAACAAAGCCAGAGCCCTCTAGTTGTCGGCTATAATTGGCTTGAAAACGAAACTCAAGCCTGGATTGGCCCGTGACACCCCACGTGATCCGCTCGCCCGAATTGTTTCGTCTCGTTGCTTCGGCCGAACGTTCGCTTCTTTTGCTTGCTCGTTATATATTTCTCACAGTTTTATCGTTTTATCTACGGTCTCGTCGCCGCGATGCCGGCCGTTAAACGGCATTCCCTCCAAGCCTTTGGAGCTCGCCGCCGTTCTGTGAAACCAAGAGGCTCGTCAGGTGGACGCGTACGATGCGCTAACCCTAACGGAACCACGTCGGACGCGTCAGCTGCTTCGCTCCCGAGCGCGTCACCATCTCCCGGTTCGTCGCTTCAGGACCTGACCTCTGAACAACCAGCCGACGTTTCTTCGTCTCTTCCTGAAGATTATGAGGTTGTGGAGGAGCTCACGGCGATAGAGCGCAAGATCTCGCTACTGCAAGAGAGCGATCCCGCTGCGGATCCCACGGACGCTCCCGCTGCTCCCGACGGTGCCCCAACCGAAGGTTATCGTCTGGTTGCTTTATCTGCCATCGAGACACTGGTGTCCGCTCTTCTGTGCCCAGTGTGCCGTGGATCAGACCTTCAGCTAAGCGAGAGTGGCAAGGGAGTTCAGGCGCAATTCGTCGTCGCCTGCCCAGACTGCGGGGACGTTGCTCGGACGCCGCACTCGTCGACCATCGGACACTCGCGGCAGAATGAATTGGCAGCACGGATTTCTCTTGCGTCTCGTGAATGTGGAATCGGATACACGAAGCTTACGAACTTTTTTGCCGGTATCAATGCTCCTTAGCCCATGCATCTCCGATCTTATCAAGATCTGGGAGAAAAGGTCCACGACGCCTCAGTGAGAGCAGCCAGCAACGTAATGAGCAAGGCAGCAGAAGCTGTACGAGAAACACGCGAGTCAGATAGCGGCGATTTGATGGACGTTTGTGTGACATATGATGGCACTTGGCATAAGCGTGGGCACACTTCACACTTTGGTGTTGGAGTTGCCATCGAGCTTGAGACTGGACTAGTTTTGGACTATTCTGTCCAGAGCAATTATTGCCATGGATGTAGCCTTGGACCTGCACAGGGATCTGACAGCCATGAAGACTGGGCCAAGAATCACAGGGCAGTATGCCAGAAGAACTTTGCTGGGTCTGCAAATGCGATGGAGCTGCAAGCAGCAGACGAGATCTTCCGTCGGTCTGTTCAACTCCACAACCTGCAGTATGTGACAGTGCTGTGCGACGGAGACAGTAAAGCCTTCAACCATGTTGCGGGACTTGATCTTTACAACAAGGGCATGAGGAAAGAAGACTGTGTGAACCACGTCGCCAAAAGAATGTATGCTGGCATGGAGGCCCTAAAGAAAACAAAAAAAGGTCTCGGTGGAAGGGGCAAACTAACGAACCTTGTCATGAAGAAATTGACCAGCTACTATGCATCTGCACTGAAGACCAGTGCCCCAGACGTTCCAGCCATGCAGAAGGCAGTGTTTGCCAGCCTCCTCCACAGCTACTCCACCGATGAGGAGCCCCGGCATCAGGCCTGCCCTCATGGAGAACATTCCTGGTGTCACTTCAATCGCCAGAAAGCGCTGGAGGCAGCAGGAGAGCCGACGAAGCCACAGCCACACCGCCCTGCCTTCTCCAGAGACATCGCAAAGGAGTTGGTGCCCCTCTACAATAGACTCTCAAGGCGGGACCTACTCGAGAGGTGTGCTAGGATGGGAACGCAGAACAACAACGAGTCGTTCAATGCTCTGGTGTGGAGGCGGTGTCCCAAGACGGATTTCGCCTCTCGAAGAACTGTGGAAACTGCCGTGGCTCTTGCCGTCCTGGAATTCAACCTGGGCCCCAAGGGCTTTGAGAGGGCCCTTCATGAAATGGGAATCAAGCCCGGAAGCCACCAGGTTCAGCACGCTGACAAGGCCCTCCAAGCCAAGGTCTCCAAGGCGAAGCAGAAGGCCCTCAACTCTTCGAAAGTGGCCCATAAGCAAAGGAAGCTGGCGGCAATCGCCAAGGCACAGAGGGACCAGGCAGCCGAAGGGGAGACCTACTCTGCCGGCGCCTTTTAGTGGACACAGACTGGGCCAAACTAATAAAGTAAAGGTGCTCAATGTTTGAATGCGTTTTTCTCAGTTTCACTTTTTTGCTGCAAACTTTGTAGCAAGGAATCTATCATTTGATGGTAAACATATCCATGTGCCTCGTTCAAAGTGTTTCTGAACTGAAATTTACTGGGGAATTGGGCTATCTACTTCATTTTGTTTTAAGTTGAAGTCATCACTGAGAAAAAGTGACATTTTGGCAAAATGGCATTCAAAGAAAGTGCATACGATTTTTGGAGACAGAATTTCTCTCTGAAATATTTACATTTGAATCATACAAATTAGATAGCCCAAAGCCACATACCCTCTACTTCATATCCAAGCAATAAAAACAGTGGTTTAACATTTCATTTTCATACGATAGATTTCCTAAGGAAAGGTGCCACAGCCTCATACACAAATATGTAACTTTTTACATAATCCTCCTAGAGAAGTCAAAGTTTGCACAGTGCCCCTGCATCTGCTCATAAATGCACTCTCCAAATTTCATTAAAATCGGACGAGGAGTTCAAAAGTTAATAATTACGCCAGTGTCTCCCCTTAAAGTATGTTTTCTCGCGTTATCCTACGCAATATTGGTGTTGGTGCAGTCCTGCTTTAACCCGCTTCATGTTTAAGCGCAGAGATGGGCTTCAGAATCGGGTTTCCATACCCCTTTAAGGGCAAAGGGACAACCTCAGTTTTCTGCGAGGGAGATTATCCTCTCAGCGGCCTCCTCACCTAAGCTGCAAGGTCAATAAAGTTGGGGCAAGGTAACAAAGTGGAAAGGATATGGGAAAGGAGGAAGAGGTGGACAAGAGTGTGTCCGTTTTTAGGGGAGGACACTACCCAAAAGGGTTAACCTATAAACCATTACTAACATGAATAGATTTTAAGGCATATACTGGCACTTGCGAGGCAGAATGCAGTGCAAAGTTTAATCTGTGTACGCAAAAAATGAAAGAAATTATACCGTATTTATTCTAATATAAGGCGAGCTTTTTTTCCAAAATCCGTAGTCTCAAAGTCATACCCCGCCTTATATTCGAAGCTCAGTATAGCAATATGACGATTTTTTTTCTTTTTCTCGGGTCCTTCAACTGCCCCCTCGCCTTATAATCGTGACCGCCTTATATTCGAATAAATACGGTAGTTGTTTTTATCAGGAACACACTGACATTGATTAGGAAGACTATAGCTAGAAAACTAACGAAATACCCAACATTTTTCTTTGCTAGACACGCAGCAGAATGCCTGCAGAGTGCAAGTGAAAAAACAAAATTTCCAAAATGTAATTTATTTTATGCTAACACTGCGCCGAAAAGTAAAAAAGAAAACAAACTTGTCTTGCCTTTTATGTTGTCGACAAAATCTTCCCATCTTTTATAAAAGACATCCACAAAGTAAAAAAAACAATGCCACAATTGCATTGCCCTTAAATTCCAGTCAGGGAAAAGGATGTGTGAGCTTTTCCTTTTGTACCATTACCAAACAAGTACCAGATGTACAAAAAAATAACTATGCAGTGTAAACAAATGAACTTTCTGGGAATACTCTCTAAATGTTGATGGATGTAAATGGGGCATTTTTCAAAATTAACTGGTTTCGCAGAATTTCTTCTTGTTTCTCCCTAGTGTTCCCTTCTAAGGCCCAAGTTTTTGCAAGTAAAGCAGACAAGGAGTGCTTCCGATGCCAACCAGCCAGCATGCCACTGAAACACGGGTCTTACCGGGGGGCACGGTTGAGGTGTCCATTGATTGCGTCTGGTTGTCAGTCCCCGATTGGCTGTCGTCCTGGGTGCTGTAGGCCGGAGGCGGGGTCTCAGCTGCACAAAAGGGAACGCATGTCAAACGGCATCGGAATTCTCCCCGTATCGCGTGGCATGCCAGCAGGCAAAGGCGACCCAGAACCGCTTTCAACATGCAACCAGAAAACCCTCCAGCGTCCGAGTTTTGAAAGGCTGAAAGCGCAGTCCGACATGGGCCGCAAGGACTCTAGAACAATCTTTCAACAACACCCGCCAGACGGCACTCAAAATTTCCACTTCAGTTTGCAACTCATGCGTCGATTTCAAACTCAGAAACGGAGCCAGCTTTTTTACTTCCGGTTTGGCGGCTGTTGTCCACCTCAGCTTGCGTTCAAAAAATTTCACTTCCTCTGACAATCCGTGTGGGTGGCTCCATTTAAAAAATAAATAATGTCTGGCCTCAAAAAGAAATTTACTAAGTGTTTTTGTGCAATGCTCACACCCATACTTTTCACTAAAATTAAAAAAAGAAAATGCGGCCATTACATGTATACATACATTATGTGCACTTCTAACCAGCGTTTGCAGACATCTAAATCGTGATGAAAAGAGTGTGCACTATGAAAAAAAACCACAAGCATTAACTGCAAGAGAGATGTCTTGCACAGCTCCACCTGCCCACAAGAATTCCAGCTACGAGAGGATCCCTCGTCAGGGCCTACAGCGTCTTGGACAAGCAAGACTCGGGGAAAATGAGCGACTCAATTCGAGGACAGCAAAATGACACGTGTCAACTTCAAACGAAACTTCTACAGCCTTTCCATGTCGCTCAGGCAAGTTACGCTGGCATTGTGCCTACCCATAAAAATAATGGTCTGTTTGTATATAAAGTTAAACAAAACCACAGTTTACTCTTAATGTAAATGTATATAAAATAAGAGCAAATTTAATGCGGTTACACTGAAGCACGGTCTCTTCCGCCTGTGAGAGATTTAAAATTATATAAATTTAATTTTATTGCAGCATTTGAAGTGACGACAGGTACAGTGAAAAGGACAACACTGCAGAGAAAAAGCGGAAGGCAATGCAGGGTCCGACAAGGAGACGTCTCTAGTGGCGGTCCCAAGCAAACAATGCATCCATGCGGTGGGGGGGAGGGTCCACACACACCTCGCATTATTTTAGGGGCGCTCAGGTCATAGGGGAGGAGGCTCCTGCAGGGGTGGCGAGGGGGTTCCCTGGGAGAGGGTGAGGAGGGGTCTGGGAGAGGAGGACAAGGGCGTTCAAGGTCACACACGCTCCAAACCCTTCGCTTGCATTCAGACTTTGCCCCACCGTTTTCCCAGAATCCTCCGGACTTTAGGGGGTTTCTTAGTGCCGACTTTCTGGCTCAACTTTTTCCGACATGTTTTGGCGGTAGCATGCTTCCGCCACCAAAGGCTTTATTTCTTGCGTCTAAATAAATAAAGATGCCTCCTAGCCAGTTAGAGTTCACTGCCTCTGGTGGCCAAAACAAGAAACTGCACCAGTAGGCCGAAAAAATGCTTTCTCGTCAGAATAAAAAGCCTAACGGCAATCACAATGGTGTTTTCACACATTAGCAATTGCTGCTTAAAGTGATCCCAAGCTAACCCAATTTCTATAATTCTACAATATATACAAAAGGTACTTGGCTTCAAAAGAGATAAGCACAGTGTGCGTCAGAAAACTGATCATTTTATTATATTTTCGCGCATTTCAACCCTGCCTAAATAACCGATTATTGTCTAAGCAAATTTTCGAACACCCAGTCATGCGACAGCTGCACATGGCATCAACTTGCGCAAATATGTCAAATGCAAGCGGGACACAAAACAACAAAACTGTCTAGGAAAAAATTGGGGCCAAATCGTAAAGAAAGTGTCAGAAGCAACGAGAGAAAGAGCAAGCAGGAAGCCACAACCTGGTGCAGAAGCAGCAAAATCCACAAAAGTAAAATGAACATTCAGTGCCATCAACCATGCCAACACTTAGCCAATATTAACAAACCACTCCTAGTCGTTAAAGCTCCGAAAGAAGCCACAGTTGGGTGTTTTCATTCACGTCCCCGCATTGCCATTCTTGACAATTATTATCGTCAAGAATGACAATAATAATCCCTGGAAGGGGGACAAAGGACAAACACAAACGTTTGATCGCACACCAGTCACCTAGCTGTGTTTAAATGTTTGTGTTTGTCACTTGTCCCCCTTCTACAGGGATTATTAAAGTCATTCTTGTCCAGCTCGCCTGCACATTTGCATTAATTGCTGAAATGCAATTAATGCAAATACTGAAATGCAATTAATGCAAATACTGAAATGCGTATATAACCACGTTCCATACCAGACATTCTCTTTCTGACATGGATGAAAACGATGAGAAAGGATGAGAAGAACCACTGGCTCTGCATTTCACCGACCATAAAGCTGTAATAATGGAAGTCGAAACGCAACACGGAACTCAGCACTACCTATGAGCAATAAAAAAAAAAAAAAATGAGCACCGTCAGCACTACCTATGAACAAAATCGGTATCATCAGCACCACCAGAGCTTCGCCCCAATCAACATCATTCACCACGTGGAGATGTTTTTTTCCCCCTCGCATAATGAATGCACCTCCAATTTCCGGCTCCGCGAGTACCAAGGACAAACACAACCAAGCCAATTTCCTTTTGCCGCCAAGCGGCCATGCCAAGTCAAGCCAAGCCAAGCCAAGCCGCTCTCGTAATGGCTGTAAGTGTATAGTTGCGGAAGTAATCAACCGTGAAACCGACCAGCACGCACACCTAACGAAGCTGAGGGCGAGGAATCGCCCAGCCCCGGATATTCTTTGCCTATCGGATGCATTGATGTCAACAAACACACCGTCGTCTGTGGTCCGCTTTTGAAGAGTGAAATTGTGAATGTGGTTAAGGCTCAAGAACGGTCGCGTCGCTCTCCAGGCTGAGTGAGCTTCGTAGGGCGCTTTTCCTTCTGCAGAAGGCAAGCCGAAAATGCCCTAAAAAAGTTTCGCAATTTACAGAGAATGGTTACTGTGGTGCACCCAGAACCAGCCGTGAGTACGCCCCCGTCAGTGGAGACAAGCCACAGCACCCTGCCGTATCATATTGGCACCTAAAATGAGATTTGCGCAAAGTGCGTAAATGCAGAAATTTTACCCCGCATCATGAACGCACACCCCAAATCTGTGTAAATTGTTTGGGAAGAAAAGTGTGTTCATTATACGAGTAAATATGGTATGTCACGCATTAATAAACTGATAAAAAAAAGTGGATTGTTTACTACAAACTGTGAGCCACAAGGAAATGAGGTGCCATGTCGGCTGAAATTACGTTAGAAGCAAGTGACAACCCGCGCTTCTTTTGCAAATCTCAAATTATTCTGTTGACGTACATAAGTAGACTTGGGTGAGTGGATATGGCGTACTTGGGACAATGGTGAGATCTCTCTCATTATTTCTGCGTTGGTGAAAAAACCTCGTCAAAATACTGCCGAATCGTGGACTCCAGTAAAAAGTTCCTCATCGGATATTTTCAACCCGTTCAGAAGTTCACAATTGAGCAATGTTTCGGTGAGAACGTCTCAGAAACACAAACAGCAAAAGAGGTCGTGCAGCCTCGGATGTCCTTGTCCTTATACTCCGTTTCATATTTCGCGTGCAACGCCGCCAAAGCTACTGGCGCGAGCATGGCGTTGATCATTTGCACGCATTCTCGCGCAAACAACACCATAGATGAGGCCACACACTCGCGCCGGTAGCTTTGACAGCGTTGCACGCTAAGTATGAAACAGAGTATAGTACTCCTTCATCCACCGGTCGATGTAGGCTCGTGTGTGGCAGTGGAACTTGGGATTTGCAAACGAAATGTGGGTCATCGACGGCTTCCAACGTGAAATAGCGGACGATCGCAATTTCAACTTGCGTCTGATCTCACTTCACCGCGACGCTCGGTTTGTAGCAGACGATCAACATTTTTTGGCGAAGCCGTTTGTGGCTAGGGTTCAGAGAATTTTTCGTACGCGTCGACAAAAACTCGTAGAGGGCTCCGCACTGCCCTGTCTTTGTCGTCATTTCAAACGCTTGCGTGCCTAGTTTCCTTTCCTTCCACCGGGTGGCAGTCCCGTCGCGCTATGTAGTTTCCTCTGGCTCCCGACAGTCTTCGGCATTGTGTGGTCATGCACCTTCACAAAGTGGAATGGCTCATGATTTTATAAGGTCTCGTTAGCAGACGACGTACGGAGTTCTCTCGTGTTATTTACGTCTGCCAATGGCGCTTCGTAGCGCATGAGTCGCATTCTTTGCTCGCTCCACAAGATGCAGATTGGATCTCACTGACCAAAGTCGGAGCCCAGGTAAACCAGGCAAATCTTCCCCCGACCAACCCAAAGGCACCAACCGGGCAGTCCGAAGGGGCTGTTGGGTGCCGAGCTGCTCAGGCTGGGTCCCGGCGACGGCACCCCCGCAGCGGCCGCCCCCGCACCGCCCGCTGCACTGCTTCCCGCAGCCGACCCGGCCGCCGAAGATGCCGGGCTGCTGAACCCTTGGGGCGAGAAGCTCACATTGTGTGGCATGGGAGGCTCCGCCACTTGCTGGAACACCGGAGCGATCAGGGCGTGGCCCCCCGGTGGGTACTCGCTGTGGCGTGGCACCAGGACCGGAGGGAGCACTGCATACAAGTGAGAGAGTTCTTACGCCCGACGTCACTCTCAAACGCGGGACCAAGCAACGTGTTCAAAAACTACCTGATCAATAAAGCTACCTATTCACGCGCATGTAAGCGATTCTTCGTTGGCGTTGTCTCTGGTGTCGGTGAGAAGCAAGCAGACGCCTCAGTCGACAACAGAGCTCAAGATCAGGGAGGTATTTGGGACATCCCAAGCTTATTTCCCTTTTTCCAGGATGTCCAACAAAACCCGAACCGAAAACCGGAGCAAAACCGTTATTTCTGGACCGAACCGGAACACCGCAACCAAAGTCAAGCACATAATATTGAACCCAAACTGGAACTGTACTAATTCGCGTACCGCCGCCGATTCGCCATTTCCCACGTGGTCCGTCAACGACCAGAGTCCAGCCTGGTTCTTTCGCGGAATAAGGTTCCGCTCCCCGTTTATTGGTACATAAAACACAACGCTACAAAACACTCAATCTAAACTACAAATACACGCAACATTAGACAAATATTTACAAACGCACGTTAAACCCAAAGCTTAACACAAAGAGGGCCCCCAGGCCTCGTGCCCCGCGATTACCCTAGATCCGGTCGCCCTACACTTGCCTGGGCTCGGTAGCATCCGAAGTTCTAAGAGGCCCTTCGCACCCTGTCTACCGGATATATATCGATCGATGGGCAAGGAGGTTTCTCCTCGCCTGCCATGGGGCGCCTGTAGTGCCATCCAGTGGCTAGGAGAGAAAGCGGCACGTTGGGAGCCGAATTCGAAATCCCGATCGACCCCGCGGCGAGATGGCAGAGTGGTTTGATGGGCGCCCTCGTGAATGCACGGTGCGCCATAGAACAGAACCGTAATTTCATGTGGCGGTTACTGGTTCATTGGAAAACAGTTTGGTGATATAGAATGTGAGCCGAGCCATCTCGTGGGAGGCGGCGTGAAGTGAATGAAATGTTCGCAACGGTGGCTTTAGCGGAGCAGTCTTGACTAAACTAACGTCGTCGTCGTGGAGACAGCTCGATAATAATGGAACAAAAACATTTCACGTATGTGTGCAGCACAACTTGGCGTCGAAAAGTCGGTGCGGTGGAGTACACTTCTTTGCTTCACCTTACCACGGACCTCAAAGGGCGAGCCACCGGACCAATCCATGGCTCGGAGAGTGCCCCGTGTCCTTCTGGTTAGGCGGTGCGCCGCAGCGGGCGCAGTCACGTGACAAGTAGTTACGCGCTATGGATTGGTGCGGGTAGCTCGTGGCGTCCATAGTGGAAGATTGTAATGTGGAATGGAGTACATCTGACTATGCCAAGAGGCTAGAGCTATTCTCTCCGCGTGCCTTTATTGTGGCATTAGTGTGTGTGTTTCTTTTCCTGCTACAAAGCAATATTCCCTGAGGAAAAATTAGCAAACATAAACATCAAAATAAAAACAAAAAGACGGGTGCTCTTGGCATGTTTGTTCTGCAGTGGCAAAATCTGGAAGCGCCAAAAGGCAAAGCCACGACGAGCATGATTGACACTGTGGCGCTGGTCGCCAGGACACCAATCGCCCCGAACAACCCAAAGCCCTAAACATTTAAAAACAGCATGTGGCCCGTTTTATTTTATCTTTCTTTTTTTTTAAACTTTTAGATTACCTTTTACTGTCTTTCCCTTCTTGAATTCAATAACTAGAGTAAGGCACTTGGGCGAGCAGGATAGGTAGTTTGCGAGTGAGGTGCACTGCCATCATGATGTCACTGCGCATACCAGCTGATATGACTCTCTATGAGTGCACTTTGACACTACTTGTGAGAGCATGTACGACCGCTTATTTGCATAAAATGGTGTTAGCGTAAAAACTGAAAAATCACGTTAGGAAATTAAGCATATATATGTTTTGCTCTCCCCATTTCTTTCCCTACCATGGACAACCTGAATTTGTCCGCATGTTTCTAGTTAGCTTTGCCGTAAATAGATGGCGCTTCACAAAAAAGAATTACAAGGTAGATCTCTGAATTTGTCAGAAAAATGTGCCACCGGAGGCAACAGGGATTTAGAAATTGCAGCGTCAACTACTGGTCGCTGCATTCATAGTGACAATCTTGCCTCAAAATTGGGGCGAGAACGAAGATATTGTGACGTCTCTTCAGATTCAAAAGACGAGGAAATTAATTGTTCATCGGAAAGCGAGAGCGATGTAAGTGAATTGTTGGATTTTATCTCGGACGACTCCAATTCCAATTAGGACATTGTGTCGGTGCAAGTACGATTTACCTTTGAATACTGCGATGCAAAGTACCAATCACGGGCACTTTAGGCGAACTACCACACTTCGCGACAACCTTTTAGTTTGGGTAAAATATATGCGACTCCGGTAAGCAAAGGGATGTTGAGTTGTAGGGATTTCATATTTTTGGTACCTCAAAAGTGAATCATACGAACGATAGAAAACAACTACTGTAAATGACTTAATTTTCGCGGGCTCAAGTTTTTGCGAATCGAGTGCAGCTTCCGTAGCATTCACATATTGCCCGAATTGTTCGTGGGATGCATTTTTCGCAAATTGTAGGAGATTCGCGAAAATTAGATGCTCGTGAAAATTTAGTCGTTTACAGTATATAGTTAATCGTTTCATGGCAGAAATAGTGCCTAGTGCCAGAAAGCGGAAAATATATTTTTAATATACAGTAAAACCTCGTTATAACAAAACGGGATATAACAAACTAATGGATATAACAAAGCAATTATAATTCCCCTTGCTTGCTAATAGTGGGAAGAAATGGACATTGGCTATAACAAACTAATGGTTATAACGAAATAATTACGACCGCTCCTTCAACTTTGTTATAACAAGGTTTTACTGTAGAAGTTCAAACTGTTTTGTTCCCCGGAACTGAACCAAAAGCCGCAAACCCTAACCAAACCAATAAAAATTTCGGTTCGACACTCTGGCAGAGTGTCCCACCTTCTATAAAGCTTGGGTGTGAGCCCCGCATGCAGAGTCAAAGCACTACAAAAGGCAACGAGCGCACGCCGAACGCCTCGGAAAGAGATGCCACTCTAGCCCCGTCGGCGACTATGCGGAGCGCAAGTTGGTCCGCTTCTTGCGCAGGGGTCGTGGTGACGTTGGAATGGCGTGCTCCCACCGGCTCCGACCGGAAGGGCAGTGGGTTAACCTCCGTGCTAGCTGCCTCGAGCTTTACACGCCATCCTTCCGGTTGGAGCGCAAGAAGCGAACAAACCGCATAGTGCCACCAAATAAGCTACGCTCAGAGTATCGGTTCTTCTAAAACACGTTCCTGTCCCCAATCTGTTCTGGCCTAGCGGGTTCTACCGAGAGGAGACCCACCTGGACTCTCGACCCTCTTGTAGTGGTAGGGGTTGATGCAAACCTCCTTCTGCTTGGCCGAGAAGGGGTACTCGCAGCACTCCAGGGGTTTCAGCTCGTGGTGGCTCTGCAGGTCGGGCCACCGCCACACCCGGCAGTAGATGACGTGCGGCAGGCCTTTGCGGTGAGACACCTGAGGGAGACACCCTCCCGGTCACCCTCCGCCCAACTCCCAAGCAAAGCCCCACCGTGACCCAGTTACGCGAGAGTCCTCTCCTAACAATTAAACCATCCACGTTCACCGATCAAACCGTCAATGAATCAACTGCTCCAGAGGCGGCTCCCGCATTCATTGCCAGCTCTAGAGATGCAAGAGAAAGTGCCGCCAACTCCTTAGAGTCTAGTAACTGGGGAAATTAAATTAAATCGGCAGCGTGACCGCAGGAGTTGTGATTTTCCGCAAAAGAGGTGTTTCCAATGTTCCGACGTAATAAAATATCCTCTTTCTCGCTGGCTGGACACTACCCAACCATGTTTATCTCGACAAAACAGTGCTGAATAAGAACTTTATTCCCTCCACAACTGTTGCTAAGTTGGAACAACCATTGCCATACTAAAACAATGTACACAGAAACTGTCATCACTAACTTGATTTTAACAAAAATAACTTTTCAACAAGAAAAAAAAGTAATTTTGAAATTTACCTTTTTATTGACATAATTGTATGTGCAAAGATATTTTAATATGTATTACTTGTTGTAACTCTAATTTTGTGAAAAATTATGGTGGACTGAGCGACATAACTTATTCTTGAACCCCAATAATTCCATGATGCAATACATTGAAACTTTTCCAACTGGAAAAAGACAGTGGGCGTTTATAACGTCGGACTTGTCTAATCGTAGGATGTGCGGAATGTCAAAGCTCAATGATCCTGTCTCAATTCAAAAGATATTCATCCAAGGAAGTGACCAAATTACAGAAGTGTCCGAGTACGAGGTTTTATCCAAGTTAGGGAAGTGTTTGATCTTGAGGTTACAGCGCACCAGACGAGGACAAAACGAGAGACACACAAAGAGACAAACAATACCACTGACTTAAAACTCCTTTGTATTCTTCTACTTCTACTTCCTCTTCATGAGACTAGTTTAAATACCAGATCGGTTATAAATGAAAATAGGGAAAAACCAAAATTCTTCTCCCAAGCCACTGCGATCATCGCGCTGAATATTCTACTTCTTTTTCTGACAGCATTAGGGATGGGGTACTGACACAATTGACACAACACTACTGACACACAAAAAATGGTAGGATAATTAGCACAGTGATAGCACTGGTTTGTGAAAAACATTTTAATTTTCATTTATAACCAATCTGTTATTTAAACTCGTGTCGTGAAGAGGAAGGAAGTAGATGCAGAATACAAAAGAGTTGTAAGTCAGCGCTTTTGTTTGTCTCTTTGTGACTGCCCCTTTTTGCTTTCATATAGTGCGCCGTGACCTCAAGATGAATCACCAACACGCCTAAGCTTCCGTCTTAATGAAGTGTTTGAATTTGAAAGCCTTCGGGGACTCTTTGGAGTCCCCAAAGGCATCTTTAGGGACCGTTAAGCCCTCAAACGTCAGTCACGCCGAGCGATAAAATCATTTACAGATGATGGCTCTTCCACAAAGCTAAACAGATGCGTGCCCAAAGAAGGGTTGATCATACTCCATTTCAAAGCTTTAGCCTAGGTCTGCCATGCAATTTCCTCATTCACCCGTTCCTTCCCCCCTCCCCCAGCGGCTGGGGTCCCCCCATCACTTTCGTCGGTCCAGAATGGAGCACTGGAATATCAGTAGTTGAGAACCACCGGTCTCTGCCATGCAAGTTACAGAAGTGTCCCACTTGCAGAGCTGTCAGACCGACAAAAGCGTCCGAGGTACGAAACCATTCCAGTTATGGAAGTCCCGAGCAGGCGTACACTGAATCTGGCCGAAGGGCGGGGCCCCGCACCCACCTGAAGCCTGCCGTCGAGGGAGCGGGGGATGGTGACGCACTTGGACGGCTGGCCGGGGCACGAGAGGGCCTTCTCGAGGTCCTCGATGGCCCCCTTGCGCTTCTTCAGCTTCTTGACGAGCGAGTCCACCGCCTTCTCAGCCCATTTCTCCTCCTCATCCCCCTGCTTCCAGCCCAGCAGCTTCTTCACCGCGGGGCTCGTGAACGAGAAGAGGCTGTTCAGCGTGGACATGGCGTCCTCCAGCTTGTCAAAGGCGCCGCCACCCGCTCCGCCGCCGCTGTAGCCATTGCTCACCATGCTCTGTGGGCGAGGAACGTCACAGGGTGGGCACAAGCAACACCCGCTGCCACAGCCAAAGCGGCCGAAGGTGGAGTGTGACACCTTTCTACGTCGGCTCAACTTTTGAGCGCCCTTCTCAATGAGCAGCCAAGAAAAGCTTTATGGGTTTCCTCGCTAGTCGTTACGACATCTGGAACACATCCTCACACACCTCTACAGGCCATTCTAAGGGAAACAAACATGGCCAAACTTCCGGGGGGACTTTGCTCTTTTTTGGGGGCCCTCAAATGTCTCATCGCAAGGGACTAACTGCGGTGCCTCTTGGAATTGACTTATACGGGATCCACATGCCTTCCCGATCCCTCGAGTGAAAAGAAAGAGCACTTGTTCCTCTAAGAGGTTACAAATCTACTACCAAAGGTATCGTTGCCATATCTGCACGACTACTTTGTGAATGGCAAGGCATCGACGATGGAAACCTACCTCCCCCGGCGCCTAAGATATGCGCCAAACTTCCCCGCACGGGTCGCCGAGCCAGACTTTGGTTTTAGCAGATAATCTCCCAAAGTTTTTATTACGCTTCCTTCAGCGCAACAGGAGTCTCTGTAATGCACAATTTTTCTAATGTTTGGACTCGCTTGCTTCGGCATTCCCGGGTTCTTTTCCAGAGCACCGTGTCACCTTGCATTTATACGTGCCGTAATGACCCGGTTGGCACATATTGTTGTACAGAGATGGTCTGTCGAGGTGCCACATTCTCACATTTGGTGCCTTGCGCCATCTGTCGGCAGCACATCCAAGTAGGCTAGCTATACTGCAATCACCCGTGCCCAGCGGCGTTCCTTGTTTCGAGATAATTGAAAAAACTTCACTCGACATTTTGTTCGTACCAGTGCGCATCGGCAACCTAAAAGCATCGGGGCATTTCTAAACCGTAGCTCTCGCGCAATTGTTCGCTAGAGAACCCACCCAAAGACAAGGTTAACGCCAGGAGTTTCTCTCGTGTATTTGCAGGCCGGAAGAAGAGCAAACAGCCCGTACACTGCCCATGCATCCAAAGTGGTCCTGGAGTGGCAACCAATAACACTGGACGACCCCGCGTGTCATGCTGACGGATGTTGAGATCCTGGCTGTTGGTCGCAGAAGTTCCGGCAAAAAAGACGAGCCAAAGCAAACTTGTCGTTGTGGCGTCTTACCTCCTAGCTGCCAAAGTTTCCTTGGACTGCCAAGCTGGAGAACAAGCTACGGCAGAGCAGACGTCTGCTGTTTCCACCAAAGTTCTCAGATCTCTCATTTGACAAGTTCAATAGAAGAATGATGATCGAAAACAGTTCTTCTCTGTTGCCTGCACACGAGGGGGTACGGGCGGATAGCGTTCCTAGCCCTACCAGTGGCAACGCATCCATAGGCAATGGAGAAGAATCATTTTCAAATGACGGTATTTTTGCACAAAGTTTATGTTTACCATAAAAGCCACGAGGGAATTACCTCCCACCACAAGAATGCACGTAGACCAATTCTGTCCATAGCACTGGGCCTATAGCGTAGCAAGCGCCACAGAGTGGACATGCCACGAAAAGGCGTTCTAGGAAGATTGTGAGCTTGATCTAGTAATGTTGGTATTCAGCTCCACTTCATGTGCCACTGCCAGGATCACTGCAGGCAGCAGCATGACTCGAGGGACCACGACTGAGCACAGGGTTAGAACCCCGGTTAGAGACACCATGGCTGAATAAGACAGATTCCTATGTCCACTTCACTTCTCCATCAATACTGAAGGCAGGACAAAACACATTGCGCTTACAGGTGTGTGTCCTGTCTTTTCCTTGTAGTCGCGTAGATTCTCTAAAAGGTATGTTTGGGCTAGTTGCTTGCTGAGCATCTTGGTATACAACAGTGCGACAAGACAAGGACAAAGTAAAGATGAGACAGGCACAGTGCTGACTACCAACTGAAAGTTTATATCCACCACTCCCAGTATATGGGTAACAGCCAAATAAACAGTGTGAAAAAAAAAGGACACAAAAATACATGCAGTCTAAGCATGATATTAGTTAGATTATACAGTGCTGTGTCATAGTCGGTCCCCAACATGCACCGGCAAGGAAATACATTTCTTTACAGACTAAGGGAGGCCATGGTGACAGATTTATCTTTAAGTTTGTTTATTTCATATGACTACCAAAACAGCAAAATAATTAAAAGGACTGGTGACAAACTAACTCCAGAGATAACGGAAGAATAAACAAACTAAAAGACAAATGTGCCTGTGGGATAAAGAAATATGTTTCCTTACTGGCGCATGTTAGCGACCGACTATGGCACAGCACTTTATACCCTAGCTAACAATATGCTGAATGTCTTTTCTCTCACACTCTGTGTATTTCACTGTTGCCCATATACTGGAAAGGGTGGACATAAACTTTCAGTTGATAGTCAGCACTGCCGTCTATCTTGGCTACCTTGTTGGCTGTTTTAAACCAAGGTAGTTGTGTAGGTTTTTTGTTGTTTTTTGTGCACTATCCCTTTCTGTAGTTAAGCTGAACTGCTGTCAAGCCTGCTTACAGAGATACAACTTAAAAGGTGGGGAAAACATAGATAAGGATGCCGCATGATTCCAAAAGAGTAAGCGTCTTCCCTTTTGCCTCGACCAATTCCTAACATGTCAAGCTGAAAACGCGAGAAAATCTAAAAATGTACATGGCTCAAAAACAGATGACAATCCAAGCACAAAGAACAGCCTCTCTCCTAGGAAAAGAGCAAAGTATATATGCCAGTGGATGCGAATGAAAATAAAGAAATGAAAAAGTAACAAAGTACAAAACTATTGGCATTGTTATTCGTTCTTGACATTTTTATCGCACATTAGAACAATACAAAGGCAGGATCATTTGTTGACAAAGAAAGCATTTCAGTCAGATATCAGCACATTATGACAGGATTATTAAAAACACCTACGTCTAAAAAATTAAACAATGGCAAAAAAAAACAAAAAACATCTTCCCTTTTTTTTAACAAAAATTAAAATTAAGACTGCATCGATATGATCAATATCGAGGAATTATCTCAATACCTGTTAAAGAAATCAACAAGTTCTCTCGATTTGCTCCGAGCTCAAACTTTCAAAAACATAAATATATGAGCATGATGCGAGAACACCAAGTGGTCCCTCTCTGAGCAAGACAGGTGTATACATGGCTGAAGTGCAGAGGCTATCGTATTTAGACAGGATTAACGGGCAAAGGAAAGCTGACGAGCTACAAGTATGAGACCAACTATTTTCGCAAACAGGTCTTACCTCGGTCTTTCTAATAGCGCCAAAGCTAACGAGAGCAGATCCCGACGGCCAGGAAACGACAACAAGAGAGCCGAATGAGTAGCGCGACCGTAAAACCGAGACCACGACGTATTCACGCGAGCTACGTCACACGATTAAAAGCAACTCGATTCACGATGAACGTTAGTCACGGGGGCGCCCTTGCGTTCTACGCGTTGCCGCAACCAACCAAAGCACAAAACAAACAAAAATGAATTACAACGGCGTTTACAACCACAGCTGCGTCAAAACCCCCCTCGTAACTGGCGAAAAAAAAAAAAAAAATCGGTCGAACTGACACAGCAGGTTAGTCCATCCCATCGTCAAAACACACCGCAATGGGAAGTTCCCGTCCCCCATCGCGAGTCATGACTCATACTTCCTAACAAATAGAAAAAAACAAAACGGCCAAATGATCGACCCAGAAAGAAAAACGGCTGCGCTCGTTTCAAATGGTTTTCTTCTCGGAAGTAACACCTCGGTAAGCGCGTAGCTACGGGCAGAATTCGGTCCATAAACATGCAGACACTCGACTCTTCGGCTATGAGCTGGAGCGGAACCTCGTGAATACGGCTGCGATTATGTTGATGATCGCTAAAAGCGGTTAGACCCCAGTAAGCGAAAGGACATTTTTAGGTTTCCAGTGTTTTCTGAAGAAAGGGCGGAGTATGCATACCGAACGTTGCGCTTGAAGAGAGCGTACAGATACATCGGCTAACGCAAGTGGCTCAGCGGAGGCGCAACACTCAACTCGTAAACTCGGCAGCAAACGTCACCAGAGGCGTGAACAGATAAACGAGGGCCATTTAATAACGTTGTCCTATTGCAACGGTGCGAGCAATCGTGGGGATTTCTTTTCCACAGGTTAAGGGGTTGTAGGCCTACTTCGGTGCTCAAAGAAAAGCAGTCGTCGACCGCCAAAGAAATTACCTGAATGCATAACCGAGACGGCCTGTGGTGTCAGTAGGCTTCGTACGGAAGCACGGCCATTTGAAGTGAAGCCAAACGGCCAGCCTTCGACGAAATCCGGGTCAAATCGGCCGTGCAGCTCGGCAGTGGAACACAATAATTACCAATCACAACACATCAACAATTTAGCGTCAGAGGCGAAAATTTAGTTGGTGGTGTACCACTCCGCCACGCTGACGTTACCCTCCCACTATATTTTGAATTTAAAGGAAACCTTGACAGTACGAGTTATTAAAAATTATATGGCAAACTGTATAGATATGTGCGACATTTTCATCGTATATAAATATGGGATAGATTACCCGAAGACGACAGGAACCGCGCGAAACTACTTTTTATCGCGGAAGAAGACAACTCCGGAGGGTGTGAAGTGTGACCGGACTGGCTGACTGGCTTGCCTGGCGTCACCGAGTCTACGGGGTACTTTGCCACTTTGCTAACTTTGAGCCGTGCAAAGCAAGTGTAACCTTCGCTTTATGTCCAAATATTTAATACGGAGCTCGGTGCATAGTCGGAATATTGTCGTAATTAGAACGAAGTAAATCGGAGGCATTTGTTTATTTTCATTCGATATAAAAAAAGGACAGACCCACGTAATTTCACTGGCTTCTAAAGGAAGGCTATGTTCGTACTCTTGATTGGGTTTGTCGTACAAAAACGCTCTACCTGCCCTCAAATGTTTACAAATTGGTTCGTTCAAACAGAGAGTTGGGTGTTTCGAGTCATCCAACCAGAAGCGACGGTGTGGAATACCTTACTTTGGCGCCAAAAGAGCGAAAACATTGACAGTTATTACCACGGGGAACGCGAAAACGTACCTGACGTCTTTTAAGCCGAGCTCTCCTTCGCCGAAACAATAGCTACCGAAAACAGGCGCGTGAAGAATAGCCGAGTTACCGCGCGATCAGCAAGGTAAGCCAGTCAAAACAATGCGCTCGTGACAAGGGCAATGTATCTCTTGCGGCTCCCGAGGTCATAGGCTACTTGCCGAGCTATCTCCCTCCCGAGTTTTCCGCGACAAAGAAAATAAACAAAAAAGTGGCGAAACCTTCTTTGAGACATAGTGCATTTCCCCAGCCTGCTTCCCCAACTCCAAATAAACGCACAAAGTCGGACGCAAACCGACGGCACAAATTTGGAGTGTGCGAATGCTTCCTCGGTCGGAAACAGCTTTGGCGGCTCGGCGCGGGGCTACGGCGGTACGCTGTCGCTCGATGCTACTGCGGTAACGGAGCGAAATGGGCTCCGGTTAGAAAGGTTTCGAAGATCAAGGGATACTCGCCTGTGTCTCCATAGAGGTCATGTTGATTGCGCGAGGCCAGCCGACGAGCGGCCTACGGTAGGAAAGCTCACGGACAACGCGATGCCGCCCGCCTCCCTGGCCTCCCCTACTCCGCTTGGGTTGTTTGTGTTTGCTTTTGTTCGACCTCTCGACCGGGAAGGAGGAAGGGGGCGGGTGCGTTGTAAAAGTAAAAGCGCTTTTGTTCTCGCCGCGATTGTATATTTCTCGGGAGCAGGGGGTCGGGGGACGATGGATCGTTGGGGAGCGGTGCAAGCATACTCGAAAGAAAACAAAAAATCGAGAAAGACGTGTGCTTCCGTTCTTTTTCTTCCAAAATGATCAGCCCCGAGTACAGTGGAAGCTAGGCGCTCGTTGGGCCACGTACTATGTTACGGATTTAAAATATGTTTCTTCGAAGGGAAGGGAATCTGGAGGAATTTTCAACAAATACAGACATCAACGTTTTATATGTTTTTGCTTTACTTGTGGGCCATAGCAGGGCTGGTTACAAAAAAACAATGGCATATTGCCCTCGAGAACACTTAGTCGTTGTACAAGTAATTGCCTGAACAAAAACGTACAACGACGGAAGGGTTACAACCCCCTCCCATGCGTCGATACGTCCAAACGTCGATTGTTGCAGGGAAATAAGAATATCGAAACAAATCGTGCCTAAAATTGTATCGTACGATTGTACGATACAATTTGTATCGTACAATCCCTTGTACGATTTAGTGTAGCCGATCCTGTTTAAAAAAATTCTACGTATTTCGCACTATTAATAAATAAATTTAGATTGGGATTTTACTAATAGCACATCGTTCAGTGGGCCAAAAGAAAAAAAGGTAGAAAGTCAAAAACCCGACTTTCGGTACGAAAATTTGAGAACACTGCGGTACAGCGCGAAACACATGTACGACGAAACCGTTCGATCCGACGTGCGGACTGCCGGAATGACCTTGGGGGGAGAGGGTTTTCGTAGCATCGGAGAGCGTTGAAAACCCTCGCCTCCGACCGCCGTATTGCGCGGTCGGACGTCGGATCGGACGCCTTCCCTTCGTAAGCTCTCTGCCTTTTCACTGCGATACATCCGCGGTCCCCGCAGCGCATCACCGGGCCCAAACGCACGTCACACGACACCGGATCTCACTTAATCCCCTCAACCCTGAGCTGGCATTGTGGTGGAAGCGACGCGCTTGCCGGACCAATCAGCCGCTTTCCTTTCATCACCTGACCTCATCCTCTGCGCGTGGGCGTGATCACGTGGCAAAGGTGTGGCTGGCCCAAGGAGCACGCAGCTTCCACAGCACTGTCAGCTTCGGGGTGAACAGGGTGGGGAAAGCAACCTTTGTCTGCATTTTGAGCGACGAGCTACTCTTCTAGGGGAGAATGGCTGTGCCCGGGTACACAAACAAGAGTCCTGTTTGGTTCAATGCGCGATTTATGAGTTGAGGAGGAAAGCTAAACAGGAAAAAGTTGGAAATTGTTTCATGACCCTTTAACATCAAATAACCCATGGATAAAAGAGTAGTAAAATACGCAATCTGTTTATTGTCGCTCTAGTTTCCAGTGATTGGATGTTAGCTTGTTCCAGTAAACCTGACGCTAATCTTCCAGCAAGTTTTTTTTGCACTCGTTCAATTTTGTTCATTGCACCTGCTGCGTGAGGAATCTCGAACCGCCATTCTTATCGGTTCAGTTTGGGTTCGGGTTCACGGCTTTTGGTTCAATTCCGGTTCAGCTCCGGGGAGCGGTTCAAATTAAAGTCGCTGGATACGAGGTTTAAACCGGTTCGAACCGCTAAATTGAGAACATATTTTCCGCGTTGTTTTTGCAATAGACACGATTGCCGCCGTAAAACGAGTAATTATGTAGTTTCTTATCTTTCGCACAATCAATCTTTATTTTCAAATAAAAAAATAAGAAATTGCGCTATTTAATTTCAACGGAAAGGTAAAAAAAGTCTTAAATAGCATACAAAACGTCGTGGTTATACGACTCAACATCTATTTGTTTACATCACTCACATGGAGTAATAATACTTCTTATTTGCACAAAGAGCGGGCTGTGTCCTGGAGGGCGTGCGAGCCGAAGCAGGAAGGCGCCTGTACGCGAGAGCGTCTGCTAGCCGACCCTCCAGGAAACAAAACAAGCAAAAACCAGAGAAAAAACAATCAAACAACCAGGAAACAAACAATCACAAAGTTCGAAAAATTTCCAAACAATCGTAATGCCCGACCTGTAAAACACTCCTCAGTGACGGTGGAAGCCCTCCTCGCCAGTCTTCCTCCCGCCCTCCCCCACTGAGGGCGACTGGAGGCCCCCTCGTGAAGGGAGGTTTGTCCCTTCACGGAGAAAGGTGCCGTCATGAAAGGGGGGCCCCATCGTCACCCCCCCCCCCCCCCCCCCCCCCCCCCCCCCACTAAAGGGGTGTCCAAACAGGACATTACAAAACGCACGACTCCGACAAATCGTGAAAATTGAAGCGGGCTTGAAGCGGGCGAGTCCGCTTCAATTTTCACGATTTGTCGGAGTCGTGCGTTTTGTAGTGTCCTGTTTGGACACCCCTTAAGGGAGGGCGAAAAAGGAAAGTGTGACGAGGAGAACTCTGAAACTGGCTGAAGAATATCCCGCAGGTCGGGCCCCAAGCAATTTGAATCGGAAGCTTGTCACGAAATGTGGAAGTTCGCCTAAAACACCCGTGTTTGCATGGGCGTACCACCAACCGGGGGGGGGGGGGGGGGGGGGGGGGGGGCATGGGGGGCTCTGGCCCCCCCCCCCCCCCCCCCTTAACAGCCGCCACTGGGCAGGGCAAACACTGGCCGGCGGCGCGCCCAAGGGATGCACCGCCCCTTGGTGGGGGGTTTGGTTTGCCTCTTCACTCAAACACAAGTTGGTGCGCCATTGCGTGTTTGGTACATCTTTGCGTCCGGAGTATTTTAAAAGTCTAATCTTAGTTATGCTCTTGAACAAAAGAATTAATTACAGCGCATATAAAATGATGAAATTGGTATATGTCGTGAAATATAGTTTGCGAAATACATGGCACAATATATATATGATGACGTCGCAACTGAGCTAAAAGCAACAATACACAAAAAGTTTAGGACGAGCCCTTTCAATTTACTCTTCATAGAACACTGAGCGGCAATCACAACGCTTGCTGTCCTAACCAACACTGTTTACACTCAGCACTGTCATCTACGCGAAGAATCATGCGAAAGAAGCGAAAGGAGTGATCAAAATTGTTCAATATATACGCACCCTTGTACTGAGACCGAACCTGGCTTAAAATAGCGCGTACCACAGTGAACATTTTCTTATACAGGATAAACTTGCATGGCCTGGCTGTTGATATTTGTTGTTGACTAGATGTCGGTCTATTTAATTTACAAATGAGCATCACCCTAGCTAACTGGTGATATTTGTTAAATAGAACTGAGTAGTATTTCATGCTCTACTCGATACAGCAGCTACTCGATTGGTCAGGTTCTGGCGGTCTGCTTGCGTAATCATCATAGTTCCGCCACGTGCCCCTGTGTACTTTGCTTTGTCCAGCCCGTAGACACATGGACTCGATGTTAATCACATAAACGAGGCGATAACAGGCAGTAACAATAACATGCTTGAAAAATTATAATGTGTCAGGAACACATAATTATATAAATCAGCAAATCACTTGTACACGTGTTAATCGAGGTTAAAAACACTGGAAAAAATGTGCAGAACATATCTTTCAGATAATTTGGAGGTGCATTTACTTGTGATGGATATTAACGTGTTCGGTCCTTTCTTTATGTAGTCGAATCTTCAGCCAGTAATTAAATATATGTTTACCATCATCAATAAATTTGACCGTAAGTTCCCATAGCTGTTTGAGACCAACACGCGTGAGGACCAAAAATACTCCAGCTGTCGCGCTCATTTGCAGAAACGTGCTTTTTTTGTTTGCCGTTTGGCAGCGTAAAACACCGGGTCTTGGAGTATGCCAAAAATGGCTTTGTGCTCATACGATAAAGCTGAAGGCAAGCAAACAAAATGTGCAAAAAGAGAGAGAAAAAAAACGTATTAAATGGTATTCTTCGAGAGAATCCGATTTACGATGTTTTACTGCTAAAAGAAATACATAAATATGTAATGATAATCCTAATTACACATAAATAGCGCGAAGGACAGCACGAAGGTTCTTTTATTCTTAATATAAATAAATCAGGTTTGGGCATCAGCTTGCATGAACTCGAAACTTCGCGAAATACTGCCTCGGGAGGCTAATGCTATGTTCGGTTTTACCTGAACTTGTTTTGGGACCTCATTTTACAGCTCTGTGCTTTATTAGTCATACACTCTAACATTTTATTAGGCCGCCATACATCATCGCGAGACCGCTAGTGCACAACTTTACAATTCGGACATCTACTTTTGCTCGTGTTGCGGACATCGATTTCACCTGGAAACTGAACGGTTTTACGTGGTTTGCACGTGACGTTATCAAATCAAATCAAAGCTTTATTTCCAGAAACACTGGAAGGAGTCCCAGACAAAAAGCTGTTGAGTCAGCTCGACTGGGTCTGGAACCCTTATTACATTGGCAGCAGCTTGGTAGGGCAACACTCTGCTAGCGTGACATTGGTGAAACAAAAAATAAATTAAAAATCAGAACTTTGTAAACATTATAACACTAAGTTAGGGAACAACGAAGATATAAGAGCGCAAGACTCGTTTGCTAATCATGTATATGTTTATGTTGTTTGTGAGGCATTTATTTAAAATAGTGGTACATTATAATGTAAGGTTTGTAAGTTGTAGTCTGTGCGGGAACAAGGGAGGACCTATGCTTCTCTGCGACGTGTGTTGATATCACTGTTATGCCTTACAAGCTCGGAAATAGTGAATAAGAAATCAATGAATAGTGTAGATAAGAAACGAATGGAACAAAGCAAACGATACTCATACATGCGTTTAACCGGAACTATTTGATATTGAAAAAAATAACGCTTCTGTGTGGTCTGTGTAGGAAACATCAGCAATATATCGTATTAGTTTCTTTTGTAATAAGAATATGCTTTTAAGGTTTTTTTTTTTTTTAGTAGCCCGTACAAGGTGTCAGTAACTTAAGTGGGAATGAAATAATGCGTAATCAATTTTACGTTTCATGTTGAGGGGTAAAATATTGCGGCGGCAACGAGAAACAATACCAACGACCCGAGAGAGTTTAGCTAGCAAATAATTTACATGACAATACCACGTCATATGCTTTGAAAAGAATGAATGTTGGATGACTATTTCGATTGATGAAGTACCTAGTGAGAGAGTGTAATTTATTGAAATGGGTTTATTTTTTGATCTGTATAAGATTGCTTTAGACTTGGTTGTATTTGCCTTAAGGCCGTTAGTATCAGACCACAATACAAATTTGGTAAGAGTAGAATTGGCTTGGCACAACAGTGTATCAGCCTCGGCCGCAGAGAAAAACATACTCGTATCGTCCGCATATATAACGAACGGCACTTCGTCATCAATGTTTGCTAGGTCATTGATGGGTCCAAGTATGCTTCCCTGCGGTACACCACAAAGAATACTTTGGAAAGAAGAGAAAGAACCGTCAATAGCTACACACTGTGTCCTATTTCTTTGATACGAGTGAAGTAAGGCAAGTGGTACACCGCGGACCCCATATTGAGTAAGCTTCATAAGTAGTACCGTGTGATTTAGGACAACAAACGCTTCACTGAAATCAATGAACACACCTACAGTAATCAAATTTTTTTTTCTGTATTTTGTGATATAATTTCTATTTGAATTAAACGTAAACCTTTCGGTGGACATCCACCTGGTTACGAATGACATTGAAAGAAAGGAAAAACTCTAACCAAAAATTGAAATGAAGCCCGACGTTTCAAGGCCAGTTCGGCCCCTTGATCACGGGTGACTGTTTTTGTCCCTGTCGTCGTCTTGCGAATTGCCCGGTGTTTTTGGATTCTTTGAAACGGCCGTTGTATCTGCGCGCGCTTTTTGGTTCGTAGCGCATCGCGTGACTCACCGCAAACCGGTCACGTAGGCGCTTGGAAGTGTCCCGGCTGACCGGCTGACGTTATTTTTGGTGTTCTGTGGCTTCCGCACTCTTCAGGCGAGCAATTACTGTCTGCTCCACTGAAGAGGCTCTTAAGAAAGAGGTTACAACGATCAAACACGACCTAAAACAGAATGGCTATCCTCCCAGGTTTTTGAACAACGTGTACAAAAAACTTAGACGGAATGAAACAGAAGACGTCCCTCCTCCACCCAACCGCGTATGCGTCCCGTACATCAAGGGCCCAAGCGAGACTCTCGCGCGCGTTTTGCGAAAATACGGCGTCAGTGTGACACACAAACCGGTGTCCACCATTGGACGCCTCTTCTCGCTTCCAAAGGATCGTCCCCCTAAAGAAAAAGCTCAGGGACTCATCTACAGGATCCCTTGTGGTGACTGCGCCGCCTCCTACGTTGGGGAAACTAAAAACTTCCCGGAACGTCTACGCCAGCATCAGTATGACGTTCAAAAGAATAACGTGCAGGGCAGTGCGCTGGCAGAACACGTCCAAAAAGAGGGTCACACGATTGAATTCAACAACTGCTCTATTCTTGGCACAGAAAGAAACTGGCGAAGACGCCTTTTATTAGAGTCCTGTACATCCAGAACACCAAAAATAACGTCAGCCGGTCAGCCGGGGCACTGCCAAGCGCCTACGTGTCCGGTTTGCGGTGCGTCACGCGATGCGCTACGAAGCCGATGTGATAGTCTGTTGATATAGAATGTTTACAAATAAAAAAAAAAAAAAAAAAGTGATCGAGGCGCGTAAGATTAATCTTTTCGAGTACCTTAGAAAAGACAGGTACGTAACACAGATATTGGCCTATAGTTATTCATAACCTGCCATCGCCTCCTTTATGTACAACAGTGACTTTAGTCAACCTCATGTTTGAGGGAAACTGACCAAATAATAATGGTAAGTTGTATATGTGTGCTAAGTGTGGGGCAGTTATATCCAATACAAATTTAACTGATTTTATTTGTAATTTATCAATGTCAATAATTTTGCTGTTTTTTTTTTTAGTCCTAGAAAGATGTTAAACACCTCTACTTCGTCAGTTGGTTCGAGAAAAAAAAAAAAAAAAAAACGTATCATCAGCACTGGGCTGTGCATTGGAATAGCTAGCATTAAAATGTTCCGCCAAACATGCACCTGACTACGATTTAAAACTTCATTATGCCCGTGTCCCACTGGAGCGACAGACAGAGACAATAGACAGCGACAAGCCTCAAACCCATGCAGCATGCTCGCGATGGTATCTTTGGCAGGCGTTTAGTCGTTCGGTGCTCGTGAAGTAAGCACGAGCGATTGCAAGCCTGCCAAAGATACCCTCGCGTGCATGATGCTCGTGTTTGAGCATAGCCTCCGTTAGTCTACAAAGCGTCTCAAATCGCGAAAGACTCTGGTTTGAGGCTTGTCGTTGTGGTTTGCTTCTGTCTGTCGCTCTAGTGGGGCACGGGTATTAGTAATTTTCCAGGCAACGTCAGGGCGTTGTTTAGTAGCCTCACGAAACTTTTGCTTATAATATGATGATTTTGCTTTCCTAAGCTCACATGTCAATTCGTTCCTATGTTTCTTTTAAAACATGACAGTTCGTTTTGGTCGCACTATATGCTGGTGTTTAATGCGATTTGTTCCTGCTGAAAAAAAAAAAATCGAATTCGGCGGTGCAAAGTGCACGCTGCAGAAGGTTCGCGCCCAGTGCAAGCCGTATATATTAGAAAAATTATGCTCGCTTGGTGCAGCTTCGTGAGCAACGGCGCGAGGACCTGGCACCACAAAAACGCGCCTTCTAACAAAAGTGTGTTTTTTTTTTTTTTGCAAAGAAAGTAAGTTGGCGGGGCCACGCTTTCTGGTCTGTGCCGAAGGTGCGTGGCAAAGGAACCTTTACAATACAGTATGTTTTTAACCCCCCCCTTTCCCCCACCTCCTTCCTTTTGTTTTTTCATTGCTCCTCCAGAGAATACAGTGTAGTTAAAAAATGAAAGCCTTTTACAACTCCCTGTAACGCCAAATTAGAGCGCAGCTCTTGAGGAGGAGGAGGGACGGGTACTGAGGGTCACGTGTTCTCGGGGGGGGTCATGTGATCTGGGGGTGTGGTCACGTGACCTTGGGGGGGTCACGTGACCTCCGCGGGGGTCACGTGACCCCCCAGAGGGAGTTTTCCGCTGGATTTAGCGGGGAAAATTTTCCGCTAGATTTAGCGGGGAAATTTTTCCGCTAGATTTAGCGGGGGAATTTTTCCGCTAGATCTAGCGGGGAAATTTTTCCACTAGATTTAGCGGGGAAATTTTTCCGCTGGATCTAGCGGGGAAATTTTTCCGCTAGATTTAACGGGGAAATGTTTCCGCTAGATTTAGCGTGAAAATTTTTCCGCTGGATCTAGCGGGGAAAATTTTCCGCTAGATTTAGCGGGGAAATTTTTCCGCTAGATTTAGCGGCGAAATTTACCCATAATGCACCGCGCGGTTACGGCGACGCCGACGCCGCTCAAGCCGGAAACGGGCGCCTAAGAGCTGCGCTCTAAAAGAAAAGGCGGTCTCCCGTGGAAATAAAAAAGAGCAGTGCCCACGCGAGCCTGCGGAAAAAACGAGGGGTCTCACATTGACGAGGTGGTGACCGGTGGGCCGGGGGCGCGGGAGCCCCGGAAGGAAAGAGGCGTCCGACACGGTTGGTGGCTGATGGCGTACTTATTTATATAACGTAAAACAACATGGGGGGGTCAAGCGCTACTGGGACGCAACCCTGACAACACGGGCGCAATAGAACTTGGGAAACATTTAAATACAACAAATACATTCTATTCTTGCGGGACTCCCTTCTCCGCCTGGAGGTGTTATTTTGACGAGTATATCTGTGTCACTCGTTCACAGTAATCCTCCATTGCTTTTATTTAGCACGCAACTGTGAAGTTTAAACAAAATACAGAGGTGGTTGAAGCTTGGGGAAGAACTTGAGAACGACACTCCTGTAAGACTTAGAGCGGCTGCCAACGCTCGACTATCTCTCTAAGGCAACTATAGGATCTTTCTTTTCAGGTATTCCTCCCGTACACACTTGCAGTTCTATGAAACGTTGGATCAATAAGTCACATTTAGTCCTTCTAATTCTCGAGGACAGCTTTCTGAGGCAGTTCAGCAACAACAAAAACATGTCTGGGTGTCTCAATAGTGTGTACATGTAAAATGTCCAGGACGTGAACAATTTTGTACATTAAGCAACCCGGTAAAAACTAATCCCTGACGTTGATAACTCGCAAAAACACTCATTACTTTTCCTTTCCGCGGAGTGGAAGATGCAGAAAAAATAGAGGAAAGAAACAGCCGGGTGATTTCAGATAGAACCGACCAAAGGGTGGCTGGTCGACATTTTTAAATGAACTGATGCATGTATATGCCATTGTCTAGTGTCTGGTATCAACAAACCCACACTTAGTTTCCACCAGAAAAAAAAAAAAAATTGGGGACAGGAGAAGTTGCAAGGCATGAAGAGGTGGACAGTTGCATAAACGCGCACTGATGGAAGGGGCACGTTTGAAAGTGAATAACTAAAATGATAACGTTAGGATAATTTTAATACTTTCTGGAAACAAACAATGGGTACAGCTTGCACGTAGAATATAGGTATAATGTTTATTTATATTATATTTTGTTTTCTAAAAATTGCCAAACATGCCTGCTCGAATGACAAATGGCAAAATTTGGAGGCTTGTATCTCACGAAATAATTTAATCACATCATGTACTTTTCAGATAGTATTCTATTTATATATGAATATTATTTAAAATATTAAAATATATGGTAGGTGTCTGAGTGACATTATAGTCGTGATATATTTAGGCAAACACGGGGAAAAAATCAAGCAACGAAAACTTCCGATGCGAATAAAAAAAAAAAAAAAAAGCACCACCTTTGATTTTTTTTTAATTTGGGTACCCTGTTATACTTTATTTCGGCATTCATTTCTATTAAAAACACGTTGCATTATTTGATTCAGAAAGAAGACATAACTCCCCAAAGTGGGGTCCTTTTTCAAAGACTCGTATAGAACACAGCTACCCTTAGCAGTGCACTATACGAGAAGTGACTCTGAGTTCCCGTTTCATGAAACTAACGCACATCTTTCATATATTTTTATTCAGATGAGGCTATGGATAACTATAGAAATTGTTCACTCAGTAAAAGTGAAGAGAAACTATATACAGCATTTTACATGCAGCGTACAACGAGGTATATTAGAGATGATTCGAGAAAAGACGATGCAGTGTGAAGTTTTACTTTCCAGTGTATTTTATGCTTAAAATAAAAGAAATAACTTTACTTCCACATACAAAAATAAAGATAGAATACTAAAATTGTTCAGGTTAGCTATGTATTTCAGGGGACAAACCATTTCAGGTGAGGGGTGCCACCGAGCCGATACTCTCGGTGTACGAATAGATCGTGGCAAGCCGAGGTATTTTACCCTGCGCAAGGATAACGTTCCGCGATTCTCGTATGATGATCAAATACAGATTATAAGCAATCACCAAGTAAAACAGTATGTTAAATACCCCGCGAAGAAAACTGTTATAAATAAGATGGCCCTGCATTCAAAATGAACAGTCCTTGGTGAATCAAATTTGGCACTTTACGCTAAGGCTTTCTTCGATGTACCCATTTAATAGTTTCTTCTAACCAGATCCGGCTGTCCGTGCTACATATATGTCACAGGTTCCTTCGGTTGGTGACTTGCAAAGCCGCCACGCGTGCCAAGACTGAATGTCAGGAAAGGCGCGCACCGTCAACCACTCTTTTTTTTTTTTCTGTTGACGATATTGAACATTTTCATTTTTGTCCAGATACACAATATGCACGCCTTTTAGTTTCTCGGATAGAACGCTCACCATTGTCCTGGTTGTCTGAGTTGCATTTATTGAACGTTCTCTCAGGTTGTTTAGCGTGGCCTGGTGCTTCATGAGTCCGCCAACTCCGTTGCATGCATTTTCCCATGTCCAGATGCAGAAAATAACAAGGGGCTTGTGGGCAATCGTTTTGTGCAAACTGGTGAAGCTGGTAGCGATTCTTAAAATGACTGGCAGCCCCGTCACTTACGTGACGGGGCTGCCAGCCGTCTGAGTATACCGCAACGTTGTTTTCAACCCACTCAAGCTCGTGTGAGCGTCGTCGTCACACAGGTCCTCACTGATGATAGCAAAGCTGTTTGTAGATTTTCTTGTCGTCACTACACATGTAAATATCGTAGAAAAATTTTTTCCTTGGTGGTATATGCTTGAACCCTGTCAGGAAGCGCGATGGTTCAGTTTTCAGCAAAGTCAAAATGAAAGAAAATGGTCCCGCGTTGCATTCACTGATTTTCATCGTATATCGCTTTATCATCCGCTGGTCGGATAAGGTTGGGAAATGTCCAACTTTCAACCGTTACTTGAACAACGTTTTGGAAAGTCAGAATCCAATGTTTTTTTTTGTTTTTTTTCACATGGTCGCCGGGCTTTCAAGTTGTAAGCACAATCTTTTCAGCCTCTAGGACACGGGTGGCCAGGCTAACCCGGCCTAAGAGCCGCAAACGAAACCACGAAACTTCTAAGAGCCGCGGGGGGGGAAGGACAAACTTCAATTTTGTTTAGAGACAGACCGTACGTATGGGGCACAAGGCTGTACGACTGTACTTGCGGGGGCAAAGGCTCCCAAACCGCCTGCTTTATCCTGAAATCCTTTCTTTTTTTTCTGGGGAAACGCGGATACGTGCAGGGGGGGGGGGGGGGGGGGTTCTTTTACGAGGGATCCACGAGCCGCACTTGGACCAGTAAAGAGCCGCATGCGGCTCGCGAGCCGCGGTTTGGCCGCCCCTGCTCTAGGATATGAAGTTCTTCGAGTGTAAGGGACAGGCCTTTTGGGCAGTGATCGCAGTCTCCTAAAAGACACAGACCTGTGGGTCGCACAGAAATGCTGAGTTCATTTTACCAGTGCTGAATGTTGAGCCTGTAACGTTCCCTAGAGCGGCAATACAAAGGTAATAATTAACGCAGCTGCACACAAACGCACACTTCCTGGTGTGGAATACAATGGACCCATCTAAGGCGCAAGGAATAAAATTTCGTTAGCCCAACGCCGGAATCAAGATGTTTGTCTTTGTATGCACGAAAGGCTTCTCGGATTGAGTGTGTCAGGAAGCGCTTTGGCACGAACGTTTTCGCCCCGTCGAGAATGACAAAGATCACGTCCTTCTGGCTGGGACCTTGGCGCAAACACCTTGCACCTTGTGTAAGGATCCGGCTCATACCACACGCCATGCTTTTCCTTACCTAGAGCGTAAACACTCTCGCCATGTCAACCTTTCCTAGGTTAACATGGCGACGGTGTTTAGCTCTATTGTATTTAGGTATTTATCGAGTATTTGGGGATTCTGCTGTCTGTCGCTGTGCCCCTTTGTGCCTTATATTATCGCCCGTGACGCCAGCGAGTGGGATGGCGACAGGCACGACTGCTCAGTAAACAGCCATATTTTGCTGGTTGAAGCGAACCCCCTCATCCTTGACAGCGAGCGGGGAAATGCGGCAAAAGATTGTATCGGCCGTTCTGTCGGACCTAGCGACGACTGTCGTCAACTACTTCCGTCAACTATTGCGCCATAAGCGTGATCTTCATGAGGAAATGATTGTTGCTAGCCACAGAACACTATCACGCAGAAAGGGAATGCTTGAATACGTTTTAGGGGCGAAGCTCCTTAGGGTATAGCCTTGTCCCTCCGTCCGGCGTCCGTGCTCATATAAAAAAGAAAAAAAATCTTTGCGCAGTCGACAGGATTCGAACCTGTGCGGGGAGACCCCAATGGATTTCTAGTCCATCGCCTTAACCACTCGGCCACGACTGCTTTTTTTTTTTTTTTTTAATTGCCTGCTTAGACAAGAACACAAACAGTCACATGGATGAAAACACATGCACGACGGATGGCCGACGTGCATGAGGGTTAAAAATTTCTTATATTTTCTAGCACATTCAGAACTGACACACAGTCAGGTGGACACTTCAGCGTGGCATAAACTGAGTTCAGTCTGCGGACCGTTTCCACGAAATACATCCACACAGGACGTGCATCAACATCCGCGTGCCGCACAGCCATTCTGCTTTGCCGAATCGCGTGCAAACCCAAAACCATAATAAAATCAACAGGAGTTTCACCATCTTTATCAACAGGAAGGAATCTGATGCCTTGGGGCGTTAACGGTAACTCTTTTTTGATAGCCCTCTGAAGGACATCCCAGAACAGTAAAGCGTCCCTGCAGTCTAAAAATACGTGCTCTATGGTCTCAGATTTCTGGCACAGAGAACAATGAACAGCCCATGGAACAAAAATATTTTTCTGCTCAAGCCAAACTTTCACAGGGAGGGTGTTTGTGTGTAAGTAAAAGAAAAAAAGTTTTTATACCAGGTGGGATTGCCATCTTTTTAACCCGGGATAACTCGTCTTGCCCAGGACTTGCCTGGAAAATGGACCGGTACAAAGGGACGGGGAAAACAGTTTCAATGATATCACGCGTTAAGCGCTTACGCGTGACACCCGACAGGTATTCAAGAGAAAAACGAACAGACAGAAAACGGAACGCCTCTACCACTTCTCTAAGAAAACTACCAATGTGGCGCTGTTTCCGACAACACGATGAAACGACAAACAAAGGAATTTCTTCTGGCAGTCTGGTCTGAATTACAGCTCGAAGAAATGGATTTGATTGGTCCCTAAGAAACATGAAGCGCGACACAACCTGCCTGACAAAAATGTGTGACAATGACAACCCGCCGTTTTTGACGTGACGAAACAAATTGTCGCGACAAATCCTTTCCAATCCAGACCGCCAGATGAACTCAGCAAAAACGCGGTGCAGCTTTTGCACATTTACACGTGCGCACGCCAATACTTGAAGCACATACCAAACTTTTGCAATTAAAAGATGTTACAGACGGTGGCGCGCGTAAATATAGACAACTCCCACCCACCCCACTTACTACACCTATCGCGTGTTTCCTTGACAACATTTGACCAGTACGCCTTCGAGCTTTTATAATGCTGCAACGGTATTCCTAAATACTGCGTAGGCGTTGACATAAAATTGATATCTAAAAATACACGAGGCTTCGTGGCCCACGTTCCATGCCAAAGCTCGCAACACTTTTAACAATTAACTGCGGCACCGGTCAGGTCGCAGTAATATTTTAGGTCACGAACGGCTTGTACAATACTTGCTTTGTCTCTACAGAAAATAGCGACATCATCTGCATATGAAAGTAGTTTGACTTCGGTTCCGTGGAGCGAAAAACCATTAATTAATCTATTCTTCAATATAGTTCTACAAAAGGGTTCTAAATAAACACAAAATAACAAGGGCGACAAGGGGCAGCCTTGCTTGACGGACGACTGTACGCTGATGCGCGCAGACGGCTTCCCATTAATTATGAGTTGCGTAGTACACTCGGTGTATGCCATCTTGACAAAGCTAGTTATAACTTCACCCACTCCTACATATTCTAGGATTTTGTACATTACACTGTGCTGAACCCGGTCGAAAGCTTTTTCCAGGTCAATCTGGAGCATAGCTACCTGGTCCGCCTCCTCGTCGCACAGCTCTAATAAACTTCTAGCAATATGCACGTTTGTTAAAATGGATCTACCTTTAATAGCACAAGTCTGATGCTCCCCAACTATTTCAGTAATAACATTTTGTAACCTACGGGCTAGAACTTTCAAACTTTGTAATCAACGTTACTAAGCGCAATCGGTCTATAATTTTTAACGTTCCTTAGCTTTTGGGCGTCATCATCCTTGGGTATGAGTACGGTATGCGTGTTTAGAAAAGACGGCGGCAATTTGTTTGTCATGAATGCCTCACGTATGACTTGATAAAGCTGCTCAGAAATTTCGCTTTTATATTTTTTATACAGTGCCGCTGTCAAACCATCAGGTCCCGGAGACTTTTTCGTTGGCAGTTCCTCGATGGTGCGCTCGATTTCGGCGACGCTTATCGGCTCTTCTAATCTTTCTTTCATCTCGTCGTTTACACGCGGCATCACCGACAGATAGTCGCCGAGTTGCGAGTCATTGCCACCGTCCTGCTGCAACATTGCGCTGTAGTAATCGACGAACGCCTTTTCTATAACATCGGGACGACTACTTACAAGACCACCATATTCTATTTCGACAATGCTTTTCTTTTTTTACATACTGAGCCTCGCTACTTAATGCCCGTTTGGTTGGTTGCTCACCTAAAACATACTTTCCTGCCCGCGCTCGTACAAGTGCCCCTTTATATTTTTCAGTTTCGAAATCCGCGATATTGGACTTTACGCATTTAAGCTACTCTGTGAACGTGCCGGGGTTCTCACATTCAAGGCGATGTATCCGTTGAAGATCTTCCATGAGTAGCTTTTCCTCCGCTTTCTTCCAGTACGCGAGAATACCGGAGCGTTCTATCGCACACAATTTAAATTCGCACTTAAGGCTGCGGTCCCACGGCAGCCATCTTGAACAAGGCGTTAGTTCAACCAATAGATGGCGACACGCACCCGTGGGGTGGCCGGAACATTGGTTCACAGTGGGATGGCTCAAGAACCATCACGTTCCCCTCGTGGCCTTGCTCGCGCCGCTGCCATCTGTGCTCAGCTAGCTCAAGTAGCGTGGCCCAGCAAACGGATGTATGCCAGAATGTCAGGCTGGGTATAAATTCTTCTCTGATATAGGGAGATGCGGTTCCGCGGTTGTAACGGGTTTCCGCAATAAACCTTACCAAGAAGGAATCAAATGTTGATTGACGTGTTAATATTCTATCAATGAAAATTTCTTCTGCAGGAATGCACTCTCAGTAGACTCAATCTTCCAAGACACCAGTGGAACCGGACGTCAAATAAACTGCTTCGCGATTTACGGTACTTACCTCACTATTTTAATGAAGACTAAAATAACGTCACGAAATATTGTGTTTCGCGAGGTCCGGAAGATGTTGTAAAGGTTGTTACAACATAGTTCCCAGGAAACAAACGCCGTTGCAATAGTTTCGGAAGTACCGACACACATAATGTTGTAAGTACAGCTTATGAGGAATATGATGAAAACCATCAGAAGAAATAGGAAGACGTTTATTTGCAATGAAGACGCTATGAATGAACGGCGTTTAGCGACGGCAAGTTATGAGCGTTCGGGAATTTATAAGTTCACGTGATTGCTAACTATGGACATGCGGACAATGATGACCAGTTTTGTCGGGAGATGGTGTTGCGGTGATGACCTGATATCGGACGACTCGTGGCAGACGAACAAGCAAGTTTCTTCTCAGCGAATGGTAAGTGTCCACTGTCAAGCACAACACGTGGCTACCGACGTTGTCGACGTTTCCAACACTTACCGCTTTCGACAAAAGTCCTGGCACCTGGGCTTACTTTGTAGAAAGACTCGAAGACTTCCTTGAGTCCAACGCCATCATGAACAATAACTGAAAACGATCCACTATTCAGTCGGTGGGTGGCTAAACGTATCCGCATCTGCGGAGTCAAGGTCGATGCGTACTCTAAGTGGTTGGAAGTTTACACGATGCCTGCCACGATGTCCAAACACGTCATTAACGTTCTACGGTCTCTTTTACCTACTTTTGCCCTACCGAAAATACTTTTCTCTGAAAACGCGCCAAATCTTGCTTCAAATAAAACAAACAAGTTTTTGAAGAAAAAAAAGCCGCTTACAACTCCCTGTAACGCCGAATTAGAGCGCAGCTCTTGAGGAGGAGGAGGGAAGGGCACGGGGGGGGGGGGGGGTAAACTCACCAGGGGGGGGGGTCACGTGACCTTGGGGGTCACGTGACCCCCAATGCCGATGATGTCATCACTGACGTCACTGATGACGTCATCCGTGACGATGACGATGCGGGTACCGATGACGTCATTAGTGACGTCACTGATGGCTTCACCAGTGATGATGATGATGACGATGCGAATGTCGGTGACGTCATCAGTGACGTCGCTGATGACGTCATCAGTGATGATGACGATGACGATGCGGATGCCGGTGACGACATCAGTGACGTCACTGATGACGTCATCAGTGATGATGACGATGACGATGCGGATGCCGGTGACGTCGTCAGTGATGATGACGATGACGATGTGGATGCCGGTGACGTCATCAGTGATGATGACGATGACAATGTGGATGCCGGTGACGTCATCAGTGATGATGACGATGACGATGTGGATGCCGGTGACATCAGTGATGATGACGATGGGGATGCCGGTGACGTCATCAGTGATGATGACGATGACGATGTGGATGCCGGTGACATCAGTGATGATGACGATGACGATGTGGATGCCGGTGACGTCATCAGTGATGATGACGATGACGATGTGGATGCCGGTGACGTCATCAGTGATGATGACGATGACGATGGGGATGCCGGTGACGTCATCAGTGATGATGACGATGACGATGTGGATGTCGGTGACGTCATCAGTAATGATGACGATGACGATGCGGATGCCGGTGACGTCATCAGTGATGATGACGATGACGATGTGGATGCCGGTGACGTCATCAGTGATGATGACGATGACGATGTGGATGCTGGTGACGTCATCAGTGATGATGACGATGACGATGTGGATGCCGGTGACGTCATCAGTGACGATGACGTCATCGGGGGGTCACGCGACATCGGCGGGGGTCACGTGACCTCGGGGGGTCACGTGACCTCGAGGAGGGGGTCACGTGACCTCGGGGGGGTCACGTGACCCCCCACGAGGTCACGTGACCCCGGTGGGGGGGCTCGCGCGGTGCATTATGGGACATTTCCCATGATGCACCGCACGGTTACGCCGACGGCGACGCCGACGGCGACGGCGACGGCGACGCCGCTCAAGCCGGAAACGGGCCCCTAAGAGCTGCGCTCTAAAAAAAAAAAACCGGCATCAGGCACCAAATTAGTGCACCATAGCATCCTGCAGCTAACGGGCAAGCAGAACAGATGGTGTGCGAAACGGAAAAAAAGCCCTTTTGAAGCTTACGGAAGGAGCAGTTCAGTGAAGAATCGCCAGGTTCTTGTTCCAGCAGCACGCGACGGTCTCATTTTACTCGCTAAAACACCCGCCGAAGCAATACTCGGCGGACGAAGAGCCACACCACTCAATCTCATGATACTATGGCCTACGAACGAAGATCGGGAGATTCCAAGATCGGGAGTAATGGCAGTTTATTCGGTCGGACAACTTGTCTACGTAAGGAATTTCAGCGGAAGTCGGGCCTTCCATGTAAAACTTGAGTAGAAAAGGCTCTATGTTGGTTGACCAAAAGGTGTCATCCCTCTGAATACGTTGGATATCAATGCCCTTGAGTGTAAATATAACTAAATCACAAAACTCTCTTTGTGTATTGTGTAACTGCCCTTGTATTTGATAGTAGAAGCTATGGTGGTGATTTGTACCTTTCACACCAGGCTCCTTTTTCTTATTTTTCGCCTCATACTCCTTTGTGGTTTAAGTACATTTCAAGAATCTTTTGGAACGGGGACACTTTACGTCAACGAGGCCATTTGTTCCAAGTAGTCTATCAGGGAATGCTGCTAGAAATCCGTCCCTCATATTAACGAATAAGCCGCACTTCTGCACAGTGCAGTTTTCCTGTTCCACGTACAGTTGTAAAGCAGCATCCTCATCGATTCTACCGTATTCTGTTGAGGGTGAGGAAAGTCTTTGGGTACACGATACTTGAAACAAGTCTGGCACTGTACGTTGCGGTTCGGCACCCACTAATGTCGTCGTCCTTATAGAGCCTCATCATTTAATCATTACCTCGTCACCTTATATTGCTCTTCATCAACATTAAGTACAATAGGCTACCGCCATATTACAATCCAAGAATTGAAAAATTGAGTCGTTCAGTGCTTCAACAAGTTTATTATTTATATAATGTTATTACGTTACATTACCTCGAGACGATCGACGTCCATCGTCGATCTTCAAATACTTATACCTGTATAAAAATTAGGCGCACAACGGCGGGGGGGGGGGGGGGGGGGGTGGAGGTGGCCGAGTGCATGGTCTAGCGCACACCAGCTTGGAGCACATGGAGCGAAAGAGCGAAAGCTCGCGCTGCAGAACCCATCCCGCCCCTGCCCGTTTCGATCTGGAAGAGCATCGTACCGGCGTGCGATCGTGTATCACTACTGCGTGGTGCACGTTAAAGACCCCAGGTTTGCGGTTGTACCGCACTGGCTAAATTGCTCATCTACAGCTGAGACACCAGACGCCCACTAAGCCAGACTAACTTCCGGCTGTATAAACATACACACAACAATTTGCAATTAGACGCGTAATAACAAAGAACACAGCGTGCCACCTCTTTTCTTTTGATGCCTTTTTCTAGAGCGCAGCTCTTAGGGGCCCGTTTCCGGCTTGAGCGGCGTCGGCGTCGCCGTCGCCGTTGGCGTCGCCGTCGGCGTCGCCGTCGGCGTAACCGCGCGGTGCATCATGGGAAATGTCCCATAATGCACCGCGCGAGCCCCCCACCGGGGTCACGTGACCTTGTGGGGGGGGGGCACGTGACCCCCCGAGGTCACGTGACCCCGGTGCATCATGGGAAATGTCCCATAATGCACCGCGCGAGCCCCCACCGGGGTCACGTGACCTCGTGGGGGGCACGTGACCCCCCCGAGGTCACGTGACCCCCCCGAGGTCACGTGACCCCCCGAAGTCACGTGACTCCCCTGAGGTCACGTGACCCCCGCCGATGTCGCGTGACCCCCAATGACGTCATCGTCACTGATGACGTCACCGGCATCCACATCGTCATCGTCATCATCACTGATGACGTCACCGGCATCCACATCGTCATCGTCGTCAACACTGATGATGTCACCGGCATCCGCATCGTCATCGTCATCATCACTGATGACGTTACCGACATCCGCATCGTCATCGTCATCATCACTGATGACGTCATCAGTGACGTCACTGATGTCGTCACCGGCATCCACATCGTCATCGTCATCGTCACTGATGACGTCACCGGCATCCGCATCGTCATCGTCATCACTGATGACGTCACCGGCATCCGCATCGTCATCGTCATCATCACTGATGACGTTACCGACATCCGCATCGTCATCGTCATCATCACTGATGACGTCATCAGCGACGTCGCTGATGACGTCACCGACATTCGCATCGTCATCGTCATCATCACTGGCGAAGTCATCAGTGACGTCACTAATGACGTCATTGGTACCCGCATCGTGATCGTCAATGATGACGTCATCAGTAACCTCAGTGATGACATCATCGGCATTGGGGGTCACGTGACCCCCAAGGTCACGTAACCACCCCCTGGTTAGTTTAACCCCCCCCCCCAGTGCCCTTCCCTCCTCCTCCTCAAGAGCTGCGCTCTAATTCGGCGTTACAGGGAGTTGTAAGCAGCTTTCACTTTTTAGAGCGCAGCTCTTAGGGGCCCGTTTCCGGCTTGAGCGGCGTCGCCGTCGCCGTCGCCGTCGGCGTCGCCGTCGCCGTCGGCGTCGCCGTCGGCGTAACCGCGCGGTGCATCATGGGAAATGTCCCATAATGCACCGCGCGAGCCCCCCCACCGGGGTCACGTGACCTCGTGGGGGTCACGTGACCCCCCCCCCGAGGTCACGTGACTCCCCTGAGGTCACGTGACCCCCTCCTCAAGGTCACGTGACCCCCTCCTCGAGGTCACGTGACCCCCCGAGGTCACGTGACCCCCGCCGATGTCGCGTGACCCCCCGATGACGTCATCGTCACTGATGACGTCACCGGCATCCACATCGTCATCGTCATCATCACTGATGACGTCACCAGCATCCACATCGTCATCGTCATCATCACTGATGACGTCACCGGCATCCACATCGTCATCGTCATCATCACTGATGACGTCACCGGCATCCGCATCGTCATCGTCATCATTACTGATGACGTCACCGGCATCCACATCGTCATCGTCATCATCACTGATGACGTCACCGGCATCCCCATCGTCATCGTCATCATCACTGATGACGTCACCGGCATCCACATCGTCATCGTCAGCATCACTGATGACGTCACCGGCATCCACATCGTCATCGTCATCATCACTGATGTCACCGGCATCCACATCGTCATCGTCATCATCACTGATGACGTCACCGGCATCCCCATCGTCATCGTCATCATCACTGATGTCACCGGCATCCACATCGTCATCGTCATCATCACTGATGACGTCACCGGCATCCACATTGTCATCGTCATCATCACTGATGACGTCACCGGCATCCACATCGTCATCGTCATCATCACTGACGACGTCACCGGCATCCGCATCGTCATCATCACTGATGACGTCATCAGTGACGTCACTGATGTCGTCACCGGCATCCGCATCGTCATCGTCATCATCACTGATGACGTCATCAGCGACGTCACTGATGACGTCACCGACATTCGCATCGTCATCATCATCATCACTGGTGAAGCCATCAGTGACGTCACTAATGACGTCATCGGTACCCGCATCGTCATCGTCACGGATGACGTCATCAGTGACGTCAGTGATGACATCATCGGCATTGGGGGTCACGTGACCCCCAAGGTCACGTGACCCCCCCCCCCCTGGTTAGTTTACCCCCCCCCCCCGTGCCCTTCCCTCCTCCTCCTCAAGAGCTGCGCTCTAATTCGGCGTTACAGGGAGTTGTAAGCGGCTTTCATTTTTTAAACCAGCGCAAGCTCGCGCGTTCTCTCTTTTGAGACGGTTAGAACGGTCGCACATAAAACCCGCGTTTCTCCTACCCGGCCGCTTCCTCCTCTCATTATGTGGAGTTGGTTATATAACTAAATAAGCTATAATAATGGTGTATGATTCATATTTACTTTTAGTTTCAGTTAGGGAAAAGGAGTTTCGAGGGAACTAGAGCCAATAAATGAGCTGCGCTTAGAGTATCGGCACTCTCTTCCCCGACAGTGTTGTGAACGCCGCCATTTTGGTGATTGTGCAGAGCAGGCGCAACTGCCGATCGTCATGATTCAAAAGTGCGGCATCCTCAGCATTAGATTCGGTGTTAGGAAGCTCATGTAATGTTGCTTTGCTTTGTCGCAAACTGTTTAAATTGGAGGACGGAAAAGCTTTTCTTGTGATTTCAGATAAAGCTTCAAGTAACTGGCAACCATGATTTTAAGCCACAATATGGTCAAGTGTCGCTACTCTGAAACGTAGCTTATTTAATGACTCTATTCATGCTCTTGTTCAAGAGGCTTGTATAACCTGTAGGGGCCATGAAGTAAGCCCCGTGGATTCCACAAGCCACTACCTTTTGACACCTGCCTCTTCCCCATTGTTCCCGCTTGTGCCAGTAAATTAGCTACGATTCAGAATAACGACACTTGGCCATATTGTGGCTTAAAATCATGGTTGCCAGTTATCTGAAGCTTTATCTAAAATCACAGGAAATGCTTTTCCGTCTCCCACAAATGTTTAAACAACCCACGACAGAGCATTGCAATAGTGCATCAGCTTCCTAGCACCGCATCTAATGCTGAGGAAGTCGTACTTTTGGATCATGACGATTGGCAGTTGCGCTTGCTCTGAGCAAGACCCAAAGTGGCGGCGCCCAAAACAATTTTTTGGGAACGGAGTGCCAATACTTTAAAGCTCATTTAGTGACTCTAGGCATGAAGTGAACTCGGGTGTATTCTTTTCCTCTTCGTCTTTATTGTTTATTGATTTCAACCATATCGAATAATGAACACATTATATCACGCTACGCTTGTGTAATTATTTTTCTGAGATTTATTAACCTGACCCAGTACTTAAACCATTCATTTATCGATAGTAAATCTTTCAATATATTTTTTAAATGTGAAGGTAAAAAGACACGGAGATTGATGATGATACAGACGCCAACGCCGCCCTCGGAAATTTTTTGAACATTAGAAATCAGCAGTTTGTCTGCCATCCGCCAGGTAGCGCAACAAAACACCCAAACAGTGTTTTAATGTTTTTAAAATTAGCTAAGCTCTACACCTACTAAGAAACCAAAGCAAGATCATTGTGGAGATGTAATACATCGCAATGTATATCTATTACAACCAATAAATGTTATTAGATGCCAATAAATCTGTTCGATGTCCAAACAAGATATGCGTCAAAAACAGGTAAGTTTGAAGTGCTCCTGGAGCGTTATGACTTTGAAAATGAAAAAAAGCCATCGTCCACCTCTTGGGCAACCATTGTAGCTCTAAATGTTATAAAAGATTTTATCATAGTTTAATTATTTGCTCAGCGGCATTTGAAGTACCATGACTCGAAGCACAAAAAGTGCTACGTTTGATATAAAATATCTAAACAAAAAAATTTTAAACAACATTAAATTTTTTTTTGTATATTACCAATTATAAGCACTACATCTGTAGCTAATTGCATTACCCTAGCGCTTGTCATTAAAAACATATTCGTGCTGTAAAATGTCAATTTTAGGGCAATATTTGGAGGAATGAAAAAATGAAAGCCGCTTACAACTCCCTGTAACGCCGAATTAGAGCGCAGCTCTTGAGGAGGAGGAGGGAAGGGCACGGGGGGGGGGGTAAACTAACCAGGGGGGGGGGGGTCACGGGACCTTGGGGGTCACGTGACCCCCAATGCCGATGATGTCATCACTGACGTCACTGATGACGTCATCCGTGACGATGACGATGCGGGTACCGATGACGTCATTAGTGACGTCACTGATGGCTTCACCAGTGATGATGATGATGACGATGCGAATGTCGGTGACGTCATCAGTGACGTCGCTGATGACGTCATCAGTGATGATGACGATGACGATGCGGATGCCGGTGACGACATCAGTGACGTCACTGATGACGTCATCAGTGATGATGACGATGACGATGCGGATGCCGGTGACGTCGTCAGTGATGATGACGATGACGATGTGGATGCCGGTGACGTCATCAGTGATGATGACGATGACAATGTGGATGCCGGTGACGTCATCAGTGATGATGACGATGACGATGTGGATGCCGGTGACATCAGTGATGATGACGATGACGGTGGGGATGCCGGTGACGTCATCAGTGATGATGACGATGACGATGTGGATGCCGGTGACATCAGTGATGATGACGATGACGATGTGGATGCCGGTGACGTCATCAGTGATGCTGACGATGACGATGTGGATGCCGGTGACGTCATCAGTGATGATGACGATGACGATGAGGATGCCGGTGACGTCATCAGTGATGATGACGATGACGATGTGGATGCCGGTGACGTCATCAGTAATGATGACGATGACGATGCGGATGCCGGTGACGTCATCAGTGATGATGACGATGACGATGTGGATGCCGGTGACGTCATCAGTGATGATGACGATGACGATGTGGATGCTGGTGACGTCATCAGTGATGATGACGATGACGATGTGGATGCCGGTGACGTCATCAGTGACGATGACGTCATCGGGGGGTCACGCGACATCGGCGGGGGTCACGTGACCTCGGGGGGGTCACGTGACCTCGAGGAGGGGGTCACGTGACCTTGAGGAGGGGGTCACGTGACCTCAGGGGAGTCACGTGACCTCGGGGGGGTCACGTGACCCCCCACGAGGTCACGTGACCCCGGTGGGGGGGCTCGCGCGGTGCATTATGGGACATTTCCCATGATGCACCGCGCGGTTACGCCGACGGCGACGGCGACGCCGCTCAAGCCGGAAACGGGCCCCTAAGAGCTGCGCTCTAAAAAACAAAGTAGTGCAAATATCAAAAAAGTGTATCGTTACATTCTGCTCCAACATCATCTTAACAAAACTGCTATATTGGAACCGTGGTACCTTTAATGGATCGTTCATAAAACATGAACTAGCGGAGCAAGTGAGGGTCCACGCCATCATATTCGCAATGCTACAAATGCGCATGTACAGTAAAAACCAACACGTAGATAATATCAAATGAAAGAGGATTGCATTGTTTTTCGAATGACATCAATCTCAGAAAACAGTATTTAAAAGGAGATGAGTAATGACCTGCCAAAAAGTACCTAAACTTCCACATTCTGTGGGACCGTGGCCTTAAACCATTCCCATCTCTCACTCGCGCTTTCACTTACTCCAGCCATCTTACTAAATAATTCCTCAACGGCCTCATTAAACACATCGTCCTCGAGAAGGCTATTATTAAGCTTCCACATCTCCCACCGCAAGTTGGTTTTCCTCTTTCCGCTCCCACCGAGAACAAATGAAACCAATGCATGGTCCGAAAAGAAAACTGGGGCCACATTGTAACCATCATGCCCTGACAAGAGACCAATAGACACGTATGCCCTATCGAGGCGAGCGTGACAAGAGGATTGGTAGTGCGTGTAACGCAAACTCGTGTTGTTCCTCTGAAAAGTCGCGACATCAACTAAACTGAAATTTATTGTCAAATCTTTCAGCACCTTCGTGCTGTTATCGTCATAACGTATTGTACTAGATCTGTCTCGCGTGTCACAAACACAGTTGAAATCACCTATCATTAGAATACTACTTTGACAATCTAAATATGACCCCATACTCTGAAAAAATATTTTCCTTTCACTTGAAGCGTTTGGCGCGTACACATTGATTATTCGATATTCGACGTTATTAACATTGCAATCACAAATAACGAATCGACATGCACTGTCGGCAATCACATTTTGAACTTGTGCGTTTAACGACTTCCTTAAAAACAACATGCAACCTTCTGACAGACCATATGCGCGTGACACGCAAACCTCAAAACACGGTAAAAAAGGCGCCAACAGGCGTACGGTCTCTTCATCACTGTGAACTTTTGTCTCCTGAATCGCGAGGACGTCAATGCCTTTATCAATAAGAAGCCTTTGAACTTGGTATTGCTTACGACGCGAGGCGAAACCTCGCACGTTCAGCGTTCCTACCTTCAGGATATCGGCGACTTTAGGCGTCCTCGCGAGTCAGGGACTCACCTCGTCTAGAGACCCAGAGGCGCTGCACCTGTACAACATCAACCAGCCGGCTTGTTCGGTCCCCTGGGATCGGACGCAGGGCTGGAAGGAAGTCGCACTGGCCTTTTCTTTTGCAGGGCTGTCTTCACAGGAGGTTCTGCCGCGCTCGAGTCTCCCCTGATCTTTTGGGCGTCGGTACTCCTGTTCCCGAGGCCGCTTCATCGTTAGCGCGTTGACACTAGCGTCCACCATGTCAACCTCATTCACCGGCGGCACTGCAGTTGCCGTCGTCGACTTATCGCCCGGTGATGCAGCCTTCGTTGTCACACCTCCCTTGCTCCCTGTCGCCGAGTCAGGTTTTGCCGCAAACACAACGGCCGACTGGTTAACCACGGGCTTCGGCTGTCCACCCGATGCGACTTGGTCAGGTTCCTTTGTAGCCTTTTCCACGGGCACCTCGGCGGACGAACCCACTCCTTCGACCGCCTCTTCCGCGTCTGCCTCGTCCATGTGGTGTTCACTATTGGCCTCTCCTCCTCCAGGACCCGTAGCAGCTGCGTACGTTTTCACGCAATGCTCGGCGTCATGGCCAAACCGGTAGCAGCTGCCGCACTTGGGCACCCGACATTCACGGCGGATGTGGCCCATCCGTTCACAACGCAAGCAGAGTGGAGCCCTGCCCGGCACCACGACGAGTACCATCCCGCCAGCGATGCGCATCTGATGAGGCAGCTTGTCTAAACTCAGCCCAGGCTTAAGCCGGATGACAGCGGTGCGAGTCATTGACCCGCAGCCCACAACTCCCTGAACTCTCCACTTTTCGATCCCTACCTCGCCCACATGTCCGTAGGGTGCGAAAGCCGCCCTTACCTCGTCGTCCGGCACGTGGTAAAGCAGCCAGTGCAGCTTGATTCGAATGTCCCGGTTTCCCGGGTCAATGCTGACGCAGCGATGGCCTTTAACGACGAGGTCTCCCGCCGCAAGGATCTTCCGCTTTCCGTCGAGTGACTTGAAGGTCACGGCCCAGACGTGGTTCATTTGGTATGCCCCCAAGGCGAGAACCTCGGGGAGCAGTCCCAGGTGGCTCAGGGTGTCGCGGAAGTCCTCGACGCGGTACGGACGGCCACGAACATCAGCATGAAGAAACGAGGTGTTTAGCACCGTAGGCCCAGTCACCGCGGCCCGGCTGGGCCGTTATCGCCGCTCCGACGGAGCTCATGATTCGCCGTCCGTACCCAACGAGTGCCGGAAGAAGAATGTCTCGGCCACGACTGCGGCACAGAGTAGGGGGCTCTGAGGTGTGGTAGTAACTCAAGAGCTGGGGATGTCATGGAGGAAACGTTGCATGTAGCCGCTCAACGTCTATACAGGAGAGGGCGCTGCGGTCATATGTCCAAATGCGTAGATAACCACGTTCCATACCACACATTCTCTTTCTGACATAGGCCGTTGATTTAAGCGGTGGAGATGCGTACCCACGGCTTCTAGCGGATCCAAGCTGATCCGCTAGAAGAACCACTGGTTCTGCATTTCACCGACCATAAAACAGTAATAATGAAGTCGAAACGCAACCCGGAACTCAGCACTACCTATGAGCAATAAAAAAAGCAGCACCATCAGCACTACCTATGAACAATAAAATTGTATCATCTGCACCACCCCCCAATAAACATCATTCACCACGTGGAGATACGGTCATTTTTTTTTTATTTCAGATATAAGTCAGGGATATATAAGAGAGAGAGATGGAGATAGAGGGGAAGAGAGAGGAGCATATAGTGTCGTAGAAAAATAAAGTAAACAAAGTTCTCAGTGGCCAATGGCTGCAGGATCTTTCCTCGGATCACTAGTTCGTAATATGATAGCTCTTTGTACACAGTGGTTTTCCTCACTTTTACTGTGTGAACGATTTCTATATTTATCAATGGCCTCATCTGAATAAAAATATATGAAAGATGTGTGTTCGTTTCATGAAACTGGAACTCAGAGTCACTTCTTGTATAATGCACTGCTAAGTGTAGTCTTTGAAAAAGGACCCCACTTTGGGGAGTTATGTCTTCTTTCTCAAATAAATAATACAACGTGTTCTTATAGAAATGAATGCTGAAACAGAGTATGACAGGGCACCCAAATTAAAAAAAATTGAAGGTGGTGTTTTTTTGTTTTGTTTTTTGCATCGGATTATTTTGTTGTTTGATTGTTTTCCCATGTTCGCCTAAATATATCACAACTATCGTATCACTCAGATACCTAATATAAATTTTAAATAATAGCTATATATAAGTAGAATATTATCTGCAAAGTATTATGATGTCGATTGAATTGTTTCGTGAGATACAGGCCTCCAAATTTCGCCATTTGTCATTTGAGTATGCGTGTTTGACAATTAAAAAAAAAAAAAAAAATATATATATATATATATATATATATATATATATATATATATATATATCCATATAGGGCTTTGCGGCCCATCATCGGGCAAAAGAACCCGTGCTCTGCGCCCGGCGCGTACCGTGCGCGCGAGCCACGCTCGAGGCTCGGGGCTCGGCAGTACGCTGGCGGCCATCAGAAAGTAAAGGTGTGTTTTTCTGAGATCTGCCTCGTTGGTCCTTCTTGCGGGTGAGCAGTAGCACCGAACATTACATTATTTGGCGCTCCACGCGAGGCCTACTGCTCCCCCGCGGGTTGGACCGCAGGCTTTTAGCCCGTTTTAGGCGTCTTCGCCTGGTTTTTCTCGCTTTTGCCATCCCCGATAGGCCTACGTGGTCGTTCGAGTAGGCTTCGGCCACCTGACGCCATCTTTGCCATCGGGGCTTGGCCGTTGTGAATAGTGAGCATATTGTAGTATGTTGCGTGTTCTTCTTCTGTTCTTTCGTGTTTTGTTCTGTTTTTGTGTTGGGCTGTTTTTCTGCGGTTGCTTCTGTGATGCAGACCCGCCAAAGAGCCGCCGCAGACCAAGGCGAGACCGGAGAGGGGCCTGACCCGACGTCCCTGAACCTGATGGCTTGGGTGGCCAACCTCTGCAACACGGTCGCACAACGCCTGGTCCTAGCAAAACACGGACCCCAAGGCAAGGTCCACGGCCCCAGGTGCCGGTTCCGTTGTACACAGGCTACGACGACCGGAAGTCCGTGGCCGACTTCCTGGCCGAGCTGGCGGCCTATAAGCTCGCCACGGGAGCCTCGGACGAATACGTCCTTGCGCGGGTGCTGCCCGTGGCGTTCCAGGCTAGCGCCGCGCGCTGGTGGCGCATCGTGGCCCCCTTCCTCACCTGGGAAGACTTTCGGCGGAAGTTTCAAGATGAGTTTCTTCCACCTGGGTACCAGTCTCGAGTCCAGCGAAAACTGGAGCGCCGGATTCAGCACCCGGACGAGACCCTCGTCGAATATGTACGGGTGATGCAGGAGCTCTATGACAGAGCCTGCCCAACGACGTCGGAGTCGAACAGGGTTGCTCGGGTGATGCAGCAGAGCCACCCAAGATTCCGGCCCTACCTGCATGGCCGCACGTATTCCACCCTGGAGCAACTGGCCCGGGACGCTCACGGCATACAAGAGACGCTCCTGGCCGAGCTGCAGTATCAGCCCCCGCCACCGCCTAAAGAAGCTCTTGAGCCGTCTTGTGCCTGGCGAGCTCCCGGGCCCAGAAGAGGTCCGACTCAGCGCCAAAACCTTGATGACGCGGTCTGTCCTCCCCGTGCGCTGGACTCCTACGCCTTCGGGCAATGGGAGCGCGGGAGACCACTCGATGGTTCGGACCCCAGGCTACGTGCCGGGCCGGCTGGATCGAGACTACGGCAGGGTGAAAGCCGTTTAAGGTCCTCCCCCGCAATGCCAACCGGGGCACCGATCGCTGGTCCAACGAGGGACACCAAGAAGGGCCGCAACGACAAGCGCAGGCAAGCCCGACGCACGGCCCTGACCGGCGCAACTCGGTCCGGTGCTTCGACTGCGGTCGCCATGGCCACTTCCGGCGTGACTGCCCCGACCTGCGGCGCAACCGTCCTGCAGCCTCGGGAAACGAGTTGGCCCCTGAAAGCCTGCCGGCCGCGGTGACCATGGACAACTCACCAAACTTCTATCGGTATGTCGAATTCAGCCTGACCTTGAGCTAATTGAGCCTCGTATGAAAGTTACAGTGCTCGAAGTAGCTGTGGCAGCGCTGATTGATACCGGTGCGAGTCTGTCGCTTATTGGGGACTACCTGATTGAACGCTGCAAAGATCAGAAAGCCAACCTGCGCGAGACTAACGCGCGCTTACAGCTAGCGTCAGGACCAGAAATGCTCGCGAGTCAAGCCGTGAGGTTACAGATCGGGTTCAACGAGAAAAAACGCCGTCAGCGCTTCGTTTGCTTACCTGGTCTCACGGTACCGATTATTTTGGGGCGAGATTTTATTTTCGGGGAGAACCTGGTTCTGGACTTTCCGAACAAAGGCTACCGGTTAGGTAGCGACTCGAAACTGATCCCATTTACCAGACGAGAGGATTGTATCATCAGTGTCGATAGCGTTGGCGTTATAACGCCTGTTTTGCGACTCCCATGTGCGGTAAGCGATTCTTCGTAGGAGTGTCCTGCTACGGACCAGCAAAAGCGACGTCTCCAAAGACACTTGGAGGAGTTTTCGCCGATGTTCACGGAGAATCTCGGTAGAACCGGTGTCCTAAAGCATTTAATTGACACCGGAAATACACGGCCTCTATGCTGCAACCCTCGACCAATCAGCGTATACACAAGCGAGCCCTGCTGGACAAGGCGCTCCAAGAGATGATCGACACGGGTGCAGTACGTGAGTCACAGAGCCCTTGGCCTTTCCGATCGTTTTTTTTGCCCCCAAGAAGGATGGAACGGCTCGGCTTTGCGTCGACTATCGGCGCCTGAATGCCATAACCGTTCGTGACGCGTACCCGTACCCCTCGATTGAGTCGATCATGTACAACTTGGGAAACACGAGTTTTTTCACGACTCTTGGCTGCAGTCGCGGTGTCCTCCAGATAGAGGTCGAACCCGCTGACATTAAGGAAACAGCATTCACATGCTACAGAGGGTTGTACGAGTTTGTGCGCATGCCTTTCGGCTTGAGGAACTCTCCTGCCACATTCCAGCGTCTTATGGACATTGTGCTTGGAGACGCACGGTACAACTACGCCATGGCATATATGGATGACGTAGTAGTCTTTTCACGCACGTTTGAAGAACATCTTGTGCACCTTCGGACTATTCTCGAGCGCATGCGGAATGCTGGTTTGACAGTTCACCCGGGAAAAATGCAACTGGCAACATCTAAGATTAATCTGCTCGGTTTTGTAATCGACGATGGATCGCTTCGCCCTAATGAGGACAAGCTGAGGGCCATAACTGAGTTTCCTCCCCCACATGATGCAAAAAGTTTGCAGAGATTTCTTGGCATGGTTGGATTTTACCGCCAGTTTATTCCCCACTGTGCAGAGATAACGCGGCCTCTGAACGAACTGCTGCGCAAAGGCGTCAAGTGGCGTTGGACGGAGGCACAACAAAATGCTTTCCTTCAACTGTCCACAGCTATTGCTAAGACAGCATCTTTGAAGCTCCCAGACCTCAACCATCCGTTTGTGCTGCAAACCGATGCGAGCGGCTACGGTTTAGGTGCTGTGCTGCTTCAAGACCTTGATGGTGTCTTACGACCCGTTGCGTTTGCTAGCCATACGTTGACAGCAGCTCAACGAAATTACAATGTTTGTGAGCTCGAGTGCCTAGCCATCATATTCGCCTTGCAGGAATTCAACATGTATCTTGATGGCGCGCGCTTTGTGATCTAGTCGGACTTCAGCGGCTGGAAAATCCGGCAGGACGATTAGCACGCTGGGCACATACGCTTCAGAAATATGACTATACCATTGTGCACAAGCCATGCTCACAAAACAAAGTTGCAGACGCTTTGTCGCGCGCTCCGCTCGGCGAAGAGCACGTGCCCGAGGATGCCAATGTTGTGGCTGGGATAGATGCTGGCTCGCGCTGGGGCACTTTGATTAGCCGAGATGAGCTTCGTGCTGCACAGCAGAACGATGGACTTTGTCGCAGGGTCTCTGAGTGGTTATCTTCACGAGACCGACGTGGCAACAGAGACGCTGACATGGGTTTTGACTCGTACTTGCTCGCCGAAGACGGCCTGCTCCTCCGGTACATACCTCAGATCGACGACGAGGAGGGTGGCTCCACAGACATTCCATTTCGAGCCGTGATACCTCGCCGACTTCACACGGCCTACATTAAATACTACCGTGACTCTGCTTTGGCTGGTCACAGTAGTGGCTGCAAGACTTTTGAAAAGTTAAGCCGTACTGCAACTTGGCCAGGAATTCGTCAGGACATGCTGAGGTACGCTCGTTTATGCCCGGTTTGTCAGAAAGCCAAACCGTGCGGTGGTCAGCCCCCTGGTCTCATGCAGCCAGTCGTGAGTCGATCCCCATGGGAATGTTTTGCTGTCGACGTCATGGGCCCTTTCCCACGCAGTCCGCGTGGCAACCAGTACTTGTTGGTTGTCACGGATCACTTTAGCAAGTGGGTGGAGCTATTTGCATTGCGATCGCTGACGTCCAAGAAAATCTGGTCTTGTCTGATGGAGACGTTCACACGCTTCGGATTTCCGGCGAAATTGATTAGCGACAACGCTACTTACTTTGCCAGCAAAGTGTTCCGAGACTCATGTGCCGCATTGGGCGTACAACACAAGAGGACGTCTCCCTATCACCCACAGGCAAACATCACAGAGCGGGTGAACCGAAACCTGAAATCGATGTTAATAGCTCACACAGAACGTCACCCTGACTGGGACTCAAAGCTCCCAGAGCTCGCGTTCGCAACACGCACAACCGTTAACCGGTCTACTGGTTTTACGCCAGCTTGCCTTAATTTCGGAAAAGAGCTGACTTTCCCTCTGGAAAATATTTGCACGACCAACACTCCTGGCGCTGCTCGCTTATATGGTCAGTTTGCAGGAAACCTGCGACGCAGACTTAGGGACATCGTTCGTGATGCCCGGGAGAGCTTGGACGTCGCACGGCTTCAGCAGGCTGAGCAGTACAATCGTGGCCACCGGGACGTGCAATTTGAAGTTGGAGACCTTGTACTCCGACGGACACACCCACTTAGTGATGCCTCCAGAGGTTTCACAGCTTCCCTGGCAAATTGGGATGGTCCGTATCGAGTGCGAGACAAGGTCTCACGCCTCACGTACATGCTCGTTCATTGTGAGTCTGGACGACTCGCTGGACCTGTTCATGTCACCAACCTCAAACGATATTATGAATCGGACGACGAACTTCTCTCGCAGGTGGAGAGTGATGCCGATCCGGGTTATACTTAAAAATAAACTTAATTCTGCGAGGACTCTTTTTGATGTTGGTGACGAAGACGAAGATGAAGACTTGGAACATGCGCGTTGCAATAGGCTTTGGCGAGAACTAGTTTCCGCACCATACAGATTGTGCGCGTAGTTCTGTGCGATATACACCGATAGTGTGCTCGCAAATTTAGCTAGTCTATTGCCGCGCCCAACGTTACCAACGTCCAATGTCTCAACGTCCTTGATGAGCCACGTGGTTTCGGGGACTACGGCAAAGCGACAGGCAGCCGAGGACCCTCTACCGGCCCTAGCTACGCCGCCAGGCGCAAGAACTACGACCACGGCGGGACCTGAAAAAGCCAGATCAGCAGCCTCGGCAGCGGCTACAACGACGGCTACGGGGCACACCAATGGAGACCAGGGCCGATACGAAGGTCCACCTGAGCGTTACGCTGCCGGCCACGGCCTTGGGGGTGCCCACTCGTCCTCAGGCGGTGGACCCGCATCAGGGGTCCCTGCTTCTGTTGCACGGCCTCAACTCTAACCAGATGAATGCCGAGAAGCTCTTCAACCTGCTCTGCCTGTACGGCAACGTCGTCAAGATCACGTTCCGGAAGAACAGGAACGGCTGTGTCATGGTGCAGATGGAGGGCCACCTGGCCAAGCAGAGAGCAGTGCGTCACCAAAACAACGCACAGTTCTCTGACATCAAAATGCAGATCGGGACTTCATTGGCAACTGCAACAATCTCATCACCAATCCGGAGGCGGCCTCCACGAACCGCATCCGGCCGCCTGAATCGTCACAACCCCCTTCTCCTCTACCACCAACAACCAGAGAGGACAGCCACGGAGCCAGAGGACAGAGAAGGGGGAGGGGGGGGGGGGGGGGGAGTTTGTGGGCTTTGCGGCCCATCATCGGGCAAAAGAACCCGTGCTCTGCGCCCGGCGCGCACCGTGCGCGCGAGCCACGCTCGAGGCTCGGGGCTCGGCAGTCCGCTGGCGGCCATCTAAAAGTAAAGGTGTGTTTTTCTGAGATCTGCCACGCAGGTCCTTCTTGCGCGTGAGCAGTAGCACCGAACACTACAATATATATATATCTCTCTCTCTCCCTCTCTCTCTCTCCCTATATATATATATATAATTAAAATATAATTACTATATCTTTGAAGCAAACAGCAACCATAGTGTGTTTCTAAAAAGTATTGGCATTCTTCTAATTTTATCGTTTTAGGTTTCAAACATGACCCCTCCATCAGTGCGCATTAATGAAACTGTCCTCCTGTTCATGCCTTAGGATTTTTCCTGTCCCCCGCATTTTTTTTTCTGGTCAAAACGAAGTGTGGATTCGTTTATACCAGACACTAGACAATGGCATATAAAAAAAATCAGTTGATTTAAAAATGTCGACCAGCCACCCTTTGGCCGATCTTATCTGAAATCACCCACCTCTTCCCTCCTCTACTCGCTATTAGAATATGCGGCAATATGATCTGACACTAATTATATTCAGTCAGTTTTCATCGTAGTTGGCAAAGCATAGATAGAGCTTGGGCTGAGTTTCAGACACTGTTAGAATTCGGCTATTCTCATCTTTGATTGAACACGAGCCATTATCTGAATGTTTTGCGATGTTGATCATCATGAACCCGAGCGCCCGACTCGGGCTGATAACAATCGAGTGCGTCACGGTGCCACATTGACTCACGGTGCGAAGTCGTGATGTCATGTGACGTCACGGTGTTAACGCTAATGGCATTCTCAGTTGAAATCGACTTGACGCAGTGAGTCACGTGACGTGACATTACTCGGCAGCAGGCACGTAGCCAGGGGGGAGGCCCATGGGGCCCGGGCACCCCTCGAAATCTTCTATTTTGCTGGGACCTCCTCTCCCCCATCCCCCTCATACAGCATTTTGTCATAGGCGGGCCCCCCTCGAAACAAAATCCTGGCTACGTGCCTGCTCGGCGGCATATCTCGACAAAATAACGTCACGTTACCAGGTGACACATTATTATTCAGTGTCAATACAAAAACCCACAATTTTTTATACCTTCCAATTCTGTATATGACGATTTGATCAATACATAGGAATACAGCTGCCAATTTTTTTATTGCCGAATTATCATTTTATGATGCTAACAAAAGAGAAGTTTACCGTGAACCGTTTTCAACCGGTTACCGTTACACATTTTTCCGGTTCAGTTCCGGTTTAGTTCCAAGATGGCGGTGAAGATTTCGGTTCGGTTCAGTTCCGGCATCTACAGCATGAATTGGAGCCATCTGAAAAGAAAAAAAAAAGCTTTTTGTATTAGTCTGGGTGAGAGACGCGTGTAAAAAAAAATTAATTTTATGCAAAAAATTAATTTTTTTAGAGCAATAATGACGGCGCGAGACGCGATTTAGTCGACAGTCACCTCCTTTCCACTTGATTTCTCACTCGGCATTTCGGGTGCGTGGAAGAGAGGGAGATCGACTTCGCCTTCACGACCGAGATGGTCATTCCGGAATGACCCGTGACGCCACAAACTTCACGCGCAGAATTTCAAATAAACCTCTCGCCGTCAATATTGCTGCAAACATTTTTTTTTCGCGTATTTTTCTTTCTTTTTCGACACGCGTGTCCCAATTAGTCTGTTTAAAAGAAACATTTTTGTTTCTTTTTAGGGACCTTTTAACGACAGACGAACCGTCTCGCTGGCTAACCACCAGGCTTGCGCTCAGTAATAATCAATCCATTGGTGATTACTAATGTTTACGTTCGTGCCAATTTAGATTGGAGGCGTAAGTCGCCAAATATATCCTTTCTGATGGAGTCTAACTAGGCCCGTGGCCGTGGTGAGCATCGGGGACATTACATATTGCCGCGCGCAGGGTCACGGACTTGTAGAAAATTCTCGTTTATTCTTGCTGCGGACATAACATCCCTACTTTTGTTGTTCTAGAAAGTGCTTGTTCATTCTCGTCCCGAGCGCGCTACGCTCGAACCTTCTCCGCCGAATCTTCGAGATCGTGACTCACTCTAGATAAGAGGCCGTCCGCGACCTTGTCGAGTCAGAGATCCGTCGCATGCTTCGTGCCTGACTAACACGAGAACGATCTCGTCGCCTTCAGGCATTCAGTTGGTTGAGTTAGCTGCATCGCTGCAGTTCGTCGCGTCGACAGCTATAGTTCGGATCGAGATCGCCTTTCACGGCATCCCGCCTTCGCACCGCCGCCCTCTTGATACTTTTTCGGGTGGCTCCCTGACCGTCGTTGTGCGCCAGATCAACTGCTCGCAAACACAAGCCTGGGAAGTAGACATCCCTCGCCGACACCACAAGACGACCAACGGAACAGCGACTGCTCCCACGTTCAGCCCCTGGGAGGACGGAGGGTATCCTCCGGCCTCCCATACTCATGCTCTCACCGGCGTCGCAATTTCGGGCTTCCGTCGCCATGGCTACGCCCCCAATTGTGATTGCGGAACACGACATCAGTGCGAACACAACGGCAGCCGGTTATCTCGACAACGGTCAACAACCTGCGGAAGCAGGGAAAAGTGGCAAGCTCGTGGACGGCAGCAAAGGAAACCATGACAGCTCAACTTCCAACGACACTTCTGACTCTGACATGACTACATCAGGCCCAGAGGACCAAGATGACGAGGACTTTATTTCTGTGAAGACAAGACGCAAACGGAAGCGCAAAATCGAGAGCACCAGTGATGAGAAAAGCGGAAAGAAAGAAATCGTTTCACTCGGTCTGACGGTTATCTTCGCACCGCAAGACCCGACGATACTTCTGAACAAGCTCAATGGCCTGAAGCTCACGGAGGCTCTAAATAGTCACGCCCCTACCGAAGTTGGTGAAATTCGCTGCAACAAGAGATTGAACATACTCGCGGTGGACACACGAAATCAAGAATCCACAGCGTCCTTGCTGCGAATCAGGAAGCTCGTCGGCATTGCAGTGCGGGCTTACGAGCCTCGGAATCCGAACACTGCTGTGGGCATTATTCGGGACGTTGACGCAAGCATCTCGGAGAAAGTGTTGCTTCGGAACCTAAGCGCGAACACGACGAAAATCACGCAGGTGCGTCGTTTTGCTGACACAGAAACGGTTCGCGTCACTTTCGCTTCTGCGACCCTACCGGAACACGTATTTCTGGGCAGAGTACGACATAAGGTCGAACTATACGTTGATCGACCAGCGCAGTGCAGGAAGTGTGGCAAGTTTGGACACGTCAAGGCAGTTTGCACTCGCCCCGAGGTGTGCACCAGATGCTCTGGCTCCCACGCGAGCGAAAGATGCGAAGCCGAAAGGGCCAAGTGCGTAAACTGCAAGGGCGCACATGAGGCAACCTCGAAAGACTGTGTGATCTGGCAACAAGAACGAGCCGTAAACAAGTACAAAACAATTAACAAAGTAGACTTCAAAACTGCCCGAGCTGCCGTCCGAAGCCGCGGCCAGCGCAACATCGAACACGACAACGTGATCGTTCTTCAGAATCGTTTCAGTGACCTTTATGATGAGACGCAGGACCTCCCCTCCGAGCAGAGCAACGCATCACAGAGTGAAACACGGTGTTCGCACCCTGCACGGCGTGCATCATCAAACCCTGAACCAGTCTCTCGGGAACTAGGTGCATCGAGAGAACAGCGCGTTGGAGCCTCCAGATAGCATTAGAGAGCAAGGTACATCCCAACATTCATCGCAGCGCACAGCACAGCGGAATTCATACAGTCATGCGCTCCGCACTGCCTCTGCTCAAGCGCAATCACAGCCAACCAGCAACCGTAAAACCTCCCGAAGCGCGACCGGCAACGAACAGCAGCCTGATATCCTCACTGGGAACCCTTGCACGAACTGTAATGCCAGTGGTCACGGAACTTCTGAAGCCGTTTGACTCCTCTGTGGTGCGAGCGATTCTCCAAATAATTACGCTGGTTCAGCAATGGCTCTGCGATGGAGCTTGCTAGGCATCAAAATTCCACAAATGAGTTACCTACAGCACACGCAACGAGCACCACAGGTATCGTACTTCAAGAGCACGCTAGACAACGACGTCTAGACTCTGTAGAAGAACTTTTTATGCATCAAATATACCGCGAATGCACTGTGCTCTAGTGGAACGTGCGCGGCCTACGAAACAAACTGCCTGATATACGGGACTTTGTACGAAAGTATGAAACGCCCATTGCAATCTTTATGGAATCAAATGCATCTTCAACGCTCCGCATCTCCGGATATGAGTGCCATCATTCCTTTCCTGATCGGGAAAAAAGTCGTATCACCATGTGTGTGCGCACAGACATTTCAGTTGCCAGGAAAGAAGTTGCCCTTCACACTACAGCCCTTCACACTACAGCCGATTACGTTGCCCTTCACACTACAGCCGATTACGTGTGTCTCAAGCTTCAGTACAAAAACATATATTTCACAATTATCGCGATCTACATTCCGCCAAGAGTGCATTTCTCTGGCGAGGAAATTCAGGCCGTGGTGCAGGAAATTGATGGACCCTTTCTTCTTTGTGGCGATGTCAACGCACACAACCCGCTGTGGGGCGGAGATAAACTTGATGCGAGAGGATGACTCCTAGAAGACATCTTCAGCTATTGGAACATGGGGGTCCTTAATGATGGAACATACACTTTTCTTCGGGGAGAGCTCAAGAGCGCCATTGATATCACTGCGGTTTCTGAGGACTTCCGTCTTCCCGTCCGATGGATGACAGATCTTGACACCAGGGGCAGCGACCACCTGCCTCTACTCATCTCCCTCGACGGCTTTGGAGGAAGAAGGCACAACCGAACAATTCCATATACAGACTGGAGTCATTTCAGAAACGAAACAGAGTCAGCATATAAAAATAGTGCAGGAGATACAGACATCACTGCCAGCATAACATCATCATTGACATCCAGCACGAAAATGGCGAAACTCCCCGCCAAATACCTTGCGATCGACGGAGATTATGACAAGTTGCGAGCGGTTCGACGTCGTGCTGAACGACGTGCCAGGCGAACTGGTAAAGCCGCGGACTGGGCGGAAGCACAACGAACCCTGGCGGTCGTACGACGACACTTAATTCGACTCTCTATGCGACGTTGGAGAGGTACCTGCGGTTCAATGGACCCTCACAAGCCGTAAACGAGACTATGGAACGTGACCCGAGGTCTCAAGAAAACACCAAGGCAGAAGTTTCCCTTCCGAGCCTTGGCACTTTCAAAAGGAATCACTGAGCGTGCTGCAGCCAATGCGTTCTGCCAGCTCCAGCAGCGGCGCCCTGCGAGCGGTTTGTCACACGAGAAAACCACTGAAGCCGCCGTGCTACCGAAGCTAGACGAGGCTTTTACCATGAGGGAACTCAAAAGTGCCCTACAGGAGTGTTCCCAACACACCTCTCCAGGCCCGGATGGTGTTATATACAAGGCGCTAGCCAATCTGGGACCCCTCGCCCTCGGTGCCCTTCTGCAACAATACAACGTCAGTTGGAACACAGGACAGCTCCCAGAGTCGTGGAAGAAGTCTCGCCTCGTTCCCATCCTGAAAGCAGGAAAATCGCCTCTGTCGCTTGAGTCATACTGCCCCATTGCGCTCTCCAGCTGCATTGGGAAGTTGATGGAGCGTATGATCCTAAACCGTCTGCTCTGGTACCTCGAAAAGACAGGGGTCTTCCCCGAGTGCATGTCGGGGTTTCGTCGTGGCCGTTCTGCCATTGACGGCGTCGTGGACTTAGTCTCAGATGTTGAACAGCATCGGAGCCGTCGTCTCTCTACGGTAGCTGTGTTTCTGGACATAAAGGCTGCTTTCGACAGCGTGGAACACTCAGCAATACTCACGTCCCTCATTAAACTTCGCGTACGTGGTCGAATCTACAACTGGATCTTGGACTACCTTCAAGGACGCACAATTTACCTAACCACGACAGAAGGAAACAGTGACTGTTTCTCCGTAACTGCCGGCGTTCCACAAGGGGGAGTCTTGAGCCCCACACTCTTTAACGTCGTCCTGGCCCACCTGCCGCAGGAACTTTCAGAGCATGTAAAGATGTCGATGTATGCCGACGATCTGTGTATCTGGTCTTCGGGCCCGAACCGCGCAGTAATCTGTGGAAGGCTCCAGAGAGCACTCAGCAGAATCGAAAGATACCTGATCTGCAGAGGCCTACACCTGTCGCCCAGCAAATGCGTCGCTATGGCTTTCACCAGGTGAAGTTGCAAGCGTTCTCCCATACACATAGGAGAGCAAATTATCCCCTACGTCAACAAGCACACGTTTCTTGGAATAGTTATCGACAGGCGGCTCACGTGGGCACCTGAAATGAACAGACTTCGATGCAAGGTCAACTCGTACGTGAACATCATGGGGTGCCTTTCTGGCTCGACATGGGGAAATTCAGCCGCCCTCATGCAGCTACAAAAATCAATGGTACTGGGAAGTCTGCGCTACAGTCTGCCTCTCCTGCACCGGGTCAGTTCAACAACCCAACAAGGACTCTTGGCACTGCAGGCAAGAAGCCTCCGGGTTGTGCTGGGAGTGCCCCGAGCGTCGCCTTCTGCAGGAGTTATAGCAGAAGCGCACGAACAACGTATAGAGGCGCTCCGTGTTCAAGAGACCCTCCGGCACTACAGTCGTTTTTCAACCCAGCACGAAGCGCATCATCTGGCGGGGGTGCACACCTCACGTCCAGCGTCGAGTTTTGCAGAAGTGGTAAGAAACCACGTCGAAGCTTTTCCGGCGAACGCTGCACCGTATCGTCACCCCCCGCGAGCACCTTGGACATGGCTGACCCCAACGGTCCACCTCTCAATACCGGACGTAGGCAAAGGCACAGCCTTCGGTTTTGTGAAGCGGCTCCTCACTCAATATTACATTGAAGAGAACTACAAGAACGCCATCCAGATATACACAGATGGATCAAGCACTGCGATGAGCTCGTCCTCTGCAATCTACGTGCCGGATGCGAGCATTTCGGAAGGGTGCAAACTCTCCCACCGTACATCGTCCACGGCCTCCGAGCTCCACGGCATCTTGCAAGCGTTACACTACATAGAGGCAACTTCTCCGAAGAGCTATGTGGTGTGCACGGACTCAAAATCGGCGTTGGCATCCCTATCAACCACAGCCAAAAAGTGCGCATACCCGGGCCTGCAACAGGCTATACTCGACAAGAACGACACCCTGCACAAAAAGGGGTATGCCATTACATATCAATGGGTCCCAGGACATGTTGGCGTCACTGGCAACGAGATAGCCGATATGACAGCAGCTCGAGCGCACAAAAACGAAAGAACAGAGGCCATTCCCGTTGCGAAAGCTGACGTGTCTGACGTGAAGAGCGTTCTCTTTGGTGTCGCAAACCAGATAACGGCAAAAATCTGGGAGCAACCTGGAGGCCACCCTTATCACCTGTACAACTTGGACCCCAAGCTTCAAAGAAGAATCCCTTGGAGCACACCTCGAAACCAACTTTCAGTTTATTTCAAACTTCGCCTTGGGGTCGCCCGGACTGGCCGCCAACGCTACAAGTACAAGCAGCGAGATTCCGCAAACTGCGTGACTTGCCATACCGAGGACACAATCGAACATGTACTCGTTAGCTGCAAACGATACGAGAAAGAGCGTGTGATCCTCACTAAGGAACTGAATCTTCTGGATGACCAACCAATGACCATGCGAAAGGTGCTAGGACCCTGCACCAACACTCGAAACCAAGCACGGGCGTTTAAAATACTGATGGATTACTTAGAATCAACTGGTTTGCTGCAAACACTGTAGACGCAGAAGGACGCTCAAGAAGGTCGCCACCTATAACAGAAACAGAGTAGCAAGCGGGGGCAAATAAGCCCTAGCTAACATCTCTGTCGCTCAATGAACCAAAATAGCAAATAAAAACAAAATTGTCGGGTCAGCTTCTCTCCAGCGCTCGACTCTGCTGTCTCGCCGATTTCGACGCTCGCGACGCTTTGTTATTATTTTCTATGCCCTTTTGTTATGGCACAAGTTCGCCACTTTAAACGTTTATTTCTTCCTGTTTATTTATTGTTATTCTGGTCACCACCCGTGACATTCTGGTGGAGGTGCGGGGTACCGCATGCCCGTGCAGCGTTCCCCTCCAAGGGCCCGCAGTGCAGTTCTGATTCCCGGCTTGGTGAGAAGACCAGTCACCGCGGATCCAGTGAAACTCGGACCAGCCCCCGCACTAAGGGAGAGGATTCTGAGTACGGTTTGCTGCCGGACAAGCCGAGGCCCAAGAAGACAGCGATGGCCAACCAGTCGGAAATCCCGGCCGCTTCTGCCGTCGTATACTTGCCCGTCGCACCCCGGACTCCGACGCCTTTCACCGGGGAGATCCACGAGGACGTTGAAGATTGGCTGCAACGTTACGAACAAGTGGCCCGCCATAACTGATGAACACCGGAGCAGTGCCTTCAGAACGTCTGCTTTGCTCTGGAAGGCACAGCACGCACCTGGTTTGAGAACCACGAAGCGTCCATTTCGTCGTGGGAAGGATTCCAGGCCGAGCTGCGACGGACCTTTGCCAACCAGCACCGACGGCAGCGTGCCAAAGAACTCCTGCGAGCGAGAACCCAAGGGCCGACCGGGAGCGTCACAAGCTTCGTCGAAGACGTTCTCCACATCATGAATCGCGCCGACCCAACCGCTCCCGAAGAGAAAAAGCTGCGGGTCTTGATGCGCGGTGTGAAGGAAAATATCTTCGGTGGCCTGGTGCGGAGCCCGCCTACCACCGTCGAAGCTTTCATCGCCGAAGCAACCAACATCGCGCGCGCGCTTCAGGCACGTGCTTCCCACTACCAGCGACATCCAGGCGTCGCTGCACCCACACTGCTTAAAGGACCCATGAAACGAATTTTGGGCTAGAGTAAATCAATTTATATTGGGATTTTACTTATAGCACATCGTTCAGTGGGCCAAAAGAACAGAGATAGAAAGTCAGAAGCCTGACTTTCGCTACAAAAATTTGCAAAACATAGCGGACTATTTCGTACCTCCTTCCCTTCGTAAACTCTCCGCCTTTTCACTGTGATACATCCGCGGACCCCGCAGCGCGTCACCGGGCTACTAGCCACCATAACCGGGCCCCCGCAGCGCGTCACCAGGGCCCAAGCGCACGTCACACGACACCGGACCTCACTTAATCCCTTTACCCCTCAGCTGACATTGCGGTGGAAGCTACGCGCTTGCCGGACCAATCAGCCGTCTCCCTTTCATCACCTGACCTCATTCTCTGCGGGTCGGTATGCGCGAGAGAGCATGATCACGTGGAAAATGTGTGGCTGGCCCAACGAGCACGTAGCTTCCACAGCACTGTCAGCTTCGGGGTGAACGGGGTGGGGAAAGCAACTTGTCGGAATTTTGAGCGACGGGCTAATCTTCTAGGGGGACAATGGCTGTGTCCGGCTACACAAGCGATATTCCGAGCAAGAGGGGACTCCCCCCCTTCCGACTTCTTGAACTGTTTGGTACAATGCGCGATTTATGAGTTGAGGAAGAAAGTTAAACAGAAAAAAGTTGAAAAAGCGTTTCATGACTCCTTTAACGGCGAAAACACTCCGGGTACACCGGACATCCGGGAAATTATCCGAGAGGTTGTCCGGGAGGAACTGCGAAGGTTGCTGCAAACTATCAGCCTTCTGCCAACCGTTTCCATCACCGAGGCTGTCCGAGAAGAAGTGCATCGGGCGCTCCAACCAGAGGTTCCCGTCACCACGGTGGCACCGGAGGAACCGACGTTGAGCTACGCCGCGATGGCCCGACGACCGCCGCAAGCTCCCCGCCAAGCCACGTCACCACCCCGAAGAGACGCCCCAACGCCGCAGCACCCTCGACGACAGGAAGATCAGGCGCACGTTCACCCAGAGCAACCTGCGCCGAGGAAGACAGACGTCTGGAGGACGGCCGACCGACGCCCGCTATGTTACCTCTGCGGGGAAGCTGACCATGTGTACCGACGATGCCCATACCGACGACTCGGGCTGCGCGGATTCCACCCAAACGACCCGCGCCCCCGGTATGGTGAACGCCCTCGGGAGATCGACGAGTACCTGCGACGACCTCAGTCCCCCGAGCCTGCGTCCCGCCGAGAGTTCCGATCGCCGTCGCCACGACGTCAAGCTTCGCCGATGCATACCGACCCCGACGTGAAAGCCTGTCGCCTCTCGCTCCTCAACGGGGAAACTAGGCGCGGCAACCCCTGGTGGTGGAGTTGCCGAGGACGACCGACGTAAAGAGCCTCCAAGAACAACGGAGCGCTCCCACTACCCCGACGCTACGCATCACAGCGACGCTCCTGCATCGGTGTCCAACAACCTAAACGTTGCTATCGACGGCCTCGACGCATCGGCACTCGTGGACACCGGAGCAGACTACTCAGTCTTGAGTGGGAGGCTCTCCCGCCGCCTTCGAAAAGTCACGACGCCATGGGATGGACCTCAAATACGAACCGCCGGAGGGCACCTCATCACACCGGTTGGGAGATGCACTGCTCGCGTCCAGATCCACGGTGAGACGTGCCCTGTCAAGTTCGTCGTTCTGCAAGACTGTTCGAGGGACGTAATCCTCGGAATGGACTTCCTCTGCGAGTATGGCGCCGTCATCGTCCTCGGAGCAAACCGGCTGACGCTTCGAAAACCTGCTCCACCACAGGAGGACCCCAAAGCGACATCATCCGCGGTACGAATCCTCGCAAACCACGTGAACCTACCGCCGCGGTCAAGTGTTTTCGTACCCGTCGGGGTCGATGAGACTTTCTGCGGTGACGTTATGCTCGAAGGAAGCCTCCAGTTGCTTCTAGCAAGCAGGATCGGCATCGCAAGGGGCGTCGCGGAGCTCCAAGACGGACACACTGTCGCACTCGTAACGAACTTCCGACAGGAGGCCCAGCACCTTACGAAGGGCACCGCCGTGGGTCACGCCGAAGAACTCCCAGACTCAGCCGCAATCGCCGGAATATCAGAAGATCTCTCTTCGTGGCCACTCAAGACAACGCCGCCTTCGCAGTTTGACATTGACCCAACCCTGCCTATTCCACAATGACAACAACTCAGTGACCTTCTCGCCGAGTTCAATGAGTGCTTCTCCACGTCGTCAAAGGTGCGCCAAACGACCGTTGCCAAACACCGAATTGTCACTGAAGACAACGCGCTTTCTGTCCATCGGTCGCCGTACCGTGTCTCTGTCAAAGAAAGAGAAGTCATCCAGAAGCAGGTCGAAGAAATGCTCGATGACGACATTGTCCAGCCCTCAAGCAGTCCGTGGGTTTCACCGGTAGTCCTGGTGAAAAAGAAAGACGGGACTCTTCGGTTCGGCGTGGACTATCGCCGACTAAACGCCGTAACGAAAAAGGACGTCTACCCGCTGCCACGCATCGACGACGCTCTGGACCGGCTGCGCCATGCCCGATACTTTTTGTCGATGGACCTGAAGAGTGGGTACTGGCAGATCGAGGTCGACGAACGGGATCGTGAGAAGACTGCCTTCGTCACGCCGGACGGACTGTACGAATTTAAAGTGACGCCGTTCGGACTGTGCACAGCACCGGCGACGTTCCAGCGCGTAATGGACACAGTTCTTTCCGGCTTGAAATAGCAAAGCTGCCTCGGCTATCTCGACGACGTCGTGGTATTCGCAAGCGACTTCGACGAGCACCTGAGACGTTTGCGAGCCGTGCTACAGGCTGTACAGAACGCTGGACTGACACTAAAGCCGTCAAAATGTCGGTTCGCTTACGGCGAGCTCAAATTCCTGGGCCATGTCGTGAGTGCTCAGGGTGTAAGCCCTGATCCTGCCAAGACATCCGCTGTTGCCGAATTTCCGAAGCCATCAGACAAGAAAGCCGTAAGAAGATTTCTTGGACTGTGCGCTTACTACATACGTTTCGTTCGCGATTTTGCCAAGATTTCGGCACCGCTCACGCATCTGACCAAGAACGACGTGAACTTCCGTTGGGGGGAGGAACAAGAACAAGCGTTCAACGAACTGAAGGAAAGACTTCAGTCGCCCCCCATCCTCGGACACTTCGATCCATCAGCGGAAACGGAAGTTCACACGGACGCCAGCAACGCCGGGCTTGGCGCGGTACTCGTCCAAAGACAAGACGGAGCAGAGAGGGTGATCGCTTACGCAAGCCGGGCACTGTCCAAAGCAGAGAAAAATTACTCGACGACCGACAAGGAATGTCTCGCAGTTATCTGGGCGCTATCCAAGTTCCGCCCGTACCTGTACGGGATTCCGTTTCGCGTTGTCATGGACCACCACGCGCTCTGTTGGCTCGCCAACCTCAAGGACACGTCAGGACGCCTCGCTCGCTGGAGTCTGCGACTGCAAGAATTCGACGTGACCATTGTGCATAAGTCTGGCCGCAAGCATAACGACGCCGACTGTTTGTCTAGGGCCCCAGTCGAATCTCCTCCCGAAAGCACTGACGACGACGATGACGCCCGTTTTCTCGGTGCAGTGACAGATGCCGACATGGGAGCACTTCAACAAGACGACCCGGAACTTCGCGCCGTGATCGAACACCTCGAAGGCCATGGAAGTTTAGTTCCGCGAGTCTTGGCCCGAGACTTGTCAAGCTTCGTTCTGCGGCTAGGCGTGCTCTTCGAAAAGAACTTCGGAACGAGCAACCCTGCTTGACTGCTGGTTGTTCCGGCCAGCCTGCGAGAAGAAATCTTTCAAGCATGCCACGACGACCCGACGGCTGGACACCTTGGCTACAGCCGGACGCTCGCCCGGATTCGTGACAAGTACTACTGGCCGAAACTCCCGAAAACAGTCCATCTGTACACAAGGTCGTGCCATGAGTGCCAACGACGTAAGAGGCCTCCGACGAAGCCAGCAGGACTCCTGCAGCCGATACCTGCCCCGACTAGGCCTTTCCAGCAGGTCGGAATGGATTTGCTTGGGCCGTTCCCAACATCGACGCATGGAAATCGGTGGATTATCGTCGCGACCGATTATCTTACACGATACGCCGAGACGAAAGCCCTGCCATCGGGAACAGCCGTGGAAGTCGCCAAATTTTTCGTCGAGTCCATTCTCCTTCGACACGGCGCACCTGAAGTACTGATTACAGATCGCGGGTCATTCTTCGTGGCTCAGCTGACTCAAGAAGTTCTTCAGCTCAGTCATACCAGCTATCGACGAACAACCGCTTATCATCCGCAGACCAACGAGCTAACGGAGCGGCTGAACACGACGATCGCCGACATGATTTCCATGTACGTCGACGTAGAGCACAAGACATGGGACGAGGTGCTCCCGTACGTCACGTTTGCGCACAACACAGCAGTTCAAGAAACCACGGGAATGACACCGTTCCAACTGGTACACGGCCGGACGGTTACCACGACGCTCGACGCCATGCTGCCTCACGTGCCAACCAGTGATGGCAACGACGACGCTCAACTGATCTCCCAGCGGGCGGAGGAAGCTCGTCAACTGGCAAGAGTCAAGATTCAAGACCAGCAGTGAGTCGACGCACGCCGGTATAACCTTCGTCGCCGGGACGTCCACTTTCAACCCGGAGACCGGGTATGGGTTTGGACACCAATACGGCGCCGCGGTCTCAGCGAGAAGCTTCTGAAACGCTATTTCGGACCCTACAAGATCATCCGACGCCTCGGCGATCTTAACTGCGAAGTCCTTCCCGACGGAACGGGCCCATCAGCGAGACGTCAGCCGCGCCCCGAGGTGGTGCACGTCGTCCGGCTGAAGCCGTATTACGAACGATAGAACTTTCCACTCTTGTCGACGGGTGAACTGTGAACTGTGAACTGCGGCTCGCGATTCTGCTGCCTTTTTGTTTTGGATTTGTTTTTGTTTGTTGTTTTTCGTTTTGTGCTGCATCGGGACGATGCACTTTTTTAAAGGGGGGAATAATGTCGCGCGCAGGGTCACGGACTTGTAGAAAGTTCTCGTTTATTCTTGCTGCGGACATAACATCCCTGCTTTTGTTGTTCTAGAAAGTGCTTGTTCATTCTCGCCCCGAGCGCGCTACGCTGGAACCTTCTCCGCCGAATCTTCGAGATAGTGACTCACTCTAGATAAGAGGCCGCCCGCGACCTTGTCGAATCAGTTTCGCCCCAGCGCTCGACTCTGCTGTCTCGCCGACTTCGACGCTCGCGACGCTTTGTTATTATTTTCTATTCCCTTTTGTTTTGGCACAAGTTCGCCACATTAAACGTTTATTTCTTCCTGTTTATTTATTGTTATTCTGGTCACCACCCGTGAAAATATGACAGCTTGTTCAGATCACCGTGTTCGGAGGGCGGCGCTGCTCAATTTTATTTTTAGTGTTCATTAACGGGCAGCAGGTGATGCTAAAAGCAACGTATGTCTCACATATTATAAACCTCAGGAATTACATCAAACCAGCCTTGTTGCAGCACTGCTGCACCATTTGCTTCCAAAGAGAATAAAGGCACGTGCCCTATGCATCGTCTAACCCACCCCCAGTACACGGCCTTTGCACTGTTCTTTCTCCACAGCATGCACTAATAAACGAAACACTAGATATCCGCAGTCACAGCTGGCTATTGGCTGCGCCAAGAAAGACAGGCGGATATAACAAGTGCAAAAAAGAGGGAGCGAATCGACAGTTGTTTCGCCCATCACGGCACCCTCGGTGTAACGTCACGAGAGAGTAGGCGAACGTTGTAAGCAGGGTGGAAAAAAAACGATGATTTCGAAATATCAATATTTTCTTAAGTCAATCAGACTTAAAGAATTTTAGATATATCTTACCTTTTATATTTTTATTAGATATGACAGATTTGTTATCATCTGTTTCACTAAACGCAATTTGTTCCAAATTCAAATTACTCATTAAAGCACAACTGAATTAAACACGTACTCTAGATGCCTTATATAAATCACTTCCTGCTTCCTGATGTAGGGCACACGTATTTGTGCTCTAAACGTGCGCGCTAGAGAAAGAATATAAAGAACTGAAGTGGCTTGCCGGCACATTCTACCTGCTGATGAGGCTGAAAAAAGGCCCAGGAAAGAAAAAAAAAGGGGGGGGGGGCAAAAATATCCCTCTTCTCTCTTCTCTTCAGCTTTTATATTACGTTATTTAATTTGAAGTTCTTAACAATATTGAGGTAACGAATGGAAAGCGAAAAGGTAAACCCAGCGCTGATTTGCGCTCACCTCAGACGTGGATCACCTAGTTTTTTTCTGCACCGTGACAAGAAATAATTCTTTCCTTATGATTATTCGGTATCAGTCAGAGATAAGTGTTTAAATTAAAACTACCAAATGAGGGAAACTTCAAATCTACATGAATGCTGTTTTCGAGATTATTATTTGGCGGGAAGGTTCTATACAAATTGAGGCAGCAAAAAATTATTTTACTCCACCCTGATTGTAAGTGGGGATTCAGCCGCGGTTTATTTGTAGCCCTTTCCTTATAGATGGCGCACAACTTTTCCGGAATCAAGGAGTTGCATGCTCGCAGCTGCGCATGGAGGCTCGGGCCACGGGCTGTTGGCCGCCTGCGTGCGCCGCCGCCGGAAGCGGCAAACGAGCGGCGCGAGATACGAACCGATCGAGACGTAGATTATGTTGGCTTACATAACGCAGAATAACCTCTGATTTTTGAAACCACGTTCGACATTACTGAGAGTACAGGGTGCGGTGATGCTGCCGTAAGGATCAATTTTGAACATACGTACCTGACACTGGTCACGCAAACGTCGTTTTGCAAAAAGAAGAAAAAAAGAAATGTAGGTTTATTTTTTAGAGTTTAAATCAAAGCTAGAGAAATTTAAAAAAATAAAGTAGAAATAAAATTACTGTGTGGTAGAGTACAGGGTGTTAGGATCGGAGCGGTTCGCGTGAGGCGTGGTGTCGACAACTGTGCATCGACAGGTCAGTATGGTGGCCGTTGTGCCGCATGTGCGTACTGCAGAAGAGTCGTGGAACACAAAGATTCTTTGCGTTATGACGTAGCGGGGGAAGTGGCCGAAAGAACGCCGCAAAGTTGTCTTTTCTCTCAACCCGTAGATCCGACCTAAAGATCCGACTCCGTCCTAGGCGCCGAACAAGAGCAGCACGAGAGGTGCGCGCGGAGACGACCGTGGTCCATACATATGACGTCACGACAGAGACGATCAGCTGCGACCAACAGGTTGGATGGTCTCTGGAAAGCACGATGGACACTCGGGATCTTGCATTTTAAAATCAACACCGTCCAAGTTGACAGTCTGATGTGGTTCTTAATTCCATGGAAAAAGCAGAATTTACTGAAAAACGTCCTTTCTCCCGGCCTTTTGGACATTGTCAAAGTGTAGCCCGACGTGGCTAGGTCAGAACCAACCGAGTAGCGCTGCCCGCGTGCGGGCGGGGTTCTCCTCTGGGCAGTTGTACCCCCATCGACGGGATAAAATCAATGTACTGTTTTATTTTCTTACTCACTATTAACCACGTAGGCTACCAAGAACCTATGCGGAGGGCAAGTTCGTCTGCTCCTTGCGCAGGGGGTAGCGGTGACGTCAGAACGCCGAGCCCTGATTGGCTGATCGAGCCCCCCTATCTGAGCGTCGTCTGCTTCTTTGCAACGTCGTCTGCTCGCAACGTCGTCTGCGTCTGTCTTACGTTTCCTGCGATTTTCGGAAGTGCAGAGGCCAGATTCACGAAACGATCTTACGCCAAAAATGTGCGTAAGACAAAACTTAAGAACAAATTCGTATTCACGAAACGAAATTTTCGTAAGTTTTGCGCAGGTTACGGCGAAATCCTACGACAGCTCCGAAGCTGTCTTACGCACTTCTTACGATCAAGTCAGCATGGCCGACAGCGTCGTGGTCGCGACGACCCACGGACGTTTATTTTTCTACGTGAGCTTCTCACGCGTCCTGACTTCAAGCAGCACAAAAAAAAGTAAAAATTACTTGAAACAGAGCACGACGAACAAGAACGCTGGATCCACAGACACCGGGGAAAAGCTCCAACGGCGACGATTCCACCGAACGTGACCAAACGAGCTGGGCAGTTAGGCCTAGCAGGCACTCCGCGACTGGGCGACCGTCTGCCCACGACCGGCTGACGTGCTGAATGGAATATGCCCGCGCGACGCTTGTGAACCCTTCCCGTGTTATACTTTGATCGCTGACCTCAATTTTAGATTAAGAGGTCAATTTCTTCCTCTTGTTATCTCCTTGTTTCCCGAGGCAACGGTGACTCTCGCCGGTGAAAAAGCGGCAAATCTCCGACAGACGCAGGAAAGGTAAAGCAGCCATCGCTTTGACTAGCAGACGTAAAGCAGACGACGTTAACTGCGCCAACCCGCCGGCGCCGTTAAAGAGTGAGGGGTCTCGCCGTACACGAATGGAGGCAAAAAGTATTTGGGAGGGAACTTGCGGACACTAAGCAAACAAACCTCGGCGCCCCGGGACACCTCGCCAGTGAGTCCTTTGACTTCCCTCCTTGATGCGCGTCTGCTAGTTGTTAGACGAAAACAACGTACCGCTCGAGTTATTTCGTCTGCCCTCCCTTAAAGGCAAAGTCGAGTTCGCTCCGAAAGTCGCAGGAAAGGTAAGACAGACGCAGACGATGTTGCGAGCAGACGACGTTGCAAAGGAGCAGACGACGCTCAATAGGGGGTCCCGATCAGCCAATCAGGGCTCGGCGTTCTGACGTCACCGCTACTTCCTTTCTCATGCGCAGAAGACGAAAATGAGCCCACTTGCGAGGCGTATAGGAAGCGAGCATGCCGGCCGTGTCGCGGCGGTCGCCTATTGTTCGCCGCGACCTACCGGTAGCCGCCGCAGGAGCATCGGGGAGCAATGGCGACGAACAGCACGGCAGACAGTGTCCCCGTCGTGATTACGAAGGAATTTAAGGCAGTTACGAGTTCGGAAAGTTCCTTCGGTAGCCGGTGCCGTCGGCGCAGAATCATCGGGAAGTAATAGCAACGAACACCACAGAGGACAGAGGGCGATTACGAATCCGGAAAACTTCTTCGGTAGCCGGTGCAGAATCATCGGGGGAAGCAATGGCGATGAGCAGCACAGCTAGCACAGCGGATAGTGTTCCCGGGGTGATTACGACGGGGTTTAAGGCGGTTACGAATCTAGAAAGCTTCTTCCGTGGTACCAATATGAAGAAGGGAAAACTCCTTCGTGAATCTGGCCGCGTGTACGACGTGAAGGAGGTCCGTTTCGACGGACAAGTGGATGTCACGGAGCGCCGTACTCCGCTAACAAAATTAAGCGTGCCCGCAAAAAAATGTAGTTGGCGTTGAGTGGACCGTGGTAATTATGTACGTTTATTTCTGAATTAGCTTGACAATAACTGGGCGATTTTTTTCGCGCCGTTCCGCGATTCCCACTACTATCTTCCTGTAGGCTGATGGAAACATCCAAGTGTAGGCTTAGGGGGGCGACCGCACTCCGCTTCTCGATTCCGGTGAAGTATTTGCCGCATACTTTAGAGTTTGCCGTCGGTGTCGATGCTGTTCCATCGTCGCTAGAATAGAAAAAAGTTAATTGTATTATTCGTCAGCAGCTTAAACAAAGCGCGAACAGAAAGGTAAGAAACGCCGCTAACCTGTATGGACGCACAAGTCGCACCTGCAGGTCGCGCAGTACTCCGCCTCGTACGGCCGTACGGCTTCGAAGGGACGATGTAGTACTTCGTGCCGTGTGCGATCTTCGACGTACTGTTGCAGCCGACCACGCAGCAATTGTTGCGGCTTTCTTGGTGCGGAATAGCCATCTCAGAAATTACAACGCTAACCCACTACAACGCACAACAACGCAGCGACTGGCAGAAGCTCCCCGATGCGATGGACCCGTTTGCCGCTAGGGGCGCCCTGGTCGGGGCTTGAATTAGATGCGCACTGTTCCTATAGGTGTGGTCGGCTTTCCAAGATTAGTCAAACTGGGATTAATTCTGCTTTCATCAACAGAAACAAGAGCAATAGTTCTCACAGAAATAAAGAAACACTGAAATAGACGAAGGACAGACACTAACAGTTCTTTTGCAGCTCCCTCTCTCTTTTTTAAAGAACTGTGAGTGTTTGTTTTTCGTCCATTTCAGTGTTTTATTGTTCCTGCGTGAACTCTAGTTTATCCAGCGCACTTTCCTACGTGTAATTAAGAGTAATGCCAGGTTCCAATAAGCTTCTAGAGTAAACAATCAAACTTGACACCGTCAATTCGAACACGCACCATCGAATTTGTTGTTCACAGTTGATGATCCTGAGCTTCACGTCAAGGGTGGGAAGTGGAACTACTCATTCACACTGGAAGCGGATCCGCGTTCGCAAAGCGGTTGCGAGCGCGGTTGTATAAAGATCCAGTGCAATTGCACGCGCACTCGATGACCTCAAGTGCGCGTGCAATTGTACTGAATCTTTATACAACCGCGTTCGCAACCGCTTTGCGAACGCGGATCCGCTTCTAGTGTGAATGAGTGGTAAAAGAACGTCACTGCACGCGTCTGCACACTACGAGCCCTGGCAGGAGCCTCTTGCTTTGGCCTGGCATGGCCGCTCGTGGGTTCATGGAACGCGAACCGTATTAATTCCAGAACCTCTAAAACCATTATTTCGAAAATTGCACGCTTCTCTGTTCCTCGTCGTCTTTCAGTTGGAACACCATAGAGTAATATAGTAAACGTAAAGAGAGGACACTAAAGCCGAATCGCGGCCCAGATAGTGCGTTTAATGCCCTCCGCTACCTAGCACTTTTCTGTAATTTGGTTAAAATTAATTAGAATTCTTACTCTGAGGAGTATTTATTTTGCAATTGTTACGCCTTATGAATATTTAAAGTACTTAAAACGACTAAATGGTTTTAATATAATACGTCACAAAAATCACGTGACGAAATGCGCCTGGTTGAAGTTGAAGACAACAAAGATGCAGTGGAAGACGACAAAACGCGGACGACAAGGAAGAGAAGGAGGAAGGAAGGACAAGAGAGGGAGACGACGAAGAGTAAGTGAGCGAAGGACGTTCCAGACCGCTTGTCCTAAATTTTTTTTTTTCGTAAACTGCTGAACCAACTGCCTATTTTTGAGAGTTTGAGGCCAAAAAAGAGCATTCCGGACTCAGGCCCAGAGACCAAGGGCTCTGAAGAAGACCGCAATGGACGAGAACACACAAAATGGTCAGACACCTCTGATTCCCACCGAAGAACCTATGGACCATTTATACTCGGTGGACCCATGCAGTCAAGCAACCAAGCCGCCAGGTACATTCAACAATGAAGACTCACAGTCTGCTAACATCACTCCTGCGCAGCGTGAGCCACAAGTCAACATGGATCACATGCAAGCTTCTTCGAACGCCGACGACGATGGCTACACTGTCTACACGTCACGGAAGCGGAAGTGTCAGCACGAAAACAACGGGGAGGTGAATCAACTTCAAGAGACAGGTTTGACTGTCATTTTTATACCCGCAAATCCTGCTGTCTGTCTTACCAAACTAAGTAGCCTAAAACTTTCGGAAGCGCTGGAGACAATATGTCAGGAATGTATCCTAATGATCCGCCCCAACAAGCGACTAAATCTGATAGCGGTTGATACTCGTAACGCCTACGCAACGAAACTCCTTCTCAAGGTTACCACACTATGCCAAGTAGACGTGAGGGCTTATGAACCGTGTCCACGCTCAGCAGCAGTAGGTATCATAAAGGGCGTAGATCAAGAGATCACCGACATGCAACTACAAGATGAGCTGAGTGCCGAACCAGTGCCCATTCTGCATGCCCGAAGACTTGGAAAATCATCCGTTGTGAAGGTACAGTTTGCAACCACACAACTGCCGGATTACGCTCTTCTTTATCGTGTCCGCTATCGAGTCTTTCCCTTCGAAGAACGCCCTTTACAGTGTACAAACTGTGGCCGCTACGGCCACAAGACTGTTGCATGCTTCCGCGAAACAATTTGCAGTCGATGTGGAGGAAAACACGATCGAAATGCCTGCGAATCTGTAGAGCCAAAATGCATTAACTGTGGAAGCTGTCATGAGGCGCTAGCTCAGGGGTGCCCGAAACGGATCGAACAAAAAAGGCTAGCAGAAGTTCGAAGACAAGGCCACACAACAGTATTGAATAACTCACAGGCTCACGTTCAACACGAGACAACCCACCAGAACCAACAGTCCCAACCACGCGATCTGAATGACTTTCCTTCCCTCCCATCAACCAGCAAAGAAGACGTCCAAGTCAACCAGAGTTTGAGCCAGAATGCTGTGAAGCGCACGTACAGTGACTCCTTGAAATCGGTAGAACCTCAGTCGGCACCTGTATTGAAGAACGACACCATACACTCTATCTCACCACCACCACCTATAAAAGGAACCTCCTCCGAAACTCCACATAGAGAGTACTTGAATGCACGTGAGAAAACCGCGAAACCAGTAAGCTGTACTTCTGAGCCAAATATCGCGAATGACGGTGAGTCCATATTCAGCTCTGCCCTCAGAATCATAATTGATATCATAAGTCGTTTCTTAAATACTCAGCAATCAGAATGGGCTAAAATGATCCAGAAAGGACTTGATTTAATCAGTCCTCTCCTTTTTGCCTGGATAAAGTAGAATGTTTTCAAGATAGTTTGAGTGCAACAACGGTATTTCAATGGAATGCAAATGGACTCAGATCAAAACTTTCTGATTTTAAACAACTTGTTTTCAAGTACCGTTTTCCTGTGCTAGCTATAACGGAACCTAAGATTAGCGATTATTCAAATTTTAAAATTTCGGGATACACGTTTATCACTTCAAAGAGAACATGCGGAAACAGCCGCGCCATACTGGGAATAAGAAAAGATCTTACTTATGCTGAAGTTTGAAGTAGCCCCCCACGACACAAATGAATACGTTTGTGCCATTGTTAACGACAAAAACAAAAATGTAACTGTCATCTCCGCTTACACTGAGACTCGGGCAGCTTTTGATTCAAAACGCGTCGAGACTCTTCTTCGGAGTACCCCCTCTCCGCATTTTTTATGCGGTGACTTTAATGCCCATCATGAGTCCTGGGGTAGCGTCCGGAACGACCAAAGAGGGTGCCAGATTAGTGAACTCGCAGAAAGTTTGAACTTAGTCCTGTTGAATGACGGGAGTCCAACCTTTTATAGAGGAGAAACTGTCAGTAGCGTTCTAGATCTGACATTTGTGTCAGCTAGCTATGTCAAACATGTTGCCTGGTCAACTGATCTTGAGACCAGGGGAAGTGACCACATGCCGGTCCTGACGTTTGTCCGTGGCTTTGACAAAAGCAGAAAACCACATTCTATATCTGTTACTGATTGGGACAAGTTCTCTACGCTCGCCAGTGATTTAATTACAGCAACAACAACCAATGATCAGCTATTGCCTTCCCTAACAAACTGCATATTGCAGGCGACTCGGAAAATAACCCTGCCTTTCAATCGAACAGAGGTAGACATAGAGTACGAAAGGTTACGGGCAATCCGCAGACAAGCAGAAAGAAAAGCTAGACGCACAAAAGATCCTGAGGACTACCGCAATGTCCGGAGAGCACAAAAAAAGGTACGCAAACATCTTGACGCTCTTAGCCGACGTCGATGGAGAGAGCTCTGCTCATCCTTAGATGCAAAGAAACATCTGTCTCAACTGTGGAGAGTGATCCGCGGAATCAGAGCGCCTGCTCAACAACAATACCCATTTAGGGCCCTCGCAATGCGTGAGAGATCTACAGATATTGAAATTGCTGAGGCATTTTGTCACCTTGTTACTCGAAGCTCAAGCTATATCCAATGTCCAAAACGCCATGTTGTTCATTCACCGTCATCAAACGAAATCTTTCTCGATTGTCCCTTTACTCTTGCAGAGCTGAGTCATGCACTACAGGACTCAAAAAAGAAATCGTCACCTGGTCCTGACGCAATAACCTACTCGGCACTCTCACGGCTGGATGAGCACTCAAAACGCAGACTACTCGAATACTATAACCAATCATTTTCTACAGGCGTGCTTCCACGAGATTGGAAGCGAGGCAAGATCATCCCCGTTCTGAAACCTGGACGTTCACCTCTTGACCTGGGATCATTTCGACCAATCGTGCTAACCAGTTGCGTGTGCAAAATAATGGAGCGAATGATCCTCTCAAGAATGACATGGTACATCGAAAAATCCAAGTTGTATCCTGAAGAAATGTCTGGATTTCGTATTGGACGTTCTGCCACAGACAGCGTAGTCGATCTGGTTAGTTCGGTCGAGCAAGGCATTGCCGATAGAAGCAAAACTCTAGCTATCTTCATAGATATCCAAAAGGCCTTCGATTCCATCATGCACGAAGCAGTTTTGTCTGCAATGGCTGAGCATGGTTTTGGGGGGAATGTTTTTAACTGGGTGAAAGACTACCTTAAAGAGCGAACTATCTTTATGCAGACAGTTGACGGAGACACGGAAGACCACACAGTGGAGCGAGGTGTACCACAAGGAGGAGTACTAAGTCCTACGCTCTTCAATATTTCGCTTGTATCCTTACGCCGGAAGCTCCCTAGGCATATTCAGCTTTCGATTTACGCCGATGATATCTGTATGTGGTCGACACACGCTAATCGTTTCGTCAGCCAGCGGAGACTTCAGCACGCTCTTGCTGAAATCAGCCTATATTTACGAGAACGGGGAATGTGCCTATCTCCCGAAAAAACTGTGGCCATGGCGTTCACACGAATGTCGATGAAACGTTTTCCTTTAGTCCTTGCTGGAAATCTCATCCCATACCTACCAACACATAGGTTTCTCGGTTTTTTAATCGATAAAAACCTGACCTGGACACCACATATAAAATACCTTAAATCGAAGCTTGGTTCCGCGTCCAATATCCTTCGCTGCCTTACAGGAAGGACTTGGGGCAAGTCTTGCACATCTATGCTGAAATTACAGGACTCTTTAATTAATTCTCTCATCAGGTACAGCCTACCAGTTTTGCAGAACATTTCTGCCATGAACTTTAGGAGTCTGCAGGCAGAGGCAAATAAGTCTTTAAGAATTTGTCTTGGCGTCCCTGGTAGAACTTCAAATGTTGGCACAATTGCAGAAGCTGGAGCACTTCCTTTGACAACAATGCGCATGCAAGAAACGTTAAGAATACACCTAAGGCACAAATCTCGACACAAGCGGCATTATCTCATAAATTTGAATCGTGAAAGACCAAGCTCTGGGTTCGGTAAAGCTGTGGATGAACTGCAAAAGAATATTCCTCCTTCAGCCAAGTATTATGAAACCCCATCCTGCCCTCCCTGGACACTGCATGTCCCAGAAGTTTTTATGAATGTGCCAGGTCTCATCCAAAAAGCAGCACAGTCACAAGTAATTCAACTTCAATTGACGCTCAGTCATATTCACTATGCATACTTTGACCGTGTGCATATATACACAGATGGCTCTACACGTACTAGTACATCAGCCTCTGCAATAGTTATACCAACTCTCAATACAACCCGTAGCTTCAAGCTGTCACACAATGTCCCTTCAACAACTGCGGAGCTACACGGAATTAAGATGGCACTCCAATTCATCCACTCTCAAACAGTTTCACAAAAGTGGGCAATTTTGACAGACTCACGGGCTGCGCTGCAGTCATTAAAGCATTCCCTCACCTCTTCATCCAACCCACACTTGTGTTTTGAGCTTTTGTTTAGCTACGCAGAGCTCAAAAGAAGCGGGCATGATGTGGTATTCCAGTGGATTCCGGGGCACACCGGAATAGCTGGAAATCAGGCTGCAGATGCTGCTGCCTCTAATGGTCAGCTATTACAAACCACGGACACCGTACCTTTTACGAAAACAGACGCTCGATCGTTAATTATGTCACTTGGTAGAGAGGAATTTAGAAAACTTTGGAAGTCACCAGACTATCATTACAAGCCACTTTTCAGAATCGATCCTTCTCTAAAAGGAATATCTCCAAAACATTTACCAAGGAAGCTCGAGACCCTTTACCACCGCATACGTCTTAATGTCGCATATACAAATCTCCAAAGATTTAGGTATGGCCACGCGGCTAGCCCGAATTGTCAACAGTGTGGTATACCCGAAGATCTCAATCACATTTTTACAAGTTGCTCTAAATTCGATGACGCGAGGTGGACACTACAGGCCACCTTACAACAACTTTATGGCGAAGCTTACAGTTTTAAAAACATGCTAGAAACTTGGAAGCCGCAAGATAAGCAACGAGGACCATTAGACGCGTTTACAAACTTTCTCGAAGAAACTGGGCTGATAGACCAACTTTAACTTTACCTGGAATCGTTTAACTATATACGTACAGCCTACGTGAGGCGACGTGAACTGAAAGTGAACACTAACTCATTTATATCTCGTGTGTGTTTATGGACAATAGTGAGCAATGACTCAGTGTTTCTGCGGTACAACGACGTTTCGTTTCTTCATCTGTGACGGTGTGTGTTGGTGTCTTCAGCATTACAACCCTATGACTGATATGTGAAAATCTGAACCTGTATCCCTGCCTTCCCTGCATTTCTGCATTCTTCTGCAACCTTTCTTCCCGCCTCCCTTCCCATGCAGAGTAGCCTGCCAGACTACGTGTTTGGCTAAACTCTCTGTTGTTCTTCCCAATAATAAAAAAAAAAAAAAAAAAAAAAAACGACAAAACGCATGAATAGAATTTCGGGAAAAAAATCTGCGAGACGCGGTATCGAATTTAGATATTTAATAAGGTTCCCCAGAAGCAAATGCATCCTATGGACGTCCACGGGACATCCAGGGCATCCATGAAATTTGTGGTGGCGTCGTGAGAAGAAGAGGACGGCCGAGAGAGGCGCGAGGAGAACACCAGGAACCGAGAGCTGAAGCGGGCCGTCGAGTGACTGCCGTCCCCGTCACTCCGCAGCTTCAGGACCGGCGGCCAGTGGCCAGCGAGGACAGCCAGGCCGTCTCCCGGGCACGAAAACAAGACCCAGCAACCGGACAAAAGATTAAAGCCCCCAATTACGTTTACTTGCCAAACTTTTCGTTGTTGGATTTCTTGGGGAGCGAACGGAGCGCAGCCCAATCGGGAGGAGATAACCTCTTGAGCGACCCACAAACTTTAGGACACCCTGAGGATGGACGGAGGACCGTGTGTGCTGCTAGGGCTTGCTATAAAAATAAAACTGCAAAACATAAAACAAAAAACAGCGGCTTTGGGAGACGAGGAGCTCCCGAGAGCCTAGCGAGGAGGGAGGCGAGGAGGAAGGAGAGAAGGAGAAGGGTACTGGAGAACCGGAGCAGAAATGCCCAAACCGAAACCGAAGCTAACTTGACCGGAACCGGAACCAGATTATGCTTAATGCCGACCGCTAGGAGCGCTAGCAGTCACTGGTCTACTTAGGCCGCTGAGCCTATGGTAGTGTCCGATCTTTACCTAGTGTATATTACTCTATGGGAACACCTCTAAGCAGGTGCGTCGAAACAGGGGGACGAGGAGGAGGGAAATTTACCCTTCTCCCCGCCCCCCCCCCCCCAAGTTGCGTGGAAAGAGGGGGCGATGTGCAGAAAGGAGATGGCCTCCCCCCCCCCCCCCCCTCTTACCCCTTTCTTTTTAAACCTCAAACCATAACTTTTTTCTTTTTTTTTTCCAGAAAGGTACAATAAAAAATTCTGGGGAAAAGATGTCCCCCTTCTTTACTAGAACCCCTCTCTCTCTCGCTCGCTCTCTTTCTCGAACATTTTCTACGTCACGTCCTGACCAACACCTCCTAAAAAGTAGGGAGCCTTCATTTGCGCACATGAAGGCTCCCTACTACAAAGAAGGCCATAGCGCTCCGTGTGGTTACGTCACAATGTCGGAGAAGGAAGGCCATGGCGCAACTACGTGAGAAAATATCTAATATCGACGTGAAAAAAAATTTTCGTGTCGAGCGGCGCCGTGATGTTCGTGCGCGTTAATCCGACATTAATATACGTTTTAGAAGCACAGTCTTGTATAATTTATTATATATATAATATAAACTTAATATACAACGGGTTACCAAGGTTGAAAGTACCAAATTTATATTTATGATTATCCCCGTAACCGGAGGCTCGCGCCGCGAGCTCGGCCGCTCGGCCGCTGTCCAGGAGGGCTATGTTGCGCTTTTTGCACTCCCAGGAGACTTGGAAGAGGGAAGTGACGTCAACGATACAGCAAACGCAGATTGGATGTTGACAGAGAAAACAAAATCAACATTCAATCTGCATTTGCTGCGTTGATGACGTCACTTCCCTCCTCCAAGTCTCCTGGGAGTGCAGAAAGCGCAACATAGCCCCCCAGAGCGATGAGCGGGATTCATCAAAATTTTTGGCTGACCATTTACTTTTGGATCTTGGAATCGACCACGAACGTGCGGCAGAACCCGAGAGGAACGAGTAAATACCTGTTTTTCGGGTGTGCGGACCGCTTTTCATGAGTTATCACCGTTTCCCGAAGCGAAGCAGGGCGGCCGCCCCCCTGGGCCTAACGCACCACCCAGAGCCAGCGTAGCGCCGGCCGCCGCCGACTCGGCCAGATAGATTCCATTCACTTGGGCGAAAGGGACGTCCATCCCCGTTGGACCGGCGACATGAGGGTCGCCGAAGTTGAAGGTGAGCCTATTTCGCCGGAGGACTTTCACGCCAGCAGCCGAGACTGGATAGACATCCATGTCAAGAAGCAGCGACGGGCGGACCTGCTAAGCCTAACCGCCAGTTTCCCGCCAAAACGCACTTTTGGTAGAAAAACGGGGAACGGGCCTCGAGAACGTTCCAGAAGCAAGTGGCCGAGGGCACCGAGGCTCCCGGAGGACGACATAAAGGTCGTTATCCGCCCAAGAGACGGCCTGGACACCTCGAGGCAGAACGAAGTCAAAATTCAACGGGGAATATTGATGGCGGCGAAGATCTCCACCGAGGAGGCGAGCGGGGACGTCTTCCGCGTGAACAAAGACCAGAACATCATGGTGGTGAGCACACTAGTGCTCAAAAACGCTCAGAGGTGCAGGGGGATTATGGAAATCTTGCTGGACGGCAAGAGGTTCGGGGTTGCAGCGTACACGACTCCACCGGAAAACACCGCCAAAGGGGTCATCCACGGAATACCGGAGGAGGACACGGAAGAAGACATTAACGGCAACCTGATTGGAGCCAGGAATCCCTCGATCCTCCAGGCGCGGCGCATGGGACGCTCCGGCTCCGTGGTCATCGTGTTCGAGGGGAAGAAGGTCCCGTACCTTGTCCGGTATGGGGCCACCGAGAAGAAATGCTTCCTGCACAAAAACAAAATACAGCGCTGCGGGCAGTGCGGTCGCGTCGGACACCGCACTGACGTATGTCCGAGGCCGGAGGAGAGAAGATGCAAAGGCTGCTGGATGCTGAACCCACCGGCGGAACATGCGTGCACGCCGACATGCGGGGTATGCGGCAAGGCGCACCCCACGTGCGACCAAATGTGCAAAAAGAAGTTCAAGACGCCACACATCGTACTGCAGAGAAGCTGGAAAAAGAAACGGAACAAGCAGGGCCTCCTGAAGCAGGGAGAGGAGAACTTTCCCAAGTTGCTAGGGGACGCCTCCCGCTCGCGATCGAGAAGCCGTGCCGAGGGACGGAGATTCAGGTCGACATCGAGGACGGGTGGACGACGGCAGTCGGGATCCAGAAGCGGCGGAGAACGCCACGTGAGGTGGGCGGAGATGGTCTCCCGTAAGGCTCCACAGAACAAGGGGGGTAACGCGTTCGCAGAAACGAGCCAGGCGAACGAGCTGGCAGAGATTAAGGCTTTGCTGAAGCAGGCCTTAGAAGAGAACAAGGCGCTCCGCGAGGAGCTAAACAGGCTTAAAGAGGGGACGCGTGAAAGAGTAGAGGTTGTGCACGCACCGCAGGAGACGATGTCCGCGGAGTCTGACGGTGGTGAGTTGGCGTCACCGCCACTGAAGCGGAGGGCGCGGGTCACGGCGCGACCGAGAAGAGAGGCGCGCGAGGCAAAACCCGTTAGCGGGGACCAAGAGACCTTCGTGACGAAAAACATGTTGGAGAGCGCAATCACAGGATGCATGGAGAGGATGCTGACCGAGTTGCAGAGCCGCGCCTCGAGACCGAACCCGTTCGACGCCTGGGTGCACTACACCAGAGTCACGGGGAACATCACACGACCAGAGACTGAGGCTATGAACAACGAAGATGGATCGGAGCCGTAGGAAGTACGTCAGCTGGCAGTGGAACTGCCGCGGGTACGGTAAAAAGAGGGGCAATCTGCAGCAGTACATCAATCACAAGAAAGAGGGGGATCGCCTGGACGTCGTGTTCCTACAAGAACCAAAAAGGCTAGCAAAATTATCTGGCTACAAGTCATACGGGAAGGACGCGCAGGAAAAGACACTGGTCATGACGATGGTGAAGAGGAACATCCCGGTCATAGAGCACGAAACCGGGGTATCCACGGTTGATCACGTCCTGATCGAAATCATGTCGCACAAGAAGAAAGACAGGCGCAGCATCTTCGTCTTGAACGTTTACAGCAGCCCCCCGAGAGGCACAGATTCGCCTCCCTTTTCAAGGCAACCACGAACATCGCAAAAGGGCAGACACTTCTTGTCGCGGGGGACTTCAACGCCCCACACCCGGATTGGGGGATCAAGCTGAAAGAATCAAAGGGAGGAACTTGTGGAACGACTCGCACGAGTACGGCCTCTCTCTCATCACCGATCCAGACCAACCGACGCGGCGGGGTAACCACAGAAATCAAGACACGACCCCAGATCTCACTTTCGTAAAAGGCACCGAAGACGCTCTGTGGTCCAACTCGTGGGAAGATCTCGGGAGCGACCATTTCATCCTCTGCATCACGACTACAGCGGGACCGGCAAAGCCGAAAGGCAAGCGGTGCAAGATCACGGAATGGGACGCGTCCAGGGAAATACTCGAGGAATACGGAACCGAAGACATCGTAAATATCGAAGAGTGGTCGGAAAGCCTTAGAGCGGCAGCCGAACGGGCGACCAAGGTCGTTCCCGAAGAGGCGAACGTGACGGTGGCGGACAGCCGACTGCTACACCTCTGGGAGGCAAAGGCGAAGATGGACCAGAGACTGCGAACCCAGAAGGGAAACAGGAGCCTGCGCAGAAGAATAGCTCAACTCAGCAGGACCATAGTGGCACATGCTAACCAAGTCACGTCGCAGCAGTGGCAGGACACGTGCGACGGCTTCGACGGGCAGCCGAACGTGCCTAGGACGTGTAACATCTTGCTCCACCTGCTCGACCCGGAGGGTAACAAGACTGCGCAGAGAAACAAGTTGTGCGAAATCATCAGGAGACACAAAGGGGGAGAGGCGGACTTGGTAGGAGACGTCCGGAAGCGATACATCGGCGACTACCCGAGAAGACAGCTAACAACCTATCGTGGAGAGGCGAACGCCCTCCTCGACGAAGACATCACAGAGTACGAAGTCGCGGACGTCATACGCGTTTTCAAGACCAAGTCGGCCCCCGGTCCCGATGGCGTCACGAACAAGATGCTTCGAAACCTGGACACGGAGGCGGTCGCAGCAGTAACGCGATTTCTGAACAAGTGCTGGCAGAACGGGAAAATACCCAGGCAGTGGAAAGCGGCGAAAGTGGTCATGATTCCCAAGCCGGGGAAGAGGCCCCAGCTCGATGCGCTGCGCTCCATCTCCCTCACCTCGTGTGTGGGAAAACTGATGGAGCACGTTATCCTAAACAGACTGAACAACTACATGGAACGAAAACAACTCTTCCCACACACCATGATCGGATTTCGACCACAGCTACCAACGCAAGACATCATGCTCCGGCTCAAGCATCAGATTATAGACGGTGAGCAGAGCTCGCGCCTAGACACGAGAGCGGTACTCGGGCTCGACATTACCAAGGCCTTTGATAACGTCAAGCACGACGCCGTTCTCGAGAACCTGGAAATGCTCGGAGTGGGCGCTCGCACGCACGATTACATTCAAGATTTTCTCAACGACAGAACGGCGCAAATCTCAATCGGAGGCGCCACGTCAGACGACATCATGCTAGGAGGTAGAGGGACGCCCCAGGGCTCGGTCCTTTCACCGTACCTCTTCAACGTCGCCATGATCGGACCTCCAGAGAAGCTAGAAGCGATCGGCATATTACACCACAGCATTTACGCTGACGATATCACGCTCTGGGTGACCGGCGGCAGCGACGGTTTCATACAAGACACGCTGCAAGAAGCGATTCGGGCGGTGGAAAGTTACGTCGAGCCAAGGGGCCTTGCCTGCTCCCCGCAGAAGTCCGAACTCCTCCTCCTCAAGCCGGTCCGTGCCCGCCAGCTGCCGTCGGACATCAAGCTATACGCCCAGGGTAACAGAATCCCCACGGTCCGGAGCATACGAGTCCTAGGCCTTAAGATACAATCCGACGGAAACAACTCCCAAGAAATAGCGTCGCTAAAAGCAACTGCGTACCAAATTACGCGCCTCATCTCCCGAATCGCCGGTAGAAACTATGGCATGAAGGAGAAGAACCTCGTGCGCCTAGTACGCGCTTTCGTCGTCAGTAGGCTGGCGTACGTCCTCCCTTTCCTAAGACTCGGCCTCACGGAAACGAACAAGCTCAACTGTCTCATCAGAAAGTCAGACAAGAGAGCACTCGGCATCCCGGACACCACCTCGAACGAGAAGCTCGCGGCTTTAGGTTTGCACAACACGGTAGAGGAGATCATAGAAGCTCAGCGTTTTTCGCAGCTGGAGAGGCTGACGAAGAGTGCCACGGGCCGCCACATCTTGGCCAGCCTTGGAATCTGCTACGAGAGGCAAACGGGGGAGAAGGCCGACGTCCCTAGGCAGGTCAGGGAAACCCTCGTCATACCAAACATCCCAAAGCGCATGCACCCGACGCGATTAAGTTAAGATTAAGTTTTCGCAAACGCTGAGATCGGCTTGCTACGACGGAGGCCCTAACAAGCGTCCCCTACTCCTCGGTAAGCCTTTTTGGACGAGCTTTTCCTGACGCCCAAGATCTGTGCCTGAACGGTGTCTGAAAAAAAAAAAAAAAGCAGACACATAACAAATATTATGGCCATTAGCCACCGTCAAATGCGCTTTGAATGATTTGGTTCGTTTGGCGCACCGCATAGGGGTTCATGCCCGTGCGGCGCACTTTCGGCGAACGGTGCGACATTCTACACACAAGTGCTCGACTTCTGCTTTTTTAAAACGGTTTGTATGTGCGAATTGCAGGATAACTTTATGCGAATATGCGATGTTGAATATTAGTGGAATGCCAAGCGGGTGGAAACTTCACTTCGTGCAGTGCTGCGGGGCAGTACAGATAAGAGATGAGAAGTGTGTTCAAATAGAGCTTTTCAATGGCGCCTTTGACTTTTACCTCGCGTACTAAGGCGTATTAAGAAGAACAGTATCTCGCAAAAACTTCCTGGTCAACAATACTAATGTAAAGGCTCGAGCTCGATGTATGCATACTTATTGGTTGTTGTTGATTCGCACACAAGCAAGATCCCCGAGCTTCGCAGCGTCGAGATTCCCAGCACTGGCTCATTCACGTACCTCGAAACGCTAACAGAAAGGCTCAGGTACAAAACTACAACAAGCATGCGTTAAGACAAGCTACGCGTCTCGGGCTTGTGCTAAAGCTTCGAGGTCTGGCTATTTAGGTCAGTTTAGATACCACAAATGACGCTGTCAGGACCAGAAAGCATGAGATAACAGCCGCTAATAGTCCAGGCTCTGTGTATAATGTCTTGTCGACGTGTCGATCGAAACCGAAACCATGCCACTCTCTTCTCTGGCCAACTAGTTCCCAGAGTGCAACGCGCGCCGTGTTGCATGCAGGGCTTTATGGAAGTAGTCTATTGTGTTGACGGAGTGTTGCGGCCGCCAGAACGTAAGAGATAAAATTCCTAGCGAAAACACCAACACGGCTGCACGTATGAATAGCTCGATACACTTCACACCGTAGGAACAGTCGCCACTCAAGAGAAACGGATACTTCGAGTCCCTGCGGCCGACGACTTCCTTGAGAACGGGTCGCGCTTTGTCGAGCGCAGTATTCGAATCAAAGAAAAACAGAAACAAAATGCAAGAAATAGAGAGGAAAAAGAAGAAGTGCTTGGAAACCAAGAAAGACCGGAAAATCGTCGTCGACGGAGAGTTATTAGCGAGCCAGATGGTGCGCGAAGGCAAGTCTATGGCTGTCACTGCGTCCCTCCGGCTCGGGAGAGTGTCGCCTCGGAGCTCTTATTTAAACGCGCTGGGGAATTCGGTTCGCTTTTAAACGTGTCGTCGGCTCGGGAGCTGCAAGGACTCCTTAGTTGGAATGTATCCGACCGTGCACACCGCCCTGTTTATGGTAAGTTAGATCATTCCTTCTTTAAATTTATATGGCGCGACATTGCTGGCACCGATCGCCGTTTGTTTCTTTGTTTATCTCTTACTGTACTAATGTGGACGCCGTGGTGATACGTGTTCATTTAGGGCACTAACTTCAGTTTTGGTGCCCGCTAATATCCTTTCTAGAGCATGTGCTGTAGAAAGGGTATGTGACTTTGGCCGTGTACAGCATGTACACTCTCACTTTGGACGGTCAGCAAAAATCGGTGTCTTAACGCATCGGGCTGAGATCTATTACTGAGGTGTGACTAGGTGGTGCACACATGGAGGTAAAATATCAAAGGATAAACTTAAATCGTTCAAGAAAGAAAAAGAAGAACCTGTTTCAGACAATCTACAGCGCCATTTCCCGCGCGACGCAGAGGGCGCTCGTTGACTTGGAGACGTTGCCGACAGATGGCGTATGCACCGAAGGCGGGCGGGGCGCCTAGGGAAACTTTTTCGATGCATACGCCATCTCTCGGCAGCGTCTCCAAGTCAACGAACACCGTCTGCGTCGCCCGGAAAATGGCGCCGTAGATTGCCAAAAACGGGTCATCCTTTTTCTTTTTAACGAGATAAGTTTATTTGTTGATATTTTAATTTTATGCGCGCACCTCCTTTGTATTAAATTTCAGCGCAATATGTTGAGAAACTTGCGGACTGTCCAAAGTGGGATCAAAGCGTTAGTGTACATGCTGTAAATACAAAGTGTCAAAAAAATTAGTTTTTTTTTTATTTAAAAAATAAACTGGGCATCGCCGAGCGCTCAGTTTCAGCCCAAAGGGAGCGCTAGAGGTCACAACCAGATGCCAAAGTTTCAGCCCGATCCGATACCTTATTTAAAAGTTATAAGTGATTTTCTGAAAAGTTCAATGGGAAAATGGCGGCCGACGGAGTTTTCGAATACATGGGGCTCCATGGGCACCAGAAACCGAAAACGGGCAAAAATGGGTTCCATTTTTCCATGGAAGTTTTCAGAAAATACCTCAAAACTTTTGAATAACGTATCAGATTGGGCTGAAACTTTAGCATCTGGTTGTGGTTGTTTTGCGGTAAAAATAAAATAAAATAAAATAAAAACCCTGTAATTTTACATTACTGGTGGAACCAGCTGATCAATGAAGGGAGGAGAAACAGAAAAGACAACCAATCGCTGGACTACCATCTAATTTATTAAATCGTCCTCCTCTTCTACTAAATCTTATCCGTATAATCTTTTTTTTTTTTTTTTTTTTGTGACGCGTTGTACAATGCGAAAAAGAGCCAGTATGGCGAATTCGGGTAATCAGTCACCGGCGGGACCGAGTCGGCGGCACCGGCGTCCAGAAACGCGTGGCGCGGCACATCATGTGACCCTCAACATCCGACAGGGGCGGATCCAGAACTCCGTTTGGGGGGGGGGGGGGGGGGGGGGGGAAGGGCGTAAAAGTTTAAAGGATACTATTCTCCCATTCTTTCTTGTGCAAGGGGGGTCCACCCATGTCAAATTGCCCTTGGAGAAGGGGGGATGGAGGGGGGGTCGACTTTGATTGGGGGGGGGGGGCGGCCGCCCCCGTCGCCCCCCTCCCTTGGATCCGCCACTGGCATCCGAAGAACTGAAGGCTGAAGTGACTTCAGAACAGTTTCGTTCTTTCGCTCATTTTTTTTTTTTTTTTTTTTTCACCGACGTTCATTTTTTTTTTTTTTTTGGAGGTGACGACACCGGACACAGTCTGGCGCCCACTCGCCCGGCCGTTAGGAACTCGGGGGAAAAAGGGACGGAAAGTTGCCGGTGCATGCCGAAGAACCACCACCCGGACGGTGCGCGCCGGTCGGAAACTAACACTATTGCCGAATTTGCCATAAATTGTCGGTCCTCCTGGTGTTGTGGGAGGCAGTTTGCACTCCGATGGTCTGGAGCGTAGCGGCTGGAACGTCACTGAGGGACCGGTCAACTTGCTGCTGGTATTAAACTATGTACTACATTTGTTTACACGTCCGAGTTACAAGTCCCATTTTGCGAGACTATCCTTGCACGTCCCGATTCTCCGCCCCAAGTCCCCAAAAATCTTCCACCGTTATTTCCTTAAAAATTCAATATTTCACTCTCTCACTGAAAAAAGTGAAAGCCGTTTACAACTTCCTGTAACGCCGAATTGGAGCGCAGCTTTTGAGGAGGAGTGGAGGGTATATTCCTCCTCCTCCCTCGTGATCATGCCTGCTAGTTCTCCTCCCCTCCTGCTCCCCCTCCCTCTCCTTTACCATCTCCTCGTCCTTCAAGCTAATCCCCTCCCCTCGCCTCCGCCTCCTCGTCTCTCCTCCCCCCCTCCTCGACCTTCGTACTGCTTTCCTCCTTGCCGCTCAAGCCGGAAAGGGTCGCGTAAGAGCTGTGCTCTTACGCGACCCTTTCCCCCCCGAACCATACTAGACAATGAGGGGAGGAGGAGGAGGGGGAGGAGGAGGGCAGAGGTCCGGGCGGTCACGTGACTTCGAGGGGACGGGATCACATGACCTTGGGCGGGCCGTCACGTGACCGGCGGGGGGAGGGGAGTCACCCCCCGAGGTCACGTGACCTTGGCGGGGAGGAGGGGGGAGGAGGAGGAGCGGAGGGGGAGGAGGAGGAGGGGGAGGGGCGACGCCGACGCCGACGCCAACGCCGACGTCGCACAGACTGGAAACGGGTCATGTGACCCCCTCCCCCCGAGGTCACGTGACCCGCCCGGACCATACTACACAATGAGGGGAGGAGGAGAAGGAGGGGGAGGAAGAGGAGGAGGAGGGGGAGGAGGAGGAGAGGGAGGGGCGCGGTTACGCCGACGCCGACGCCGACGCCGACGCCGACGCCGCTCAGGCTGGAAACGGGCCCCTAAGAGCTGCGCTCTAAAACGACATATCAGTTTAAAATGTGGCTTTGTTACGTGACCGGGATTGGACCAGTCATGGGCAAAGACCTTCAAGACCAACGAACCGCATACTCGAAACTTTCAAACTCCGGACTAGGCTCGTCGTAGTGTCCCTGAGCTAGACGAAAAAAAAAAAGAAAACAACGTCGGGAAATATTTTGTGATTTCCGTGACTAGCCACGTCAATCCCCGGGGCATTCCCCGCGTCACCCCCTCCCCTCGAAAGTCACACCGCCGCCGCTGGGGCGTGGATCAGCAGAATGTTTCGTTTTTACGAAACCTTGCGCATAGAGTGCTGTAATGTTGGATGGTCGCGTGACCATCCAACATTACACAGGATGGCACATATCAAATGGTACACATGTTCATTGGACGTAGCGCGGCAGCCATGTTCAATTTTGCCAGACCTCGAGTACGAAATGGGTAAGGACACTACAGTTAACCCCCTGAAATAAAGTTAAAAAAATTGTAGAGCATCTTGACGTGAAGATGAAGGACCAGCGAAGCTGGTATTTTTACGACGTCTAGGACGACGCCTAGAGGACGACTTTTAGGTCGACCTCAATGATGACTTCTAGGATGACCTCGAGGACGACTCCTAGGACAACGTTCATGACGACCTCAAGGAAAAATTCTAGGACCTCAAGGACGACTCCTAAGACGTCTAGGACGACCTCAAGGACGACTGACAACGACGCCTAAAGAACGACGCATAGGACAACCTCTCGGGCGACCTCAAGGACAATTTCTAGGACGGCCTCAAGGACGACTTCTAGAACAACCTTAAGGATGACGTCCAAGACGACCTCAAAGACGACCTCGAGGGCGACGCCTAGAGGACGACCTCTCGGACAACTTCTAGGACGACCTCGACGACGACTTCTAGGACGACTTCGAGGACGACTTCTAGGACGACCTCATGGACGACTTCTAGGACGACCTTGACAACGACACCTAAAGAACGACGCTTAGGCCAACCTCTCGGGCGACCTCAATAACAATTTTTTTGACGGCCTCAGGGCAATATGACGGAGGCTTATTGCGGAGAAGGCGCCGTGTAACCGAGCTTTCGGTTGGACGTCAAAAGATCTCCAGGTGGTCGAAATTAATCCTCAGTCCTCCGCTGGGGCGTGCCAGATGCCCGTCGTAGGTTTGGCACGTAAAACCCCCCAATTTTTCGGCCTCAAGGACGACTTCTACAACAACCTTAAGGATGACGTCCAAGACGACCTCAAGAACGACCTCGAGGACGACGCCTAGGGGACGACCTTACGGACAACTTTTAGGACGACCTCAAGGACAACTTCAAGGACGACCTCAAAGACGACGTCTGGGACGACCTTAAGTACGATGTTTAGGACGACCTCATGGACGACTTTTAGAACGACCTTGACAACGACACCTAAAGAACGACGCTTAGGACAGCCTCTCGGGCGACCTCAAGGACAATTTTTAGGACGGCCTCAAGAACGACTTCTAGAACAACCTTAAGGATGACGTCCAAGACGACCTCAAGAACGACCTCGAGGACGACGCCTAGAGAACGACCTCTCAGACTTTTAGGACGACCTCGAAGACGACTTCTAGGACGACGTCTAGGACGACTTCATGGACGACTTCTAGGACGACCTTGACAGCGACGCCTGAAGAACGACACTTAGGACAACCTCTCGGGCGACCTCAAGGACAATTTCTAGTTCGGCCTCAAGGACAACTTCTAGAACAACTTTAAGGATGACGTCCAGAACGACCTGAAAGACGACCTCGAGGACGACGCCTAGAGGACGACCTCTCGGACAACTTCTAGAACGACCTTGACAACGACGCCTAAAGAACGACGCTTAGGACAACCTCTGGGGCGACCTCAAGGACAATTTCTAGTTCGGCCTCAAGGACAACTTCTAGAACAACTTTAAGGATGACGTCCAGAACGACCTCAAAGACGACCTCGAGGACGACGCCTAGAGGACGACCTCTCGGACAACTTCTAGAACGACCTTGACAACGACGCCTAAAGAACGACGCTTAGGACAACCTCTGGGGCGACCTCAAGGACAATTTCAAGGACGGCCTCAAAGACGACTTCTAGAACAGCCTTAAGGATGACGTCCAAGACGACCTCAAAGACGACCTCGAGGGTGTGGGGTTCTTTATGGGGGAGGTCCCTCTATACTAATAATCGCCGCCCGATCGGTATACCTTCCGCCCGTCACCCAGGGAGTTACACAACGCAACGAGAAGAGAGCGAATGGGTTAACTGTACCTCTCGGTTGCCCGTCGTCGAGAGCCGGTAGTCCAGGCCCGCCGACCTTTGTTGTCGCCCGTCGATCAGAGCTCACAGTCGGGGTCCGTGTCCAGGCCTGCGGATCGCCTTTCCCACGCCAGCGCTGCGTAGGCGCCCCGGGCTATCAATGCCCGAGTCTCGCTGCGGAACCACCCCGGGATCGTCATAGCCCAGGTCATATGACCCGGGCTCGCCGTTTCCACCGGTCTTGCTCCAGACCTCGCTGGTGGACCGCTCCAGGGTTCGTTATGGGCCAGGCTAGGCAGCCCCGGCTCCGTCGTTCTTTGTCCAGCTTCCAGCCTCGCTCAGCACGCAATGTCTCGCCCCAGCTCGTGTCTTCTCCGCCGGCCGCCTGTCACGTGCTCTCTGCCTCGTCTTTCACCCTCGGCTCCCACACTCTCCCCCCCTCAAGGCCCGGACTTCGGGGGACTTCATGGGCCTCAGGGAGCCGCTGGGCTTCATGGGCGGCCGCTGTTGCTGTTGCCGGAGTGCCCAAGGTGCAGCGTCCGAAAGCGGTGTAGGTGGTGGTGGCTAGCGAACCCGTCAGACAATGCCGACCTGTCTGTCGCTCGCTGTCCCACTCACCGCGATGCAGCAGGGGGCTTGCTCTAAGCTGGTCCGGCCGACGCAGACGGACTTGCCCCGTTCCGCTTAGAGGTCACAGCGGGCTTAGAACTGCCCGCCTGAACCGTTCGTCAGGCCGAACAACTGTCAGCCACCCTGAGCACTTGGGAAAACGAATGGCCAGTTTTCCCTCCCGGTGGGCTTCCTGGGTTACGCCGTCTACGGCAGTCTTTCCAAGAAGCTATTCTGCGCAGAACAAAGTGTTAAAACAACACACAACGAACAAGTACTCTGCCGCAGATTGTGGCAGTGGCCATAGCCTCTACCGCCACATAGCTTGCCGACGGGTTCGTGTACCATGCGGCCAACTCAGCAAGTCTGCATTCCAGAGCTCGCTCGTGGGTCGCCAAGAACAGGGGATTTCTTGTGTCCTACCGCAACCTCATGTTATACGTCTTCCCCATCGCGACAACGGTCCTATCCTTTCAAGTCAGCGATGTGAACCGGGCAGGCCTCCTCGTTTGTATCTCGCCGAGTAAGCCTTGAAGTAAGACACGACGCACGCGTCTTTGTACCTCGGGTGCCCTTCTCACCTCGGTGCAAGCAATACGGCAAACCCACTAGCTGCATTGCTCAACGCGTGAGTTTTCTTCTGAACAGGTAACGATGGTGTAAACCTAGTCCATCTTTAGCGCAAGCGAAGGGATCCAATGCCTGTGGCGGGACGGCCATATTCTATGCCCGCGCTCCAAAACGGCTACATATACCATGTGGTACTCGATGTAAGCGTCAGCGTCCCATTCCGTCCACGTGTATACGAGCTCTAGGGACTGCTCGGTCCTCGGAGGGGGCGGTAGCTCAGCGAGTAAGCCCGCTTAAACCGTTCACGCCTCAAGGCAAGCTGGACAACTACAAGCCACCTAAATGTCTACCGCCTCATCCCCGGCTAGGTCGTGACGCGGCATAACTTATTAAAAGTCTTGCTGTCACTGCCACGGCCGGCCAGAGTGAAGCCGAAAAAGTATCCTATAAAACATTTCGTAGCTCTCTCGGAACGACCCCCTCAAGAGAGAGTCGCCCCTCTGCCTTTCGTCGGTTGTTGGAGTGACGCGAAGCAACTAGCCGTCTTGGCCCAGTGGTTACAAATCATACTGCTCCTTAACTCGCCTGCCAGCGTTCCCGGTGTCAACTGCAATTTACGCCAGTTTGTCCAACACCCGCTGACAATCTCGTCCGCCAGTGTTCCCGGTGTCGACTGCAATTCCCGCAATCATTCCGACACCCACTGACAAAAACCGATCTGCACCCCGGGCCTCGACAAGCGCTTGCTTGCCTACCGCATCACTCCAAGCCTAAATCCTAAATATTCAATAAGTCCTGGCTGTTTTCCCTCCTGCCAGTCGCTATCCTGGCTTCCAGCGAACCTGCCGTGCCTCTCCTCTGCCTCCGAAGACGACGTTCTTACATCTTAACCGCGCTCCTCGTGTTCCCCCCGGTTGCGTCACCTTCTGCCAACCACTATTCTGGGGTACCCGAGAAAGCGCGTCCGCAACCTCGTCCTTCGAGACCTTTAAGTACTCGATTCGAGGAGACACCTGCTGAGCTCTGCTGTGAGACAAGTCCCCAAAATTCCGAAATACTTTGTCTCAACGGGCATCGTTAGCGTTAGTGAACAACCCGCTCAACAAATCCATGGGACTCTCTGGGGACGACTAGAAGCAGAGGCATACCGAACGGGCCCCACGTTGGGCGCCATTTTAATGTGGGGTTCTTTATGGGGGAGGTCCCTCTATACTAATAATCGCCGCCCGATCGGTATACCTTCCGCCCGTCACCCAGGGAGTTACACAACGCAACGAGAAGAGAGCGAATGGGTTAACTGTACCTCTCGGTTGCCCGTCGTCGAGAGCCGGTAGTCCAGGCCCGCCGACCTTTGTTGTCGCCCGTCGATCAGAGCTCACAGTCGGGGTCCGTGTCCAGGCCTGCGGATCGCCTTTCCCACGCCAGCGCTGCGTAGGCTGGCTGTCCCGGGCTATCAATGCCCGAGTCTCGCTGCGGAACCACCCCGGGATCGTCATAGCCCAGGTCATATGACCCGGGCTCGCCGTTTCCACCGGTCTTGCTCCAGACCTCGCTGGTGGACCGCTCCAGGGTTCGTTATGGGCCAGGCTAGGCAGCCCCGGCTCCGTCGTTCTTTGTCCAGCTTCCAGCCTCGCTCAGCACGCAATGTCTCGCCCCAGCTCGTGTCTTCTCCGCCGGCCGCCTGTCACGTGCTCTCTGCCTCGTCTTTCACCCTCGGCTCCCACAAGGGCGACGCCTAGAGGACGACCTTTCGGACAACTTCTAGGACGACCTCGAGGATGACGTCTGTCATGATTTGGAAAAAGAAACAGAAGGAAGAGAAGGGAAGAAAAAAGAAGAGCAGTATCGCGGGTGCGAAGGGATTCGAAGCTGGACCAAGAGCCGCGACGGTTGGCTGCTCGAACGGTGCGCTGCCCGGCTCCGTCCCGGCGTCAGTGTGGTGCGCTACCCGGCTCCGTCCCGGCCCCAACGCGCTGAGAATCAACGAGCCTGGCTTTGTCCAGGCTGCAGGGAAGCTGAACTTCAACGTAACCGGCTTCAGCACGGTGACCAGCAGCGCAACCGGCTCCGTCCCGGGATCAAGGCACCCGTACCCGAGATAACCAGCCCCCTCCCGATATCGCGGTACGCTCTACTTCACCAACGATCAAGGGGGCGAACCATCAAGGGCACCAGCGTCCCGGGCTACGACCCCAGGGGTGATTATACTGCCTACCGAACGTGCTTGGACGGTCGAATGGTTTCGTTTCTTGTGCCTTTCTAACGTTGCCTTTTTTTTATTTTTACTTCCTGACTTGAATATATATATATTTGTTTTTCTTCATGCATTTGACTCAATCTCCTGATCCTTCCTCTCACCACCCCGGACGAACCTGACAATTTGGCGAGCCTGCCAGGATAGCTGGCCCATTACATTATAGTCACATCTTTTTCCGGAGGGTGAGAAGGGTGAGGGAGATTTGGGTGGTATTTCGACGATGGAAACTGACAAGTTAATCGCGGTAGCGAAAGAATTAGGCTATTCCGGGGCAGATTTGAGGAAGTGGGTGGATGAGGAGAAAGTCCGGATAAGAGCAGAAAGGGCTGAGGAGCGCGAGCACTCGAGGTTAGAACGGGAGGCTGCTGACAGAACTTTAGCGGCGGAGTGCGCGAAACTGGACAAGGAGCGGGAGGCGCTTCAACTACGAATAGCAGCGCGCGATAATACACGTAACAGTTCAGAAGATGTGGAAGGCGCGCGTGAGGAACCACCAGGCTCCAGGAGCCTCGGGAGCCCACATAAGCTCATCCCGCAATTTAATGAGCGTCGAGACGACCTAGACGCATACTTGCAGCGCTCTGAGCGCACTGCAACAGGCTTAGGATGGCCTCAGCAAAAGTGGGCCACTAATTTGGGGCTTTGCTTAACCGGGGAGGCACTCACGGTTGTCGGTCGGATGACACCGGCAGATGCGTTGGACTATGCCAAGGTGAAGCTAGCACTCTTCCAGCGGTTTCGTTATACCAAAGAGGGATACCGCGACAGGTTTCGAGAATCCAAGCCGGAAGACGGCGAGACAAGAAGACAGTTTGCGGCTTGATTGGCAGGGTACTTTGATAGGTGGATTGAAATAGCAGGGATTGATAAGACTTTTGAAGCATTGCGAGACAATGTCTTGGTGGAGCAGTTCTTGCTGACTTGCTCAAGCAAGCTGGCAATATTTCTAAGAGAGCGGGACTGTCAAGGTTTGGATGACGTGGCAGCTAAGGCTGACCTGTTTTTGGAGGCTCAGGGACAACCTAGCACAAGTAAACAAAGAGGAGACGAGATCGGAAATAAGCAAAGTGCCATAAGCGAGGGGAATCGCAGAAAAGGTGAGGCTCAAAAAGGCATCCGCTGCTTCTTGTGTGGAAAGTCTGGGCACAGAGCAGAAAACTGCAGGAGTAGTGCACAAGGAAGAAGGGTTCTGCTGTGTTGGAACTGTGGTCGCAGTGGTCACAAGGCTGACGCGTGTAGAGAAAAGCCGAACGATAGACACCAAGCTTCATGCCTCTGGACGATGTCTCCAGGCAACTGCGACAAGTCAGATGACTGTTGCGTCACCTTGAGTAATGGCGATAAGATTCCAGTTGTTAACGCTGCCATGGGGAGGGCCCCGAAGTTCTTAGTAGAGAACATGCCCGTCGTGGAAGGTCGTCTCGGGGACCATAAGATATCGGTATTAAGAGACACCGGATGTAATACCGTTGTAGTTCGCGAGGAGCTGATTCCTCAAGAGAACCTAACTGGCAAGTCGAATCCAGTGTTTCTGTTGGATCGAACGGTCCGGTATTTACCTGAGGCGGAGATCTTTGTGCAAACGCCTTACTACACAGGGAAGGTGTTGGCAAAGTGCGTCAGCAATCCACTATATGACCTGGTGCTGGGAAATATACCGGGAATACGAGACGCTAATGACCCGAACCCAGCTTGGGTAAAAGTAGATGAGTTGGCGGGTCAGAGATTGAAAAAATGATGAGGTAAAGGTGAATCGGCGTACTGGTAAGGAGGCAGATGCCAGCAAAAATACCGATTCCAGTGACAACAAAAGGGACTTGTTACATCAGGTGGAACCAGCAGAGGTCGCTGCAGCCCGGAAAACAGGCGCCACACGAAATGAGGCGAAAAGTGAGACGCCTCTGAGTGTACCTCGAGTGGCGATAATTAATACCACAGCGGAAGAACTCGCTAGAGAACAGAGAGCAGACGGAACTCTAACTCGGTGCTTCGACGATATTGGAACGATCACAAGAAGGCACAAGTGTAGGACCAAGTTCCAGTTCTTCATGAAAAACAATCTTCTGTACAGGACGGCGGAATACTCTTCTGGGCGAAAGACAGAACAGCTGGTGCTCCCGAAAAAGTTCAGGGCCGCCGTTGTCGCTCTCGCACATGACAGCATCATGTCAGGACACCAGGGCATGAAGAATACGCTCAACCTGGTGGCTGAAGAATTCTTTTGGCCAAGTATGCAGAGCGAGATTAAGAGGTACGTTCGATCATGTGATATATGCCAACGTACAATACCCAAAGGCAAGGTTGGTAGGGCACCTCTAGGAAGAATGCCGACTATCGAGACACCTTTCCAGAGAGTGGCGATAGGCTTAATTGGCCCCATCGCTCCGAGGGCAGGCTCAGGTAACAGATACATCCTGACAATGGTAGATATGGCGACGCGGTATCCGGATGCAGTAGCGATGAAGAGCATCGGGGCGCAGGAAGTAGCCGAAGCTCTGATGGAGATGTTCACAAGATATGGAGTGCCGACAGAAATTCTTAGCGATCGGGGATCGTGCTTTACATCAGAACTAATGAAAGAGGTCAGCCGACTTCTATCAATGAAACATCTCATGACCACTCCCTATCACCCTATGGGGAACGGGCTAGTAGAGAGACTCAACGGCACGATCAAGCAGATGTTAAAGCGGATGTGCCAGGAAAGCCCTCGTGACTGGGACAGATACCTACCAGCCGTCCTGTTTGCGTACAGAGAAGTACCACAGTCGAGTCTCAAGTTCTCACCGTTTGAACTACTCTACGGAAGAAGAGTAAGAGGTCCTCTTGCCATTCTGAAAGAGGTCTGGTCGAACGAAACCCTCAAAGAAGAAGTGAAGACATCGTACGGGTACATGTTGGAGTTGAGAGAGAAGCTAGAAGAGACGTGCAAGCTAGCGCACAGTTGCTTGGGGGAAGCAAGAGCTAAGTACAAGGGGTACTACGACAGAAAGAGTTCCAACCGGAAGTTGAAGCAAGGTGACTTGGCGTTGATCCTTCTCCCTACAGATAAAAACAAGATGATAATGCAGTGGAAAGGACCATTCCTTGTGTTGACAAGAAGGAATGAAGTTGACTACGAGTTAGACATGGGAGGAAGGACGAAGACTTTTCACATCAACATGCTAAAGAAGTATGAAGAGAGGGAAGGAAGTCGACAGGAGCAGGCACTTTGCAATGCTGCAGCAAGCACTCACGAAATGAACGACTCCAGACACGACACTGAAGAAGACGGTCATATTCCAATGCTGAGTTTGACAAAGCAACAAGGGTGGCAGGATGTCGTCATAAACGGGAAGTTAGAAAGAGACAAGTCTTGCGAGGCACGCGAGTTAATAAAGGACTTCAGCGATATCTTTTCTGATCTTCCTGGTAGGACAAACCTCATGACATTTGACCTTCAGCTCACCACTCCACAACCGATACATGTGAGACAGTATCCACTACCTTTGGCTGTTCAAGATGTAGTCGAGAACGAAATCACAGAGATGCTCAAGTTGGACTTAATAGAGAGGTGTACGTCATCGTACAATGCCCCAGTGGTCATTGTGAAGAAGAAAGACGGGTCGAACAGATTTTGTATCGATTACAGACGGCTGAATGACGTCATACATCCTGACGCTGAGCCAACACCAAGAATCGACATGACGTTGGTCAAGGCGGGACAAAAGCGTTTCTTCTCAAAACTTGACGTAGCCAAAGGCTACTGGCAGATTCCGATGGATGACCACGCCAAGAAAAAGACGGCTTTTTCGTCGACGAGCGGGCATTATCAGTTCAAGTTTATGCCGTTCGGTCTGAAGACCGCCGCCGCTACGTTTACAAAGCTGATGCGTAAGCTCCTAGATGGGGTGCGAGACGCGCATCACTACATTGATGATATCCTAGTTGCAACAAGTTCATGGGAGGACCATATAGAGGCGCTCAGGACGATTTTTGAACGTCTACGAGCAGCGAAAATTACAGTAAAACCCAAGAAATGTCAGATAGGGTTCGAAGAAATTAGTTTCCTTGGACATGAAATTGGAATGGGTAATATAGCTCCGGATGCACAAATCATCGAAAGGGTCCGAGATGCACCACGACCGCAAACGAAACGCCAAGTTCGTTCGTTTCTCGGACTAACAGGATTCTACAGGCAGTTTGTGCCAAACTACGCAGAAGTTGCAGCGCCGTTGGTAGACCTGACTAGAAAGGGAGCACCTGATGGTGTCGAGTGGGGCCCGAGGCAAGAGGAGGCTTTCACAAAGTTAAAAAGACGTTTGGACGAGCCACCGATTTTGCTGTCACCAAATCCTGAGAAGGAATTTGTGTTACGCATTGATGCGTCAGAAGCAAGTTTGGGGGCAGTGTTACTGCAGGAGAAGGAAGGGATGCTGCACCCAGTAGCATATGCCAGTCGGAAACTGAAAAGAACTTCGCCACCGTGGAAAAGGAATGTCTAGCGCTGGTTTCGGCAGTTGGCCGGTTTAAGCTCTTTTTGTATGGGAGGACATTTCGCGTCCAGACTGACCATCAGCCGCTGGAATTTCTCAACAAGGCAAGACTCACGAATAGTCGGGTAATGAGATGGAGCATGGCGTTGCAAGATCACAGTTTCAACGTAGAGTATATTAAAGGTAGGGATAACGTGGGCGGAGACTTTTTAAGCCGGCTCTAGGGTGCCTTTCAAGAGGGAGATGGTTCACTGACCGGAGCTGATTGAGAGGTGCGTGCCACAAATCCGTATATACGTCAGCGGTATCGAGGAACCAGAGTCAGTATCGACTTAGGTTCTAACAGGTACCAACCTTGGCAGCTGGTCGGTGTCGTAGGTTCTTATAAGGTCTTTGTTTTTTTTTTTGTGTGTGTGTTTAATGGTTGTACGCTTATCGGATAAATTTTTCCTGAATAAGAATAAGTTCGATCTACGACGAGGTGCTTTAGTGTATGATTGAAGAACGAATCAGAGATTTTTCGTTTGTAAACCTTTTTTTGTTTGGTAAAAGTGTGAAATGGTGTGAGATTTCGGCAACGGTTGAGTGATGGCGTTATCGTTCGTGGCGGGTGTTGTGAAAGTGTCGTGACAAAGGCTCGTATCTCTCGGTTGCGATCAGCGATGTTGTGACGGCACCTGGAAGAGAAGAAACGGACAAGATAGAAGTTTCTTACAAACTTCTCGTGTTTGTGGGGTGATGTCATGATTTGGAAAAAGAAAAGGAAGGAAGAGAAGGGAAGAAAAAAGAAGAGCAGTATCGCGGGTGCGAAGGGATTCGAAGCTGGACCAAAAGCCGCGACGGTTGGCTGCTCGAACGGTGCGCTGCCCGGCTCCGTCCCGGCGTCAGTGTGGTGCGCTACCCGGCTCCGTCCCGGCCCCAACGCGCTGAGAATCAACGAGCCTGGCTTTGTCCAGGCTGCAGGGAAGCTGAACTTCAACGTAACCGGCTTCAGCACGGTGACCAGCAGCGCAACCGGCTCCGTCCCGGGATCAAGGCACCCGTACCCGAGATAACCAGCCCCCTCCCGACATCGCGGTACGCTCTACTTCACCAACGATCAAGGGGGCGAACCATCAAGGGCACCAGCGGCCCGGGCTACGACCCCAGGGGTGACTATACTGCCTACCGAACGTGCTTGGACGGTCGAATGGTTTCGTTTCTTGTGCCTTTCTAACGTTGCCTTTTTTTTTACTTTTTACTTCCTGACTTGAATATATATATATATTTGCTTTTCTTCATGCATTTGACTCAATCTCCTGGTCCTTCCTCTCACCACCCCGGACGAACCTGACAACGTCTAGGACGACCTCAAGTACGACTTCTAGGACGACCTCGAGGACGATGCCTAGAGATGATAACAAGGGATCAGGACCTCACTTCATACTTGCCACGACCAATGGGGAATTTTCTGTCAACATCCGCAGACGCATTTTTTTCCAGATCTTAGTGCATAACAGCTTCGCTGTAAAAGTTGTTGCCTTGGAAGTTAGCAAGCTAAAACTGGCATGAATGTTTACTGAAGTACTCTTTCCCTCCCTCTCACACCCACAAAAAAATCTCTAGTATAATTTTTTTATACTGTTTCACTGCACGGTAAGTTTGAGAGATAGCGAGATGCACCACGCACTCTGGTCGGATAGCGGCGCTGTGCCCAGGTTGTTCAGTTATTGTTACCTCAAAGGTGCTCAAGAGAACACTTTACACGAGGGCAGGAAGTGTCTACGATAAAGTACACAACAAAAGCAAATCTCGAGGAAAATACCTCTACCCCAGTCTCAGGTTACTTTAACATGGTTAAGATAACATTGTACACACTTCACAAAATAAATCACACATTACACGGATTCTTTTTTTTTTCAGTTTTGTAGACAATGTGCGTGTGCAATGAGTTCCAGTCGGCAATGGCAAGAGAGAGGGGAGAGTTTTGAAATGTGTTAGTTCTGGGCTGAGCTTTAAGGGGATGATCAAGGCGCTTGGAAATGTAAGACGGGTTCTGGAGGTGGGCAGGCTGCGAAACTCGGATGATGAATTATAAATGCCATGAAAGAAAACAAGACAGACGATTTTGGTTCTGACGGTTAGTAGTCTTAAGTCTAGGTTTTTTCTTCTAGAGCGCAGTTCTTAGGCGCCTGTTTCCGGCTTCAGCGGCGTCGCCGTCACCGTCGCTGGTGGCGTAACCGCGCGGTGCATTATAAGAAATGTCCCATAGTGCACCGCGCGGGAGTCTTGTGATGTCAGACGTGACGTCACGAGTGACGTCACGAGGGTCCCGCGCGGTGCATTATGGGACATTTCCCATAATGCACCGCGTGAGGAGGAGGGGAGGGAGGATGAAGAGAGGAGGGAATGAGCTTAAAGGATGAGGGGAGGAGGAGGTGAAGGAGGAGGAGGAGGAAGAGGAGGGAAAGAAGAGTAGCAGGGTGGATGAGGAGGTAAAGAGGAGGGAGGAGGGGTATGCCCTCCCCTCAGTACCCTTCCCTCCTCCTCCTCAAGAGCTGCGCTCTAATTTGGCGTTACCGGGTGCTGTAAACGTCTTTCATTTTTTTATAGCTGTGACACTCAACCTATACGAGTACTCATGAGTAATGTAAAGTGACGCTTTATTTTCTACCCATTCGAGCTTGTTGATAAGATATGTTTGATTAGGAAACCAGATGATGTTAGCGTATTCTAGTTTTGACCAGACGAATGCTTCATATGCGGTCAGCTTTACAGTCTTTGATGAGCGAAAAAAATTGCGTTTAATGTATCTTAGTGCTTTACACGCACTGGGCACGGAGTTATTGATGTGTTCGTTCCAAATGAGCTGCTCTGCAAATCTGGCTCCTAGCCCTAGGTACTTGGAAATACTAACCTTCTCTATGTCTGCGTTTTTGAGTGTATATTTCCTTAGTAATGGAGAGGGTCGGCTGGCAAATGATACGCATTTCGATTTATTTGTATTTTTGTTGTTACCATGTGCTGCACCAAAGTGAAATTATGTTCAGATCCTGTTGTAATAGTGCATCGCCATCCATGTTTGTGATGCAACGATAAGCTACACAGTCATCCGCGAAGAGTCTCATGTGGGATGATAAGTTGAGTGGGAGGTCGTTAATATATATAATTAAAGTGGTCCCATGACGCTGTCCTGTGGAACCCCCATTTCACCAGTAATTTGGGCGAGTTTTTCTCCCCAACATACGTAGCTTGCTTACGGTTAATGAGAAAGATAGCAATCCACTGTATGATAACGGGATAAATGTTGAGTTGAGTTAGCTTATTGAGAAAACGTTGATGGGGTATACAGCATGAAAGGCTTTAGCAAAATCAATGAAAATAACATGAGTAGTTTAGAAGCATAGATAGTGTCGTGCAAATGAGTAGCGAATTAAAAAAGTTGGGTTTCGCTCGGAAATCCTTTCTTAAAGCCATGTTGATTAGTGCAGAGGAGGTGATGGTCCCATAAATAGCTAATAACATGAGAATACATAATAGGCTCTATATTTTACATGGTATGCTTGTTAAGAATATTGGTTTATAATTGCATGCATAATTTTTATCTCCAGATTAAAAAATTGGTAAGACTCTCCCAAACCTCCAGTCTGCCGGATGGTGCATTTGTCCTACTGACTGCTCGAAAATAAGAGACAGCAAGTGAGAAGACATTGTTCGGGTTATTTTATGAAGTTCTGGACACATTTCGTCATCTCCGGGTACCGAGCATGGGAAAAGTCTTTCAATGCTGGCCAAAAGTCCTTCTTGTTTAAATGTGACATGCTCGCATAATACAGTAGGCGAAACACATACTGAATCCCATGGTAAGGAAAACAGTTCCTAGGTAAATACAGATACAAAATACTCATTAAAGACGGTTCCTGATTCGTGGTGGGAAAGCTCCTGTTCGTGATCATTATATATACTGGGCAAAGTTCGCTCGTGCGTGGGACCAATGGTCTTCTAAACTTTTTTAGAATTAGTTTTCAATAAATTTATGAGATCACTCATGTAATACTTGTTTTTGCCTCCTTTATTTCTAATTTGTATTCATTGTAGCACTCGTTATGCTTAGACCAATCTGAAGCAAAGTCACTGATCTTCGCTTTCGAAAACAGACGTTTCTTCTTGTTGGACAATGTCTTTAGTCAGTAAGTAAACCGCGGCCGTCCAGCATTCGTTTCTAGCACAATATTTGGAATGAAAGTATACTTCAGTCTTTTAAACTCTGTGTTTAGCATATTCCAGTTCGCTTGAACAGATATTGTGTCAAAATCAGAGTTATGTAGACGCGAAACCTTGAAAAGAAAGAACGAGGGCGTTTTTGTCGATCTTACGGTAGTCATAGATTACTTTTAGCGCTGTAACTTTATATTCAATCAGAAGTAGCATTTTAACAAAAACAATATTGTGATCACTGATTATATCAAGAACATGAACTATCTTTTCATTTCATTTCATTTATTTACCCTCAGGGCATAAAGCATTACAGAGGGGGAGTGGGGGAACAATGAATCGCTAATAAAAAAAACAAAAAAACTCACGTGGGAAAATTGATAAAAATCATGATTAACAAAATCAAGTAAAGGTGCTAATCAACGCCTTTTTGAAAAGAACATTGTCTACAATCGAAACAATGGGGGCTGGAAGGTGGTTCCATTCATGGGATGTGCATGGTACAAACGAATGGAAAAAGCTTTGCAATTTGAACGAGGGATGCCAACTTTATGTTGATGATCGACTCGTGATGAAGCCGCCTCGGTGGCACTGCTATAGAAGCGACGGAGCAGCAAGGGCTGGAAGGTTGGTCGGAGTTCAGAGCGCGTTTAAACAAACGATCTCTGAAGACACGGTGGACAAAGATAAGTGTCACTAGGCCACCGTAAACGGGGCCCGGGTTTTTACACAGATGTAGGTATATGGCTGGCGGAGGGACTTGTGATCCGAACCGCGAGAAAGCCGTTGCGATCGTTATCTCTTTACTGATTTGTATAGCTGACACCAAATACTGTGTACTGTATTTTTTTCTCACGCACTAAAAGTGTTTCGTACAGCAAAAAAAAACACGTTTTTTAAAGCAGGTAAATAACAAATGCTTTTAATAAAAAGTAAAAAAAAAAAAAAAAAGTCGCCTCAGTGGTTTCGAGGCGAGAGCGCTGGCCTACAGATCCCCATGTGGCGGGTTCGAATCCCGGCCGAGGTGCCTGCAATCTGACGGAGGCTTATTGCGGAGGAGGCGCCGTTAAACCGAGCTTTCGGTTGCACGTCAAAAGATCCCCAGGTGGTCTAAATTAATCCTCAGTCCTCCGCTGGGGCGTGCCAGATGCCCTTCGTTAGTTTGGCATGTAAAACCCCCAAATTTGACTTTTTGACTCGTGATAAAACATAGAAATGAAGTTCAAAAGCCTTTCTCGCAGTGTAACATTAGTGCAATACATTTTGTGAAATAGGCTTAACCGAGCGATTTTTCTGCGTACTGAGAGATGTGAGAGTGAAAGGTTAGCCTTCATTAACGATATACTTGTGGTTCGATGATAGTTAGAGCAAATAAAACGTATTGATCTGTTTTGTATGGCTTCAAGTGATGCAATTATTGCAGATTGACCAGGGTCCCAAATAGATGATGCATACTCTGGCATTGGTCGTACGAGTGTTTTGTACAGTATCACCTTTAATTATTGGGGTGCCAATGAGAAGCTTCTCTTCAAGTATCCCAGCATGCGATTTGCATTGTTAGTTGCGTTATCTATCGGATGTTTCCATGTTAGATCAGACATGATATGTACACCAAGGAACTTGTACTTCGAGACCGACTGTAATGCAATTCCTTTAATATTATAATCTGCCGGTACTGCAGTGAATCCGGATATTCTCATAGATTTACATTTAGATGACTTTAATTGCATTGACCATGATTCGCACCAAAGTGACACTACATTAATATAATTTTGTAACTGTCTTGATTCAAGGTTATTGGTTACTTCGCGTATAGGACGCAGTCATCAGCGAATAGTGAAATATTGGATGAAATATTAGATGGTAAGTCATTGATATTGATTAAAAATAGCAAAAGTCCTAAGACTGAACCCTGCGGTACTCCTGAAGTGACAGAAACTAAAGTGGAACTAGAGTCATTGATGGTAACCAATTGTTTGCGATTAGTCAAGAAAGAATGTATCCAGGTGAGAACTTTAGGGTCGATATTTAGTTTACTGAGTGTTAACAGAAGTAGTTTGTGAGACACTTTATCAAATGCTTTTGAAAAATAAAAAAAAAATGCAATCTATACTTGACCTCCGGTCAAGTACAGAATGAAGGTCATATGTGAACGATGCAAGCTGCGTTTCGCATGAGAATGATTTCCGAAACCTTGTTGAAATGGACAAAAGAAGCAGTTTGAATCTAAGAAATTTACTAAATTGGCATAAATTATATGTTCAGGAATTTTGCGTGGGACACTGGTCATTGATATAGGGCGAAAGTTTAGAGAACTATTTTTATCACCTCCCTTGTGAACAGGAACCACCCTGGTGACCTTCCAATCATCAGGTAAAACACCGAACTGTAGGGATTGAGTAAATATAGCAGAGAGAAAAAATTGACGTATACATCTTCGTGCTTTTAGGAACTTTGTATTAATATCGTCAATCCCTGTGATGATGAAAGTTTAAGGGAACCAATTATTTTAACAATGCCCTCAAGATCAACCACTATCAATTAAAAAAACCATCGGTTATCAGTGCGTTTGCGTTCTGCTTTTTTTTTAAATAACCAGCCTGAGTTGTGAAGCGTGTTAGATGCGGCATCGCTGTGTCGTGCCCCGCTGGTTATAGGCACGGTAGCTCCTTTTGATGGCTGTCCGTCGGCGGAGGGAGGTGTTGAACGACGCGCCATTGTCCAGCGGTCTTCAACACGGTGACGATAGCAGCATGGCTGTGTCGTCTTGATGTTGCTTGCTGAGGAATGCGGGTAGAGCACGTGCGCCTTCGGCCGTGATGGTTGTCGTGATGTAGTGCCGTCCAGCCGGGTTGGATAAGCGGCGACGAACAGGAGCGGGACCTGAGTTGTGAAGCATGTTAGATGCGGCATCGCTGTGTCGTGCCAGTTGCTGCTTGAGCCAACGGGACAGGAGATGAAAGACACTCCAAAGTGCAGTTGCCGAGGTCGGATGAGAGTGGTGCTGGCTCTTCGAGACTCGGATCTCCTTGTCCGGCCGCAACAGTCACTCTCGAAGCATCTTTAAAAAAACCTAGCGTTTCGCGTAGTGACTTTGCGAGCAGCTGTGATGCGACGGCCGTGTACTGCTACGACTGTATATGGTCTTGGGTCGTAGACCAGAGTGAGCTTGTTAAGCTGTCGTTGTCTACAGAGTACGAGTTGACCTGACACAAACTTGTGATGCTGGTCACACCCAGCATCACAAGTTTGTGTCAGGTCAACTCGTACTCTGTAGACAACGACAGCTTAACAAGCTCACTCTGGTCTACGACCCAAGACCATATACAGCCGCACGTCAATGTATGCTTGTTTCATATTTTCCTGGCTGCATCATTTTGTTGTGCCTCATTGTGAGCATTCTTGCTGCCATCCAAGTCTGGGAGTGCTGGCAGTAGGTTCCGCACTGTCCGCTTGAAGAGAAGTTGGGACGGTGGAATGTTCGTGGAACCGTGTGGGGTCGAGCGGTAGCCTAGCAGAAAGGATTGAAGGTCACTCGTCCAGACTTCGCCATTGATTTTGCTGGTGACAATGAGTTTGTTTGGTGTCCTCATGAATGTTATTTACTTCTCCGTTTGCCTCAGGCCATCTTGGTGTGATGCGGTCGTGCCTAAATTCGAATTCTTCGGTGAACGTCGAGAAGTCTCTGCCTTGAAATGGTAGACCACTGTCAGTTTTGAGTATGGGTGGAATGCCAAACTGGGCAAAAACTTAACGTAGCTAGCTGATGAATTCAGGTGCTGCAAGAGTTTGCAGGATGTTCACCACTGGGTACTTGGAACAGTCATCGATGACGACTATGGCATACCTGTCATCTGGGAATCGGCCGGCCAAGTCCAATGACAACTCGGTCCAAGGAGTTTTTGGTAGCTCTGATATTTGCAAGGAATACCGGTGATCCTCAAGTGTTGCCGCTCGACAAGCTAACTTGAAACTTGAAACACCTGGAGTCGGACCAGGTGGCTTCTGCCGGGTGCCTGAGTCACCAGACTGTGTACGTCACGGTAAAGGAAAAGAAATGTCGTCGTCTTCCCAGTCGTCTTCGGAACTCTCTTGAGGTCGTATCGACGAATTTAGCAACTTGGCTGCATTCCATCGACGCCCGTCTGCAAAGCGGTACGTTGACAGTCCCACTGGTGCGTGAATTACCTAAGGTTTTGAGTATCAGCTTTGTAACTTCTTGCGCTGATGTGGTTGAAATATTCTGACTGCTTGACCAGGGACGAATTGTGGCCACCTCACAGCTCGTCGTGCGTCAGAATAAGACTTCATCCAGCCTCGATACTGTTCCACTCGTTCTCGGTGCTTTGCCCGTCTGGAAGGAGTGTTAGCAGGAACCTCCCGGGTTGGCATTCCTTGTAAGTCTAGCTTGGAACGATAGATTCTCCCGTGAAGCAGGACGCATGGTGCTTGCCCAGTTGCTGAGTGAGACGTTCTGCGATACGCTTCCAGATCCTCTCGAACAGCATCTCGGAGTGGCTTACCCCATACTACAGCCAGGAAGCCAGGACTTTAGTACTCGATTAAATCGTTCCACCTGTTCATTACATTGTGGATGATATAGTGCTGTTTTCTTCTGCTTGATACCATGGTCCCGCAGAAAATCTTGGAACTCGCGCGAGACGTACTGAACACCATTGTCGGATACAATCTCGCATGGCAGGCCTTCTCGAACGAAGACATTCTTCAGGAATTTTATAACAGTTGATGATGTGGCTGATGATGCTGCTTCAACCTCTGGCCACTTGGAGTAATAATCGGTCAGAACAATAAAAAATCGCTGACTTGGAGCAGCCCGGTCGATTGGTCCCACGATGTCTATTCCCAGCTTCTCTCAGGGTTGGTGGGGAAACTCCACTGGCTGTAGCGGTGCAGGAGCTGTTTTTACCGGCTTGTCCGTCAAGTGACGGGCTGCGCAGTTTTCTACCTTGGACTTAATGTATAGATTCATTTGAGGCCACCAGTACTGTTCCCTAATTACGCTGGTTGTCCTGGATATTCCTTGATGTGTTTCATGAGCCAGTTGTACTATGTGGTCTCGAAGTTTAGAGGGGATGACGATCTTTTCCTCCTGGTAGAGAATCCCTTCATGTAATGAGAGATCGTCTCGCACCTTGTAGTATGGGCACAGCTCTGGAGAAATTGCATTCTTCTCCGGCCAAGACGACGTAGTGTACCGGATGACGCTTGGCAAGTTGACATCGCCTTGACAGCCTCTTGAAGGTGGGTGTGCGACAAGGGAACGTTGATGAACGAAATAGCATCCTGTTCAAACTTCGTTTTATCTTCTGTGTCTGGCACAAGGAGTCTTGAAAAAGCATCCGCTACCAAGTTATCACTGCCTTTTTGATATTCAACTGTCAAGTTATAATTTAGCAGTCTGGAAGTCCATTGGGTTATACGCAGTGGTCTGACGCCAGATCCTCTAGTTGACAGCAAAGTTACTAAAGCCTGGTGGTTTGTGCGGATGCCGAAAGGACGTCCCCATAGGTAAACATGTCCCTTTTCGCACGCCCAGAGGCATGCTAAAGCTTCCTTTTCGCACGTGGAGTATCTTCTCTCAGCGTGTGTGAGAGAGCGGGAAGCGAATGCAACTGGACGAAAATGGTTCCCATCCTGTTGCTGTAAAACAGCTCCTAAGCCGTAGTTAGACGCATCCGTGGATACGATGACGGGCAATGTCGGATCAAACATAGCCGAAATTGGTGCATTCTGAATGCAATTTTTAACTTTCTGGAAGCTCACCTCAACTTCTGGCGACCAAACAAACCGGACTCTTTTCCAGAGTAAACGGCGAAGAGGCTCAATTACAGTAGAGCAACGAGGAATAAATTTGCTATAATACTCTACCAAACCCAGAAATGTTTTCAACTTAGTCGGGTCCGTCGGAGCTTCGAAATTGAGAACTGCACCTACCTTAGATGAAAGGGGTGCTAGCCCTGCCACGGAAAGACGATGACCCAGGAACGAAAGCTCCTTAAGCGTGAACAGCCGTCCTGGGGCCCCTCTTGTTATTCTGTTTCAAATTTCGCAAACTTTATGCTATACTGTTTACAAGAAAATAAGAACGGGTATTAAGCAAAAAAAGAAAAACTGCGCAACTTAGAAATGAGCGTGACGCTGCAATAATGCTCCACGGTCACGCGCGCGAGGCGCGCGCGCATGCAGTTTACTCCTACTGCGAGCGGCGAGCTTCCTCGCAATACTCATGCCGAGCCAACGAGAGTGACTGCGAGGGAACATTTAGCGCACCACCGGCGCGGCGTCGAAGCTTGGATTGTGCTGGGCGAGGGTCAGACACATTGGAGTAGGCCGCCCACCTCGCAGCGCCCTACACTCCAATCCGCAGTTTTTTTGTCAGTTTCAAGAGGCCTCCAGGCGGCGCAGCTCGTACCGATGGCCACGCGCTCCGCTGTTCGCATTTCCTTTGAACCCGATAGTACCACCAACTCGCCCAACTTTCCGCCACCATAACAATTCCTTTCTTCTACAATGGGCTCTTTTATATGTTCGCCATGTTTGCATCCCAACATCTTGTACATCAAGACCATTGCTGTTTCACGGGTCAGAGCAAGACATTGCGCCTACGCCGTCAAGAGGGGTTGTTATTCCAATGAAGTTGTGAACCTGTGCAGTTTCCCGATGTCGGATGGGCATGCCAAGAGGGTCGCCAAGATTCGACGCTCTTGCGGGCCAGGCTTCTACTGGACTCTTTGAAGGTATAATGCTACGCCGTTTCTAAGGACGAGCGTGCGGCGGTCCGGTTACTGGGGGGTGTCTGCACGAGGCGACTCAGAGCACCGAGCTTTTGTGGCAACGGGTAAGGTGTCTCTTGGAAGACCTGGAAAGAAACAAGTGAACGGTCGAAGGGACGTGGTGCTGTTGGGGATCGACGCTTCGGCGCCGGTAGGCGTACTGCAAGTCCTGGAAAAGGGTCCCAAGTTTGCCAGCGAAGTGACATTGAAACCTCAGGAACTGCTCTCTTTGGTTAGGAATGTGGCTGCCAGGGCTGACGAAGCTGATAGAGATAGAAGTATTTTAGAGGGTGTTGAGTCCTTGCCGGGCGTGTTGGAGTGTCGCAAGGCTAGGCCCCACATTAGCAGAGTGGTTTTCTTTTGCGTAGACGAAGGTCCTAAGTTAATGCTCACTGATAAGGAAAGAGGGTTCGCCTTCGTTCCCGTAGGAGTGTTTTTGGAGAAGGCTGGAGAGTATTATATTTTAAAAAGATCGAAAAACTGACCTTGAGGTCAGTTTTTCAGGCAGTGCAGTTGTGTCAGGATTTGGGTCGTGAGAGACTTAGGGTGTCAACAAAAAAAGAAAAAAAAATCTCCACCTCATTGTGTTTTTTGCTGTTATGTCCCACAAGACTTCCATGCCATTTCGGGCGATTGTCTCCCAAAAAAGGTTCTTGGTAGGTGCACATGGCGTCCTTTTTGAAAAAGAACCTTTCGCCCCTCCAATTGCAAGACCCTTTCCGGGTTTGTAGTTCAGCGAGCGTTTTTGATTTCCTGAGGGAGGGGAACCCGGTCGCGTGTGATGCTGTCTCTTTTGACGTCGAAAATTTGTTTTATTCAATACCTCAACAAGAAATGATCATCGCGGTAAAGGGGTGCATTAGGGTTTACGGGACTGTTTCGTTTCAAAATGCCTGTGGAGTGAGCGTTGCCAATTTTTTAGAGGTGCTGGGTTTTTATCTCAAGTCAACTACGTTGTCTGCGATGGTTCCCAGTTTTTGCAGAAGCAGGGAGTTTGTACTGCGTCTAGCGTTGCCCCTGTGCTGAGCGACATTTTTTTTTTCAGGTTGTGATAGGGGCATTGCAAGAGATCTTGGTGGTGATGCGATCCGTGTGTTTAGGTACTTCAATGATTACCTGGTTCTGTTCCGGTACAAAGGGTCTGTTCAAAGTATAGGTTGTTTTTATTGGGAGTATGTTAATTAAACATATAAAATACCGCAAAAAAATACAAGCACAAGAAGTATACAGGACTAGCGCTGGGAGTATGTTAGAGGTGTTTAAATTGCATGCCTGTGGGTTGAACTTCACGAGAGAAGACCCAGTAGGTCGTTGTTTAGAGAGGGATACAGCCTCCGTTTTGACTCCATCCATTCTAAACTGATGAAGCGGAGGACTGCGGTGGGTTGCCTTCGGGAGGCACTGGTTAAGTCATGCCCACACCCTATGCCTGCTAGTTGTGCTAATTAGGCTACTAGGCTTCAGGACGGTGGCTACCCAGGTGGCATGCTGAATGGTCTGGCGGAAGGCATGGCAAGAGGGCTTCGTGACCCGTGTAAGGTTGCCAGGGAAAGGCCAAAAAGGAAACCTATGGTATATGTGATAAGGTCTCCCACAACCTTAAAAAAGTAGCTTAACGTCATGGGGTGCCAGCAGTTTTTTCAGCGCTTTCGAAGTTAGAGCGATTCTGCGCTAAAGTCGACAGGAGTAGGGTTCAGAGTTCTGTATGTGGAAAGAACCGACGTGCCGTGCACTGTAGGTGTAATTTACAACATTAAATTGACCTGCGGGATTGGTTACATCGGACAGGGAGGTCATCAAGAAAATACGTACCGTCAAAACGACCAGTATAAAAAGCAAAAGCGCACTGTACAGAGTCAGGGAAGGGTGTAGTGTGTGGCCATGTTGACGTTTGCATGTGTTGTGTATATCTATGTTCTCCCTGTATGTGAGTTGTACGCTATTGTATGTGTGGCACGCGAAGTGTGAGTGTGTGTATAATATAGATGTGTAAATCGCGATAGAAGAGCAAAATATTTTTTTGGCCGATGAATTGGATGGTGCCTAGCGCCACCTAGCCCAGACATTTCCAATTACTCTGCCTGTGCCTGCTATCTGGTGGCTAGCGATTTTACCACGACTTAGCTTTCTTTCACATAATTTAAAAGGTTAAAAGCGCGAACTGAAACACGGACCAAACAAGAAACACGAACTGCAAGGACAGGCGCAACTTACAACATAATTTTTTTTTGAAAGAACATTCACTCAGCCAGACTGTCGTTCGCCATATCGATAACAAGCCATGAACCGATAACGTATATCGGCAGTGTTAGATGAAGCCATCTAAATAGCACAATTCCTTATCTAGCAAAAAACAGACGGCATGCTCACATTTTTTCTTTCACCCGCGTTTTTTAGATAAAGAAAGCTTCGACGATTTCTCTCTCCCTCTTTGCACTCTCTTAAAAAACTTCGTAAAATCTAAACTCTAAAACGAGGAATTGCGTCCACATGCCTACATGCAGCTATCACTAAGAGCTGCCAGCATAAACTGTCAAGCAGTTTCGACCTTCAGGTTGAGCGTTTAAACAAAGCTACTTACCCGCCTCACCTAGTTCCTAGCGTTTTTGAAAAGCTCCTAAAAAAAATAAACGTCCGAGCAGCGAAAACTCTAAAGGGCAAAAAATGAGGATGCCAGTGCAGGTGGTACCTTAAATGTATAAAGTGTCGCAATATTGAAAAAAAGTGTCTGACAGGCACAAAGTTAATGTCCTGTTTTCGACCTCTCACGAGCTTTTCAAGATCCGTTCTACCTTGTCAAGGAAAGAGCATGTTCAGTGTTTCAAGAAACATCTTACGAAGTACACTGAAAGTATTACGACGGTGGTCTACGAAATTATTTTTAGTTGCGGTCGGGTTTATATCAGACAGACGGGACGTTGTTTAATTATAGGGCGAGGGAGCACAAGTAAGCTGTTTGTTTGTTAAAAGAGCGAATAAAAAGAGGGAAAGAGAATCGTTTAACCTTTTATTTTTTTATAAAAAACGCGGGTGAAAAGTGTGTGAGCGTGACGTCTGTTTTTCTGCTGGATGAGAAATTGTGTTATTTAGATGACTTCATCTAAGACTGCCGATATATTTTATCGGTTCATGGCCAGTCATCGGTATGGTAAACGACAGTCTGGCTAAGTGAATATTTTTTCAATAAATTCAGTTGAAAATGGAGCCTGCCCTTGTCGTGAGTGTTTCTTGTACCGTGCGTGTTTCAGTTCGCGCTTTTAACATGTTAAATGACCTGAACCAACTACACCCAACCAAAGTTTTATTGTTTTCGGGAACGACTCTTGATTTTGAGAATGGTGACCACTCCTCTCTCACTTGCGGTGTTAACGAAGGCAATATGTCGCGGGTATTTGCAAAGGTGAAGGCGATACGTGATGTGTGCGCAGTGACCGCGTTCGGGGTGTCTCCATGTAACATCGCAGTGTTGAAAACGAGAAGACTAAGTGGCAGCGTTCGAAACGCATTTTCTTGCCGGCGCGAGAAGCAGGCTTCGGTAATAAATGGAGTTCATGAAAAGCTCGTGTTACGTTTTCGTTCCCCGCAGCTCGCGCTCCGAAAGTAGAGACTTGCTTGGATGTGCGCCAAGCGGTTGATTGCGTTTCTTGCGTAGCGTGACCACCTTCCCACCCCCCCCCCCCCCCCCCAAAAAAAAAAAAAAAAAAAAAAAAAAAAAAACGGCCTTTTGACGGGGAAGGATGTTTTTAATTCTGCGATATTGAATTTGTGTTGAAAGGAAGATGCAATGTTCGTCTTTAACAGGCTGTGCAATTTATTGTAACGAATGATTTCCCAAGAGGAATTAGTATAATGTGCATGTACACAAAGACACAGCACTGAGCTCAATAATATGGGCAATTATAAACCCTCCTTAGTGAAAAATAAAGACATTTCTGACTAACTTGCCGCGCATAGCAGATGGAGAACCAACTAGTCTGCTGGTTGGCATAACAATATCAGTGAATGGAATAACATTTATACTAAAAGTGACTGAGGATTTTGTTGCTGCTCTTAGAAAGCATTACGCTCGTGTAGACTGAGCGCAAATCTATATTTTTTCTAAAGTCGCCAGCTCGGGGTTTCGGACGTGTAGATCACGTCTCTTCAAATCAAATCAACTTTATTTATGGCCTTGAGCCAACGGTGCCCCCAAACAAAAAGCTGCCAGAGGCAGCTTGACAAAGTCTGAAGCCCGTCTCCAGTTTGGCAGTACGACAGAAAACCACATGCACACATTACTTATGTACAAAAGGTAGAATGCTCTATGTGATCAAAAAATCAAAAGCGCCTCTTTGAAATAAAACATTTCTTAATCTATGTTAAAGAAAATACAAAATTCACATAAATTCTTGTGACAGAAACAACATACTACAGATACAAAAAATACAAAATTCACATAACCGCTTAATGACAGCTCTAAAAGCAACATACTACCAACACACACACAAAAAAAAAAAAAGAAGGTAACATGCTGCCTCGCCACTCGCATACCCCTTTCGAGAAATTGCAATTACTGGCTCCCCATGTGCGGCACTGAAAAATAACCGCTCGTACTTCGTCCATAAAATGCTCTTCGCGACTAAATCCACCAAACCAGTGGCATAGTACAGCCGTTAAAAAAATATAAGTGAATATGCCACAATGGTATCGGATATTATCATATATACATACACGAGCAATAATATGCAATACACAAAACAACGCAGAAAAACAAAAAAGGTAACATTTTGTATGCTGGCTATTTTCTATTTGCGGAACTTGAATGTATATTTCGAATTCGACTGAGCTGCTCGGATGAGGTGCTTGTTTTCTCTCGCCCATCTTTAGAAAGTCTTCACAGCTGTACACCAAATTATACCGCCCACAGAGCTCCACTTTAACCATTGGAACGCTTAGCCGATTTCTCTCATCCGTCCACAAGTTCCCCATCACGCTAAATACGCGTTCCACAAACGCGTTGCTGCAGGGACTAGAGAACACATGCTTAATTAGGTTCTGCAAATGGGGGCACCTGACCTATTTCAAGAATTTGAGCCAGATCGAGCTCGATTTCTCGTCAAGTCCTAGAAGTCCAGGGAGAGTATCCCTCAAAAGACAAAGCTCTGAGTACAACTTATCGCCCTCCTCTTCAAAGTTAATGCCAAAAAGCTCCCCCGCATTCATTACGACTGACATGCTGGGAGCACCTCTGCGCAGATCCATTTAGGCGAGCCTCTTAAACGGGGAATTCTCGAAGTCAAACCACTTTCCAAGGTACGCAAGGGCCCTGTCATAAACATTCACGAAGTCCAACGTTGCAGCCTGTCCGCCCGGAAGGATTTCAAGTCCCTGCTTAGCCTTGACACCGAAGAACATATCATCCTTCCGGTTAATCAGCTGCTTCCTGAGCTTAGTCATTACAGCGTAAAGTTCTGTCGGCTCAAGGTGACTCTTTTCAAGGGTGAGGATCGTTGAATGAAACATTGCAAGAATTTTTTTATTATATATTAATTTATATATACCAACGCGTCTAATTAAGTCAAATCCGCAGGCACCATGGTTTAACTCGTCACTAAAGCGTCTTAATAATAAAAAGAAAAGGCTATTTAGGTGGGCAAGTAAATATTGCCGCGGGCCAAGTAAACAGCGCGGCCGTAGCCTAACGGTTATCGCGCTTGCCTCCCCCGCGAATGGCCAGGGTTCGATTCCTGGCCGTGGCTACGCATTTTTGTTTACACTGTAATGTGATGTTCTAGTGAATTTGAGAACCGTCTAGCTGATTCGAGGTTGGAATGTTCTACGCGTCGAACCTTCTACATCGAATGCTCCAGAAGCCAACGCGTGTACAAAAGCGGCTCCGCCTGGCTGTTTACTTGGCACGCGGCTACGGCCGCGCTGTTTACTTGGCACGCGGCAATATAACACCCCCGCTGCATGGAATAAATACATCTCTGCCGATGAAGCATACAGGTCTGCTTTAGAATCCACCAAACGATCATTTTATTACCAACGTCTGCCTAATATGCTAATAAACACCCCAAAACAGTTCTGGAAAGTTGTCAACCCATCTCCAACAACATTAATTTCTTTAATTGACAAGGATGGAATAAGCATCGATGTTGAGAACTGTGCTAATATTCCTAATGAAGTGTTCAATTTGGTTTTTACAAAAGAAATTGTTGGTAATCATCCTGTAACTTCTGCCTATAACTTTCCACTTCTGTCAGCCATCGAGTTCGATGAAGAAGGCATCTACCATATAATCAAGAATCTGAAATTATCATCTTCAGCTGGTGTCGATGAGCTTAATTCAAAAGTTCTTAAAAACACAAATACTCTTACTAGTAAAATATTAACCCTCATTTTCACCCAATCACTAACTACTGGCTGTATTCCTGACGATTGGAAAGCGGGGAAGATCGTTCCTATCTCAAAAAAAGGCAACAAGTTCTCTCCTTTGAATTATAGGCCCATCTCGTTAACATGCATACCCTGTAAAATCATGGAACATGTAATCTTCTTAAAGCTTGTATCTTTTCTTGAAATGAATAAGTTCTTTTATCCTTATCAACATATGGTTTTCGCAAAGGGTCTTTATGCGAGTCGCAACTTTCCGCTTTCATTCACAATCTGCATTGTAATCTTGACAATAACATACAAACTGACGCAGTTTTTCTGGATTTTTCCAAGGCCTTCGATAGGGTTCCCCATAACCGACTGATGCTTAAACTTTCCCAGCTTAACTTAGATGCTAACGTCATTTCTTGGATTAACTGCTTCCTTACCGGTAGAACCCAGTTTGTACTCGCTAACAACCACTCTTCTTATCCTTCTCCCGTCACGTCTGGAGTACCTCAGGGGTCTGTTTTAGGTACTCTTTTGTTTTTAATATATATTAATGACCTTCCAATATCAGTAGCTTCTAACATTCGTCTTTTTGCCGATGATTGCGTAATATATCGTAGCATTATTTCTCCCGCCGATAATATTATCTTGCAGAACGACCTAATAACCATCGAAAAGTGGTGCACAGACTGGCAAATGTCACTCAACGCTGATAAATGCATGCTCCTTTCCTTCCACCGCCGCACTAACCCAATGTCATTTGTGTATTGCTTAAATAGTTTCGCCCTAACATCCTGCACATCGTATAAGTACCTTGGTGTATATCTCACCCTAAACCTCTCATGGGCAACTCACATTGAGCATCTAATTAAATCTACTAACCGCTCTTTAGGTTTCCTCAAGCGTAACTTAAAGTCAGCCCCACATCACCTCAAACTTCTCGCCTTTAAAACACTTGTTCGCCCTAAATTAGAATTTGCTTCATCTGTGTGGGACCCTCATCAGTCATATCTCTCTTCCGACGTCGAAGCGATTCAAAATCGCGCAGTCAGGTTCATTCATTCAAATTATTCGTATAACACTAGTGTCACAGCGTTGAAGAAATATGATAACTTACAAGATCTCAGCATACGCCGCAAAATAACCCGTCTTCTGCTCTTTCATAAACTATTTAATGACGCTACTAAGTGTGAGTCATACATTCAAGTAGCTGCTGAACGCCATCTCCGCAATTACCATCCTCACCAAGTCATACCTGCAAAATTTAAAACAACTACTTTCATGAATTCATTTTTTGTCAAAACTGCTAACGACTGGAACGATCTTCCCCGTGAAATCACTTCACTTGCTGACCCATTGAAATTTAAAACAGCTCTCCTCTCATTTTTCTAACTTGTGCATATGTTTATGTTGTCCATACAGCCAGTATTGCTATCATCAGTATACCAGTCTAACTAAACAGCAGTATCATATTTAGAATTTTTCTAGCATTTATCTAGCATTTTTTTTTTAACCTTTTATTATTTTTTTTTGTGCGTTTACTGTTTAATTTTTATTTGTATTGTATAATTTGCAAGTCCTTATTTGAGTGTCTATTTGTTACACTGTTTATTTTGTATTATCTACTTGCATTTGTTTATTACACGATTATGTAATACCCCGCAATGTGTCCTTAAGGTATGGAAATAAATAAATAAATAAACGAGTGCATGAAGTGCAGGTAGCACTCCGGAAGCGTGATACACTCCGCAAGTTCATCGGCTTGGTTGCCAATAAATATCCAGATTATTTTTTCGCACTCCTCCTCGCCCTGACTCATAAAGTAGGACTTTATGGGAGCCCATTTCTTAATCAGTCTGTCTAAGGCCGTAAACAAGCTTAACCAACGGACAGAAATATGACCCAGCACTTTTCTATATTCCTGATCACAGAAGTCAAAAAAATGTTTTCAATTCCTCTACACATTTCGAACTAGAAGAAAACTCTTTGAAGATCTTTAATACAAGGGTTTCCACACCAAACTTAAAGACTTCACTGCGTGCTTGGCAGCGTTGTGCACTACATGGCGATTACAATTGGCCTTCAACAAGTGCGACTGATCTTTCTGCATCTTTTGGAAAACGAAGTTGTGGTTCCCATAATTCACAAAAGCGTTATCCGCGCTATACGCCACAGCTTGCTCTAAAGGAAGACCCACCTTCTCCAAACTTGTTGCCAAGAGTTCGCAGATTCCGCCGGAAGTCTCGTCCGCCTGCTCACAGAAGTCGATGAGAGCGTCCGTTATTCCGGAACCATTCACGTCGTAGAAGCGCACGGGGAAAAGTTTCTATTTCCCTTGTTGGAGGCCTCCGTGGAGAGAGCAAACGGGAGGTTGCGGCCTGCTAGGCGAAGCTTCTCGACTATGCACTACACTGCATAAGGTGCCAGCACATCTTTCACGAGGTGCATTCCATCTTCGTTCTTCCAAGTCGCATTCTGCAAGCGACGTCTAAATCCGGGAAGACTTTTGACCCTAACTTGCTGCCACAATTCATTGACAGGTGACTGTAGGTGTGCTTGATGCTGTGGAATATGGTGCCCAGTTCTGCAGCAGTCATCTTATGTTCTGCGCTAGAAGTCGCTGGAGCGAAGAACTTCGTGAGCGCAGCCGATTGTTTCGAGGCGAGGCTCTTCTGCTTATGTTACTGCGTTGACGCGTGATGTTTGACAGCGCTGACGCCATCAAATTTCACCGTAAGCGTGCTTGCGCATAAAGTACATCCATCTTGCAGCTGTGGCATCGTCATCCACGGGCAGGAGCCAACTCTCGTACTCGGGTTGAGATCTCCAGTCTTTCCGAAACACGCACTAACGTCATTTTCGCTGTTTCGAAGGCGGAGAATTCGCGCTCATGATGCAAAGCAAAGGAAGCGCGTAACCACTGATGCAAATTTTCGCCCTCCCAATGACCAGTATACTTGAAGGGACCTTGCTTCCAGTATTTACGGGCACAATATAAAAAGTGGTTGACAAATAGCATGAAGTTTTGGTGATTGACGTCGGGAACGCCTCCGTACAAACCAATCGCATCGCTGCGCACGGTACTGCCCTTCAAGTTTATGGCAGCCTTTTGGAAATAGTTAGAAAGCAAGCCTGAACATAGCAGCACATATCGATACTCTGAAAGAGTGCCGAAAAAAACGACAATGTCGGCGTCTTCCTTTGATCCTCTGCGATGGCTCCACTGGCAGTGCACGGCAGCAGAGACAATGAGTCAGCACTCAACGTGCGGCTCCTATTGCGCACACTCTCTGTCATTTTGGAACGCACGCAGGCCACCAAGTAATCCCAGCTGCGAGAGCCGAGCATCTCTTCCTAGACATTGTCGGCGCGTGTCTGGCTTGGTGCTCAAGCAATTAACTTTGAATATTCCCTTATGCTCGCGCAAAGCTTTCCGAAGGAAAACGAATAGCGAGAACCAAGGAAAAACAACTATGGAGGTCTGAAATGAAGGGAAGGTTACTTTTGGGACACAAACAGCCAACAAAGTGACAACAGCTGCGAGAGACGCTCAGCTCTTTGACATCGTCGGCGCGTTTCTCTGGTCTTGGCAATTAAACAATTAAATGGAGAACGAATAGGGAGGGGAAAAAACGAGGATCTAAAGTAACAACAATATTACTCCATATGTGTAGTGGAAGGGGAAAGCTTGGGGAAAGCGCATACGCCGCCCGACACAGTGGACGGATGAAGCGCCGTGCGTGTCCTTGTCAAAATGCCGACAATCGTTAAGAAAACCAACACCTCCCAGAAGGCTCAGCTATCGGGAGGGATTGTCGCCGAGTTGCCCGCCGGCGACTTGCTTGTTCTCGCTCCCCCTCATTTTCCTGCTTTCCAGCTTTCCACCGCGCTCCCGGTGTCGTTTTGTTTTGTGTTGACCGTACCCCTCCCCCGTCTCAGGGAGTTCTCCTGTCGCGCTCGCCCGCGTACTTTCTCTAATCGCGTGTCCTATTCATCGTCGTAGTTGTTGAATTGTCGCTTAAAAAACGCAAGAAAAATAAGCTAAAACCAATCGCGCTTCGATGGCTGTCAAAAAACCGGCCAATGACGGCCGGTTTTACCTACGGACCGGCAACCGGCCTGCTGTCTAAAAAACCGGCTGGGCCGGTCAAAGACCGGGCGGGTGGCAACCCTATTCTTGCGACTTAGCAGGCCTGGGGGGCCGCCGTTGGTGCGAGGTAAATTGCCTGTCCGAAAACGACAGCTAGCTCTTTTCGGTTAAATCGCGGCAGCGTTGCGCGTAAAGGCCCGTTCACGCTCTTGCGACCGAGTAAGACCCAGAGAGACCAGTCCGGTTTTTAAGCCTCTTGCGACTTCTCAGGACCAGCTCCGCTGCAGCGCATCCGGTCCTAAGACGTCGCAAGAGGCTTAAAAACCGGTCTGGTCTCTCTCGGTCTTACTCGGTCGCAAGAGTGTGAACGGGCCTTAATGCCAATCCTGGCGTCCTAGTTAAACTTTATTGAGCTCGATTCACTCGATTCGGAGCCGTCATATTGCTATGCAGACGAGGGTGGAACGTTGCTCCCACGTTTGCGGGGACAAACGTTGTTACGTTTTTAAAGGACCATAGGGGAGAAGATCGTTGCGCTCTTTATGAAGGAATATATACACCTTTTTTTTTTTAAGTGCACGAACAGCCTTTTGAGCATGCGACATACCTTGGAGAAGTAACCCTCCTTCTGGCATGACTTGCAAGTCTTGCCTCTAGCTGGGCAGTTCGATCGACCGCCGTCGTGGGGCCACCATCCTCCGCAGTTGTAGCATGACGCGCCGCTGCTGGCGCTGATTCTGCGAGGACTGCGTCTTCCCTTGCCGCTTCGGCTGATGGGGTCACGAGGAAGGTTTGAAGTTGACTACCAGTGTTGCCGCTATATTCTCGGACCACTATCGGCCTTGTTCCATTACCGTGACGCTGTGCTCGACTTCTCGGAATAGTATGCGTCGCTTGCGAATTCTCTGTAGATTGAGATCATGTAGCATGGCGTACCGGCGTAAACGCGCAGGACGTCGTGGAAAGCAGTATTTGGTCCTTGATTTTCGAGTCTGCATTGGCGAAGCACAGTGTCTCGCTAGGTGCCGTAGCCTGGCGTAAAACGCGTCGGGAAACTCGTCTTCCAGTTGCTTGGCTTGTCGGAACCGGTAGATCTCGAACGTCATATTCACCCTAGGTGTAAAGTACGCACCGTGGTTCCCATGCGCTGTCTTGTTGATAGGGCTTGCCTCGGCAAAGCTTGAACAGGCCGCTGCTGGCGTGGTCGCTGGAGAGCCGGGTAGAGCACAGTAGGTATCGTGTACTTCTTCCCCAGTGTTGTGTAGCAGGAGGGCAGTCTTCCGGGCGTCGCTTCTGATGCCGCAGGCTACCACGAAGTTGTCGAAGTGTTTCACTCATTTGAACCACTCTGTGCCGACGTTATTGGCGTCAGTGGCACGGACGTCGAACAAAAGGAACGTGAAGGCCATGATTTGCTCAATCTCGCTACAGAAGTTCGGTTGTTTAACGAGGGGTCCGTACCGTTCAAAACTATTGTTTGGGGGTTCTCCCTTTGTTCGATCTCAAGCTCATCGCCATTGTTTTGTTGGATAGCTGCGTGAACACGTGAATTCTTGTAGATTTCAAACGGTACACATGCTTATTGAACATAACGCGGCAGCTATGTTCGATGCAATCCTATCAATAAAACATAGCTTAAATATCCAATCCTATCAATACTCTACGGATCATTTTAAGCACTCCTTTTTTGTTCGATGTATTGATTTCTGGAATAAGCTGCCTGAATGTATAGTCAACTCTCAAAGTGTGTCAACTTTTGTGAAGGAAATTGAAATGTTTCTTTCTTCCCATGTCACCAAGGGATGTGACTGAATTATTGAATTCTTTGTGTGTCCTTGGTATGTTTTTCAAAATATGTACCACTCCTGCCTTGGCCTCACGGCTGGCAGAATGAATAAATAAATAAATAAATAAATAAAATCCCTTCCCATGTTGTCAGACTTCGAGTACAAAATGGCTGAAGAGCGCCATTTTCCAAGGCCACGCGCTAGCGACCTGGGCGATGACTTGAAACACAAGATCTGCAGTAGAAGCTCCTCCTCCAGCGGCAGCTTTTGACCTTCGATGACACTATGGCTGTGTTCCAATATTTACTCGTTCGTATACTCCAGGGTGAGGATTTTGTGCTTTTGTGTTCGAGAACACACCCGCGTCCTGCGTTTTTCTCTCTCTTTGCTGTAACGTGGCACGACCCGCTGGAGTAACTCGGGTCCATTTGGGTAAGATTTGGAGCATAGCCTTAGGCGCACACGTAGCCAAATAGGACGGAAGGCCGCGTGCTGGAAACGGGGATTCTCCTGTAGATCTTATGTCTGCATTTTGTCATGCACGATTCCTGGGTAATGGGGTCCTCACTGGCACTGCCTGTGAGGACGGTTAATGATGCCACATTTCTTTACAGCAGGAATAAAGGCACCGTTTATTTTGCGCGTTGTAGCTATAATATTTCTTTATGATCCTTTCGTGTTGAATCTTTGACTGCAGGGAATCGTCGTCGTCGCGTCCTGTATCGATCTCGAGACAAACTCAGCTTCAACCTCCAAGTCGGATGGCGCAACCGAAGAAACCTTACAAGAGTCCGGCAGCCACTCCTTCTACTCAAACGCTAACACGGACCATAACCAGCCTTCTTACACCTACGCCGCCATAAACCTGAACCCTTTTGCAACTCCAGACTCTTCGGCCCGAGCAGACGATAACCAACAAGCGTCTTCCAGGAGCAAAACCCCCAATGAACCTGCTCAACAAGAACCAGCCGGCCAGGCCTTCTTCCATCCAACATCGTTCGAGTTTGGACAGACCATCAACCACGCCGTCACTGCGGGAGCTCCAGTCTCAAGCGCATCCAACCTGGAACAGAATCGACAGGTGTACGGTGTCTTGTCGAGGCCGGACCACGGGGGCTACAGAGCCGAGGCGACCGTGCAGAGAGGTCAGGGCGATAGCATAAGGTACGGAGCTAGCTCGGAAGAAAAGCATGACCCTATTCAAGCATCGGCAACCGACGGGTACGATGGACGGTTTCCAGGAGGCGGATATGACTTTCCGCAAGCAACAAACAGGTTTGTTCCAACATTCGGTTATATCACACTTGGAGAAGATATTTTGCAACTATACTTGGAGAGGTTTCGGTTTCTATTAATTGAGGTTCCGGTTTTTATTAATTGAAATATTTTACGCTTCCAATGCCATGGTATGCATTAGACACCGTTCTTCCTCTCGCTTTTGCTACAGCCACGAAATTTTCAGATACTGTATTGGTCCTCCTGGGCCATTCAAAGATAGATAGATGGTTTATGAGCACAGGAAAAATTACAAAAAAAACAGGCACGCTGCCTTTTTATTTTGTTTTATATACCGATCGACGCAATGGCGATTGCATACACAGTTAGATATGTTGTCTTTTCCTTGGGTTTCAAAACAACGTATGTTTTTGACTATCAGCTAATAATTACAAAAGGAGGAAAACGATGTGGTTAATTACGACGAATTGCTGCCTAGAAACAACCACGTTAACAACTTTTTGTAATAAATTTCGTTTGTTAGAATTTGCCACAAAGCGGCTAATGTAGACGAAATTAATCAGAACCACATACTAGGAGAATACACGGTACTCCGCTCATTTGCAATAGACAGCGCGCTTACACGGCCCTCTCTGCGCGGTTTGGAAACGTTCGAGAGAATAAATGCGCATCGCGCTGTGCCGAGGGAGAGGGCTGCCGCCGATGCACCGAGATACCGGATCCTCCAAGACAGCAGGTACGGCGGTCTCCGCTGTCTCGGCGCGTTTCCACGAAGATAGGTGGCCATACACAGCTCCTAATTAAAGCCCCTCGATAAAATTCACGCTCAAGCACATCGAGAGGATTCAGAGGGGAATTCCCGGAGGTTGCGCGCGTCCAGCCGTTCCAACTGCGCAAAAAGGCCCCAGTATAAGGAAAGACCAGCCAAGAGGGCGAATGCAGTTTGCTCGGGGTTTCCCCATCTCCTTTGCGCAGGCGCGGTTGCGTGACCTTGTAAAAGTGAGCGCGAATAACGAAGACTCCTCGATTGGCTCCTTACATGCTACGCCAACTCACGGCTTTTGTCAGAAATGCGAGCGAAGCTTTGCGACACCTGCTCCATGACGAGGCGACGCCGTCTAATTTCTTCCACCGTAGCCAAGGTCGTTGGATTTTTGCGGAGTAAGATTTCTTCCCTTTACGTTGTTTCAGCTTAAGACGCAGCTGGCGTTACGAGCTGATGGGACCCATTAAAGAGCGTGAAAAGCGCACCGCCATGGTTTTCGTCATGTTTTCGTACATGTTCTATCACCGCTGAACCAATCATAAGCAGAAAAGGCATCTTGCACTTTTGACGCTGCTTTCTTGATCCCATCAACTAGCTTCAGCTGCGTCTGGACTCAAGGTGAAACCAAGTAGAGGAACGTATTTGCCAGAACCGCAAGCTAATTTTCCTTTTCAGTTCCGACAGCTCAATTGTTTTTTGTCTTCTTTTTTTCAATTTATTTCAGATACTACGGTTACGGCGGCGGCGGCTCTCCGAAGGGCTACAACACCCAACGAGCGTACGCTTACGAGAAGGTATACCCGGAAAAAAGATACAGTACCAGCCATGCTGTGGCCTACGAGAAGCACTACAACGACGACGACCACAGTCCCGGAGGAAGCTACAGGTCTTCCAGCTACGGGCCTTCCAGGGGCGGCTACGGACGATCTGGTGGAGGATACAGACCATCTGGTGGAGGCTACGGGTCTGCGAGTGAGGGCTACGGATATCCACGGAGTGGCTACGAGTCCCAATACGACTCCAACCCCGCGGCTACGTCTAAAGACAGTGCCGGTGGGAGGCCACAAATGAGGAGCTACGTGTACAAGAACCCTTACGACAAGAGTACAATGCGGGTCGTCGAAATGCGCTCTGGGAGTCCCGGAGCCTCGTCGAGCCTTAGCAAGATATTTGCGAACCCTGGGAGCATGGAAGGGTTTGTAGCTAACCTCATGCGAAACGCCAAGGACGCTTTTCCATTTTAACCGACTCATTCTATACCGGGTCAGACAAATGAATCAAACTCACGTTTGAATAAGTTTAAAATTCTACAGCACTAATTCTGCTCGTAGGTGAAAATACCTAACGTATTTGTGAGAACATTGAAGGATATATTGAAGGGAAAAAGTTGCTTTATTTAGAGTAAAATAGTCAAAAAATTTGTTTCTATGAGCTGACGCTTCCTTAACTACAGGGTGTTTGTTTTAATTCGAACATATTTGTTTTTTAAATGGGTGGTGAGAGTTAAACGTGTTTTGTCTTCACCATGTATTTATCAGTCTAGCGTCCATTAGATGAGAGGATAATCGTCCCGATACGTTGATAATTAAATAAATTTCTTAATTAAGTTTATTGGTTTTGGTGGTCATGTTCAAATTGCAGTAGTGACGGAAATTACTATTAGAGGCCAGACCAATTTAAAGAATTGGCTAAAAGGTAAGGGTTTTTTACATATTAGTCTATAAATTTTGGCCCGATTTAAAAATTCCTCTAAAAAAGAGCGTCACAGCCCACAATAGGCTCGTTCAATTTCTCTGGACCTCCTGCATCGGTGCAGAAAAGTGAAGGGCGGTGTACTTCCGCTCGTATCTCAATGCACACACCACACTGCCCCGCACGTTTCTGCTCCGGTGCAGGAGGTGTAGGGAAATCGAACAGGCCTAATGGCACTTAGAGGAATGATGTCATCCTTTCAACCATGTCGTCAATACCTTGGCAGCGTGTTCTTCGTGGATGCACCAAGGACACAAGTGGCAACATAAACGTACCTCACTATTCCAAGCGTCCTTTTGGACAGGGCTGGATGCGCTCATTTTGGCGCGCCTATTTTAAATAGGACTAGATTACCTTTTCGCAGGTCTTGCTTCTAATAGTAACTGCCGTCAATAATGCAAATCCAACATGACCCTTACAACCAATAACTAAAAGTTAATCAACACGTTTGAGCTAATTAGTCAATTTAGCATGACGAGTATCCCATCATCTACTGTTCACTGAGCCTGATAAATGTACGGTGAAGACTGCACTCGTCCAACTCTCACAAACTTTTTTATCTGTTAAAATTAGAACTTGTATAGTAAAAAAAAAATGTTGCTGTGCGTCATCGAGACCATTAGACAAACTAGGGAACAAGAGCGAAATGAGGACTTTTGCCCCCTTCCCTGTTTTTGTTTACAGAAACGTTCCAGTGGTCTCAGTGTCGTTACAATAATCCGCAACAATTTTCTTTTTGTATTTGATAACTTTTACACAGGAAAGGCTTAACTCCGTGTAGACCCGTAGGAAGAGTATAATTTTTAATTTTTATTTTAAGCTTTATACTAAGGTACAGTTTTCTTTGATATTCTTAAAAACAAATGCAAAGTGTCGTAGGGTGTGAAACTGACGTTTTGCGATTTCTTTAACGTGAGTTGACTTCGTTTGATCCACCTGGTATCGTATTCTCTGACATATATTTCTTCCATCAGCATTAGAGGTGCAGTTTAGATTGAACCCGGCTAATGTAAAGGATGTAGGTTTCAAATTTATGGTTTTAATAGAATATCTACTTGATACTCGTCCTTCCGAATTCTCTCGCTTTTGAGCGTGGCATTTCGATAAAATTAACTTTGGAAATCGGCACTCTTCATGTGGGCGACGCAAATATCTCTCGCATCTGTTTTCTAAAGGAACCACCCCGGAGTTGGGACATTTTTATTTCATAATGCATTTGCTTTATTAATTTCGAAAACGGTTAGCGGCTTTCTCGGTCGACACGCTTTTGTCGCGGATGTCTGTCATCTAGTTCAAGGCCGTCGGTCAAAGCGGCTTCAGCCTCTTATATTAATTATAAAAAAAAAAATTCACGTGGTCTCTTATGTTATTCCTACGACTTGAAGGCGAAAGCCCAAGCGCCGATGCATTAAACACAGACACATGATTTACTCCCTGAGTCATTCCTCTTAATGTGCTGAGTCATCCTCCTTAATGTCCTGAGTCATCCTTCTTAATGTCCTGAATCATCCTTCCAAAAGTGCTCAGTGTTAAGTCATCCACTGAGTGGTCACGTAAAAGATTTTGTACCTTTCCTGTCGTCGACGCGTTTTCGCTCAAGGACTTTGAAGGTCGAATAAACTAAGAGACATATAAGGCTTTCGTCTTAAAAGCATGTCTGGCGGGAGCGCCTGGGAACTTTGCCGATGAGGAGGAGGAATATAATAAAATCCCAAAGAGGTTAGAATTAGGTACACGTAGCAGAGCACGTTGGATGGAGTACGTTCATACGGAAAGAATAAAAACGCAAAAAATATATGTGTGTGTCTGTCCCTCGTATATTTTCTGTGTTCTTATTCTTTCCGTGTGAAGAGAGTAGTAGTAAAGGTGTACAAGTTTGCACAGCGACCAATCACAGCGCAGGAGGGCGGGGCCAAATCCAATCCAACCAATCACAGCGCAGTAGGGCGGGGCCCTTTCCCTCTCTCCCATCCCATTGACCAATGATATCGATGGCCCCGCCCACAGGGCATTAGCCAGTGACCAATCGGAGCTCATCGAGGTCCCGCCCTCTGGTGAGGTACGCGGCACGTGCCTCGTACGTAATACCAGGAGTTAACAACTCCTGGTATTACGCACGTGCCTCCTGGTATTACGCACGTGCACGTGATGTTAACCACGTGATTTTCCCCGGGTTCGAGTTGTGTTCACGTGATGTCATCAGGGTTGGTGTTGCATCCGACAGAGGGCGCTGCGCTGCGGTCACATGACGGTCACGTGGGATGTCATCAGCACGGCTCCCATCACGTGATTCTAACCACGTCATCTCACACAGGGTTCGAGTTGCGTCCGACAGAGGGCGCTCACGTGATGTCACATAGGGTTCGTGTTTCATCCGATAGAGGGCGCTGCGCCGCGATCACATGATGGTCACGTGACATTATTCGAATCGCTGCGCGCTAAATGCCCCTTTTATTCGATAAAAAAGGCTCCGCGGCCGACTGGAACTCGACCGCTCTACCTTCAGCTCAGAAGTCCAACACTCTACCCCCTGAGCTACGAGCACAGTTTTTTTTCTTTATTACATGGAAGAAGAAACGTTGGGATCACAACGTTGTCGTTCAGGGTACACTTTACACAATCATACTACACATGTTAGAACTCTCTGATGTCTACAAGACTGTTAAACAGAGGCAGCCAGTCAGGTACGACAGTTTGAATATCATACACGCTTTTTACGCGGATAACAAGTTCAATGAAATGTAGGCGTACTGTTTTTGGATGCAAATCCTTATTCCTTATGTCGAGGCGGGACTTCCACATGCTATACAATGCTAGGAGCATTACAATGTCATACGGAAAGTTATCTCTAGATGATACAGGCAGGAGACGAATTGAATAGGGTGTAATATCAATATCCTTTTTTAGAGTGCGCTGCAGAACATCCCAGAAAAAAATGGCATCCCAACAGTGAATAAAAATATGTTCAATTGTTTCAGGCGTTTTACATAATGTACAGTTTGTTGACCACGGAACGAATATTCCTTTCTCTTCTAGCCACACTTTCGTGGGTAACACTGAACAATGTAATTTGAAAAAGAAAGTTTTCGCTGCAGGGGGAATGGACATCTTCTTTACCCGGCGCAGTACATCGCGGTGGGAAACGTCGCTAAACATTGAGCGGTAAGTTGGCATTGGAAATAAGATATTCACAAGATCTCTTGTCAACTTTTTACGTGAAACAGTCACTAAATATTCTTTTGAAAACCTTACTGATAAAAACTGAAAAGCATCGACTTCTCTAAGATATCCTACTAACAAACAGGTTTGGCCTCCCACGGTGGATACAATAAAGTCAGGTAGGTAATATGCCAGTCTATTCTGAATGACTTCACGAAGAAAAGAGTGCCCCTGGTCTCTTAGGAAAAGGAAACGTGAAACCAACTGACGTATAAACAAATGGGGAAGGCCAAGTCCACCACCTGATACACGACAGAACAAATTGTCACGGCGCATAGGTTCCCAAGTGGACTTCCATACTAAAACAGAAAAACCCTGTGCAATTTTTAAATACTTGTTCGTGTACAGTGCAGTACTTGCAAGACATACCATACTTTAGCCGCCAAAGATATAATTAAGTGCAAACACTGACAAATTCTTGTGTGACCAATTATTGGCTCGTCGTTTCAATTCAGTCGCAACTCCGGACCAGTAAGACGTGCTGTTTCGGTAGTGCTTCAATGGCACTCCTAGATGGTTACACGGAGTGCAGCTCCAATCTATGCCTTCGTAGTGCTTGGGCGTCGTCGCCCAGGTTCCATGCTAGAATCCTCGACACTTTTCTAGATTTACCGAGGCTCCAGTGGCCTCACAGAATCTGCGAGTGAGATCCATGGCATGGATCACGCTTTTCTTATCATTACAAAAATATGCGACATCGTCGGCATATGCTAGAACTTTAATTTCAGTGTTGCTCAAAGTAAAGCCTTGTATTTGTCTACTTCTTATTACAGTTTGGCACAAAGGTTCTAGATATAGAGTGAAAAGTAATGGAGATAATGGACAGCCCTGTCGAACTGAAGAACAAATTGGGATGCTTGCTGTAACTTTGTTATTTATGATTAAGCGTGTAGAACAGTTTGTGTACGACATTTTAACGCCATAAAGTATCATATCACCAACGCCAATGTGCGACAAAATCATAAAAATAACATTATGGCTAACACGGTCGAATGCTTTTGCAAGATCAACTTGCAGCATCGCTACCTGAGAGCTGCTGTTGGTGACACACTCTAATACGCTTCTGGCAATGTGAATATTTGTCTGAATCGACCTTCCACGAATCCCACACGTCTGGTGATCCCCTACTAACTCGCAAATGATGCGCTGCAATCTATTTGTCAGTATTTTAGCAAATATTTTATAGTCCACATTGCATAATGTGATTGGTCGATAGCCAGTCACTTGTGAAAGTTTGTTTTGGTCATCTGTCTTTGGAATAAGAATAGTGTGTGTATGCAGAAATGAGGGCGGAAGGTGGTGGTGGTGGTAAAAACTTTAATTCAGTATGTTCAGTGATGACGCCCCCCGGGTCAGGTCCCCAAGTCCAAGGCCCCGCAGGCCACCGCTACCCGTCTAGCCCGTTCGAGCAGCGCTCGCTGCCGTTCGGGGCGTGAGCTGAGTAGAGCGGCCTCCCAGGGGGTTGTAGTGGGATTAGGAACGGGCATGACTTTTACCCCGACAGGGGAAGGACATGCCCAAGTACAGTGGTAGAGGGAAGGGCGGAAGGCTTTTGTTTCTGTAGGCCTCTTGAAAAATCTCCTGCAAGATAGGACATAAAGTGTTTTTGCGAAGCTTATAAAATTCTGCAGTAATACCATCCGGTCCTGGGGTTTTGTTTGTTGGAAGGGCATCCACAGCGTTTTCTACCTCAGCTAAACTGATCGCTTCTTCCAATTCTTTTGTGTGTTCTTTATCTAACTGGGGAAGCAATGTTACAAGTTCCTTTAGATATTCTATATCTGTGGAGGCAATCTTTGTGCCGAATATCTTTTTGTAATGTTCAGAAAAGGCTTCGACTATAGCTTCGCTATTTCTAATTATCATGTTGTTTTGCCTTATCTCTTTTATTTCTTTAGTCATCGCATACCTTTCCTCCTCCCCTATTACCTTTTTTGTTGGCTGTTCTCCCAAAAAATATTTTACAGCACGAGAACGTATAACAGCGCCTTGATAACGCTCTTGGTGAAATTTATCGAGCTCAGGTTTTTGCGGATAATATCTTCCAAACCCTGTCCAGAGTTTTGACATTCAAGTTGAACCAAGGCACGGAAATTACTTATCAGCGTCCTCTCGGTCTCATACTTTTGGAATTTTAAAACACTAGCTCTCTCAATTGCTATATGTTTAAATTCTTGTTTAAAAAGCTCCCATTTAGCAGATATATGTTCAGTTGTTCTCCCTATTCGCTCAAAAAGATCGGTCACAGCTGCGACAAAGTTTTCATCGTTTAACAGTTGATTATTAAGTTTCCATACTTTCCAGTTTATACACTTTTTTCTTCGTTTCCTTCCAATTGTTATTGATACCATGCAATGGTTTGTGAAAAGAACTGGATCTACGGCATAACCATTTAAATTGTTAATAAGGTCTACTGAGCAGTAAATCCTATCAAGTCTTGCGTGTGATGTGTTTTGAAGATGGGTATATGGTAAGTGTTTTTCCTTTAGCTGAAATGCTGCGACATCAAAAATATTAGACTCGCCCACAACGTCCTGTAGCAGTCGTTCACTTTTGTCAATTCGAAGTTTATATGGTGATCTGTCTGCTCCGTCGCAAACGCAGTTAAAGTCTCCAAGCAGAACTACCATTCCATCACAAAGTAAATAAGGTCGTAGGTGATCAAAAAAAGTTACTCTAGCATTCACGTCATTCGGTGCATACACGCATATCACTCTCCACATTATGTCGGAAACTCGGAAGTCGCACATAATGAAGCGCCCGCAAAGGTCTGTCGTGGCAGCTAAATCAAATGAAAAGACTTTCTAATAAACAATAAACATCCTGCGGAGAGACATACAGCATGGCTAACGCATACCTCTTAGTCGTACAGGAAATGTTGCATGGCCTGTTCTACCTGTTCTACCGTTGACAGTTTTGTTTCCTGTACGGCTAGAAAGTCAACCTCTTTGTCTTCAAGTAGACGTTTCAAATGATACTGTTTCTTTCGTGAGTTAAATCCTCTTACGTTTAGGGTAACAATACGAAGGCTATCAGTTAAAGTTAATGGAAGGGGAGGAGGGGGTGAGGATAGGATAGAGGAGAGGGAGGTGGAAGGGCAAGGCGAGGGGGTAGGGAGGGGTTTGTTCATGTACTCTAGTGTGCAAGGGAGGTTTTTCGCTTACTCGCGATAATGTCAGGCGGGTGTTTTTTCCTCTTGGTGTCACTATTGTCCTTGCACGTGCTGGGGTTCAGGTCCATTGCTGACGGGTCACTTTTGTTGTCAAACGTTGTAAGTCCGTCTGCAGACACCGCTGACTGTTTCGGTGCCTCTGTTTCCGATGTTGACAAGGCGTCCTTGATTGGCCCTTCCTGGGAAGCTTCTTTCTCGGCTTCTGTCGATGTTGTGTCTTGGAGTACCTCCGAAGCTTCTTTTTCAACTTGCTTTTCGCTCTCGCCGGAACTCTGGGGCAGTGCCTCTCTGGGCTGCGCTTGAGTGGAAAGAACATCTCCGCTAGCATCCATGACCTCGGAGATGTCCATCAAAAGTTCCGGGTTGGCGTCAGGGTCGTTGCCAGAGCCTCGTACTACAGTTGCATAGCTTGAAAAGCACTCGTCACTCTCATGCCCAAATCGATTACAACGCGCGCATTTCGGAGTACGGCACTGTCGTCGAATATGACCGACCTTCTTGCATCGTAGACACAAGGGTGGTCGTCCCGACATCACCAGAAGGGATTGTATGCCGGAAACCTTCAGTAGGTGAGGTATGTCTTCTGACGTCACGGTGTCGTGCAGCGTTAGGCAGACCTCCCTGTTCAACGTCTCCATGTTCTCCATTCCTGGCACGCGCCACTTTTCTCGCGCCATGCTTCGAACCGTGCCGAACGGTGCTAAAGCTTCAACGACCTTTTTAGCTTCTAAGTATGACGGCAGCCAGAGTAGCTTGAGCTTCACGTCCTTTGAGTTCGGGTCGATGATTAAACACTTCTTCCCTTTCACGCTGAGTTCTTTCGCGGTTGTCAACTTTTCAGTGGCTTCAGGACTAGCCAGAGTCGCCATCCACACATGGCTCATCTGAAACTGCCCGAGAGACACCACTTCGCTGAGGTCGACGACCCCTCTAAGTCCATCGCGAAAGTCAACTGCACGGTAGGGCCGACCCGTGAGGTCAGCGTGGAGGAAGACCGAGTTTACGCACAAGGCTCCAGGTGAAAACGTGGAAGTATAATCTTATACTCATCTTGGCCGGTTGCCGGAATAGGAACGTCTCTTGGGGCCACGGGTGCCGTTGCAGTGTTCTCCGAGTACATCTTGTGATTTTCGTTACCAGTATAAGAAGCAGAGGTAGATGGGTTTCCTCGGCCTGAAGCCGATTGTTGATTTTCGACGGAGAACATGAAAGCACGACCATTCTAAACGGCGTCTTCTTCTTTCTCCCCCTCGACCACAACCTGAGCTACGAGCACATTGCTTCCGAGACCGCTTAACTCTTCGTAGTTGTCCGTGTGTGCAATTCAGATCACGTGATTTCCCGCGCCCTACTTGACTTTTGTAATGCGCTTAAAACAGGGTGCGTCGTTACCGCAGGTCATGTGTCCATGGTCGTGTGACGTTGATCGTCTTGGTTCGTCACCACGACTCCCATCACGTGATGTTAACCACGTGATTTTCCCCGGGTTCGAGTTGCGTTCGACAGAGGGCGCTCACGTGATGTCATCAGGGTTGGTGTTGCATCCGACAGAGGGCGCTGCGCTGCGGTCACATGACGCTCACGTGGGATGTCATCAGCACGGCTCCCATCACATGATTCTAACCACGTGTTTTCCCCCGGTTCGAGTTGCGTCCGACAGAGGGAGCTCACGTGATGTCATACAGGGTTCGTGTTGAATCCGACAGAGGGCGCTGCGCCGCGGTCACATGATGGTCACGTGACATTATTTGAATCGCTGCGCGGTAAACGACTTTTATTCGCTAAAAAAAGGCTCTGCGGCGGCTGCGGATCGACCTTGTGCACAGGAGCCCGACACTCTACCCCCTGAGCTAGAAGCACATTGCTTCCTAGAGGGCTTAACTCTTCGTAGTTGTCCGTGTGTGCAAATCAGATCACGTGTTTTCCTGGCACTTGGCTTTTGTAATACGGTTAAAAAAAAAGGATGCGTCATTGCCGCAGGTCATGTGTCCATGGTCGCGTGACGTTGCTCGTATTACTATCACGTGATTTCGCGCGCGCGCGATTCAAACGATGCTCGCGAACTCGTAGCCTCGTGGCGCCCCCTTAGCTGTTGCAAATGGGGTCTTCGACCCGCTGAATTTTGGCGTCATGTGACGGTCCCAAATAGAAGCAGCTGGGGGTCCCGCAAAATTGAGGTGAAATGTAAAAATTTTGAAGCTCGCGGACCGTGATTGATGTTGATCCTGCGTAAAGCTTTAAAGTGGCCCTGTTAAAATTCGGGGGCAAGCTCGTAACACTTTGCAAAGACCCAGCATATTTTGGGAATAGGTGCCATCTAGTGTTCAATGTGTGAAGTGGTCCTCGTCCAAATTGGGTGCCATCTGGTGGTAAAAGCTTCGACCCGCTATAAATTTTGGGCGTCATGTGAAGGTCCCAGTTAGCACCGGTGCCGCTAAATTGGGGGTGATGTCACGCTCACGAACCGTGCTAAGCTGAAAAACAGCGTAAAGTTTTGAAGTGGCACTGACATATTTGGGGGGGCTGGCCCCAGCGCGTAAAACTCTGAAGTGGCCCTGATGAAATTTCGGGCCCAGCGCGTAAAACCTTACACAGTCCCATCCAATTGTGTTGTATCCAACACCTAGCGTTAAAACTTTGAACTGGTCGAAGATTATTTTTAAATTCAATGAGATGAAGATAGCATTTCCTCTTCTCGATTTTGCGCGAACACAGTTTACATCTGGGATTTAGGCGTACGAGTTGTCAGCTCCGTTCATAGATGGTGCGAGATTTTGTTTCTAAGCGTCTTCGTTGTTAGGGCATGAGTGACATCTGGCGGTGTGGGTGTGACCTTGCGACATATTTTGCTGAAAAGTTAAATTGCTCGTGTCGCTAAGGCGTGCTCATCCGTATTTTCGCGCGCGCGCAATTCCGGGCTTTGTGAGTTGTCGATTGCGTTTGTAGATGGCGCGCACCTGAATCCCTTGGCTGGCGTGAACCATTATCACGCGAAATGTCTTCCTAATTTTAGCGCCAGCTTGGTAGATGGCGTCAACTCTATCGCGCGCGCGATATCTCTCGCTAATTTTATCGTCATCTGCAGCTGCTGAACGGAGCAGTGTGGGAAAATGGAACGGAGCGTGACCGCATCCTTACGCTAAAAATGAGACAGATATGGTGTTTCATTTTGTTTTATTCTCATAAGCTCTAAAGACATCCACACTTCTAAATACAGATACGGCACTTAATTTTTTTTTTTTCACTCTACGCAACAAAGACGTGATTGGAAACGCTTTACACCAAAAAATGTACAACACAAGCACAGTTTCGAGACACATCCGAGGCAAAAAAAGTTTTGAAATGACATCTCACGAGCAACGCGCGCGCGATCCTCGCATCACAGATAACTCCTTGACGATGTCGCTCACAAATATTTTACAATAAAAGGGACCACGAGACAAAAAACAAAAAAAAAATGGATTCACTACATCTCGTAGACGAAGCAATGAAACACCTCTTACCTATTTCTTGTGAGAAACGAGGCACTTTGCCGGACTTTTCGCGAACAGGCACACTCACCGCTTTCGCTGTAAAAGGTGTATGATGGGCTTTCGCTTTCGCACTACGCTGGGGAGTCAATTATCGCTGTGTAAAGAAAAGAAGGCAGTCCGAACAGTGTGTCCTGCAAAGGGGGACGCCCTGTATTTTCGGAGCCCCCACACGATGGAACCCTTTCCCTACTTTTGCGTCTACGATTTCGAGGCCATTCTGGAAGCGGAAAACATGGGTCAGGCATACGAGAAGCACGTCCCCAGTTCATTTTGCATACTCGTAATCCGATCCACGGACTCGCGCATCGTCGAGCAGTTTTTATACCGGGGCGAGGACTGCGTGGAAAAGTTCATTTCCATCCTTAATCAATTGTCAAAGCTCATTGGCGAATGGATTCGAAGCGAGGAAGTGCCAATGGTGAGCGTGAACGAAGAGGCTCACGCGTCGGCCTCTCACTGCGCGATTTGTGGCGAATCGTTTGGAAATCGAAAGAGAAAAGTGAGAGATCACGACCACTTCAGCGAACCGTACAGGCAGTCGTTGTGTCAGGGATGCAATTTAAATATGAGAGTAAACAAGAAAGTCATTCCAGTGCTCGCGCACAACCATTCGTATGACCTGGCCTTTATACTACCCAAACTCGACTTATTCGAGTCTAAAGATATTAAAATGCTCGCCACTAGCTGCCAGCAATTTAAGCGACTCGACGTGGGTAACCTGCGGTTTCTCGACAGTCTGGCATTTCTCCCCGCCAGCTTGGATGCGCTGGTTCAGGACCTCCGTTCCAAGGGACTAGAAAACCTGTGCTGTCTAAAGCAGGCTTTTCCGCAGCACGTTGAGCCTCTGGCGCGGAAAGGCGTATTTCCCTACGACTACGTGACCAGTTTCGAGGCTTACCGGGAGCCCGAGCTACCGCCGCCCGAGTCGTTTTACAACAAGCTTAACGATAGCCAAATTTCGGAGGAGGACTACCGTCACGCCCAAACCGTCTTTGAAACATTTAATTTCAAAAGCCTAGGAGAATACAGTGACTGCTACCTGCATCTCGACTGTCTACTTCTCGCCGACGTGCTCCAAAATTTCAGGAAATGGACTTTAGACACGTACGAGCTCGATCCGCTTCACTATGTTTCCCTCCCCGCGCTCAGTCTGGCCTGCGCACTTAAACAAACTGGGGTGAAACTGGAGCTGCTCGACGATGTGGATGCGTATCTCTTCATCGAAGCGGGTCTGCGAGGAGGAATCATTCAATGTGCCATTCGCAACACGAGGGCTAACGTGCCAGGAACCGCACGTTTCGATCCGAGCACTGCGGTTTCTCAAATTTTAGACCTCGATGTGAACGGTCTTTACGCTTCCACCATGCGACAATCCCTTCCATGCGCCGATTTTCGCTGGCTAGACCGCGAGGAAATCGACGCTCTCCACTTCCAGCAGGTTCCCGACGACGCGCCAGGGGGTTACATTTTAGAGGTGGACCTTGACTACACTCGGGAACTACACGATTCGCACGCGGACTTTCCCCTGGCTCCCGAGAAACGAGGAGTCCCGCTCGAATGGCTCTCACCCTATCAAAAAGCGCTCGTCGAAAAATTTCACCTACTCCAGCGAGAGTCTGAGCGAAAGTTGCTTCTCACCTTTTACCCGAAACGCAATTACATTATCCACTACCGAAACCTCAAGCTGTATCTGGAGTTGGGCTTAAAACTAAAGGTCATTCTTCGCCTTTTGAAGTTTTCGCAGAGGGCATTCCTTAAAGATTTCATCGACTTTAACCACAACCTCCGAAAACAGGCGGCAAATGCTTTTCAAAAGAACTTATCTAAGCTCATTATGAATTCAATTTATGGCAAGACTATCGAAAACCCACGTCAGTACAACAACGTTGTCATTAGCGTGAGCGAGGACGAAGTGCTGAAAAACCTGCAGAAGCCTAACCTCAGACAGTTTGCGGCAATTAGCCCGGCCGTGGTGATCTTTCAGTTTTCTCAGAGAACCCTACACTTGAACAAACCCGTGTACGCGGGCTTTTTCATTTTAGAGATGTCCAAACGGGTCATGTACGAATTTTTCTACAAGCAGGTCAGGCGCGTTTTCCCCGACGCTCGCGCAGCGTACAGCGGCACGGACTCGTTCATCCTCCAAATCACCGACCCGGATGTAGACTCGAAGCTCGCGACCCTTGTCGAAACTCACCACTTCTGGGTACCCGGGCGATCACCCCTTGTTCTCTCCCGCAAACAAAATGAAACTAGGAGTGTTCAAAAACGAGCTCCCAAAAGATCACATTCTTGGATTTGTTTGTTTAAAACCCAAACTCTATTCGATGGAACTAGCCTCCCGAGAGCACTACGTGAGGGCGAAAGGAGTGAAAAGGTGCGAGTCCCGTAAGCTAACCTACGAGCTGTACGTTCAAACTCAAACCCATTCTTTACCGGAACGCGTGGGAGAGTGTTCCCATTGTTCACACGCGCCTTATCATCCATCACGTGGTCTTGATGCTTGCTTTCTAGTTTCCTTTATTGAAACGGATACTGAGCTGTATGCTGTATGCCTGATTTCAAAGGAGATATGCTGTTTTGCCTATAATTGTTCGCCGGGAGTTTTTTTTGCTTACAACACTAACGACACGACCATTTCCTTGGCTGGCAGAGGTATACAGTTTCGCCGTAAAAAGGCTTTCCTGCTTCGCGCGTGTATCACCGGGACGCCTGTTACCCCCCCCCCCCCCCCCCCCCCCCCCCCCCCTGCGTTTACGCCGCTTTGGCGGCAGTCTGCGGCGACTAATTAAAAAAATGTTAGCTCACCTGAACCGTCCGTACACGCCGCTTCGCGGTGGCCGAATTCGCTAAAGGGAGGCTCATTGCCATATTCTCTAAATTGGGTTCTATGTCGGTGAAACGGCGTTCGCTAAAACGAGTTTCTCTAAACCACATGCTTCCGGGTTTACTACAGTTGATCGAACTCCATTTCATCGAAAGACGTTTTAGAGAACGGGCACGTTTTATCGAAGCTCGGTTCAGAGAAAGGGGAGCCTCAATTTAGAGAAAGTCAGTTTATCCAAAACGAAAGCTGTTTAAAAAAGGCTTTCCTGCTTCGCGCGTGTACCACTGGGGCGCGTGTTAACACACCCACCCCCGCCCCGTCTCCCCCTCCCCCTCCCCCATCTTAAAGGGACATTGACACTCCCCAAATTTTTTTTTTCATTTTTTGCCAGGCGATTTATTATGGTGTTGGAATACTACCCAATTAATTTTTTTGCTACAAAGTCACGTGTTTTTTTTTTAATAAAGCAAAAAAAAAAAAAAAAAAACGCCACTGCTCAAAACTGAAACCGAAACCCACGCACCGCACGGAGATGTGGAGAGGAGAGAGGAATTCTATCATTTGTAGTAATGCATCCCGTCGAGTGTATGTCGGAAAGTTTTGCTGCCGATTTCCCTCGAATGCATGCATTCCCGGCTTGAAGTCGGGCAGCACCACGCATTGGCCACATTCGCACCGAGTAAAGAAACCGTACGCGTGCGTATTCAACTTGATGTACGCACTTCGTGCTTGACGTTTGCGCGAGCGATGTCTTCAGCCACGAGAAAGGACGGCGGCTCGGCGACGTCTTCGTGCAATCGGCTTGCTGGTCGGGCGTGCCGTACGGGATGAATATCAATTCTTTTGATCGGTCCACAATTTCTCTTTCGAAGGAAGACCGGATTCGCCGGTGCCGTGAACGACAGTTCTGAAGTAGAGGTCCCACGCCCGTCGTCCGCTGCCACCCGCGAGTCCCACCCACGAAACGCGAAACGACGCCATTTTTAGAATTATGCGGTGAACGCACAGAATGCTTCCAGTTGTCTGTGCAACCTTTCTTTTTTTTTTTTCAATCAACGTATTTGCAGCTTTTTGAAAGCCACAAAAAATGAGTTTCAAATATTTTTTCCTATTTTTAGTATTGACTGTGTGCCAGAACTTTGATTAAATTTGGTGGTAGTGTCTAAACCTTAGAAAACTGCCCGTGACCACGGAGAAGAGAGTGAGCGCGACTCAAACCGGCGAGTTCTCGATCGGCGGTTTTCGGGCGGAAAGAAACCAAATTTCGAGCCGCAAATTATGTTCGGGGTTGTTGGGCTCTCATATGTCACGTACAACTAAAAACCTCGACGAGCATAAATGCCCTGTCAGTGTCCTTTTAACGCCGCGAAGCGGCGTTAACGAGGGGTGGGGAGGGGGGGGGGGGGGGTTACGACGCGCCCCAGAACACAAAAATGTTAGCTCACCTGAGCCGCCTGTAAACATGAACCTGAACCGCCCGTAAACAAAAATGTTAGCCAGCTGAACAGCCCGTAAACGCCGCTTGGCGGCGGATGAATTTACTAACAGGAAGCTCATTGCCATTTTCTCTGTACAAGTTTTTTTTTTATAAAAGGTGTTCGCTAAAACGAACTTCTCTAAAACGCGTTCGCCGCGGTAGATCGACGTTTTCACAGTCGCGGTATCTCCACTCGTCATCGAAAACACGCCGCTTTGATTTTTGCGGGGACCGAGCGCCGCAATCGTACCACTGCGACGGCTTTGTTCATATTACCATATCTCTGCTCGGCGTCGAAAACGCCCCACTCGCTTTTTCCCGGGCACGATCGAGCACGAGTAACACAATTCTTCGCACCCTCTGTCAAGAACCGCCACGGCGATCTCGTGAATGATATTCACGTGGATACAGTTGCAGACGCGGACGTCAAAAGGCTATTTTAGATTCTAGAGCCCAAGCATAAGGTAATAAAATTGTTACCGCGTCCGACTTGTTACGATCACGCAGCAATCCTAGGGCATTCGTTCCAACTGTTCTGTTTTGGCAAACACACTTGTGTCTCAAAACGTGGGCGAGTAATAAAATCGAAAGAATGGTACCAATGGTTGTTTCACGTCTTGCTTTGATCGTGTCACAGGGGGCGCTTGATTTTACGCCGAAAAGGGGAAAAAAAATCTGCCTCTCTAACTTTGAAATTGACGTGTCGGCAGTTGACGTGGAACCAAACCCCAGGTTAGGGTTCCATGCGAAAAGATCCCTCCCATTCGGAAGTTCTCCCCTAACCAGGGTGTCGAACCGGAACCGAACCGAACCGAAAACCGGAACCGAACCGGTACTTTTCCGGAACTGAACCCGAACCCGAACCGTTATATTGTTATCGCGATGAACCCGAACCGGAACTGAACCGGAAAAAAATAACGGTTACCGGCTCATGTCAAAACGGTTCGGCCACGCGCTGTTGACAATGAATGTGCTATCAATGCCGTTTGTTTTTTAAGTGCCGTCAACTGACACACACCTCGCTTACATATTTTTCTTCTCCACTCAGTCTTAGGAATATAAACGCTGCATCCATGAATCTTGACAAACGCTGCATCCATGAATCTTGACATAGGAATAAGTATTGTGCTGGTCGCGGCTTGCACGAAAAAAAAAAATTAAAAAGCGGTGCAAAAAAAAAAAAAAATCGCGTCACGGGATTTTATTTTTTTACAATCTCGTAAATCCTAAATGCTGCTGTGTGCTCATTTCATAACACGTTTCTAGAACGCGCGAGTTCTTGAAGCTTGCTTCATCGGAATCAGAAAAAAAAAAAGGCTGCGGAGTTTGATAATAATGCATCCGGTTTCGTATAGGCACTTAGAAGCTAACATACTTGTGAGACAGCGAACTCTTGTATTTTAATATTTATCCTATTACGTCCTTCTGGCGTTGCGTTCGGTGAAGTGTTTTTCATATTCCGTATCTTGTTTAATGAAAACTTCTTTAAGGGTCTAATTTGAGTTACCGAAGGCTAGTTCAAATAAAGAAAGCTGTATTTTCTCCCCACTGTTCCTTCAATTGCTTACACGCTGAGGTGGCGGGATAGTTAGCGAGTTCTACTTGTAAGTGGGTTTGTAAGGAGGTTGCAGATTTTACAGCTACTGCGTCGGACCCAATTAGATGAAGTCCGAATGCGTAAAGGTCGGTGAGGTAACCTTTGAGTGCACTAAAGAAACCATTCCTGGTAGAAATCCCTGAGCCTTACACAACGATGTATCCCGTTTCGTATGGGCTGATTTCAGATGTTTTATTTGTAATTTATTTTGATGTTGCAATTTGTCATTTATAATTTCCGAACCGGTTCGCGAACCGGTTCGCGGATCGAGTTAGTCGAACCGGAACTGAACCGGAACAAAATAAATTTACCTGAACCTGAACCGTAACCGAACCCGTATTTTTTTCGGTTCGACACACTGCCCCTAACACAAACTCTAAAAATGTGCACTTTTTTTTTCTTCTTTTTAGTCGTTTCTGGCTGTTTTGTTGGAAGTTTGTTCAGAACCCCCACATAAACCATCTTTTCACAAGCTAGCAGACACACGAAGATTGACGTCAGCAATTCATTCCACTCTAAGCTTTAAAGAAAACGACGAGAACTATTATTTTATGTATTAAATATTTTATACAGTACCATGTTGGTCTGTGTTACGAAGACCTGCGTTCAGGCTTAAATAGAAAAAAGCAAATATTATTTAATTCTTCAATCAATCTTTGCGTAAAAAATTCAGTGTGATTGGCTCGATCAAGTACCTTGGCTGTCCGGAAGAGTCGGATGTGTGTATTCTTGATTCCAAACTTAAGCGATCCTGGTGTTGAGCGTGAACTCGACGCTCGCGTGACAGAGACTGTTCGCACTTTACGGCCGCGGTTTGCTGCAGCTTTTATTTCGCGGAGATCTGCCATAGCAAAGTTGCCCCAGTTGATTGCAAAGCATTACAGCACTTCAAGAAGCCAAGAGATGCGAAACACATAACACAAGACCGATTGAATGGCGGAAACACGAAACCTAGTGGCAATGTTTCCCTTAGAAGAATGGATAGTTGGGTGAGTTGGTGTTTCCCTTTAACAGCATGCAAACAAAACCCGAACCGGAAGTGTGCTTGGCTCCGTGTCATGGCGGCCGAAAGTGGCCCGAATCTGGAAGAAGCAAAAGTGCGCAGGCGAGGTGGTAAGGCAACATCACACCCCTGAGACACAGAGGAAATAAAATAACGGACAAGACGACATAGAACCCTCAAAAGCAGTTGGGTTTATTCGCAAAGAAACAGCAATATATAGCCATCCACGCGCATAGGAAAGAACAAAGACAAAAGACATGCCGCCGCAAAGATTTGCGGAACATAGCCATACAGACTGACCTCCAACACTGCCTCCCGTGGACCACCCACCCCTCAACACCAACACACAAAAAAAGGCTCGAGGTACACCTAAGCACTTCTTATGAGTTGTGAATGCGAAAGCATGCAAGCCGCTCGTCCGCTCCTTTTTTCGTGTGGATGCCAGAGGCGACGCCATTTGGTCGGCGACGAGACGAGCAGAAGCCGCCGAGCGCACGCCAACGTGTCGGCGGTCGGTGAAACTGCGCGAGTTTCAACGACCGGCCACCTTATGGCGCTGCGTGTCCGGCCATTGGGAGCCTCGTCGACGCGCGTTAGCCAATGGGACCGAAGTGTAAAAGGTGCCGCTGGCTAGCTTTGCGCCTGGTTTCGTAACTGGAAAGCTGGCGGGGAGGGTTTAAGAACCGTTTGCCGCGGTTTCAAAGCTGACGACATCAGCTCGCTTCATGAGACACTTAACGCTTTCGCATTAAAACGAAACACGAAAACTTGCAAGAAAATAAACTTTCTCGCTTTCGAGCGAAAGACAACAAAATAATATTATTCATGCGACTGCAATTGTGAAATAAGACGTGCGAAAAAGAAAAATAAAAGCTGAAGCAACATGACGCAAAGGAAGCACTCCCGAAAAGGGGAACACCAGTAAACGAAAACCAGATGGGGAGACGAAGATTGGGAAGAGGGTCAAAAATATTACGTACTGGGAAGGACGGGGGAACGAATAAAATTGGGAGGGGGGTTGACTTCACAGGAATATTAAGGAAAACTAAGGAAAAGAATGCGAGAGCTGAAGCAACATGACGCAAAAGAAGAAAGCACTCCCGAAAAGGGGAACACCAGTAAACGACAACCAGATGGGGAGACGAAGATTGGGAAGAGGGTCAAAAATATTACGTACTGGGAAGGACGGGGGAACGAATAAAATTGGGAAGGGGGTTGACTTCACAGGAAAATGAAGGAGAACTAAGGAAAAAAAATGCGAGAGCTGAGGCAACATGACGCAAAAGAAGAAAGCACTCCCGAAAAGGGGAACACCAGTAGACGACAACCAGATGGGGAGACGAAGATTGGGAAGAGGGTCAAAAATATTACATACTGGGAAGGACGGGGGAACGAACAAAATTGGGAGGGGGGTTGACTTCACAGGAAAATTAAGGAAAACTAAGGAAAAGAATGCGAGAGCTGACGCAACATGACGCAAAAGAAGAAAGCACTCCCGGAAAGGGGCACACCAGTAAACGACAACCAGATGGGGAGACGAAGATTGGGAAGAGGGTCAGAAATATTACGTACTGGGAAGGACGGGGGAACGAATAAAATTGGGAGGGGGGTTGACTTCACAGGAAAATGAAGGAAAACTAAGGAAAAGAATGCGAGAGCTGAAGCAACATGACGCAAAAGAAGAAAGCACTCCCGGAAAGGGGCACACCAGTAAACGACAACCAGATGGGGAGACGAAGATTGGGAAGAGGGTAAAAAATATTACGTACTGGGAAGGATGGGGGACCGAATAAAATTGGGAGGGGGTTGACTTCACAGGAAAATGAAAAGGAAAAGAATGCGAGATCTGACGCAACATGACACAAAAGAAGAAAGCACTCCCGAAAAGGGGAAAACCAGTAAACGACAACCAGATGTGGAGACGAAGATTGGGAAGAGAGTCAAAAATATTACTTACCGGGAAGGACGGGGGAACGAACAAAATTGGGAGGGGGGTTGACTTCAAAAGAAAATGAAGGAAAACTAAGGAAAAGAATGCGAGAGCTGACGCAACATGACGCAAAAGAAAACCCACACAAAAGGGGCACACCAGTAAACGACAACCAGATGGGGAGACGAAGATTGGAAAGAGGGTCAAATATATTACGTACTGAGAAGGACGGGGGAACGAACAAAATTGGTTCACAGGAAAATTAAGGAAAACTCAGGAAAAAAATGCGAGAGCTGACTCAACATGTCGCAAAAGAGGAAAGCACTCCCGAAAAGGGGAACACCAGTAAACGACAACCAGATGGGGAGACGAAGATTGGGAAGCTAGGGTCAAAAATATTACGTACTGGGAAGGACGGGGGAACAAATAAAATTGGGAGGGGGGTTGACTTCACAGGAAAATGAAGGAAAACTAAGGAAAAGAATGCGAGAGCTGAAGCAACATGACGCAAAAGAAGCACTCCCGAAAAGGGGAACACCAGTAAACGACAACCAGATGGGGAGACGAAGATTGGGAAGAGGGTAAAAAATATTAAGTACTGGAAAGGACGGGGGAACGAACAAAATTGGGATGGGGGTTGACTTCACAGGAATATTAAGGAAAACTAAGGAAAAGAATGCGAGAGCTGAAGCAACATGACGCAAAAAAAGAAAGCACTCCCGAAAAGGGGAACACCAGTAAACGACAACCAGATGGTGAGACGAAGATTGGGAAGAGGGTCAAAAATATTACGTACTGGGAAGGACGGGGGAACGAATAGAATTGGGAGGGGGGTTGACTTTACAGGAAAACGAAGGAAAACTAAGGAAAAGAATGCGAGAGCTGAAGCAACACGACGCAAAAGAAGAAAGCACTCCCGAAAAGGGGAACACCAGTAAACGACAACCAGATGGGGAGACGAAGATTGGGAAGAGGGTCAAAAATATTACATACTGGGAAGGACGAGGGAACGAATAAAATTGGGAGGGGGGTTGACTTCACAGGAAAATTAAGGAAAACTAAGGAAAAGAATGCTAGAGCTGACACAACGTGACGCAAAAGAAGAAAGCACTTCCGGAAAGGGGCACACCAGTAAACGAAAACCAGATGGGGAGACGAACATTGGGAAGAGGGTCAAAAATATTACGTACTGGGAAGGACGGGGGAACGAATAAAATTGGGAGGGGGGTTGACTTCACAGGAAAATGAAGGAAAACTAAGGAAAAGAATGCGAGAGCTGAAGCAACATGACGCAAAAGAAAGCACTCCCGGAAAAGGCCACACCAGTAAACGACCACCAGATGGGGAGACGAAGATTGGGAAGAGGGTCAAAAATATTACGTACTGGGAAGGACGGGGGAACGAATAAAATTGGGAGGGGGGTTGACTTCACAGGAAAATGAAGGAAAACTAAGGAAAATAATGCAAGAGCAGGCGCAACATGACGCAAAAGAAGAAAGCCCTCCCGAAGAGGGGAACACCAGTAAACGACAACCAGATGGGGAGACGAAAATTGGAAAGAGGGTCAAAAATATTACGTACCGGGAAGGACGGGGGAACGAATAAAATTGGGAAGGGGGTTGACTTCACAGGAAAATTAAGGAAAACTAAGGAAAAGAATGCGAGAGCTGACGCACCATGACGTAAAAGAAAACACACACAAAAGGGGAACACCAGTAAACGACAACCAGATGGGGAGACGAAGATTGGGAAGAGGGTCAAAAATATTAAGTACTGGGAAGGATGGGGGAACGAATAAAATTGGGGGGGTTGACTTCACAGGAAAATGAAAAGGAAAAAATGCGAGATCTGACGCAACATGACACAAAAGAAGAAAGCACTCCCGAAAAGGGGAACACCAGTAAACGACAACCAGATGTGGAGACGAAGATTGGGAAGAGAGTCAAAAATATTACGTACCGGGAAGGACGGGGGAACGAACAAAATTGGGAGGGGGGTTGACTTCAAAGGAAAATGAAGGAAAACTAAGGAAAATAATGCGAGAGCTGACGCAACATGACGCAAAAGAAAACCCACGCAAAAGGGGCACACCAGTAAACGACAACCAGATGGGGAGACGAAGATTGGAAAGAGGTACAAACATATTACGTACTGGGAAGAACGGGGAAACGAACAAAATTGGTTCGCAGGAAAATTAAGGAACACTAATTAAAAGAATGCGACAGCTGACTCAACATGACGCTAAAGAAAACACTCACAAAAGGGGCACACCAGTAAACGACAACCAGATGGAGAGACGAAGATTGGAAAGAGGGTCAAACATATTACGTACTGGGAAGGACGGGGGAACGAACAAAATTGGTTCACAGGAAAATTAAGGAACACTAAGGGAAAGAATGCGAGAGCTGACTCAACATGACGCAAAACAAGCACTCACAAAAGGGGCAAAACAGTAAACGACAACCAGATGGAGAGACGAAGATTGGAAAGAGGGTCAAACATATTACGTACTGTTAAGAACGGGGGAACGAACAATATTGGTTGACAGGAAAATTAAGGAACACAAATTAAAAGAATGCGATAGCTGATTCAACATGACGCAAAAGAAAACACTCACAAAAGGGGCACACCAGTAAACGACAACAAGATGGAGAGACGAAGATTGGAAAGAGGGTCAAACATATTACGTACTGGGAAGAACGAGGGAACGAACAAAATTGGTTCACAAGAAAATTAAGGAACACTAAGGAAAATAATGCGAGAGCTGACTCAACATGACGCAAAACAAACACTCACAAAAAGGGCACACCAGTAAACGACAACCAGATGGAGAGACGAAGATTGGAAAGAGGGTCAAACATATTACGTACTGGGAAGAACGGGGGAACGAACGAAATTGGTTCACAGGAAAATTAAGGAACACTAAGGAAAAGAATGCGAGAGCTGACTCAACATGACGCAAAAGAAAACACTCACAAAAGGGGCACTCCAGAAAACGACAACCAGATGGAGAGACGAAGATTGGAAAGAGGGTCAAACATATTACGTACTGGGAAGGACGCGGGAACGAACAAAATTGGTTCACAGGAAAATTAAGGAACACTAATTAAAAGAATGCGAGAGCTGACTCAACATGACACAAAAGAAAACACTCACAAAAGGGGCACACCAGTAAACGACAACCAGATGGAGAGACGAAGATTGGAAAGAGGGTCAAACATATTACGTACTGGGAAGGACGGGGGAACGAACAAAATTGGTTCACAGGAAAATTAAGGAACACTAATTAAAAGAATGCGAGAGCTGACTCAACATGACACAACAGAAAACACTCACAAAAGGGGCACACCAGTAAACGACAACCAGATGGAGAGACGAAGATTGGAAAGAGGGTCAAACATATTACGTACTGGGAAGGACGGGGGAACGAACAAAATTGGTTCACAGGAAAATTAAGGAACACTAAGGAAAAGAATGCGAGAGCTGACTCAACATGACGCAAAAGAAAACACTCACAAAAGGGGCACACCAGAAAACGACAACCAGATGGAGAGACGAAGATTGGAAAGAGGGTCAAACATATTACGTACTGGGAAGGACGGGGGAACGAACAAAATTGTTTCACAAGAAAATTAAGGAACACTAAGGAAAAGAATGCGAGAGCTGACTCAACATGACGCAAAACAAACACTCACAAAAAGGGCACACCAGTAAACGACAACCAGATGGAGAGACGAAGATTGGAAAGAGGGTCAAACATATTACGTACTGGGAAGGACGGGGGAACGAACAAAATTGGTTGACAGAAAAATTAAGGAACACAAAATAAAAGAATGCGAGAGCTGATTCAACATGACGCAAAAGAAAACACTCACAAAAGGGGCACACCAGTAAACGACAACCAGATGGAGAGACGAAGATTGGAAAGAGGGTCAAACATATTACGTACTGGGAAGAACGAGGGAACGAACAAAATTGGTTCACAAGAAAATTAAGGAACACTAAGGAAAAGAATGCGAGAGCTGACTCAACATGACGCAAAACAAACACTCACAAAAAGGGCACACCAGTAAACGACAACCAGATGGAGAGACGAAGATTGGAAAGAGGGTCAAACATATTACGTACTGGGAAGGACGGGGGAACGAACAAAATTGGTTGACAGGAAAATTAAGGAACACAAATTAAAAGAATGCGAGAGCTGACTCAACATGACACAAAAGAAAACACTCACAAAAGGGGCACACCAGTAAACGACAACAAGATGGAGAGACGAAGATTGGAAAGAGGGTCAAACATATTACGTACTGGGAAGAACGAGGGAACGAACAAAATTGGTTCACAAGAAAATTAAGCAACACTAAGGAAAAGAATGCGAGAGCTGACTCAACATGACGCAAAAGAAAACACTCACAAAAGGGGCACACCAGAAAACGACAACCAGATGGAGAGACGAAGATTGGAAAGAGGGTCAAACATATTACGTACTGGGAAGAACGAGGGAACGAACAAAATTGGTTCACAAGAAAATTAAGGAACACTAAGGAAAAGAATGCGAGAGCTGACTCAACATGACACAAAACAAACACTCACAAAAAGGGCACACCAGTAAACGACAACCAGATGGAGAGACGAAGATTGGAAAGAGGGTCAAACATATTACGTACTGGGAAGAACGAGGGAACGAACAAAATTGGTTCACAAGAAAATTAAGGAACACTAAGGAAAAGAATGCGAGAGCTGACTCAACATGACGCAAAAGAAAACACTCACAAAAGGGGCACACCAGAAAACGACAACCAGATGGAGAGACGAAGATTGGAAAGAGGGTCAAACATATTACGTACTGGGAAGAACGGGGGAACGAACAAAATTGGTTCACAAGAAAATTAAGGAACACTAAGGAAAAGAATGCGAGAGCTGACTCAACATGACGCAAAACAAACACTCACAAAAACGGCACACCAGTAAACGACAACCAGATGGAGAGACGAAGATTGGAAAGAGGGTCAAACATATTACGTACTGGGAAGGACGGGGGAACGAAGAAAATTGGTTCACAGGAAAATTAAGGAACACTAATTAAAAGAATGCGAGAGCTGACTCAACATGACACAAAAGAAAACACTCACAAAAGGGGCACACCAGTAAACGACAACCAGATGGAGAGACAAAGATTGGAAAGAGGGTAAAACATATTACGTACTGGGAAGGACGGGGGAACGAACAAAGTTGGTTGACAGGAAAATTAAGGAACACAAATTAAAAGAATGCGAGAGCTGATTCAACATGACGCAAAAGAAAACACTCACAAAAGGGGCACACCAGTAAACGACAACAAGATGGAGAGACGAAGATTGGAAAGAAGGTCAAACATATTACGTACTGGGAAGAACGAGGGAACGAACAAAATTGGTTCACAAGAAAATTAAGGAACACTAAGGAAAAGAATGCGAGAGCTGACTCAACATGACGCAAAACAAACACTCACAAAAAGGGCACACCAGTAAATGACAACCAGATGGAGAGACGAAGATTGGAAAGAGGGTCAAACATATTACGTACTGAGAAGAACGGGGGAATGAACGAAATTGGTTCAGAGGAAAATTAAGGAACACTAAGGAAAAGAATGCGAGAGCTGACTCAACATGACGCAAAAGAAAACACTCACAAAAGGGGCACACCAGAAAACGACAACCAGATGGAGAGACGAAGATTGGAAAGAGGGTCAAACATATTACGTACTGGGACGGACGGGGGAACGAACAAAATTGGTTCACAGGAAAATTAAGGAACACTAATTAAAAGAATGCGAGAGCTGACTCAACATGACACAAAAGAAAACACTCACAAAAGGGGCACACCAGTAAACGACAACCAGATGGAGAGACGAAGATTGGAAAGAGGGTCAAACATATTACGTACTGGGAAGGACGGGGGAACGAACAAAATTGGTTCACAGGAAAATTAAGGAACACTAATTAAAAGAATGCGAGAGCTGACTCAACATGACACAAAAGAAAACACTCACAAAAGGGGCACACCAGTAAACGACAACCAGATGGAGAGACGAAGATTGGAAAGAGGGTCAAACATATTACGTACTGGGAAGGACGGGGGAACGAACAAAATTGGTTCACGGGAAAATTAAGGAACACTAAGGAAAAGAATGCGAGAGCTGACTCAACATGACGCAAAAGAAAACACTCACAAAAAGGGCACACCAGTAAACGACAACCAGATGGAGAGACGAAGATTGGAAAGAGGGTCAAACATATTACGTACTGGGAAGGACGGGGGAACGAACAAAATTGGTTCACAGGAAAATTAAGGAACACTAATTAAAAGAATGCGAGAGCTGACTCAACATGACACAAAAGAAAACACTCACAAAAGGGGTACACCAGTAAACGACAACCAGATGGAGAGACGAAGATTGGAAAGAGGGTCAAACACATTACGTACTGGGAAGGACGGGGGAACGAACAAAATGGGTTCACAGGAAAATTAAGGAACACTAAGGAAAAAAATGCGAGAGCTGACTCACCATGACGCAAAAGAAAACACTCACAAAAGCGGCACACCAGTAAACGACAACCAGATGGAGAGACGAAGATTGGAAAGAGGATCAAACATATTACGTACTGGGAAGGACGCGGGAACGAACAAAATTGGTTCACAGGAAAATTAACGAACACTAATTAAAAGAATGCGAGAGCTGACTCAACATGACGCAAAAGAAAACACTCACAAAAGGGGCACACCAGTAAACGACAACCAGATGGAGAGACGAAGATTGGAAAGAGGGTCAAACATATGTACTGGGAAGGACGGGGGAACGAACAAAATTGGTTCACAGGAAAATTAAGGAACACTAAGGAAAAGAATGCGAGAGCTGACTCAACATGACGCAAAAGAAAACACTCACAAAAAGGGCACACCAGTAAACGACAACCTGATGGAGAGACGAAGATTGGAAAGAGGGTCAAACATATTACGTACTGGGAAGGACGGGGGAACGAACAAAATTGGTTCACAGGAAAATTAAGGAACACAAATTAAAAGAATGTGAGAGCTGACTCAACATGACACAAAAGAAAACACTCACAAAAGGGGCACACCAGTAAACGACAACCAGATGGAGAGACGAAGATTGGAAAGAGGGTCAAACACATTACGTACTGGGAAGGACGGGGGAACGAACAAAATTGGTTCACAGGAAAATTAAGGAACACTAAGGAAAAAAATGCGAGAGCTGACTCAACATGACGCAAAAGAAAACACTGACAAAAGGGGCACACCAGTAAACGACAACCAGATGGAGAGACGAAGATTGGAAAGAGGATCAAACATATTACGTACTGGGAAGGACGGGGGAACGAACAAAATTGGTTCACAGGAAAAATAAGGAACACTAATTAAAAGAATGCGAGAGCTGACTCAACATGACGCAAAAGAAAACACTCACAAAAGGGGCACACCAGTAAACGACAACCAGATGGAGAGACGAAGATTGGAAAGAGGGTCAAACATATTACGTACTGGGAAGAACGGGGGAACGAACAAAATTGGTTCACAGGAAAATTAAGGAACACTAATTAAAAGAATGCGAGAGCTGACTCAACATGACGCAAAAGAAAACACTCACAAAAGGGGCGCACCAGTAAACGACAACCAGATGGAGAGACGAAGATTGTAAAGAGGGTCAAACATATTACGTACTGGGAAGGACGGGGGAACGACCAAAATTGGTTCACAGGATAATTAAGGAACACTAAGGAAAAGAATGCAAGAGCTGACTCAACATAACGCAAAAGAAAACACTCACAAAAGGGGCACACCAGTAAACGACAACCAGATGGAGAGACGAAGATTGGAAAGAGGGTCAAACATATTACGTACTGGGAAAGACGGGGGAACGAACAAAATTGGTTCACAGGAAAATTAAGGAACACTAAGGAAAAGAATGCGAGAGCTGACTCAACATGACGCAAAAGAAAAAACTCACAAGAGGGGCACACTAGTAAACGACAACCAGATGGAGAGACGAAGATTGGAAAGAGGGTCAAACATATGTACTGGGAAGGACGGGGGAACGAACAAAATTGGTTCACAGGAAAATTAAGGAACACTAAGGAAAAGAATGCGAGAGCTGACTCAACATGACGCAAAAGAAAACACTCACAAAAGGGGCGCACCAGTAAACGACAACCTGATGGAGAGACGAAGATTGGAATGAGGGTCAAACATATTACGTACTGGGAAGGACGGGGGAACGAACAATATTGGTTCACAGGAAAATTAAGGAACACTAAGGAAAAGAATGCGAGAGCTGATTCAACACGACGCAAAAGAAAACACTCACAAAAGGGGCACACCAGTAAACGACAACCAGATGGAGAGACGAAGATTGGAAAGAGGGTCAAACATATTACGTACTGGGAGGGACGGGGGAACGAACAAAATTGGTTCACAAGAAAATTAAGGAACACCAAGGAAAGGAATGCGAGAGCTGACTCAACATGACGCAAAACAAACACTCACAAAAGGGGCACACCAGTAAACGACAACCAGATGGAGAGACAAAGATTGGAAAGAGGGTCAAACATATTACGTACGGGGAAGAACGGGGGAACGAACAAAATTAATTCACAGGAAAATTAAGGAACACTAAGGGAAAGAATGCGAGAGCTGACTCAACATGACGCAAAAGAAAACACTCACAAGAGGGGCACACCAGTAAACGACAACCAGATGGAGAGACGAAGATTGGAAAGAGGGTCAAACATATTATGTACTGGGAAGGACGGGGGAACGAACAAAATTGGTTCACAGGAAAATTAAGGAACACTAATTAAAAGAATGCGAGAGCTGACTCGACATGACGCTAAACAAAACACTCACAAAAGGGGCACACCAGTAAACGAAAACCAGATGGAGAGACGAAGATTGGAAAGAGGGTCAAACATATTACGTACTGGGAAGGACGGAGGAACGAACAAAATTCCTTCACATGAAAATTAAGGAACACTAAGGAAAAGAATGCGAGAGCTGACTCAACATGACGCAAAACGAAACACTCACAAAAGTGGCACACCAGTAAACGACAACCAGATGGAGAGACGAAGATTGGAAAGAGGGTCAAACATATTACGTACTGGGAAGGACGGGGGAACGAACAAAATTGCTTCACAGGAAAATTAAGGAACACTAAGGAAAAGAATGCGAGAGCTGACTCAACATGACGCAAGAGAAAACACTCACAAAAGACCACACCAGTAAACGACAACCAGATGGAGAGACAAAGATTGGAAAGAGGGTCAAACATATTACGTACTGGGAAGAACGGGGGAACGAACGAAATTGGTTCACAGGAAAATTAAGGAACCCTAGGGAAAAGAATGCGAGAGCTGACTCAACATGAAGCAAAAGAAAACACTCACAAGAGGGGCACACTAGTAAACGACAACCAGATGGAGAGACGAAGATTGGAAAGAGGGTCAAACATATTATGTACTGGGAAGGACGGGGGAACGAACAAATTAGTTCACAGGAAAATTAAGGAACACTAAGGAAAAGAATGCGAGAGCTGACTCAACATGACGCAAAAGAAAACACTCACAAAAGGGGCACAGCAGTAAACGACAACCAGATGGAGAGACGAAGATTGGAAAGAGGGTCAAACATATTACGTACTGGGAAGGACGGAAGAACGAACAAAATTGCTTCACATGAAAATTAAGAAACACTAAGGAAACGAATGCGAAAGCTGACTCAACGTGACGCAAAACGAAACACTCACAAAAGGGGCACACCAGTAAACGACAACCAGATGGAGAGACGAAGATTGGAAAGAGGGTCAAACATATTACGTACTGGGGAAGGACGGAGGAACGAACAAAATTGCTTCACATGAAAATTAAGGAACACTAAGGAAAAGAATGCGAGAGCTGACTCAACATGACGCAAAACGAAACACTCACAAAAGTGGCACACCAGTAGACCAGATGGAGAAACCAGATGGAGAGACGAAGATTGGAAAGAGGGTCAAACATATTACGTACTGGGAAGGATGGAGGAACGAACAAAATTGCTTCACATGAAAATTAAGGAACACTAAGGAAAAGAATGCGAGAGCTGACTCAACATGACGCAAAAGAAAACACTCACAAAAGGGGCACACCAGTAAACGACAACCAGATGGAGAGACGAAGATTGGAAAGAGGGTCAAACATATTACGTACTGGGAAGGACGGAGGAACGAACAAAATTGCTTCACATGAAAATTAAGGAACACTAAGGAAAAGAATGCGAGAGCTGACTCAACATGACGCAAAACGAAACACTCACAAAAGTGGCACACCAGTAGACCAGATGGAGAGACGAAGATTGGAAAGAGGGTCAAACATATTACGTACTGGGAAGGACGGGGGAACGAACAAAATTGCTTCACAGGAAAATTAAGGAACACTAAGGAAAGGAATGCGAAAGCTGACTCAACGTGACGCAAAAGAAAACACACACAAAAGGGGCACACCAGTAAACGACAACCTGATGGAGAGACGAAGATTGGAATGAGGGTCAAACATATTACGTACTGGGAAGGACGGGGGAACGAACAATATTGGTTCACAGGAAAATTAAGGAACACTAAGGAAAAGAATGCGAGAGCTGATTCAACACGACGCAAAAGAAAACACTCACAAAAGGGGCACACCAGTAAACGACAACCAGATGGAGACACGAAGATTGGAAAGAGGGTCAAACATATTACGTACTGGGAAGGACGGGGGAACGAACAAAATTGGTTCACAAGGAAATTAAGGAACACCAAGGAAAAAAATGCGAGAGCTGACTCAACATGACGCAAAACAAACACTCACAAAAGGGGCACACCAGTAAACGACAACCAGATGGAGAGACAAAGATTGGAAAGAGGGTCAAACATATTACGTACGGGGAAGAAGGGGGGAACGAACAAAATTAGTTCACAGGAAAATTAAGGAACACTAAGGGAAAGATTGCGAGAGCTGACTCAACATGACGCAAAAGAAAATACTCACAAGAGGGGCACACCAGTAAACGACAACCAGATGGAGAGACGAAGATTGGAAAGAGGGTCAAACATATTATGTACTGGGAAGGACGGGGGAACGAACAAAATTGGTTCACAGGAAAATTAAGGAACACTAATTAAAAGAATGCGAGAGCTGACTCAACATGACGCTAAAAAAACACTCACAAAAGGGGCACACCAGTAAACGACAACCAGATGGAGAGACGAAGATTGGAAAGAGGGTCAAACATATTACGTACTGGGAAGGACGGAGGAACGAACAAAATTGCTTCACAGGAAAATTAAGGAACACTAAGGAAAAGAATGCGAGAGCTGACTCAACATGACGCAAAACGAAACACTCACAAAAGTGGCACACCAGTAAACGACAACCAGATGGAGAGACGAAGATTGGAAAGAGGGTCAAACATATTACGTACTGGGAAGGACGGAGGAACGAACAAAATTGCTTCACAGGAAAATTAAGGAACACTAAGGAAAAGAATGCGAGAGCTGACTCAACATGACGCAAAAGAAAACACACACAAAAGGGGCACACCAGTAAACGACAACCAGATGGAGAGACGAAGATTGGAAAGAGGGTCAAACATATTACGTACTGGGAAGGACGGAGGAACGAACAAAATTGCTTCACATGAAAATTAAGGAACACTAAGCAAAAGAATGCGAGAGCTGACTCAACATGACGCAAAAGAAAACACACACAAAAGGGGCACACCAGTAAACGACAACCAGATGGGGAGACGAAGATTAAAAAGAGGGTCAAACATAATGCCACGCCCGTCAGCGAGCTACCGCGCGCGTGGCCGAGTGGTTACCGTGCTTGACTGTCGTGCAGAAAGTCTGGGTTCGATTCCAGTCAGTGGAATGCTCTTTTATTTGTTCTTTCATTGCGTTCTCGGGAGTTCGAGAGCATTCTCGTCAGATCGAGTTCTGAATGTTCCAGTCGCCGAACAATCTAGGCCGATTGTTCCAGAACCCAACGCGCGTACATAAGGGACTCCGTGTGCTGATCTGCAGTCAGTCTCGCCCCAGCGTTCGACTCTGCTGCCACGCCGACTTCGACGCCCGCGACGCTCTATTAATATTATTTATACTCTTTTATTTTTGGCACAAGTTCGCCACATTAAACGTTTATTTCTTCTTGTTCATTTCTTGTTTATTGGTCACCACCCGTGACATTTTGGTGGAGGTGCGGGGTACCGTATGCCCGTGCAGCGTTCCCCTCCCAGGACCCGCAGTGTAAGCCCGACTCCAAGCTCGCTGAGAAGACCACTCAGCGCGGAACCTGAAACTCGGACCAGCCGCCGCACCAAGGGAGAGGATCCGGAGTACGGTTTGCTCCTGGACAAACCCAAGCCGAAGACGACAACGATGGACAACCAGTCGCAGGCCCCCGCCGCTCCTGCCGTCGTCTACATACCCGTCACTCCTCGGACACCGGCTCCCTTCCACGGCGAAAGCCACGAAGACATCGACGACTGGGTGCAACAGTACGAACGAGTGGCCCGTTATAACGGGTGGACACCGGAACAGTGTCTGCAAAACGCTTACTTCACCTTCGAAGCCACCGCCCGGAACTGGTTCGAGAACCACGAAGCTTCGATCACTTCCTGGGAGCAACTCAAGGCTGAGTTGCGAAGAACGTTCACGAACCAACAACGAAGAGAACGCGCGGAAGAGCTTCTTCAAGCGAGGATTCAAGGCCCTAACGAGAGCGTCGTTAGCTTCGTGGAAGATGTCCTGCGACTGAGCAACCGCGCCGATCCCGAAGCATCCGAAGCAAAGAAGCTCAGAGTCTTGATGCGTGGCGTCAAGGAAAGCATTTTCGGTGGTCTTGTGCGGAGCCCGCCTACCACCGCCGAAGGCTTCATGACTGAGGCCACCAACATCGAACGTGCCCTTCAAGCACGAGCCACCCACTATCACCGAGTTCCCGGCGTCGGTTCCTTTTCCCCTTCCGGCTGCAACACCACGGACATCCGCGAGATGATCCGAGACGTCATCCGGGAAGAGATCAAGAAACTTCTACCTGCCGCCGCAAGCCCAGCTTCGCCCTCAATCGCCGAGATTGTCAGGGAAGAAGTCCAGCAAGCGCTGCAGCCTGAGGTTCTCGTCAGCACCGCTCCGGAACCACCGACGTTGAGTTACGCCGCAGTGGCCCGACGGCCACCGCCTCCTCGTCGCACCTATGTCACGCCGCCCCGACGTCAGTCTCCTGCGCCGCAGCACGACCGACGCCACGACGACCAGGTCCAGTACGCCTGCCCGGAGCCTCGCGCACCCCGCAAGACCGACGTGTGGCGAACGCCCGAACGACGCCCTCAGTGCTTCCATTGCGGGGAAGCGGACCACACCTACCGCCGATGCCCATACCGACGACTCGGGCTACGCGGGTTCCACCCGAACGACCCGCGCCCCCGTCATGGTGAACGCCCTATCGAGATCGACGAGTACCTGCGACGACCTCAGTCCCCCGAGCCTGCGTCCCGCAGAGAGTTCCGGTCGCCGTCACCGCGACGTCCAGCTTCGCCGATGCACCGACCACGACGTGATAGCCTGTCCCCCCTCGCTCCTCGCCGGGAAAACTAGGCGCGGCAACCCCTGGAGGTGGAGTTGCCGAAGACGACCGACGCCAAGATCCTCCACGAACGTCGGGGGGCCCCCACTCGAACGCTACCAGAGACCAAAACGACGCCGCTGCAGTGGTGTCCAATAACCTAAACGTCGTCATCGACGGCCACGACGCATCTGCACTCGTGGACACCGGAGCAGACTACTCGGTCTTGAGTGGGAGGCTCTCCCGCCGCCTTCGAAAAGTCATGACGCCGTGGGATGGACCCCAAATACGAACCGCCGGAGGACATCTCATCACGCCAGTCGGGAGATGCACTGCTCGCGTCGAGATCCACGGTGAAACGTGCCCTGTCAAGTTCGTCGTTCTGCAAGACTGTTCGAGGGACGTTATCCTGGGAATGGACTTTCTCTGCGAGTATGGCGCCGTCATCGACCTCGGAACAAACCGGCTGACGCTACGAAAACCTGCTCCACCAGCGGAGGAGCCCCAAGTGTCGTCACCCACGGTCCGAGTCCTCGCAAATCACGTAAACCTACCACCGCGGTCGAGCGTTTTCGTACTTGTCGGGATCGATGAAGCTTCCTGTGGCGAAGTTCTTCTCGAGGGAAGCCTCCAATTGCTCCTGGGAAGAGGAATAGGCGTCGCAAGGGGAGTAGCTGAACTTCAGGATGGACGGACTGTAGCCCTCGTGACGAACTTCCGAAACGAAACGCAACACCTCACGAAAGGTGCAGCCGTGGGCCACGTCGAGGAACTCCGAAAAACCGCCGAAATCACCGCGATTACTGACGAAACCTCGCCACCTCAGCAAGGCAGTCCGTCGCCAGCGCAGCTCGACATTGACCCTAAGCTTCCGAGCCCGAAACGACGGCAGCTAAGTGACCTCCTCGCCGAATACAGTGACTGCTTCGCGACGTCGTCGAGGGTGCGCCAAACCGCCGTTGCGAAACACCGCATCGTTACCGAGGACGACGCGCGCCCTGTGCATCGATCGCCGTACAGAGTCTCCGTTAAAGAAAGGGAGGTGATCCAGGAGCAAGTGCAAGAGATGCTGAACGACAACATAATCCAACCTTCCAGCAGTCCGTGGGCCTCTCCAGTTGTACTGGTTAAGAAGAAGGACGGAACGCTTAGGTTCTGCGTGGACTACCGGCAGCTGAACGCAGTGACGAAGAAAGACGTCTATCCACTCCCCCGCGTCGACGACACGTTAGACCGGCTGCGCCACTCCCGATACTTTTCATCCATGGACCTGAAGAGCGGCTACTGGCAGATCGAAGTCGACGAACCGAGAGAAAACAGCTTTCGTCACGCCAGATGGGCTGTACGAGTTCAAGGTGATGCCCTTCGGACTGTGCACGGCTCCAGCAACTTTCCAACGTGTCATGGACACCGTACTGGCAGGACTGAAGTGGCAGAGCTGTCTCGTCTACCTCGATGACGTCGTAGTGTTTTCCAGCGACTTCGACGAGCACTTGCGACGACTCCGAGCAGTTCTCCAAGCCATACGGACCGCCGGACTCACCCTGAAGCCGTCAAAGTGTCGGTTTGCCTATGACGAACTGAAGTTTCTAGGTCACGTGGTTAGTAACGAAGGCGTTCGCCCCGACCCAGAGAAGACTCGCGCCGTCGCAGCATTTCCAGTACCGACAGACAAGAAGGCCGTGCGAAGGTTTCTTGGACTATGTGCCTACTATCGGCGCTTCATCCGGGACTTTGCAAGGATTTCCGCACCACTCACAAACCTCACAAAGGACGCCGAGAAGTTCGAATGGGCCGAGAAGCAGCAGCAGGCATTCGACGAGCTGAAGCGACGACTGCAGTCTCTCCTGTTCTAGGACATTTCGATCAAGATGCGGAAACCGAAATTCACACGGACGCAAGTAACGCTGGACTTGGCGCGGTACTGGTTCAAATGCAAGACGGTACCGAGCGAGTTATCGCCTACGCAAGTCGGACACTCTCCAAGGCGGAGAAAAATTACTCCACGACTGAGAAAGAATGCCTTGCTGTCGTCTGGGCAATCACGAAGTTTCGTCCGTATTTGTACGGGAGCCCGTTCCGTGTAGTCACGGACCACCACTCGCTCTGCTGGCTTGCGAACCTCAAAGACCCGTCAGGACGCTTCGCTCGATGGGGTCTACGACTACAAGAGTTCAACATGACTGTGGTCTACAAGTCAGGCCGCAAGCACAGCGATGCCGACTGCCTGTCCAAAGCCCCCATCGAAACACCTTCCGGCAGCAGCAACGACGAAGACGACGAGTGCTTCCTAGGTGCAGTGAACACCGACGACATGTCACGACGTCAAAGAGACGATCCTGAGTTGCGCGCGCTAATCGAGCACCTCGAAGGACGAGGGGGTACTGTCCCCCGTGTCTTCTCGAGAGCCCTGCCGACTTTCGTCCTCCGACAAGGTGTACTTTACAAGGAGAACTTCGGAGACAGCAGCACACCATGGCTGCTGGTAATCCCCACCGACCTTAGAGCGGAGATCTTCCAAGCCTGTCACGACGACCCGACGTCCGGACACCTTGGTTACAGCCGTACGCTGGCCCGTATTCGTGAAAGGTATTACTGGCCCAAGCTGCCGAAGACCGTTCACTTCTACACACGGTCCTGCCACGAGTGCCAGCGACGCAAGAAACCACCGACGAAGCCGGCAGGTCTTCTGCATCCGATCGCTCCCCCGACCGTACCGTTCCAGCAGATCGGAATGGATCTACTTGGTCCTTTTCCACCATCGACGCAAGGAAACAGATGGATTATTGTCGCCACAGATTATCTCACACGGTATGCCGAAACGAAAGCCCTTCCTGTAGGGACTGCTGTGGAAGTCGCCAAGTTCTTTATCAAATCCATCGTCCTCCGGCACGGCGCTCCCGAAGTTTTGATCTCTGACCGTGGATCATCGTTCATGGCCCAGCTGACGCAAGAAATCCTTCGTCTCAGCCACACCAGCCATCGGTGCACAACGGCGTACCACCCGCAGACCAACGGGCTGACGGAGAGACTCAACAAGACCATCGCCGACATGATCTCCATGTACGTCGACGTGGAGCACAAGACATGGGACGAGGTGTTGCCGTACATCACATTTGCCTACAACACGGCCGTGCAAGAGACCACCGGGGTGACACCCTTCCAACTGGTTCATGGTCGTAAAGTAACGACAATGCTGGACGCGATGTTACCCCACGAACCGGCTCTCGACGGAAGCGACGACGCCCAGGTGGTTGCCCAACGGGCAGAAGAAGTCCGCCAGCTCGCCAGACACCGTATTCAAGCCCAACAACGTGTCGACACTGGCCGCTACAACCTTCGTCGTCGGGACGTCCACTTCCAGCCCGGAGACAGGGTGTGGGTGTGGACACCGATCCGCCGCCGTGGTCTCAGTGAGAAACTCCTAAAGCGCTACTTCGGACCCTACAAAGTACTTCGTCGACTCGGGGATCTGAACTACGAGGTGATGCCCGACGGAACACGGACTTCATCACGCCGCGCTCCACGACCGGAAGTCGTCCACGTCGTGCGCCTCAAGCCGTACTACGCGCGATAAGACTGCGAACTGTGATCTTGTGCACCGCTTGATAGGATTGTGTTTTGCGAGCCTCCGTATGTTCCCATGTTTTTGTTTGTTTCGCTCTGTTTTGTTGCCTTTTACGTGGCATCGAGACGATGCCTTTTTAAAGGGGGGAGTAATGCCACGCTCGTCAGCGAGCTACCGCGCGCGTGGCCGAGTGGTTACCGTACTTGACTGTCGTGCAGAAAGTCTGGGTTCGATTCCAGTCAGTGGAATGCTCTTTTATTTGTTCTTTCATTGCGTTCTCGGGAGTTCGAGAACATTCTCGTCAGATCGAGTTCTGAATGTTCCAGTCGCCGAACAATCTAGGCCGATTGTTCCAGAACTCAACGCGCGTACATAAGGAACTCCGCGTGCTGATCTGCAGTCAGTCTCGCCCCAGCGTTCGACTCTGCTGCCACGCCGACTTCGACGCCCGCGACGCTCTATTATTATCCTTTATACTCTTTTATTTTTGGCACAAGTTCGCCACATTAAACGTTTATTTCTTCTTGTTCATTTCTTGTTTATTGGTCACCACCCGTGACAGTATTACGTACTGGGAAGGACGGGGGAACGAACAAAATTGGTTCACAGGAAAATTAAGGAACACTAAGGAAAAGAATGCGAGAGCTCACTCAACATGACGCAAAAGAAAACACTCACAAAAGGGGCACACCAGTAAACGACAACCAGATGGAGAGACGAAGATTGGAAAGAGGGTCAAACATATTACGTACTAGGGAGGACGGGCGAACGAACAAAATTGGTTCACAGGAAAATTAAGGAACACTAAGGAAAAGAATGCGAGAGCTGACTCACCGTGACGCAAAAGAAAACACACACAAAAGGGGCACACCAGTAAACGACAAGCAGATGGGGAGATGAAGATTGGAAAGAGGGTCAAAAATATTACGTACTGGGAGGACGGGGGAACAAACAAAATTGGGAGGTGGGTTGACTTCACAGGAAAATGAAGGAAAACTAAGGAAAAGAATGCGAGAGCTGACGCCACATGACGCAAAAGAAAACACACACAAAAGGGGCACACTAGTAAACGACAAGCAGATGGGGAGACGAAGATTGGAAAGAGGGTAAAAAATATTACGTACTAGGAAGGACGGAGGAACGAACAAAATTGGTTCTCAGGAAAATTAAGGAACACTAAGGAAAAGAATGCGGGAGCTGACTCAACGTGACGCAAAAGAAAACACACACAAAAGGGGCACACCACTAAACGACAACCAGATGGGGAGACGAAGACTTCTAGAATCGTGGTTTCTTCGCAGGGACACATCCGTGTGCAACGAAAACCGCGGCCCTCTCCACGAAGCTTACACGGACATTCGTGATAAATAGCGTGGAGTTTGGGTTGAACCCTGCATTTGCTGTGTAACTACTGATGATGCCTCCCGCATGGGAGGCGAAACGTCTAATGAAGTTGTTTTTTCTGTTATGTCAAGTCGGTGTACTTATTTTAATTATGACGTCTCCCGGCTTTTGGAGTATTTTTGCAAAAGTGGTTCACAGGAAAATTAAGGTAAACTAAGGAAAAGAATGCGAGAGCTGACTCAACATGACGCAAAAAAAAAACACACACAAAAGGGGCACACCAGTAAACGACAACCAGATGGGGAGACGAAGATTGGAAAGAGGGTCAAAATAATACGTACTAGGAAGGACAGAGGAACGAACAAAATTGGTTCACAGGAAAATTAAGGAAAACTAAGGAAAAGAATGCGAGAGCTGACTCAACATGACGCAAAAGAAAACACACACAAAAGGGGCACACCAGTAAACGACAACCAGATGGGGAGACGAAGATTGGGGGAACGCGACAGAACAGCACACGACAAAACAGCACGCGACAAAACAGCACGGTCAAAACAGCACGCGTCAAAACAGCACAGCCTCAAAACAGCACGGCGACAAAACAGCAGGCGTCAAAATAGCACGCGACAAAACAGCACAACGTCAAAACGGTACAGCGACAGAAGAGCACGTGCCAAAACAGCGCGGCGGCAAAACAGCACAGCGACAAAACAGCACGCAAGTAGCAACTTCGAGCGCGCTCTTCATCTCTCTCTGCGCAAATAATGTCGAACCTCCTTAACCCTTTCATATATTGTCGCTAGGTTATAAAGGAATTTATTGCCTATTTCATTGCTGAGTCAGTGTCCCGACTGGTGCTGCTGTGCTATTGCTAAAAACAAACGAAGTTAGCAGTAGTTATACTACTTAACTACGCTGACCACTGAAGAGATTGGGTATAGTTAGAGGTGATATCTTCACGTCGATGCGCGTTGTCTGGTCTTCTTTTTTTTTTTTTTTTAGAATTAACGAAAGATGACAACTTATAGGGAAAAAGAAATCCATAAGTTGAAGTTGTGAACCGTCTGGTTTACGGCGGTCTGGTGAGGTTCCGTAGTACTCGTCGTTTCGTAATTACCACCTAAGCGTAGAACGTTTCCCCAAAAAAAGCAGGAGATGCGCCGATTACAGATGCCTTGTTAAACCGGGAAGGTAAGGTAACTTTAATGTCGAGCGAATTCGAGGTGTACAATGGGCAACGATTCTGCGGGGTTCATTAGCCGTGAATAAAATGTCCCAGAAACACGTGGCTGCAGCTTGTAGGCGAGAAGTTGTTTTGAGATAAATTCACAGATTATTTGCGACGAAGGCTTCGATCGAGTGGAAGCCGGTGAAGCAGAAACATGCCATAGCCTCTGTGCTGTTGCCGTACAGCGTGGGATAAGTACACCGTTGCCGCACACACTTTCTGTTTTATTTTTAACAACTAACAACAGCACAATGTCGTGCGATTGATTCATTTATTGTAGACGACATCACCTGCAAACTTGAGCGTCAATATTAGCAGAACTTCTCGAGAAATAGCCAGAATACGCAACAGCGAGGGCTTCGGTACTGGCCAGGGAGCATGCATGTGCGTATCGCGTATACTCCCCACTCCCAACTTGCTCCCACGAGAACGGATTCGACAAATTGGCCGTCGACGAGATGACTTCCGAGGAATCGGCCTAGACCCTCCATTCTTATACAGTGCCTACTTTGAAACATGAATTTTTTAACTCCATCGCTATATTTAGGGTTCAGCGTTTTCGGTATAAACCAATAAAATGAGTAAAGTACGACGAAATCTTTTTTTTTTTAAATTCGGTTTTAACTGAAAAAGGTCAGTATTTTCGAGGGCGTTTAGAGGCGTGGGTGGGGGAATGTGCTTCATTACTGAGCGTATGACCACTTCCTTCCGCAGTTTTTAGCAAAGTCTCCGAGATCGGTTCAACTTTCAACAAAATTTGAACCGACGCAATGGTCTTCCGGACGAAATGTGGGTTTTTCACATGATAGAGATTTGTGTGTCGAATTCTTTGTTCAGAGAAGAGTTTAATCCGTAAATGCCGCACCCATAGCTTCCGTCTACTAGAGGGGGGCATAAATACGATTGATTTATTGTCGTTTCTTGGACTGCGCGAATTAACCACCTCTCGCAGTCGTCAAAATGGGGAAAAGGCGCAAAGAGCACAATGCTTGCAGTTTTGTGGATTTTGGTATTTGCCGCTCCGACCGAAGTGGTAGTAAAGCTCATGTTCGTCCTGTGTACAAATACGAGCCCACGACGATAATGTCAGATCACGATAGGGCCCCAGTGCGTCTTGCAGAACAGGTCGCGTCGGCTGCCAGACAGCAACAAATAAGAAATTCGGTACCTGGTTCACTCACCACTCATTTTAAAGAAACGCCTTTAAATATTGCATTTTCGTCAGTATAATGGTTTTCGTCAATAAACCGAAAAGAACTGAAAAGTTTATGAATATACTCAGCAATAAACCGAAAACTTCTGCTTGAAATAAAAACCGAAAAATGTACGCTGAATTTCAAAATAATTAAAATCGAAAACGCCAAACCCAAGCTCTATTGTCAATGTCCTGTTTTGACGTTGTGCTGTTCTGACGTTGTGATGTTCTGGCGATGTGCTGTTTTGACGCCGCGCTGTTTTGGCACGTGCTCTTCTGTCGCTGCGCCGTTTTGACGCTGTGCTGTTTTGTCGCGTGCTATTTTGACGCGTGCTGTTTTGTCGTCGTGCTGTTTTGACGCTGTGCTTTTTTGACGTGTGCTGTTTTGACCGTGCTGTTTTGTCGCGTGCTGTTTTGTCGTGTGCTGTTCTGTCATGGTGCCCTTTCGGTCAAAAATAATACGTACTGGGAGGACGGGGGAACGAACAAAATTGGGAGGGGGGTTGACTTCACAGGAAAATTAAGGAAAACTAAGGAAAAGAATGCGAGAGCTGACGCAACATGACGCAAAAGAAAACACACACAAAAGGGGCACACCAGTAAACGACAAGCAGATGGGGAGACGAAGATTGGAAAGAGGGTCAAAAATATTACGTACTAGGAAGGACAGAGGAACGAACAAAATTGGTTCACAGGAAAATTAAGGAAAACTAAGGAAAAGAATGCGAGAGCTGACTCAACATGACGCAAAAGAAAACACACATAAAAGGGGCACACCAGTAAACGACAACCAGATGGGGAGACGAAGATTGGAAAGAGGGTCAAAAATATTACCTACTAGGAAGGACAGAGGAACGAACAAAATTGGTTCACAGGAAAATTAAGGAAAACTAAGGAAAAGAATGCGAGAGCTGACTCAACATGACGCAAAAGAAAGCACACATAAAAGGGGCACACCAGTAAACGACAACCAGATGGGGAGACGAAGATTGGAAAGAGGGTCAATAATATTACGTACTGGGAAGGACGGGGGAACGAACAAAATTGGTTCACAGGAAAATTAAGGAAAACTAAGGAAAAGAATGCGAGAGCTGACTCAACATGACGCAAAAGAAAACATACATAAAAGGGGCACACCAGTAAACGACAACCAGATGGGGAGACGAAGATTGGAAAAAGGGTCAAAAATAATACGTACTGGGAGGACGGGGGAACGAACAAAATTGGGAGGGGGGTTGACTTCACAGGAAAATTAAGGAAAACTAAGGAAAAGAATGCGAGAGCTGACGCAACATGACGCAAAAGAAAACACACACAAAAGGGGCACACCAGTAAACGAGAAGCAGATGGGGAGACGAAGATTGGAAAGAGGGTCAAAAATATTACGCACTAGGAAGGACGCAGGAACGAACAAAATTGGTTCACAGGAAAATGAAGGAAAACTAAGGAAAAGAATGCGAGAGCTGACTCAACATGACGCAAAAAAAAAACACACATAAAAGGGGCACACCAGTAAACGACAACCAGATGGGGAGACGAAGATTGGAAAGAGGGTCAAAAAAAATACGTACTGGGAGGACGGGGGAACGAACAAAATTGGGAGGGGGGTTGACTTCACAGGAAAATTAAGGAAAACTAAGGAAAAGAATGCGAGAGCTGACGCAACATGACGCAAAAGAAAACACACACAAAAGGGGCACACCAGTAAACGACAAGCAGATGGGGAGACGAAGATTGGAAAGAGGGTCAAACATATTACGTACTAGGAAGGACGGAGGAACGAACAAAATTGGTTCACAGGAAAATGAAGGAAAACTAAGGAAAAGAATGCGAGAGCTGACTCAACATGACGCAAAAGAAAACACACACAAAAGGGGCACACCAGTAAACGACAACCAGATGGGGAGACGAAGATTGGAAAGAGGGTCAAAAATAATACGTACTGGGAGGACGGGGGAACGAACAAAATTGGGAGGGGGGTTGACTTCAGAGGAAAATTAAGGAAAACTAAGGAAAAGAATGCGAGAGCTGACGCAACATGACGCAAAAGAAAACACACACAAAAGGGGCACACCAGTAAACGACAAGCAGATGGGGAGACGAAGATTGGAAAGAGGGTCAAAAATATTACGTACTAGGAAGGACGGAGGAACGAACAAAATTGGTTCACAGGAAAATGAAGGAAAACTAAGGAAAAGAATGCGAGAGCTGGCTCAACATGACGCAAAAGAAAACACACATAAAAGGGGCACACCAGTAAACGACAACCAGATGGGGAGACGAAGATTGGAAAGAGGGTCAATAATATTACGTACTGGGAAGGACGGGGGAACGAACAAAATTGGTTCACAGGAAAATTAAGGAAAACTAAGGAAAAGAATGCGAGAGCTGACTCAACATGACGCAAAAGAAAACACACACAAAAGGGGCACACCAGTAAACGACAACCAGATGGGGAGACGAAGATTGGAAAGAGGGTCAAAAATAATACGTACTGGGAGGACGGGGGAACGAACAAAATTGGGAGGGGGGTTGACTTCACAGGAAAATTAAGGAAAACTAAGGAAAAGAATGCGAGAGCTGACGCAACATGACGCAAAAGAAAACACACACAAAAGGGGCACACCAGTAAACGACAAGCAGATGGGGAGACGAAGATTGGAAAGAGGGTCAAAAATATTACGTACTAGGAAGGACGGAGGAACGAACAAAATTGGTTCACAGGAAAATGAAGGAAAACTAAGGAAAAGAATGCGAGAGCTGGCTCAACATGACGCAAAAGAAAACACACATAAAAGGGGCACACCAGTAAACGACAACCAGATGGGGAGACGAAGATTGGAAAGAGGGTCAATAATATTACGTACTGGGAAGGACGGGGGAACGAACAAAATTGGTTCACAGGAAAATGAAGGAAAACTAAGGAAAAGAATGCGAGAGCTGACTCAACATGACGCAAAAGAAAACACACACAAAAGGGGCACACCAGTAAACGACAACCAGATGGGGAGACGAAGATTGGAAAGAGGGTCAAAAATAATACGTACTGGGAGGACGGGGGAACGAACAAAATTGGGAGGGGGGTTGACTTCACAGGAAAATTAAGGAAAACTAAGGAAAAGAATGCGAGAGCTGACGCAACATGACGCAAAAGAAAACAGACACAAAAGGGGCACACCAGTAAACGAGAAGCAGATGGGGAGACGAAGATTGGAAAGAGGGTCAAAAATATTACGCACTAGGAAGGACGGAGGAACGAACAAAATTGGTTCACAGGAAAATGAAGGAAAACTAAGGAAAAGAATGCGAGAGCTGACTCAACATGACGCAAAAAAAACACACATAAAAGGGGCACACCAGTAAACGACAACCAGATGGGGAGACGAAGATTGGAAAGAGGGTCAAAAAAAATACGTACTGGGAGGACGGGGGAACGAACAAAATTGGGAGGGGGGTTGACTTCACAGGAAAATTAAGGAAAACTAAGGAAAAGAATGCGAGAGCTGACGCAACATGACGCAAAAGAAAACACACACAAAAGGGGCACACCAGTAAACGACAAGCAGATGGGGAGACGAAGATTGGAAAGAGGGTCAAACATATTACGTACTAGGAAGGACGGAGGAACGAACAAAATTGGTTCACAGGAAAATGAAGGAAAACTAAGGAAAAGAATGCGAGAGCTGACTCAACATGACGCAAAAGAAAACACACACAAAAGGGGCACACCAGTAAACGACAACCAGATGGGGAGACGAAGATTGGAAAGAGGGTCAAAAATAATACGTACTGGGAGGACGGGGGAACGAACAAAATTGGGAGGGGGGTTGACTTCACAGGATAATTAAGGAAAACTAAGGAAAAGAATGCGAGAGCTGACGCAACATGACGCAAAAGAAAACACACACAAAAGGGGCACACCAGTAAACGACAAGCAGATGGGGAGACGAAGATTGGAAAGAGGGTCAAAAATATTACGTACTAGGAAGGACGGAGGAACGAACAAAATTGGTTCACAGGAAAATTAAGGAAAACTAAGGAAAAGAATGCGAGAGCTGGCTCAACATGACGCAAAAGAAAACACACATAAAAGGGGCACACCAGTAAACGACAACCAGATGGGGAGACGAAGATTGGAAAGAGGGTCAATAATATTACGTACTGGGAAGGACGGGGGAACGAACAAAATTGGTTCACAGGAAAATTAAGGAAAACTAAGGAAAAGAATGCGAGAGCTGACTCAACATGACGCAAAAGAAAACACACACAAAAGGGGCACACCAGTAAACGACAACCAGATGGGAAGACGAAGATTGGAAAGAGGGTCAAAAATAATACGTACTGGGAGGACGGGGGAACGAACAAAATTGGGAGGGGGGTTGACTTCACAGGAAAATTAAGGAAAAATAAGGAAAAGAATGCGAGAGCTGACGCAACATGACGCAAAAAAGAACACACACAAAAGGGGCACACCAGTAAACGACAAGCAGATGGGGAGACGAAGATTGGAAAGAGGGTCAAAAATATTACGTACTAGGAAGGACGGAGGAACGAACAAAATTGGTTCGCAGGTAAATGAAGGAAAACTAAGGCAAAAAATGCGAGAGCTGACTCAACATGACGCAAAAGAAAACACACATAAAAGGGGCACACCAGTAAACGACAACCAGATGGGGAGACGAAGATTGGAAAGAGGGTCAAAAATAATACGTACTGGGAGGACGGGGGAACGAACAAAATTGGGAGGGGGGTTGACTTCACAGGAAAATTAAGGAAAACTAAGGAAAAGAATGCGAGAGCTGACGCAACATGACGCAAAAGAAAACACACACAAGAGGGGCACACCAGTAAACGACAAGCAGATGGGAAGACGAAGATTGGAAAGAGGGTCAAACATATTACGTACTAGGAAGGACGGAGGAACGAACAAAATTGGTTCACAGGAAAATGAAGGAAAACTAAGGAAAAGAATGCGAGAGCTGACTCAACATGACGCACAAGAAAACACACACAAAAGGGGCACACCAGTAAACGACAACCAGATGGGGAGACGAAGATTGGAAAGAGGGTCAAAAATAATACGTACTGGGAGGACGGGGGAACGAACAAAATTGGGAGGGGGGTTGACTTCACAGGAAAATTAAGGAAAACTAAGGAAAAGAATGCGAGAGCTGACGCAACATGACGCAAAAGAAAACACACACAAAAGGGGCACACCAGTAAACGACAAGCAGATGGGGAGACGAAGATTGGAAAGAGGGTCAAAAATATTACGTACTAGGAAGGACGGAGGAACGAACAAAATTGGTTCACAGGAAAATGAAGGAAAACTAAGGAAAAGAATGCGAGAGCTGACTCAACATGACGCAAAAGAAAACACACATAAAAGGGGCACACCAGTAAACGACAAGCAGATGGGGAGACGAAGATTGGAAAGAGGGTCAAAAATATTACGTACTGGGAAGGACGGAGGAACGAACAAAAGTGGTTCACAGGAAAATTAAGGAAAACTAAGGAAAAGATTGCGAGAGCTGACTCAACATGACGCAAAAGAAAACACACACAAAAGGGGCACACCAGTAAACGACAACCAGATGGGGAGACGAAGATTGGAAAGAGGGTCAATAATATTACGTACTGGGAAGGACGGGGGAACGAACAAAATTGGTTGACTTCACAGGAAAATTAAGGAAAGGAATGCGAGGGCTGTCGGAACATAACACCACGATAACGAACGAACGAAATAAGACGAGGAGGGCACAGCAGCGGGACGGGGAACGTCGGGAAAACGAAGAAGAGGAGGTCGACTGCGGAGGAAAGAGTGGCAGTGTTCGTAGCCGAAGATGAATCTATTGTTTAAGCCGTTAGGAAAATCAGTGCGGAGATGAAAGATCAAACGTCTTTCTTCCTCTTTGCGAGAGCGGGAACAAATGAAGCCAGATTTGATGACGCAGACGCGCATATGGAATTCACTGTGTTCATTTTTGTAGAAGTTATCAGAAACGTGCGTGGAGAGGTTATGATTCATTACGGTTGGAACCAGCTGAACAATGAAGGAAGGAGAAACAGAAAAGACAACCTGCATTTCTTTCTTTTCTGATCTATAGTACTGAACAAAAACTACTTTTATAAATAATTGAAACGGTTCGCGCCACTTATATTTTGTATTTCGACTAAAAAAAAGCTTTTAGCGGCTCTGACCAGTAGTAAGCCCAAAACCAAAGACGTCACATATCGCGCGCTTTCGGTACCACGGGTCGCCCCCGTCGGCGGAGGTGGTTTCCGCGTCGTCCGGTTGAAATATGACGCACTGATATAGTTGTTCTCTCCGTGCCCGCTGGCTTGCCCGAACCCCAAGAGGCGCGGAAACCGCAAAAAAGGTAGACGCTTAAGTATGATTGCAGGGCCCCTTTAAAGGGCCTCTGACACGCCAAAGAAAGATTTTTTTTTATGCTAGACGTTGAAATGGCATATCAGGACATTACAAAAAAAAAATTGTTTCACTATAGAGTTGCGTAGTTTTTTTTATAAAAAATAGAAATACGAGGCCCAGTTCAAAGTTCCCGCCCGTGCACTGTGACGTAACAGTGTACCGCAAGGTGTCGGGGCGGTCAGAAGGGGGGCATCGACCTACGTCACTAAAAGTGGGTTCGCCGGAAGTCACGTGAGTTTCAATCCTCGTGCTCTCCGCGAAGGAGCCTAACACTATTTTTTTTATTAATATTTTGCTCGTCGTACGAGCGATCGTAGAAAACGAAGACTAGGGAGAAAGAAGTGACGTCAGCAATGCTCTTTGGGTGTTGATTGGTGTAGTCGCTGATGACGGTATCTGCACAAGTTGCTAAGATACGTTCATTCACACCTACGTCACTTCCTTCTCCCTAGTCCCCTCGGAGTCCAAAACGTGCAACATAGCCCCCCAGGCTGAAGATGCCTGCCGTCTAAAGAATACGATCTGGTGAGTGTACCGAGTACAAGTAAACGTCAAGCATAAAGTACGTGTTTTGTCTAGAACATGAGCAGAGCTTGTTTACCCGGCGCACATGCAGCCGATGCGTCGTGACGCCTGAATTCAAGCCTCTTGAGTGCCGCTGCTGCAGGGAGATGGACAGGAAACTTACAGACCTGCAGTTGAGGTCTCACATCGAGACTTGTGAGTTTTAGTAAACTTCGCCTAGGGTTGTAATCTTCAACACTAAAGTGCATCGAGCATATCCATCGCCTACCCACGGATTCTAATAGTTGTCCTGCGGGAACCGCAGTCAGCCACCGGTCTATCTCTTGTATGCCTCTCGGAAATGCATGCAGTGTGATGTCTTCTTCAGTTGCTGAAATACCTGTATGGTGGCTAGAAGGGGAGGTGTGACGGTCGGAGGAGGCAAGGCCGTCGCGCTGCGTTATGACGCCGCGAGCGGCGCTGTGGTCAGCAGCCCGATCAGCATGTTCCGTGTCCGCGCTGTCGTCTGCACGTTTTCGCGGTTCGTCCAGTTTGCAGTGTTAACTCCGATGCAACACTGTTTTTTTTTTGTGTCACAAAAATAATGGACCGAGATTTTAATTTTGTTCGACAGATGTAGCATGTTAGTTCGGTATTTGCACCTCTGTTGTGTTTTAATCGTGGGCCGGTCACGGAACCTTGCGCGAAGTGGCCACTTACGTTCTTGCCTTAACCTTTTGACGAATCTGTGTGGAATGAGATTGGAGCGGGAGATTTTGAATGTCGGGTTACAAGCAAAGGGCAATAATGACTTGATTTGTCAGCGTTTGATGTTCACGCTTTTTTTACTGCAGTACGTAAGCTGTTGTCCAAATATCCAAAGGTACAATCGAGCTTATGCCTAATAAATGTGAAATAATTGGGTACCCGAGAAAGCAGAATATTACTCGTGTTAAGGTTTTGTGTTCTTGCGTGCGGGTAGGGCTTTGTATTTGTCTATTAAGAGTTTTATCGAAAATACTATATTGAATTGCACAGTGAATTGCACAGTGTAACATACTTCAACGTTAATCCAAAGAATGCATGAACACTTTAATAAGCACGAAACTCAAAACAGGGTTGTGGACATCTTCCCAACAGCACAAACATGAGCCAGCAGTCAGTCTCATATATCAGGGTTTCTTCACAACAGAACAACTATGTAAACATTTCAGTGGTCACAAACGGAGTGTCTTTCATAGAAACTTAAAAAGAAATGCAATAATGCCAGCTAGCAACAAACTCGATACCGGTTTTTACAGCACCCGCCTCATCTTTAGGTGTTTTTTTTTTCTTTCCCGACTCCTTGTTAAGGAGCCGGGAAAGAATGCCAACTTGCATTCTTTGTGGCGACAAGGAAGGGCAACCTTATTAAGATGAAAAACTTAATGATAATGTTTGTCAATGTGGTGCTGCGTGTAGTGCAGCCAACAGAGCCCAGTGAGCATGCTTGCAGAGAAGAGCACAGATCGTGGATGCTTTCCGGTCCAAGTTCTCGGAAACTAAAGCAAGCAGTGAACGCATTTTCCAGAGATATCACCAATAGGTTCAGAGCTGCGGATGGGTAAAGAAGTCCACCCCGGTTTACAGCATTCGTCAGGCATGTATCCTTGGGTGCTGCTGCAGATTCCTGGAGCAGCTGTTCAGTGCATTCTCTGCAGTGTGTCTGGCGTATGCACTTGTGTGCTACACACCCTGCAATGTAGAACACCAAGCGCGAGTCACTACGCTCACGTGTGAGGAACAGCTGGTCAGTAACGATGCCACAAGCATCCAGCGTGGCCTTGGCTTCCTGAAGGTTGCCAAGATCAAGGAGGTCATCGACTCGTCTCTGAGCGTCTTGTGCGTTGCTTGGGTTAAGAAGGCTATTCACGGTGCTTCCAGTGACATTCCCTCCTGTTGGCGATTTTGCAAGGTTGGCGAATGTCAGGCAGTTTACAGAGACGAGAAACTGTGAAGGTGTTGGATGGTCATTACATCCCGACATCTGACGAAGAATCCCCAAGAGGTTTTCAATGGGATCTTGACTAAGTCGTGATGTGAGAAGGTACCTGTACCCCAACTCTCCTGTCACGTAATGCAAGAGAGAAAGCGTGCTTGAAAGCGTAACACGAAGTCCTTCGACGGTGCTGCGACTGAGGAGGCCCTGCCCTTGCATTCCTGCCGATGCCTCCCATGTGTTGAGGTAATCGAGAAATTCTTGCAGCACAGCCTCCTTTCTGGACCCAGGCCTTAAGGCGTCCTTGCTGCGGCGGGATGTCATTACACTGATAAGGTCTCTCATCTGCCTGACAAAGCACTCTGGTGCTGTTGTGGTACCAAACCTGCGCTCTACTTCTGCTTGTACAGGTAAGGGCCCCGGACTACCTCGTCGCTGTATAGGTGGATAAAGTGGCTGACGCTCATTTTCTTAAATCCGTTCGGGTGTAGCACCGGTTTTGTGACGCGCGGCATGGCTCTCAGTGGTGTGAGACTCTTGCTGTCACACTTCCAGGCTTCTTCGATGTGCTCCACTAGGACTCGTCCTTCTGGTGTGCGAAACCCTGCGATCAGCATGTTGTTTCTCGAGCATTTCACCAGGTGCGGAAAATCCGAAATGAAGTGCAGCTTTTCTGCTGGGGTCTGCAGGATGCTCCGTCTTGCCGACGACCTTTGTTGATGTTGCTTTAATTCCAAATATTTTCCACATACGCCTGTTCCATGCAGCAGCGTCACATGTCACAAAGTCAATGAAAAGCCCAGCTTTCTCAGTCATCAAAATAGCATCTACGATGATACGTGCGAGCATTTCGCTTTTACATTAGATCGCAACCCAAAGACGCCCAAGATCTGATGCCACTTTCCGCCAAACGGCTGAAATAGCAAAACCAGCCCATGATCGCACATGAGGTGCTTTTCTTTTTCGGTGGTGTAGTCGGCCAAGTTCACAAACCCTTCAAGCCTGCCACCTTGTCCTACACTCAGGTGTTCAGAAAGCTTAATCTCATCAATGAGCAACCCACCGTGGCACATGGAGTTGTCAATGGTTTTTGTTTTCTCAGCAAGGCAACGGAACATGTTTACGTTAAGGCCAAATCCACCCCTGTACGCACGAGTGTATGTGCGGAGGCAAGTACGCCCCGGCAGGACCAGCGTCTTTTGTTTGCGAAGGTGCTCGTACAGACGAGGGCTCTTCATCCGCATAATGATGCACTCGAGTGCCCATTCATCTGTGATTTTCATTCCACACGTACTTTTACACTTAAACGCCTCAAGGCAAGCTCACACCTGCTGTTGCTGCATGCTTGGCAAGCACTTGAGTTCTTCATCCAGGGTTAATAGCGTAACCTGTGCATTTTTCACTTTCATTTCTGCCAGTTTTTTCTTCATGACAGCAACTTCTCCTCTTGCTCGGTTAAGCTTGAGCGTCTTGATCCGCATCTTGTGAGCTGTTGCTTGGACAGGGTACCTGATACTCCTCCGCTTCCGCGAAAGTTCATTCAGCAGCAGCTTGCGCAGATATTTACTTTGCACACATCTGCTGTTCTGGCTCTGAACAGTGCCAGTGCACTTCAAACTCAATACTTTGCGTCCGAATGTCCGGTGCTTACACTTCGCGCGAAGCAGTTCATCAAGGTCCTGCACTTCTCCCAGACCCATGCAGGCTCGTTTCATCGCTTGTACTTCTCTAAGCAAGTCTTCGACTTCTTGTATGTTCTCTACTTGAACTTTCTTCAGGGTTGCACCCTGAACAATCATGAGGGCGCAGATCCCGTTGCTCGTGTTAAACACAACCGACCGCTCCAAGCCTACCGTCCCTCCGTCCATTTCGCACACTGAGAACACAACAATCTCAGGGGCACCTGAAACATGATGGCTTCCCCAGTAGTTGTTAGGACGTGCACAGTCTTGCAGGTCCACTCCTTGAAGAACGCTCGTGCTGGTGCACGGCAGGTCAGCGTCGTTGAGCTGCTGTGGAGAATCTGACCCTTCGATGTCAGCTCGATGTGTATTCGAAGGGAGCCCCTCAGACGATGTTTTTGTTCGCGCTTCTCTGGCAGCGGCTTTGAGAGGTGCGCCGGCAGGTTGGGGAAATCTGTTGGTACCGCATCGTCCGTGAGGATAGGGCGGTCGCGAGGGATCTGAGCGAGCTCCCCCCTCGCTGTATGCGTGAAGTGGCGTACGATATATCGTTCGTCAAAGTGCAGTTCACAGAGGACTGACCTGTCGTCGAGTTCTTTGTCGGCTCTTGGAACGGCGCGCTGCCAAGCTTGGAAGCGATCTGCTTGTTTAGGCACACCGAACAAGGACACGTGTGTCTTCGTTCGTGTCGAAACATAGCCGCTTGAGCACCCCGGCGCAAAGCAGTGCGTCTGCTTCGTCCCCATTCTGTCCACTGTTCTGCCTCGCCAGTGGCGTACCAACTTGTTTTTGTGTGTGTGTGTGTGTGGGGAAGGCGGGGGGGGGGGCAAACCAGACCCCCCCCCCCCCCCCCCGGGTCGCAAACTTTTACGAGTGATGGGACAAACTTTTGCCAAATTGAAAATTCGGCGCAACTTTTGCCGAACTTTTCTAAAGATTCGGCAATGATTCGGCAAAAATGCACTGTTACCAGATTTAACATTGCTATTTAGTTTTTTTCTGACGAGAAAAGGTTAATGGTTTTTTCTTAACTTTAGCACATGTAGTGCCTTTAGCACATGTAGTGCCTATTGACACAGTTGTGACTAAATAAGGTGATATTCTAAAAGATAGTACCGATGTCGCTTTTGTGTGTTCACTGGCAATTTTAGTGTTTGCTTGCAGAAAGTGGAGTGACAACCAGGTTGGGTAGTAGCCGGTGCAATCATGAATCACGCTACGAGAGTTAAGGTTTTGAGGCTTCATCAGCGCACGCCCGCAAGTTTTATTACATTGTTAAAATAAAGTCAATCCCGGCGTTTTTACTTTCTCTGGGAGTCACCGTTTCGTCTGCGAAAACCAATGCAATGGATGCTTTGCCTTCATCAGAAGAGATAACAATATTGCAAACATGCATGTTTTTCGATTTGAGTCACTTGACGTCAGATTACCATGAAAGTATGTGTTCCATATATGCAACGTTACGTTTTTAATCTTTAAATTCCAGTTTCTGGTGTTAGAAGACTCATGGACGTTTAGGAAGATGGGGAGAGTTAGGAATGGTCGGGTGTGCAACGTCGAGCATGATAGTTCTGTGTTTAGTTTTATGCAGATACATGGAAATCGCGAAATAACGTGAACAAAGCAATATTAATCTGTTTTGGCACAAACTACTTGTGAGCTGAAAACAAGATTGTTATAATAATAATAATAATAATAATAATAATAATAACAATAATCATAATAATAATTTTATTTGCACATACTGGAAGGGGCCCATGTGGTGGTGTGCGGGGCTAGGCAGATAGGTGAAAACCCTTACGCAGAGCTCCTGCCAGCTAAACTTGTACGTAGTTCAGCTACTTTACTCAAGTTACTGCAGTTGAACTACATTTTTGGGTAGTTTAGTAACTTTCAATTACATTTCTATTTTGGTTATTAGTAGTTTAACTACTTTTCCGAGTGACTTCTACTCAAATTACAAATTACGTTCAAATTTTAATGGTTGTTTTGCCTATCAACAGAGATAAGATGTTGGAAGATCAGCTGATATTTGCAGAGGGAGAAGCATGTTGGCGTAGAAAAGGGGGGGGGGAAGAAAGTAATTTGGATAGTTCAAGACCCCCAAATATTTTAACGAGCCCCCCACTGCAACAACACTGCTACGAAGCGCGGGGAGCGAAAAGACACGACGCAAGAGAGGCCGAGTAACTGTGGGATTAGCGCCGAAGACTGTCGTTTCCCTGTGTCCCGAAGTTCAAGGAGACTTGACGCATTTGAAGAAAGGGCTTGTCTCCCCTTCTCCCCAATGTAGGAATTCTTGCCCACCACAGGAGGTATGCGCACTACATCCTCACTCAAAGAAGGTAACAAAGGGCAGCACCCGCTCTGAAGTTCATCTGGTGCTCCTGTATAGCTTGTGTCATCCGAGACGTCTGGTCATTTCTCTGACTGAAGTAATGGCGGCTATAAATCCAATACAAATAAGTGCTGTATGAGTTGATTATGTTAAATGATGCGGCAGCGAGAATAAAGCAATTACTCTATGGCGTAATAGTTGCCGCCATTTCCAAAAAAAAAAAAAAAACATGCATTTTCGAATTACAGGAAATGAAAGGGCATTCTGAAAGAGTGTGTTAAAAAGTACTTCAACTTTACTTTGGAAGTACATTGTATCTATAGTACTTTACTTCAAGTACATTGCATTCGGTGTACTTACTACTTTACTTGAAGTACGTAACCTCTCATTAACTTTGTACTTCCAGGTAGTTTTTAGACCTACTTTACGCAACACTGTAAGCAATGAAACTTTGTCTGCAAAATCAAGCTCAGGCAGTGCTAAACCTCTAAGGTGAAAAGATACATCCGCAGTACATCCTTGGCTAAAAAGAAGTACACAACATTAGGCATGCAGAAGCAGAACCATCTATTAAAGCATTTATGTGAAAACAAAAGCCGCTTTATATTCAGCTAGCAGAATTTCGCTAACGCATCAAAACCATTGTTAGTACTTCCTTGTTAGCGCAGAAAAAATAAAAGTAACTTCGAAAGTAATTTGTTACTTTTCTACGGTAATTATTAATTTACTCAATTACTTTCTATTTGAGTAATTTCTACTCTAATCAAATTACTTCTGAGGATAATACTCAGTAACTTAACTTAATTACTTTTTTTGAGTAGCTTGTATATGTCTGCTGCCAGCCCGCCACCACATATGAAAAAACAAAACAGAGAAATAAATGAACAGAATATACACACTACAGAAAGTACGTAAAAAGGAAAGAAAAGAATATATCACACTATGACTAGGATGCCAGCAGTATCCCATAAATTCTGGCAACCTATCGTGACTCTGCCCCATTTGACGGCAGTGGGCTGGCGAACACTGAGCGTAATTGTCAGTTGTCAGTGAATGTTTCATCTACCTCGTTGCATCAATGGAAAGGTCAAACGAAAATCACACTATCCAGAACGCACCGCATCATTTGTCACTTGCGCAGTGGACTGCGTAAATTACTGGTCGATCTTCTGTTCTTGAGGCAGAAAAAATTGAAAAGAACCACACTCGCAAAAGCTCACAAACAAAAAGTTACCGTGTCGCCTACTCCACACCTCGCCGTAACCGCTGGTTGTACACACCTCCGATCTGCTCCGCACAGACGACTTACTTCCAGCGAAAATTTACCTCAGCGACCTGATTCAACATTACCATCGTGTGCCTCAAGACTTCCCGAGCACGTCGACCCCAAACTTGCGGCCGTAGGTGCGATATTTTGCATTTTACGACCACCTCAAGTTTCGAAGCGAGATCACCCCGCTAAGCCTACCACGCTAGCGGCGTGGTAGGCTTAGCGGCCACAGAGCGGACGTTTCCCCCCCCCCCCCCCCCCCGCCCCCCCCCCCCCCCTTCCCCCGGTCACGCCCAAGTGCAGAGAGTGCGGCGCGCCGCTAACGACGGAGCAACATAACTGCCACCCCCGATGCTCTTTGTGCGGCGGAAATCACCCGACGGCAACCAAACCCTGCCCTAAAAGGTTTCTCTCGTCCGTCAACCGCCGGAAAACGCAGCAGCAACTGGGGAACCCCCAGCAGTCCCCCAGGCGCGTCAGCTCCTCATCCCCGGGACCAAGTGGCCGGCGCTCAGCGTCCCGTCAGTCCCGGTCCCCCACACAGCGCGAAGGTGCGGGACCAAGTGGCCGGCGCTCAGCGCCCCACTAGTCCCGGTCCCCCACACAGCGCGGAGGTGTCCGAGGAAGGAGCGCTTCCACACACCGTCCCGGTTCCACGCGACGGACTCCGTCGCGGAACCGGGAGCCCTCCCGTTCCGAGGTCGGTTCGCTAGTGCCAGGAGGGGAGGCCAGGGAGCGGCGCAGGCCACAGAGCAGGTGAGCTGGGCGCAGGCTCTCTCTTCCAAAGCGGAGCGCGGCTGCCGGCGCGGTGTTGGTCACAACCCACAAGACTACTGGTTCGTCGTCGTTTCGAACGGCTTCGCAAGAAGAGAGAACGCCGGCACCGATCTGCTTCTGCTTCACTGCATCGTCCTTCGGTTTATCTGCACCTACGTCATCAACCAGTTCTACAAAAAGGACTATCGCACCATAGTTCACTGGGATTTGGGGCCTGGTAGGCTGAGCGGCTAAACCTTTCCTGTCTGACCTTGCAGTATTCTTCGAAGACCGAGCTAGCGGAGCGCGGCTGCCGGCGCGGTGTTGGTCACAACCCACAAGACTACTGGTTCGTCGTCGTTTCGAACGGCTTCGCAAGAAGAGAGAACGCCGGCACCGATCTGCTTCTGCTTCACTGCATCGTCCTTCGGTTTATCTGCACCTACGTCATCAACCAGTTCTACAAAAAGGACTATCGCACCATAGTCCTTTTTGTAGAACTGTAGTCCTTTTTGTAGTCCTTTTTGTAGAACATTACACACAGTGAAATTGATAACTGTGAACTTGTTATTGATAAAGATTATCTGGTTTATCGGAAAGACCGGTTGCACTCAAAGGGTGGAGGGGTGCTTATCGCTGTTAAAAAATGTTTCCACTCTGTCCCTGTCGAATTAAAAACCGAACTCGAAATGCTCTGGGTTCGCGTTAAGTTTTCGTTTTTTTATGTCTTGGTTGGTGTATGCTACAAGCCGCCTCATGTTACCGCTGATTTTGTCCGGGATCTTTGTATTAGCCTCGATGACGTTATTTCTCGTTACCCCGGATGTCCCGTTTTTTTTTTTTTTTTTGGAGGAGATTTTAATTACCCAGGAATTGACTGGATTTCTTGTGAACCAATACCTGACTGCAGACATGTTTCCGAGTGTTTAGAGTTTTTGAATGTTTTTAAATCACTTTTCCTCTCTCAAGTTGTTCTTGAACCTACCCGAGGTACCTCTATTCTAGATCTATTTTTCACGACTGCCCCTGACTTAATTAAGCGCGTAAATGTTCTTGAAGAAATTAGTGATCATAAAATGGTTTTAGTCGAAGTCGAAATGACAACTCAGCACCCCCGTAACCAGTTTAAAGAAATCCACGACTACTCAAAGGCAAAAACTGATGAAATAAGCACAACTATGAGGATCTTTTTTGATGACTTTGAGCGGTCGCTCCGCCTACGGTCTGTTGAAGAAAACTGGATCGCATTTAAAAATCAGCTGAATTATATCCTCAGAAACTTCGTTCCAACAATCAAAATTCCGAACAACCCTTTACGTCCGTGGTTTTCTAAAAATCTTAAGTCTCTTTTGAACAAAAAGAAACGCTTGTACAACAGGGCTGTGGAAAGGAACACGAATTTGTCTTGGGACTTGTATAATTCCCATTCATCTATATGTGCTTCCGAAATTAAAAAAGCGAAAACAACATTCTACAGAGATGACCTAAATGGCCTTCTGAAGTCAAATCCAAAAAAATTCTGGAATTGCATAAATCCACCGAAAACAAGTTGTGATCTTAACTTTACGGATGCGGAGGGAAATAGATGCACTGACCTTGAAACTGCCAACAATTTTAATGAATGTTTTAGTGAAGTTTTTACCAACGAATCGTTTCCGTTACCTTCTTGTGAATTGACCTATGACCACGCTTTCTTGGAAAAGATCACTGTTTGTTCACGTGGTGTAAGTAAACTCATCGAAGACCTTCCTTAGTTCCTCGCCAGGCATAGATGGCATTAACACTAAACTATTGAAACTTACGCAGCCGTTCTCTAGCGACATACTAGCTTTATTGTACCAGCAATCCCTCGAAGATGGGCATTTGCCGAGTGATTGGAAGCATGCAAAAATAATTCCGGTTCACAAGTCTGGTGACACGTCATGCTTAAATAACTACAGGCCTATATCGTTAACGAGCATCCCTTGTAAAATATTAGAGCATATCCTATATAGTCATATTATTAATTTTGTCTTGGAGAACAACATTCTTTTTGAGGGACAACACGGCTTCAGAAAAGGCAAATCGTGTGAGACTCAACTTTTCGAGCTTGTAACCGATCTTTATGATAACGTTCATTCGCTCCAACAGACCGACTTGATATTTCTAGACTTTTCCCGGGCTTTTGATTGTGTACCGCATCAGCGGTTATTACAAAAACTTGAAACGTTGAATATAGACCCCTCACTGATATTTTGGATTAGACAATTCCTTACGAACAGAACTCAATCCGTTGTAATTTCTGATCAGTTGTCATCGTCTACTGATGTTAAGTCTGGCGTGCCCCAGGGCTCTGTCCTGGGACCCCTTCTCTTCCTTATATATATAAACGATCTCCCTGTTAGCATTTCTTCATCGATTCGACTCTTCGCAGACGATTGTGTATTGTATAAAAAGATAGTACATATAGACGACACCTCGACACTTCAAACCGATCTGAGCTCTATTGATTCGTGGTGCGACAAGTGGCAAATGCGAGTTAACATAGATAAAACCAAATATTTGACTGTGACAACAAAGAAAACATCAATTAATTTCAACTACTCTATCAACGGTGTCCCTCTGGAAAAGGTAAATAAATATAAGTATCTGGGTGTTTTTATTTCCGATAGTCTTAATTGGCATGACCATATTAACTACTTAGTTGGGAAAGCAAATCGTTCTTTAGGATTCATCAGGCGGAAGTTGTATTTAGCTCCCCCTGAAACTCGTTTGCTAGCTTTTAAGTCCTTCGTCAGATCGCAGCTCGAATACGCCAGCATCATATGGTCTCCCCACCAGGACTACCTGATTGACCAAATTGAAAGAATTCAAAACAAAGCCGCGCGCTTCATATTTAGTGACTATTCACCTTACACGAGCGTTTCGGCACTGAAACAAAGGGCTAATTTACCTTTATTAAAAGTCAGGCGCAAAGTCTCCCATCTTACCTTCATTCACAATATTTATTACTATAATGTTAACCTTAAGGAACTCTTATTACCTCCCCCTCATCGCATCTTTCCCAGACATGATCACCCTCACAAAATTCGTTTATCAAATTGTCGCACTAACCAGTTTCGCAACTCGCCATTACAGCTTGCCATTGCAGAATGGAACTCTTTGCCCCCCCACGTTGTAGATATCATAGATAAAAATGAATTCAAATCATCATGTGAACGCTTGTTTCACTTTTCCATGGAATGAATCGCGGGATGGTGTCTTTCTTGTTTTTTATGTGCAAAGATGGTCTTTTCTCTCTCTTTTTGTAGCCTGGTTGGCACGTTGTTTCCTGTTTGTGTAAGAGTGTATTCCTTTCGAGTGGGTGTATTGCATTGTTTCTTGTTTATTAAGCAAATATGTACGATATGTATCGTTTCAATATTTTTGTCGAAAACCTTGTACTCCCCCCCCTCATACAATGCCCGAAAGGGCGCTTTGAGGTAAATTAAATAAATAAATAAATAAATAAATAAAGCCAACAACCCGCTGCTAATAGTGGGCGACTTCAACGCAGCCCACCCCCTCTGGGGCCATGCGTACGCCAACCCCAGGGGAAACTTGCTTCACAAACTTATTGAGGACATGTACCTCACCCTCGTCACTGACCCCACGAACAGCACGAGGCTCGGCACAAGTGTCACAAGGGACACCACCCCAGACCTAACCCTCACCAGAAGCATCACCCAAGCTGACTGGACCAACCTGGAGGAATACCTAGGCAGCGATCACGCGCTGCTAGCCACAACCCTTCTTGGGCTCAAATAGAAGGCCAGGATAGGCACTGCTCGCCTCACGGATTGGGCCAAGATGCGGGAGACAAGAACACAACGACCCGGAAACGACGACCGCTAGCACCACCTCCCCCATACAGGACTGGATTACCCAGCTCCACCAGGATGTCCTGGCCCATACTAAAACACTGCAAACGCCCACCCCCATCCCATGCATCGACGCCCGCCTCCTCCACATGTGGGAGGCCCGACGCAGCTTTCTGAAGCGGTTGAAGCGCCAACGATGGAATCGTAAACTCAAGAAACGTATCGCCCTACTCACGGAGGAGGCAGCGAAATACGCCACCTCGCTATGCAGAGAAAATTGGCTATCCCTCTGCGACGGCTTGAGAGGAACGCTGAGCACGTCCAAGACGTGGAAGCTATTGCGCTACCTCATCAACCCAGCCAGTGGCAAAACGGAATCCCACCACAACTTGGCCCGAGTGATCCATCAGTTTCCAGGAAAAGGGGCAGACCTCCTTTGGACCCTCAAAGCCCGGTACTTCCCCTCACAGCCATCGGAGCCGCTACCTCCATACACCGACAGTCCAAACGATCTCCTGGATGAGGACATTCATCTCCCTGAAGTATCTGCGGCATTACAACGCTTGAAACGACACACAACCCCGGGATTGGACCAAATCACCAATAAAGCGCTCATTAATCTTGACAGCCCCTCACTACTAGAGCTTACCGCTCATCTAAACAAAGTACGGCGCGAAGGAAGCCTTCCCGAGGACTGGAAAACGGCGGAGGTCCGTCTCATACCGAAGCCAGGCAAACCACCAGCCATTGAGAACCTACGCCCCATCTCCTTAACTTCTTGCGTTGGAAAACTCCTGGAGCACATCGTTCTCAACAGGTTACAGCCATACCTGGAAGACTCGGGCAAACTTCCGACAACAATGGTAGGATTCCGTCCGGACCTCTCAACCCAGGACATCTTACTTCAAATAAAAAAGGAGGTGAAGGCACCAGCGACGGCGCAACTCTCCCACTGCCCTCCTCGCCCTGGATCTTAAAGGGGCGTTCGACAACGTCAAGCACTCAGCGATCCTACAAAAGCTGAACACCCTTGGGTGTGGGGCCAGGACGTACCACTACATAAGGGATTTCCTGTCGGATAGAAAAGCCATCCTGAAGGTCGGGGATGAAGCCACGGACCCCTTCCCACTCGGTGGACGCGGCACACCACAAGGAGCAGCGCTATCCCGTCTCCTATTCAATATTGCCCTCGTAGGACTTGCGCTGCCCCTCGACAACATCCCGGGGATTCGGCATGGCTTATATAAAATAATAATAATGACTTTATTTACCATACAAGTATGGTGGGAGCTGAGGAAAAAAGCTGTGCAAGCAGCTTGACAGGTCCTCAGCCCCCCACAGGTACACAGCATTGGGGAAGTCATACACAAGAATTTATATAATACAAAATACTTAACAAGAAAAAATTAACGAAACAAAAACAAAAGCAATAATCTGCTAGCTAATCAACAGCAGTAAGGATTGTTTAATTTGAAAGAAAATAATCCTTAAGCGCACACATATTGGAAGATTCAACATCAAAATTAGAGCCCATTAGAGTGTTCAGTAATGTTAGCAAGGTTATTTTAATCATTTGGAGGCCATAATCTGTTCGTGACGTTTCCTGCCCAAATATCCGCGTGACGGGTGGAATATGTTGCAGTTTATTTTCGAAGTGATGATATGACAATAAAAAACTGTTTAACTCGCGACATTCCTGTTTATACTTTATGCTAAGTCTGAAAGCATAGTGATCAAATATGTTCACTACACGCAGCTCTCTAAAAAGTTGGTCAGTGTGAGAATCATAAGGCACATTACATACAATTCGTAACACTCTTTTCTGCAATAGAAATAGTTTCTGCAGATTGCTTTTTGTCGTCGTCCCCCAAACTAAATGGCAGTAATTCAGATGAGATAAAAACAATGAGTTATACAAAAGCCACTTAACTCCTTTTGGAAGATTATGACGATGTCTATGCAGCATACCAGTGATACGAGAGAGCTTAGAAATAATATAGTCAACGTGTTCAGTCCAAGACATGTGCCTAGAGAAAAACACCCCCAAAGTCTTAAACGTGCTTACCACTTCGATAGGCGAAGAGTCTAGAAAAATATCACTCGTAAGTTCAGGGTTCTTATTTTTGGCGCAAAATAAGGTCGCCTTAGTTTTCTTCTTATTAATTATAATTATGAGATTATTTGATTTAGCCCATGTGTCTAGAGGTGTCATTAGCTACGTGCGAAATTTCATTATAATTCTTACCTGAAAAAAGGAGGCTGGTGTCATCCGCGTAAATGATAAACTTCACTTGCTGCGCAATGTTAACGACGACATTAATATATATATTAAAGAGCAATGGCCCAAGTATGCTTCCTTGTGGTACCCCAGACTTAATTGGCTTGATATCAGAAAAGTGACCTTGAATGCGTGCGCTCCCCGCAGGGGGCACCTGTGAAAGCAGGTGTTTGGAGAGTGGCGTCTCCACGGACCCCGAGCCCCGCAGGGGGCGCCTGCACCTTTGGTGCTAGGTGCTTGGTGAGTAGCGTCACCACGGACCCCAGCCGCGTGGACCACCATACCCGCACGCAGGGGGCACCTACTTTAGAGTAGGTGCTTGGTGAGTGGCGTCACTACGAACCCCGAGCCATGTGGGTTCGCCCACCCACGTCTGGCTGTGCGTGGCTTAACCCGTGTCCGGGGAAAAGGGGACCCTGGTGGTTGAGCTGAGCCCGGGGTATGCTTGGACCCTTCGGGGCCCCCCAGGCGAGGCAATACACCGCTTCGACCCCTGCTTCTCGTAGACGGGTGTCTTGGCTTGGCCCGACCAGGATGATTCAGTCAGTCGCCTCTTCTACCCTCTTCTTCCTTCTTTCACTTTTCCTTCCACCTCTTTCTCTTTTCTTCTGCACTCTCTTCCTTCCTTTTTCATCTCCTTAGGCGGCAAGGGCTAACCTTGAGTGGAAACAGGTCCTGTCCCTGCAACCACGCTAGGGTATAGTGCCCGGGCAGCACTGGTAGAGTAATTGTGTCAGCCAAGCCCATCTTGCTATGGCACATTATCTACCCCCTTGTTGGGCTCCGTGGTGGGCGGTGCACCCGGGCACCGTATCTTTCTCCCATCTTTATGGGTCCTCAAGCTAAACCTCTCTCCGATCGGGCCCTGAAAAGGGTCCGCACCGAAGTTCCTAGAAAAGACACGACCCCATCTCCTCCTGCGTTCCCCAAAGTTTTGGTTATGCACTCCGAAGATGACACCCCACTCTCCAAGATGTCCCCCTTTCTTGTTGCGAAAGTGCTAGAAAGTGCGGTCGGTAAGAACTTTAAAGCCAAAAAGATGCCCTCAGGTGACCTACTAGTGGAAATTGAATCTAGACAGCAGAGTACAGCACTCCTGGTGTTGAACTCCGTGTCTGATCACAAAGTGACCGTTTCACCCCATCGTACACTCAATACGATTCAGGGCGTTATTTCTGAGGATGACCTGATCGATAGTTCCGACACTGAAATACTTGAAGGGCTCTCTGACCAAGGAGTTGTAGCTGCAAGGCGCATCTCCCTGCGTCGGGATGGTCAAGAGCGGAAAACGAAACACATAGTTCTAACTTTTGACTCCACCACACTCCCCGATGCTGTTAGGGCTGGCTATCTTCACTGCAGGGTTAGGCCCTATGTGCCTAATCCTCGAAGATGTTTCAAATGCCAGAAGTTTGGCCATGGCTCCCAGCATTGCCGTGGAAAAGCCACGTGTGCGAAATGTGCCAAATCTGACCACCTCGCAGAGTCCTGTACCAACGACCCACACTGTGTAAACTGCGGTGATCCCCACCCTGCATACTCTCGATCCTGCAGAACGTGGAAAGAAGGAAAGGAAGTACTTAGTCTTAAAGTGGAAGAAAATCTCTCGTACCCTGAGGCACGCCGTCGCTTCGCATTTGTGCGCAAGGGCAGCTATTCGCAGGTGGTGCAGCGGGGACCTGCACCACTGATGGTAGCAGTGGCGACCCAAACGTCCTTTCTGGACTATGGGAAGCCACGGCAGCCCCCACGCCCCAGTTGAAGATTCAGCTTCCGGGGCATGTTATCTCGGCTGGGCGGTCTACGGACCCTCCAAGCCAGAATGCAAACCCTCGCGCTCCAACAGGGCAACAGCCCGGGTCTTCTCAGGCTGTTTCCCAAACCCAGGAGGGACCATTGGCTGCCGCAACCGTCCCTCCTCCGCGATCTCCTTCCAGGGAGAAGGGTCGACACTCTCGCTTACACTCCCTGGAGAGAGCATCATTGAAGGAGCGGCACGACTCTCGTGCCGCACCTGCAGCGCCTAAGGGACAGGAACGGGTGGACTTGGGCGACGCTTCGCACAGCACCTCCTCTGCCCCTTTGGCTGGGTCTGGTCGCGGACGGCGCATGGCGCCCCGTTCTTCAGACCCAAAGAAACACGCAGGAAAAACCTCGCCTCAGGAAACTGAGGCCATGGAAGAGTGTGAAGTCTCCACTCCTGCATCTGACCAAGACGACATGGAGTGGCAGACTACTAAGAGTAAACACAAAAGCAAAAAACTGGTGACCCCACCATCGTGATGTTGAACAAGCTTTATTGCCCTTCGCGTCAAAGTTGACGTTTTTACTTTTACCTGTACCTTACTACTTTTACTGATTTACTCATTTTTAACTTAGTTTTAGAATAATGGCTAAATTTACTTTTATGCAGTGGAATTGCCGCGGCCTTTTACGAAATATTGACGATGTTAACTTTTTTATGGACGACCTCCGTCCTATAGCTCTAACCTTACAAGAGACGCACCTCAATGATCGTCATGTGTCTATTTTACGTCGTCACCAAGTTTTTAGAAAAGATCGTTCCACATCAAACTCATCTGGTGGAGTAGCAGTAATCGTCCAAAGTGGAGTTGCTTGTTCTCAGATTCCTCTTTCTACACCCCTTGAGGCTGCAGCTGTACGTCTCCTCTTGGACCGCTTCATCACCATCGTCTCCATCTATATTCCACCAAATGCTCCACTGCATATTCATGATCTCCATGATTTAGTTGCTCAGCTTCCTCACCCATTTTTACTTTTAGGAGATTTTAATGCCCACCATCCCTTGTGGGGTGGCACACGCCAGGACTCACATGGTGGGGTCATTGAACGGTTTTTACTGTCATCAAGTCTCTGTCTTTTGAACAGCAGAGAGCCTACCTTTTTTAGCGCAGCTCACAAATCATTTACATCCATTGATCTTTCCATTTCATCTCCATCCTTGGTGTCTTGTTTCACATGGAGCGTTTTAAATAATCCGTTTGGAAGCGACCACTTTCAGGTTGCTCTGGAGAGCGTGAAATCTATTCCCAGTCTCATGAAACTGACTCCGCGTTGGAAGCTAAAAAAAGCAGACTGGGCTCTTTCTAGCCAAAAATCCAAGCTTCTCCCCTCTATGTTCTCTTCATTAACTCATGACGATGCCACAGCCTACATCACAGAGCATATAATTGGTGTTGCTCTTTGCTCCATCCCTCAAACTCCTTCGAACATCCCCAAGAAATGTAAGCCATGGTGGAATGAGAATTGTTCCACCACAAAGAATAACCAAGATAAGGCTTGGGGTGTCTTTCGTAGATACCCAACATCGGTTAACTTGATGGAATTCAAGAGACGCAGAGCTTGTGCCCGCTGGACTCGGAAGCAGGCGAAAGGAAAATCTTGGAGAGGTTACTTGTCCTCCATCAGCAGCTATGTTCCAGCAAAGGAAGTGTGGGACCGACTTCACAAGGTCGAGGGGAAATACCGCTGTTTTACAATCCCCCTTTTTCCTTCTTCTGGAGCCTCATTACTAGACCAGGCTAACGTGTTGGGCACTCACTTCGCTGCTGTTTCAAGCTCCGCCCATTACTCTCCAGCATTCCTGAAGCGTAAGGCAAGCATGGAAAAGACGAGGCTCTGCTTCACAGGGGGAACGTCTGCACCTTACAATCAGCCATTTACAATGGTTGAACTCGAAGTGGCTCTTAACTCCCGCAAGAATTCTGCCCCCGGTCCCGATGGAATTCACTACGACATGATCCGACACTTATCTAAAGAGTCACTCAGTGCTCTTCTCACGTACTTCAATGGTCTGTGGTGTGATGCCTACTTCCCTGTTGAATGGAAGCCGGCTGAAGTTATACCGCTGTTGAAACCTGGCAAGGACCCTTCTTTTCCTGAAAGTTACAGACCAGTAGCATTGTCAAGTTGTTTATGGAAAACATTTGAAAGATTAATTAACAGGCGTCTTATTTATTTTCTCGAGCAGCATGATGTCTTGGATATTAATCAGTGTGGCTGTCGGCCTGAACGCTCTACAACAGACCAGTTGGTGCGACTGGAGACCTTTGTGCGCGAGGCATTCGTCAACAGGCAGCATTGTGTATCTGTTTTCTTTGATTTGTACAAGGCCTATGACACCACTTGGAAGTATGGCATCTTGCACGACCTTTCTATGTACGGAATACGCGGTAGATTGCTTCAGTGTATAAATAGCTTTTTATGTAAACGCACTTTTCGAGTTCGGTTGGGAACAACTTTATCTGACTGGTTCGTTCTAAAGTCACTGGATCCTGGGAAAGTAGCGCCATTGCCTTCCCTACCTGCTAGCCGGACACAAACGGGTACTAACATACAGACGACCCAAACCTAGCAAGGCGATTGACTAATCGGTATACGTTGCCATGGAAATCGCCATCTTGGTCCATTTAAATCTTCGAAGCTTCCAGGGGGTCGTTCTAAACCAGTCGCGCCAAGATTACCATGAAGCATCACCGTACTGGAGGCGTTCCTCGCCAATATAAGAGTCTTTGGCACTCTGTATGCGGTCAACTTATTATTCATGCCCATCTCCATAGATCTCTTACAATTATATTGTTCTTCTTGCGTATTTTAAAACATTAAACTTATTTTTCAGTGCCTCCAAGCACCGACACAGCATCTCGAGGTGGTACGACGGTCGCGCTTGTTTCACTGGTGATTGGTTAGCATAATCTCGGTATACAAAAATCCACTACATAAAGCTACCCGTCACCAGCGGATCTAGATCGGCTCACCAAGAACGGAGGGGTCAAGGAAAAATTGCTCATTTCACGGACCAAGATGGCGACCACACGGGGAGCTTGGCGTTACTTTCCCAGGATGCAGTGACTTTAGTTCGTTCAAGAGAACGGTGTTCCTCAGGGTGGAGTCCTAAGCGTCACACTCTTTGCAATAAAGATTAACTCTCTTAGTAAAGTCATTCCTCCTTCAGTATCTTACTCGCTATATGTCGATGACATTCAGATATCTGTAGCGTCATGTAATACGTCAAAGTTCTTTCGCACAAGTCGTGGGGCTCGGATAGAAAATGTCTCCTTCGTCTATATTTTTCTCTTATTCGATCCCGCCTTGATGATGGCTCAATTGTCTACGCCTCTGCGAGACCGTCTGCTTTAAAAATGCTCGATCCGGTACATCACCTTGGGCTGCGTTTGGCATCTGGTGCTTCTCGCACCTCCCCTGTGGTTAGCTTGTATGTTGACTGTCATGAAATGTCACTTGAAAAAAGGCGACAGCTGCTTAGCCTCACCTATGCTTACAAAATTTTGTCGGACCCCAGCTCTCCCACTTATAGTTGTATTCAAAACTCTAGGTTTTCTCGCCTCTTTAACAATAAGCCAACTGTTGTGCGGCCTTTGAGTCTTCGTGTCGAGAGTCTTCGCTCCTCCCTCAATCTGACTCGTGATTTTAACCTTTTGGATAGTTCACACCGTACTGCCCCATGGAATGTCAAACCCATTTTTTGTGAATGGTGCTTCACAAAATTCAGGAAGCAAAGAGTCTCTCCTTTAATTTTACAGCAGGAATTCTTTGCATTGGAAGAAAAATACAAAAATTATAATAATTTTTACACTGATGGTGCAAAGTCGTCAACGTTTGTTGGTGCAGCTTTATACTCTTCTCATTTTTCCAAAATCACTCGACTGAACACTCTTGAAAGTATTTTTACTGCCGAGCTATACGGGGTCATGATGGCGCTTGACTATATTATTCAGAGTAAAACAAAGAAAGCCATCATCTTTGTAGATTCCCAGAGTGTTGTTAGGGCTGTGTGTTCTGTTCTATCAACAAAGAATCGACTGACCCTAACTGTGCGAGGTAAAGTGCAGCAGGGCCTACAGGATGGGCACGATATTAGGTTTTGCTGGATTCCTAGCCATGTGGGCATTGCTGGCAATGAGGCTGCAGATAAACTGGCCGTCTCTTCGCAAAATCTCCCAGTGTCACATGTACGCATCCCCCACCAAGACTTAAAAATGCCTACAAGACTTGCAGTCTTGCGATCGTGGCAGTCTGAATGGGATTCAGAGGTGAACAATAAGCTTCACACCATCAAGCCAGACCTTGGTAATTGGGAAACAACTTTTGACAAAAATAGATTCCACGATGTCCCCTTATGCCGCCTGAGAATCGGTCACACCTACCTCACTCATAGCCACCTACTTACTGGTGGAGAACCTCCATCCTGTGAGCGCTGCGGTGAACCCTTGTCTGTTCTTCATAATTTACTTCTTTGTCCTGGTCTTCGGCAGCAGCACAAATTATTTTTTCCTGATCTTTTCAAATATTGCATTCCATTTCACCCTGCCTTGTTACTTGGTAAGCGACCGCTGATTTCATTCAAATGTCTTTTTAATTTTCTTGAAAATACTGGATTTTTAAACAAATTATAGAACTATTTTCCCATAGTTTAGTTCAACTGACCCCTCTTTATTGATTCACCTTGTTTGGCGCAGTATGGCCATTGTTGCTCTTGCGCCATTAAAACCGTAAACAACAAACAAACAGACCTTGAATGCGGACGACATTACCATCTGGTCGTCTACAGGGTCAATCGGGGCAATGGAGAGCCGTCTGCAGGATGCGGCGGACGTGGTGAATGCCTATGCTAAGTCTTGCGGCCTCAGCTGCGCCCCCCCAGAAGTCTGAGCTACTCCTGGTTTCGCCGCGACAGCAGCAGCACCCCCCCCCCCCCCCCCCCGGCTCGCCCACTATCACCATACACCTGGAGGGACACACCATCGCCCCATCCCGGAGCGTGAAGATACTGGGCATAATTTTCCAGGCGGATCGCAACAACTCCACATTGGTGAAGAGGCTCCAGACTACTATTGGCCAAGTTACCCACATGATTCGGCGGATCGCGACCAAGACAAGAGGCATGGGGCAGGAGGACACGCTTCGGCTTGTCCAGGCCTTCGTCGTGTCACGGATCACTTATGCTATTCTCTACGCTTTACTCAACCCGACGGAACTAAAAACACCAGACACAATGATCAGGAAAGCGTATAAGCAAGCCACGGGCCTCCCGACAAGCACCTCCATTGAACGCCTCCTCCGGCTGGGAGTACACAATACGGCCGAGGAGCTGATTGAGGCACACCTCTCCAACCAGCGAGCGAGGTTGGGGTCACGGAAACGGGGAGGTCCATCCTCTCACGCCTGGGGCTCTCGGCCCCGCTCCATCACCCGCCTCCTCAGACTGCAAGCCTACCCCATGCCATCCGGAGCAACATTATCGTTCCTCCCCTTCCTCGCAACATGCACCCCGTGCACCACGTGGAGCGAAGGGAGGCCCGGGCATGGGCTATTCACAAGCAGTACGGGTGTCAACCCTCCACAGCCTACACGGATGCGGCGTCCTACCCCGGCAGAGCAGCCACAACAGCAGAAGCCCGATTCGCCGTCATTCCTTACGTGCACAATTCAGCCCACCGGATAAAATCCCTTGCCTCAAAGTTCGACACGAATGTTGTCTTCTCGTGCCGCATGCGTCTTAAACAACTCTGTCAACAAGTGAACAACAACCGGATTCCGATTGGCTGCACTGTCAAACACGAAAAGAAATTCATTCCATGCAAAGAGAAGAAAGTTTACTCCCTCCCCTTGAGCTGCGGCCATCAATACATAGGACAGACCGGCAGATGCACCAATCACAGACTCCGCAAACATCACAACGAAGTTTCTAAGGCCTCTCCAGATTCTTATCATCCCATAGTCATACATGCCTGTTCGTGTTTGCGTTGTCATCCCCTCTTTGATGACACAAAAATCCTGGGGGGGGGGGGGGGGGGGGGGCATGATTGGCAGGGAAATCATAGAATCATTCGCCATGACCACAGCAAAAAACACCGTGTCTAACCCTTCCCTCCTGCTGACGAAAACTGTGGTTGAATTTTTAAAATCCGAGATAACCCTACCACCCTGACTTGCACTTCGCGTTTATTATCCTTCCTTCTCTCCCCCTTCTCTCCCCTACTCCTACTGGGTATAGTCGGCTGCTCGCTGTTGAAAGTTTACTCGTCTGTTGCTATAGTTGAAAGATGTGGTTGTGTTGTCCCTGTTTTAATTGTTTTATTCTTTCTTCATCCATGACTTTGCCGAACTTTCTTGCAAAATTTCGGCATGTGCGGAACTTTGCCGAATCTGAAGTTCGGCAGATTCGGTCCATCACTAACGTTTACGGCGTGTGTGTGAGTAGGCGTTGACACGACAGCGCACAACCGATTGGCAATTGAGCGCACGACACGAGAGCGACGAGAGCGCACTCCAGTTGAGTACGTTACTGGAGCAAGCTCAGTTCCACAGCTCCGCCTGCGACGTGGGCTCAGTGGCGGTCACGAGAACTATCAGCGCTGCAGTCGAGTCTTACTTCCGGATTGTCTAGCCCGCCAAGTCTGAATAGCAATACTTGAGCTTGGGCGAGTTGGTGATTCATACTAACACCTCACAGCTCAAGGAAACAGACGCACACAAAAATAAAATTCAAACACTCAAAGAAAGAACTCTCACACTGCGCTGACTCTCAACTCCGTGGTGTATTACACTTCATCTTCATCATCTTTTTTTGCTATTACACACATGGAAGTAAGAAATAAAAAAAGACAAGGAAGAAAAGAAAAAGGAAAAGAAGCTCTCAACGCAGTGGTAGGAGACGACGCGCGAGACAAGGAAGTACAAGGAGGTTATATAGTACTAGGGGGGTGCACGTTGCAATATTGGTGAAGCCTAGTCATAAAAAGTTTAAACGACGTTGTGGCCAACGTGACCACAGATCTCTCTGGCAATTGGTGCGCGTGACATGTCACGTGTGAGACGGATGGTTGCTTGAAGAAGGATTCCTTGCAGGCTTGCGCGCGCTCCGTCCGGAAGGTTTTGTCATATCGAAGTCTAGACGAAGGCTAGCTACGGTCACGTGATGTCGTCACGTTAGCCTGATAAGTGAAAAGGGTAAGGAGGAAAATGAGAAAGAGGCGAGGCGTCAAAAGAGCATGGCTTGGGGAGGCTACGCAGCTGAGTTCATGCCCTCTCCTACCTCATTAGTATGGCAATCTGGGCTAGTTGGTTCATGATAACTTTCATGGCGCCGAAAATACACAAGGACAAGATACAAGAAAGGAGACGTGAACAAGGCGCACTCGCAACTAGCGTTTATGGAAAAAACCACTCTCTTATATACTTATGGCAAACAACACAGTCATACTACACAGTCATACTACGTCCGCTGTAGCCCCCTTCGTAGAAATGTGTGCTCTTTTGCCGATAGTGACACAGACGTGTCACTAATGCAGTCCTTGCCCTTTTTTATTTCGAAGGCCTCGTGCAGCTCCCTCGATATCCGATCGGCGTATCTGGCCAAAAACCTTGTGTCACTAAATGACGGTGTGCAGGAGCAACGGCTGCAGTGCGTGGCGAGGTGTCCCGACGGGGTAGCCCGTGTAGCCACAGCATGTTCGCGGGCGCGATCGTTAAAGCATCTGCCCGCGAACATGCTGCGGCTACACGGGCTACCCTGTCGGGACACCTCGCCACGCACTGCAGCCGTTGCTCTGTACACCGTCATTTAGTGACACAAGGTTTTTGGCCAGATACGCCGATCGGATATCGAGGGAGCTGCACGAGGCCTTCGAAATAAAAGAAAAAGGCAAGGATTGCATCAGTGACACGTCTGTGTCACTATCGGCAAAAGAGCACACTTTTCTACGAAGGGGGCTACACCGGACGTAGTATGACTGTGTAGTATGACTGTGTTGCTTGCCATGAGTATATAAGACAGTGATTTTTTCCATAAACGCTAGTTGCGAGTGCGCCTTGTTCACGTCTCCTTTCTTGTATCTTGTCCTTGTGTATTTTCGGCGCCCTGAAAGTTACCTCTCCTACCCTTCTACCCTCCTTGGGGAAGTAAGATCCGACTGCAGCGCCGCTAGTTCTCGTGACCGCCACCTGGGCCACTCGCCTCCGCAGGCGAGAAGGGGGAGATGCGAAACTGATCTTGCTCCAGAAACGTTAAGTTGAGCGAACACCGGAAAATGTAGGATGCACCCGCGGCTCCAGAGACAGAAAAAAATTGTGCCACTCATCGGATCGCAGCATTGGTGATTTCTGGTTGATTAAATATGCCTTTAATAAACAAATAACAATAAAATGGGTGCAACTCTTTCTACCCAATTTTAAATAGTATTGTGACGTCCCTGGCCGTAATGAAGAAAGCTCACCGCTAAAAAACGACCAGCCAAAAACTCATCGAAGCAATGCTCAGCGCAATTTTATCGGATGCAGAGCTTTCCAGCCTTTTGACGGACACAGGAAAACCTCCCGTGCAAATCTGTAAAATATATTTGAGATTTTTTTTTTCCAAAATCCTAACTCGTTGACTTGTCGGGTACGAGGACGACGTCACCTTCTGCTGTTGATAGAACACAACCTAAAGGCCATGCCCTTTCTGCATGTCCCAGAAGAGACCCTACAAAGAAAAAAGACTTGTCTATCGCTTTGTCCGTTCTTTGCGTTATACAGAACCCTAGCTCCAATCTTTAGGGCTGAATGAGAGTGCTATGATTCAGAAATATACGGATACCAAAACTTCAGAAATATATTGTAATGTTCCAAGGCAAAGGCGAGAACAAAGAGGAAGCTAAAAAGGGGAACAAAGAAGAGGAAGGCGATAAAATAAAAACGCCATTTAATCCTGTTACGTACTTCGGACCTTTATACTTGGCGTAGCCGACAAGATTCTTTCACAATGTGGATTCAAATATGTTTGACCCATGGAGAAGAAGGACGACCCATCGTGGAGAGCTACCAAATAGACGGTGAGGAACCAGTTCATCTAACCCAGCAGTCTAGCAGCTCGGAGCTGTTTCATCTCCGGTAAGACGAAATTGTCGCCAGAAGATCTTGTCCAAAGAAAAACAGTAAAGCAGAATATCAAAATGGACGACTTCCAAAAGACCACTGCAGACCTCCTGCACTCACTAAAAGACGTATGTGTGGACATCCCAACTGCTCATGGGCAACAACGATCAGAGCCCAACCCCAAAAGTACGACTTCCGACGGTCGTAGCGGGAACCAGCTCCCCGCGTACCAGGCAAGTAATGAGCCTCAGGCGAATAAGTCGGGACGCAATTCACTCAACCTCATCGCAGAGAGCGCTGCTGACAAGCAGACAAAAAACGAATAAAGAAGGGTGTAAAGTCCCATCCGATGCCAAAGAATGCGACTGTCTATCTCATTAGGTACAACATTCTCTATACCCCTGGCATTATCAGTGGTAGACAGGTCGATGCCTTAGTTGACACCAGAGCATCTATCAGTCTTGTTAATAAGATCGTGAACAAAAAGAAGGTACGAGCTGGAAAGCCCATCGAAGTTCACAGCTATGACAACACCATTAAGCTGATGGAAAACTGGGTGACACTGGAAGTGGACTCCAGGGAAAGAAGCTTACAGTTGGAGCACTCGTCGTAGAGGAGGTCGAGTTCATGTTCATTTTATCATGACCTGATATGAAGCGTTTTCGGATGAATATTTCTTGGAAGGACGAAGTGACACTGGACCAGGACGTGGACATTCAGCCTATGGACGCACTGAAAGAGCTCCGTATTGTGAAGAGTTGAGATGACGTACCTACACTGTACCCGGACCTAGTATGTGTCGGATCATATCCGCCAGCAACCTCAGTCATTAAGGTTTCCTTTGAGCTACAAGATACTTCCGTAGTACGAAGAAAACCTTACAGTATGTCGCACGAAAAAAAGATGTGGCTAAAACGGGAGCTGCAAGGAATGCTAGACGCCGGAATCGTAAGACCATCGACGTCAACATTTGCATCTCCAATCACCATCGTACCGTCCGTTTATGCACAGATTACCGCCAAGTTAATAGACTACTTCCATAAAGCCCTGCATGCAACACGGCGCGCGTTGCACTCTGGGAACTAGTTGGCCAGGGAGGAGGGTGGCATGGTTTCGGTTTCGATCGACACGTCGACAAGAGATTGTTTTCTGGTTCCGAGAGCGTCATTTGTGGTCTCTAAACAACCTAAATGGTCATACCTCGAAGCTTTAGCACAATCCCGAGACGTATAACTTGTCTTAACACATGCTTGTTGTATTTTTGTACTTGAGCCTTCCTGTTAGCGTTCCAATCGAGGTATGTGGACGAGCCAGTGCTGGGAGTCTCGACGCTGCGAAGCTCGGGTGCTCGGGGATGTTGCTTGTGTACGAATCAACAAGCTGTAGCAAACAATAAGTATGCATACATCGAGCTCGCGCCTTTACATTAGTGTTGTTGATCAGGAAGTTTGTTTGCTTCGTGCGTCCATAGACGAAATATTACTTTTTGCCCCCCACCCGCTTGCCTTCCACTAATATTCAACATCGCGTATGCGCATAAAGTTATCCTGCAATCATTTAGGCAAATTCGCGCATACAGACCGTTTTAAGAATGCAAAAGTAGAGCACTTGTGTGAAGAATGTCGCACCGTTCGCCGGAAGTGCGTCAGCCGGGCATGAACCCCTATGCGCACCGCATTGGGGTTCATGCCCGTCCGGCGCACGGTGCGACATTCTTCACACAAGTGCTCGAACGAATTCAAAGCGCATTTGACGGTTGCTAATGGCCATAATATTTGTTATGTGTTTGCTTTCTTCCTGCCTGAGTATGCCGAGATAATTTCAGAGACACCGTTCCCGACACAGATCTCGGGCGTCTGTAAAAACTCGTCCAAAAAGGCTTAGCGAGGAGTAGGGGACGCTTTTTAGGGCCTCCATCGTAGCTAGACGATCTCAGCGTTTGCGAAAAGTTAATCTTCTATCAGCATAAAATTTGACTGGGAGATATATGATAACACGAGGAAGACATTATAGTCACTTTTGTGCAGTAGTGAGGTCGAATTTATTGCGTTTCCTTAAAAGTTCATGCGTAAACGCTGGCCTCAACTTTGATACCCTGTGAGGATGCGGCTTGCTTTTTGCCCAATGAAGTAACAAGAAGCGAACGTTTGGCAAACAAAAGGCGTGTAAGGTTCCAGACGAACACATTTCAGTTGTAGTTCACTGGTACTAGACGGGATTACTGACATTGAGCTCAAAGATACACTCGTGGGGTGAGGTGACTAAGCCACGACTTACTACGTTCCCATACGCACGCACAATATCCGGTGTTTCGGGAACCAAGGAAAGTGCCCCGGTCTTCGATCGTTTCGCATCGCTCGAGAGTGAGTGTATTGTACGTTCGTGAAAAGTCAGATAATCGAAAACGCAAGCAGCGCGTTCGGTCGCCACGTGATAGCATGAGATGAAGCTGCTCAGTCGAAACCGAAACTGAGTGGCCAACTAGTTCCCAGAGTGCACTGCGTGGTATTTCGCCGCGGTGGGGCGCGTCGGTTTTGGAAGAAGTCCATTGCCAGACCGAGCTTTTCCCGTTTCCAATGCCACGCGTGGATGACATCATCAACGAGACGGGAGCATGCTCATGGTTTTCCCGGATTGACCTCTGCAAAGGGTATTGGCAAGACCCCTAGAAGAAGAAGCTAAGAGATTTACTGCCTTCGTGACGCCATTTGATGTCTACGAGTATAACCGGCTACCATTTGAATGGAAGAACTCAGAAGCCTGGTTTCAAAAGATGATGAATGAAGTGCTCAAGAACTTCTTGGGTGATTTCTGTACCGTCTATGTTCACGACATTATTATTTATTCCCAGACAAGAAAAGAGCACGTCGATTATCTGTCCCGGGTTCTCGAAGCACTGAGCACAGCCAAGTTGAAGATCAACATGAAGAAAAGCGAATTCTTCCAAAAAAACAGTAGAGTTCCTCGGAAGAGTTTTTGACGGCCAAACGAAAAGCACGAAGGAGAAATCAGTGCAGCGAATCTCCAGGCTGACAAAACCTTATGACTTGCACTCACTCCGTGATTTTCTCGGGCTCGCTGGACATTTTCGAGCATTCATAATAGATTATGCCACGAAGACGAAGTGCCTAACCACTTTGACTCAGAAGGATACTCCATTTATCTGGTCAGTGAGTGCGAAAGGGCGTACGACTACCTGGTCAAGGCAATTTCTTCTGACACAGTCTTTGTGCTACTTCCTTTCCAACTTTGTAGAGACGCTTCACACTATGGCACAGGAGCCGTCCTCTACCAGAGACACTCGACATAACCTCCCAACAGCCAGTTAAAAGTAGTTGGATACTACTCATACACGTTTTCCAAGAGCCAGGAAAACTATGCCACCACAGAGAAAGAAGCTCTAGCGGTGGATATGGCTTTGCGATATTTCCGAAGTTACTTCGAAGGTTGGCATTTTAAACCTTTCACGGACAACCAAGCTCTCACTTATCTCTTCAGCTTCACTCAACCGAAGGGACGGCTGGCCAGGTGGATCAGCCAGATACAAGAATTCTCGTTTGACGTAACCCATCGAACCGGAGAAAAGCTTCCTGATGCTGATCCCCTCTCCAGGCTACACACCCCTAAAGATACCTTCACCGAGAGCATTCACCCTGCCCGAATTCGGAAAGGCACCCAAGACATGGAAGTGCGAGATGGAAAGGTCCATGTGCCAGAATCCAGTGTTCTTACAATACTAGTTTTACCATGACAGTCCAGGATCAGGAGGACATGATGGATTTCGGAGAACCTATTGTAAACTGAAGCGAACGTTCACATGGGAGAATATGAAGCACGACGTCTCCAATTATGTGCGTACTTGCCACACGTGCCAAATGAATAAGGCTAAATACCGACCTCGGGGAGATTAAATGGTAACGTCCGAATACTCTAACGTCCCCTTTGAGATCATTCATCTTGACTTTGCCGAAATCAAAAAGAAGGGAGAGGAGATCAAGAAAACACAAGCGTTCCTCATCGCCATTGATGAATGCACGCTAGTGGTGGCTGCCAAGGCGGGCAAAGAAGACGCCAACTCTGTCATTTCGCTCATGGAACGAGAAGCATTTCGGAATACGAAGGTCATTGTCTCAGACAATGAACCGTCCTTTCGCAGCAAAAAGTTGCAGAGATGGGCGCAAGAAAGGGGAATCAATCTGCGATTTACTGCTCCGTATCACCCAGAAGCAAATTCGTTAGCTGAGCGGGTGATACGAGACATCAAACAATTCACCGCAATGTATCCCAACTTCACGGGTGGATGGAAGTGCGCTCTTGAAGCAGCCGCCGCGTACCACAACAATTACCACACAGCTGGACTGGGATGTAGCCCACACTTCGCCGCGTGCGAAGAGAGCCCGTGGCTACCTGCAGATCACCTTCTCGGCTTAACCAACAAAATCGAATTGCAGGAACAGAAACGACTCCCACGGCAACAAGAAAAATATCGGTCGGCGATGAAAAATAATTACGACAAACGACACCAAAGCGCAGTACCAGAAATTCAACCAGGCGACATGATTTTAGTCCTAAAAGGATTACAAGGGTCTAAGGTCGCATTTTGTGGGCTTTACATGGTCACCAAAACATGCAGGCAACAACGCTTCACGCACCGTCTTGTTCGCGCCAATAGACCTGAGTACGAACCTGAGAAAGATCAACCGGCAGCTCCTCTCAGACGAACTGCAAGCGCTGGCCCCAGGACAGTTCAGCGAAGTTCGAGTAAACACACGTAAAAACATCATAGCCGCAGATGCAAGGTCGGAGGCGGGGGTACTGGAGCTTCTCATTCTGAACAAAATAGGCGGTGTGCCGTTCCGTGCTTTCCTGCCTCGCGCGAAGAACACACGCGCAGGCGTAATTACAGACGTCGATACCACACCACTGAAGACAGGCTGACGACGCTAATTGACAGCAGAGTGCGCGTCCTTCAAGTGAGGCGCTTGGGCACCACTCAGGCAATCAAAATTGTCTTTGAGGGCGACACATTGCCTTCCCACGTCAAGATCGACTTAATACGCCACAGCGTTAAGCCTTTTGTGCCACGCCCCCTGCAGTGCCGACGGTGTTTTCGCATCGGACACATAGCGGCAGCCTGTCCGAACGATGCCATTTGCCCCAATTGCTCACAACAGCACGGCGAGGATAGCTGCGCCTCTCTGCAGAAATGCGTGAACTGCCACCAAGCGCACGCTGCAACCTCGCCGGATCGCCCAAGGCTCAAAACGGAAAGGGAAACCTGCCGGGTCAAGGCTCGGCAGAACATCACGTTCCTGGAAGCAGCAAAGGTGGTAAAAGATCAACGAAAGAACAAGAGTCACAGCGACCAACAGTCAAGGAAACTTGGAGCAGGTATCGCGCTGCCCAGAGGTCCGACCACTACGAGGGAAACAGATCCTCGGGTACAAGACAGCCTCCGACCCTCAGGGATAGCAAAGACCGTGATTCCGGAAAACGATGGCAGGGACCCCACCGCCATGAACACGGGCACCTACACCTACTGCAAGGCTGCCCAGGGCTCCTCTCCAGACCCGGCTAAGGGCACCGGAAACCCAAGCTGCTCGTCTGAGGTGGGGGCCTGGTCGAACAGGACAAAGACGGCGGCCGCGGGGTCCAGTATGCAGTCGACAATGGGAAAGGTCATCAACCTGGTTTTCACAACGCTGCATCGGCTTCTCGGGCTGCTGCCACCATCAGATTTCCGCACTACACTAAGGAGTCTCCTAACCTTGGAGAAAATTCTGGGGACGCTCTTCTAGCGGAGAGCAAACAGAAGCAAACTCTCCATCCGATGGCAGAGCGACCCTCCGGACCCACTAAGCAGACACGAACGGCTCCCACCGTCCTTCAGTGGAACGCCAGGGGCCTCATCACCAAGCACAGTGAGGTCAGTCTGTTTCTACAACGTTACCCAAGCCCGGTGTTGGCAGTGACGGAGGCTGGGCTGCCTGGTAAGAGAACCCTACCTGGATACATCAGACGAACCACCCAATCCATTCCAAGTTTTCCGTATGGTAGCGCGGCATTGTATATACGCAAAGGAATACCGCATGAACAAATTCACACCAGCCAGTTGTGCTCACTGTCAGCAGAGTTTGTGGGAGGGTGAGCAAAGGAAACCCGCAGAATTGCATTACTACTTGGGTACATTCGTCCAGACGGCACAGTCCTGCCAAGCGAGGAAATGCTGAAGTGGTGCCATGAAAGAACCGAGGAGGTGCTCATATGCGGCGATTTCAATGCCCACAACGCAGTGTTGTACGGAACGGCGTTCTTGGAACGCGTTCCTTTTAGGAGGAACGAAGGAACGTCGCCGTTCCAGTTTGCATCGGTGGAACTGGAACGGGAACGCGTTACATTTTTACTGGAACGGAAGGAGTAACGGCGTTCCTTTTTTCATCCAGTGGGGTAATTTTTATTTTATTTCGAACAGATGATTTTGAAAGTACAAGAACAATATCTTTACGAAGTGCAAGATCTCGTTACCTTTTTGACTACTAATCTCATAGATTTTCTTCTTTTTTTTTTTTTGTGGTCCTCGCTTGCTAACAGTTTCGGGTGTAGGAAAGCTGGTGGGCATTGATTCTTTCTTGAGTGCCCAAAACTGCGGTACAAAAAGCAAGGCTTTTAGTCGTAGAAAAAAAAACAAAGAAAGAGGGTTGTTTCAAACTCAGTTACTGTCTTTGGTTCAACGAATCCTCATACACCCAGAAATTTAAGGCCGACTACAGCCACTTGTGAACTTCCATAACGAGACCTACAGATACAACAAGATCACAGACTGCCACACATCGAACGCACCTTTGTATCCCGAACATTGGTCACTTAAAACATACACAAAAAAATGAAAAACCTTCATTTCTTCTCCTGTCCCCCACCTTCAAAATAAACAACAAAGCCAACATTACAAAGAATTATTTGCAGTTTTTAAGACTGACCTTCCAAAAGCCCCACCCTCTCCTCCACTTGCTCGTCTTGCGGACAGCAACATCGATAAGCAACTGTTGTTAAGTTCACACAATGGACTTTGTTCAATTGAAACGTGTGAGGTTGTTGTAAAACGCTCGTACAATGTTGGTTAAAAGTACATTCGGCTCGTCTGAATCGTCCACTACAAACATGAATATGGTTAAAAGCTGAGAATGTAAACTTGAATATATCGACAAATAAAACCCTGCTTCTGCTTGTTTCCTTCTCCTGGTGCCCTTCCATGACGACATACAAACTCGTATGTTGACTACTAACGGGATAGATAAAAACACTCTGCTTGATTTAACTAAATATAGTAATTAGCAAAACACAAATATAACGTATATGTAACGATACGTTCCATTTTTTAAACTGTAACGGGAACGAGTTCCTTTTTCACAGATGTAACTTGTAACGGGAACGCGTTCCAAAAACCAGAAGGAACGAGGAACGAGCTTTCGTTCCTTTTTTTGAGGAACGTGTACAACACTGCCACAACGTGGCTTGGGGCAGCTTGCGCACAGACAGGAGGGGGGACGCCCTGATGAGTGTGATCGAGAAGCTAGGGCTTGCCGTGGCAAATGATGGGCAGCCAACTTTCTTCAGGCCGCCAAACTCGTACAGCGCAATTGATGTTACGGCGCACTCCCCATCCCTGGAGATAAAGTGGGAACTGGCTCCGGACACCCGAGGAAGTGATCACTTTCCCATCGGCATTACGGTGAGAGGCTGTCAGATCACTAAAAAAGTGCGGAAGTCCTGTGTGAATTGGGACGTGTTCTGGACAGCGCTGGACCTGAGCCATGGCGACATACCAAGCGCCATCATAGCAGCCATTAAGGCCACAAAAACAACAAACATCTCGGAATGGCTTCCAGAGCCAGACCTGATGTATTTGAACCTAGCGGCGGCGAGAACCCGTGCACAGCGAAGGTTCCGGAAGACGGGCTCGGCCCACGACAAGTCCGACTTCAACAAGATATCAGCCAAGTTGAGGCGGCATGCAAAATCCCTCGTAAGAAACCGTTGGGCCTTACTTTGCAAGAACGCGGACGCCCACACTTCCATGACCAAGCTGTGGACAATTCTGGGGGCCATGACGGGAAAAGGCAGGTCAAGACACTCGTTTCAGACCTTAGCGTGTCAAGCAATAAGTCGGCAGAAGAGGCGGCAGAGGACTTGTGTGCACGATACGCACCCGTAGAAGCCCCAGAACGACCCCGAGGACCCAACATGACGCCTGGGCCAATTGATTTCCCTTTCACGGTCCAAGAGCTCCAAAGCGCCCTGAAGAAATGCCGGAAAAAGAAGCGCGGTCGGCCCGGATGGGATACCATACCAGGAATTAACAAACCTGACACACGAGGCGCGGCATGCCATGGTAAACTGGTTCAATAAGATATGGGAAACAGGAGACGTTCCTGAAGGCTGGAAATCGGCAGACATCATCCCGTTGTCAAAGACAGGCAAACCGCCTGGCAGGGCGGAGTCCTACCGACCAGTGGCGCTGACGTCGTGCGTAAGCAAGCTTTTCGAGCGCCTCTTGCAGGCACGGCTCTCTTGGTACCTGGAGAAGCACGAAGGACTTCCAAAGTGCATGACGGGGTTTAGGAAAGGGCTAACAGCTCAAGATAGCATCTTGGATCTAACTAAAAAAAATCATTTGTATGAGAAATTTCTTGTGTCCAATAAACACATATGAATCATACAAGATATATAAGAACATATAAGAACATATAAGAACCATATAAGAAATATATGAGAACTATATAAGAATTATATAAGATATATAAGAACCACATAAGAAACTTATAAGAAACTTCCCACTAGTTTCTTATATGGTGCTTGTATGTTCTCATATATCTTATATAGTTCTTATATAGCTCTTATATGGTTCTTATACGGTTCTTATATGTTCTTATATATCTTGTATGATTCATATGTGTTTATTGGACACAGAAATTTCTCATACAAATGAGAATTTTCAATAGCGATCTCGAAGACAACAAATAGAGACGGAGGAATACCGTGGTCGTCTTTCTCGACGTGGAGCGGGCCTACGTCGGCGTCCCCCTCTCTACCATCCTCGGAAGGCTCACCGAGATCGGACTCAATGGCAAGATTCAAGCCTTCCTAAGAAATTTCTTAACTGGGCGAAGAATCCAGATACGGGACAGTGGCATCGTATCCACCCCAAGGACCATGCACCGCGGGCTTCCCCAGGGAAGCGTGCTAAGTCCGTCACTTTTCAACATAGTGATGGCCAAACACCCACAGTCCATCCCCAGATCCGCACTCCCAGTACAGATGTCAATATACGCAGATGATATCTGCTTGTGGGTATCAGGAATATACAAAAGACAAATTTACCACTGCATTCAAGAAGCCATCAATGCGACGGAGGGATTCCTGGTGGAATCTGGACTCGCCCTTTCACAGGAGAAAGCAGCCTGTATGCCAATACGTGGAAATGGACGGCGTTTCCCTCAAGCCGACGTAACATTGGCAGGGTAAAAGATCAAACAGGTACACAAACAACGGTTCCTAGGAATTATACTCACCAGACAACTAAAATGGGCTCAGGCCGTGAAAGCTGTAATGGATGTCTGCAGACTGGCCGCAAATGCAATCCGCTGCATGACAGGGACCTCTTGGGGATGCTCAGAACAGACATTGGCAGCCGCCCACGGAGCCTTGGTAGTATCACGAGTCTTATACAGACTTCCGTACATGACGCCGTCACAAACGGACAGGGACAAGCTGGAGCGGGTACAGAGATGCGGACTACGCACAGCAAGCCGCAGGAAATGAGGCAGTTTTAAGAGAGATGGGCGTAGACCCCTTTTCGAGACAAGCAACAGTGAGACAGCTGCAACAACTAGCAAGACTGTCAACTTCCACCGCAGGTAGAAGGCTGCTCACACGACTACAAGACCGAAAGGAGTCCAGATGGAGGACGCTGATAGGCGAGTTCCTAGATGTGGCATCCCCTTTGCCAGCGGTAGCAAACGACGCAAGAGTGGCCCCCTGGGAAGTGGCAGTTACGCCACTTATCTCCGAGGGGTTTGGCATCACGGGACCTGTGACGTAATCTGCAGCATCTACTACAAGAGACACTCCCCAACAACATTTCTTCAGTGGGCACGGCGAAAGCATGAGAGGCATGTGGCTAACGAGGGTGCCGTTCTTCTTGCTACAGGTTTTGCTACTACCAACTACGCCTGATCCGGCCGATGGCGGCTGCGCTTTTGTTGACTGCGTGTGTCCTCGTCACGATGAATCGGCCACGGTCTATCAGCACAAGTTTGTTTCTACCAACGTGACTACAGCGGCGCCACTTATCTCCGAGGGGTTTGGCATCACGGGGCCTGTGACGTCATCTGCAGCATCTACTACAAGAGACACTCCCCAACAATATTTCTTCAGTGGGCACGGCGAAACCATGAGAGACATGTGGCTAACGAGGGTGCCGTTCTTCTTGCTACAAGTTAGTTATTGCACAGCCTCTTTCAGAAGTAATAATTTAGCGCTTATGATTGTGCCGTGCCCACGGTGTCTAAAGAGATGTGTCTATGATTGCTTTCTTGTTTGTTGGTTACTGCTGTGCGGTGACGTGGAGTCTAATCCCGGCTCCCATAGCCTGGAAATGCTTCAAACCCTACTTGATGGTCAAGCGACCATACAGAGAGATATAACAGAGTTTCGCAACCAGCAAACTGCAACCGACAGAACAGTAAGTGACATGCACGCAAAATTCAGTGAGATGGATGGAATTCTAAAAGAGCTAAGAGAGAAGTGTAGTCAGATAGACCAGCTAGAAAGCATTGTTAATTCTCTTCGAAGTACTGTGCTCCAACAAAGCATAAAAATTTCTGACCTTGAGGACCGTTCTCGGCGCTCGAATCTAGTCATTTTTGGCGTCGCGTAAAGTCCGAATGAGAACGAAGAACAACTGAGGAGTAAAATAATATCTGACATATTTGCTGATAAATTGGGTGTGCCTTGTACTTCAATTGCCAGAATACATAGGCTAGGAAGAAATGGCACCAAAAGACCAGTTATTATGTACTTCCAAGATTTAACCGAGAAACGGTCAGTCCTCGAAAATGCGAAAAAGTTAAAGGGGTCTAACGTCTTCATTCAGAACGACTATTCACAGAGCGTGCAACATAAAAGAAAGAAGTTGTGGGAAAGTGCCAAACACGATAAGGCTAACAGTAAGAGGGTCCTTCGGGTTCACGATTAGCTTCGAATTAATGATGACTCGTATATCTGGGACGAGGCTGCAAATGAACGCGTACTGCTTTCCTCTGCGTCGCCCGCCCATTCTAAGGATTGACGGGCAGTTCCACAAGCTGTAAACAAACAACTGCGGTTTGTAAATTTCAATGCTCGTAGCATTAGTAACAAAATAGATAAGCTTGAGCTCATTTTATTGAACTACGATCCTCATGTGACGATAATCACAGAAACCTGGCTTACCGGTGAAATCAATGATAACGAAGTAATCCCGTCATCTCACAAAATATTTAGAAGAGATCGTTCATCCCGGGGGGAGGCGTTGGAATCGTGCTCAAATCATCAATTGACGCTGTTTTACTCGATCAGATAGATGATCACGAAAGTTTGTTTCTTAGAGTGAATGTGTGCGGTTCAAGTGTCATTTTGTGTGCTGTGTATCGGCCCCCAAGTTCACCCGCTGACTTCTTACTAAAGTTGTATGATCATTTACTACGATTTCAAAATAACAATGTTATCCTCTCTGGCGACTTTAATCTCCCAGATATTAATTGGACGAGTTTCTCAAATGCATCCACTGAAAATGCTACGATAATTTGTGACATAATGTTTACATGTCATTTATCACAGATTGTAACAGAGGTTACACGTGTCCAGGGCTTAAGTAGTTCGCTTTTAGACCTAATTTTTTGTAACGAATGCCTTTTCTGACTGCCATGTTACTGTTGAAGATGGTGTGTCGGATCACAAGTTACTATACTTTTGCTGCTCTTTGGTAGCGCTTCCAGCCAATAAAAAACCCACAGTGACGACTGTCAAAGATTTCAGTCGTGCTGATGATGACAGTGTTCTTCAATATTTAGATTCGGCCATTGCTGACTTCCAAATAAATTATTCCGATGTATCGGTTCTTTGGCAAAGATTTAAGCTTATGTGCTCCTTTTGTTTAAACAACTTCATTCCTAATAATCAAAGGTCACCAAAACGAACCAATCCGTGGATTGATAGAAACATCATTCATCTCAAACGTAGACTAAAAAGAATGAGAAAAAGTAAATGTAATCCCGAAAGGGTACGACAGTTACAGACTGAGTTAACCAGCAGGGTTGCACAGGCTAGAGAATGCAACTCTGTAAATGATTGGTCAGTTTTTCTGAGGGATGACCCTGAAAATTTTTGGAGATACCTGGTCAACAAGAATAATCCTGTTGAAAAAATTATGACAAATGACAGTCTTGTTTCGGATAAAAGAAGATATTGCTCAGCATTTCAACTCTTATTTTCAGTCAGTTTTCGGAGAAAACGACGAGTATGAATGTCGCGGTTCTTTGTCACCCATGAATGCTGGTTTTATTTCCTATCAAGGTGTCTTGTCAATGCTGTTAAACCTAAAAACGAAGTCTGGCGTAGGCCCCGATAAGATTCCAAATATTTTTCTTTGACGGTACGCAGTCACTGGCACGTTTTTTGACAATAATATTTCAAACTTCGTTTATCACCAGTGTGCTTCCGAATGACTGGCTCTTAGCACGTGTCGTCCCTGTATTCAAGAAAGGAGACCCATTATCGCTAACAAACTATCGTCCCATTTCTCTCACATGTACATGTTGCAAACTCATGGAGCATATTATTTAAAACTTCATTTCTTCCTTCTTGGAGGATTACAACATTTTATCTCCCTTCCAACATGGTTTCAGAGAGGGGTTTTCCACCACAACTCAGCTTTTAACCACGGTCCACGACTTCGCCACTAGTCTCGATAAATCTGGTCAGGTAGACGTAATTTTCTTGGATTTCAGTAAAGCCTTTGACAGGGTCCCTCATGGAAAATTAGTATTTAAATTAGAAAATATTGGTCTTCCGATTCCTTTTGTTAAATGGATTAAATCGTACCTACAAGGGCGTAAACCGTTCGTTGATATTGGTGGGGAATTTTCAAATGAGTTGCGTGTATCTTCGGGTGTACCCCAGGGCAGCGTTCTGGGGCCCTTGTTATTTCTAATATACATTAATGATATTGTTTCAGTCATCGATGAAAGTGTAAGCATTAGACTTTTTGCGGATGATTGTGTTCTGTTCAAGTATATAACAAGCTCATCCGACCAGTTTCGGGCCATTGAGAAGGCCCGAAACGCAGCAGCGGAGCTGCCACCGCAGCAGATCGTCATCCTCTCGGACTCCAAGTGCGCCTTACAAAGATTGGTCAATCCGTCCGTTGGCGACCCACTGACCACGGCTATAAGGAACACGGTTGGCGAACTGGAAAAGCAAGGCACAGCGGTGTACCTCCAATGGATACCAGGACATGTAGGAATCAAGGGAAACGAGAAGGCAGACAGCCTGGCAACGGAAGCTCACAAAAAGACTGCCAGCATCACCATACCGGCGGACCCACGGAAAGTGGCACGTACAAAGCGAGAGACCGGAACCGGCCTTACCCAAAGGAACACTGGTTGGGTTCTCACGAGCAGCGTCGACCCTTGTCGGTCGCCTTCGAACAAACACGGCGTACACCAACGAGTTTCTGCACAGAAGTGGGAGAATACCGGACCCTAGGTGCCCCAGTTGCAACGAGGTAGAGTCGGTAGAGCACATACTGTCAGTGTCCACGGAGTACGAGACAAACAGGACAGAAATGCTCCGAAGACTGTCATCCGGTCCAGGAGTATCACCTCAAGACGCGCTGTTTCCAGATGGCACGCGGAGAACCTGCAGGAGGTCTTTTAAGGCTCTAATAAGGTTCATCACATACACAGGGCTCAGAGACAGACTGCAACCGCTCTCAAGCCAGCACCTAAAGAATTAACAACACTGGTTTTCTCTCTCTTTTTATTTTTTTAATTATAAAATGCCCTTTTCAGGGCTCGTCGCCTGCCAGCGCCAGCGTCATTAGCTAGGCCAACCTAGGCGAGGTAAAGCCTCAACGAGTCACTACAACTACTACTAGCATCCATCACTGGGCTTGGCAGCAGCAAACCAGCATGACGCATAAACCGTTCTTCGTTCTCGCGCAGGTTGGTGAATTTGATTCTGACTCTCACAAAAGCAATAACATCTGTCTTTTACTGCTGCCAAGTCCCCAGGCATGTTCTGATTTCATTTCTGCTATAAACTCCCTAATCAAGTTGGCCTTGTCTGGCGACGTAGAACTGAACCCTGGGCCTACAACTGAGGAATTGCTTGCGCAGATTCTTTAGAGCCAAAACAAGATGGCTCAAGACGTAGCGGACATCAAATCGTGGAAATCGTCATTCGATCAAGCGCTTGCAAAACTTGATAATCGCTTAGATTCTATCGAACGGACGATTGAAAGCCTGAGCATGGAAGTAAGGAAAATACAAGATTGCGAGGAGAAAATATCAGGTCTAACATCTTCCGTATCGCATAATGAACTGAAACTGGACGACCTTGAAAACAGATCACGACGCAACAACCTAATAATTTATGGTATTCCTGAAGAGTAGCTCAAGAGACCTTTTACGGTTTAAAAGAGTATGTAAGTGTGAACATCTTCGAAAGCATGCTAGGAGTCAGAGTAATTTCCATCGAACACATGCATAGGCTAGGGAAAAATCAAAGAAACAAAGTGCGACCAGTTATAGTGCGGTTTTTTTACTACAATGAAAAGATAGCCTTCTTGAAAAACGTTACGAAGCTAAAAGGTACTAATATCGCTATTGGCGAAGATTACTCTGTTCGTGTACAATCATCGCGTCGTAACTTATGAGAGAGCTCCCAAGCCGAGAGAGCTAACAAACAAAAGGTTAAACTCGTCTATGATAAGCTCCTTATCAACGGTGACGTTTATGTTTGAAACTGTGATACTGCTCAGCGTGAAAGGCTGCATGCAGCGTCTTCATTTTCCCAACCTTGACGTCAACTTACAGGGCCAAGTAGTTTTAAGCTGATTAACGTAAATGCTCCTAGCCTTTTGAACAAGCTTGACGATCTTGACATTTTGTTGGCTGAGCATGACCCCGATGTACTGGTCATCACTGAAACATGGCTCCATAGCTCTATCAGTGACTCTGAAATTGTTCCCAGCGGATTTAAAATTATTCGAAAAGACCGGTGCTCTCGGGGTGGAGAAGTCGCGATAAAGGTAAAAGATACGCTGAACTTTACGGTTATGAATGATGTTGATGGAACCGAGTCTTGTTGGGCTAGAATAAACTCCTTTTCTCCTCCCATTATTGTTCGTGGTGTTTATCGGCCCCCTAATGCTGACTTGTCGTTTTTAGAAAATGTATACTCGCACCTCACGCCCATTCTAAAAAAAAAAAAAAAAAATAAGCACGTTATTATTGCAGGTGACTTTAACCTTCCCAATATTAGCTGGGAAAATCTTTCTCCTTTGAACCACAACTGTACTGATTCTGTCTTGTTAACTGAAATGTCGTTCAATCTAAACTTGTATCAAACCGTCACTACAGCCACACGTATTCAAGGTTCATCGTCAAATACTCTTGATCTCTTGTTTGTTTCAAGTGATGTAGCGAAGCGCACCTTTTCATGTGAGGTCTCGGAAGGCATCTCAGATCATCGCATTGTTGTTTTTGAATATAATCCATCTTGTGTAGGTTGTGCTGGTCCTGCTCGTAGGAGCACTCGCTGAGTGTACGAAGAGCGCGCTCGACGAAAGTGTTATTGACCAATTTGAAGTTAAACATGACGTTTTCCTTAGTCTGTACCCTTCGCCAGAAAATAATGATAACGAAATGTGGTTGTATTTCAAAAACCTGGTTTATGGGTGTCTATATCTTTATGTACCTAAAAGAACCCTCCGCTCCAAAAATCATAACAAACCGGGGTTAACGCGTAATATTATTCACTTAAAACGCAGAATTCATAGACTGCACAAAAATGAACACAATCTTCTACTTGGAGAGCATGCTGACAAGATGAGGGAGCAAAGGCAGGTGTTAATTCTACACGCAAATCCAAGTATAACTTTTTTAACGTCTCGCTACCTCGCTTTTTAATAACAGACCCAAGGAAATTCTGGCGATACATTTCTCCCAAGAAGGAACAGCTAGATAAAATAATTGTTGACGGAGTAGACGTAACTGCGGGCAAACAAATGGCGACCGCCTTTAACCAGTACTTTTCCAGTGTGTTTTCGCAAGACAACGGTGTCGAACCGAGCTCGCAAGATTTTCAGTTTGCCCAGTCACTGCCTGATATTGTTGTCTCAGAGGAAGGAGTGTTCGCTTCTCTGCTCAGTCTACATACTAAAAAAAGTTCTGGTCCCGACGATATACCGAATTAATTTTTAATGAGATACGCGGAATGGTGTTCTAAATATTTATATTGTTTATTCGAAAAATCGCTACGAGAAGGTTCAGTGCTAGATGATTGGAAATGCGCAAGAGTCGTTCCCATCCAAAAATCGGGGAGCACCGATGACACTACTAATTATAGACCAATTTCTCTGCTCTGCACGGTCAACAAACTGCCTGAGCATAGAGTACATAATCATATTTCTTCTTTTCTCGAAACAACCAGCGTTATTTGTTCCGAACAACATGGCTTCAGGCGGAAGCTCTCTACGACTACTCAATTTCCGGAAACGGTTCATTATTTTTCGGAAATTATTAACAAAAGGGGGCAAACGGATGTAATATTTTTAGATTTTTCGAAGGCCTTCGACCGTGTGTCACACCCCAAACTTCTTGTAAAACTATCTAAATGATTACCAAATGGCAAAGTGCTTCGGTGGACTAAAGACTACCTATGCAATAGGAAATAGCTTGTTGCGGTAAGGACGATCATCATTACTGCCGGTGCATTCAGGCGTTCCCCAGGGATCTGTGTTAGGCCCACTCCTTTTCCTCGTTTATATAAACGACGTAGTAAAAGATAACATAAACATAAATTTTCGCCTATTTGCCGACGATCTGGTCATATTTTCTGAAATTAACAATGGCGCAGATCAAGCTAATCTCAATTCGAGCCTGAGAAAAATCAGTGACTGGTGCCAGACATGGCAAATGCAGTTAAACCTTGAAAGATGTGTTTCGATAACAATAACGCGTAAAAAGTCTCCGTTGGTCTTTTCATACAGTTTAAATAACTCTACTCTGCAACAAGTTTCTTTATTCAAATATCTTAGAGTCACTATATCTTCTGATCTCAGATGGAATGCCCACATTGACTCGCTGTGTCAGAAGGCGATGTTCAAACTGTGGTATCTGAGACGTAACTTAAGACACTCTACACCTGCAACAAAATTAATAGCCTACAAATCTCTCATCGGGACACTTTTAAAATATGCTATTATTTGGGATCCACACACATTATCGAACATAAATAAACTCGAAAAAGTACAAAAGAAGGCACTAAGATTTATTTACAACAAATACAAAAGATTAGATTCTGTGAGTGCCCTATAAACGTTTGTAAGTCCGGTCTCAGGGCGCCGTCATCTTCCTCAGTGGCTTGCGCTCTTAAACACGGCCATAATCCGATTACGACGCTTTAGCAAGGCTTCGTAATCGGATTAGGACTGGTCCAAGCGCACCCCAGCCAAGCAAGATGGCAGCGCCCTGAAGCCGGACTTGGAAACGTGTATACAACATAGCCGGTATCCAGCCCCCCAAACGCGTAGGAAAATTAACAGACTCACTTTCCACTGATAAACGATGGCTTTAGAATAGATAGGTCACGCCTATGTCACTCTAAAATCTGCGAGAAGCACACCTTACCATGCCTTATCCCTTACAGACTTTTCTCTTTTTCCTAAAACCTTGCTGAATGGAATGAGCTGCCTTTTGACATCGTAAACACGACTACCACCCAATCATTTAAAGCCTCGCTCTTTTCGTTCTTTAAATAACCTCCAGGCTACTTGTTGCTTATTGTTTTGATTTTGTTGTCATTGTCATTGCTTAGAAGCCCGTCCTACAACGCCTTCCTTAAGAAGGCAGTAATATCTGTAAATAAATAAAAAAAAAAAAAAAAAAAAAAAAAAGCACGCAATGTCCGAACAAGTGGTCGGTCTGGTCGGGCCACTCGCGCTGGACTGGTTTTGCGCTCTCGTGTCGTGCGCGCTAACGTCGTGGCGCTCTAATGTCGGCGCTCTTGGGTCGTGCGCTCCAGTGCACAGCCGAAAAAAAAAACAAAAAAAAAACAAACAGACCTTTCTCGAGAAAGGAAAGGAAATGGCAGCACATTTTTCAAAAGAAATGAATGCCGACACTACCACCGCGTCAAAGACTGATACTGCAGGAGATCATACAGCGACATCGTCACTGGGAAAATACCTAAAAATTCGAAAACTGGAGATTTAGTAAGTCTAATGTTTTCTGTTTTACCCATCTTCAAAACTTTGTCGCGGCGCCGATTCTTAATCTGTATCCAAGCGTGCGAAGGCACAGAGACGAAGCGCTTCGGCGTGCCAAGGAAGCTTTGAACACGCCGCCAGACTGGCGAAACTTGCTTTCGACGAGTTGTGCCTTTTTTCTGAGGCAAGTATCACGCCTGACAGAGGGTTTTAAAAAACTTCATCGGTGAATGACGACGAATGAGTAGAAAACGTGTCTTTAGCACGCTGCCGCCGGCCTCTGCAACGCTAGCAAAACGGAAAAAAACGGCATGCAGGATGGCCGTCCGGTGGCCGCACTCGCGGAGCAAGGATGCGCGATTCAGCAATTGTCATTGAGATCAGTGGACGCCAAGCGTCTGTCTCCATGCTCCGCCGCTTGCGACAGCCAGAATGCATGGGAAAATGGCGGACCTTTTCCTCTAGAGTTAGTATATATAATCTCTATGCAATCATCCAAAATAACGGTGGAAGAGTGCGACTAGCGGAACGATCGACACAATCCATGCGCCAGGCGCTGAGGGCCGGGAATCTGCCATCCGAGCGGTCACACTCTGTCTGAGCAAAACAAGGTTCGAGCGGCACATTCGTTTCTTACATCTTTCAGCACGATCATGATCGAAACATCACATGCACTATATTTTCAACCATAAGGGTTACTACATCTTAGCTCTTATGCGCTTATTAAAGCATTGTACCTATGATTAAAACTGTTTCTCGCTACCACCACTAGGGAATTCTTTTCGGCTTTTGGTTGGCCAAGAGAGCATGTCAAGCCCTCTTTCTGCGTCTGCTGCACGCACTGGCTCTGCCCAGTCCTCCCATTGACCAAACTCTCGGCTCTGTACCGCTCTAAGCCCCTCCATCTCGTTGACTACACTACACCACGCAGACGCAAGGTAGGAATCGTAGGATGATGGAATATTATGGGATGAAAGCGAGCTTCCCAGTGACTATTTCCAGGAGTTTATCAATTTTAAGGTATCAACGTTTATCTATGCAACACTTGAGAATATTATTTATTTTTATATAAAAAACAAACTCCAATAAACTCTGAATAATCGGCAAAAAATAAACTCCGAAAAACACCGCCCGAATGTGACAAACAAACTACAAAGACGTGGAACTCTACTTTAGAGTTATACTTGTAACGAACAAACACTTTAACCTCGGTGTGCTCACGACCTACTTAATTGGGGCTGGGGAGTTTGATAAATGCTCATTAATAGTAATGTCCACACTTTATTGGATGGGAGTGATGGGTATAACATACATGGCACAAGATGAAACCAGGATAATCGGCCACTCCTAACGGAATGTGTGCAGAGAAAAAAATACATACAAGGTGATTCCAACTAGTTACGATTACCACCGGTTAAATTGTAACTAAATGTTATTAGAGCGCAGCTCTTAGGGGCCCGTTTACGGCTCGAGCGGCGTCGGCGTCAGCGTAACCGCGAGGTCACGTGACCCCCCCCCCCCGAAGTCACGTGACCTCCCTGAGGTCATGTGACCCCCTGAGGTCACGCGACCCCTCTGGGGCCACGTGACCCTCCCAACGTCACGTGACCCCCCCCCCCCCCCCCCCGAGGTCGCGTGACCCCCCGAGGTCACGTGACCCCCCTGACGTCACACGACCCCCCCTGAGGTCACCTGACCTCAAGGAGTCACCTATCCCAGTAAGTTTCCATCCTCCTCCTCAAGAGCTGCGCTCTAATCCGGCATCACAGGGAATTGTAAATGGCTTTCATTTTTCCTTTCCTCATTCTCTCTTCATTCACAAAGCTACAATTCCAAACTGGGCAAAAATTGTCAGAAGTACACCGGTATACACCAAATGCATCAAAATGGATAATTATAAAATATTAAAATTATTTAAAATACCTATGCAAACAAACCCACTAAGGAAACATTCAGATGTGAAGTATATGCTCAGAAATACCACTGAAAAATCATTGAATACAACATAAAATGGCAGCAACAAGAGTGACATATTAATAATGATGAAAAAGGTCAGGTCAAAAATGGTGAAACCACACACATGCAATGACATTATGCTACTGGCAACAGCCTACTATCCCTCAATGTCAAACCGAAACAAGCCTAGGGAACGCAGCAATGAACACAAGCAAAGCCAAAAAAAAGAAAATATTCCATTGATAGTCCCGACTAATAAAATCAGAACCCAGATCCCTAGGGCCATTTGCAAGAAAAACTTGTAAGGCCAACGAGAGTAAGAGCAGCAAAAACATTATTCCAAAACTCACAAAAAAGAAAACCAGCATCGAAGCCGCAGACAACCAAGTCGCCCTTAAAAAACCCTCTCCATTGCGTCATGTAAAAAAACAGCCAGTTGCCCCATTCGAAACTCACCCGACGTAATGGGGCGTTTTACACAGCCTTGCCAAAGACAGACTTCTCTTTCTCAGCACAGATTCAACACCGGGAAGATGGCAACCATTCAAGCAGTCGCACGCACAAAGAAACCGTCGAAAAAGTTCCATTAGCACTCTCAGAACGTCACCAGCAGATTCACTGCTCCAATAACATAATGTCCGTCATAAAATGTTCAACAAAAACACACACAAATGAGACACAACAGCACCAAACACCAGCCTTGACTCACAGCCAACCGAAATGATATTTGCATCCGTTCGTCACTGCAACGTTGTGGAAACAAAAAACACAAAAAACATCTCGCAGCACGGATTACGGCACTTTCGAGCTCCTGATTAGTGAGTTCCACGACTAGCCGCATCCACCAGAGCTGTAGATGTGTCTTTGGGGCATGTTTAAACAAAGCCAAAACTCAATCCTATGCTAGAGAAAAATTACACGCAACAAAACAATTTCGCGCGAGTCAAATTCAGAACAGGAATGAACATCGTTTTCACCACAACTGCCTTAATTATTCAGCATCCAAACAACATTACAGCACAAGCCATAGCCGCAGTCACGGGCAAAGTCGTCTTAAGACAAAGAAAGCATACCTTTTTTTTTTCCATCAATCCCTCAGCAATGTTGATCTGCCAATCAGGAAAGCCCGCTCACGCGGTCAGATCCAAGGATTATTAAACGCATCTCAAAGGTTTTGTGAAAACAAAATCAAAACTGTCGACACATCTAAGTCTAGGGAACAAATCGTAACCTACAAATGCACCTTCAGCAAACGGGCAGGTCCTAGTACATCGCGGTACAATACTGCATAATTCAAAGCCCTACACAATTCAACCTAATAAACACCACCTAGGAACACTGCTAGTTGATCTAAACTTTCCATGGGGGAATTTAGCGGAGCAGATTTTGGATATAAAACAGCATGCCGAGCCATCGGAGTGTACGCTCACGAACGAATGTCTTCCTAATCGCCTTAAAGGGACACTACAACGAAATTTCGGCGCCTATTTTTTTGATCTAATATGTGTTCAAAGGAGGGGTATTACATCGGACACACCAATATCTTGCTAAAAAATGCACGAAAAGGAATTTTAAAACAAATTAAACGATTAGCAAAGAGCACCTGGTGGATGTCGCTAACGCCTCGTTTGTAATGCTCACTTAAGAACCTTGAAGATAACTTTCTCGCCTCCGGCCACCATGAGAAAGGAGGGGAAGGAGGAACTCCCCTGTCCCAGATATTCTCTTTTGTGTGTCTGAGAAGTTGTTAGTGTCTCTCTATAAGATTCCAGAAGATTAACCCGTCACTCAAAATTCGTACAAAAGCAGCCGCTTCGGTGGCTGGAACGACTAGGCCATCCTCTCAACGTCAGCCTCGCTGCAGCTTTGCTTGTCCTAAGGCGAACTATGTCACGATTGCATTGGATGTCACATGCCCTCCCGTGGCTGCATTCAAGCGCTTGCCAGAGTGGGCCGTTTATAACCAAAAATACAGCCACCAGTCTCAAAATACAAACGTGCGATTGTCATTTACGGATATTGTGGATCATATTCAACCCATTTCTGAACCCGACGGGTACATTTAAAATTTCGTTGAAGTATCCCTTTAACAGCAGATTAGTGCTGGAGGCGGGACAATTTAACCTTTCCGCCCAGTTGATAACTACAGTCTGGCTATCCACTTTGGCAAATTTATACTCGGCGCTTACCCTGTGTCAGGCTTTTGCTCACCCACTTTCCTTCTAAGGAACATCCGCCTTCCCATCGAACGGATCGAGTGACAACTTCCACTGCCACTCGATTCAAACGAGCCCGGGAATCTCGTTAAATTATGAACTGCGAGCACAACTGAAAAGTCTTAAAATACCCCGCAAGAGTACTACATTTTCTGGAAGCATGGAGGCTGCAAAACCACCATAGTCACCGACAGAATGAGGATGACATCTCTTTCCGATGCCTGTGCGTGCACGCTCCAAGCTCACAAGACGCGCCATCCGAGCTAGGAGGCCCCAACTGGAGGAGGGACAACCGAAAGACTATCCCTGCCGATCCTGTCAGTGTCCGACCAAGTTTCTGACGACAGACACCAACCCGTTTGCGTGGTCTGGAAAAGAGACTCAAGCTCGACATACAAAATCCTTTTCGGCCCGACTGAAAACCTCTCTCTAACTTCAACCTCTCCATAGGGGGCCTAATCCTAGAGAGGAAGTTTCCACCTTTGCATTTCCCATACAAAAAAGGTACCCCTGTCTGGGGGGAGCTTCTCACGTAAAAAGGGAGAATGGCGGATCCCTCCTTTTTGGTATTACGTCGATGCAACGTACCATCACCCGCAGAACCATGACGCCATCGACAAATGACCTCGAGTGCAATGATGAGTCGGGTGGTGTCCTATTGTAGAACGGAGCTGTCAAAATGCATATTATGGCAGAAAGAGGGCCAAACTCTACACAAAGGGAATGAAAGAGAGAGAGAGCGCATCTTTCTTTCCCGTTATTGTTGCACGAGTCAGTTGAAGAGTTTTGCATAGGCTTTGCGTTCCTGTGCCTTGTAGGCCTGCATCTCCCCCTTCACAGCTGCTATTTCGGACAGTATTGCTGTGGCAAAAAAGAAAGAAAAGTTGGCGATGAGTCACGTGGGCAAAAAGAAAGACAAGGATATCTGTAAAGACCTTGAAAGTCATTTTGTTGTCCCTTTAAACAGAACTTCCACTTCATCTAAACAGAGCAATGATAGCATCCCTTAAACAATCGAATACGGGAAAAACAATCTGTCTGGTTACCTCTACTGCTTTTTAAAATGACATCCAAGATGAGAACGCCCTCATTCACTGCCGCTGCAAGGATAGTGAGTTACAAGTATAGTCGACTCCCGCCTATTCAAAGTCGCTTTATTAGAATTTGCAGTTTATTCTAAGCAGAGGTGCGGTCCTCACAATTACACGTGGAAGTCTATGGGAAAAAACACTAATTCGAAGTTTAACCTCTGGGACCAGTTAAATTGAAGGACTTTTTTACACGTTTCAAGTCCGGCAAATCAAGAGCCTAAAAAAGCCTCGCGATTATGCTGACCTAGCTTAAATCACGCCTGTGCACACTTTATTGCTTTTACCTACTTTGTATGCGGTCGGGAAAAAGAGGGAACGAGCGTGGTGTGCAAACAAGTCGGCAGGCAACCGAGCCGATTAAGCGGCCAAGCCACATCAAGAACAAGCCAAGCCAGCATGGATGTGGGCACACGCATCATGGCATCGTTCCCAGAAAAATTACGAAAGCGAGCGCGGCCATGCGGCGCGTACGGCCAACAAACCTTGGTTTGAGGCCAGTCCTACGGGATATCTTGTATATAGAATATATTGATGTCAACAAATATGCCAAATTCTGTAGTCCACTTCCAGACAGTGACATTAGTAACTGTGCAAATAATTAGGCCCAGGAACGATCACGTAGCTTTCTGTGCGTTTGAGTGCCACTTACTGCTTGTGATGTGCCACCACAGAATACAATTTAGCTTTTTCTTTGCCAAAGAAACTGCTAAAGGCACCCTGAGAAAGGTTTGCAATATACAGGGCATAGTTAATACATCTACATTGGTGGAATACTGCACGTGCCTCCGCTAGAGGGAGCAAGCAAAAAATTGTCCTGGTGAGTATTGAATAAAAAAAAGTGTGGTTTGAGAGTGTCTTTCTTAACCCAAGGTATGTTTAATTCAACGCGTTTTGCTGTCCCCGCGTGAACTTTGAATTATCGAGAGCCGACTGCTTGAGTGTGCTCAGGCAGAAATTTGTCACAGGAGTGCATATTAGCATGGTGAGCTCCTAGGGTAAGGCTATCTGAGTCACTAAAAATATGTCCTATAATATAATGAAAATCTTACCTTTATTGTTTGGCGACAAAGAGAGAGCTTGTTGTAGATTTGCCTGCAGCAAAAAGGAACGAACAAAGAACCCCGAAGTACAGGATTAGGGTTCTTCTTATCTTAAGCCACACAATTCTGAGACACAGACATAAACAACGATGGACATGCACATGTCATTAACATGCTGGTGATATCTTTTAAGTATTAGAAACCATCCCTAACAACTCTCTGCCCCACAGGCAAATCATATCACCTGTCGACATTTAAAAATACGAGGGATGTACAACATTGATTTACAATTACCGTTCTGCTGCAGGTATCGGTCATTTAGAGGTCCGTACATATGTCTGCCCTTTTGTACAGCCTCCCCCTGTAGCCAAATGCCCTTGCAGCACCTGTGTGGCAGCCTCCCCATGGCCTGCTGGAACCACTTTTACAGCGCCAGCTATATTAAGCAGAAAACTAACGGAGCATGCACGCACTTATCGCAGTTTCGCAGTTGGCTTTGGTGCCGGGAGAGGGCGCCACATGCTCTTTCTTGCCTTTGATCACTCGTTCGCTCTGTCTTACCACGAGTGTTAGGATGAAATGCATTCGACATCAAGATTATTCTCTGCATGAATGTAAAGCGACATGTAGAACAGAATGTTACTGAGCGAAAAATTGACACGCTGGTGCGGCCAACCAATCTGTGCAGCGCATCCACGAGAACATGTCTGGTCCTAGTTGTTCTGCCTGTCATCGATTATTGTTTACGCAATTGCGTAAACAATAATCACCAACACTTAAGTGTTGGCGTCTTTGCCAGTGGCTTGTTGCAAGGTTCTCCGAGTCGTCGCATTCGGACCGTGACCAGACTGCCTTCAAGGTGTGTGCTACGGGCCTACGCACTGTTTGTTCTGACAAGATCCCGAAACAGTCAAATTTGGGGGTTTTACGTGCCAAACCTACGACGGGCATCTGGCACGCCCTAGCGGAGGACTGAGGATTAATTTGGACCACCTGGGGATCTTTTGACGTGCAACCGAAAGCTCAGTTACATGGCGCCTCCTCCGCAATAAGCCTCCATCAGATTGTGGGCACCTCGGCCGGGATTCGAACCCGCCACATGGGGATCCGTAGGCCGGCGCTCTCGCCTCGGAGCCACCGCTGACAAGATCCCGAATCTCGCCACGTGCTACGGGCATGCATACCTGCCCATGCCAGAGGGTCTGCCTCAATTAAATCTCGTGGGCAAGTGTTTGATATCCCCTCGGGACTCTAAGCCTTTAGCACAATGATGCGGCAGCTGAAGCATAGGCAATACCTTCGAAATATTTCACCAGCTGACACTGTCCATTTGCATCCCATTTTTGGGGGTGCCTCAGTCCCATGCCTGGACAGCTGCTTTCAGCCGATCAGTGACCATGAGACCCTTGCAGGGTTTTCTCACGCCACTCAACAGGTGATTCCCACTGGGAGCCCGGTCAGGCCATACCCATGCACAACCAAACAGCCATGGCTAATCATACGGTGTGTCAGAAGGATGGCCAAACCCAATCAAGCTTCAGTCAATCATTGCATCACGTGCATACATGTGAGGCCGCGATTGGCCAGCATCTGATCAGGTTCGGTCGTCTTTTTGGCACATAGTAAGACCAGTGAGATGCTTGGTCGAGCATGTATGGGTATGGCCTGACCAAGCTCCCAGTGGTTATCACTAGTTAGGAGCAATGAAAAAAACCCTGAGGACAGCATTGCGTGGTTATTAATGAGGAACTGTTGGGTGCGAGGCACCCCCAAAAAATAGTTCCAGCAGGGAATGGACTCGGGTGGTGCAAGGACATCCAGCTACAAAGGTAGTCTGTTGAGAAGGTGGGTATAGCATTTAAGTGACAAATCAGTGCCTGCAGCAAGAAAATTAAATGTAAATCAATATAGTATGCCCCTAAAGAAATCATGTATATTTATAAAAAGATAAAGCGCAGACTACGTACAGTGTAGACCGCATATAACGTATGTCGCGGGAGTCGCGAAAATCTGCATTATAAGCGGTACCGCGCTATAACCAAAACATCAATTTTTCAGCCCAAAATACATGCTATGAGACAACTTACCTTCATAAAAGAATTTATTTTATGTTAGATGAAAAATAAAGCTTAGTTTGAGGAAAGTCTTTATTTCACCAGACTAGTACAGTTCTGTCTCGTGTGTCACAGATTTTTAAAGAAATTAGCGGCTTTTGCCTGGCGCAGCCTTTTAACGGCGTCGCGGGTTGCGGACGGACGTTGCGAGCGTTCAGGATTGCTAACCCTAATCACTTTTCTCCGGAGATGAAAACGCGTGAAAATTCGCATCCTTCATACGGTACGCGCCAGTAATACCTCGAACTTGAGCACACGCATGAAATGCGCCAAATAAGAAATCCGGGCGATGTTCGAGGACACAAATGCTTATAGAAATCACCACTGTAGTCGAAGTAAACAAACACGACGACACGGGCGTTTCTGCCGTCTTGAGAGCGCCGCCACGACATCGCCGCACGAGTAGGTGGATCTTCCCTTCTAGTACGTGCTGGGTTATCATAGCGACACACAACGAAAATTCACAGTCAAGGATAGCGCTTTTACGCAGAACGATGAGATGAACGCCGTCTACGACGACGATCACAACCGACGCCATGTCTGCGGATAGAAGCAGCCGGCCCGCGACCGGCATGCAACGCGCGCGAACACTTTTCCGACTTCTCCTCGATCTGCAATTGGTCTGTCGGTGCGGTTGTTTGTTTCTTTGTTTCCACGCAGCAGAGGGGCGGAGGGACGCACGCACGTGAACGACACGTGCGTGCGTCCCTACTGAAGAAGCCTCTCTCTTCGCTTCTCCCCACTTCTTTGAGCAACATCCTCGCCCCACGCCGTCAGCGCCGTTATCTAGTGTCGCACAGGGAAGCGTGCTCGCTGCTCCGGTCGTCGGCGCGGTCGGCGGGCTGTGCCAAAAACCGCACTATAACCGATATTTACCTTCGCGCGCCTGCATTTTAAGTGGTATGTAAATACATGGAGTTCTATGGGAGGCGAACCGGTGGTTTAAAAAAACCGCGTTATACCCGGTCCTGCACTATAAGCGGTTACGTTGTAAGTGGTCTATACTGTACAACTTTGGGTTTATCTGTTCCTCCCCTGGTGAAAATCAGTTCACCTGCAGCTAGACTATAAAACTAGTCTTAGCTGGATACTGCTGGAAATGAGACAATCCGGCTGGATCTAGCTAAGACCAGTTCCATAATCTGGCTACAAATGAATGGACAGATCAATGCTAATGGCTAAACAAGGGGTGGCCAAACTGCGGCTTGTGAGCCACATGCAACTCTTCACGGGTCCAAGTGCGGCTCGCGGCTCCGCCGTAAGCGAGACCATCTTCCCCTCCTGTGCTCCAAAACGGAAAGAGTTCTAGAACTTAAAAGCTTACAGTCTTGACAGCTTGGTACTACACTAGGCACATACAGCTGGATTGATTTTTGACACATAGATGCGTCCAGTGACTCCGTTTCCTTTATTGCTCTAGAAATAATTTTGAACCGTATACACATAATGGGCGTTGGGGGCTGGCTAGCGAACCATGCATTAAGTTTTGCTTAGCGGTTGAAGAAACATTCAGCTGCCTGGTGTTACTTGTTGTAGTCAACAATTATACATGTGCCCTTTGGAAAGGACTGTTCCATCCATATAGTTTCTTGTAAAAAGTAGCCCCCACCCCTCTTTTCTTTCTCCTGCAAATCTCTAAACTTTTGTAGCTTTGTCTGTAGCTCTAACTCTTTATTGCAGGCAGTAGCTTGCACCACTTATCCTCAAAGCTAAGGAAACAAACATGACTCCCGCCCCCCCCCTCCCTTCTAAGCCAATTTCCTTCCCCTCTGCATTTTTGTAACTATCCAGGCAGGCTGAAGTTGGGCTAGTTGGTCTATTGATGCAAAAGAAAAGGTCAGCTAGAATGTTAGGGACAGAAACACAGAGAGAAGAAACAGACATGCACACCGCTGACTATCAACTGTGACTTTTTACTTCATCACATAACCAAATTCGTTTCCCTTTTTTTCTACTTATTCTGCGCATGAAAAAATGCCAATAAATTAAATTCAATTATGACCCGTTACACATTCCCCTCTCACCCCAACCACCTAACTTCACCAACACGTGATCCCTCTCATTTACCCTCACAGGGACGTACAACACCGCGAAACCTGTTTCTCTTTTTTGCTGACCAAGATGGAAGGCATGCTCAATCATCCATCGGCGCTTTCCTCAATGGCCACGGCCTCTAGAATCACATGCTCAAAGGCATTTTTGTGTCTTTTAAGGATGGGAATATTGCTAAAACTTGAATTGCACTCACACGTGCGGCAATGGGCTGAAAGATGCCCAGCCGCCGTGCCTTTCATCGACGCTGCGTGCTCTCCGACTTGGTCAACCTTTAATGCAGCGACTTGTTTGCCCGATGCAGCATTTCCCGCAGGACATTGAAAACTGGTACACAACACCAGTGAAAAGACGGTGAGAGTGCAGGCGAGCTGGTGGTAGCTAATCATATGTCGTATTACACCTGAGAATTTTGAGACGTTCTCTGTGTCTGTTCCTTCTACTGAAAGTTCTTCCGATTTCTTCCACCGCAGTCTCAGGTGTAATACGACATGATTACACAACACCAGTTTGGCACGTGGCGTACTATTGCATCCTGTGAGCGGTGTTGCAGGTTGTCTAGACGTGTTTGGCCTGATTTACTCTGCGGCACATAGAGTTTGCTTCGTTTGGTGCCGAGCACACAACCTGGACATTCTGTCGTGCAGCGTTCTTTGCGAGTTCGTGGGTGACACTTTGCATGCAAGGAACTACCGCAATATTCTTTCATGGTGTCTGCTTCTGTTGCTCAGTACTTGGTGATTTTCTTTCCCGTCTTTGGTTTCACACATGGCTCCTAGGAGGACAATTGGATACCAAGAGTCGCATAGCCAAGTGATCTGTTATTGAAAACTTGCGTCAGCTTGATGGTGGCATGACTTGCTTGGTGCGGATACGAAAGCCTTGTTGACCACACTTCTTTTGACATTTGTTTTCGAGTGGCCAGATGTAAATAGAAGAAAACCTTTGCTCGAGCAGGGTTCATACCTCCAGCACACGTGTCCATCTATAAACTCAAGTGCAAGCTGTAGGAATTTAATGGACTTGTCAACGGGTAGTTTGTGAGTGAAGATCAAGTCAGGGCAACATTCTTGGAAGCTTCCCATGACCATGCTTCTGCATTTCTTCATTCTCAATGTCTATGCTGCATGGGATCAAGAAGTCATCCACATAGCTAAAGATGGCTTGGATTCTGGAATCGTTCAGGGTAGATTGGATATATCCCTTCCACACGCTGCCAAGAACAGGTCGCATACATGTGGCGCTACCCAAGAACCAATGCAGATCCCACTTTTTTGGACGCAGTATTGACCTTTACATGAAATCACCGTCGCCTTTAAATACCGTATTTACTCGCATATTGAACACACTTTTTTCCCGTAAAGTTGCCACATATTTAGGGGGTCTGCTCATTACACGGGGTAAAGTTTTGCACTTGCACACTTTGTGCAAATGTGTATTAGGGGCCAATATGACATGGCAAGGTACTGTGGCACGTCTTCACTAATAAAGGCGCACCCACAGCTGGTCAGGAGCACGCCACAGTAATTATGCTTTATTAATTGCCTTCCATCATGATCAGTAAAATAAAGAATGAAAGAAAGAAAAAGAAAGTTTTTGCGATGTGGCACAATTTTGTGAAAGGAAATAAGAGGGATCGGGTGTTGGTGGAGTTGGGTGGGTTGGGGTAAGAAGGAAATGTGTAATGTGGTCATGATTAAATTTATTTATTGGCATTATTTCATGTGCAGAATAAGGAGAAAGAAAAGGTAAACAAATTCGGAGTTCATACAGCCTTCCGAACAGCTCGAAATACCAGACATTATGGATTACGCATCTCGCCTTCGTACAACAATGCAACAACTCAGACCTTCGGTAGACCGCAAGCAAGCCACCGCTAAAGTGTTTATAAGCCCAGACCTCCATACCTCTTCGCACGTCCTCGTACGACATGACGCGGTGCGAAAACCGTTACAACCACCTTATGACGGCCCCTTCAAGGTACTCCGACGACATCCTAGGTACTTCACACTGCAAATTAACAATCGAGAAGAAAATGTCTCATTGGTTCGTCTCAAACCCGCCTATCTCGATACCAGCGCGGCCAAAAAACAGTGCGCACCACAACCAGTCATCACGTCAACGACCAGGCCAAAAACCGTCCGATTTTCAAACGCTCCCGCCGCCCAACCCGCACACTATCTCGAAGCTTGTCCGGACTACGCTTCTCTTCTAGGGGGGGAGCTAATGTAGAGACCCATTTGCACGGTGCGCATAGAAGACAAGAAGGACAAGCGCGTGCCACGGGACCAGAACGAGCTCGAGAGACGGAACGACCGGCGTGACATTATAAGCTCTCTGTGATCGCAGCTACCGTTCATGGACTCCGCACATCTAATGTAAATATTGTAGATAGAGTATTAAAGAGTCAAGTACCGCGTACCTACAAGGTGATAAAGAAGAAGTATAAAGTCACAGATGATAGTCAGCGGTGTGCATGCCTGTTTCTTCTTTCAGTATTTCTGTCTCTAGCATTCTGGCTGACCTTTTTTGTATCCAGGCAATGTGGGATATCGCCAGGACGACCTTTGGGGGATGGACTTGTGACAAAGCTGGGTTTTGTGTGAATATTTAAGTCTCCATCAAAGTTGAGTGTTGTGCACGAGAATGGGGCCACTGCAGAAGAGAAGAAAAAACAGAAGACGAAGAGATAGCAAAAAGGCCAGTTGGGAAGAGCGGTAGAAGGCAAACTTCAGGAAATCAGGACAGACTCCGTCTCCAACTCTGGAGCTTCGAGGGATTCCTATCGACATGGATCCCTATTGTTCCCAACGACAGGCAGAGACAGAAAGACTGCCAGCCGTGAGTGGTAAAGACGAGAACTAATTGAGTCACCTACTTTGAACTCCCAATCCACGGACTATGACAGTCACTCCCATTGCTTCGTGTAAATAGCTTTTCCTCTTTATGAAAGTTTACCCTTTTTCTTAATTTATACTGATTCTTAAAGTAAAACTAGTTCATTTCACAACGTCTCCGTATTTGAAATGACCCTCCACAACATAGAAATATGCAGCTGTTGCGACGGCTCGAGGCGTCACAGACTGATTTTCACCCGGGGTCACCAAAATTATATCGGTACCTTTTCAGTCAGCGCTTCATCAAACTAGTGTTCTCTATATACTGTAAACGGCAGAAGTTTTGCAAGGACCTCATTTTTGCGAATTTCACGAGTCGCCTACAATTCGCGAAAGATAGGTCCCGCAAACAATTCTGGTCAAATGTAAACACATTGAAATCTATATTGAGATCCCACTGCGTCACGAAAATTAGAACCCGCGAATTATTCCAAAAGTTCAGCTTTGGCCTAAATCACGAAATACTGAGTCCACGAAAAATAAGTCGTTTACAGTATAAGTTGTTCGAGCCTATTGTGATTTAGTCAATAAAGTGAACCGAGATTAAGGAGACAGAAAAAGCTTGGATGGGTTACCATGCTCTTCTCATAGTCTCGCATCCCATGAAATGCTTGACCCCTGCGGAAGAGGGCTTTGGGATGCTTTGGTTCCAAGTCTAATGCCTGTAACGAAAAGTAAAAGACAACAGGTTCTTGGACATCTTTCTGAGGAAGAACCCTTCTTGTTTGTCATGTGGTCACAACTGATTGGTTTCATGGTCACCACTAAAAGTAAAAATGAAATAGAAGTTGATAGCACACACGGCTTGCATGAACTGGAATCGCTTAGGCTATCAAAAGCTACAGGTCTCCACCATCGAAGAAAAGGCAGTCTTAACACAGAATGTATTGTGCGCCGCTTCGTGGTGATGTTGCACAGACAAACTCTGTATGCACCTTAATGGAGCAAACATTGGCGCGTGTCTCTAAGAGAAAGCCCTGTCAAAGCGACTGCTCCAACAGGAATGCAAAGCATGCATCGCCCCAGCTTTGACACCACTGCTTCGCGTCTCCCCGTTTCCTCCAAGTTGCTTGTTCTCTTTCCTCTCCGCACCTCCAGACGTGCTCTCGCTCAACACCTCCTACAGAAGAAGGCCGTAGTGCCCAGTTGTGGAACTCCCGCGGAAGGGGGTACCCCCCTCACTCACTTCAGTCCGCCTCCCATCGTTTGAAGCGCCATCTAGATTTTCGTTTCATAACTGTGCGTTCCATTAAGTATGGTGGATTGCCATCTAGACACCGTGCTTCAAAACGTATTCATTCCATAGAATACACTGCAGTTAGCATAGCAGCCGTCCGGAGCGTCAAACGACGGCAGGTGAGCCGTGGTGAGTGAGGGGGGTTACTGCTCGTGCAAGCAGCGTCTATGAGCAGTTCTGCAACTGAGCTAATCTAATAACTTTGGTGTTTGCCCTCTTGCTCTATAAAAACAAAATGCTAGTACGCTGGCAAGGTGATGCAATTTATTTCTTGTTATCACGTCAGGTAAGGGAACAAAGAAGTCTTATAAACAAATCAAAGCTAAAAGTGTCACCGGTGAAACTGCAAGTTTACAAAAGGCACAGAGCACAAAGTCTCTTCTCTACGAAATCTCTCGACCCCGTCTTGCGTTGTCCAACTTTTTTGAGGTGGACTATCTGGCCCCCACACTCAAACGAGTTTGAGATCCTTGTGTGCAGATTTCTAAATTTGACAGCAACTTTGGGTGCAAAAAGAGCAAAAAAGAAATGCAACATTTTTTGGTTTTTTTGCATGCGCATTTGATTGAGGCGACGTCAAGGCTTACAAAAAGGTTATTATTGAAACGCAAGCAATTCGTATGTTCAATTTCAGGGATACACCTCATGACCAGGATTTACAGGACGGCTGTTTAACTTAGGTGTTTTCTCCGAATCAGAAGATCCTTCGAAAAAGATCTCCCAATATTTGCTCGAATTTCTGCATTTTTTCTGACAAAATAAAAATGTAACAAAGCAGAGTAGATCCGTTAAGAAGATAAGTACAAAACTAGCTTTACCTGAACATTTGTAATCAATCCCTGACAACACCCAAACATTTCGTGAATACGCACAGGCCTGCAGGGCGGACACATATCCTGCCAGTGCCTGTGCCAGATGCGCGTGGCAGTACAATGTGCAGAATCAACCGCAGCACCACCGCGATGTGACGTCACAATGGTGCTGTGGCATGCGTCGCTCAGTGTTGCTTTACTAAAAGCTACCCACTTGCCACCTGCTAAAGAGCAGCTGGTCGCATCTTTAAAATTGGTATGAGTGGAGTAGGCGACTTTGCCTCGACGCAATATTTCGGCTGCGATCACAATTTGGGTTACCGGTCATTTATTCCGGTTTCGTTTTCGACCAAAGTCGCGCTTTAACTTTCTGCATAGACATAATGTTGTTTTAAATATGGCTCTTATGCATACTTGTAATGTCAAAATAGCCAAACATTTTAATTTATAAATAGTAATGGACAAGTAACGTGGATTACTTTTTCTCAGTAACAGTAACGAGTTACTCCATCCATGTTGGAGGCATTCGTCGCTGTTATGATACGTTTTGTTTGCTTTGGGTTCATGTTTGCGCTGTAGTTTGTCCCCTCACTCAAGGTCTAAAATTGTCAGATGAGTCATAATTAATTGGAACTCGTAATTAATTGTTCCAGACGTAAAAGTCTGCAACGAAATGGAGCTACGGCCAGCAGTATTGATTTGTTTAGAATCCTGGCAACCATTAGGAACCACGACTAGCTGACACTGGAGCAATCAATTCGCCAATATCATGAAGGGCTCCAAAGGATACACCGGCACAATCTCGAGAGAAAAACTTCGTACCAACTAAGGGTTTGTGGACTGCACTTAGTGTCAAAGCAGACAAAATTACTTGCATGACAGCTCCAGTCTTCATCCGTGTAGCGAGTCAAAAAGTTGGAGGACCCGCTACAGTTCTGAGAAGTTTTGCGCAGTCTCCCCCAATTATTTTACATATAGGTAGAGGCACTCATTTTCTTGTCAGTCGCCGCAAACGGTTAGCAGACGACACATTTTGTGCCGTCCGACAGAACGCTTGTGAGGTGTTCAAGAGCCAAGCGACCGCACTCCACGCGCGCATTCAAGTGCCATCCGAGGTACGTTAAACGAGAGTCACGCTTATTCTGACCCATGTTTCGTCGACTGATCGCCACCAATTTGTTTTACCATCAAACGCGAGCGGGGCAAACGCCAGAAGAGTGAGCGGCCTCTACGGCTCTACCGCTGCCGCAATAAGGCGCCGGATGCCTCAAACATAGTGCGAAGGCACAGATGGAAGACGACAATGTTGGTTTCGATTTCGAGGCTAAATGGATGTGACGTCAAGTGCTAGAAGCCCATTTGTTTATGACCTCCATGGTACTGTACTTTGTTTCAGCTTAAGTCCGGATGCAGCCGACGCTACGAGCTAATGGGACCAATCAAACAGCGTCAAAAGTACAACTTACTAGGCGAACATCTTGGCAACAAACAGCGGCAAAGAAACTTGGACAAGAGTAAACGAACAAACACGACAGGACGGCGTGTTCAGTGCCGTCCTGTCGTGTTTGTTCCTTTGCTCTTGTCCAAGTTTCTTTGCCACTGTTTCTTCCCAAGATGTTCACCCCAAACCAACAAGCCTAACACGTCACATTGTTGAACTTACTAGGCCTTCTCTGTACGTGATTGGTCCAGCGGTGATAAAACACATAGAAAAACATAACGAACAGCATAAAGGTGCACTTTTGACACTGTCCGATTGGTCCCATAACCACGCAGCGTCGGGTGCATCTGGCTATAGCTGAAACAAAGTATAGTTCTGTTCAGATATTCGGAGACCTCTCTTGTGGTTTAGAGTTTCACTCTGGACCACCTGAGCTCCTCACGGATTTGGAGTTTTCCAGATTGTCCTCACAGATGTTTCGATACGTTAAAATTTACGGGGCCCGCCAATAGACTTCTTCCGAAATTCAAAGCACCCTATCGCGGCGAAATGCCACGCAGTGCATTCTGGGAACTAGTTGGCCACCCAGTTCCGGTTTCGATTCAGGAGCTTCAATTCATGCCATGACGTCGTGACCGAATGCGCTGCTTGCGTTTTTGATTGTCCGACTTCCCACGAATGCATTCTCGAGCGATATAGAAGGAACTCTGGGGCAGTTTTTTTGGTTTCCGACATGCCGGATATTGTGCCTGCGTATGCAAACGTATTTAGACGTGACTTAGTCACCTCAGCTCACGACTGTATCTTTGAGCTGACTTTCAATAATCCTGTCTAGTACCAGTGAACCACAATTGAAATTTGGTCACTTTGAGCCCTACACCTATTTTGTTTGCCAAACGTCCGCTTCTTGTTACTTTATTCAGCAAAAAAACAAGCCCATCCTCACAGGATACTCACAGTTGAGCCCAACATTGGTGCATGAGCTTTTAAGGAAACGCAATAAATTCTCACTCACTACTGCTCAAAAGTTACTATAAAGTCCTCCTTGTGTCATCATATATCTCCCACTAAAGTTTTATGCCGATTGGAGATTAAGTTTTTGCAAACGCCGAGATCAGCGAGCTACGACGGAGTCCCTAACAAGCGTCCCCTGCTCCTCGCGAAGCCTTTTTGGGCGAGTCTTTACCGACGCCCAAGATCTGTGCCTGAACGGTGGTTCTGAAATTATCTCGGCATACTCAGTCAGGAAGAAAGCAAACATATAACAAATCTTATGGCCATTAGCAAACACCAAATGCTCTTGAAATTCTTTAGTTCATTTGGCACACTGCATAGGCGCTCACGGCGTATACATGCTGTCCGCCGAACCGTGTGACATTCTTCACGCAAGTGCTCGACTGTTGCTTTCTTTAAAACGGTTTATATGTGTCAATGAGCCTATATGATTGCAGGATAATTTCATGCAACATTGAATTAGTCGAATCCAAGTGTGTAGGGACTTCACTTCGTGCGGTGCTGCTGGTCAGCACAGCTATAAAGGGATAAGAAGTGTTTGACTTTAGCTTTTCAATGGCGTCTCCCAGTTTTACCTGAGTAATTGGACGTATTAAGAAAAACAGTAAATTAAAAAAAGGTAATTTTGTCAATGGACACAGAAAACAAGTAACAACCTTGCTGACCAGCAACACTAATGTAAGGCTGTGAGCTCAGTGTACGCAAACTTATAGGTTGTTACAGTGCGTTGACTTGTACACAAGCAAGATCCCCGAGCTTCACAGCGTCGAGATTCCCAGCACTGGCTCGTCCACATACCTCGAAACGCTAACAGAAAGGCTCAAGTCCAAAAATACAAGCATGTGTTAAGACAAGCTATACGTCTCGGGCATGTGCTAAAGCTTCGAGGTCTGGCCATTTAGGCTAGTTTAGAAACCCAAAACGATGCACTCGGGACCAGGAAATGTGAGATAATGGCTGTTTATAATCCACGCTCTGTGTATGATCTCTTCTCGACGTGTCGATTGAAATCGAAACCATGCCGCTCTCCTCCCTGGTCAACTAGTTCCCAGAGTGCAACGCGCACAGTGTTGCTTGCAGGGATTTATGGAAGCAGTCTATTACGTAGTTTGGGGATTTTGAGTATTAATTTAATCCCGGTCGGGGTCGTCGGGTTCACTTGATCCCGAGCCGATTCTCATGTTGGTTTTATTTGGTTAGAGAAAGAAAGACAGAAAAAAGGGGGGGGGGGGGGGGGGGGGGCTCGTTCGAGGTGTCTCGAAAGGTCATTATTATATCAGGTTTTGCAACCCTGCCTGCTTGTGAGGTAGGGCTATGTCACGTGCCTGTGACGATTATTACGTGTGGAAGAAGAAAAGAAGCGGAAGGGAACAAGCGCATTCCAGAGAACGGCGAGCGCGAGAGGAGAAGCAGCGGTGAAAGCCAGGGTCGGGCCGCGACGCACGGTGACGACCAGAGCTCGGAGGGAGGACCAGCCGCTACAGTCGGCGACTCCTGCTACGAGCAGCTCCAGGGGGAGTACGAGACACCGGCTTCTGCCTCATCACATCAAGCGGCGACGCTCCGCAAGGCACCGAGGGGAAAGACATGAACTTAAGGCAAGAACGGTAGCGGGAACGGGCTATGAGTGTGTTGACGTCACTTTAACTACCTTCAGTGTTTTGCTTTTCTTATTGCTAATTCTTTTCCTATTGTATCGCTTCTGACGCATTCCTCTCTACATTCTTGTAAATATATCATTTCTTTTTTTGATCCTCTCATGGATGCGGTTTCTCTCTTTTCCCGATTGACGATGACAGGCTACAAAACTATTGGTTCTGGCAAGATAGTTACAGCGTGAGTGGCCGTCCGACCAGCACTCCGCTCGTCTGCCCGTTGCTCTCGTCGCAAGTCTGCTCTCTTTTTCATTTGGATTCCTAGTTTTGCATTTCGGCGTGCCTTGCCTTCAGCCGTGTGCTGTTGCCTTTGGGCATGCTGCACCCTGTGGGCACATGTTTGACTGTGAGCGGTGTGTTGTTCCCGTTCCGGCAGTGTGGTGTTGTGTCGGCCTGCCAAGCAACGAGACGACGACAGTCTTCTGGACCCAACGTCAACCCTGCGTCAGTGAGCCTGTGAAGCATCAGTGAGCCTGTGAATGTTATCCTGAACTTTGGGTCCAAGAGTTGAGACTTTTATTTGTTGGAATTCCATTTCTATTTGTGCCGGCAAATGTTTCTTTCCGGCTCCATTTGTGCCACGAGCTGTGCATTGTTTCATAGTGTTTTTTGTATGTTTCTTCGTGGCCATGTTGCCCGAAGGTTTGTCAGTATGCTTTGTGGTGAACGCTTGTTAGCACTTTGTTGGTAGCTTTTTGCTGTGTCACTCGTGCAACTTTTTATCGCTTATTTTCTGTTTTTTTTTATTGTTTTGAGTTGGGCTGGTTGGTTAGCCTTCTGTTGCCTCTCTTTTGACTTTACACCAGGCGTGGACCCATTGCTTGTCATCGGTCTAAATCTAGCATTTCGCTTTTCTTTTTAAGTAATTTATTAATTTTTTAATGCAAAAGCATTAAATATCTCATGGAGCAAACCAACGTCATCAGTTTGAAGCGTGAAAACGGCACCTTAAATCCTTTCTCCAAGTGTAGCCAGCTCCCAGCTATGCAATTATGTGAAATGACTAGACACGGTACCTAGTTTCCCCGATCCCAAAAGAAGTAAAGCTGATGAATTTTCGACTTCAATCCCATTGGCTGGCGCACATCGACGAGGCTGCCATTGGCTGCTGCGCGTCCGTTTCATTGATCGCTCACCCGATGGCGCTGCGTGTCCGCGAGGCAGCGGCTCCATCGTTCCACGCCCAAGGTCAGCGCGCCGTTCACCGCAGACGAAAGAAGGGAGCGAAGAGCGGCGTGCGTGCTTTCGCATTCACAACTCATAAGAAGTGCATAGGTGTACCTCGAGCCTTTCTCTAAAATTAATTTTCCCCCCCTAGAGTTCTACATATCTGCAGATTGCTCGTGGATCATCCACGGATATCCGATGTCAGCTTGGCGGATGCAGATAAAAATGAATCAGGTTTGGTGGATTGCAGATCGGATAAGGATGACAGGGGTTGCGGATGCGGATATTCGTGGGTATGTTTCTATCGAGGCAGCCCATAAACGTGCGCGACTGCAGAGTGTAGAGTGAATAGGTGAGTGATAGTAGAAGGAAGTGCATCATCAAATATTTTGCGGGAGCAAAACGTTTGATGATGCACTTCCTTCTACTATCACTCACTTATAGGCACCTTCCTATAGGCTTCTGAGAAAAGGTCCTACAGGCACCTTCTCTCAGAAAGTGCCTATAGGACAAAAAGCTTTTCCTAACGGCATAAAAGACTTCATTCTCATGAAAAATCGCTTTATGCTGTTTTATCTCTCCAAAAATGGTGTCCCTAGAAAAAGTAAAAAATGCAGAGGCATCAGTTGCCCCGGCAAAGCATGCTCTTGTTTGCAAGAAAAAAGAGTGCATAACAATCTTCGGGCAAAGAAAATCCAAAATGTGCAAGCCACAAGTAGAAGAAGCCTCATTGATGAGTGAAACTTGGCGTATGTGTGCGTGCATTTCTTGTCTCAACAATTGGCAAGTTGCTGCTAAGTATGTGGTTCGGAACAAGCAGCTGCAGGTTCATGTTTGAAACTGAAGCCAATACGAGGTGCTGCCATTATCGAATATTGTCATATTTTCCCAGTGGTGTAGTCAGGTCTTACCACGTATAAACGAGTACTTCGGTGCGGTGAGTGGCCGCCTTTCCTCTCCCACATTGTATTGTTTGATGTAAATAAAATTATACTATGTTATGAATCTGAGGCCTTGTATTGATTTTAATGGTTAAAAAATATATGTCAGCATCTAGTGGGGGTTACAATAGAAAAAGAAAGGAACTATTACAATTTCTTCCCTTTTGAACACATCTTCTGGGCAGAGGGTCGCAGGCTCCCAGGACGATATCATAACCGCAATAATCTTTCCAGCGACGCGAAGTGGCTCTGAAGGAACAAAAGCTTATAATATAAATACAATAAAGTACCTATCATTGTACTCTAACTCGAAAAGTTCTTCGTCCAAGAATAAGCAAACGGCTAATAAGGTGCCATCCAGACGCTTCTTTTTTTCGTTCAGGCTGGCTTTCATAACCTACCAGGAATGCATGGATTGCGGGTCGGAAGGGGTTCGAATTTAGCGGATGCGGTTCGGATGAGGATAAAAAGTATGCGGATGCAGATGGGATGCGGATACAAAAATTTAGGAACACCGTGGAGGTGGCTCATTTAATTTATTTCCACTTTGAAGGCCCACTTAGGGCACTCCATAAGGGGAAGGGGGGGGGGGGGGGGAGTTTAATACACTAAACCAGGGGTGGCCAAGCTGCGGCTCGCGAGCCGCATGCGGCTCTTCGCGTGTTAAAGTGCGGCTCGCGGCTCCCTCCCCTACCTCCCCTCCCCCCGTCCCCAATCCCCCGCCTCCCTCCCGGTCCCACGAGCACTTCTCCAAAAAAAGGAATGGAATGCGTTTTAAATAGAAAGACCGGTTGCGGTTTGGTAGTCTTGTGCTACTGCTACATTACGTACAGTTGGACAGCTTTTGACTCAAATAGCTTGAAAGTAGCTCTAGTATTGTTTATTCCTTTAAACAAAAGTTTGCCCACCCCCCGGCTCTTGGAAGTTTCGTGGTTTCGTTTGCGGCTCTTAGACCGGGTCAGCCTGGCCACCGCTGCACTAAACCAACAAATAAACGCAATAATGTAGAATAACACGAGGGGTGGGGATAGAAGGTCTGCGGGTGATCAAATCATTAGCCCACCCTGTGACAGCATTCCTCATACTTTGAGGTAACGTAGGTCGGTAATGAATTCCTTTTATTTGGAAGTAACGAGTAATGTGTTTCGGTAACAACGCCACCCAAACCACGTCGATCGAGCACCCTTACACACGAGCAAAATATAGCATGCCAAAGCCCGTGATAAGAAGGTATTTACCTCGTCGCAGTCGTCCAATGCCTGGTCGTACCGCTTCAGCTTCAACTTGGAGGCGGCACTGGAAGCAACAAGGAACAGGGCAGACAAGTAGGAAAGCATTACCCACCCAGATGAATCTAACTATGCCAAACAGAAGCTAATGGCTGGTTCACACATTTGCATTTGACCCTGATCGACCACTCGTGATGATGCCATCTATCGGGTAGAACACTTTTTACAGCAGAGCTGCTAAGGGCTAGTTTTCCAGTTTAGAGTTCGTGGACAAATAAATCTTGACACAAAACTCTGGACAGCTACCGCCATCTATGAGCGACAGTGGCAACCAGACAACAGGCTTGCCGGTTGTCTGGTTGCCGCCGTCGCTCACAGATGGCAGCAACTTTTCCAGCTTTTCCACTCTGGTTTTCACCAGAGTGGAAAGGCTGAATTTCTCTAGGCGTCGTAATTGAGGTTGTCCTAGAAGTCGTCCTAGACGTTGTACTTGAGGTCATCCTCGAGGTCGTCTTAGAAGTCATCCTTGAGGTCTTTCTAGAAGTCGTCCTCAAGGTCTCCCTAGAAGTCGTCCTGGAGGTCATCCTAGACATCCTCGAGGTCATCCAAGAAGTCGTCCTTGAGGTTGTCCTAGATGTCCTCCTTGAGGTCATCCTAGACATTGTCCCTGAGGTCGTCCAAGGCGTCATCCTTGAGGTCAACCTAGACGTCGTACTTGAGGTCATCCCAGGCGTCGTCCTCAAGGTCATCCTAGAAGTCGTCCTTCAGGTCGTCCTAGACATTGTCCTAGATGTCATCCTCTAGGCAACGTCCTTGAGGTCATTCAAGAAGTCATCCTTGAGGTCGTCCCACACAGTACAGCTCCGCTGGTCTTCCTGCTTCACCAGAGTGGAAAGGCTGAAAGTTTTCATAGTGGCCTCGAAATTATTCTGACAACCCTTTCTCAGAGAAAATGGGTAGATCTGGCAAATATTGCAAAGCTACGTCCATCGCTTGCAGGGCTTCCAGGGTGTGTTCTCTCGTCATAAGCATTATGGTTTGAGTGGGATCAATCAAACAAATTTGTGAGCCAGCCTTAATTAAGTATACACTTTCTAAATATGCGCAAGATTTCAACTTTGTTCGAGCACAGCAGGAAATAAATTTACGTCGACTAAACAGCCAAACGCTATATAAAAAGATCTGGGTAGGCGCATGTCCGGCCACCTCGGTGGCTTTGAGGCAAAGCACCGGCGTACGGATCCCTATGTGGCGGGTTCAAAACCCGGCCGAGGTGCCCGCAACATGACAGGCATATTGTGGAGTAGGCGTCATGTAACTGAGCTTTCGGTTGCACGTCAAAAGATCCCCAGGTGGTCGAAAATAATCCTCAGTCCTCCACTCAGGCGTGCCACATGCCCTTCGTTGGTTTGGCACGTAAAAGCCCCCCAAACTTTTAGGTGCATGTCCCTCTTCAAGCGGCATGTTTGCGGGCCTGCACCCAAAAAGCTGCCATTCGTTAGACTAGTACCTCCGGCATATGTATATGCATAAAAAGTGCAACACCATTCGTGCGAATGCCAAATCGGCGATCGCTCGGTTTCGTGCAATTTCCGTGTCGAGATGAATAGACCGATCTCACCAGCCACTTTCGTTGCGCCACTGCTGCCGGCATGCATTGTGGGAACTGTAGTCTTTCTGCACTGCTGTCAGCCTGCGCGAGCAGAGCACAAGACAACACGAGCTGTCTTGTTCACTGGCATCTGCCTCCTGCAAACTAAAGTTAAGGCTGCGTCACTTCTGCGTGGAACGCTTAGTGAGATCGGTCTATTGGATTGCCAGAGAATGCAGTCTAGCAAATCGGCTTTTGAGCGCGACAGAAACCGGCTGGTGACGGGACTCACCTGTTTAGTATGCAGGGCAACACCACCGCGGCTATTTTGCTCTCCTGCTCCTTCGATAGTTCGTTGACCTCGTGAAGTTTGTTTAAGTACCTGCAGGGAAACAGGAGCGTGTATTGAGCAACAAAAATATTTCGCTGGAACGGCTCAGTTTTTTGGGCGAGATTTGTACCGAGGGCTCGATTTTGGTCGAGGTGAGAGCGAGGGTGTTCTCAGCTGCCAATTGGACGTGGCTTCGCAGCTTGCATGTGCATAGTGGGCCATTGAGACCTTTCTGACCCGTCAGCGAGTTCGTAATCGGACAAAATTTTTATGAAAAACGTCTCATTAACGTACAACCCAGACAACGCACATAGTCCCCAGGCGGTCCATAACGTCCAAACGTCCGGCTCAGTTAGCAGACGTCCTTCGTACCTCCTCCAATCGTATGTTTGTGAATTGCGCTCGGGAGCTTGGCAAACACACACACGAGTGACATGACATAACTCGTTACTTGGCAGCAACGGCAAGAACACGACGTACAATGAAGCACTTGGGTCTTAGCCACTAATATTCCTATTTTAAACTAACTTACAAATAAAGCTGTTTCTGGTAGATTATGTTATTTTAGTAATATTAGCAGAACTCATGTAAGAAAGCAACTACTTTCTTGAGGCTGTCCGCCTGGTCGTCCTTCAAAGGACAACTGGGCTGAAAGTAATTTGTTTCTTATATCAGTTGCGCTGATATTGTTGTGTAAGCAGCTAGCCAAGTGGGCAGAGAGCTTGACTCCCACGGAGATGGCTGGGGCCCGAATCTCGCCACCGCTTGTCATTTTTTCTTTCTTTACGTAAGTAAAAAATTCTAGGACGTTAGACAGCCGTGTAGCTCGTTCATGCTGAGAATGTATACTTCCAGAACAAACGAGGTAGAATGTTCTCAGCTCCCAGGAAAGGTTCAAAAGAAGCTGCACTGTACAGAGTCAATCTTTCGCCAGTGCTCGACTCTGCGCTCACGCCGACACTCGACGCCTACGATGCTTTCCCCTTACCTTCTGTTATTCTCTTTTGCTTTCGTTTTGGGCACAAGTTTGACCCATTAAACGCCTAGTTTCCTTTGGTCATTTGTCGCCTCATCGATTGTCATTCGTGACAATATTGCTAAAATAGCAATCTACCAGAAACAAATTTATTCGTAAGTTAGTTTAAAATGATATACCAAGCATACAATATGTTAGCGGCTAAGATCCAATTAGTACTTTGTTGTTGCCATTCTCGGCGTGCACCGGGTTTTTTCGTGTAGTGCTACGCTGCCTTCTATTTTTTTAGTTTCCTGACCTAACCAACCCGACGTCTCTTTCTTGCCTAGAGTAAAACCAGAATTTCAAAAAGCACGACTGAGAATGCAGGTAAGTGTTGAAACCATCTTAATTGATGCGAGTGCAATTTTGTGTGCATTTTTTTGTTCAGTTTGCTCAGTTGCTTGGCCAGGCGATCTCAGCACGCAGTTTTTATCAAAAGTATGACGTGAAGAACAGTTTGCTACTTTGTGAGCCTATTGAGGAGAATGTGAATGTTGACCAAGTGGATGGTGAAGACATCTCTTTGTTTGATCCCAAGCCTGCCTTGCCCGCTTGACTGGGCACCTCATCCGAGGAACACAAGGGCTGAACGCAACTGGCTTAAAGGCCGGCCCGCAAGCAGAGAGAAGGAACCGGACCCTCACTTTCCTTCTCGCCACTGTGAAAGGAGGAAATCACCTCTCGTTTCCTCCTCGCCATTTTCCGACCTTTTTTCCTGACCGCCTGCCTGATCCCCTTTCTGGAAGGTTTGGGTGGGTGCAATCAACGTTTGAAGGATTTGAAAGGATTATCCAGGGTCAAGCCGGCACCTCCGCGACAGGGAGCTGAACCAGCCGAGGCTTTTTTGAGCGAGCTTGGCACTTGCTCTCCCCAACGAGTTCGATGGCTGTTTTTAGCGTGGGTTTGGAGAACGATTTCTGTTGTTGTGAAAACACCAATAACTGTTGCTTTATTCAAAGAAGTAGTCATTGAAGTATCAATTTTGTTCTAAATCTCTGATTTGTCATCTTTCGTTGTTTATGTGAATTCATGGCGATAGCGGGAATTACGAGCGGCGTTTTTCGGTATCTCACGAATCGCGTTCCATAGACCATTGGTTCGGAACCACTCTACATTGAGGACCTAAGTGACTTTGTTAGGCGCAGCATTATCCTGTGTGAGGCTCGAAGACGTTAGACGCGATGGTTCGCTCGCCGGTATCTCTTTTCCAACGTACGCACTACACGCTCCACATCGTGTTTACGCGTTGAGTCGATACAGGCGGTATACTCTATAAGGCTTTGGCTTTATTACTGGTACTGCGTGTGGGAAAAACCCCAACCAGCAAGAAGCTTGAGAAGTTGTTTTGCACGATAGATCAGAAAAATTTTTAATATCTTCAAATGTGCCTCCACCGTGAAAACGTATAGCATCGTTGGGACATTCAAAAATGAGTGCATGATGGGCCGGGTGCGTTATCACAGGGTATTTTGTCCTGTCATTACTGGTTATCAAAAAAAAAAAAAAAAAAAACGCCAGTTATATTACGTTGCAAACAGCTGATTTGGGTGTTTCTCAAGGAGCTCTAGAGCTTTTCCATTGACATTTCGTCTCTTTATACAACATTCAAAAAGTTAGGTAATTAATCTTAAACATTTATTTGCTTAGGGTTATTTAAAAACACGGCAGCTCTCGCAAGACTTTTGCTAACAACATCTAGTCGGTTCAATTCGCGTACGGTGTCCAATTTTTAAGAGGAAAAAATTAGGGTGCGTTATTTCGGACACCCCATATTTACATAGATTTACTTATGGGTGATTCGAGAAGGAAAACGTAGCTATGTTTTCAGTGATTATTCATTTTGGGAAAAATCACTGTACTCTGTTGAGCGATGGAATAATACACGGCAAGCCTATGACGATATGAGATGTATAAGTGTGTCCTGCATCGGAAGCCGACAGATCTCGGACTTCTGGTCTTTCTGTGTAAGTACTACCCGTTTGTCTCTATACTATTTTACGTCGTGTTTCTTGTAATGAAAAAGAAAGAAAGATCGAAACTCATATTTACGCTGAAAAGTTTGTGCGTGAAAAGTTTCTACAGCGAAAAGTCTGCACACCGAAAGGTCCGCGCATCGAAAATTCCGTGCACCGCAAAGACCGCACCGAATCACCTTACACCGAACCGTCACACAAAAACGCGGCAGCTCTCGCCAAAATGTCCACATCCCATCCGAGGTGATGAGAGGGGGAAACGTATTGGGTCATTATGATTTCGTCAAAATAAATTTGTAATACTGAGAGCTAGAGTGAAGTAGACCTTTCACAGTTACGTATGGTGAAAGATATCAGCCAGAAGTTGGGTGCGTGCTTTCTATAATTCAAAAGATTAAAATCTTATAGCCTGGCTTGACTGATGAGTCCCTGCCACTTTTGAGAGAAAATAAAAAAAACCTAAAAAAAAAAAGAAAAGGAGAACGGGGCGGGTTGCGCCACACTGTCGAGCCCATGTGCGGCCTGACCACATGAAACCTGCTCTCAAAGTTTGGCATAGGCCGGAAGAGGATTTCAAAGCATTAGAAAGGATTAGTTCCACTGTTGCAATCAAGAGACCCCACTCCCCTTTTTTTTTCTTCGCACAGCGTTTTTTTTTTTTTTTTTTTTTTTTACGAAAACCCATTCTGCATTTGCCTTACTTCAAATAAGTACATCCCGGTTTGAAACACACGAGCAGACACGGTGACGAGCTCTTTCTGCTGGCTGACACTTGCTGGTTACAGCGAGTTCTGTAACAACCTCATTTCGCCAGCTGTTTGATGAACGATTTTTACTTTCGAGAAAACATCCAAGGCAGCAATACCCAGTACAAGGATTTCTCCTAAATAGCGGTGCGTATAATTTTTGGTTTAATTTCTAGATGTTTTTTTTTTCACTTTTGGTCAACACAGTGCCATATTTGTTTTCTCTTTACTATTTTAGCGACCACATCGACTAGACCGACAAGCATGGAGGTCCCTGAACCTTCTACGTTCGTTTCGAGAAAGAGGATGAAAGACGGTAGCGTAAAAGAATACACGTGTCAGCGGAGCGCGTTGCGCCGCACCATCAGCTTGACTTTTTCGTCAGAAGATGACATCACAACGTTTGACACGCTCCTGAAAGGTGCGAAAGCTGCATATAAGGGTGATCCGCTTAGTGCAATAATGACGAGAGCCTTACAGTCCCTGTCTGAAACACCGCATGGTCATCACACCGCTCCTGCACGAGTAAGTGACGCGCTTGCGTTGTCATGTGAGTCGGCTTTGATTGTTTGTGACACGTCAGCGCTCTTCAAGATGCTTGAGACTCTGCAAGACCACAGGGAAAGTTGCCCAGAGACGCTTTCGCTGGAAAAAGTGACCTCCTGCGGATTCGGCTCCCGCCTCCACTGGAGGTGTAAAGAACATTCTTTGACTGTTTGCTCTAGCTCCATAAGTGGGGACTCACGCACTGTCGATTGTCATCTCGCACTCGCATTTATATGCAGCGGTATGCTGCCGGTGCAGTTCCGGAAGTTTTGCGAGTTTAGCTCGCTGCCCTACTCTCCGAGGGCCCTGGAAAGGGCCACAATCAAGGTCAAAGCGGCAGTGGGCCTCTTGCGGATAGAATCCTTGACTGCCGCCCAGCAAGAAGAGTGCCGAGCAAGCGAGCCCCCATGTGCCTCTCCCATGATGAGCATTGAGACGGACGCACGGCATGCCTGCCGTAAAAACTCGTACCATACAGATGTCATTGCCCTAGGCCAGGAGACACACAAGATCGTAGGAATTGTGCATGTCACCAAGGATGATGAAATCTCGTCGCAGAAGCATGAAGTCGTGGGTACGAAGAAGTTGTACGAGTATTTTGATTCAAAAGGAATCGAACTGCAAGACCACGCCCATGACAGGAACACCTCCGTCAACAAGATCATCCGAGAGAGGAGTGGAAATACAACGAACACGAACGACCGCTGGCACGCAGCAAAAAGTATAAAAAAGGGCATGATGACCATAGCCTCGGGACCAAGAAAAAATGAAGGAAAAACGTGGCATCAGCAACTCTCAGACAAATGCCAGCCAGTACGCAACCATGTGTACTTCGCGATGGCCACCTGTGGCGGTGATGCTGACACCCTACGGGCAACACTGCTGAACTGCGTCAATCATTTTTCCGGTGACCATCGGTGTTGTGCTTCGGAATCACAATGCAAGGAGGTTGGGCACGTTCCGAGTACGCTGCTCGTTAAAGATCCCATAGCTCTCGATCTCTTGACAAATTTTATCAAGTCGACGACAGTCTACAAGCACGCACATGATTTTGTGAGGTCGAAGGACACTTTCTACATCGAATCCTTCAATAACACGGTACTCATGTACCTGGACAAACGCATCCACTACCAGAACAAGACATATAACCTAAGACAGAGCCTCGCTGTGCTCGATTGGAACGAGCACGTCGGACGAACGAGCACGTCGGCATACCGCATGGAGGATTGCCAGCACCCGGACAGGCAGGGTGGGAAGAAAAACTACTGCAAAAAAAGTTACAGGTAAATTCCCAGATTATTTTCACCTTCTTATGAAATGATTGCTTTTTATTTCATGTTTCTTTTTTAAAGATTCGTGAAAAGCATTTGTGACCTAATCTGCCAAGCCGCGTCCAAGGACAACACGGACTCCTCGGCAAGTGGTTCTCTCATGGAAGACGACGATGAATAAAAGGTACGATCAAAATCTAAATCTCTAAATAAAGTTCAAGTTTAAAATAATTCTAAGACTGTTAATTCATGCTATTTCTACCATATTCAAATTTCAACACTCGTCGCAGGCAGCACGAATGGATCACTGCATGCACTCCTGGCGCCAACGAGTGCCCAATCAACGGTCCTGCGACGTCCAGTGCTCAACCACGCATCACCACCCGACCTGTTTCAAAAATAAATGCTTTCCCGTACTTGTGGTAAAAAGGGCAAATTTTCTACTCAGCATGATCTTTTGTGGACCTATGGTCTCGTAGCCAAGATCGGTAGTTCACAGCTTTTGGATGGCGCAGAACGACGGATTCATTATTTACAGCGTAAGTACTGTTTTGACATTGAATTTCACATAAAATGGCATTTGCACAAATTGTGGCACGATGCCGAACTTGCTTGATTTACATTTCTTTCATAGGCAAGATAATCATACATAACCTACAGATATTGCAGTTTTAATTTTAATCGGCGTAGAGTGTGAAAGACAAGTACAGGCATAAAAAACACAACATAGCAGTGCATTCCTTTCTTTCTGTGCTTGTAGACAGTACGGGGCAGTTTGCCCCGCACGACTATATTCAAGAATTGCCAAATCTCCCAAGCGCCCCTCTTTTTCTAGTTGATTTTCTAATTTGTAAATTAATTAGGAATTAATTATAACGATTTGTCAGCCTCAAAATGCTCATTCATGATACAATCTCTGAGATGAAGGACCTGTACGTGCAATCCTGAGCGGAGTACTTCAAATCGGCAACTTCGCACAACATTCGCCACTCGAGACTCCCCACCATACCAAACAGGGATATAAGAATGCGCCTATTCACTTTCTACGAGATTTTAGAGAACCGCCTTACGACATGCAAAAACCCACAATGGGTTTACAAGCAGCAGTTCTGTCATACCTGGGCTTGGTAATGTTGAAAACCTTGCTCTGTTTTATTTCGGGTTACATAGAAAAATCTACATGCACACTGACCAATCAATGTCCCCTATTTCCACTTGTGTCCCATGTAGCAAATCCCGGCTGGGCTCAGGTATAGATCTCGCAAGTGTTGAAGGACACATTTCGGCATGATTTCCCGCTTGGTGATCACGTTGAGCTGGCCGCTGTGCCCCTTTTGTTCTATGGAGGCCGGGCGACTGCCAGGCGCCTAAATTGGCCAAGCAGCCCCAAGCCCTACGGTAGTACACCTTCCAAACTCCTGGAGTTTTTGTGGTGAAGGTCGCTGTGCTTCAACCACTCTGACAGAGCCCCGGACAATTATGGAAGGGCTGCAGAGGCAATCTGGGTATTCCATTTCTTATTGGACTGCGAACAAACGGGAACAGAAGAGAATGAAAACTTCGTAATGCCTGCTGTCTTTTTATAAATGACATAATTTGCTATTATTGCTAGTTGCGCACTATTTTACGCGTAGAAAATCTTTAATTATGCCGATTCAATCTCCGTCTTTCCCGCTCTCTTTGCTGTTACGCAACATATTTGTCGGCTGTTGAGTTCTCAGTTACATTTGTTGACAGAAACTAAATGCAACTTTGGCCACGAAGAACTTTTTTCAAAGGCTGAAGATGCATGAAAAAATCGTAAACCGATTTGCTTTTATGGAAGTTTGTTTTTTACTCTTCTTAGTTCCTTCAACGAGGCAGCCGTTACGAAAACACCTGTAGTACGAACCTATATATCAGGGGTGGCCAGGCCGACCAGGCCTAAGAGCCGCAAATGAAACCACGAAACTTCTAAGAGCCACGGGGGGGGGGGGGGGGGCGCAAGTTTAAATTCTGTTTAGAGTCTGACTGTAGGTATGAGTGCACAAGGCTGTACGACAGTACGTATGGAGGTACAAGGCCGTCAAACCGCCAGCCGTACTTCATTCTGCCTGAAATCCCTTCTTTTTTCCTGGGAAAATGCGGAAAAGGGGGGGGGGGGGGGGGGGGGTCCCCTTAACGAGGGATCTGCGAGCCGCAGTTGGACCAGCAAAGAGCCGCATGCGGCTCGCGAGCCGCGGTTTGGCCACCCCTGCTATATATTATGCGCCAGAACTGGTCAGACTGTGTTCATTTGGATACATGACTATATTGTCAAAATGCAACTAATTTTACATGCTTCACCCTCTTACTAAAATATTTTTGACTTGTATTTACTTGTGATTATTATTTTTAACAAAAAAAAAAAAAACGAAATACTGATACAATTACTCTTCAGTGTGCCGTTGTTAGAACGACCAATTCTCAACACTCTGGGTAGAGCTCAAAGTTCAAATAAAAATACCCACCTTTTTTTCTTTCGACTGTGATGTTCAAGTTCCGTTCACTCGAGATAAATATGCGGTATTGTAGCGTATGTGGCCACATGCGGAAGTGTCTGAGTGTGTTTTAAAGCTAAAAAGAAAAAAGAAAAAAAAAAAGAAAACAGGAGAAAAGCGAGCCAGCCCGCACCCTTACGAGCTCATACCGAGCCTGCCTAACTAATCCCTGGTGTTTGGGATTGAAGCAGAGAACCTTGAAGGGTTGCAGAGATTTTGTCGGGGAGCCGGTAAGCCCATTAGCACTCGTGCGAGAAGGCCGTAAAAAGTGAGGAGGAAATTGGAGGAGGAAAGGGGAGGAGGAAAAAAAGAAAAGAGGGGGAATCTTCTGCCACGCTGAAGAAAATTTTGAGCGCCCGCCTTTAAGTCAAACCTAGCCAAGTCGGCTCTATACCTGAAACGCAGCAGCAAGTTGCAGACTCCGAGCCATGTAGCAAAAAAGTTTGTGCTTTCCATTTAAAGGCAAATGTGCTATACTTCCACTATCGCATACTAGTTCTAACTGAGGTGAGGACTCTTGTATTGAACTTGTATCAAAATTATTACTTTTTTGTCGCGGAAGTGTTTGTTTCAATCTAGTGTTTTGGAAGATTTATTTTACTTTCATGCTTTTCATTTGTTTTGCATAGATGGGGCAGACATTGCCATTGCGAAATTCCCACAAGAAGACACTGTCACAGTTGTGCCACGCTTGTGTGGCTAAAATGAAAATAATTTTGTAAGATTGTGTAGTGCAACACTGATTGAGGAAGTTTCTTTGTGTTTAAAGTTATAAAAAAACACCCCAAAGGTCTTTTTTTTTTTCTTCTCTAAAACGATGCAAGTTGTAGCCATAGACATGCAAAAAAAATACCACAACGCAAAAAGATATCTCCCCATGCATGCGCACGGCATAGAGTTATTACAATAAACGCTAGAGGCTCAGCTGGCGCTAGTGTGCTGTTGCAAATTGAAGCAGACAGCATGCAGTCAGAAATTGACTTCCGGTAATGCATTTCTATGGGAAAAAGCGAGTGCATTTTCTCTCTGCGCTCAATTATAAGAGCAAATATCACGAATAATTTATACGTACTAGGCACATTGTAACATTTCTCAGTCACGCAGACGAAATAATTGGTCAGTTACAGCATTTTTATTTGAAATTCGCGGCATTAAAAACGGTGTTAAAACTGCTTCGTACGTGTATTTATGTGCACTGTCGGACACTGTTAGCGCGAACACGGCGTCGACGCTTTCCAGCATGGGGGATATACGTGCCAAAAGAACGAACGACATGTGGAAAACCAAGAGAGACGGCAAGAACTACGCAGTAACACTGGGTAAGTAACTCCTTGTGCTTGCAGACGATCAAAATAAGTTGAAAGTCACGTAATGTAGTCCGATTTACAATAAATAAGTACTGCTTTATTATTTCTGCTCATGAATATGTGCGAAGATGCTTGTTCTGTGTTCAAATCATCAACGCTCCAAATCTTTGCAAATAGAGGGAAGCCAGAGGACAGGTGCGCGATAAAAACTGCCCAACATAGGAGATAATAAGAAAACACACCTTTCGTAGCCCACATACTTTATTCTTTAAGTTTCAAACATTTTTTTTTTTTTTTTTTGTAATTGCTTGTAGAGATGCACGACGGGGTCATTTTCATATAGTGAGAGGACAGGCATATTAGCAATATATAAGCACCAGCGGAATGCTGGCGAACTTTGAACACACTCTACATTCCTTTCGATCGTTATTTTGCTTAGAATCGTCGCTCATTTCTACATACCTGCCATGGAACAGAGGTTTGGGCGTGAAATATAGCGAAGTTTAACATCGTTCAGTGGTAAAGGAAAAATGCTGTAACTAAAGCAATTACACTTTCACAATATTAATAAAGATACATACTACCCGGTACAACTAAAATAACAAAAGTTATTAATGTTGTTTTCCGGCGACGAGACAAAATTCGCGCGTGTTTTCCCATAGGAATACACAGGAAGGCTGGAAAAGCAGACTGCATGATGTCTGCTTCAATTTGCAACCGGAAGTCCCATAGACACTAGCGCCAGCTGAGCCTCTAGCGTTTATTGTAATAACTCTATGGCGCACGGCTTTTTATTTTGAGTTTTTTTCTCTCCCCCTTCTCACCTTCTCGCCTCTTTTTATTTGTGACATAATCGATTATAAAATTTAGAAGCTTTGGAAGAGACATTTCTATAACATTTAATAACGGCATTTGCAAAACAATGTTTTTAACGCAAATACGAACATACTACAGCCCTTCTTTTTGAAATAACGAAAATCGGAGTTCGGAGTGATGTCGCCCCCTAGCTTTCTATCCTCCCTCGAAAAAAACGACGGTGCGGTGGCACTCGGCGCACGTAGCACAGAGGATGATCGGTGAGTCGAGGAATCCGAGGAAGTTCCCTCTTTTAAGTGCCCGACGACCTCTTAGATTTCAAAAAGGAAATGCTCAAACGGTCAAAACAACTGGGTTTGGCATCTGTGTTCCGTAGTTTCGGTTGTGACTCCGCTGGGGCAGCCTTTCACGTAGAACCGGAGCGACACGGCCCCTTACGTCATTCACAAATGTCTACTGTGCATTCTCTTCGACCCATTTAAAAAAGTTCCAGATTTTAGAGTTTGAATTGGTCCAGCTTCAAACTCGAAAGGGAAGCGTCGTCTGCTTGCAGCGACAAGCAACCAGCATGAACGGAGGGGAGCGGTTGTTCACAGGACGCGAGTGAACATGACACTTCAGGGTCACAGCGGTTCCAAGGCGTGAGAGAAACTTGAGTTGCAGGACAACTCTCTCTGACGTCACTGCACTGGCGCAGATCGCGTCGAAACTTCAAATTCAACTTTGGAAAAATTTGTTTTTCTTAACTTCACAAATACTGAGTTCCCAAGTTTCGAATTTTGAGGGCAATGTCCAGGCAAGATTCAATCGTCCCGGATAATAAAAAGAAAAAAAAAGATTTTGACCTGTCAGTGTTCTTTCGGACTACACATACGAATACATTAAATGATAAAACATTGAAGACGGGCGCAAAAACAGGACTTCTTTCAGTGAGCAACGACATAGATTTTACGTTGTTGCTCAATGAAAGAAGTCCTGTTTCCGTCCCCGTCCTCAATGTTTTATCCTTTCATGTATTCATATCTATTCACCAACACGCTCGTTTTCAAGTATTACTTAAACTACAGTTCCTAGTAGGGGTGTGCGAATATTTGAGTTTCGAATTCGAATCGAAAAGTTATTACTCGAATAATTTGATTCCACTTTCGAATTCCTAGTATTCGTAATTACGAATAATTCGACCCGACGAATATCGACAATGCGGTCAATATTGTGACGTGCTTAAGGTAACTAGAACTCACCTTAATATTCCTCCAGCAGGCCTTCTGTAACATCTTTATCGACACCTTGATTAAAAAATATAGTGTCATGAACTTGATTGTGTGAACGCGGAAGCACGTGTCCATGCGCTCTCGCTAACCAATATCACGCTTTGCTCAAATCTTTATCCTAAAGATAAAGATCTCTATTTGCTATTTTCGCCACTGATGGGCACATACTTTGGGCGCATTGAAAGCACGCAAAGTTCCTCTGTTGCTACCGATCTCCTGGGTACACAACTATCAATTCTGTGACGGCCGCTACAGCCGCCATGTAAAACTGCCACATTGTGACGGACGGCGATGACCATGGGGCTGTCGCTAACACGCTTGTTCAAAGGTAAAAAAATATACTATATATATTTTCGTCGCTTTAAGTCAACCCTCGCGTAATGTTTAAAAAATAGCAAAATTCTTAATTCCTATGCAATTCGACGGCACTTTAGCTACTTTAGCTGTCGCGGTGCTGAAGCCTCCGCTATCTCAGGAGGGGCGCCGCCATCATTTAAAAAGAAAAGAAGCAGAAGCAGCGTGGAGTTGAGAGAAAGAACATGAAAAAAAGCAGAAGAACAACGGAGGCAAGCGGAGAAAGAAAAGCTCCGTAGCTTTTCAGCTCCGTTGGCTCCGTGACTCCGTCTTCAGCCATTCGGCCAGTACGGCAGTCGCCGTTTTTGGCGGCTGCCGTACTACGCCTTTTTTAAGACGTCCAAACGCTAAAGATGTCATACTTGTCTCTTTAGAGTCATTATATTGGCTCTGGCTGAAGTACCTCACGCCCTTTCACACTTCGATTCATGCTAGGATTCCGTTAATTCGCTATGTTATGGCGATGGAGCGCATTCAATACGTCTGCCTCGAAACCACCGTAGCTCGGCGGCTTGACATCAACGCGTCGCTGATTCGCGGATGGCGGGGTCGGTGAGAAATGACACGGAAAGGCTCCGGAGCCCTCGTTGTGGCGTGGTATGACTGTATCGCCTCCCGAATGGGATTGCGCTCAATCTCAACCGGGTTCGACGGTACGAAAGATACCTTCATTCTTAGGCAATCACGTAGACATTTAGGTTCGTTTTCGCGAAATTTATTTGTTTCGGCATCGAAGCCCTCAAAGTATATGGCCTGCAACGCGCCTGGACAACAGTAGCGACCTTCACACTGCGCCAGAAATACTGTCGCAGGCATGTTCCATGCCGAGTCACCTGAAATTTCGTCGAAATGAAACCATCAGCGAAAGTGATTGCCCGAAAATACCGAGCTCCTCCAGTGAAGGCGATGAGCAGTAAACCCATTTCCGAATAGATTAATTCCTTGAATAAAGATGCCATTTCTCTTTTAGTTCGTCTCGCAATACATTCATTTTTTTTTTCGCGTGACGGGTGAGCAAACAGGAGGCATGGTTGAAACTGGTTGAAACACTATCATCATCAGCCTCCTAAGCCTACACAATTTCCCGAGTTGATGCACACACGCACACGCAAGCACTCTTGCTACTTCTTCCGCCGTCCACAGAAGCCATATTCTTCTCCCGTCAAGCGCGCACATGTTGTTCTCCGCAACATGAATGGCCGCGGTGAAAAAAAGAAGTCTCATATGGAATTTTTTTGACAAAGTATCTCCAAGCTCCGCTGCTTGCAAGAAATGCGGTTTGACTTTGAAGACACCATCAAGCACAAGCCCGCTCGTGAACCATCTGAAGGCCAAGCATCACGTGCAATACAATGAAGTTCAACAGTCATTCAAGTAGAGGAAGCAAGATCCAAGGCAGTCAACCTTACTGGCTTCAAAGAAAAGGGAAAGTTAAGCTGTCAGAGAGTGCAAGAAAGCAAACGACAACATTCATCGCGCGTATGATCGCTGTGGACCTTCAACCGTACGAGTTTGTCGAGAACAAAGGATTTCAAGACTTCATTCATTATCTTCAGCCCCAGTACAAGGTCCCACGCAGGACTATCTTTTCTAGGACAGTGATCCCCGAACTGTATCAAAATACAGACGCTCAAGGCAGAGATCTCGTTGGACATTGCAGCTGCACTGGAGTCGATCACATTCACTAACAAACAAATTTGGGAGGATTAATTTGGACCACCTGGGGATCTTTTGACGTGCAACCGAAAGCTCGGTTACACGGCGCCTCCTCCGCAATAAGCCTCCATCAGATCACATTCACTACAAACATGTGGACTTCTAGGGCCAATGAAGGTTACATTTCTCTGACATGTCACTACATGACGCAGGATTTCACAGTCAAAGCCTTCACTCTGGCGTGCGCTCATCTGCCAGAAAACCACACTGCAGTCAACATTCAGAGCTGTTTGACTGAAATCATCAAGGATTGGTCTCTTGACCTCAGCAGCATGCCCACACATGTGGTCATAGACAATGGCCGGAATATCCGTGCAGCCGTGCATCAAATGGAATGAATTTCACTGTAGTGCTTGGGACATACATTTCAACTTGCAACAAAGATGCAAAAGAAGAAACCCCTGCAATGTCACTGCTTTGCAACAAGGCACGAGCAATAGTGGGGCAATACAAACACAGCGCTCAGGCGACCCTACGACTTAAGGACTGCCAGAAGCGCATGGAGCTTCCGAGTACAAGTCTTATTCAAGACGTCGAAATGCGTTGGAACAGTGAGCACGCAATGTTGAGTCGGTTGGTACAGCTGAAAAATGCTGTCTTCCATGAAATGGCAACGTCGGAACCCAGCATCAGCTGCCTTTCAGCAAGTGAATGGAGTGTTGCAGAGAGCCTGGTGCAAGTCCTGCAGCCTGCTGCAGATGCAACTGCAGACCTCAGTGGACAGAGGTATGGAAAACACTGTCGTCGGTGGTGCTATTTATTTATGGTTCAGAACAAATCCTGAAGAGGCACTCCATGATTGAGAACGAAGCAGCAGTGTTTGCCAAGAACCTGCTAAAAAGTTTGAAGCCCCGGTTCCCTCTCTTCAAGGAGCAAAAAGAATTGATGCTCGCCACTCTGTGTGATCCAAGATTTAAGGCCATTTTCTGCACAAGTTTGTTCAACCATACACAAGCTGTTGAGCTGCTGGCAGCAGAAATCGCTGATTGGTGTGCTCGCATAAACTCTCCCTCACAGCAGTTTCAGAGGCAGAAACTTCACTCTTAGACATCGACCAGTCATGACTGCAGTAGAGAACGCCTGGAAACAATCTGGGAGACTGTTCAACTGCTGGCACTACAAAAGAACAATCACAGTAACCAAGGACCCTACAGTGAAGAGGTTCAAAGGTACTTTAATGAGCCATTGGTCCCCAGGAAGGATGACCCTTTAGAGTACTGGAAAACACAAGGAACTGCGCTCTACCCGGGCATCGCAAAAATCACTTTGCGATAACTTCCCATCCCTGCGGCTGAGGTGCCCAGCGAACGAATGTTCTCTACTGCTGGAAACACAGTCACATCGCATCGAGAGCACCAGGTCACGTGGAGCAGATAGTGTTTCTGCATGATAATTTGCGGTTCTGTTAATAGCAGGTGTTTTCAGTGCATTTCAGGACACAAGTTTCTCATTGTGTAACAGGGTGTGTGTTCCTTTGAATATAAAAATAAAACTTTTGGTGTTCCACATTCGATTCGATATTCGACCTTTTTAGCTACTATTCGGCACGATTCGATTCAATTCAATTTAAACTGAAAATTTCACTATTCTCACACCCCTAGTTCTTACGTTCCTTTGATGAAGCACAGCGAAAACTTCCGTTAGCGGAACAGTCATCCGATCTAAGCTAAAAAGTAATGGTGTTGTTGTTAATTTCATAGGTATTCGGACAACAAGCAAACAATACTTTTGATCAGCTTTGTAAACCAAGAACACAAAGAGCAACTCATTCATTTATTCTTTTTCTTTTACTCAAATCATTTTACCCTTCCGAACTAATTTTTGTTTTGCTTGCCTTTTTACATTTTCTGTGCTGAAAGTGTAATGGGTATAAATAGAGCTTTATGAAGGCAGTGCAACACTGGGTAGCATGAATTGCAAGGGAAAGATGGGCACGTTATTTCAATGATGTGCTATAGTGTGTGCCACTTTATGGAAGCATCTCTCCATTTAGTGGTATGCTTGGCATACTACTGGTATGAATGCCAACAATGCCACGAACAATGCATATCTCACGACTTATTTTTTTTATCACCTGAGAAAATTTTAGTCGGGCGTTTCAGCAGGCCCCATTTTTTGGCCATTTTTTTATTTATTTAACGATGTTATTAAGAATAATACCAAAGTTGAGCAATAGTGAGTGCAGAGACAGCCTGAAGAAGAGGACAAGTAGGCCTTGAAACGTTGGGTTTCTTGCATCCAGCACTTGGTTGGATGTCTGCTCTTTACTGTTTGTCCCCCCCAATCAGAGGTTCCTCTCAAATGTTCACATTCAAGATATAGCTTCCCTTTTTATTGGCATGTGCCCTGACAAACTAACAGCTGTTGCAGATAACTGCACCTCCCTTAAAAGCATGAAGATATTTTAACTGCGTAAAAATAAGAAAAAGAGGTATTTTTCAGGCTTAGAAACAAAAATAATACATTCCTATTTTTGAATAACCAAAACATTGAATTCATATTGGAAATGAGAGCATTGGGTGTTATTTTTTGGGTGAATCTTATATGGGATCACTGCATAAGCGACATTGACATTGAGTATAGATCTTTCCTAACTTTTCAGAGATTTTTGGACTGCAAGTAATGGCTCCACATTTATCTTTTGCCAGGGTTTGAAAAGCATGTCCTCCGGATGCTCCACATCGTCAGTTTGAAGCAGACGCAGCACTGTACTCACTTGGATCTGCTTTTATCACAAAGAAATCAACAGGCTCAGGGTTTTGAAAGGGATGTAATCTAAGGACCACTTGAGAATGTAGACGAGTTTGTCAAATTGATGCGAAGCTCGCTGCTTCATCACTCTCAAAGAATGTCTGGCGAGTGCTTGCGTTTCATTCACAGTATATAATATTGGTAGTCTCTTCTTACCACCCTTCACCCTGTCTCATTAGTTTCCTGCCAGAAAAGCTCCACAAACAATCTAACCCTATTTTTTTTATTTCTTAATTTGGGAAGTGTAAAATAATAAGCGGCATGCTGAACTAGGTTCAAGTTGTACCGATCATATATCGGGCCATAAATATACCTTATTTATTTTAATTGAAAATGTCTATTCTATGACCAGGCTTAGCACACACACCCGATAATTGTTATTAAAGGAACATCTCAATGAAAAATGGTGAAACCTCAATTTGACCTCAAAATGTTACAAATCAGTGGCATGACACTGAGCATAATATTTAAATTAGAAGCTGGTGGGGGTTGGAGGACTCGGCTGTGAGGACGTGACAAGGAGGATATGAAAGGGCCTATTCAGTCATAAAGTGGCCGTTGAGAGGCTAAACTTAATGGATCTCACATGCTATGACATTATGCACCGTAAGTATAGGGTGTAGCATTTTGCCTTTCCATGTCTAGCTGTTCGGACAGTGGCCAAATAAGTACTTCATTTACCATGGTTATAGTTTGTAGCTGCTGTCTCATAGCCACAAGCTCTTAAGTGAAACCTGTTTAGAACGTGTTAGGAGAGGCACGCAGTTGCATGCGTCGCCACAAGATGGCGCCACGGCGGCATCGAGAGGACGCCTTCCGCGAGACTCGAGAGATGGCGCGCAGGATGCGCGGTTGTGGGGGGGGAGATCAGCGGACGGAGAGGGAGCGGAGGAGGGACGCAAGACGGCGAGCGGAGCGCGCGGTGCAGCGCGAGTGCTCGGGAATAAAGGAGTTCCGGTTATGAGAGTGCCTTTGTTCTGAAACCGTAAGCGAGCTAGCGTGGAAGCTCGCTGGGCCCTGACAAACGACCCCATGTACAGCAAATTATTGTCGATATCGAACTCACGGAAAATTGAAATAAAAATGCATGTAAAATGTACTTTTTGTAACAAACAACATATTGGCTATATCGAACTTCCCCCCCCTCTGGAAGGCTTCTAAAAACGTGCAAACAATCGTCCTCTAGCCTGTCCCTCCCCCCAAAAAAAATCTAGGAAAGAAAGAAAATTCCAAAAGCTCAAGGTGCGAGCAAAATCGACAAAGAGAAGCGATTCAGAAGGGGAGAAAGCTAAAAAAAACACTGCAAGCACACAAAAAAAAAACTTCATCCCAAAGCGGCCGCCTACAAAGAGAAGTGATTCAGAAGGGGAGATAAGCTAAAAGAACACACTCTGCGCTCATGCAAACAAAAAAAAAATTTCTAGCACTTTGTTACAAAATGGAAGCGAAGAGATGAAAAAGAAAGAGAAGCTCTCACCTTACAACGAATGCATCATGGAATTTTGTTGTAAATGGGTTTTTGCTATATCAAACTACCTGCTATATCGAACAGATCCTAGCGTTTCCTGCTGTTCGTTATAAACGGGTTTGACTGTAATTGTGCATTATGTGTGCATGTCTGTAGCACGAATGAGGATGCTGTTCAACTCTTTCTAGATAACGTTCATTCCTAAGACTTGTTTTTAGAGGTCTAAAACGAGGGGGCTATGGTGGGCAGTGGGACAAACTGCAAGGCTGAAGTAATGGCAGCTAGCTGGCTGCGTCACGCAAAACAGTGTCTCAGAGCCACCAACCCGTTAGCCACCAGGAAGAACCAATCATTTTGGGAACTTTTTTTTTTTTTTTTAAAGTTCTTTAAGTCGGGTTATGTTTACCTTTAAGATGTGTCTACTTAGTGCTGAGATCTCTCCACTAGCCAGAACATTACGGTGGATATGTCAACCCTCTTTTGTAAAAAGTGTGTAAAATAAAAGTTTGTTTTAATGCCCCTCTTATGCGGCTAATCTCTTTACATAATTGCGTCCCCCAATAATAATTTGTCTTCAGCAAGACTGACTGCATTAAGTCCGCTTGCAAGAGAAGACGGGAAAGTTGCAAAATGCTACATTCCAGTCGATGCATTGTGCAACCAATGCAGCATCTCGTGAAGGATCGTAACGCAATTGACCATACACAAAATACATGAGCAAAGTGGTGTATGCATGCTAGCCCAAACAACCTGCTGACTATGCACAGCTGTGGATGGTCTGCAAATTGTTTGGACTAGCACGCCCATACACCAGTTCACACATATATTTCACACACGGCCGATTGCAAGCCTGGTGTGCGTCCTGGTAATGTTCACAGGATGTGCTGGCCAACTCTCTACAGTGTCCAAGCGTCACAGGCTGATAGATCCTCAGGTTGACTGCAGGACATCCCACAGGATCAAACCAGGATGCTTTGAGGATCTTTTATGGACAATCCATAAGAGATCCTCAAGACATCCTGGCTTGATTGTGTAGGATGTCCTGCAGACAACCTGAGGACCTAAAAGCCTGTAACACTTGGTCACTGTGGGATATGGCCAGGACATCCTCCGGATATCATAAGGACAAACACCAGGTTCATAATGGACATCCTGTGGATGTCCCAAGAACATTGTGCTTTGTTCGAGTGCATTGTTGGGAAATAGCGAGAGATATTTCGCTGCCTCTTCAATACTCCACCCGCCGGTCGATGTCAACTTGCGCATGGCAGCAAAACAACTTGTTTTAGAAACTAAGCTAGGGTTGTCAATGGAGTCCAACATGAAATAGCAGACAATCACAATTTCAAACGTTCAACTATAGCAAATTAATGTGCAGCAAACAAGCAATAGCAAAAGAGCTTTAAAGGGCCCTTAAAAAAAAAAACAATTTTTTTTTTGGGGCAGTCTGGTTGGGACACGCGTGTCAAAAAATAAATTTTACGCAAAAACATTTTTTTTAAAGTAATATTGACGGCGCGAGATGCGATTTAGTCGGTAGTCATCTCCTTTGCACTCGTTTTCTCTCTCGGCATTTCGGGCGTGTGGAGGAGAGGTGGATCGGCTTGGCCATCACATAGAGGTGCAGAGAGTATACGATTACGGTTGTAGCGAACCAGTCGAGGTCAGAGTTCGACCAGGTTCGACTTTTCGAACTGATTGTGAAACATTCGACAAAGGTTTGTAGGAAATCGCGTACCGCCGCCAATTCGCCGTTTCCCATGTGGTCTGTCAACAACCCGAGTCCAGCCTGGTTCTTTCACGGGAGCGGGATTCCGCTCCCAGTTTATTGGTACAATAAAACACATTACAAAACACTAAATCTAAACTACAAATACAAGCTACATTACACAAATATTTACAACCGCATGTTAAGCCCAAAGCTAAACACAAAGAAGGACCCCAGGCCTCGTGTCCCGCGATTACCCTAGATCCGGTCGCCACCCACTTGCCTGTGTCTCGGTCTCGTCCGGAGTTCTAAGAGCCCTCTCGCCCCCTAGCCCACCGAGTATATATCTCGATCGATGGGCAAGGAGGTTTCTCCTCGCCCGCCACGGGGGCGCCTGCAGCGCCATCGTGTGGCTAGGAGAGAAAGCGGCACGTCGGAAGCCGAATTCGGGATCCCGATCGACCCCGCGACAACACAACCTACTGATTGTGTCTGAGGCGAGGCAGCTACTTAGCTGCCTCGCAGCCAAACTGGCAGAGTGGTTTGATAGGCACCCTCGTGAATGCACCATGCGCCATATGCTCAACTCGGGTTCGACTCAGGTTCAACTGCTATGCGTATGTGCGACAGGCTGGCCAGTTGGATTCGGATTGGATAGTGATGGCTAAGGGATGAATTAAGGGCAGCACTGCTTGGTTATTTCAGTTAAAACAGTACAACAAATTAAGTTATCAACTTCTTCAGTGATTAGAATTAGTTTCTTTTAATTGCAACTGTTCACAAAGTTAAAATAACCTTTTGCATAAAACTTTGTTTCCCAATTTAGACATGTTTGTATCAAGGTCTGGCCACAATGTCCAGAAAGTCGAACCGGTCGAATCTGGTTAAAAGTTTGAAGGTTTCGTCGAACCGGTTCGACCCAGCCGAACCCCGAAAATTTGACTTAAAAATCCGGTTTGACAAAAGTTTGCGACACCCCTATGCAGACTTTGCAAAAAGAGCGCTCTGGCCACCGCCATTTTGCAAATCGAGCGACCCCTATCCGCCAGAAATTTCTGGCACCCGCCTGAGCTGTGGAAACCCGGTCAGCGTGACTCCCCACCTGCATTGTGCATTCGGAGTTCGCTGGCTTTTCTTGGAAGTTTTTACTTTGTTTGCCTGTTTAGGATGCTTACCCATTGAGTGTTACCTTCCACTGTGAGAACCAGGGAATGCCAGGGCTCTTAGCCTGCTCGGCCTTTGCAGGAAACGAACGAAGAGAGCGAACGTCAAGCAGCCCGCGACGCAGGCAGTTCGACGTTCTTGGAGGATTATTTCCGTCGAGATAATCTCCAAAAAGCCTTCCCGGCTATGTTCCGGGTCTTGGCGAAAAATAGCCGATAGGGTCAGGTCTGGGGTGTGGGGACGGAATAGACACGTTCATTCATTTGCTTTGAAGCTGTGCAAAAAAGCAGCTCTCTTCTAGATGTTCCCCAAAACACGCCGCATTCCGTCCAATCGTCGTGAAGTGACTATTGTCGACACTGTATATTGGATATGCTGTGTTATTTGAGACCTTTCTCAAATCCTGTTAAAATAATGTGGCACAGTGGGGTACGTACAATATATGTTGCTCGATTGATGAGACTGGTTGAATTTCATGTAGTGGGATATATGAACTGCATATCCATGCAGTTCGGCTATCCTCTGTAATCAAATATTTTTGACGGCTACGACCTTTGCAGGTTGACACGGCTGAGTGTACGGTGCTGTAAAAAGATCAACATAATGTGAAACAAACATTCCAGTTGCATTTGTTCTGTCGAGCAAGGACTCACCAAAACAGCTTTCATTTCTTTGTTTTTGTTCCCAAAAATAGTAAAATGCAGTCTTAAAAACTTCCGAGAAATTATATTCGCCATAGAACACAATATAAAAAATAGAACGCGGCGATTCAGCGTCCAGCGTCCGGAAGTGCACCTAAGCAGGCTGCCTGAGCCCACCGACTAGAAAACCCACAGCCCAGCGCAGTCAGGTAACACTGACGCACCATCTCAAAACCAGGGACGCGCACTGTAAATCACTTTGTTTGAGACTGCCGCTGGAAAGGTCTATAATACGACCATCTCGTTGAGGTGGAAAGAGTGTGAGACCATTCCGCCACGTTGTGGACTGCGCGCAGAATTTGAAATCAATCTTGCGCCATCAATACTGCTCTAAAAGAACTTTTTCTGCGCGTAAAACTTCTTTTTTTACACGCGTGCCCCAACCAGACTGTTAAAAAACAAAAACATTTCTCTTTTCAGGGGCCCTTTAAGAAGCTATTAAAGAATGGATAGGGCTGAAAAAGGCAGAGGAAACCAAAAAAGCATGCTCACCTGAGCGCCTTCTTGTATTTTGAGTGTGCTCTGACAAAGTCTTCCTTCCTGAAGTAATGGTTCCCCGACTGCCGAATCTTTTCAGCCACGCACATGATGTTCTCAATCTGCGTGCGTCGGAAACCAACAAAACATCTTCAGGCGGCGTTTTTTGTGCTTACTGATGGATTGTTTAAAAAAGCAAAGCACCGAAGACCCAACCGAGCACCCAACATCTACTTGAATTTTACTCCAGGAATATTATGGCTACAGATCACACGGAAACAATAAAACGACAGAAAATACACGAGGGACAGACACACACAGTTCTTTCAACGAGCAACTACATTTAAATGATGCCCATTACAGTATGATGAACCACTTTGGTCACAGAGAAAATTAAGTCAAGACGAAAATACTAGAAGATACTACAAAAAGATAAAAATAAAGATAGCTGAATTTAACTTCCTGAGAGGGAAGAAGAAGAAGAGACTGGAGGAGATATTTTCTATGACAGCTCCGGCGCTAGGAAATCCATCTCTGATATCGATAACGACATTGAGGGCTCGGAAACATTGTCTGTGGCAGTTTTCATCTTAAATGCTTCGATTATCTCTCGGCCATACTTGTCCTTGTGTGAGCCTAGCACGGTAGTGTTTTCATAGCTATACTCTGTTTCACCTTGTGTCGTACCGCAGGAAAGGCTACAAGCGCAAGCTCCTTGCTCTAGGGCACATCTCGGCGGCACAAGCTCTCGTACACCAAGGGCAGCTGTCAACGCTATGAGCTCGCGCTTCTAGCCTTCGCTGCGGTACAACATAAGGTGAAACGGAGTGTAGGAGAGCAATCTTGGTAGGTGCGGGCATGGACAACAATCGGATAGTAGGAGTCGGATGACGCCTTGTTGACTTCGAGAAAGTGTTCCCTAAGGCGAACGTTCAGGCATCGTCCCGTCTGGCCGATGTATTGGCTGCCACAACCGAGCGGAATAGAATAAATTGGCTTCTCTTGGCATTAGACGTATTTGTTGAAGTGTTTGATGGTGCATTCTGGTGGACGACTTTCGTTATTTACCCTTTGGCACATTTGTTTTAGCTTCATCCGACATGTGAATACCACCTTTGTGTCGAAGCGGGCAGTGAGACTCTTCAGGCGATGGGCAGTATTATGCACATATGGAATACAAGCCGGGCGTGTGTGGCTGTGTCCTTTGTTGTTAAATGATCGACGGTTGGGGCCTGTAATGAGATGCTGAAGGCTACTATGGAGTAGGTCTGCTGGATACCCGGCTTGGAGAAGGCGGTCATGCTGACGTTGGAGGCCTGCTGACGATGAGATCCAACGCGCTCTGCTATGTGTGCATATTATGGCTACAGAGACCCTTTGCAAAACTTAGTCTGGCAAACTCAATCACCGTTGTCATCCGAGTGTACGGACTCCCAGCTGATCCATACAAATAGTGGTTTTCTCATGGCTCACAGATAGGGTTCCGGTTTTTCAAATACATCCGAAAAACTCCACGAAACAGCTGCCCGTAAATTTTTCGTCACTTCGAATTTATCCAATAAACTCAGGATTTCAATGTGCCAATGCCAAGAAAAAAAGGAAAAATAAAAAAAAAATATGCTATGTTAAGTTTGGTTAGTGGAGAAAAAGCCATCGCAGTTTTCTTTCACATCTGTGACCATTGACAAAAAGGTTCTTATTGCCTATCTCATCAAGGCTCATCCAGAACAGGTCATTGTACTGTTGGGTCATGACAAAGGCCACCGTTCTGGTTTCCAGTTTGGGCCACGCTATTTGTGCTTCTTAGAGTTCTGTTTTTGTAACACTGAAAGGTATGAACCAGAGAGATTTCATAGGAGGGAGAGAGGGGATGGGCAGTTGAAGCAGGATCCGGACATTTCGGTGCAGGACGTTTCGGAGTAGGACTTCTTGGTGTGGCCTTTTCCGTGCGCAGACGTTTCGGTGCACAGACATTTCGATGCACGGATGTTTCGGTGCAGGGACATTTCGGTGTGAATGCGATATATGTTTGGAAATAAATAGTCGAACCTTTCATGCATCAAAATATTAAAGTTTACAAAAATATGAAGAGACCCTTGTAAACTTTAATATTTTTATGCATAAAAGGTACAAGATGTATTGAAAGAAATTGCAGATTTGTCTTAATTTAGCTGTCTTCTTTTGGCCATTAATTCATTGTGTCTTCGATTCAACAATGATATATTTGGCCATTTTAATGTGCGGAAAGATATCTGAGTGCAGTTGTGAAGGCAGTCATTGTGACAGGCTAAACAATCTATCCATTTTACAAAAACTGCAACGTGTTTTCTTAGTGACAGCCACTGATGCAATCAAAGGGTAGAATAAGGGTCGGTATAGCCTTAGTTATGTGAGGTAAAACGACAGGATAACAGTCACCACATATATACTGCAACAGAGTGCCAAGTGGGGACAAGTAAGCCGAGTATGATTTCTTGGCCATTCAATTAATAAACATAAATAAAAGAATCTTATTTGTAAAGGCAATACTGCCTTCCATATCGAGAGGCCACACAAATATTGAATGGAGATGCAAGAATAAACAGTATAAACAATCAAATATCCGACGTATGTTCAGAGACAATCAAAGATATCCACAATATAAAACGAAAAGCAGTGTTGGGAATGAAACTTGATCAAATGGAAACTTGGGTGAGTTGGTGATTCATATCCTAAGGTTAACAGCGCAAGATCAATCACACACACCGACACAGAAAAGGACAAACACCATTCTTCCTTCCATTAGCTTCCCTTATCAGAGAGATAATGGAAGCTCAAAAAATAGCACTTCATGCTGACAAGTGTGTTAGTAGTCCGTCCATAACACTGTCTCAAAAAGAGCTCGAATTTTTATTCTGATAATTGCGGTGAGGAGTGAGAAGCATATTTAGAAGTGTTTCCCGTATTCGTGCTAATGTGCTGGTCAGGGGGATTGGAGGAGCCAACCTTAAATGACGAGAACGAAGAAGTAACAGAATACAAAACGAGTTGTAAGTCAGTGCATGTGTTTGTCCTTTTGTGTGTCAGTGCGTGTGGTTGATCTTGCACTGCTAACCTCAGGATAAGCGTTGAGAAGTACTTTAAGTACATTGTGCTTAAAGTGCTCCTTAAAGTAGGTTTACAAAACTTGTACTTTACTTGAAGTACATGTACTTATACTTTACTTAACCCTTTGGGGCCATCTGTCAGGTATCTCCCGACAAATAAATATCCCTGTTCTGGAGAAGAGTTGGGGCTCCCCCAACAGGCCCATTTCTCCTTCGCAGTCAAGCGTTGAAGCGTCGGACGCTTCCCGATAATTTCAACCTGCGCCATCTCTTGTCGGGTATGCGCAGTGGCGCACCGATGAGGGGGGTTTTGTTTTCTTTTCAGAAAACAAAACCACCCACATTTCTAATTTTGTTTACTTTTCAGCTTACAATGTTTTAATTTTGGGGGATTTCATTTCATTTTATTTATTGGCCTCAAAAGCATCTATTGATGCATTGCAGGAGGGGGGAATGACAAGAATGGGCGAGAAGTCGTGACTTATACATATATGAGAAACTTTGATAAAAACAAACTTATTGACCATGGCAAAAAAACAAACGACAAAGTGTACAAAAGAGGAAAATGTGCAATAAATTGCACACCCATTGTGGAACTCGAACAGTAGAAACACTGAAGTTAACAATAATACAAAAACCGTCATGGAACAGCAGGTAAACGAAACAACTCTTCGCAACTCTGTTTCAACATTATCGGGTCAGATAAAACCACAACATCACTGGGGAGACTATTCCGTTCCTTTATGGCTAAAGGGAGTGGTGAAAACATGAACAGGTTAGTAAGGGATTTGATCGGTTCAATTTCAAAAGAGTGATCAAGTCTACCAGATGTGAACCGTGCCGGTGAGCAGAGAAATGTTTTGAATAATGATCCGTCGTAATATATTTGATGAAAAATAGCAATTTTTCGCCGAATCTCTAAAAGGCCTAAGCCCAAGCTTCTCTTTAGGTCTGCGACACTTGTGAAGGTCGTGACAAATGAATCGCGCAGCTTTATTCTGCAGAGCTTCTAGCTTTAAAACGTTTTGGTGAGGACTCCACATAATACTGGCATATTCTAGTTTGGAAAGGGTGATTGGCTTATAACCTTCGTTGTTTGTGGAGCAGAATAAATGTTGCGCTTTAAGAAACCGAGCTTCTTAGATGCATTTGCAATTGTGCTCTCTATGTGCGTTTTCCAGGACAAGTTGCTGGTAAAATGAACCCCTAAGTACATATAGGGTGGTGCATTTTCAATAACCTCATTTAAAAATGAATATTAAAAAGATGACAATGTTTTTTTGTTTGTAGCTGTTAATACGCGGAATTTACTAGAATTTATTTTCATTTGCCAGGTAACACACCACTCGCTGATTATGTTCAGGTCGTTTTGGAGAACTAAGTGATCGGCTGGGGACGATATTTTTTGATAGATAGCACAATCATCAGCAAAGGGCCTAATTGTTGACGTAAAACTTTTTGGGAGGTCAATATAGACTAAAAAAAGTAAGGGTCCGAGAACGCTTCCTTGGGGCACTCCAGAGATTACAGGCACCTGAGAAGAAATACTATTGTCAACCATCACTGATTGGGGTTCTGTTGGTAAGAAAATCCGATATCCAGTCAACTACCAAGGGGTCAATTTGAAGGTGACGAAGCTTTGAAATTAAACGTGCATGAGGTACTGTATCAAAAGCTTTTGCAAAATTGATTAATGTAATATCAGTTTGCGCTCCAGCATGGGTGTTTAAGTGTAAATCATGTACAAATTCGAAAAACTGAGTGTTACGTGAGTTGTTTTTCATGAAACATATCTAGCATTAACTGGGATTTAAACATGTCCAGCACTGATCTGAGTGCCGGATGTGAACAGGAATTACTTGATTTCATGAATGTTAAGGAAATGTTTGTAATTTTTATAGCAGTCTATATTTTGCAAAACAAAATATAGACTGCTTAAAGTCTATATTTTGTGCCTTAAAGCAAACCAGATTTATTACTTTAAACTTATGCAGACAATATACAAAGAAAAACTCTATCAAATGGATGAAGTGCCATCGCAACCTTATCTTCTTAGAAACGCCAAACACAAGACTCCTAAGGTGAGGACAAATTATGAAAAACAAAAACTAAATTATCAGGCTCCTACATTACTAAACATTTTGAAGGGCGCACTGATTTTACAGTATCATTTAAAGGGGCCCTGCAACAACTTTTTGACTGGTTTTTAATTTGCACCGAACCGGAGCGCACTTAACGTAGTAACTTAAAGAAACTTTTCTTTTATCAAATTTCGCTTTATTTTAAAAGTTATAGGCAAATTAGAATTACAAAAACAAGCAAAAAATAACCTCCTTAATGACGTCGTAGGTCCTGGCTTGAGTGGCCTTGAACTAGAGGAGGAGTAGTGAGCTCATCGAGCGCACACGGCTGCCGCACTCCGTGTCGACGACTCGAGAGGGCGCCACTAAAGCACGTGTTGGATAGGCTGTATGAAGCGGGCGGCCAGGGCAGCTCGCATTGCATTTGCAGCGCGACTAAACACTAATTCGGCATAACATTTCATTGGCCACAAACGACAGCAAACACGGGGTAAAGATAAGTTCAGAACGGGAGCCACTTCACGCTGACGCACCGCCAAATGGCCTAATCGCCAGCAGGGCCCGCGTCGAAGGCCTTCGAAATGCTCGGAACCGGTCGGATTCTTGAGCCGGTATACGATCACAGCGCCGCCACGTACATCCGGGACCTTTCTACGCTCCTTGTTTGTCGTAGCCTCCTCCCACTAGCCTTTTCTAGTATGCGCCGTTTTTTTCCGCCGCTTGGTGGCGGGTATGTCGACGGGTCATTTCTCGTTTCTGTACTTTCTAAACTGCATTTGTTTCTTTTCTGATCTAAAATAGTGAACAAAAACTACTTTCATACATAATTGAAACGGTTCGCGACACTTATATTTTGTATCTCGACTAAAAAAAAGCTCTTAGCGGCTTTGACCAGTGGCAAGCCCAGGACCAAAGACGTCACATTTTGCGTGCTTTCGGTACCGCGGGTCGCCCTCGTCGGTGGAGGAGCTTTCCGCGTCGTCCGGTTAAAATATGATGCACTGATATTTAGTTACTCTCTCCGTGCCCGCTGGCTTGCCCGAACCCCAAGAGACGTGGAAACCGCAAAAAAGGTAGACGCTTAAATATGATTGCAGGGCCCCTTTAATAAATATAAAAGTAACATCAGCCACAGCCCTGTACACAACGATATATATTACGCATAGTAGAAATTGTTTTGTTTTTGCGCAGACCAGTGCTGCAATGACGAATGTGTTTGTTACATGGCTGTAACCTTTTGTGGACATATCTTTTGTGATTTTTTTTGCTCCTTTGATCATTTTGTGATTATACGTCAGTGATTACGAATCAATGTCGTATGAATGATAGTAATCTTTGTGTGGCATTATCTAGCTAGGTTTCGAATTTCAAAACGTTTCTTGAATTATTTTCTTATTTCTTGTAATACTGTATATTATTTATATTTGTAAAATAATTTCTACAATTTTGTGTAACAAGTGTGCAAGTTTGTAGCTATATAGATATATGTATTTTGTTCACTTTCTTTACGTATATGGCAACTAATGCGATTGTTGTGCTATAATGAACTGTGGGGGTAGAGGCCCAGTCAGGCAGAAATGCCTTTTGTCCCTGCCTCCCTACCGGGCCTGGCCCGTGAGAAACCAAATAAACTTCAAACTTCAAAAACTTCAAACTTCATCAAATTAGCCGCGTCTAAATGTTGCCAGTAATGTCCTTCATTTGTGCATGACAAACGTCAGAGAGGCCTCTAAAGGCGCTGTTACCTCGTTGAGAAGTGGTTTCCTCCTTTTCTAGTAACGGTCTCCATTCCCCTGACTCTAAGCTCAAACAAGCAGACTCTGGTGTTTGATTATGCTCGCGCTAACTCCTTGGGACTGTACATGCATCCGGACGATACTGACTGGGACACTGTCTTGAAATGTGCCGACATTGACTGTGCTGTCTCTTGGCTGACAGATATTGTCAAGTCTGCTTTGGAGCGGTTTACACTGGTAAAGGAGAGCATCCGAGGTCCCTGCTGGTTCTCACCTCATCTCCGGCTATCACGAGAGATTCTCTGGCTCGGACAAATGCCGCTCTATATTCGAGGAGCATCACTCTAAGGTGAAGCGATCGACTAAAAGAGACAAACGCCTATTGCGCAATTGCATCGAGTCTCACCTCAGGCGGCGTCCCGACCAACTTTGGGGATATCTTAGCTACACTAGGCTATCCAGCGCAACTGAGGCTAGCACTCCGAAGACTCTGACCGGTCACGTCTCCGACTCTTCGGGTGTCTGCAAACTATTTGCTAAACACTTTTCGTCCATAGTAAACCCCAATGTTCCCCAGTTTAAAGACGCAACCCCTTGTCCCAATATTCTCCTTCTTATGTCAATTCCTGTATTGACAATTCATAAAAGCCAAGTGAGGCGAGCCATAAAAGAACTTGCCCCAAAAAAGTTGCACGGGGAAGATGGAATTTCTGGCTTCCCTGTTAAAGGATGTTCTGTAATCTTGGCTCCTGTACTGCAGTAGATTTTTAATGTGTCGTTAAAGACGAGTACATTTTCATTGGCGTGGAAAAATGCTCTAGTTGTACCAGTGCACAAATCTGGGAGCTCTTTGTGCGTCAATAATTATAGACCAATTGCTCCGCTTTCTGCTCTCTCCAACTTTTTTGAGAAAGTTGTTTTTAAGCATCTGAGTTTCTATTTAAGACCAATGTGCTCAGTCCAAATAAACATGTTTTTTGTCGTCGACGATCTTTTGAGACTAACCCTGTAACCTTTTTGGAGTCTGCAAAGCCTATACAGTCAAACTCGTTTATAACAAACAGCAGGGAATGCTACGATCAGTTCGATATAGCAAGTAGTTCAATATAGCAAAAAAGCATTTACAACGAACTTCCGCAATGAGCTCGTTGTAAGGCGAGAGCTTTTCTTTCTTTCTCATCTCTTAACTTCCGCCTTGTAACAACGCCCTAAAAAGTTTTTTTTAAATTTTTTTTTGCATGCCTGCGCATTTTGTTTTTTAGGTTATCTCCCTTTCTGAATTGTTTGTCTTCGTGGGCAACCGCTTGGGATGAATTTTTTTTCTGTACGTGCATGCAGAGTGTATTTTTTAGCTTTCTCCCCTTCTGAGTCGCTTCTCTTCGCTCAATTTTGTTCGCCACACAGAGCTTTTGGAATTTTCTTTCTTTCCTACTTCTTTTTTGGGGGACGGGTCAGGCTAGAAGATGATTGTTTTCGCGTTTTTGGAAGCCTTCCTGGGAAAAAAAATTTGATATAGCCAATATGTTGTTCGTTATAACACATACTTTTTACATGCATTTTTATTTAAAATTTCCGTGAGTTCAATATCGACAATAATTCGCTGTATGTGGGTTCGTTCTAAACAAGTTTCACTGTAGCTGGGTCCCGTAACCAGGTTGATGTTATCTATTTTGACTGTTCTAAGGCATTTGACCTCATAGATAACAATCTATCGTTGAAGAAGAAATTGTCCGGTCAGATTTTGTGTTCGAGAAAACAATTTAATATAATTGTTATTGCCTCGAAACGCATCATCCGTGCGATATCTAAATTTAATATGCCCCTCTGCATGAGTAATTGAATTTTAAACTGCTTCAATCGCCTCCTAGCTTAAACGGTGCTTTCGTTGGCAACATTGAAGCTCCGACAAAAAACATAACGCAAGGCGAGCATTTCCGTCTCGTTGTTTCCCTGCGAGTGAATGCCGCAGCGTGCTTCATTTTTGTTGTTGTGCACGACTTGTTTCGTGGATGGGTGAGATTTCTGTTGCGTGGTTGGGTGCCACAGTGCCCTGCAATCCGCGAGACGTGCAGCGACGAGCAAAATGGATCGTCGCCCTGCGAAGGGACCAATGGGTTCCCCGTCAAGATCGAGATCCCGCTTATGAAGCAATCATTTCACGGAAGAGAGCTACGAGCTGAGCTCTAAGCGGACAGAAGGCTCGTAAGCTGGGGTCCGATGCTGTGCCAATGATATTCAGCTACATCCACCCACTCCAGGCCCAAATCAGATCTATCGGCTTGATTATGCAGCGAACCAGAAAACAAACGCTAGGCCATCTTGAAACAATTCCAAATAAAAGATTTAGCACGCGTGTAGCCCGATTCTGTTTGACCTGCGCGTGAAAATGGAGCGTGGCTACAATTCACCAAGCTCGTCCAAGTCGACTGATGATCCAGAAATATGACGTGCCATTTGAACGACTCGCCTTTTGCATTCAATTCGCCGCCATTTTTTCCGAGGGAAGGACCCCCAGCCGCATCACCGATCCAGTGGATCTGCCAATATGTGTGGACCCAGGTGCCGCTTCAGAGGCAAAATCTGCGTCCTTTTTGCAAGAGGATGCAAGAGGATGTCCGAGCAGTGGCCATTGCAATTGTGTATGCGCGAAATGGCATACATTTTCTCACAGCTAACGGCTGTTTTCGAGTAATATCCTGCTAAAAGGCGCAACTTCTTTGCACACGCTGACGCAAGGTTTATTTAATATTGGTAAATCATATATCAAAATAAAAATGACTTGTCTATATGAAGGCTCCCTTGACGTAATGAGCGCAAAACCTTAAGTTGAGCGCAAACCCTTAAGTACTTCTGGTTTCAATAGGACAACCCCTTTAATATGGGTCTTTTTGACTGGTTTGGCAGGTTTGGCAGCTGCTTTAGTAACCGCTCAAATATGGTGTTATTTAGGATGCAAATCATATCCTTATGCATTAAATTCCGAGGTACCACAAGGGTCAAACCTTGGACCTTGGCTTTTTAATAGTTTTATAAATGACCTTGCAACTTGCGCCAGTAACTCAGGGATGCTACAGTTCGCCGCCGACGTGAAAATTTATCATAGTATCCGCCCCCGTCTGCTGACAGCAAACTGTTACATAACTATGTTTATGTGATTCGCCTGTGGTGTTGTACGAACTCGCTGCTTTTAAACTTCACGAAAACTAAGGTGGCCTCTTTCTCCCATAAAGTAAATGTCATTGTTCATCCTTATAAACTGCACGACTCAGACATTTTTGAGATCTCCAGTTGTAGGAGACCTTAGTGGTTTAATTGACTCGTGCCTCAATTTTAATTACCATGTTTCGAAAATTATCAATGATTCCTTATGCATCCTTGGCGTAAATTCATGCATTACCCATAAATTTCGCAGTTACACCCAGATACTGCACCCATTTCAGTCATTAGTTTTATCAAGGTAGAACTTTTCTTCTACCGTGTGGAATTCTCTGGGCGTCAGTCGAACGCTAAGGCTAGAGCACGTACAACGACTATTTGTAAGAATTATCTACGATCGCTACATTGGATAGAGTGTTTTTTATGATTATGCACGTCTCTTTAATACACTTAGTCTTTCGTCACTTTCGGATAGATGAGTAGATTGCGACATGGTTATTTTATATAAACTGCTCAATGCTGTTATTGATCCTCTCCCCCCCCCCCCTGTTATTGAGCAGAATATCACATGTTCCCCAGTGACAAAACCGGTCTATGGTTTCTTTTTACCCTTTTAACTTAGAATCTAGTCCTTCATTGACTCGGATTCAGAGCATGTATGACAAGTGTCTTAACTCTGACGTGGACCTTTTCGCTACCCTTGTATGTATTAAAAAAGTGTAAAACTAAGGGTCACTTTGTAGCGTGAAAATATTTTAGTCCGATTGTCTTTCATTTGGTGCACGTTTAATCCTCCTAAGGCCTCTGTTTGGGTCACACAAAAACATGGATCGATTGATTGATCCCAGGCACAGGGAGCGATGTCAGGTGATGAAAGGGAGCTGATTGTACTGCCAGTTTAGGGGGAGCGTATCTCAGAAACTCATCTGCCCCAAAACGGAAAAAAAGTTTCAAAAGTCTTACATTGGTAAAGTCAAAGTCGCAGTCGTCTGGAAACGGTGGGAAGACGTCCTCAGTGCAGTCCACTTCACAGATCCCAAAATCCTGGCCCGGCAGAATCTCTCCACAGTTTTGGATGACGCAGTCCTAAAAAGGTGGACACCTCGTCACACTCTCTCGAGTTAAACGTCTATGCGAAGAAACAATGAAAATGAGTCATCAAATAAAGATCCGTAATAACTATGAACAAAAGGGATCCCGGATACCTAGATGAGGCGCAGCGGTCTGCTTGGCTCACCTCGACAGGAACGTCCATGTCGGAAGTCCGCACCAGCTCAAGGACTGCGACCACACCCATTCCCTTGATCACCCTCCCGAACACGACGTGCTTGCCGTCCAGGTGGGGAGTGGGTACAGTGACGATGTAGAACTGCGACCCGTTCGTATCGGGCCCACTGTTCGCCATCGCAACCAGGCCCGGCTTGTCGTGCTGCGTGTTAACAATGCAGGTTCTTAAAGATGCCGTCAAAAATACTCGACACACTGTTTGGCACATAGACATGAATCAAACATGGACTTTTGTCATTAAAATGTTTAATTAAAAAATATGACAAACCTACCTTAACTGAAAGGTTTTCATCGGGAAAGACACGACCATAAATGCTTTCACCTCCCGAGCCGTCTCCTTTTGTGAAATCTCCGCCTTGCACCATAAATTTAGGAATAACTGCAAGGTGGAAAAAAGATAAATCCATAAATTCAATGCACCCACAAACAATCAAAAAGGCACCCCATGCCAACTTGCCGGCTTACAGCAAGAGCCATGACAAGCAATCAAAAGATTAAAAAAAATGCAAAATAGAAAAAAAAGTAAAGCGTGGACAAAACCGATTTACTTTTATGGAACTTGCATCCCTTGAAATGCAGAGGCACTTTGCTGCTGGCGCCAAGACCTTTTTCCCCCGTACAAAGACACCTAAAATTCTCCGCAGTCTTCGGATTCAGGTCCTTGAAAAGTTCGATAACAATGCGTCCAACTGGGTCAAAGGAATAAAAATAACAAGTATAAACAAAAAAAATACATAAAAAAAAAAACCGGATCAAAACAGCATTCCCTAGCACAATGCAAGCCAAAAGCATTCGCCTATGTTCGAGTTTGTACGCAACGCTTCAGTTTCCCCGAGTAAATTCCCTAAAACTCTAAAAGTGGGAAATTATAATAATGCAAGTTGATTTTTTTTTTTTTTTTTTTTCTCACGTTGATATAAATTTAAACGTCTTTCCGATAACGCGATTGTAACGTGAAAAGGCGACACCAACACCGGTAGATTCTGTACATAGCACGACACGCGGCCCAAAACAAAGTGCGAAATGCTACATCGTCCGCGCATAGCGAGCTCTCTGTTGTGAAAACATGATCGATGAGCCGGCTGACAGTTGTGTAAACAACGCCGCAAAAAACGCCTTGCAGACACAAAACGCACAGCCTATCACAATGACAAGGGCAGCCAAAGCTACGTTACAGGCTTTGAACGCAAGTAAGCACGATGCCGGAAGGCCTAATGAAATTATCCGACTCTCTGAACTTGGGAAAGATAGGGAAATCCGTGCATTACCGTACTCTTCGCCAATCCTCACGTCGAGGAACACGTGTGGGTTCGGCAACAACGAAGCGTCCGCCATTTTTAAAGACTACGGAAGGCAGACGGTGGTGGTCGGCAGTGGCATCGATGACGCTATTTTCCACGCCTGGCCCGTTGTTTGTTTACTACTGAGCACGTTCATTTGCTCGGTGCTCGCAGCCCTCTAAATTGTCACGTGACTTTTATTTCTAAGAAGAAAGACAATTTATAATAATTATATCTAAATATTTTACTTATTAAACGATACGTTTGGACAATATATATATACTCACCTATTATTACATGTTCGACATTTTCGCCTTCTGGTATCGTTTCCAGATGGCCTAGCTGTTGGTTTCGGTTTCGCTGCAAAATCAAATTGATCGATCCGATTTGGGCGAGGAGTGGATGGACGTAGTTTAATACCGTTGGCACAGCATCACATGCACCTCAGCTTACGAGCCTTCTGTCTGCACCTCCGGCCAAAATTCAAAAGCAAACAAATTACTGGTATCGCTTTAGTGAACACAAAATACGACCCCAGCCAAAATATTACGTCAAGGGGACGCCGCATTCCCAGCTAATGCCGATAATAAAAACGCGATCCGCTGCGAGCAGCCGCTCCTTAGCGGACAGCCAGCGGGTCACCGATCGCTAAAGCAACCTTGGGTCGTGACGTCACGATCGTTCTTTTTTTTCTTTTTTTTTTTTTTCCCCGGTGCGGATATGGGCTTGCCCGTTTCGCGGTCGAGGGGCGTAAAGTGCGTTTCTTTGAGACGCTACCACCGCTACTTCAGCTGGTGCTTGGCGTGTTTAGCCGTTGCTTTTATCTGTAGCCCGTGTAGCTTCGGTATATAGCCTTTTGTTTATTTGCTTGTGAGGACTCCAATTGGCTCAATTTAGTGAGCAACTCGGTGCGCACTCGCGCGCATCGTGGTGTCAGACAGAAGTACTCTTCCTGCGAGGTTCGTCACCAGGTGGCAATGGGAGCTATCATCGTCTAGGGTGCCTAGATGTCTGTCTGTCTCAGGGTGAAGACATCCATTGTTGTCCGGAATGTGCCAGCGCGTGACGCTCTCGCGCACTCGGTGCGTGACTTGGGCGGTAAGATGACGTCTATGCATCAACCAAAGCTACGCGCTCGAGCTGAGTGACACCGGATTGCGCGCACTTCAAAATGCATAAAAAAACGATTGGGCGGAAAAATGGCTGAGATGTCACCACTCAAGCAAAAGCGCGCGTGTGTATGAAGGCACTCTATCATCGTCTTCGATGTCTTCTCTTCAATAAACGACATGTCTGCTGAAAAAAAAAAAAGACCCGTTTAGTAGAAATCGGCACACGACCTTGATGCGGGGATTCAAACTCAAATGCTATTTATCCCATATAAAAAAGGCAAAGATAAAAAGAAGCATTTGTGGGTTGTCGATATACGTCCTGCATTAAATTAGTCAAAAGGATGATTCCAGCCGAACCACATGATAAAAGTATTCAGATCAATAAAGCAGTCATTGTCAAATGCGCAGTGTTGAACATGGAGCACTCACGCTCCGTTGAATGGGGAATGGTAGGCATGTAAACTACAACCACTAACTAGCCCCAATCACAAGCTTTTTTTGTGTGTGTTTCTTGTGTGACTTGAGTGCGGCAAGCCTTTTCTTTGATATTTTCACAAATTAGATCAACCACTAGACGAACTTACGTGGCAAATTACAGTGTCGTCACTTACAAACTCGCTTTTTACGCGACTCATGACAAAAAAACGAATAAACAAACTTATATAATCCAGCACACGCGTGTTCGGACGCCACGGCCCGCGACGAAGAGCCCCAAAGCTTCGTGTGTGGGACTGAACCCCAGCGCGAAAGCGAGAAGCCTAGGTATGAGTACGGACAAGCGCACGCACTGCGAGGGTTCCTTGAGTACTGTACGTCACAGGCAGTGCGGCGTATAGAGCAATGCCACTCCATCCACGGAGCCCCGATGACAATTTAAGCCTAGAGACGAGTACGGACAAGCGCACGCAAGGCACCGGCCGCCGGGTGCAAAAGTTAATCAACGCCTGCCGCGCGCGCGTTCCACCGCTCATACAAACAGCAACAAACGGTATTTTGCCGCAGAAAGTTACTTCCACCGTTTCAGCGAAATAAACGACTACGGTATTGATTTTGGCGTATGCCGTAGCCACTGCAGTCGAAGCGGAGTGGTAGTGAGATCGGCGTCCTACACCGGCACCGAACGAGTTCACTTGCCTGCCAGTCGCTAGCTTTCGGGTATACCGAAAGCAGCTTATCTTTTATCTTTAATTAAACGGCTAGCGCCACAGAGGCAGGTGGGGCAGGTGCCGCTTGGACCGCGTACTCGTTGAACAAGAACGACAGTGACGTCAAATCCGCCTAGCGGCTGATTTCCAGTGTTGCCGGGGCCTCGAGCGGCTAGTTTCGGTTTTGTGGACCGCGAAACCGAATACCGGGAAAAAATTACACCTTGTAATTCAGGGACGCTGACTGCGCTAAAAACGTAGTCATAATCCCGAAATCGAAACTATAGACCGGAGTTGCCCTTTAAAGGGACCATGAAATGACCTTTTTACTTTTTCCAGATAACTTTTACATTAAACCGTCAATATTCACTGAATGCCGAACAGGCATCCGTTTTCGTCTCGGTTTATTAACTTTTACACAAAAAATTATTGAAAAATCGACTTTTTCATTCTCTCCAACTGACCGCAAAAGAAGCCGTGACGTAGACCGTTTCCGGAACCGGAAGTTCTCTCGGCAGTAGGAGAATGGGAGTGTTAGCGGCAACGAGTTGGGGTGCGCCGGTAGGTTTTACTGCGCTGATGTCACCGACGTATTTCCTGAATCGGCGCCTCTCATCGCCGCATCGCAGCTGAGCGAAATTCAATGAGATATGTTGCGCTACAGCGACAGCATGGGACTAGTCCCATACGCCGGTATGCCTGTTGGGAAGTGCAGCGAGTCTTGTCACCACCCCGTCATTGTTGGCAGAAGGGCCGGCCCGTGTCAGTCGTTTGCAAAGCGACGTAGATGGCGTTTTTCGCGGCCTCGGAGATGCAGGAGCGAGCCGACGTTAAAAAAGATACGTTTGAACTACGAGTGTCAGCAAGAGCCACGTAAATACCTGCTTACACTCGGAGCGGACGCGCGCGCTTGATGGAAGTCTTGTATTCGCGCTGTTGGTAAGCGCTTCGGGACCGTTCTTTTACGATTGCAACTCGATACTGACGCGACACTCGGCAAAGAAAGGTTGGACCGGGGTCGACAGTGACGTGCAGTCTGTCAGAATAAAAATGGCATACCAATAACAAAGTGTACATACCGTGTTACGAAGGCAATCCATACGGCGTTTATTTCAGCTCTATATCACACAAAACAAGAAGATAGAATCGACGAGAGTCCCTTTTCGACGAGTGTTCGTCAACACTGCCTCGGAAAACAAGGGGAAGAGATTGACCTCCTCACCTCTTAATCTAGAATTGAGGTCAGTGATCAAACTATAATACGGGAAGGGTCCACAAGGGTCGCGCGGGCATATTCCATTTAGCACGCCAGCCGGTCGTAGGCAGACGGTCTTGCGACGAAGCAACGCAGCGCCGAGTCGGAATGCCTGCTAGGCCTATACGCTTCGTCGGAGTCGGTGAATCCAGCGTTCTTGTTCGTCGTGGTCTGTTTTAAGTACTGTTTTCTTGCTGCTTGAAGTCGGCACGCGCGGGAAGAACACGTAGAAAAATAAACGTTCAGTCAGTCAGAGTTTTGAGAGGAAGGAAAACAAAGAAAATAAATGTTCGTCGGTCGCCGTCACCCAAGTAACTGGCGGCCCTGCCCTACTGCGCACGCGCAGTAGTTGCTTCGTTTACCACACGATAGATGGCGCTTGGCTCTCAGCATTATCAAATTTGGCAATTTTCGCCACACATCTCTAATTATGCTACAAAATGTGGATCTGAATATTATTTAACAAAACTTTTAGGAAACATTCGCCGGCTATTTATTGTTTACGATCGCGGTGCTGGTGAGGTAGGCTCTTACCCAATAGGCGATGTGGATTCGGCTGACGTGCACCGATTCTGCGTATGCATCGTAGTGAACAGGCGAAGGAAGGAAGGCGCAAAAGAGTCCAGTTTTCTTTTAAAAGTTCTATAGCAAATAATTTTTTTGGGCTCCCTATTTTTGTGTTTTTGTGTTTCTTTTCACACCTTTTACGACGTGCGGTGGATGAAACTCGATTTTAAAATCATTTCATGGTCCCTTTAAAGCTCAGCTCGAAGCTCTCTTCTGTGAGATGATTGCTGCATAAGCGGGATCTCGATCTTGACGGGAACCCCTGCAGTTACTAGAACCCTGCGCGGATAACAGTTTGATTATCCACATCTGATTAGCATCCGCAGGCTTTGTATCTGCATCCGAACCGCATCCGCAAACTTTTTACATTATCGTATCTGTATCCGATCCGCATCTGCCATAGAGATCATACATACTAACTCTAGAGCAAAAGGTCCGCCATTTTCCCATACATTCTGGCTGCCGCAAGCGGCGGATCATGCAGGCAGACCCTCGGGGTCCCAAACACGGTTACATCATCAGAGCAGTTTCGTGAACTTCAACAATTCACGAACTTACCGGTGGAAAGATATTCACGTTCCTTTCGAAGCTTTCTTTTTGAAAAGCGCGCAGATGTACGGCCTCGCGTTAACGCTAAACTAAACCATATTAGCCCCGAGAGCGAACACAAGCGTCGCTGCGGTCGCCGCGCCCTGATTGGGTGAGGTGTACCGTGACGTCAGGGGGAGGACTCCGCTCCGCGATCTCGCATCGGCTTGCTTCCCAGCGCCGGTTTCCTGGTTTGGTGTTGTGTGCTGCAAGCTCTTCGAGGAGCTGGACTTCGTTTACCCGGTGTACAAGACGTTGCGTTAGGCCGATATTGACGTGCTTCCGTACATTTTATAAACCTGTTTGTCCCCTTTACCTTTAAAATTGGGTTACGAATCCCGAAAGCTATCGGAGGAGGCAATTTCGCCGATGAACCTCCCCGTCCGTCCACGCGACACAAGGCAATCTTGCGAGGGGGTAAGGCATTTGAAGTGGCATTTGGCTTTTGGCTTTTGGGTGGTCGGCAAATTAGCTCGCGACCCCGACTTTGCACTGCCACTCTGCATGCGCTGGTTCGCAGATGTTTTAAAGGCCCTGCGTCTGATGATCTTTGAAGTGCTGGTGGAACAGGGCTGTTTTACATAAATGTAGCTTCTTCGTGAATTAATTATATAGTTTATACACGTATGCAGGCATATTTCTTAGAAGATGCACAATTACTGGACATTAGTTTTTATGGTAGCAGCAAAAACGGCCGAGGCCGAATTGCCCCCAGTTAACTGTATGATATATATTCAACTGCCCAAAATATGCACAGCAATAGTGCCGTAATTTGGAATGTTTATACTTTTTCCCAACATTCTTTATTTCAGCCTTGGGTATTAAAAAATACACCGTTAAGTCTGAATTGTCATTTCCGATTAAAAGAGACACTGCTGCAGGTCCCCAAAAGCTTCCTCAGCCTCAAAACTCCCTGGAGCTGGACTCTCTGACAACAGAGGAAAACAGGAGTAAAAGCAAGCATTTGAACGTCTGTCCAGTGGTAGACGCAGCACTAGTAGCAGAAAATGTGGAACCTGTGAAGGACGACAGTCTGCGTGAGAAAAGCTTCTGGTCTTTTAGCTTCAGGACAATTCGATTAAAGTAAAATCTCAATTTTAGGGCTTAAGGGACTAATAACGAGCTAGACATCTTCGCTTACGTTTGTTATACATTACTTGAGGGTTGATATAAACAAGTCCACAGATACCACCCGTGTAGTCCTTTGAAATACTATCCGAATCCAGCAAAGGTTAAATGCGAGCAATGTATATAATAAATGTTCCTTGTCTTTTTTTTTTTTTTTTTTTTACTTTGCTCCTGCACTTGGGCTGTCTTACTTGTGATTCTCTCCCCATGGCCCAGACTGTATTTAGCATGTTGCTCGAGGAGCGTGCAGCTTTTCTGCTTCGGCGATCTTGTTTAAAAACAGAGATACAAAAGAAAAATAGTATGCATAACCTGCCAATTCATTCAGACCATCAACAGCATTTATTGTGCGAGATGTAAATCTATAACGATGCTCTTGCAATTGCGTCCATATTTCTTTATTTTCATATACCAGCTGCGATTCATGCGTTGCCTGCCCTGTCAACCATGCTTAAAATGTTGGTTGAAGTTTCCCCTGTAGCTACAGGCCATACCTCAATAAAGGCGCATATAAAAAATTACACTTCAAACACGCCAAAAAAATTAAATAGAAACGAGCGCGCCGACAGCTAGCGTCGTCACAGCCTCCACAGGGCGAGCGGGGCGAGTCGGGGAAAAATTCTCTCCTCGCCGTGACGTCACCCCGATTCGCCGTAAGGGGGCGCCACGCGAACTTCTCGGGGCTAATACCCGGCTTCGCCGGTGGGGCGCGGCGGGCGCGGCTGGGCGCGGTTGAGGAATACGAAACTGCGCAACCACCAGATTTCCGAGATTTCGACAGAAGGGAAGTTAATGCAGCGTAATGAGTTTATTGCTTTTTATAAGCGTTAGAATAGCTCATAATTTAGTTTACAACGTTAAATTATCACTGTTTATATTGCTGAGAGTTTTCACTCTTCGCGTTACCATGGCAACGTTGCTTTCTTTCTCTCGTGTTCTGTCGCTCTCTTTTGCGTTCGTTCACTCGGGAGTGACGGGACCCAGGATGTCGGCGCACGGGATTTGCCACTCCTCCTCACCCACCTTTACCCCCCTGGCATCTGCATACTTTGTATCTGTATCCGAACCACATCCGTAAAATGTGGAACCAGATATCCGACTCACAATCCAGGCATTCATTGCCTGGATTGTGAGTAGGTGATAGATAGTAGGGGATAGAAAGATAGCAAGTTGTGCGAATACCTGCTCGATAAAAGGTAACCTTTCCATAAATCTTGTCGTTCCAACATATATATAAATGCGTCAAAAACCTGGTATCATCGACAAAACTTTTATTATAGGGAGCTTTAGTGGCGCCATCTATCCTAGGTTCACAAAACCGTCAGCTCTCTCTGCTACCGCGAACAGCCGCCAGAAGCCAAAGGGGTGGGGACAGGGCCGGACGGGTATGGCCGGACCCGGATGAGACTTTCCTCCTTTCACCATATTGTTCGCGCGGCGCGGCGCCCGCCAGCACGTGGTCACGCGGTCGCGAGCGGATGAGTTCTCACCGCTCACTAATGGCTCCAAAGAGAGAACTTTTCCGGAACCCCGCGCCTACCCCATCAACGTCACTGCGCACGTGACCCGGAAGACGACGTACGAGTCGAGAGGCGGCAAAAACCTGAATCTTTTTCATTTAAAAAAAATAAAAACTAGGGTATTCAGGCAAAATCTGTTTTCTGTAGTTCACTTCAGAAGTGTCAGGCATCAACTTCCACAACAATTTAACCAATGCCCTGAGATTATTGCACACCTCCTTTAAAGGGGTACTCCACCGTTTTTTTTTATTGTCTCCGATTTGCTTGAAATTTCGCTAAACTAACCAACAAACATTGCTAAAATAGTATCCCAAATATTAGGTCAAAATATTGTTTTTTCGCGAAGTTATTGAATTTACAGTTTGGTCTTCACCATGCTTTTCAAACTGAAAGTCTCTACTGGCAACAACAACAAAGTGACGTCAGTGGAAGGCAGGGGTTAACTTTTTGGACTACAGAAGTTGTTCCCAACGGATTTGAAGCAGTTTCTTGCTGTCAAATGAGTGCTTTGGAAGCTCGCTCCCGTATCCGCGCTCCAGCACGGAACAAATGATTGGCATATTCTATTTTTAGGCTACTTGCTCGACTGGCAAGCCTGCCTGCCACTGACGTCACGGCACTGAAAAGTGCGCGAATATTTGAATATTGGTTTTTGCACCATTTTCATTTGCCGATTTCACAATACCTATTATGAATTTCGCGATGCTAAATAGCATACCGGAAAGGCTAAAGGCCGGGGAGTCAGAAAATATAGTTAGTTGAGGTAGCTCAAAAAATCGGTGGAGGCATAGATATCATAGATAGGCATAGATATCATACATACTAACTCTAGAGGAAAAGGTCCGCCACTTTCCCATGCATTCTAGCTGCCGCAGCTTGCAGGCCATGGAGAATAGAAGGGTAGGAGAGGGCATGACGTCGGCCATGTAGCCTCCACAAGCCATGCTCCCTTGACGCCTCGCCTCTTTCTCATTTTCCTCCTTACTCTCCTCACTTACCATGCCAACGTGACCACATCACGTGACCGTAGCTAGCCTTCGTCTTGCTATGGGGTACAAGAATACACCACAGTCTAGACTTCGATCTGATAAAACCTACCGGACGGAGTGCGCGAAAGCCTGCAAGGAGCCCTTCTACAATCAACCATCGCAACCATCCATCTCGCATGTGACATGTCACGTGCACCAAACGCCAAAGAGATCTGCGGTCACGCTGGGCACAAAATCGTTTAAACTTTTTATGCCGAGGCTTCACCAATATTGCAACGTGCCCCCTCCTAGTACTTCTAACTAGGGGTGTCGCGAACCAGCCGAGGTTCGAGTTCGACCGGGTTCGACTTTTTCGAACCTTTAGTGGAAAATTCGACGAACCTTGTATTGAGGTTCGACTCGTGTGCGCATGCGCGACAGGCTGGCCAGTTGGCTTTGGATTGGGTGGTGATGGCTATTAAGGGCAGCGCTGATTGGTTATTTCAGTTAATGCAGTACAAGAAGGTTAAGTTATTAACTTCTTTAGTTATTAGAATTGGTTTCTTTTATTTTCAACTGTTCATAAAATAAAATAACCCTTTGCATAAAAAAAAAAATTCTCCAAACCTGGACATGCTTGTATCAAGGTCTGGCCACAGTGTCCACAAAGTCGAACCGGTCGAATCTGGGGAAAAGTTCGAAGGTCGAACCCCGAAAGTTCGACCTAAAAATCTGGTTCGACAAAAGTTCGCGACACCCCTACTTCTAACTAGGGGTGTCGCGAACCGGTCGCGGTTCGAGTTCGACCAGGTTCGACTTTTTCTAACTTTTAGCGAAAAGTTCGGCGAACCTTGTAGTGAGGTTCGACTCGTGTGCGCATGCGCGACAGTCTGGCCAGTTGGCTTCGGATTGGATGGTGATGGCTAAGGGATGAATCAAGGGCAGCGCTAATTTGTTCTTCCAGTTAATTTAGTACAAAAAAATTAAGTTGTTAACTCCTTCAGTGATAAGAATTGATTTCTTTTAATTGCAACTGTTCATAAAATAAAATAACCCATTGCATACAAAAACAATTCTCCAAACCTAGACATGCTTGTATCAAGGTCTGGCCACAATGTCCACAAAATCGAACCGGTCGAATCTGGCGAAAAGTTTGAAGGTTCGTCGAACCGGTTCGACCCAGTCGAATCCCGAAAGTTCGACCTAAAAATCCGGTTCGACAAAAGTTCGCGACACCCCTACTTCTAACCTCCTTGTTGCAGGCTACATACTAACTCTAGAGGAAAAGGTCCGCCATTTTCCCATGCATTCTGGCTGCCGCAAGCGGCGGAGTATGCAGGCAGACCCTCGGGGTCCCACATGGTTACCAACTGCCTTCGATTTCACAAATATATCATCAGAGCAGTTTCATGAACTTCAACAATCCACGAACTTACCGATGGAAAGACATTCGCGTTCCTTTTGAAGCTTTCTTTGTGCATAGCACGCAGTTGTACGTCCTCCCGTCAACACTAAACTATACTAGGGGTGTCGCGAACTTTTGTCGAACCAGATTTTTTGGTCGAACTTTCGGGGTTCGACTGGGTCGAACCGGTTCGACGAACTTTCGAACTTTTCACCAGATTCGACCGGTTCGACTTTGTGGACAGTGTGGCCAGACCTTAATACAAGTATGTCTAGGTTTGGAAAACTTTTTTTAATGCAAAAAGGTTCTTTTATATTGTGAACAGCTGCAATTAAAAGAAACTAGTTCTAATCAATCTAGAAGTTAATAACTTAATTTTTAGTACTGTATTAACTGAAATAGCCCATCAGCGCTGCACTTAATTCATCTCTTAGTCATTATCATCCAATCCGAAGCCAACTGGCCAGCTTGTCGCGCATGCGCACACGGGTCGAACCTCTATAGAAGGTTCGTCGAACTTTCCAGTAAAAGTTCGATATAAATACGAAACCGCGCAACATACCAGATTTTCGAGATTTCGACAGAAGGGAAGCTAATGCAGCGTAATGAGTATGCTGCTGTCTATATACCTTAGAATAAGTCAGAATTTAGTTTTTTATCACTGTTTATATTGCTGAGAGTTTTCAGTCTTCGCGATTACCATTGTGACTGTCGTCCTTCAGCTGGCAACATTGGTTTCTTTCTCTCGTGTTCCATCGCTCTCTTTCGCGGTCTTTCACTGGGGACCCAGGATGTCGGCGCGCGGGATTTGCCACTCCTCCTCACCCACCTTTACCCCCCTGGGCCGCGATGGCCGCGCCCCAGGAATACGAAACCGAGCAACCACCAGATTTCCGAGATTTCAACAGAAGGAAAGTTAATGCAGCGTAATGAGTATACCGCTTTTTATAAGCGTTAGAATAGCGCACAATTTACTTTACAACGTTAAATTATCACTGTTTGTATTGCTGAGAGTTTTCAGTCTTCGCGATAACCATTGCGACTGTCGTCCTTCAGCTGGCAACCATTGGTTTCTTTCTCTCGTGTTCTGTCGCTCTCTTTCGGGATCTTTCACTCGGGACCCAGGATGTCGGCGTACGGGATTTGCCACTCCTCCTCACCCACCTTTACCCCCCTGTGACAGGGTATTTATACTCGCCGAGGTTTTTAGTTGTACGTGACACATGAGAGCCCAACAACCCAGAACATAATTTCCGGCTCGAAATTTGTTTTTTTTTTTTTTTTTTCCACCCGAAAATCGCCGATCGAGAACTCGCCGGTTTGAGTCGCGCTCACTCTCTTCTCCGTGGTCACGGGCCGTTGGTTTAGACAGTATCACCAAATATAATCAAAGTCGTAGGTCATCGAAGGTACGCACACAATATTAAAAACAGAAAATAAATGTGATACCCATTTTCGGGGGGCTTCTAAAAAGCTGCAAATGTGTTGTTTTTGGGGAAAAAAGTATCACAGCCACGTGACTTCTTCCCACCACTCTCCTCCTCTATATTTCTTCTTCCTCCACAGTTCAGTTTCGGTTTCGGTTTCAAACAGTTGCGTTATTTTTTTTTTTTTTTTACTTTATTGAAAATATACGTGACACTGTAGCAAAATATTGATTGGGTAGTCTTCTGACACCATCTGGAAAAAATAAAAAAATAAATTTTGGGGGGTGTCAGTGTTCCTGGCTGTATTCCAAATCTTACCCAAATGAATCTGAGTTACTACGAGCGTTTCGCCGCAGTAAGGTTGCAACGCCTATTGGCTGAGAGAAAAAAGCAAAAACAAGCAAAACAACACAAATCGGAAGTGACGTAAGTTTTTTGTTTTGTTTCTTTTTTAATTTTATTTTTTGTGCGCGTACGTATATTTTTGTTTTGTTTTCACTTTTGGTTCCTCCCAGAGGGTTCCTCCAAGTGTTTGTTGGGCGCTTTTCGGAGCGGTCGCGTCGGTTCCAACGGCCGCGGTATTGCTAAGTGGAGTTGGTCGTGATATTCAATGCTTGGCAACGAGCGTCGGCAGTGAAGTGAAGTCCACAGTGTCCACAGCGCATTCATGCAAGCTAGCGGGCCCCGTCTCGCCACATCGATGCCCGTGGGACGCTTGTTCGGAACGTAAAAGGTGAGTGGAATTTACCTACTGGTGGCGGCGTTCGATCGTCGATTCGGCACCGCTGTGGTGGAATTTGATAGCGCTTGGCTACCTCACGTAGCGTCGGGGACAAAGAAGAAGATAATAGAGATAATCAACGGGAGTGGCATGTGGCTCCCGGGTGCCTCCTGCGCCCCATTTGCATTCAGTAATCGCACTTAAAGAAGGACCAAGCGCGTTGGGAATGTCGGCTTTTGACGAGCTCGTGAAGTCACAAAAGCGTTCTGTCGAAAGACGGGATTTACAAACAGATCAGGCTTCGCGAATGGCCCTCCCGGCGTGTCGAATTTGTGGCGGGTAGTAATGTTACTGTTCATCCTGGTAGGCCTGCGATGGTGTTTTCTGCACAAATACTGTATTCTGCCTCGTGGTACATTCACACCTGCAGCAGAACTGCTACGCGATTCTGCTACAGGTTAATCGCGAAGAGTTGTGCTCTTCCATAATGTGCATGTTAAAGTGACAACAAATCAGTGCCTCTCTGTTCTACTTCTCCTTTGGTATTCAACTGGTTGTATTTTCTACTACATTTTGTTCACAAAGCCACTGCGAGACAGGCATTATTGATGTATACTATCCAAAATAATGCTTGAGCATGAGACGAGGTAACAGAAATACTTCTATATGTGCATGCTTTTTGTGTTTTTGCAAGACAAGGTAACAGAAATACTTCTTTAGGTGCCTGCTTTTTATGTTTCTGCAATTCACCGGCTAGACCACTCTGCTCATGGTTATTGTTTTGTTGGGTGCAAAATTTTCCACCCCAGGTGTCCGATGCTTGCGGCTGATGGCTTCTACCTATGTGCATCAAACAGCGGGCCTGCACCTTCGCCGAGACAGCAGTAAAACAGTTCTGGGTAACTGCAGCGACTGGGTCACCGATGCCGTTCCACTTCCTGCACTGCACTCCGCGTGGGTCAAAGGGCCAGCGCATGCCTTTTATGGGTTGTCGCCAGCCATAGTGAGTATGGCTTGGAGTCACGTCATGCGAGTGAAATGCTTGTCACCTGAGTGACGTCAGGGGGGGTGGGGGGCGCCGCCGCTGCTGCCGTTGGTGGGGTTATGACCAGTGGTCTGCGATCACAGACCGCCAAGCACCATTGCACTGTTCCTGGATGAACTAGCCGCTCTTGAGGAAGAACAGGGTGCTTTGGGAAGAGATATGGTGTCCGCTTTTTCACTAGCTCCAGCTATCACCACAGACATTTTATCGAAAGGAGCAACATAGACGCCGCTGAATGGCCGCAAGGGGCCTCGCTTCTGACCGAGGGGGTCAAGATAGTCCCGTTTCAACAGAGGTACTATCGAAAACAATATGAGCGTGATTGCGCCTCCGTGGCGACAAGCGGAGGCGCGTTCACGCTCATATTGTTTCTGATAGTACCTCTTGGGGTATTGTACAACACAGGAAATAAAGGGCCCGAAAGTTTTCTACCTCGACGAGGTGTGGGTTATGGCAGGACCAATTTTCTCAAAGGTTCGAGTAGACACAAATGCGGCTCTGTTCCGTGGACACCTTCATGTGTGGTGGCACGAGGCAGTCATTGCTTAACCTTGCTTAAAGGTCTACGACTGGACTGGTCAAGGGTGGCATGCCTGAGAGTGGGACAGTAGACAGCTGTTATATACCAACTTTAGACTTCATTCACCCCTTAACTGACAGGGCACTGGAGGCTACATGCTCGGTGAACCAGCTGATTGTCAGTCTTGCATTACTTATCATGCCCCTTTCTCATACAGATGTGCAGGTCGGACATGGGGCAATAAAAGCTTGGCCCACCAACCACATGGCTCCTACCGCCCTGTCAGCGTAGGGGTGAACGGAGCGTAGGGGCGGCAGAGTTGGTGGGGTCTGCTGAGTGCTTCTGGCGTAGCAGCTCGGCAGTGGTGAGTTACTAGAGCACAAAATGCAATACCGCACTTTACTCTGAATGCTGCGAGCCATCGGAGCCAATCCAGTGCCGAAGGTGTGTCATGTGGCCTGTCCGCTGGGCGCAACGGCACGTGGAGCACAGTGTCATCTGGCAGCGAGAAAGAGTTGGATTGGCTCCGGTGGCTCGTATCGTCGGCTGCGGTGCAACACAAGGTGAAACGGAGTAGAATGTGATGGCGTGTCGCGTCACAGAAGGTGAGCAAAGTAAACAGATAAAAGTTTGATTTTTAGTGTCTTTAGAGTGCATCACAGGTGCCCCAGGGCGGGCGAGGAGGAACCTCCTCGTCCATCGATATATTGACGGGGGACCGGGGGGAGAAGGGCCTCTGGGGACTGGGCGGTGCCAAGAACAGGCAAATGTGTGCGACCGGATCTCGGGTAATCGTGGGAGACGAGGCCTGGGGGCCCTCTTTGTGTTTAGCTTGGGCTTTACGTGCGAATATCATTGTAATGTCGCATGTCTTTGCAGTTTAGATTGAGTGTTTTTGAGCGTTGTGTTTTAGGAACAAATAAAAGGGAGCGGAATTCCCGCTCGCGTGAACGAACCAGGCTGGACTCTGGTTGTTTGACGGACCACGTGGGATCTGGCGTATCGGCGGCAGTATGCGATTTCCTACGATGTGTCTTTTAAGTTTCATATATTTTGGTCTTGCATTTTAACCACTATTGTATAACTTGTTCACACCATTGTTTAACATGTTTGTTTCCTATGGTTGCATTTACATTTGCACTGTGTAATGCCCCTGGCTCCAAGGGTAAAATAAAGGAATAGAAACAAACCTATTCTGTAAGCTGCCAAGTTCAATGACGATCTCCTCTTTCTGGATATGTACTGTATAGACCGAGCACCGGCCCTGGACAAGCGTAAGTCCATTGCCACAGACTGAATGCCAGCAGAGCTGGAGAGCCTCGCTTGTGTTTGGTCCCATGGTGGTGCACATTAGAGCACTGTGTGGGCCTACTTTTCGAGGCCAGTCCCGGGCCTCCTGGCAACCCGTTCTGTTCGTCCTGACAACAAAGTGCGCTTAGTCAGCATACAAAGATTACGGTTACACTTGTTTGAACAAGATTGCAGCTTTAGCGGGCTGCTCGACTGCCATGTTGTGGCAGCATTTTTTGAAAACGAGTTTCTTACATAGGCTGCACTCAATTAGAATGCTGGGAGGCATATTAATCACATTTGTCCAATCTGTCTGCCAGAATGTGTGAAAGTAGAACAGATAGCACATCACTCTTGGTAGAGCAGCTCAACCTTGACCAACGTTTACGGTAGGCCTCCGCAGTGCTCTAGATAGAACAGATCTAATTTCACTCTCCTTTATCACAGTGTGGAGCTAAAAACTAGTGTGCCCTACCAGCTGGTGGTGGTGTGGTGACCATAGCTGGATGCCGGTACTTTGCTTGGCAGGACTTAACCGAGAAAAAGTTTTCGCCTTTTTCCAAGTTTCACTGAAGCACAGTATAGACCATTCCATTTAGCCCTCTCTGGGCGGCACCTTTTTGTTCGACAGCAGCGCCCTCTCCGTACATCCGGGAAGTTTGGCGGGGTAAAACGAGCGAGAGGGCACATGCTTGACTCTGCTAGCAGACGTCAAAACAGGAGGTTGCCATTCTCCATCTTTGGGCTGTACGGAACATAGAACTCTCGCTCGTGGCTACCGTTGTGAAATGGTTCGCGTTCTTAGAATAGTTGTGGCTACTCCAAAATCAGCCTAGAGCTTTCTGTTGTTCTACTTCGGTAAATGATCAACTCGCATATCTTTTTTCCCTTACTTAAATAGCAGTTGAGTCAGCCGGCAGTACTACCCTCAACTACTGCGTGTATTGCGGCAGGAGAGCACGTCTGTATTTATTATTTCAGACATCCACTCATGGTCTCTAAAACTAAAACCAGGAGAAACTTTGTATAGTAAAAAAGGTACATCCACCGGATTCACTTTTCGCCCGAGAAACCGGCCAGTCTGACACAGTTTTCCCTATATTTTTTTTTTTATTTGCACACAGATAACAGCGCAATTGGACTGTCTTTTTATCTAGCATAGTAGTACACAACTGGCATACCAAAATCTGCGCATCTGCGATTGAAATTTCCAAAGTGACGCGATTTTAAACAGAGTTTGTACGCCAGCCGGATGCTAGGTACTGCCCACTCGGCGGAGCAGACGACATGCAGGTGAGAGGGGGAGGGCATTTTTTTCTTTTTTTACCCTCTCTGCTATGACCCTAATGGAACGGTCTATGGTTTGCTGCCTGATGCGATCGTAGAGCATGTATCCACCACTTAGAGCTACATGAGACTGGTTTGATCAAAATGAGAATTATATATTGTCCTTTCAGAAATACAAAGTAGTAAACTTTATAACTTGCCATATAATTCTTTTTTGTTTTTAAGCTTTCTTTTTGTGCAAACAACATCAACAGCCGGCATCGAGTTAAAGTATGCCTTTAGTCGGCAAGGCTTTGAACAACTATCGCATTGCCACAAAGCAACAAGAAAAAAAACCTAGCATATTGTCTGCTTTGTTCCCCTGCTCTCTCTTCGGACCACCGGTATGCCGATGGTGCAAATAGTCGTAATCTGTTATGAAATAAGGTGCGTAAGTTGTGCACATAATGATAGCATGTAGTTATACTTCGTCTCGCCTTAGTATAGACTAATGTTAGCCGCTCGTGCTAGAAACGTGAGCTAGTCGCTTTGAATGAAGCCGCGGCGGCTGCATGAGCGCTCGTGCAGCAAGCGCTCTAGTCAATGCATTCAAGGCTGTCCGCTCGCGCTAGCACAGCTTTCGCGATTAGTCCATGCTAGGGTGAGACGAAGTATAGGTAGTAAAAATAAGTGTCAGACAACACTTCACAAAGCAGAACAAAAAAGTGCAATAAAATACAGCCAAAAAAAAAAAACAAAACAATATGCCTTTGCTTAGGAGCGGAGGGGAGAGAGGAGCGACAATTTGAAGCCACTTTATGGCGGCTGTGTCATGTGATTCCAAGATGGCAGCGCAGTATGTGGGCTCTTTTGCAGTGCTTTTCAATGTGGCCGCAGAACATGAACATAGGATTCTTAATAAAGACTGAAAGTAGATGGCAGATATTTTCTGGCACCTAATATTTTGACAAGCCTTGCATGAAAGGCTTTTCTTTTTCTTACCTGGAACATGGGGCTGAAGTATCAAACTGCCCGTGATGTCGCAAACGAAACAGGATATCACCAGAACATCTCGGTGCTAATAGTCGCTGATAAGATGAGAAATGCAGGGCATCTCTTAATTCAGCAGCGAGCACATCACCTTTTCTCATGCTTTCACTCTTTGGGATTGTTGAGGCTTGCAAGATGCCAAAGCATTGCCAAATGTAGGAAGCTCCTCCCTGCCATTCTCGTCTTACATTTGGTCCTCGAGGCACACTCCAAGTTGGTACAAAAACGTGATGGTCTACTGAACACCCGTGCACTATTTGGGCAATATGTTAGATATAGTCGTTAACGGAATCCGTATGGCTGGGAGTGTCTTACAAATGTCCGGCCTCTATGCATTGCCGAAGGTAGGAAGCTCATGCTGGAGGCAGCGAACTGAGGTTTCTCTCAGCGTCTTCACCTTGTGAGCGACTTTTAAGTGTAGCAATGCTACGCCATGCAATAAAGGTTTTTACGAAACCAATTTGTGGTTGATCTTATCAAAAGCATGTTATAAATCAAAATAAATTATATGAACTTGCTTCCGTCAAAAACAAATGGTGCTGTGTATTCAAATTTACATAAAATAGTTTTTCCTGAGCAACCTTCGAAAAAAAAATTGCATTGAATAGTGCCGCTTTTTAACTGGAGTAAAAAGACCCATGTCTGTGTATAACTATCTAGACACTTTCAAACGAGCATACAGTAAGGAAACGAGGCAATGACTGTCTACCCTATACATGTCACCAGCGTCCTTTACTTGCACTACGAGACCTCTTCCAGCACAATGGAAGATCATGATTTCTCGGAGATGGAATGCATGCTTGAATGAAGGGACAAACAAATCGGTGCCGCCCTTAACAATAAAACAAGATATAAAATCTGCACTCACAGAACAGACTGGTTTTAATTTCTTTATTGCTTATAACATTTCGGTGTCAACTGGATCGATTGCTGCAATGCTGTTAGTCAATATTAGTGGAAAAAAAGATGTGCTTGCATTGACCAAAGTGTGAACATTGTAAAAACATTTTTCAGGAAACACAGATCTCCAACAATATCCGGTCTTGCTGGGCAATGGTAGCAATACATGTACAAACATTCTCACATCTAGGTCAGTTGACAAGCTTCTGAAAACGCCAGACGCTTTTTTGCGGTGCGTCCGCTCAGTGGCGCCTGCCACACTATCAGTCCGCCCTATGGACAGATCTGGTGGAATGTTCGATGCACATTACCTGCAGTGGAAAGTGATTTTATTGTGGTTCTTATAGCTCTTAGGCACCTGTTTCTGCATTTAGCGGTGTCACCGTCTATGTAACTACCTCGCTAAATTTAGCAGGAAATTGAATTGGTGTTGAGGTCACGCGACATCAATTTTCCCGCCAAGTCTAGCGGAAAAACTGAATTTGTTCACGGGTGTTAGTCATCCGACGTCATTTTCCCCCGCTAAATCTGTGTTGGGTCACCTGTCGTCAATTTCCCCGACAAATTTAGAGGAAAACTTAACCCGCTAAATTGGGCAGGAAATTTAGCTAACATTTTCTGCTAAATTGGAGGGAAAGGAGAGGTAAACCCTCCCCTCCTCGTCAAGTGCTGCGTTCTATTTTTGCATTACAGAGAATTGTAAACGTCTCAATTTTTTTAACGCTGCTCTTCCGTGGAGCTTGTCAACCGATAGATCTGAGAACATCGGCGTGTACCGCCTGAGCGGTGGCATCTGTTTTCCCAAGCACCAGTTTTGAAACCCCCCTTTTCTTGAATCCTTTCAAGAAGACACTCAGTTGAAGGGCAACTCCGGTCCATACTTTCAATTTTAGGATTATGACAGTTTTTAGTGCAGTCAGCGTCCCTGAATTGCAAGGTGTAATTTTTTCCCCACTACTGTGCGTAGTTGTAAAGATATCGACGCCCCAAAATTTTGTTTGGGGCGCGGCCAACAAAACCGAAACTAGTCGCTCGAGGCCCCGGCAACACTGGAAATCTGCCGCAATGTGAACATGACGTCAGGATCATTCTCGTTCAACGAGTATGCAGGCCGAGCGGCACCTAACTCTGCTGCGTTGGCCGTCTAAAGATATGTAGCAAGAGTTAGTGCATATACCCAAAAGCTAGCGACTGGAAAACCCGTGAACTCGTACAGTGCCGTACTCGGCGGCCGCCGCCGTGCGTGCGCTATGCCATACCCGTCGCTTGTATACCCAAAAGCTAGCGACTGCAAAACGAGTGAACTCGTTCGGTGCCATACTCGGCGGCTGTCGCCGTGTGTGCGGTCTTCCGTACTCGTAGCTGGGCCTAAATTGTCATCGGGGCTCCGTGGATGGAGCGGCGTTGGTCTATGCCGCGCTGCCAGTGACGTACAGTCCGAGACACAAAGCTTTGAGGCTCTCCGGCATGGGCCGCGGCGCCCGAACACGTGTGCTGGGCTGTACGCGTCTGTTTTTTCGTTCTTTTTTTCCTCGGGCACGTAAAAGCCGAAATCCAAAGTCCACTTGCCGAACAGCGTTCACCCACATCTTCTCCAATTTCCGGTCCGTTGGAAACTTGCAGTGATGTGATTGCTGCGCCAATTGTGCCAAACTGCGCCAAGGGGCTAACCCTGCTACATCCTGCTACATTTAGCCAAAATATGGGTAATCTGCGCCAAGCCTGCGCCAAAGGACCAATTTTGGTCGCCTTTCAAAACCGAGACTAAACTAAGAACGTAATTGAGCATGCGTGAGCTAGGTGGCGCAAGGGGCCGCCCGACACAAAGCACCCTGTATCCATCTGGTCTTGCATGGTTTTGCCGCCGTCTCGCGTTTCGCGCCTCGTCGTCGTGGGAACCTCGTCTCGCGTCTTTTTTAAACTTTTTCAACGATAGACGCGGGCGTGTGCGGACGCTCCGACGCTACTGTGCCAGACATACCGTCATGCTGTGAAACAAATCCACGTTTTTGCGCGACGAGAGTTGCTTTGTGAGCTGAAACGCTGGTCGCGCGACGTCGGGTGTTGCCGTCCCCACGTCGCTGCAGGTATGGTGCTTTCTAGACTTGTTCATCGACATTCCTGTCCTTGTTTAAATCGTACTCTACTATACAAAAATCCCTCTTTAAAAGGATATTACAACGAAATTTCGGCGCTTATTTCTTGGTCTATTCGTGTTTAAGGGAGCACTATCACATCAGACACCAATCTTTTGTTGAGAAAGGCACGACAAGGAATTTTAAAACCAAATAAACGATTAGCAAGGAGCACCTGGTGGATGTCTCTAACGCCTCGTTTGTAATGCCCGTATAGGAACTTTGGCATGTAGTGACGATAACTGTCTCGCCTCCGGCCACCACGCGAGAAAAGGGGAAGGAAGAGGACCCCTCCTTCCGAGAATGTCCTTTGTGTCCCCCAGAAGTCGCTACTGTCCCCCTACAAGGTTATAGAGGATTAACCCGTCACTCAAAATTCGTACGAAAGCAGCCGCTTCGGTGGCTGGAAATGTTTGGACATCTTCTCGACATCAGCCTCCCCGAAGCTTTGTTCGTTCCGATACGAACTAAGTCACGATTGCGGCGAATGTCACGTGTTTTGTGTTGGCTGCTCTCCGAGCGCATGCCAGAATGGGCCGTTTATAAAAAATACAGCGATCAGGCTCAAAATTCAAATGTGCAATTATCATTGAAGTTTGGATCACATTCAACCTATTTCTGAACACGACGGCTGTTTTTCAAATTTCGTGCAAGTGCCCCTTTAATTCAAAGACTGCTTGTTGAAATAATGATTACCTATGTTCCTCTCGGTGGGCTTTCTTTCGAAGGGGACCCCGGTACGTGAAAAATTCGCTACGAAAGAAAGTTGGTAAAGAGAAGTGATCTAAAGCAAAGAAGGCAGTGTCTGCACGCTGAACCCACGCAGCGCGCTTGTTTGTCTCGAGTTCAGTCGTTGTACAAAGCGCTTCAAGAAACTTTTTACCCTGGCTCGCGATGTCTTGCATTGATGCGCTCAGGTTCTTTTCTCCTGTCTCTTTATATTATACAATGCTAATCACACTTGTCTATAACGCGCGAGCGTGCGGCGTTCTCCGGGGAGCGCTAGACTGGTGGCATTAGCAGAAACTAAGCTAGTCACATGGCGCAACATGGAACAGCCCGCTCAAGGGGTGTCCTGCCCACTCTATCAGCTGGCGGCGAACGCGGTGTCATTGTCGGCGATCAGTGCTTTTGTCCTGCAGGACTCTCTCGATACTATGTGCAGTCCTGTTAAATCCGGTCAATTGATATACTTTGGTTTTTTGCATAGTAGCGTGCCCTATACCAGCTTGATAAGCTATAAAAGTGCTTCGTGATATATTTTGTTTTTGTTTTTTGATGACTACATCGTTGATACGCCTTCATGCTTTAGTTCGTTTATTGTTCGACCAATGATGTTTGTAAAAAGCGTGCGGGCAGCCTTCCGCGTTCGCCGCCAGCTGATAGAGGGGGCAGGACACCCCTTGAGCGGGCCGTTCCATGTTGCGCCACGTGACTAGCTTAGTTTCCGCGAATGCTACCAGTCTAGCGCTCCCCGGAGAAATCCGCACGCTCGTGCGTTATAGACGAGTGTGATTAGCACTGTACCTCACCTGCCAGTCTGGCAAGCACGCGCCGCTGGAGTGTTGTTTTGTCGTATGCTGGAGAGTTACATTTCGCATACTATATTGGGAACCAGTTGGCGACGGAGCGGAGTGGCATTGTTCCGATTTCGATTCAACAGCCGTTGTCTCCGCTTGCGCGACGAAGCACATACCACTGCAAGCCTGCTGATGTTGCCCTCACGTGCATGTGAACATGACTGCACGACAGAGGCACCAGCCGGTACTTTTGCAATTCATTGTTTTACGTTTGCTTACTTTTGACGAAAATCTGGCACGTCGGGAACCAGTAAAACGGTGGCAAGCGTTCTTTTCGGAATCGTTCGGCAACGCCTACAACACTGCACTTGTGGGATCTCTCAGCAGTAAAAACACAAAAAGCGAGTTCCGTCACAACACAGCACAAAGCGTCCTTCGTTTGTCCAGCACTTAAAACAAAATACAAATTTTTTCTCCGAATTTTTATTTTAAAAGCCACTTTCGCTACTCCGAAACACGGTTTTGGCTGCTCCAAAAGCCACGTTTCCTGCTCCAAAGCACTGTTCTGGCTGCTCCAAAGGCCACTTTTGCTGCTCCAAAATGGCTTAGGCCAATCACATCACTGAACTTGTGAAAAAGCACCTCTGTGCTGCGCAGCGGGTTGTTTGAGCATCCCACAGCGCTACAAGTTGCACTCGGCATCTTTCGAGGAACAGCTGGGCAGTCTTGGGCGCACCGAGGTGCTCGCCAAAACGAGTCTTGGAGTCCTCGCAAGCAAATAAACAAAAGGCTACACCGAAGCTACATGGGCTACAGATAAAAGCAACGGCGAAACATGCCAATCACAAGCCGAAGTAGCGGTGGTAGCGGCTCAGAGAAGCGCACTCCGCGCAACGCCTGGACCGGAGAAAAAAAAGAGAATGATACTGACGTCACGGCCTAATGTAGCTTTAGCGATCGGCAACCCGCTGGCCGCCCGCTAAGGAGCAGCGGCTCGCATTTTTATTATTGGCATTAGTTGAGAATGTGGCGTCCCACGGACGTAATATTTTGGCTGCGGTCGTATTTTGTGTCACTACAGCGATACCAGTAATTTATTCCATTTTGAGTTTTGGCCGGACTTGCCCTTTAAGAGAAAATGGCGACAAACAACCTTTTAGCATATTTGTTTTTAGAAATACGCAATTCATTGAACTTGGCTGCATGCTCTAGCATTTGCTTGTTCCGCCTTCGCCAATGACAAAGCCGAGCCGGTCAGTCAGCAAGTCAGTCGCTTGGGCGGCCAGCACAATCGGAGTGTGATAGACAAGTTTTTGTGCATGTCGCAACCCTGCTGTTTTCACAATAATAATTTTACGTTCTGCCTGGTTTACGGCCTAACAAAGAGCGGGTGCTCAAAGCATAGGTCAACAAGCCTCACTGAATCGTGTGGTAGCCTTTAGCGTCTTCCAGATTTGCTTATGACGATTGAATGGATTTACTAAACGGCGCTCCTCTGCAACTGCTTGTTGTAGGTGCAGTACATTCTGTTAGTGTAAAATAAAGGCACACAGCTAAAGCACCTCAGTGATGCCTAGCAGGTAGCGAAACAAACTTCTCTGTAACAAAGCGTGCGTGGTTACCGAGACATCATGTTATTCAGAGTGCAGATGCAGAGTATAACCACTGTACAGCTTTGTCTCCCTATTTGCACTATCTTCCAAGGTATTGTCCAGGCACAGGCGGCACTGCCGAGCAGACAAGCAAAATAAATATTTAACAAAGGGTACTATTCAGTTTTGTACCACCAACATTACCGTCTTGCTTCGGCTCGTCACTAGATAGCTGACAGCTGCCCGATGCTTTCCGGATATGCGGAAGCAAAACATTTCATCAACACAAGTGCTATCCGCCACCGCTTAGCCACGTGTTCTTTGCGAACATAACTGGGCTGCCTAACGATATTATAGAACGCCGTAAGTTAAATAATATATTTCAAAACAAAAGCGGTTCTTGCAATTACGCAACATAAAAAGAATAGTGCAGGTAGAGCTGCATAGTATCTACGTTTCTGGATATTTGCTAGCAAAATAGCAGGTATTAAAAACAGGAAAATTAACCAGAAAGTGTGATGGGTTTGGGAGGGAAACAAACGTGGACAAAAGGCAAGCAGTTCAGAGGAGACGACCCACCGAGCTAACGCTGTACAAACAACAATCTGAACCTGAAATACTACTTTCTGTACAAACACAAGACACCCACGATATTACACGATAAATAGCCACCAAAATTAACGTACCAATTAGGCAGTGCTGTTCGTAAGTCGCGTAAATCGCCGAAGTCGCAGAACGTTCACGAAACAAAACGGCCATCTTGGAAAAATCAAAATAGTGATGGCGATAGCGATGGGTCTTCTGTAAAAACTCTGAGGACAAACGTAATCAGTTTTCTTCGCTTTCTTGTTTTAATTAATGTAAAAACACATATTCACCTTAGCAGAAACTTAAAATCATGGCAACAAAATAGCCTAAAGTTTGAACATTTAGTTGTGCCGAAATACACTTGGTAATGTCTGTAATGTCCGTTTCAGTAATTAAATGCAAACAGAAGAAAACCCTTGCTGATAGCCTTTCCTTGCAAGTGTGAATGGTCAAAAGCCGATGCAATGATTGGCTGAAATACTTCGGGGGATAGCATGCTTATAGTGGCCAGAAATATTAAACGGGGTATATCTATCGTCTTTCCATCAAACTTTTCGGAGCTTAATCTTCTTAATAATTACCTTCTCGCATGTTTCACAGTAATCCGTGGCATGGATTCACCACACTATTTTTTGTCAAGTGTGGCAAGAGGTATGCACCACCATCAGAAAAAAATATGACAATTTATTTAATTACGACAGGAAGCCACGAAAGGGGAAGATGGCAAGACCCGATCCACCAAAAAGGAATGGGCCTAAGAGTGCAGTCTTGGTCCATGATTCAGGACGGTAACCTATGATGAATGCAGAGAACAAAGGAGTCCATCAGGTCAACAGGAACCAATATCTGACCCGAAGATGCTGGGCAATGCAGAGCAGGGGCAAATTTATGGGTCAGCCTGGGGGGGAAGGGAGACAACATCATGGGCAAAATGTTGCCCAAATCTGTTTTGTTAACCTAATATTTGTTATGTCACTAAACACCAGCGTTACTAAAGCGCTCAGTTAGAAAACTCGCTCTTGGAACCTGGACCGCTGGCATCCACCGAGACCAAACTAAATATGATAACAGTGCCACCCTTTTGCGACAAATTAAAACATGCAGGTTGTTTTATTTAGCTACTGCAAAATGGCCCTGCGAGATGGCGCCACGTAGAGTTCCTGTATAGGCTCTTTACAGGAGCCATAGTTGCATGACTGTTTTCTACGTACCACCGCACCACTGCTCACCGAGATCCGATCATGTGAGGAGCAGACTCAAATGCAGTGCACGAAAGTACACGTTGCACGCACCCTGGCATACGTTCCCCTGCTTTTGAGTGCGCTGTGCTGCCATTCGCCGAATTCAGTCAGATGAGGAGCAGGCTCCATATGCCGTGCAGGAAAGACTGCGTACGGGGATGAACACCCAACTCTGGCTCCCGTAGGGAGCCTATACAGGAACTTTAGCGCCAGTGGCTCTTCTGTGAATCGACGGAACCACTAAGTGTAGCCGTGTAGTTTCCTTAGTGGCTGCTGTGGGATAAATGGTGGCGTTGCAATAGACTTCTTCCAAAACCGACGCGCCCCATCGCGGCGAAATACCACGCAGTGCACTCTGAAAACTAGTTGGCCACTCAGTTTCCGTTTCGACTGAGCAGCTTCATCTCATGCTATCACGCCGCGACCGAATGCGCTGCTTGTGTTTTCGATTATCTGACTTTTTTTACGAATGTACAATACACTCATTCTCGACCGATACAAAACGAAGACCGGGGCACTTTCCTTGGTTCCAGAAACACCGGATATTATGCGTGCGTATGCAAACGTAGTAAGACGTGGCTTAGTCACCTCACCCCACGAGTGCATCTTTGAGCTCAGTGTCAGTAATCCCGTCCAGTACCAGTGAACTACAACTGAAATTTGGTCACCTTGAGCCCTACACATATTTTGTTTGCCAAACATACGCCTCTTGTTACTTCATTGGGCGAAAAGCCAGCCGCATCCTCACAGGAGTATCAAAGTTGAGCCCAGCGTTGACGCATTAACTTTTAAGGAAACACAATAAATTCAATCTCAGTACTGCACAAATGTTACTATGATGTCTTCCTCACGTCATCACATATCTCACACTCAAATTTTATGCTGATAGAAGATTAAGTTTTCGCAAACGCTAAAATCAGCTAGCTACGACGGAGGCCCTAACAAGCATCCCCTACTCCTCACTAAGCCGTCTTGGACGAGCTTTTACTGACGCCCAAGATCTGTGCCTGAATGGTGTGTCTGAAATGATCTCGGCATACTCAGTCAGGAAGAAAGCAAACACATAACAAATATTATGGCCATTAGCAACCGTCAAATGCGCTTGAATAATTTCGTTCGTTCGGTGCACCACAGGGTTCATGCCCGTCCGGTGCACTTCTGGCGAACGGTGCGACATTGTTCACACAAGTGCTCGACTTATGCTTTCCTTTTTGAATGTGTAAATGTACCTATATTATTGCAGGATAACTTTATGCGCATACGCGATGTTGAATATTAGTGGAAGGCAAGCGGGTGGGGACTTCACTTCGTGCAGTGCTGCAAGGCAGTACAGATAAGAGATGAGAAGTGTGTTAGAATGGAGCTTTTCAATGGCGCGTCCGAGTTTTACTTTGCATATTCAGGTGATTAAGAAAAACAGTAATGTCAAAAAGTTATATTTCGTCGATGGACGCACGAAAAGCGAAAAAAAACAAAAAACTTCCTGATCAACAACACTAATGTAAAGGCGCGAGCTCGGTGTATGCATACTTATTGGTTGCTACAGCTTGTTGATTCATACACAAGCAAGATCCCCGAGCTTCGCAGCGTCGAGATTCCCAGCACTGGCTCGTCCAGATACCTCGAAACGCTAACAAAAAGGCGCAAGTACAAAAATACAACAAGCATTTATACGTCTCAGGCTTGTGCTAAAGCTTCGAGGTCTGGCCACTTAGGTTAGTTTAAAGACCACAAATGGCGTTCTCGGGACCAGAAAACATGAAATAACGGCAGTTTATAGTCCACACTCCGTGTATATTCTCTTGTCGACGTGTCGATCGAAACCGAAACCATGCCACTCTCCTCCCTGGCTAACTAGTTCCCAGAGTGCAATGCGCACTGTGTTGCATGCAGGAATTTATGGAAGTAGTCTATTGCGTTTAGTTCGGTTCTCGAGTATGGATGGAAGCCACTAATCATTTCTTCCAAACAAAAGCTGGCGTATGTAGATTTTTCACTGAAAAAAGTTAACCTTGGGGGCCCTAGTCCCCCCCCCCTTAAAATCTGCCCATGATGCATGTGCCAAGAAAATGAGGGAGAACAGTGGAAGAGAGCACGCGGGGACGTCAGGACACCCGAGCTCTGGTTAGAAGGATTGGTGGGTACACCTAAAGCCTCCACTGCACTCGTCGAGGACGTCTGAATGCAAGAGCCAAACACTGGACACCGGCGTTCTGCAGTCGAACGTGTTCGACGAGTGCAGCAGAAACAAAGGCTGCCTTTATCTCCACTGCACTCGTCAAACGCATTCGAATGCAAATGCGAAACGCTGGACACCGACGTTCTGCATGTGCAGTACAGACAAAGGCAGTTAGCTTTAGGTCTACCCACTAATCGTTCCAATCGGAGCTCTGCGTTTTGACATTCCTGCACTCTCATCTCCTCCTCTCTCTCTCAATTTCTTGGCACATAGAGTTCTGGAAGTTTAACAACAGTGGCCAGTGAAAAATCCAACAGACATGACATCCACACACAAAAAAAAGCAGCTTTCTTTAGGATTTTTTAAAGGTGTTCTAAATTGCACAGCACTCGTAGGATCTCTTCGCACTTGACCCGTCGCCCGTAGCACACTCCAGGACTAATCGCCAGACGGACATCAATTCAGAAGACCGTCCCACACGATCTCGCAGGTCCCCCGAAAATGGGAGACGCGCGGAGGAGTGCGAGAGTAGGCCAGCAGGGTGGCATACTCTCCCTGACAAGATTCGGAACGAGCAGGCTTAAAGCCAGACGACTCCAGAAGGAATGTCCGCACGTCCGCAGCTTACGTCCCCTTGGGGGAGGCAAACCAGTGGCTCCCACAACAGACATTCGCTTTTCCTTTAACAACCTTATCAAGACTTCTTCAATACAGCCGTCAAATAAAGCAATCGTGCTCAGCGGCTGAAGAGCTGCGCTTGTTTTGACATTCAGTAGGTGCACCGAGAACTCCAAGTCGAGTTACTCCATTCGTAGCTGAGGGAGCCGCAACTGAACGCACCATCACCACTACTGCAAGGGAGGTCACGGGGAAATATTGTGTCCCTGAACTGCTCCTGCCGCTTCAAACACCTTAGAGTTGTCGGAGCTGCTCGTCGGTTTCAAGTCGTACCCTAACCCAGCAATGCGTGTTGCTGTGGAGAGGGGAATAACACATCAGCTGCCCAAAAACTATATGAGTAACTTATCCCATGAGTAGCGGGCCTTATAGCAAGCTCGTTTCAAACGCACTGGCATTATGCGAGTCATCTCCCAGAGTGCACCGCACAAAGAACCGGTCTCAAACTAACTTACCGAGTGCAGCCTGATGCTGTCACCATCTGCATTGTAGTAAGAGTGCACACCTCAAACTGAAATTAGCGCTCCGCTGTTCGGCATGACGGGCAGGAATGCGATTGTGAGTCGCTGCAACGTGTAGTTTATATCTTTCATGACTTCAAACAGCTCGGCTGTAAGAGATATCTACAGATGGCATTAGTTCCTGTAACCAGCTCAGTACAAAACAGCTGTAACTTTTTGTTGAACGATAGACTGGAAAAAAACTGTTTGCGCAAAAGCTTGATCAGAGCAAACGCAAGAAATGTGAAGGCTAGGCACGCCTTGCGGAACAAAAGGATGCCCAAACGACGCTTTCTCTGAAGCATGCTCCTTCTGTACAAACAGCCCAAGTTAATTTTAGGGTTAGAATATTGTTTACCAGTTTCATGCTGTTTTGGATGGGTGTGAACTTGGTGGCGGGCCCAGGATAGGGACTACAAATGTCGAGATAGGCAGGCCTTTGGGCTCTTAAGGACACCGAAAGAGGCAACAAAAACCTAACATAGGCACTCTAAAAATCAAACTTTTATCTGTTTACTTTGCTCACCTTCTGTGATGCGACATGCCATCACATTCTACTCCGTTTCACCTTGTGTTGTACCCAGCTGACGATACGAGCCACCGGAGCCAATCCAACTCTTTGTCGCTGCCAGATGACACTGTGCTCAACGTGCCGTTGCGCCCAACGAACAGGCCACGTGACACACCTTCAGCACTGGATTGGCTCCGATGGCTCACAGCATTCAGAGTAAAGTGCGGTATTGCATTTTGTGCTCTAGTAACTCACCACTGCCGAGCTGCTACGCCAGAAGCACTCAGCAGACTCCACCAACCCTGCCGCACCTACGCTCCGTTCACCCCTATGCTGACAGGGCGGAAGGAGCCATGTGGTTGGTGGACCAAGCTTTTATTGCCTCATGTCCGATCTGCACATCTGTATGAGAAAGGGGCATGATAAGTGATGCAAGACTGACAATCGGCTGGCTCACCGAGCATGTAGCCTCCAGTGCCCTGTCAGTTAAGGGGTGAATGAAGACTAAAGTTGGTATATAACAGCCGTCTACTGTCCCACTCTCAGGCACGCCACCCCTGACCAGTCCAGTCGTTGATCTTTAAGCAAGGTTAAGCAATGACTGCCTCGTGCCACCACACATGAAGGTGTCCACGGAACAAAGCCGCATTTTTGTCTACTCGAACCTTTGAGAAAATTGGTCCTGCCATAACCCACACCTCGTCGAGGTAGAAAACTTTCGGGCCCTTTATTTCCTGTGTTGTACAATACCCCAAGAGGTACCTCTGTTGAAACGGGACTATCTTGACCCCCTCGGTCAGAAGCGAGGCCCCTTGCGGCCATTCAGCGGCGTCTATGTTGCTCCTTTCGACAAAATGTCTGTGGTGATAGCTGGAGCTAGTGAAAAAGCGGACACCATATCTCTTCCCAAAGCACCCTGTTCTTCCTCAAGAGCGGCTAGTTCATCCAGGAACAGTGCAATGGTGCTTGGCGGTCTGTGATCGCAGACCACTGGTCATAGCTAGAGCCACTCGATATGGCAGCGTAGCTGCCAGAGTAGCGCCACGCTTTTCCCTGTGCAGCCTCTCACCGTGATTGGTCAAACGCGGTACCATAGCAACGAGCTGAGCTGGCTCGGTTCCCTTAGCAACCGAGTGACTACTCGTCACGTGACCTCGCAAGAGCCGTGATGTCACCAGTAAGATGGCAGCGCCCAGAGCTGGTGGATACGAGTTTGTTCGGTGCGCGGTAGTCGTAATGTGCCGCTGCTTGCGGACGATTTCGGACTTCTTCGTGCTCTCTGACGCAGGTATAACGTGAAGATCCGAAAGAATGTGACTTTATACCTTTTCTGTGCAAGATCGCTCTGGATATTAGCACCTGTGCGACAGCATCAGTCATATCGCGATAGCAGTGCTCGTATTCCTGGATGTGTTCAAGGTTCGATAAGACATTTTGCATGCAATTTTCGCATACTCCTAGCCTTGTTTGAACGTCGGAATGTCTGAGAATCAATGCGAATTGTATGCGTCGCATGTTGGACCTTGGGGAAGTTGTTTCAGCCCCAGGTAACCGCGTAATCACAAAGTTTTAGCGAGGAAGCTCCTGTGATCTTTACGTTTTGTACTAATCAACGATCTTACGATATAGCTTTTAGGATAACATTTTCGCATTTTCTAGCTTCCTTTGAACGTTGGAATTTCTGAGAATCGAGACGAAAGGTATACGTCGTGTGTAGGGCCTAGGGGAAGTTGTTTCAGCCCTCTGTCACCGAATAATCACAGCAACTTTAAGCGAGGAAGCGCCTGCGACCTTTAACCTTTTGTACTAATTGACGATTTTACGAATTGACAGTTCTGAAGATTTTGATAAACGTCCTTTCGTTGCAATAGCTTGCATTTGATCGCAGTGTTTTTTTGTTTTTGTTTTCAAGTGACAAGCTGGCGTTTGCTCAAATGACGTATATGAAATGACCTGCTGTATAAGAATGCATCAACACACACTGTTAAATTTATATGCTGAGAGGTGTGTTCGTCTTTGTAATTAACAAGTTACAGACAATTATTTTTTACGAGTAATATTTATTTTCTGTAGCAGGGCCCGTTTTGTGCTCATTAATGTCCGTGTGCTATGATGCCATCATCATGTGTGTATGGTTCTAAATATCCTCTTTGCAATGCCTACAAAAGCAAAAATGACGTCAGCTGACCCCAGCTCACGCATTTGACACGAAAACTGCGTCACTCGGACGTATGCGCTCGTCAGCAATCAATTCGTCGATGAATATTTGAATTAGCGTTCGTGGCCAATGAGTGCACATGAGTGCACATCCGAATGACAAGTTCTATGGTGTGCTTAAAAAGCAGGGTGCAAGCTTGGGGTCATCGCACCGGTGCCCTAGCATGTCACGACCGCGTGATTCCACTGTTCTCTGTTGAGTTGAGGATTAAGGCTAAGGAGGAAGAAGTTAAAGAATCATTTCATGGCCCCTTTAACACGGGTATACGTGCTACACCAGATAAAAATATGGACATTTTGCATGCCGGTAAACTTCCGGACGACCACTTGGCCTGTCGGCAAGAACACCGCATATCCGGCGCCCTTCTCTTTTGATGACGTTAACAATCCTTTGTAGACCACCGTGCTGTCCTTTTTGGTTTAACCCCGTCGACTGTCCATCGCGTAAAACGAGGGTGATAGCGTCGTCGACGTCGCTCCCCGCCAGTCGGTAAGATAATCTCATCTTGAATGAATGATTGGGTCTTGAAGAAGTATGGTGCTAAGCATACATTCTCTTACTATGGGGCAGTCGAGCAGCAGTCATGTCCCAAGGCAATCGTTCTGTTGTGGCCGGCGTAATCGGATTTTGTTCCATAGGAGCGAAGTCCGACAGTACAAGGACAGTACGTTCGTCCCACGAAGCCGCCGCCATCCCGGCGGCGCGGAAAACCACTCGCCTTGTCCGTGCACGCTGCAAATCGTCTCATTTCACAGAAGAAACAGGCACCGCTCCTCCAGAGGCCCGTGCCGTACCGCCATGCAAAGAGTCTTTTAGGTCTTTTACCACTTTTCAAGTAACGAATGGAGATATCAACTAGATAAACGTTGCCGCCCGGCGTTGCTAGCAGTACGGTTACCATAGAAACCTCCCAGGCCCAAAATGGTGATCACTATAGGCGCTTCTAACGTCGTGTATCTAGATAATTTTGCGTCGTGTCGCTACTCTGGCAGCTACGCTGCCATATAGAGTGGCTCTAGTCATAGCCCCACCAACGGCGGCAGCGGCGGCGCCCCCCCCCCCCCCCCCCCTGATGTCACTCAGGTGACAAGCATTTCACTCGCATGACGTGACTCCAAGCCATACTCACTATGGCTGGCGACAACCCATAAAAGGCATGCGCTGGCCCTTTGACCCACGCGGAGTGCAGTGCAGGAAGTGGAACGGCATCGGTGACCCAGTCGCTGCAGTTACCCAGAACTGTTTTACTGCTGTCTCGGCGAAGGTGCAGGCCCGCTGTTTGATGCACATAGGTAGAAGCCATCAGCCGCAAGCATCGGACACCTGGGGTGGAAAATTTTGCACCCAACAAAACAATAACCATGAGAAGAGTGGTCTAGCCGGTGAATTGCAGAAACATAAAAAACAGGCACCTAAAGAAGTATTTCTGTTACCTTGTCTTGCAAAAACACAAAAAGCATGCACATATAGAAGTATTTCTGTTACCTCGTCTCATGCTCAAGCATTATTTTGGATAGTATACATCAATAATGCCTGTCTCGCAGTGGCTTTGTGAACAAAATGTAGTAGAAAATACAACCAGTTGAATACCAAAGGAGAAGTAGAACAGAGAGGCACTTATTTGTTGTCACTTTAACATGCACATTATGGAAGAGCACAACTCTTCGCGATTAACCTGTAGCAGAATCGCGTAGCAGTTCTGCTGCAGGTGTGAATGTACCACGAGGCAGAATACAGTATTTGTGCAGAAAACACCATCGCAGGCCTACCAGGATGATCAGTAACATTATTACCCGCCACAAATTCGACGCGCCGGGAGGGCCATTCGCGAAGCCTGATCTGTTTGTAAATCCCGTCTTTCGACAGAACGCTTTTGTGACTTCACGAGCTCGTCAAAAGCCGACATTCCCAACGCGCTTGGTCCTTCTTTAAGTGCGATTACTGAATGCAAATGGGGCGCAGGAGGCACCCGGGAGCCACATGCCACTCCCGTTGATTATCTCTATTATCTTCTCCTTTGTCCCCGACGCTACGTGAGGTAGCCAAGCGCTATCAAATTCCACCACAGCGGTGCCGAATCGACGATCGAACGCCGCCACCAGTAGGTAAATTCCACTCACCTTTTACGTTCCGAACAAGCGTCCCACGGGCATCGATGTGGCGAGACGGGGCCCGCTAGCTTGCATGAATGCGCTGTGGACACTGTGGACTTCACTTCACTGCCGACGCTCGTTGCCAAGCATTGAATATCACGACCAACTCCACTTAGCAATACCGCGGCCGTTGGAACCGACGCGACCGCTCCGAAAACCGCCCAACAAACACTTGAAGGAACCCTCTGGGAGGAACCAAAAGTGAAAACAAAACAAAAATATACGTACGCGCACAAAAAATAAAATTAAAAAAAGAAACAAAACAAAAAACTTACGTCACTTCCGATTTGTGTTGTTTTGCTTGTTTTTGCTTTTTCTCTCAGCCAATAGGCGTTGCAACCTTACTGCGGCGAAACGCTCGTGAGTTACTCCGGCGGGTCGTGTCATGTGACAGCACAGATTGAAAAACGTTGGACGCGAGGTTGGAGTAAATTTTGGAACACGACCCCTAGGAAAATTATGTTTACGCGACACTAGCGCCGCCGCCTTGCTCTACGCCATCGTGACTTATAAAAATGGAGGCCATACGCAATGCTTCGAATCATCGCATCAGTGCTGTCGTCCCGTGCAACTGATTTCAGCACGTCGTAAAGGCAGTAACACGGCTAGAAACTTGACGAATCAGTCGCTATCACGACGTCAGAGGCATACAAGCTGCAGGGCTCACCAATTGTGACATCAACTTTGTGAAAATTGTGCCTAAAAGTTTGCAGGCTGCGATGGAGTTTCCAGAACTCGGCCAACATTGCTCAGAATCGTCCTGCAACAAGCTAGGTGAGATGCACTTTCTCATCATAAAGCTGCCATGCATCATCGCTTAGAGTTCGTTAAGTGAGGAAGTATATAATGTGACGTATCGGGCTGAAAGTGAACATCTTGGGAAGGAACAGCGGCAATAACTGTCGTGAGAGTTTCTTTTCCTCTATCCAAGTTACTGCCGCTGTTCCTTCCCTACGATGTTCTATAGATTTCACAGTAAATGGTTGTGACTTTTGTACAGTGATCGGGCTTGAATTGATTGTGTCACATTGTTTATTCCAGATTTTTTGCCCATGAAGTGTGACGCGTGCAAGAAGATTTTCTGGTAAGCTGAGATTCGCTACCTCTTTTTTGTTAAGAGTTCCATGTAGTATTTGCGTTTTTTAAGCGAGCTGTTTTGCAATGAAGACTCTTTTTGAATCGATTAGATGCCCGAAAATTCCGTAACGTGTGAGTGACATCAGTGAAGTGGTGGTGTTCAAAGACGTTTTCTTTCGTCGTTTGTGAATGACGTCATACCGATCGCAGATTTCAACGAAGCTTCCGGAACCTTCGGGCACATTACTCAGTCCCGACCATGATTACCTGGATTTCCTTTTTTTCTATTTTCCTGTTGCTGTCTATATAGCTCTGAACTTTTCAACCCTGTTGTTTATTTTTTAAGTTTTTGTTTCTTAAGTTCTTTATTCTATTCTCCTGTTGTTTAATATATATATATATATATATATATATATATATATATATATATATTTAGTTTGAGAGCTACTAGCTTTTTTTATTTTCTTTATTTTATTCCTTTGTTTACTTTTCCTGCTGTTTATTTTTTAAAATTTGAGCTACTAGGTGTTTAAATCCTGAACAGTCGGAGATCAAGGTTGAAATCGGCTGTAAACAACATAGCAAACTTGCGGGCTAAAGTTTCAGTTTTGTTTGGAGCAACTTAATTGAATGCATTGCAGAAGTTTGGTGCTTGCCACACTATACAATTTGGCACCACATAACGATTGATCTACAATGCTTGATGGGCTCATAAAGTGACGTCCGGAAAACTGCCACAGCAAAATAGGCGACATAAAATGTTTGGTGTTCAACGACAGTCAGTAAAGTGCCATGTCACGTTCTGCACAAATGCCATCCATCCTACATTGTTTTTCATGCTTTTTGGCCCACTTTGCACCCAGTAAAACAAAAGAATTGATTTATCTGTCAATGATAGATGAAAAGTCATTGCTGTATACAGCTTGCACACAACATACTCATTTTTACTGAGAAAACCTTTCGGTGGTGTCAACGTGTGCTGCAGAGGGCATGCACTGAGCAGCAAGGCCGCCACAATGGCTGACACTATGACATCAATGCAAGCCACATGCTGCACTGTACTGACATGTGCATTTTTGTGAAAATGGCAGCTTGGGCGAGTTGGTGAAACACCATAACAACCACTGTGTGTCTCCTGTGTGTTGTTGTCTTTGTGCTGTTGTTGTTAATGTGCATTCTGTTGTGGCAGCATGAGCCATTTCCACTACGTCCAGCACAACTGTTTGGTGGGAGTTGCCAAGGACGTGCAAGTGCCTGTGTGCCCGCTCTGCAACCGGCCTGTGCCCAGCAAACGTGGGGATCCTCCCGATGTTGCTGTCAGCAGCCACATAGACCGCGAATGTCGGTCGGATCCCGCCCTCGCCAAGCGGAAGGTTAGCAACTCTGCTATTTGTAACAGCCAAGTGTGAAACTTTAAGAACTGTCCAAAGAATGTCACACACCTGCTGCACTTCCTTGAGATGTTGCACCACCACAGTCCTGTAAGCGTTGATGATTGATGGACGGGTGCCTAAATTGCTCCAGGTCAAGGTACTTCTTCCTAAGGCACCAACTAAAAGTAGATGCCTCACATATTGTCCACGCTTTTGCCCTAACTTGCTGAGAAGCATCCATATATTGACCCCAAGGACAAATGGGGAACTTTTGCCCAAAAAGAACTCAAATACGTTTACCATTTACTTTTTTTTTTTTTTTTTTTAACTTTTACCATTTAAAATTGTTGTGTGCACGGAACTTTCCAGACTGCTTTTAAGCCTGTGTTTGTGTGCTTGAGACTTTCACGACGTAGAGCCTGCAACTGATGTGGGAATGTGTTTCATGTAGTTTGTGCTTTGCAAAGAGAACAAGAAAGAATATTGTCCAGAAATTAAATAATTTATGTGCTGGTTTTGAGACACTGTCCTCCCTGCTCCTTGTCTCTAGATTTTTCATTATGAATGTGCACCAGCTCGCCTCCATTTTGGTCAGTCATTTACGTCTTTGCCAGTTAGGAAATCTTGTAGTTAAGAATTAAAAACGGCGCGAAAAGACGAGGACCAGACAAAGAAGTGACATGGACGCAGCGCTACGTCTGTGTCACTTCTTTGTCTGGTCCTCGTCTTTCCGCGCTGTTTTTAATTCCGAAGCACATACCAACTCGCCCAAGCCTCAACTTTAGCTTGTAGGTAACATTTGTCAGAAATAGTAGTTTTGTTGCACTCTCTGGCTTGTGAGGTTCTAAACCCAGATAAAAGTATCCCGGTCAAAGTTCGAGATCCAAAGATACCATGGGCAAAACTTTGTGTTAGGGCTAGTTTCCCATGATCGTGTCCGGTACCAAACAAATGTCGACACTCCTGGTCGACGTAACACTCTGGTTGTCGCCATCGCTCATAGAGGGCGGTAGCTGTCCAGAGTGTTGTGTTTGCCGGTTGTCTGCTTGCCGGCGTCGCTCATAGATCGCGGCAACCAGACAGCTGGTTGCTGCCGTCGCTCATAGATGGCGGCAACATTTCTTTGGAAGAAGAGTGGGAATGGAACGAGCGGCAATGTGCGCAGCAGTGCAAATGGTTCCGCAACCGCCGCGAGGCCACTATCGCCTGAAGTTCTGCTGCGTTGAGCGCTTCAGATTCCCTTGCGAAAGATGATCAGCTCACTCGCCCGGAAAGCCACCGCCGAGAATAGAAGCTACAGTTCTGCTGCTCTTCCTTCTTCACCAGAATGGAAAGGCTGAAAGTTTTGTTGTGATGAAAAATGAATTCTAAAAAATGGGAAAAGCTTTTCAAAGGATGTGATATGGGTATGAAAATTTGAATAGATCTAGCTAATAAAAATGTGCACTTCCTCAGTGTAGTACTTAAAATACATGTTGTTTGTAATTTTTTTTTTTTTGGGGGGGGGGGTTAGTGTTTACCCTTAAATCATAAACACTTCATATCACACTTAACAAAACTACATGTTATGCATGCAGTTTAGTATTAAAAACTGAACTTTCCTCATTACCATACGAAAAGTCGCAGCTTCTTTCGGAAGGTGTAGATGGCAACACATGTTGACGAATGGTTTATTGCATATTTGTCGTGGTTTGCCGCTTGAATCGCCTTATAAAGAACGAAAGCTGCATCCGATGCCTGGATGTGTGCCGCGCGCAAGCCAGAAACTTTTAAAACAAGTGCCATAGCTTCGTAGAGTTGGTGTCCCTTATGGAGGCTTTTCGTCCTTTCAGGCATTCACTAATCGGTGCTCCATGAAAGGATGCAAGCAAAAGGAACTGGTTCCCGTGCTGTGCGGCCAGTGCAACCTCAACCACTGTCTCAAGCACAGACATCCTGACGACCACAGCTGTACTGGCAGAGGACTGTCTTCCTCTGGGCAAGTACACATCTACTGCATCTAGTGCCTCTTAAATACATGGTTGGCACATGACATCATTGCACCATGCTGGTGGTCGTTCTCACTTGTTCTTGCCATGAAAAACAAATTTGATGGCACAAAGTGTGGGTGGCTAAAAATATTTGCTCAGCAGAAGGCCACCAGAATAGATGTTGGTGTGGCATCAATGCAAGCCATCTATAGTGTTTGTTTGTTAGGAACTATTTGCACATAATAGTACAAAAAATGTACCCGTAATATCCCGAGTCATCGCCCACCCCCCAACCGCCTGAAATTCGTTAAAAAAGTGGGGTGGGCCATGTCTCGGTGGGTGAGCACAAACACTTGAAAAAAAGCGGAAAAAACCGCCTATTTTTCTCTGCGTATCTAGCGCTGATGCACAAGAGATACATCGAACTCAAAACTCGATTTAGTTTCATTGTTTTATAAAAAAATACTCACGAAAGAATATTTTACTATAGCGAAGTCCGTTGCTTGCATACGCTCTAGAAACACCGCCGATCTGCATATAGCACGAACGTTTGTTCCGTGAAAGAATGTCACCATTATGTTCTTCTAGTTAGTAAAAAAAAAAAAAAAGAAGTCTACAAAAAAAATAGAAAAACCGACCAGGCGCAACGAGCGAGCGAGCGAGCGAGCAGACCAAAGAAGCGACCAAGAGCAATGCTGGGAAAGCGGGAAAGCTGGCGGTCGGGTTGGCAAATACTTTGGCGTCGGGCCAAGTCGGGCGCCTTGTCAATTGCAAGCTCTTGCGCAACTTTCTTGTTTGGTGCGTACATACGTGCGTCCGTGCACGGCGGGCTATCAATGCACGGTTGGGACGCTCTGCAAACGTTTGTGTAGGACGTTCCAGCAAAGCTTTATTTACGCTTTGGCTTTGCCTAAAATATTGCACAACCGCGGTCGCGACGGGCGGGAAGAAGGAGCGGGTTCGCGGTGACCTTACTTCGGCGGAGACAGACTTTGACCTAACACTCGGAGGTTACGTTAACAAACTCTTATTTTGTTATCTCCATCGTTTTCTTTTCGCACGGATACACCACCACTTTGGGGTCGCTCACGGAGGAAATGCGTAAACAAAAAGAAGTGTCTTTCCCTCCTTCGTTTTACTTTGTCACGGACGTCCTCCAACTGTAAGGTCCGCGGCCGCGTCATTCGGGTAGGATGAGTGTTCGCGGATCACAGAGTCCGCGCTGGGGTATTTGAAGGGGTGGGCGATGACTCGGTGTTTTTTTCGGAAATCGATATCTGCCCAAAAAATGGGGTGGGCGATGGCTCGGGGGTGGGCGATGACTCGGGATATTACGGTACTTGATTTGCAATGTGAATTGGAAGGACTGTTTAAATTTTGTCAAGTTTGCATGCATTGTAGTCCATTGCAAGATTACTTGTTTATGGGGAACAGGTGGTACTAATTCAGCAAGAGTGTGTTGCAACTACAGCTTGGTTGTTCATAAACAGACTTGCCACATTTTTTTTTAAGCATGAAAAGCTTTTTAATGAAGCCCCAATCCCAAAATTTTGTCAATTTTGCACCTTCAAGCATTTACAAAAAGAAATAGGTTGCATTTTTTAAGTGCTTAAGCCCTTGCCTGCTTATTTTTTTCTTCAAGCAACAAACTGCAGAACTTCATTTTGAACGTGCAATTTGCATCAAAATAAGATAAAATCATTTTCTTAACTTTCAGGTCTTCTGGTCTCCTTCAGTAGTTTTTCAGTGTTATATAGGCTGACCATATTTCTCAAGGTAGAAAACGGGACATCCCAGCCCGGAAAGGGGGGGGGGAGGGAGGGAGGGAGGGGGAGTGAGTGAGTGAGGGGGAGAAAGAAGGAGGAGAAGGAGAGAGAGAGAGGAGGGAAGGGAGGGGATGGGTGTAGTAAAGGTTGAGATAGGGAGAACAAATTTAAGGCCAGATTTGCGATTTCAAAGCGTTAACATATTTCATGCGTGCTGTATTCATTAACTAAAAAAAAAATATTTCTATTCACGAGTCTTGACAAAAATACGTGTTTGTGGGCAAGAACAGTTCTCCGAATTTTACTGGGTAAATGTTTTAAAGTGCCTACTTTTTTTCTTCTTTTTTATTTTTGTAAAATATATTTGTAACAAGTGGGCATAGTTTCCGCTTGCTTCAACTCGCTCTGTGCCAAGTTCGAAATTATGCACTCCTGCGAAAACGGGACATGATTCCTTATTGGGACAAAAAGACGGGACGGCCCAAACGGACCTCAAAAACGGGACTGTCCCGGCCAAAACGGGACGTCTGGTCACCCTAGTGTTATAGCACTGAAAACATTCCGGAAGGTAGTGTGCCACCTTAATCGGAGTGGTGAAAACGATTCACATCATTTTTATCACTCCCATCACTGTCCATCGAACTATCAGATTCTGAGTTACTGAAAAGGTTGCAAGGCTTGTCGTCAGATATGCCTAAGCATTCACTTTCAAAAAGAAGTTTTTGGATGTCTTCGTCGGCTAATGTGGACCTCGAAGCTGAAACCATGTTGTTTTGGTGCACTTTTTTTTTTCTGTGAAACATGAACACAAACAAGCAAACAACCCAAGCTAACTGGAGCAACGAGGGTGGTACTGTCATCAGCTAGAAAGCGCGCCAAACAAGCACCAAAGCCGAAACACGAGTCACATTTGTGGTCGGGCTTTATGGTCCGTAAAGGGTGGCACGAGTGACACTTATTATCAGTAGACAAGAGGTAAATGGGCTCTCTTGTATACTAACAAAGCTCGACACCTGCTCCCTCAACCTTTGTAATACAAGACGCAAATAGCAGTGTGCCCAAAGTCTTGTCTAAACTCAAACTTTGTTTAGACATTTCACTTCTCGTTTTCAACAGATTGGCCGCGCGAGAGAAACTACAAGAGTAGCCCGAGCTAGAGTGGATGTCAAAAATAGATAGTGTTTACGAAAAAACAAAAACAATGTCACTGGAGCAGAGGGACTACGAAGGGAGGTGGCTCGCAGGCTCGACATGGGCTCCCGTGTTCAAGCTGACCCTACCCTAGTAATGCACCAACTAGCTCAACCCAAACCCGTAACTTGATATGGCTTGTTTTTTATGTTCTGAATGCAATGCACATGCAGAAAAAACATGTTCTTGCATATAGGTGTCAGCGAAAACATAACTTTGTGTTCGTGTTTATGTTCTAGCTGACACTTATACCTAACATGTACAAACTAGCTCAACTTGAGGCTATAACTCGTGTTCTTTCACACGTGGGGGGCATGGCAGTATGAAAGGGCCTAGCAAAATAAATGAATTCGCTCCTTTTAAACCAATGAGTTTAACGAAGAAAAATAATGTGTGCGATACTACTTGTTTTATTTTAAACTAATTAAAAATAGCAAAAAAAAAAACTAAATTTTCAAGAAGCTAACAAAAGTTTCCTAAATTTTTCATCTATATAAAAAAATGGGCACATTGATATTTAGATTCATGTTGGTGTAAAAAAAAACTATCTCCAAAGTCCGGTCTAAAAACATGCCTTTCGTGTAAGGCTTATAAAATTATGAGGCACTGGTGTAAATTAACCTTCTGCATTAAGTCCTTATTTCAAATCCTTTTGCTTGTATTCTGCCCATTGCAAAGCATGCGGGAAGGGCCTTGGCATGCACCTTGGATCGCTGCGCCACAGTGTTCTTCCGCAGCATAAAGGCTGTCTGCTTTCATCGCCGTCACCATGGCAACGAACGCCGTTTTCTGGAAGGCCTTCTGCTAGCCCAATAGTTTTGTAATGAGCAGCGGGAACGCAGGCAGGGGGGGTGGGTGAACACGCTCCCTAGTGATTAGGGATGCCGCGAACTTTTTTCGAATCGAAGTTTCGATGATCGAATCAAGCGGTTCGAAAGGTTCCAAAGATTTCGATTTTTCGAATTGTTTATATCGTAAAATTCGACGGAGGTCGAATTTTCGAACTTGTTAAGCTAAGAAGTTCGATGCTTTTCGAACCTTCGAACTTATTACGCTAAAAAATTCGATCTTTTTCGAACTTTCGAACTTATTGCGCTGCAAGGTTCGATGCTTGTCGAACTTTCGACCTTGACTGACCAAAAAATTCGATGAATTTCGAAATTTCGAACTTATTTATCAAGAGGATTCGAAAAGTTTCGAATTTTCGGATTCTGAAAAGTCAGAAGTTCGACGAACTTCGAACTTTTAGGGTAAAAGTTCGACGTTCGTCGAACTTCGAAAGACCGGCGGACGGTTTCATTTGATTTCAAGTAGTGGGGTACATTCGTAATTTTTTTTTCTCGAACTTTTACGCGCGGTGCTGCGTTCCTTACGAAAGACAATGTCATTTATTTCAATGTTCTGCCATGCTTAGGTTTAAAGAAATAAATCCCCGAAGGGGCGAGGACAGACGACGGGTTTTTGACGATTATCGTTTGTGCCAGATTTGAAGCACGGTGCAGCAGCCGGAGCTATTTATGGTAGATATGTTATACTTTTTTAAGAATGATCTATGTATAGCATAGGTAAGTGCCGTCTTAAGATGTGATTATTGTTATTCAACGTGAGTTTCGAAGAAATGTCCAAACATGTATCTGCATGCAATTATGACCTAAACTTGATATTTATTTTCGTCTAAGTTGTTTGAGGTATCGCATTTAAATTAACACCACAGACAGTACATATCATTGCCATCTGCAGAATACAAAATAATATATTTATTGTTTTTTCACGTTAAGGAATAAATTAACTCATGGCAGAAGATTTCTAGTAGTTTCAAATTCAGCACGTCATTAAAAAAAAACTTTTTTTTTTTCGCTTCACGTTCCTGGGACGTGTTTCTTTTAGCCTGTACACATTTTGGTAAAAGAAACTTGTTTCGAAGTTCTGAACCTCTGAATATGCAAGAATAGAACACTTCCGACGAATTCTTGATAGTTTTTTTTTTCTCCTGCTTTTTATTCCCGCATTTATTCTTTTTTTTTTTTTTTTTTTTTTTTTTGTTACTATCGGCACAGGAGTGGGCACACGTGTTTAGGTCGAAAAGACAGCTTTGAACTTCCGAACCACTAAGCATGTGACGAGCAGTGCCTTCTGACAACGAGTTTCTAACAATGACCATCTACGCAACCTTTTATGCAGTGAAGAGCGACAGTAGCTATACATATGCATAAATAATTTCAGATTAAAATAAGCACCGGATCGGATTACTACCAGCGTGCAAGGGGTGGCGAGCTAGTTTGCCAGGTCGCTTCAAGGTTTTTCTGAGCCTCAACCTCCTGCTCGCCCCTGGCCGTTTCGAACTGGATGAGTCTTGTAAAACAGTGTGTTCGTGCAATCACTACTGCGTGATAAAGACCCCCCCGGGGCTGGCGGTCACAATTCTGCACTGGCAAATATTCTAGCACGTCCGGGACACTCGTCGTCTCATTTAATTGCCTGACCCAACTTCGCAGAATCTAGATATCACACCCTAACTTTTCTAAACTTGATTTTGTGAAAACCAGTGAGTCGTGAAAACGTTATTTGAAACTGAAACTGTAGAAAAACTTGAAAATCGGACTTCGAACTTTGAAAACTTGGATTAGAAAAAAATTCAAAATCTTCGAAGTTTTTTTTTTTTTTTTAGCGTTAAAAATGAATCGAAACCTTCGAACTTTTCGAACTTTATGCAAAAAGAAATTCGAAATCTTCGAATTGTTCGAACTTCATGGCTATAAAAATTCGAAGCGTTCGAAGTTTGCGAATTTTTTTTACAAAGAATTTCGAAATCTTCGAATTGATCGAACCTGAAGTAAAAAATATTCGAAATATTCGAATTCGAAATTTTAGAAACCGTGAAAGCTTCGAAATTTTCGAATTCGAAACTCCGCTGTGGACAAAAGTTGCGAATTTTTCGAAATCGAACCTCGGTCGGTACGAAAATATCGAAATTTTCCGAAATCGAACCTCACTTCGCTTCGCAAATATCGAAACCTTTCGAAATCGAACCTAGGGTGGTTCGCGACATCCCTACTAGTGATACATGTGCCGTCCAAAAAAGTCATTCGGCATTCGTTGTCATGGTGACGGCGATGAAAGCAGACGGCCTTTTTGCTGCGGAAGAACACTGCGGCGCGGCGATACGAGGCGCTTCCCGCATGCTTTTCAATGGGTCGAATGCGAACAAAAAGAGGTTGAAATAAGGACTTAACGCAGAAGGCCGATTTTCAGCATAAAGGCTTCAGAAGGCTGGTTTTCAGCATAAAGCCTCATAATTTGACAAGCCTTACACAAAAAGCGCGTTGTTTTGGGTCTAAAGTATCCAACTGCCAAAATCAAGATACTAGTTGCCTTCTGATGAAGGGCAGACATGAGCATAGAGATTGCCAGCTTTGCTAAGAAGCAGAATCTGTAGCAGCAAGATGCACAAGTGCCCCCTCACTGCTGTGGTAGCATGCCCCCAGCAGTGAAGTAGGTAAATATTTACATGGAACCTAATCACAAGCTGTACTCTGCCTTGTACAATGTGCAGTGCTGCTGCCATGGCGAGGTTGCAGCATAGAACGACCAACTCACCTGCAGCCCAGACCAAGATGATGTATCGGAGGACTTGCGCAACGACCCAGAGGCCACCTGCGTCCCCGCAGAGACCGTGCACAGTAGATGATAATTGCGTCAGTGCATCTGTGCTTCAGGGCAACCTGGTAAGCCCCCAGCTTTTTCCAACGTTTTAATAGTTCACAAAAATCCAAACAAGTGGGCAAGAATGTCGAGATGGTTGTCAAAATCGTGTGAGTATGCTAGCCAGCATTGGAACTATTCCAGGCACAACCTCCCTCATCCAGTCACCGAGGGCATTCTTCTTAGGTTGCGGCAGTAAGGTTCAGCACCCCGTGCTAGCTTCTGGGAGCCTAACGTAACGAAACGTCGTTGGTCCTGCATTTTGTACGACTGTTCCGCACTAAATACGCCCTGCATTAGCTGGCGACTATGTCATTGCGATTCTTCGAGTTGGGTGTTCTTGTCCCTGCGACAAAGATTTCCTACACATCACCAAGCTGACACAAAATATGAATGTAACTTTGACAGGAAACCACCCAGATACTGTTGTACCTGAAATCAAAACGAGGAATTGCGCAAACAAATTGGGAAGGTTGTAGTAGGTGCTTAAGAGCTAACCGTAAAGCCTCGGCCCACGTTTTCTAGGAAACTGAGTCTTTCGGCAAAATATTGGCTATTGTACCGAGGCAAGGAGTTACCTTTACGAGCTATTATGCGAAAATGAGGTCAACAGTAGGGGTAAAAGTTCAGAACCCGTCGCTTGTTGCGAAGCGGTCTCCCATAGTATAGCAACGCCAACTGCGTCCTGTTCCTTACAGACAGAGGATGAAGCTCTTGCGCTGGCACTGCAACAGTCGCTGTATGAAGCAGAGTTCCCGGAAGATGGGTATGTACAGCAGACGTCAGCATGTTTTGCACTGGCACATTTGTGCACCTGTCGCACTGAAACCTCAAGTTCATTGCAAGCAAGAATAACTGTGAAACTTGCCTGTGAATTGTGTAATGATTAATTGCGCGAGTAATTCTTGGAGTGGTGGAAAGGAAGAGATGACTTCATGCTTTGTTTTGCTTGCAGCAGTGACCAGAACGCACATGGTCGCAGGAGCCAGGGTGCCCCACATCGGAGGGTAATGGCGCCTTTTTCTTCTTTGTTCTTCCTTAGTGTGCATGGCAGAAGTAAACATGCGATTTGGTTCTATGAATGTAACAACCATTAATGGGGCCGTCATTAATCGCCAAGTTACAAATAAAAGTGGTCATTGGCCAAGCAAGTACACTGGATAAAATTTTGATGCTTGTCACTGAGCTTGTCCATTTTGTGGGGGCTGCTTTGTGCATCGTACCATGTGCACTGCTGCCAAAAAGTGTTCAGTTGGGTCTTCGACGAACTCAATCGCTGTATTTGGCGGCATTCCACCTGTAAAGTTGTACAACAATCATGTTCATTTCTTTCGTCTACTTCTTTTTCAGCATCAGGAAAAGAATTGCAGCGTCTCCTAGTTGGCAACTGAAGAATACACATGAGCGATCTAGGTGTACAAAGCCTTTTTCTTTTTTTTTTTAACGATGCAGCGTGCAAACAGTGGTAAAACAAGAAGTTTCTGTGCCTTTTCCTTTTTTTTTTTTTAACATCGGAGATCTTTTTTTAACACCATTCTACATTCCAGCAGCCTTTTCAGCCCAAGCACACAACAAGATTGAGCAACACTTTTGCAAACTCTTTATTATTCCGAAATAAAAAGTCTGAAGATTCTTTTTTTTGTATGTTGGTATCTCGTCGTTTGGGTCAGGTGTCCCTCCGTCATTATTATACATTTGGGGACTGACAATGAGCAGTTGGTCGTTAAGCACGGAGAACCCGAAATGCCGTCTGCATGCGCATGTCTGGGCTTTGACTCCGTCTTGCGTGCTTGATAGCCAGGAGATTCCTAACAAAGATAGTAGAGTTATACGGATGAAAAATACACATTCCTTCTCTCTCTCCGCCTCTCGCGCTGCTGCGCCACCCTTTGTAGCAATGTGGCCGCCGTCAAATGCTCGCAGCATATTGCCGCAAATCGTGCGGTATTATTGCTTCAACTCTGAATGCCCCAACAACACTGTCCCATGCCCATCCTGTTGCGACACTCGCAGCTGCTTCACGAACAATCCCTTTTTTTGGTTCTTTCCGACCTTTTCTTGCACGACAGCTGTGCTGTATAGGACAGTATCTTCAACGTTTTGGGAGAAGAAACCCGCATTTCTCTCCCGAAGGCAACTGTGTGAGATAGCACGCATTGGAGACGACAAAACATTTAAAAACGATAGCGCAAGGAAAAATGGCTGCCTGAGTATCATGTTTCCTTTTTTTTTTTTTTTTCTCGCTCTCTCGCACGTGTTTGGTGATGTAGTCCTGTGTGGAACCTTGGTACTGTGAACGAGCACTGTTCTCTTTCCCCCTTCCCAGTAGAGGTTGAGAGTGAAAAGAAAAAGGGGAGAGATGGCGGTACACTCCTTGTCGGCTTAAATGCTAGCTCCAGTCCTCGCACCAAAACGCTCCGTAAAAAAAAGTCGACAGGCACGGCAGGGGTTTTCCGAGCACAGTGTGACCGTCATTTCAATCGTCCAAAACATTAAGAGGACAGTTTTCCTTCTGCCAGGTAAAAACATGCGCACACGCAAAAACTTGAAAAACGGGAGTTGCTTCGACTAAGACGAATGCTGCTTAAAGCCTAACTTGAGCACGGAATGATTCGACCTGCGCAAGCAGCTAGATGCTACCAAATGCCTCCTTGTTTGTCACGCACGTCACGTAATAGTAAAAAAAAAAAACTAGCAAGCAAAAAGAAAGAAACCAGTTCTGAAGCAAAATGCAAAGCTGGCTAAGCTTTCGGTTCAACTGGAAGTCCTCCAAGCTGCCGTTTCATTCTCTAAGGGGCCTGACGGCCTAAACAATTGGTAACCTTTGTAGATATATGGTTTCAAAGCTAGAAGACGCCAAGAAAGCGCTTTATAACTCTGGAGCAATCCCTGCTGTTGTTGACGTGCGTCGTTATCGATGATCGCATCTCGAGCCTCTGGTGAGACGACCTGTGCGGGATATTGAGATTATTTTGCGACCCTCGCTCGCCCTCACAACCTTGGATGTCTTCCCAGGCAGCTGTGGCGCGTCTTTGCACAAAACATTGCGTCTAAAACCATCCCAGACTCGATCTAAGTGCTCGTCAGACCTTGCACCTTCCAATCATTGGTCCCTCCACATAAGATCTCGAAACGAAAAAAAAAAAAAAAGTCCATCCGAAAAAACAACGCACTGTAACTGCACGTCCTAACGAAAACCAGGGGAGGGGGCGAGGGGTATCGCACGGGGGTTACAGGGAGACGGGCCAAGTTAGGAGTTGTCGAACGACCTCAGAGTCCTCATCAGCGCGGTGAGTGCGGACGCCAGGTCGGTCGCCTGATGCATGAGCGAGCCGACGGCTCCGCCGTTGGCCCCGCTCTGCGCCGACTTTCTCGCGGCGCCGGCGGCGCGTGTATACGCCAGTGCCACAGCCTTGACCTGCTCTACGAGGCCGGACCAGGCGGAACCGCCGGAGAGGACCAGCATCTCGCATGCTGCAAACATGCGGTCTAGGAGTGCCACGCACGTCACTAGGTGCTCCAGCACATTGGGTGCCCCCTCGGTGGCGCTGCGCACAAACAGTTTGGAGGCGGTCACGAACTGGCGCGACTCTGTGACCAGCTCATCGCGGGCCGACGAGAACTTGTCGCCGACGCTCGTGTCAGTCGCCGAACGCTGGAGTGCCGTCGCATCTCGCGCCACGTCATCGATGCGCAGGACCATCGTGTACACTTGCTCCTGGGCACGGAGGAACGGAGCATCGGGAGCATTCTCGTTGCCCAATGCACTCCCTAAGGCCTCGCCACGGTTGCAGACGAGGCAGGGCATTTCGGGCGTCGTCGGATTGTTCGTCGCGAATGGCAAGCAGAGGCAGCCGTTAACACCGTCGAAGAGCGACGGCACAGTTTCGTCGCCGCCACCCGCTTCGGTGTAGACGTCGCCTGCGTTGCTGTTGCCGAAGCTGGTCGGGGGGCCATTGAAGGACCGTCCCCCCGCCCGTCCAATCGTGGCTGCGCGGACGGGTGAGGTCGTCTTGCGGGGGCTCAACGGACTGGCCGTGCGTGGGCTCGCGGACCCTGGGCGTGTGAGGGACCTGCCGTGATCCGCCGAGCTTGCTGTGGAGTGACCGGTTCTCGACTGCAGTCAGAAAATTGAACGAGGGTGAGGTAGAAATTATCGCCGGCTTAAGATGTGCAGGGCTGATCGCACTTTGAGTTTGTTTTTATCGGGCATAGGCCGGCAATTGAACATTGTGGCCCATAGATTGCACCAGCTTTCAGTTACATACGATTGCGTCTCCATGGTTGTGCAAGTAAACGACAGCTCTACGATTCAAGTTGCCAGCTGACGTCTGCTACCAACAACAAACAGTGGGCTGTAATTAAATTTTTGCAGAAATTGTTTATAACGCTTTACTTTACTGCACAATATTGAGCTGAAGCTTTTGCATCCTGTCTTCGCAGCTGGGGTTACCTGTCGATGAAGTTCAAGCATTCCATGGTGTGGGGTTCATTAGCCCCACAAATAGAGTGCAGGCGAGCTGGTGTACGTTAAACATGACTGCAAACCTGAAATTGGTAGGAAAAGGAAAATGCAAAGGAAGACAGAACAAGAACAGGCAACATCTCCAACTTTGCCTGTTCTTTTTCTGTCTTGGCGTTTTCCTTTTCCTACGCCAGTCTCAGGTTTACAACCATGTTCTTCATTAACCCCTTAGCAGTTTTTGATTTTTGGGAATTTCTGACCTTCAACTGTTTGAAAGTTAGAGTTGTTCCCTTTAAACTACAGTTTCTAGCCACAAACAACATGAAAGCAAACTTAAAGAAAGAAAAAAGACATTAGTACTCAGTGTTCTCAGATAAGAATGATCATGGTGGTGTCATGCCTATTTCAAGGCTGAAGTAATAAAGAATGCAGCTTTCTACACCGTCACATTTTTCATGTTTAATGCACGCATACTTTTCTGCCAGAATTGTCAACTTATATGAGCATATATTTCAAGCGAAATTAAATGTCAAACTTGGCTTCTAGAACAAATTTGCATAACAAGCATTTTTAGGCGAATACTTAAGTCTGATTGAATTTATATTCTAAAGCTGAAACTTTATGTGTCGAGTGTTTCATGCTTTGTGAACTTTTAACAAATTAATTACCGTTCTACTGTTGAAAGTGTTTTCTGCATTGCAACCGAAAATTTCATCAAAATCGAAACAGTCAAAATTTTGCAATATTTGTGCAGCAATTAAAAAAATATATAATTTTCGATTTTCTTTAAATTTTATTCGATCGGCCCTTGATGACCGGTAAGTACAAATCTGTAAAGACATGTTGCATTGTTTTGTTTTAAAACAAAAGAATAAGTATGTAAGTAGGTCATGGTCGCACAATCACCGCTGGGGCGTTTCTGTCTTAAAGGGATACTTGAACGAAATTTGAAATATACCCGTCGTGTTCAAAAATAGGTTGAATATGATCCACAATATCCGTAAATGACTATAGCACGTTTGTATTTTGAGCCTGGGTGGTTATATTTTTCGTTATAAACGCCCCACTCTGGCAAGCCCTCGGAGAGCACGTGACATCCAACGCAATCGTGACATAGTTCGCCTCAGGACGAGCAAAGCTACGGCGGGGCTGACGTCGAGAGGATGGCTTAGTCGTTCCAGCCACCGAAACGGCTGCTTTTGTACGAATTTTGAGTGATGGTTAATTTTCTGTAATCCTGTAGGGGGACAATAGCGACTTCTGCGACACACAAAAGGGATTCTCGGGAAGAGGGGAGTTCCTCCTTCCCTTCTTCTCTCGTTGTGGCCAGAGGCGAGACACTCCCCGTCACTACCTGTCAAGGTTCCTAGACGAGCATTACAAACGAGGCGTCAGCGACATCCACCAGGTGCTCTTTGCTAATCGTTTAATTTGTTTTAAGTAAACTTTCGTTAATTCGACCTCAACGGGCCTTGAAATTTGGTCAAATCATCCATCGTCGGAAAGCACAAAAACCAGCTTTCAAGGGAAATCCTGGAATCTCTGGCTATTGAGGCGCACGGGGACGAATGCGTGAGTGCCGCCTCCCTCACACTATTTTCGAAAGAAAAACTGTATCTTCTGGGAGCGCCCCAAGTGGGGAACCAAGTCCGAAACATGTGAACGCTAGCCACCAAGTGTCATACCGAAGAAGAAAAAGTTACCCCTGGGATCTCAGTCGTATAATTCATGAGGGTAGATGAAAAGGAAAAGGAAGAATTTCAGTAAATGGTTGATAGTCCAGCAGTGTGTGCCTCTTTTTCTTCACTCCTTGGTTTTACTTCTACGTTCAGCTGGAAACCTTCAGAATCAAGCTATTTTGTAAGCAAGCTTTTGAGCGGTGCCCAGAAATACAAATCAAATTATTTTGTCAGCCAGCTACTAATATTAAAGTACTAACTGGAAATGGTAGCACAATTAACATCTCACCAGCCCGGTATAACACCCCAAAAAGGATTGGACGGGCCGCAACGTTCAGTATTCATTGGCAATATCAGCCACATCAGTGATACAACCAAGTGCACGTGCCAGGCACGTAGCCAGGGGGGAGGCACATGGGGCCCGCCCCCCCCCCCCCCCCCCCCCCGAAATCTTCCATTTTGCATGGGTCCTCCTCTCCCCCCTCTCCCTCATACAGCATTTTGTCATGGGTGGGCCCCCCCCGAAACAATCCTGGCTACGTGCCTGGCACGTGCTTTTTTTATAGTGCTTCATGGTGCCTGGGCATTAATATGACCAAGTACGGATACTGTGGCATGCGTTGCTCATGTACCACAAGTCGTTAAGACAGAAACTGCCCAGCGGTAAATGATGTGACCGCGACCTGGTTACATTTTAGAGCGCAGCTCTTAGGGGCCCGTTTCCAGCCTGAGCGGCGTCGGCGTCGCCGTCGGCGTCGGCGTAACCGCGCCCCTCCCTCTCCTCCTCCTCCCCCTCCTCTTCCCCTCCTTCTCCTCCTCCCCTCATTGTGTAGTATGGTCCGGGCGGGTCACGTGACCTCGGGGGGAGGGGGTCACATAACCCGTTTCCAGCCTGTGCGGCGTCGGCGTCGGCGTTGTCGGCGTCGCCCGTCCCCCTCCTCCCCCCGCTCCTCCTCCTCCCCCTCCTTCCCCGCCCAGGTCACGTGACCCCGGGGGGCGACTCCCCTCCCCCCGCCGAAGTCACGTGACGGCCCGCCCAAGGTCATGTGATCCCGTCCCCTCGAGGTCACGTGACCCCCCGGACCTCTGCCCTCCTCCTCCTCCCCTCATTGTCTGGTTCGGGGGGGTCACGTGACCTCGGGGGGGGGGGTCACATGACTTCAGCGGCGAGGAGGAAAGCAGTACGAAGGTGGAGGAGGGGGGGAGGAGAGACGAGGAGGCGGAGGCGAGGGGAGGAGCTTGAAGGACGAGGAGGTGGTAAAGGAGAGGGAGGGGGAGCAGGAGGGGAGGAGCACTAGCAGGCATGATCACGAGGGAGGAGGAGGAATATACCCTCCACTCCTCCTCCTCAAGAGCTGCGCTCCAATTCGGCGTTACAAGAAGTTGTAAACGGCTTTCACTTTTTTTTTTCTGTTTTAAAACAAAATAATGCAACATGTTTTTGCAGATTTGTGATTATCGGTCATGAAAGGCCTTCGGGTAAAATCTAAAGAAAGTCGAGAATGATTATCTCTCTTGATTGCTGAACAAAATTTGCAAAATTTTGATTTTTTTCGATTTTGACTAAATTTCCGGGCGCAATGCAGAAAACACTTTCAACAGTAGAACGCTAATTAATTTGTTAGAAGTGCACAAGGCATAAACCACTCGACAAAAAACGTTTCAGCTTTAGAATATAAATTCAAAGCGACTTAAAAATTTGCCGAAAAAGGCCTCATTATGTAAGATTTGCTCCAGAAGCCGAGTTTGGCATTTTATTTCGCTTGAAATATATGCTCATATAAGTTAACTTTAACTAATTCTAGCAGAAAAAGTATGCATGCATTGAACATACAAAATTTGACGGTGTAGAAAGCTGCATTCTTTATTACTCCAGCCTTCAAATTTGGGTGATTGTGCAGTTGGGAAAATAGTTTTTTCAATCTTCTCTCAAATGCGATTTTTCTCCCAAATGCAAGGAAGTATGTCTGTTCCGTTGTGTGGACAGGTTTCGTTACCTTATATAAAAAATTAATTGAAAACAAAAAAAAAAGGCATGACACCACCACGACTCCTTACCTGAACACACCCTACTGCCATTTGTTGGCAGGGCCTCAAAATAGCCATGAACGAGCCTGGCTTATCCAAAACGGTTGAGTGCATGAACCGGAGAAAGCAGACAAGCTCATCCTGAACGGTTTAGGGATGGCTCCACGTTGACGAGCTAGGCTCGTCCAAAACAGTAAAGGGGTTAATAAGCTGCAGAAAAGCATAAAATTTCGTCGAGCCATGGCTACTTATTGCTACTTTGCCGACAGCACAAAAGAGGGTTTCAATAAAAAAAATTCACAGGGGCCCTTACGTCATCCCTAAGACGACTTGAAGGCGAAAGCCCAGGCGCCGATGCATTAAAGACAGACACATGATTTACGGATGCGGCGGAGGGGTATCGCGTCGGAATATTTAACAAAAGGTCGCTGGTTCGACGCCAGCCGAGGGACAAGAGCGAAAAGTCTTTTCGGAGGAATATTCAAATTCGCAGATGCCGTGTAAACGTTTTGGTACCGTTTGTGTCGCCGACGTGTTCTCATACCTGTCGTATCACTGACGTGTTTTCGCTCAAGGACTTCGAAGGTCAACTGAATGATGAGACATATAAGGCTTTCGCCTTAATGGAAAGAAATCACTTAAAACTCCCGATTTAGAATCAAGCTGAAACTTGGCGTCAGGCCTTCATAACTGCGTTACCTTCTCGCGTAGAATCTGTTCATGGGCAGGGAAAGATTTCTGAGCAGGGAAATACTGGTACACTGGGTTATTGCTGCAGATGTGAATCGAGCCTGTAACTCTGCCGAAAAGAAGATGGGCGATTCCTCCGCACCTGCAGGGAAGGGGATCCTGGGGGCAGGGGTGGCTTCCCCATCGAGTTCTTCCGTGCCAGGCTCAGCCCGTGCAGGTTGGTCCACGAGTGCGAACGTGCCACCTGGCGCTGGGCCGCCGCACTGTCCGAAGCCTCGGGACCGTCGCAGCTCCCCGTGCGGTCTCTCTTCACGCACGTCTCTGCGCTCCCCGTCTTGCGCAGCCTCGGGGGCACCCTGGGCTTTCCCTCTCCTCCAAACGCAACCTCTTCGTAGTCCCGGGCGCCTCCGCCGTTGAGTAGGGGCCCGCCGCGGTTCCGCGAGGGCGGGAGGTCGAGGTTCTCGTACGTGTGGGAGGAGCGGTCGGTCTCGCGCACCGCAGGGTTGGGCGAGGAGGAGTTGCTCGAGTCGGTCACCAGGAGGTCGCCGTAGCCGGCAAGGACGTCGAACACCTTGAGTGCCTCCAGGGGAGGGGGACCCACCGCGGCGACTTTTGCATCATCTGCCCTGCCGTCTGCTAAGTGGCAACAAAAATAAAATGACTCTTAGTGTTGCGCAAATATTTGAATTTTCAAATAGTAGTTTCGACTAATGTGCTATTCTACATTTTCCCCAAGATGAACTGTAATATTTTTTAAAGTTTTGATTGCGGCGGGTTAGCCTTGTTGAGCGCGCTTTTTACTGAGCAGGGGTGCACCGCGGAAGAGCAACAGATGCAGAAGCGAGCTTTGCTGGTGCTGCTTCTTCGCAGGGTTGCTTAGTAAGAAGCGCGCTCAAAGGAGTTAACCCGCCACGAGTTACGTTTAAAAAGGTACAGATATCGCAGTCGCGTTTATAGTAGAAAAGCACACTTTCAAACCAGGATGGTACACGTGCATATGCCTGGTGTACGTAAGCGAAAACTTTGTGAATGCTGATACCTACATTGCAGTAAAACTTTCAAAATTAGACTATGGCTATTGTGCAAGAGTATATAAGGCCGAGATGCCCTAACAACCTGCATTCACCTCTTTTTTTTTTCTTCAAATTAAGTTTCAGTTTGAAGGAAGAATGTTTACATATAGCAAGATTTGTTGCCCAGCCTCAATTAGGCTGAGCATTTCTTTATATATATATATATATATATATATATATATTCTATACCACATCTATTTATATATATACAGGGTGTTTTTTTTTTTTATTCTTTCAGATTTGTTTAGAAAAAGCCGTAAAGGCTAAACTTATGCGGTTTGTGCAGGTGAGTTATACGGTCAAGAGGACATAATATAGGGAGATAGTCGCAACTATTAGTTGGCTGATTAAGTAAAATTTGTTGATTAACTTTAATTAGTGCAAATATCCATATAGTTCCAATTATAAACTTGCTGAGCATCATCAAAAACCACTAAATCAACTCTTTTTTAGAAGGATAAAACGCCGGGGCAGCATTTTATGGTGTTCTGTAAAAACGCTCCATTTGGACACGTTTCTAGGTTTCGGTTTCTTATCAGAGTGCATCTCTTTGCCCGCGGTCCTGCTCCCCAGTGGTTGAGACGCGCAACACACGTGCGCCCAACTTCTTTCCATTCTACGAGGGAGGCGACGGCGTGGCTTCGCCCCGCGACCACCGGGGAGCAGGACCGCGGGCGCAAAGATGCGCTTCTTTGCGTGTTCTCGGACACGTGTTGTCCAACAATACGCAAAGGTGCGTGGAGGTGTCGAACAATGTAATTTGACAAAGGTCCTAATATTTCTTAAGTTTGCCTAAGTGTTCATCAGTGTGATAAAACCTCGGTAGTTTTTTTTTCTTCCATCACGTGTTTGAAAGCCCGTTTATTCCAAAACACACGGTCGCATGCTTTCGATTTCTTGGATGGGGAGGAATCACGGAAAAACATTTTGATTTCTTGTCTGTCTCGAATCATATTCAAAGTGATGGCCACTTGATAAGTGGTTTCTTTATAGGGATGTCGAACAATGGACTGAGGGCAACAGATGAGGTGTTTCGCTGGAAGGAACACCAATGTTGCAGTCAAGTAAATGGGAAGGTTCGATAGCTGCTTTTCTTGAGTTTGGTTGTGTTCGATTAGCTTCAAGATTGAGCCACCCACGGCGGTCAGTGCGTTGGCTACTCATCTTGACTGCTGCTGAAAAAGCCTCTGGGCCACACCGAAGGAGTTGGGCTGATTTTGCAATTACAGTAAAACCTCTTTATAACAAAATGGGATATAACAAACTAATGGATATAACAAAGCAATCATAATTCCCCTTGCTTGCAAATAGTGGGAAGAAATGGACATTGGCTATAACAAACTAATGGTTATAACGAAATAATTACAACCGCCCCTTCAGCTTTGTTATAACGAGGTTTTACTGTACTTGATTCCGGAAAACCTGCTCGCTGCATACGAGCAATGAGGAAAATTGTATGCTTTCAAAAGGTGGGGGACACGTCTCGCAAAGTTAGAAGCTGTCACGACATTATGATCTAGCGCGACTCCAATATTTATATTATACCACCGTCAAAGCCTGCAGCAATATATGTCTACATTGTTTAGGTTGTCCGGCCACAAAAAATACTCGATTTCTCTGTTCAGGATTTGAAGTCAAGTTCAATGCAGAGGGGGTCTGCATAAATCTCCGATGAAGACTCTCTCCAGTTTGTTCGCATTCGTCTGCAGGCTGCGTGCTAGAACCATTTGTTTGAGTTTAATCACTCTGTCTGTCAAATATACTTTTATTCAGCAGTTCACCTAATAGCTAGTCAACTAAACTCATATTTCAAACCAAAGAATATCCTAATATTACTTTAGTAGGACATAGTATGTAATATAATACAGAACCCGCATATTCGTCAAAAAGATTTCTCGATTTCTACTAAAACCTGAATTGAAATACGAGTATCAGCTGCTTAGTGGTTAACCAGCGGGTTAACGTGCTCCTTGGCGCAAGAAGCGCTTGCTTAATTTTCATCATTTTCCTGCAGCCTGTGTTATTGACCGAGCAGACAACTGGCTGTTTCCTAAACGCGGATACGCACAAAAGCTAGATTTCGCAGACAGATAAGTCGCATGGACAGGGCATGCGAGTTAGCTGAAAATTACTCTCGGTGGAACAATTCTGTAGTCATCGCCGCTTTCCTTAGCTGATCAATACTGATTTGAGTCTGTAACCGTCTCTCCAAAGCCCATAGCTTCGGCTTTGAACGAAATCTCGGAAATAAAAGTTTGACATGGAAAGAACAAAAAGCATCGGGAAAACAAAACTAAGTTCTGCAAGTTTATGTGCACCGGCTACACTTAACCGTCGCAGTCCAAATACCTATAAAATGGGGCATTAAACAAAAAAAACTGGTAAATTGAATGCGCCACTCGTTCAGGCAGCCCGGCCGAGCCGATGCGACCTGTTCCCAGTCGCCATGTTTGTTTGGTAGTGGCGCCCCCTATAGGTCGCTGGAGTTGCGAATAAGCTGTCTGCTTTCCTTTGTACAAAGGACTGTCAGAATACGGTGAAAGTCATTTTATCGTATCCGGTTTTATCATATTTAAAAAATAAGCAATCATTTTTCCAGAGAAACTTCGCATATCTGGAAAGATGATTGCAGTTATGAGATTGTTTTGGGAGTCCGTGACACTCACACTCTGTCCAGAAGATGCGCTTAAAAGGAAGAAAATTTTAATATTTATTTTCCTTCTTGCTTCGTAAAACCCACTTCAAGCAGACGGATATTTTATATTCATGAGCATTATCAAAGGACAGACTAATAACATTGTGTCATTTTATTTAGGCCAAACAACAAGAAAGTGGGAGGAAATGTGCTTATTCACTGCAGCAAAGTAATGGTGTCTGGTAAGGCGCAAGTACACCACTGGGAAAATGTCGCAATACTCAATAATAGCAACACCTATCAGTTTCAGTTTTAAACACTATCCTTCAACTGCCTGCTTGGAACCATATACTTAAAAACAACTTGGTGTCAACTGTTGAGAAAAAGAAAACGCACACACACCCAACGTTTCACTCGTCGAGGTTGCTGTGCAGAAGAAACAGAATATCGTCAACATGGACGGATTCCCAGACTGGTTCGCCTCTCTTAAATTAACACCCGCCAATGAGAAGTCTTTTCCCGTAGGTGCACAGGGTGGCATGCACGAACTGCGCTGCAAGAATGAGGTGTGGAAACTCGTGCTGGTGCAAGTTTCACCACTCCAGAGGATCGAGTTCAATCTTCTGGATCTACTTGCAGGCAAAGAAACCACTTGTAGGCTTTTCTACTTCCTTGTCTTTTGGGCTTTCTTTTTCCAAAGAATGTTTTCTGTTCTTTCCCTGCCACACAAGAAAACGCTTTTCCGGGCCGACTGATGCTCCTGCATTCTTTACTTTTTCCAGAGACGGCAGTTTTGGCGAGATTGAACATACTAAAGCAATCTTTGGCGAGAATCAAATCAATTTTCTCCCCGATTGGCACCTTTTATCTAAGAGAACAGTTCGCTCCTGCAATACACTCCATGATGCACGATAGTATCACTCACTTAGTCACACTACACTGTGCAGTTGCACACATTAATGGGCTGCCTTGTCAAAAATGTAGGTCCAGACCCGCAGATATCCGGATCCGATCCACATTTGCAGCCCCATCCGATTTGCAATCCATTGAATCTGATTAATTGTTATCAGCATCTCCCAGCTTGCTGTGGATATCCGCAGATATGCAGGGCTCTATGTATGTCCTATACGAATGTAGGCATTGAACTTTCTGAGGCTATAATTAGAGATAATTTAAATTAGCCTGGAAAGTGGAAGTTTGGGAACAACTGGGTTTTCGTTAAAGCTGCAGTACAGTAGGCTGGGAGAAACTATTTGATATTCAACTCGAAAGTATTCAGTCAAAACTACTGTTCACTTCGAATTCACCTGTAACTCAAAACTCGCTACATATTTGCGCATATGCTTAAAAATGTGCGATCTGAATTGCAGCGCAAACATTTTATAGTAAAGTCAATTTGCAAATGTGAAAAACTTCTCTGTATAGCGCTTTTACTTTGTAGTACCTCAAATAACTGCCAGAATCATGTGTTTCGCTTTGCCGTTTGCCAGTTTGAAGGAGGCGGAAAGTGAGGGAACAGGACACATGAGTTACGGTGGAACCTTCGTATAATCAAGGCTATTTATAAGAAAAAGAAGAAACTTCCTCTATTTGCACGTTAAGTTCATTGGTACCTGAAATTACTCTACCCACACTAGAGGCTCAGTAATTCTTTTTCTTGTCATTTGCTATTTTAGGAAGGAGAGGAAGTGAGGAAACAGAATCAAAGCCTTTCTCGTACCTCGAACATCTTCATCGGAAGCTTAGCTTTTCTTCATGCAAGTGAGCCAAGGTTGTACCAACATGCAGATATGCTGCCTCCTTTTTGACAGAGAACGGCTCAAGATCTATACCCTTTGTTCCACATACTTCAGTTCTGAAGTAAATGCACCGAATGTCACTCTTTGCTGGTCCTACTGATTTCTTGCCACGAGGGATCCCTCTTACAACTTCTCTCTTAATTTGACACATGTTTCTAGATGCATACGTGCTTGTTGTTCCAGTCTCGCTAACGAAAAAAAACCTTGTCCCGAAAGGAACAAAAAAAAGCTCGAGCCAGACAACAGAGCCCAAGAAACGGACACGTACCTTGCCCGTCCTCGCGCATCATCATGCGCCGCATGTCCTCCGAGGCGCGCTCAAACCTCGCAAGCACCTGGTTCTGTGCTTGCGTGCTTTCCTCGCAGCTCGGGGGCGGCGGAGGGATGATGTAGGCTGCGATGTCGTCGTCCGTCACGCCGGAGTCGCCGTCGTCGCTCGGGCCGGAACCGGGCAGCGGGGGTGGGGGGATGGTGACGCTCGCAATGAAAGTTTCGAGGTCCTCGCAGCCGAGCTGCTGGAAGAGCGCGTGGCAGCCCAGCTCGTCCCCAGAGGCTCGCATCTCCGTCAGGGCGTCGCAGAGGTCGTCGAGTTCGGCCACGACGCGCGCAGAGTCTGCAATGGAGCAGGGGGGCGGCACCATGGAGTGGCCTGCAAAAGAATCACTTCGTGTTAGTGTTTGCTTTGCTTGCGTTCGAAGGCCTTACGTCGAGGTAAGAAGGCAAGTTGCTATGGCAACCAATGCTGGTTTACGCAGCACTGTTTTGTTATGTTATGTATAAGTCACCGTCCTGTCTCAAATGTCTCGTGCCAGGCTATCTCCTTGAACTGGTAGCCGCACTTAGCATGAAAAGCACAGATGTCCCGGCAACTTGTGCATAAGCAAACTTTTGTAGTGTAATATAGTGTAAGAAAATGGGGCCGAATGAACCAGCCACTTGACTACATTGCGAGGCATCCAGGTGAACGGCAAGTTGCCATCCGCTGCCAAGCACTGTTGTCCGATTGTCCTGGTTCAGAAAAGGCTGGTTCGTACATAGTATGGAGTGTGCGTTCCCTTCTAACTGCTCCACCCATCTATCAGGTAGTCCTCTAACAATCTGTGTGAGACAGAAGGCTTTGCAGTAGTTTCGAGATCAAATCTGGGAGAAAAAGTTGAGGGCTATTCCACGGTGAAATTATGATGCATGAAAAATTATGAAAATATATACTACATAGGCCCAATTTGTCCCTGAGCCACTCAATATAGATGGCACCAATGTGCCAATGTATTACAAGAAAGCACACAAATGCAAATGTGTGAACCATACTATATTTGTATTAGTTTATACCAACTGTGTCACGACTCCTTGCTACAATACGTTGTGCATATTTTAGTTGCCATATAGCAAACATCTTGGCTGTGTTTCAAAATTAACTCAATCCAACTCCGGAGTAAAGTTTTCATACCATGGCATTTCAAAACTTACTCGCGCTTACTCGATGATGTCGGAACTCACGTTCCAGAAGTGGGTTGTTTACTTCTAAGTAATTACTTGCGTTACCCTCCCCTATCAGGGGGTAATGTCGAATCAAATCGAGTAAATATATCACGTGATCTGTTCGTTGTCTGCTTTCTGAACCAACAACCATCAAAACTCGTTTGCTCCATTGACTTTGGTGGCAGAAAATCGAAATGACGAAGAATGAGGCAGCCATTTATGTGTGGTTATTGCGATTTGCTGTTTTCAAAGCAGGAATTGAGTGCACCCAGTCTTGGGTAAGTTACTTTTAAAAAGTAATTCGTTACAGTTACAGTTACTTTCAGAAAAAAGTAGCGAAGTTACCGTTACAGTTACCGCAACAAAAGAGTAACTCGTTACAGTTACTTTTAAAGAGTAACAACGTTACTTTTCAGTTACTTTCCTAAACAAAAAAAAAAATTTAGAAAAACTAGAATACGCCTTTCACCAAAAGTATGTTTTTTACTTCATATTGTAACTTAGCAGAAGTTGCTTCTCGAAATTAGTGTTTGAAATTTTCCACGCCAGAGCGGTGGCACAAATCAGAATACGAAACATGCGCAGTGCCCTCTGCATGTATTGTTGTTTCACGGTTGATTCACCCGATTAAAAAGCGTTTTCACAGAAAAAATAAAAACCACAACATAGATAGTGCTTCAAGACACTAAGATGTAAGTGCTCAGTCACAAAGTACAAGCGCGTGCGTAAAGATAACTAGATTTTTTTTTCATGAAATCTACACGTGGCTATATTCGGGTCGTGACTCGTGAGAAAGAACGTATTCACAAGTTCGTGCAAGCCCAACTTGACACTCGAAATGTCGGAATAAACGATTTGAAAAGTGCAAGGAATATTTAAATTGTACCTCGTTCAGTGATATATTATTCATAAAACACTGGAAAGTAACGACAAAAGTAACGTCGTTACTTTTATCGTTACCTCACAAAAAAGTAATAGAACTCCAGTTACAAGTTACATTTTAAAAAAGTAACTCGTTACAGTTACAAGTTACCAAAAAAGTAAAAACATTATAGTAACGCATTACTAGTAACGCGTTACTACCCAAGACTGACTGCACCACATCTAGACCGTGCACCTTCCCCAGGAAGTTATACCTGTTGTTATTATCAGAGTGCGAGCGTAAACAAAAGCCTCTCCGCATCCTCATCCTCGGCATTGGGGGGAACTCCATATTCTTACGTTGAAGGCTGAAAATGTTCAAACGCAGTAGATGATGTGGAAGTACTTCTTTTTCCAGAGTGTACGTGCATGCAATGAGAGGATAACGCTCGTAAAGCAGTGAAGGCTTCAAAGGTTTCATGTATACACTCCGTGCGGGAACTATAGGGGGCGCTTTGAAAAATGCGCGCAGCGCCGCTAGCGGAGGAGCTGGCGTTCGACTGCGAGGCGCGTTCAGCAGCCTGCGGCGCCTTTTCGCATGCTACGCTTTGGCGGCGGAAGCGCACACGGGCGAAACTTTTGCTTTTTGAGCCGATACGTTGAGGGTGACGTTGCATGAGTGCTGGGGCAGACCTAAGAAGGGCATTTAGCTGTTCTCCACTTCTTATATATTGAGTTTGAGTCGTAATTAGGGGTAATTTCTCTAGTTGCGGCCAAAAAAGGAGTTGGAGTAATTTTCTGAAAAACAAAGACGGCCGCCACCTTAATTGCTCTGAGTGGGAAATTTATTTCGCTCGTCGCTGTAAACCTAGGACTGCTGCAAAGATGATATTTGGAGGCGAGTGAGATGTTCACTAAGTTTGTGCACGAAGAGTGCCAAGTTTCTTTAAGACAGCAGGTGTGAAAGTTAGGTTTCTAACAAATAAAGAAATAAAGCTGTACGGGATATCCAATATTTTACCCTAAATGTTGTGTTATAGCGGGCTGTGCAAAGTGCAGATTTGGGCACACAGGCGCTTGGACTTGACAGTAACATGACACAGCACTTATTATACAAAAAAAAAAAGGTGGCATAGGGAAACCAGGTGAAAATTTGGTTTGGGCGGCGTAACTCAAAGGGAACCGGTTTTGATCATGAAAAGGCTGTCAAGAGAATACCACTGGTCGAGGGAGGTGGAGACTTTAGAGGTAGGAAGGGACTAGTGAACTGTACTTCCAATCGAAACAACTTTACGAAAGGTGGTTCCAAAGCTGAGAAAACAAAGTTGTCGGCCAACACACGGTTTTGCCGCCAAGGGCTTTTGCGGTCAGCTGTTGTGTACTAACCTGTTGTGCAAGGTGCTGATTTTCGGCGCACAGGTACTTTGACATGACCGTCACTTGGCACAACACTTATTATAACAAAAAGAGTTGGCATAGCGAAACCAGGGGGAAATTTAGTTTGGGCGGCGTAACTAAATGGGAACTGGCTTTGACCGTCAAAGGCTGTCAGATAATGCACACTTTACAGGTAGGAAGGGACCAGTGGACGGTAATTCCAGTTCGAACCACTTTGCGATAGGTGGCTCTAAAGCCGAGAAGAAAAAAAATGTTGTCTATAGAACTTGGGGTATCAGCGTTTCCACATCCAAAAGGAGGCTGGTCCAGAAAGAAAGCACACCACATAAACTTTCATACTCAAACGTCGATTCTCCAGTGATTCCGAGTTTCATTGTTGTTTTTTTTAGATTTATATTTGTCACTTTTTGTACCTTTCGAATCTTTCTTCATGAAGTACAGATTGCGTGCCATACTTGTCCGGAAATATCATCGACACGTACGATGGGGACGAAACTTCTTTGGAGGGCATTCCTCCAACGAAATTGGCACTTCATACCTTCGAGTGTGGGTTCGTCCCATCGGCGCTGACACGTGTAGGCGTTACTGGTACGAAAACAAACGCAGAGCGCAAAGCGGCAGTGTAGAATATGTCAGCCGTGCCGACACAGTGGCAGACATGATCGCGAGACCAAATTTCTCACGTCGTACGGCACGGCTCCATCGTTGTCGCTGTCCCACAAAACATCGGCGAGGTGAAAAACTGTGAAAATTTGTCTTCACGAGATACGACGCATAACTATTGAAGCACTTAATGACGGAGCACAGCTTCATGCTGTGAACCCAGCGCTACCGCACCACTCCGACTTCAATGCGTACCAAAGTACGCGGCGTGGTTTCGGTTTCGTTTTCTCTGGGGTTCTCGCTGCCTACCTTCGGTACCGGCCGCGCGGCGGCGCGCCAGTCGCGTCGCACGGAGTGTATATGATCAGTCAACAACACCACCTTGTTTCCCTCCCCAATCAATTGCCTATAGCAGCTTGGAAGTTCTCTCTGTGATTTTGTAATCATATTCGCGTCAAAGCGAACATAAGTTACATATCACTGTAAAGAAAGCCCCCTGCGCTCTACCGCGCTACACCGTGTGGAAGAAACTTGCTCAAAGCGTAATCAGTGCAAATCATGATGCGTGGAACCTATGTGTTTATGGCATCGGGACTAGACTTGCAACGATCGCGCTGATTAATAAAAACAAATTTTGTTTAACTGAAAGGAATAACTAATTTTGATCTCAATATACAGCCCAAAAGGAAGGTGAACAAAAGGAGCTACCGTACAATACCGCGCATCCGCCCATTCCACATTAAGCGCCCATATATAAAATTCTAAGATATGAAAAAATGTGCACAGTACATTTATATGTAAATGTGATGATCGGACAAGCGCCCATCCCCATTTTTTCGCGATTATCTTTAAATTTTTAGTGGGCGCTTGCCCAGTATTTTACGGTAGTGGAGCCACCTCAAGAAATACTGTGTCCTCACTCTCGAAGAAAAACTTCAAAGTGGTTAATAATATAGTCTCTTGAAGTGCTTCTCTATGATCAAGGAAGTGTCTGCTATCTTCCACCATCGCTGCTGTTTTCTTTTTGCCACAGTCCAAGACGAAGCCAATCCGCTCAGTATCCAAGTGATTACCCCGCCGTTCCGAAATCGAGTCGCGGACAGTTTGCTCGCGATGTCACGTGGTATTACCCGCTGACGTAGGAGACGGGTTACTCGGGCAAGATCTGGAACATAGCCCTAATCGTAAGTAGTCGTAAGTATTTCTATCGGTACGTTATACTCAAAGGCAAATGCCTGGACCAGTCCTAACTCGTGGCTGTGCCTTCACATAGACCCCCACAACAGTCAAATGTAGTCAGACGCTACGATATGAATATGCTTTGAAGCGCATATTTTGCACAATCCCTTACTAACAACTTGCAAAGAAGCCGGGGAAAATAAATGCCAACGTGAGAAAACAGAGTTCTGGTTTTAAGGTAGCACGAAGTTTGTGGTGTCGTCTTCCAATGTGCATAAAGAGTTTCAATTCTAGTATTGTGGGCGCTGAAGTAAACCCACCGCCTTTTATTATCGATGTTTCCTCCGTTGGAGATGGGTCACTTTTAGGTGCTACAATAAGCAACCAGAGCGACGTCGCTGTGACAAGTATCCTTGTCATTTCAGCTCTTGGATACACCGAAGTGCCCTGCCAACTCTTGGCAGTAATGCGCATAATATTAATAGATACCTCGTTCAAAGTGCATGGTGTCCAGTGTCACTCACCTCCGTCCAGCTCGGTCGCCCCGGTGCCCGACCGGGGCACCCCCTTGTCCGAAAAGGGTGTCGGCGGAAGGTCCAGCGTCCCCGGCGACGCGTCGCAGAGCTCCACGTCCGGTGTCATGGGCGGCGGGATCATCGTCAGGTCGATGATGTCTGGGTCCAAGTACAGCGTGCCCTCCGCAAACGGGAGCTGGATCTCCGGGTTGGACTGCAGCTGCTTCAGCAGCTCCAGCAGGTCCCTGTCGCTGGACCCGATTCCCGGGAGCATGTCCGGGCTGTGCAGCCCGAAGCTGGAGCCCGAGCGCGTCCTCGCAGGCGGCGCCTCCGGGTCGGCGGCGCCGGTGAGCCGCGAAGTCCGGTGCAGCGGGCTCCGGTTGGGAGTGCCGAAGCTGTCCGTGTCCGACTCGGAAGGGGAGACCTCGTCGGGCACCGCCACCTGGTTGACGGCCTCCGACACGTCGTCCAGCTGGGTGAGGAGGAGCAGCGAGTCGGCCGCTTTGATGGTGCCCCTGGGTTCCAGGCTGCAGTCCATCTCGCGCTCGTCGCTACTCGTCGACTCGCTGTGCATGTCGGCGGCGGACGGTCGCGGCCTGCCATCCGAGAGGTAGTGCTCCGCGTCGGCCACCATGCGCCGCATCTCCGACACTCGCCGCAGGACCTGCGGAAGGACCATTAGCGCCACATTACAACAGTTCGAGGATGCGTGAGCTGATCGCAATGGCCCCGAGCTTCATTGTAGAACTCTGTGCAACCACTACTTCAAAAACTTGGCTAGTACAAAAATGATTGGGTGGATAGGAAAGCCTAGAGGAATGCGTGCGTAGCACTATCGCTGTCACGATGCCAGCCGTTCTTCTATAGCACTTTGCATCATTCACCGTCATCATTCACCTGCCATTCTTGTCCCTGACAGGACAAGAATGGCAGGAAGGTCCTTCAGTTGCACCTCCAGCGTAAGCTTCCCAGCTGCGGTGTCTTGTGAGCGCCAAGCATGCACCAATGCACGACAGAAGGCAACAAACACGCGCGGGCAGGTGAAAAAAGAAAAAACCTTCCGATCGTAGTAATTACATTTTGGCTACAGCCACAATTTGTCATGAAGAAGGCACGACGACTTTACAACAAGTTCTCGTAAACCTGACTCAGTTCATTTCATTTTCACCAAAGCATTCACTAGAAGCATGCAGTGTCTTGAAAAACAAGTTTTAGGTGTACTTTGTTTCGCTTAGGTCCAGATGCTACCAGCTGAGGGAACATCAAACAATGTCAACAACATGGTGTTCGTCATGTTTCTGCTTTCGCTTTTGAGGCTCTTTGATTAGTCCCATCGTCTGGAAGCATTGGCTGTGTTTGGACTTAAGCCAAGTGGGGAAACACATAAACAACAGTAAGCGAAAACAAACAGACCTCCTCGTTTTTGACCTCGAGTAGAATGGGTTCTTCGTCGTCGTCGTCGTCGTCATCGTCCATGATGTCAAACTTGACCAACCGCTCCTCGGATTCGTCTGCTGTCGACGATGCCGAGTCCGAGGGGAAGCCATGTCCATTGGGCGACCTCGGCTCGAAAGAGGTCTCCATCTTGAGGCTCCCCAGCGCCGAGGACCGGGGCACCCTGCTCGGGCTGAGCGGCTGGAGCAGGCTTGTCTCGTTCATGTTGTGGTCCACCGAGTTGGTCAGCGAGGTAAGCGAACACTGCTCTCGTGAGCTGCTCCGCGACATGCCACGATCCGGCAGCTGCACAAAACGGGACAAGTTGCCATGTCATCACACTTTTTAGCACCAATTCGGTCTAAAATGTTGCAATGAGGTTTGTTCTGCAAGCACGCAAAGAAGTCTAGAAAGGTGGACTAGTTTGGTACTAATTCATACGTATTACGTAACAGAGCGCACAAAAAACAAACAAAAGAAGGTGTACGACGGATGAGTGCCCGTCTTGTGCACCCTGCTTTATGGTGCACAAAAGTGTCTGCTACAATTCTGCCAGCAAACACCGGTGTCATGTAGGGTAGCCGCAGGCAATCGGGAGTCTCCCTTCCAATCCAAAAAGAATAATTGTAACAGCAGCAGGCACGTAGCAAGGGGGGCGGCCCATGGGGCCTGGGCCCCCCCTGAAATCTTCCATCTTGCTGGGGCCTCCTCTCCTCTCCCCCCCCCCCCCCCCCCGAAACAAAATCCTGGCTATGTGCCTGAACAGCAGCCATTGGTCAGTTTTTGGTGCAGTAACTACACAAAGATATGTGTAAACAGCTAGCCTTCACCTTGTGTATTAGAAAGCTTTATTGTTTTTTCCTTCATCAAAATGGCAGAGAATGTTTCTATTTTAACAATAATAATAACAATAATAATCTTTATGTGTAAAGCAAGGTGCACTGCGCGGCTCACAAGGCTAGGAAGAAAGGCAAGGGCCATACGCAGGAGCATCTGCTAGCCAGCCAGCTAGAGCAAAGGAATAAAGTAAAACTCAATATGTGATGAAGAAATATACAGGAGGAAAGTGGAAGGAAGGGCCGGGACGACACGCACTGTGATAAGCATTAACGCCAGATTCCCAGCGCCACCCAGGGCAGCAGACTGCAAAGCACAATCAATCTAAGCAGTCAAGTGCGGGTGCCATGCATCGCCACTTGCGGTACTTGCGTCCTGTTCAAACAGGAATCCCAGCTGGAAGTCGGCGACAACCCCCACGCCTCATCCAGACCCCACACTACACCAAGCGATGCAGAAACCCTAGAACAGAAGCCCCGCACACAGGTGATGATGTCGGGCTGCTGTTGGCGTGAAAACGCACGAGACAGAGCGGCCGATTCAGTCCCATTTTGAGGCAGAGGGGTCCAGACAGGGGAGGGCGATGCGGGGAAGTTTTCGAAGGCATCCAAAGCACCAAGTGACGGCGGTGAGCAGTTTGTGGTTAAGAGTCTTCTTTGTGACCAAACTGACCTGTGGGTCAGTTTTAGTTCCACATTTTTTTTTTTTTTTTTTTACCCATCACATTATTTATTTACTGAAACCCAAAATACGGCTGAATGCTCTTCATTAGATATAGAGCAGTGCCCAGAATACATGTCTCAGAACGCACTGCACCGCATTATGTCACGTTTTCATTAGGTGTGATGAGCATGCAGAATGTGCAGTAAGCATATGCATCACTTACCTCGCAAGGAACATAAGCAGGCGGCGGCACAGCCAGGTCAACTCTCTTCACAATGGGGCCGTCTTGGTCATCCGCCGAAGGCGCATAGCTCCAGGGGGTGGGGCAGACTATGTGACTGCCGTGGAAGCAGGGAGCTAGAAACCAAAAGCCAGCCATTGCTCTCAAACCTTTTGAAGCGCTTGCCCCTGAATAAACTGCTTTCCAAACTCACGGACAGCTATAAAGCTACGCAGGGCATGTTAAAGCCAGAGCCATTTATACCCGGAGAGTTTGGTAGATTGGTGGAGCTTATGACCCGCTAAATCTAGCTAGAATAAGCTGACCTCACGGCAACGCAAGATGAAGATTCGTTTCGCCATTCGACTCTGAGCAAGCCCACTTAAATTCGTGGCTACGAGTAGCGTTATGAAAACAATTCTCCTTCATCGGTATTTTGCTATGCCTGTAATTGATCACTGCATGCAATCAAAGACTGCTCACTTTTTATCCATCTCCAATATGAAAACTTACAAATAAGCATTTTCTGTTTGTTTTCAAACAAAAATATACTAAGCAGAAAAGGTCAGGCGATTTAGAGCACAGGTTCGCAGTTCCTGCATAGCAAATGCTTTCCGCGGTGTTGAATTGTGGCGGTCGTGGGAATACAGCAAAGTAATTTTCCAGACAAGAAAAGGGAGCGAAAGAGAGTAATACCTTTGGAGATAGTTGCAGATAAGGAGGTGTGAGCAAATTATTGTGTGGACTGAGGCACTTACATTAACATCTCAGTGCATTGACACGTCACTGCAAACATGGGGTGGCTAATAAAAAAAAAAATTTTTTAGCACCAATTTGGTCGAGAATGTTGCAGTAAGGTTTGTTCTATTCATGTTGCAATGAGGTTTGCTTGTATTCATGGCCACCCCAAACATGGGGTGGCCAGTACAGTATGGCAGGGGAAACATTGGGTGCCAGATCCTGGTTGCTAGATTGTCGGCATGATCAAAAGAATGCAGAACTCTCCCAGTATAGACGGCATTTAACTGACACAGTTTTCCAGAAATTACAAGCCAACCTGAAAACAAAAGAGCTCATTTCATATTTTTATTTTAAACAAACTGTAAAAGACACATACCACTGGATAGAGGAACGTTCAAAAACCTTAAAAGTCCACCCACCGCTAGCTGCTACTCTTCAAAGTATGAAACACTGGATTGTTGAAGCTCTGAATTTGATAACTTGGGACCAATTGATACGTGCGTTGCAAGAAATGAACCCCAAGGACCATACAACCGCTAGCTGCTACTCTTCAAAGTATGAAACACTGGATTGTTGAAGCTCTGAATTTGATAACTTGGGACCAATTGATACGTGCGTTGCAAGAAATGAACCCCAAGGACCATACAACTTCAATAATTAAACCTTCCTCTATACAGTGATGTGTGGAATACATTTGTCTTCTACAATTTGTTTTAAGTAAAAACTTTCGCTCCTTTTTTATTAATATATGAAATTCACGAAGAGCTCAATTCAAGTTACTACCTCTGTATCTACAATTTCACTGCAGACTTTACAAATCCTGCTAACCACCATCAAACAACAAACGGTTAATGTTCCAACACGCAGAAAAAATTACAATAGAAGATACAAACATTCATAAAACATACCAAAAACCCAGAACAAAAAGCGCCCCGCAGCTGCTTCGAAAGGCTGAGAGAAGTTTGATAATAGTCACCGACGTAGTCACTGACAGCTTTTTAAGACATGCAGAGCGGTCACGCTTGCGATTCATTCTTCGTTATCAACGCCGCAGTTTCATTGGTTGCAGAGCAATAATCAGATTCCCTTCATTTCTTAGGCTCTCGCTTAATAAGTATCAGCATCAGCATGCTGAAGTCGTTCATCAACCAAGAGAGTCCCAAACTTACAGGTCTCAACTTTCCAAGGGTCGTCGGTTTCCCAGTGAATTGGCAGATCTCGTGAGGCTAGCAGCTTGTGGTAGCCTTTGAGGATGAAGACCAATTCTGCAGTTTCCCGATCCTCCAAGCCAAACTTTAGACTCTGCACAAAAGGAGATCGTACCGAGGTAATCTACATTACAAAACCATCCTTGGATATTTTACGTGCACCTGTGACGGGTTCCCACATTAGACAATGCTCGCAAGATTACGCCGAATTAACTGCAGTGGGACCTTCGATTAATGGGGACTGCTATGGCGGAGACATAGTGAAAGAAAAATGGAGTATGGTTGTAACGCTGGAACAGGCCTTTGAGGTGCACCAAAGATGTGCCACAAATGAATTTGTTGCGGAGGTTCCTACTGCGTATCTTCCTGCACTGCGACTAAACAATATATATAATTGATTTTGCGCTTACATTTAGAACACATGTGAGAACTTGGGTATGGGTCATAAACTGCCTATAGAAATAATTTACGTTCATCATGTTCTGACAGAACAGCTTGTTAATGTACCACTACCATGATCTACTTTATCAGAAGGTAGTGAACCACTATCATCACTTATACTAGCTTCCAAACAAGGTACAAATAGATACATTTTTGTTTATTGGCGATCTCATAAAAATCTCATAGATTTCTATAACATTAAATATTGAAAAAACAGTTTGTCTCCAAATCACCAACAAAAAAAAAAAGAAGACAGCTCAGTTTTCAATATAAGCCAAGGAACACTCCTGTTTCACAGGTTCACGAATACAAATACCTTGGATCCATCAACCATCAAAAAAAATCTTGAACTGGTCGACCCATAAAAAAAACTCATCAGCCTTCAAAAAACTAGGATCGGTAAGACGCAAAATAAAACTATCAACCCCGGGTGTAAGATTATTAGCCTACAATTAGCTTGTTCGACAGAAAGCTAGAATATTGCACCATCCTCTGGGACCCTCACACAAAAACTAATTGTGAAACTAGAAAACATTCACAGACGTGCCATAGGGTTAATTGACAGTCAATTTCGACCCTCATGAAAACAAACAATATACCAACCCTGGAACATCGTCATAGGATATCTCCTCTCAAATTTTTGCATTAATTTTATAACCAAACATCACAGACCTTTCACAACAAGACATACTAGATGCCATCAACATTCTTTAACACTATACTTCGCTCATACTATTCTGTTGAAATTTTCCTTTTTCCTCGCACATTCAACGAATGGAATTCTCTCCCATGCAATGCGATATCATCAATTGTGCATCGTCATTTGAAAATTTACTCTAGAAGTGTTATTATCTTTTTCTATGTGTGTTTCAGTCCTGTAATCTATTTAGGATTGTAGTAATGGTGCGTTTGTACTTGTATTTCTTCAAAATTTTGCTTGCTTTCATTTATTTTTTTGTATACTCTGGATTGCTGAATTGTTTCTAATGCCATATTACTGTTTTTTCTTAATTTTCTTATATTTACAGCCCTTCCCGCTTGGACCACTCCAAGGTTTTCAGTAATAAATAAATAGAATAAAATGAACACAACTCCAATTTAGGTCAATTGAGTTCTATCTACTTTTCTAGAAAGTTTACACACAAGATGTTTAGCAATCCTCACACAAAGTGGTGTAGACAATAAACTAAGAAACAACTTCTGAAATAGCATAGCACCGGGGGAGGGGGGGGGGGGGGGGGCGGAGGGGAATGCTTGTTTTTAGGCAAAAAAAGCAATGTAAAGTAGCTAAGACTCTCAACAGCACATATGAGATTTCCTGGAGAAGGGACCTTGTGCGTCTTTTTGTAAACTCGCCATTTCAGCGGTGGCATCCTTAGATTTTTTTTATCTGAACAGCACTTTTAACAAGCACACACTAGACACACATGCAAGGTTGGAATCGATTGAACAGGAAATGGCATCGCTTTCTTTAGACCACTATAAATAGCACCTCGGCATTGCATTTAAAAAAGAAAAAATGTTACTTGGAATCAGCATGTCGACCAAATTGTGAAGAAGGCTAGATGTAAGCGTTTTACGCTTAGGCATACCCTTAAATTTGCAGATACCGAGACAAAGACTATAGCTTATAGAGCACTAACCAGACCAATGCTGGATTACGCTAACTGTTTGGTTTCTCCACACAGCAGACGGGATAAGCAGACTTGAAGGCGTCCGAAAACGAGCTATTAGGTTCATATTCAGTACATTTAGAAACAGGACTTGTGGGGCACACTTGTTTACAAGCGCAAATATGAAGGGTTGGAAACTAGGGGAAAAATTAATAGATTAAAACTTCCGTATTCCTTTATCCACGGCAAGTCTAATATTCGCACTGAACAATATATCAACTTGTTCATCGACCAGATCGGTCGATGAAGATTTAAACGCAATGTTTTCCAAATATTAGTTTTTCCCCCCAGTCAATTCAAGATTGGAATTCACTGTCAAATGATACTGCCATGCTTTTGTAACTCCCCAGTTTTGATAACACACTTTATCAGATATGTTTGATCGCATTTTGGGTGTGTATTCATTATCTATATTTTCTTATAAAAACTTCCACTCCTGCTAAGGCTTTCAATTGACAGCCACATCATCGACTGAATGAAATAAAAATAAATAAATATAAAAAATATTTAATCGATGGTGTTCACTTTAGATATATCAGTCAATGCATTTTTACTTTCCTAGCCAGTGAAAAAAAACTTTTTTAGAAGAGCCTGTGAAGACTTCTTAGAAATATCTTCGGAATGTCCTCATAGGTCTTTAGAACATGTCATTATGTAGTTTGGCATTGAACGTGACTTTTTGCATGTGGGACGAAACAATATGGGAGCGTGCGCACATGTAAGGCGAGAGTAAAAGTGACCAATAACACAAACCTCCTTGTCAGGATCTTTTATGCTGATCTCAACCGCGTACGAGAGGTCGTCGTCTTTTGTTATGGTCACGGACGACACTTCCGCGATCTGGGCCAAGGTTACAGGTTGCTGAAAGAAACAACAACCAGAGTGATTCAACATTACCTCGTGTGGTCCATCTAGCATTTGGTGTACAGCACGTACTGGCTCCTAGACCCCAAGGGTTGCCAGGGAATGCAAGTCTGTGGCGAACACGAATTTCCAGTTCGAAGTTGTTGTCGGCAAGTCTATTTCTCGCAGACAAAAATGCCCGCCTTTTTGCACCGCTGTGGAGTTGATTTCGACAAAGCCTCGTTTGAGACGGTGAGAAAATTAATTGTCCCGTTTTTTTTTCTTGCAACTACCATGATTTCATCAAAATAACAGTAGCCCTCAGCTGTTTCTGTAGACAAAATTTATATGCGTAAAGAAATAACTTGTTTTTTTGACTCTTCATCCAGGTAAACCTGCACATTAAAGTTTTTTTTTTTTTTGAAAGCACCCAGTGAAGTTGTTGATTCACGTGGCCTGATGAGTTGACAACTTAACCCAGTGTAGTCCTGCGTAACACACTAATGAAGCAAGAAATATGTTTGAAGGTGATACCACAAAAACCCGACAGGAGAATGAAGAAAACTCACGATTGGGACGGCGCCACGGGCACTGTTTATCTGGCTGATTCCGAATTTGGGGCTTATCAAGATTCCCGTCTCCATGTTGGAATCCTACCATGAGTCAAAGGAGTGACATGACATGAAAGCGGGAAAAGGAAACGGATTAGTGTTCATCGAAATCAGGAAGGATTCATCCAAGTGAGAACAAGAATGCGGAACTGCATTTATCTATTTCCTTAAATATGGCTTCATTTTGTCAAGATCTGAGCAGCCTCTTTTGTCCATTTTCAAATAACGACCGATTTATTTGCCTAGCTGTAACTGTCCAACATTTTAGCACCACCATTTAAATCTTGTTGTTCATCTCTTGGCCACTTTAAAATGTGCTACATATGCATGAGTACTCTTTCATTTGGTTCCAATTGTCTCATGAACTTTGTAACTTGTTCCATTAGATTTTAACCATTTACAGCTAATGCAAACGAACATTATGGTTATACTAAGCCAATTTCTAGGCATATTGTTTCTTCTGATACAAAATTACAAGAAAAAACGATAAACAAACTGCTCGGAAGGAAGTTTTTTTTTTTTTTTTACTGCACTGTTTTGTTTTTTCAGCTCCGCCGCACAGCACACGATAATTAAGCATACCTCGAACTTTATTTATTTTAGGCTTCGAAGCTCAGACCATTGCACTGCATTTTTATATATTGCAATAAATTGCATATACCGTAGAATACCGCGCATCCGCCCATTCCACATTAAGCGCCCATCACCAAATTTGTAAGAACCGAGAAGATACGCACAGTACATTTATACGCAAAATTGATGACCGGACAAGCACCCATCCCTCATTTTTTTGCGATTATCTCCAAAGTTTGAGGGGGCGCTTGCCCGGAATTTTACGGTATTGCATTTTTCACATCTTTTTTGTTCCGTAGGGTGCGTACATCTTTAATTCTTTGCATTCTTGAATGTGTATGTATGTTTTCTTTCCCCTCCTGCGATCACCTCATCGAGGTCGCAGTATTTTGAAATAAATAAATAAGACCCCTCATAGACATTCATTAAAGGAAAGCATAGAAAGGAAGATAAGATGTACAACTTTAGCAAAGATGATTTGATTTTTAACGACTTAAACAGAGAAAATATATGTAAATGTAACTTCTTTTGCTTCTCTGAGCCTTCTGATTGCTTATCTTTTCAGTTGCTGCTCTGGGTAAACCTCACCCATAAATCACGCAAACCAAAGCCTAATGTCCATTACGGTAATTCCAAAAGAAATCTGAAATGCGACAAACCGCTCCCCTTCGTGGGGAGCAAGCCTGGACTTAATTTGCTCTGTGATGGGTGTGTCTCTGGAGAGGCTTCTGTTAGTCAAGCCAGTCTGAATCCCCGAAACACTCCAGATAAGAAAGTGAGGAATGAACTCCCCATGTTTTGCTTAAAGACACACCCCCCAAAATGTTTGCTTTATTTTTTACCAGGCATTATGGTGTCAGAAGGCTATCCAATCAATATCTTCAAACCAAAACCGGACTGGAGAGGAAGAAGAGATATACAGGAGAGAGTTGGCAAGAAGTCACGTGACAGTGAAACTGTTTTTTCCTCCAATCAACATATTTACAGCTTTTTCGTAGCCACTAAAAATGGGTATCATATTCCTCTTGTATTTTTAATATTGAGTGAGTGCCTTTGATGACCCACGACTGTGATCATATTTGGTGGTTGTGTCTCAACCATAAAAAAATGGTACGTGACCAGGGAGAAGAGAGTGAGCGCGACTCAAGCCGGGCAGTTCTCGATCGCCGGTTTTCGGGCGGAAAGGATACAGATTTTGAGCCGCAAATCGTGTTCCGGGTTAGTTGGGCTCTCATAGTCACGTACAAATAAAAACCTTGGCGAACATAAATACTCTGTCAGTGTCCCTTTAAAAGGAATCTTAGGCTTTGCAGGTTCTGAAATTCAAACCCATATCTCCAGATAAAAAAAATATGCAACAAATAAGTGGTAACTAACTGATAAAAGTTGTAACTTTTTCTCTTTTTTCTAATTAAGGGCACAGCATCACCCCGGTGCTATTAGTCAGTGCTGGAAATATCAGTGACCTTGCTGATGCAGTGCTGGTGCAGCACTGCATTAGTGCTAAGTTACGTTCCAGACAACACTGCATCGGTGCTGTTCTAATAGTCTCTTGCAGGTTAAAAGAAGAAGGATAAGCTCTTCACTCCAAGTTAGCAAAGAAGGAAACTTCTTTGTGGAAGGAGCTTTAACCTGCGACAGACTACAGTGCAATGCATGTAAGGATCGGCCGGGGCACCTTCATGCATGTGGAGAAGCACTTTGCCCCGTAGCTGGGCAGCTCGCCCACAATCTTGAGGTAGTGCAGCTTGGCCTGCAGCGGCGTCAGCTGCTTCTGGCCGGGGGCGCACAGCGACTGGTTCTGCTTCAGGAAGTGGCTGAGCAGCTTGCGGAGCTCCTTGCGCTTCATCGTCTCCAGCAGCGAGGCGGGCACAAACCGCTTCAGGCCGCTCTCCCGCCTGCGTAACCGGTTCCGGTGCCGCGGTCAAAAACAGTAAAACGATTACCGAATTTCCCGGAGTGTAGTCCGTGGGCAACGCATTTATAAAAGTTGAAATTTTATACGATGAGGATTATGCACAGTTATGCGGACTATATGAGGTTTTGTCTTTTGAAGGCACTTCACTGTGACGAGATGTCAAGGATTTTGTGAATGGCAGAGCATTTTAATGATGATTTGTGAATGATGCAAGCTTCTTTTTGCCAGCAAGGAGGGCATTTTTCGAGGTGTGCTCTGTATAAAAAATCTTTTGTGCAGACCATGCACCAGGTGTGGACTATCGAGGAAAATCTTTCTTTTTCAGCCGATGTTTTCCCCTGCAGACAATACACTGGATGCGGACTATGCAAAATATGGTGAATTAACTTAACAGCTGCACTAAGGTGTTAAGTTCCCCACGTGCTCAATCCAAGTTTTTCTAAAAACAAGTTCTTAGTACGGATGTCTTCAAAAAATGACAAACTATTTCCTCAAGTTCTAGGAGTGAGATGAACATATGCTGCTTTGTTGAGAAATTACTGCGCAGCCACGACAACATTTTGTTTCAAGCGTGCCTGCTGTTGTTAGGATCAGGTTACCCTGATCAGGTCACTCACTCGACAGCCTTGATGGTGATCTTTCCCTGCATACCGCTTGTGAGTGCATGCAGGTGGATATGCAAGGCGGCCAGCTTGAGAGCAACGTCATACTTGAGCTCGGGTGCAAACCTCTCTTGGACCATGTCGTTGCAACACTGCAGGGCAGAACGTGAGGTTTGCAAAAGCTTCCTCCGGAGCAAGGATGAATGTACTTTCAGAAAAATTTGAAAGAAAGCGGACTTTCAGTGCCAACACAGAATCTGTTTTAGGGCTGGTTTTTCCAAGTCTAGAGTGTCACGTGACTATATCCTTACAAATGACTGTCCCTCGGCAACAATAAAAAAACTGACCTCTCATTCAGATATACCGTATTTACTCGCAGAATGAACGCACTTTTTTTCCCGAAAAATCGATGCAAAGTTAGAGGGGGCGTTCATTACGCAAAGTAAAATTTATGCGTCCGTATTTACTCGCATAATGAACCGACCTTTTATCCTGAAAAATCGAAGTAACTTATCTCTTTGCGCGCGGCGCCCGACCCCGTAACTAAACTAAGCTCTGCAAAAAAAAAATAAAAAACTCCTTTTTTTTCTTTTATTTCCTTGTTGTTGTTTTTTTCCGCCTTTCGCAAGCTGTCATGTTTGCTTACGTTGCTTAGGCGAGGGCTCTCCGCTTATCTTTCTTATCTCCTTGCGCGCGGCGCGCGACCCCCCGTAACCAAACTGCGCTGTGCAAAAAAAAAAAAAAAAGCTCTTCTTTTTTTTTTTTTTTTTCCCCTCAGTTTTGTGAGTTGCTTTTTTTCTTTTTGCCGCCTTTCGCAAGCTGTTTCCTTTGCTTAGAGGGCTTCTCCGCTCCTCTTTCTTACCTCCTTGCTAGAGTTCCTGTATAGCTACCTACAGTAACAGAGTTGCGCATTCAGCCTCGGCGCGTGGCCGTAGCGCCGGCTTTCCCGCACGAGCTGGATGCTTTGCTCCTCACGTGACTAAATTTGGCGAATAGCGGCGCCGCGCGCGCCGCCGCGCACGGAAAACAGGAGAGGAGGAAAAGGAGGAGGAAAGCAGGGAAACATACGCCGGGGCAAGAGAAACGTCGGCGGAGCGACCGTAAAGGTGGCTTTCTTGCACGCCACCGGATGCTTTGCTCCTCACGTGATGGATCTCGGCGAATAGCGGCGTGGCGGCGCGGGGAAAACAAATGCGCAACTCTGGCTCCCGTAGGGAGCCTATACAGCAACTCTACTCGTTGCGGGCGGCGCGCGACCCTCCTCTCCTCCCTCCCTCCCTCCCTCCGCCTCCCCCTCCCCCTCCCCCCCCCCCCCCCCCCCCGGAACCAAACTGCGCTGTGCAAAAAAAGAAAAAAAAAAAAAGATCCTCTTTGTTTTTGTTTTTTCTTAGTTCCGTGGTTTGTTTTTCTTTTCGCCGCCTTTCGCAAGCTGTTTCGTTCGCTTAGAGCACTTCTCTTTCTTACCTCCTTGCGCGCGGCGGCGCGAACCCGAAATCCAGACTGCGCCGCGCAAAAAAAAAAAAAAAAAGCTCCTCTCCATGTTCTTTTTCTTGCTTCCGTTTGATCTTTTCGAATTTTTTTAACGCCTTTTGCAAGGCGTTTTGTTCGCCCACGCTGCCCATGCATTCGCGACCTCGCTGTACCAGAATAGAAAAGTGCATTCATTTCGCGCGCGTGGGGGGAGGGGGTCAAAATTTTGACATCAGAGTTGGGGGTGCGTTTATTACGCGAGTGAAAAAAAAAAGTCGAAATTTTGAGAGCACACTTGGGGGGTGCGTTCGTTACGCGAGTGCGTTCATTGTGCAAGTAAATACGGTATATATATATTGCGAGGAAGAAAAGGACGAGAAGCAGAAGACGACGAGCCAGAACATAAGGTTAGAAATTCGAATGAACAACCTCCGCAGCACCCTCAACACAGTCATTCATCGTGCATTGTAAAATTAAACCACCTCAGAAGTGGTGGAGGTCAGTCAGTTCCCCTACCTCTATGCTCCTTCTTATCCCCAATGCTGTTCTGGAGCTTCGCAGTGGACGCACAGCTACCACCACCATTGTGGACTTGGAAGCCAGCACATCTCATCAGCGCCCACCCCCACCGCACAACCGTGTCAAACACCGCCAGCAAGACCCTCCAATTTCCAGTGGCTCTTCCGATGTCGACAATCGGCTGAAGCAATTAATACAACCACGTCAGCATCCAGAACCACTGGGACGACTCCCATGAGCTGGTGAACACCGTGTTTTTTCTAAAACACAGCGCTCCAGTGGTTTGACAACCACGAGGACGACAAACTCCTGGGATGGTTTCAGGACCGCTTTTTCGGAAGCATTTGGCAAACCTGAGAGCCGCAAGCAACAGACCAAAGACAAGCTGTTTCGCTGCTACCAAACACCAGCTGAGTCATCTACGAGCAATGTCAAAGATGTCCATAGTTTTCGTCGACAAGTCAATGAGCAGATGAAAGAGAGCGACAAGATCTGACACCTTTTTAAAGGATTGTCTTAGGAACTCTTTTCAATTGTAGCCCCAAAAACTCCCGCAACCGCAACTAATATCAGAATACAAAACATACGAAGAAATGCAAGCTCCCGTATTACAAAGGTGGCTTTTGAGTGTCTCCTCGAGGTTTCCCTCAAAACGATCGGCACCACGAACCTCCCAGAACTGATCTGCACCATCATCCACAAGGAGCTACAATCATACTTCAGCCCACTATGCATTACTGGCGACACCTCCAAACAAGCCACAGACTATCCAAAAAGTAGTGCAAAACGAACTGCGTGCCGCTTTCCAGCCTTCCAGTTCTCCGTGCTCACACTTGCCCACACTGCCCATGCCCCAGACGTGTTTCGCTAATCAATAGACAGTAATGACAAGCAACTAGAAAATATGTCACTCCACTAGTCCGGTTGGTACGGTCGATCACAATGCAGAAGAACTCGAGTGAGCCAGAAAGCATCAGTTTCAGACATAAAAAAGCGGGGCAATAGTTCATCACTATGGGTTCTCATGCGAGTTTAAGCGGGATGCATGTCATGTGAAATTGCTCTATAGAACAAAGCATCGCTGCCAATGACCACACATTTCCCCCAAGACACCTCACCTGGACATAGAGGTATTCAAAGGCCACCGGATCCTTCTGTAACAGGTCGTAGGCATCTAGAGGCACAAAGGCGACTCGGAACAAACACCGCAGATGATGAGCACCAGGTCGGGCGGCAATCTGCAACCAGAACGGACGAGTCAGACACTGCGGCAGAACAATGTCGACAAGCATGGAAACCAAGCCGCCATGGTCCCAGCTGTTCAACAAACCGCTCTTGCTACAGGTAGCCAGGCCCAAAGCAGTTTATGGTGAAGTATAGTGAAGTAGGTCATAACTAAATGCCCCAAACTGGGTTCCTAGGAAACCAGCCATTTCCCAGAGTACCTTCAGTGGTTCTTGAAGCTCTCAAATTTTCTCAACTGTACTTGCCCGTAAGTAAAGTGGTTTTCCATTTTGAGCTCTTCTTAAGGAGATCTGAGCCAATCATTGACGCGTAACTATGTGCTAAATGCTTTATGTGCAGCGCTGTTTACGAGACCTGCGGGCTGCCGCACTGCTTTCCTGCATCAAAGCCAAGATCAGGAGGGAACCCTCAGCTGCCATCCAAGGCCGATGGGAGTTCCTTGAGATTAAAAAGCTTGAGAACCCCCGATGTTCACCCTCAAGCTGAGACTGCAGCCAAACCTACAAGCGCAAGCTAGCCCGCGCTCCTGGCGTTGAGACGTGCATTACCAGCGCTAGTGCTCATTCTACGGAAGAATGCTTCAAAGCAGCAACCTCATACTCTCGTGCTCGTGTCATTGGCTGCAGTCTCAGCTTAAGGGTGAACCAAGTATAGGTTACGATGGAGTGGGTAACACTGGGTAACACACAGGTCAAGATGGGCCACGATGGAGTAGTACAAGGCCTTGCCTTTGCCAGGGAATCCTTTGGATCGAGGAGCGTCAGCTTGTTCCTCCGGACTGACTTGATGTGCTCCACGACAAGACCAAAATGTTCCATGGACTTGACTGAGAGCTTCTCTTGGAGGGAGTTGAGAACATCCTGTTGACGAGATGGCCGGCTCAGGATCAATCACCCACGCTCCGATTCGCACGACATCAATGGCTCAATGCTGTCTTCAGTACGGACAACGATCAGCCAGAAACCGAGCTCTGACCTAGCTGTGGGACGTTGGTGGAAAGTCGGCTGCCACTCTAAGGCCAATAGGAAGCTCTACGTCACTCCTACCAGCTTTGCTCCTGCTTGTGTTTCATAGCATAGATGTCCACAAGCTTGCTCTAGCCATAGAATAATAGGGCAAAATTGGAATGCAATAAACAATTGTTTATCAATATTTTTTTCTATCTATAACGGCTTTTGCAATAATATTTAAAGGGTTTCATTTATCTGAGAAACTGGGCTATTGTACGTAATATAGGCTGTATATGCAAGTTTACTGAATCACACTCCGATCCAGTGATTTATCCGGTAAGAACACTTGCCTGCCAGAGCTTGAAACATAATGTCTGGTTCACCCCACTCTCATACTGCAGGTGGCACTACTGTTAACATGAACGGTTTATTTTAGACTTGCATAACACCCCTCAGATATTCCAGGAGTGGCTATGAGCATATATAACAGCAAAAAGCTCACGGTAAAGCAGCTTTCAAAATCATCCGTTATTACTGAGGCCGCCAGCAGCATTGCGGTGAAGTCGGCATGTTGAACCAAGGATTGCGTGACGGGTATAAATTGGATTATTTACCTGGTTGTCCCCAAAATACAAAAAAATTAAGAAATATTACACCTAAAACTTATATTTAGTATTTCTGTGCCTTATGGAATATATAGTAAAAAAGTTGGAAGAAAATAAAAATGGCTTTTCTAAGAAAATAAACCTCAAATACGTATCTCAAAATTAAAGATTTTTAAAATGTTTGGAGCTTATGATTATAGCTATGCACTGATATTTGTTTTATGTCGTTACCTTGAACGGTTCATTTGGAGTTATTGAAGGCAAAATTGCTCCAGGTAAGCAAGTTTGCTATTTTATACGGAAATAACTATAAAACGTGAACATCACAGTTTGATTGATAAAATGGTCCATAACATTACCTGCATTGTAAAAATATATTAGCCATTTGGTTAAAGCCAAAACTGCCTTAAAACGATGCCCAACTTTGAGAAAAAATCTAATTAAGTTTTTGACAGATTTCACCTTCAGGCACTTTGGATTTTGTTTCTGTGAAAGTGTGAAAGCACGCGCTGCCCAGACGAGCGACATGCGCTTGGAGGCCGTAGATCCTCTTATGACGTAGTAATGACAGGTCGGAGGTTTTTTGCGTGTTCTCTCATTTATACTTTGTTCACCCTTAAGCTGATCAGACTAGAAGCTCCGCCATCAGCGCAAACTCGCTGGCTTCTGCACACGTTTACACTTGTGTTAGCAAGGGCAGAAAGCACGCATTGAAGGCGGAGCTTCTAGTCTCAGCTTAAGGGAGAACAAAGTTTAATTACATATTCGGGGAAAACAAAAGTGATATTTAGATTCACAAAATAAAACTATACGCTAGAATCAACCTCTATCTCATTTTTTGAAAGAAGTGTTTCAGCTTCCCTTTAAATTGAATGGCGTTTGAATTAAATTAAATGGCACTTTGATTTATTTGACCATAGTTTTGATTAGAATGAGTGAGCAAACCTGTAAACGATGACCGATACATTTAATAAGCTGGTCATACGAAACTTCAACTCGTGAGCCACTGGAGACATCTGTGTTGCGCAAATATTCCAATAGAACTAGTTTCGAATAATAAGCTACCCAATATTCACTTTGAGATGAACTGCAATATTCCTACTTTTCTAAATGTTGATTGTGGCAAGTGAGCTCTGTTGAGGGTGCTTCTCAGCGAGCTCCTGTGCACTGTGGGGAAGCACTACCCGCAGAGCTCGTGGCCTTCACGGGTATTGCTGCCCTGCAGTGAGCAGGTGCACAGGTACTCAACGGAATTAACCGGCCACGATTATGCAAAAGTATATGCTACGCAGTAATGTCTTGACAACTCGCGTTCCTCATCTGCGATTTTTCTTTTGTCAAATTTGGAATTGATAAAACAAAACAAAAAGCTTGCATTTAGCTAGCGGATTGATAAATCTCTTTGAATGGGGTAATTCCGACAGATTTAACTTTTACATGCCACAGGTAGATCAATGGCTGTTAGAAAGAATCGCATAAATCGGTTTGTGGATGTATTGAGCTAAGATTTTGTGCGGAGGTGGCCGAAGGACGCACATTAAGGGTCCCAAATTTTCACTAAACAAAGTTGCGTGACGTCAGCATAAAGTTAGAAATGAAAAACTTGAAATCCCAACCTACAGTGGCCATCTGCTAAAGAAAGGCGTCTGATTGGCACAACAACCGACAGATGGCAACATATGTAAGATAGCAGGCGGTTAGAGAGCCTGTATACAGGCAGTAGGCAGGCAGCCACGACGGGCGCTTCCCCCTACCTCGGCGATAGCAAATACGTTTCCGAGCCAGAAACGATCCGCTCTCTTCCTGCACGAGCTTTTAGGACAGAATTAGTTTTTTCTACAAAAAAAATAATTAAGATAGAATGAGAACAACAATACAGATACATTGTCTTGTTGTTGTTTTTTCGACACTTAATTTCAGGTAGATCTTGTCGTAAGGCTGTTACTCTCTGGTTGCTACCGCATCTCTTGGTGTAAGTTCACTAACGATTGAGTGAAGGTTGCGGTACGAGGAGAGGACTGCCAAAGGACAAGAAAGGTCCGCCGACATTTTTGGACGGAGTTTCGGCGGCGACCTCCGGCCTCCCCTACAATTCTACGCTGGGTGAGGCGCCTCAACAAGAAGGAAAACCTCCAAGCCATCGATAACAGTGGTGTCATCAGCTGACTCCGAAAGATGCGGTATCTCTGCCTTCACTGCCGACGCGGAGAGCGCTGCCGACATCAGCTGTTGCGTCAATCAGACGCATTTGGTTCGCACATGGCCGCCATACGTAGGGATTTCAAGTCTTTCATTTCTAATTCAGGTAAGGTTGTTCAGTGAAATTTTTACAGCACATTCTTCAGTCACCTCTGTGAAAAACCTTAGCTAGATACGTTCAGAAACCTACTTATGCCTCCATTCAAACGGACATCGATCCTTTTGACTCGCCCTGTAGTTATACTAAAATTAACTGAGCTTAGTAGTGGACAAATGGAAGGCTAGGAACAACCTTCACAAGTTCACTTGAATTTTCCTTTCAAGTCTACAGTAGTGAAAGGTTTGAAGAAATTATTTGATATTCAATTAAAAAATGTTCAGCCTAAACAACTCTTTGCTTCAAAGTCAAAATCCATTATTCTCACATGCCTAAATTGCATGCCTAGTTGTAAATGCTTTCGAGAGTAAGGTTCCTTGCTTTCTTGCCAATCCCTGCAGTGTAAATTGAAACACAAAGTGAAAATGGTTTTCCTTCACAAAGGGTGTACTAACTTTTTCTTCAAGAACTTGGAGAAATGCAGAAATGGGGTCTGTCAGAAACATGTCCAACTCTACCATAAATAAAATTATTCTACTGGTTGGAATACCTAATTCAATGTCTCATGTACTATGTGAAAAGGCTAATAATGATGCTTGCAGAAATATTGGTATATTTTGTTGCATCTGTCTTCCAGTAACAAGCACTAACACTGTTTTATGGACTATTATTAAAGCTAATGCTCTTTATGGGCACTCAGTCAATGCTTAATACCTGTATGCAAATCTGAAGGTACACTGCACTGCACTCACCTGAACCGTGGTGGAGCTGTCATACTTGAAAGACTTTGTCTGTCCATTTTCAAGGAAAACCTTCATAACGTTGGGCAGGAAAGGAACACACGACTCGAAAGTAGATGGCTGGGGAGAAAAAGAGTGTGCAGTACAAGGTGAACAAGCATGCCGAAGAATGACTTTGTTGACACCTCTTTATTTTGACTTAGAAGAGGTTAGACTGCAAGCATCTAAAACAAGGAGTTTTAAAAGTTTTCATACATCTTTCAGTCATTGGAAGCTGGCCCAAGAGAAGCAAAAGCATTCACAGCGGTATAGCGGGGTGAAAATATGGGACAAAGTCAGCAATATTGCTCACATTCCGTATGCTTTTTTGGATTTGATTTTTGTTACTTAAACCATAATGACTACATCACAAAAAATAACTGATTAGGCATTGACAACTTGTCCATTTACTTGAGTAATAGGGAACTTGTTTGTTGATCGGCAAATGCTTGTTGGACATTGCTTTGAGCTGCAGAAACAGATGTTCCCTCTCTACAGGTGAATAAATTATTACAAAAAAGAACCGACGCCTTAAAATAGACAGAATTATATACTAGGCATGAATACAACAGTGACACGCCACCCAGAATTTTCTAGCACACACTCTGTAAAACATGAATGCCTCAAAACAACTGCTGCCTAGAAAAAAACTTTCTTGCATAAAGAAAAGCCTCAGTACAAAGTAAATACATTACCAAACAAAACGGCAAGAAAAAAACTAGAAGTCTTATTCATTAGATTTGACTTCTCGCGTGTCAAAGTTCCCAGTCTGTAGCAAACTTTGTCCCACAGTAACAAAGGGCCCTCTGATCAGAAGTGATTGATTAGCCAGAAAAACAAAACAAACAATGATTAAAGCTCACTGAAACATTCATCATCGCTCAAAAGTACCAAAAGCATGGCTGGTTTATAGCAAAAAGTAAAAACAAACTAACAAAAGAAGAGCACAACAGAAAGAAACACAACGAACCTCAAGCAGAAAAACAGAAAGGATAAAAATGTCATTCTGAATTTGCTTGCGTGGTCCCCTCATGTATTGGAAAAAAATAAATGAAATGAAGACGCTTTAGGAACGACGAGCCAAAAGGGACGTAGGCTTACGCAGTACAGCGGGGATCCATTGATGACCACGCCTTCCGCAAAGCGAACCCTGGATGGATTGGACTTTAACTTGGCCTTTTTTGCTGCTGTCAGTAGGGCCGACTTCCGAGTTGTCTGCATAACAATGTCCATCGCATAATTTCACCACCTTTTTATTTTGTACAGATCGATTTAAAGACACTGAAAAAAAACATCTTCAGCTCTCTTTCGTTTAAGCATTAAACATAGTACTATATCAAACAAGTTTACCACGAGTTACAAAAAAGGCAACTCAGAAGACAACTTTGCAAACAATAATGAACTCGACACTTTGCTTTACTTATCATAATCATATTGGTTTTGTATCTGTGTTGTGTATGTTGTATATTTATGTATGATCCTCATATCAAGACTTCACTGGATCTGAGGCAAGGAATAATAAATTATTATTATTATTATTATTATTATTATTATTATTATTATTATGTTGTTGTTGTTGTTGTTGTTGTTGTTGTTGTTGTTGTTGTTGTTGTTGTTGTTGTTGTTGTTGTTGTTGTTGTTGTTGTTGTTGTTGTTGTTGTTGTTGTTGTTGTTGTTGTTGTTGTTGTTGTTGTTGTTGTTGTTGTTGTTGTTGTTGTTGTTGTTGTTGTTGTTGTTGTTGTTGTTGTTGTTGTTGTTGTTGTTGTTGTTGTTGTTGTTGTTGTTGTTGTTGTTGTTGTTGTTGTTGTTGTTGTTGTTGTTGTTGTTGTTGTTGTTGTTGTTGTTGTTGTTGTTGTTGTTGTTGTTGTTGTTGTTGTTGTTGTTGTTGTTGTTGTTGTTGTTGTTGTTGTTGTTGTTGTTGTTGTTGTTGTTGTTGTTGTTGTTGTTGTAGTAGTAGTAGTAGTAGTAGTAGTAGTAGTAGTAGTAGTAGTAGTAGTAGTAGTAGTAGTAGTAGTAGTAGTAGTAGTAGTAGTAGTAGTAGTAGTAGTAGTAGTAGTAGTAGTAGTAGTAGTAGTAGTAGTAGTAGTAGTAGTAGTAGTAGTAGTAGTAGTAGTAGTACAGTGATAGCGCTTCTAAGGATTTGGAAAGCTCTTCCGGCAATGGACCAGCAAGACTCTTTAGTGGAGCTCCCCTAGATTCATTCAATTCGTGCTAGAAGCAACGTTTATTGTTTTAACAGAGGACGAGCCACATATGCTACAGACTTGCTATAGACACTCAATTGAAAGTCAGTCACATTTTTGAGATCCCAAGTTCAGTGAGCGACATAATAGCCTACTGCGTCCACAAGGTTTGCTAAAGAGGGGTGAATATATAGATACTTTTTAAAAAGAAATTGAGGCTAATCTTTTTTTTTTTAATGTGCGTTTTTCACTAACCACTACTTTTTTTTTTTTTTTTTGTGAGATTTTCAGATTGGTAGTTAGAGCAAAAAATTTACACCCTGGAAAAACTAGCGGAAACCTCCGAAAAGGAAACTGAAGCTTCTACTCTGTCATGTGTCACATATCACGTGTCACACGCAAGATTTCCCTCTCTCCCGACAAACATGCCCGGCGCCACCGGTTCGAGCAAATTAATTTAAGGGTCAAAGAGTAATCTATTCAGATTATAGTTTTGTCAGTGTCGCCCTGGGTACCGCTGCAGCATGCTACGATTATATTAAAAATGGAGTTTGGAAATCACTTTCTTTTTGTTTTCTAAAACTACGTAAGGACGCCCTCCCCCAAGAGATCGCTCATTCCGTTTTTCTGGCTAAATACCTGTAACATAAAAATTCCGTCGGACGCCACGCAATGTCCGACGTGAGTCGCATCAACCGCACAATCTTAAATAGCGGGTTCCCGCGTTTATGTCCGCGATCTGCATGCGCGATATCGATTCCCGTAACTATGTTTCGCATCGTGAAATGCGATTATGCTGCATCCACAATCTGCGGTATTTGTTGACGTGACATGCGATTTCGTAGCTAATTCCCACGTTTTTGTCCACGATCTGCGCGCGATATTGGTGCTAGAGAGCAGTTCACTTCCGGCAAGCAAATAAAACCTTCTATGCCATTCTGCTCGGAAGTGGTACCTGTACTTCGTTTCAGCTTAATTAAGTCTGATTGGTAGCATCAATCGGCTCGTAGCGTTGGCCGCGTCTGGAGGTGATGCAAGCGAATTGTTTGGAATCTCGTGCTGAAAATTTTAAAACATTTATTTGCTGGTCATTGCTTGACTAAGACGAGCTTGCTGAATCGTTGTCCATTATTTCCCACGGTTGATGGCGATGGCCTTCTGACTGCTTCTGACACTGGGCGAAAGAGGTTCAAGGTGCCGTTCGCTGATGTTTATTCAATATCTGACGTCACAACATCGTGGTGAACCAGTAAAGTTGCAGTTTAATTTCGGTGATATCGTATTTCTACGATTAAAATTATTTTAAACAGATTTTTGGAAAACTTATTCGCTCCTCTAGGATCAGTTTCTTGTGCTCTTTCAGAAAATATGTTTACGGTTGAAAATGTTGAAATTGACGCCGGTGAAGGTATAAATGATTCATCACCAGGAAATAATCCTCGTTTTGTTGGCAGTTATGTCAATGATACCAGAAGCTTTGCATGGCACAGTGGAGTTGGCCAGCTGCCAACAGCGTAAAAAGAAAAAGAAAAAAAAATAATGACCGCATCTCCACGTGGTGAATGATGTTGATTAGGGCGAAGCTCTGGTGATGCTGATGATACTGATTTTTTTAGCATTTGACCGCAGTGCCCTCTCGTCTATAAACATTGAGCAAATGCATGCAAAGTTTAACGCGATTATATACGCATTTCACCGCAGCGCCCTCTCCTGTGTAGACGTTGAGCGGCTACATGCAACGTTTCATCCATGACATCCCCAGCTCTTGAGTTACTACCACATCTCAGAGCCCCCTACTCGTCCCGCAGTCGTGGCCGAGTGCTATGGACTAGAAATCCATTGGGGTTTCCCCGCACAGGTTTGAATCCTGTCGACTGCGCAAACATTTTTTTTTTTTTTTAAGAAGACAGATGGGATGGCAATTGATGTGAGCACGGACGCCGGACGGACAAGGCTAGAACCTAAGAAGCTTCGCCCCTAAAACAAATGAGGAGATTGGAGAGACTGCCAAGGCTTTTCGCCAAAAGCTTCGAAAACATCAAGAAAAAGAAAACGGTACGAAAAGAGGAAACGTGGCAATGCTTTGAAAAGACATGGCGGTGCGTGCACGGAAGGCCGAGATTAGACGTCAACATCCACTGTGTTCCCCGTACGACGCCAATGTACATTAAGGAAGTCAATCCAAAGTTGCGGACAAGCTGTTTAATTTAAGAACTGACATTTTTAACCCCGGAGAGTGTAGAAACGGAAGCACAGAACCTGTCCTGTTTCCCCACCCTCCAGGGTTAAAAAAAACGTTATTGTATATACGACTGTTTGAATGGGGGATCAATATACACCCGCATTTCTTTTTAAAGCAAAGAAAAGTGATAAGAAGAAACATCCAAGATGGCTTACAGTTTTGGCCAGAAACAAAAATAATCGGCGCTCGTTTAATAATATTCTAGCAAAGGATCCAAAGCGCGTGGTCGGGTAAATTAGATTCAGCGTACGCTAGTGGCTTGTTTCAAAAGACAGAGTAATCACTTACATTATTCACATGGGGCTGGCAAACGACCAGTTTAACAGACTGCTTGCATGACCTGCACAAAAGAGAAAAAAAGATACACACAACATTTTTATAAAGAAAAAAAAAATTCTCGCCAACAGCTTCTGTTCAGGGAAGTGCTACGTTCCGTTCCTTCTTTTTTGAGAAAGGGAATGGAAGAACAGGCATTGTTCCCAAAGAATGGAGACTACGGTATGGACTCTTTTTAGGATAAACGCAAAATAAAGCTGCAGACAAATTTTCTTCAATGAAGCTTTTTTTTCTTTTTTTTTTTTTACTCAGTTTTCTTCGATTTTAATAAAACCATCTCGGGGGGTTAAATATCGGGGTTTGTCTGTAGGAAGGGAACACTAAGCGTAATGGGAGTAAATTACCGTGCTAGACTAAAAGGGCAAAAGTAAGTCAATCAATCAGGAGCGCGCTTACTTGACGAGCTCTATCACATGTTCCCGAGGAGCACACTTGACATCCTCTCCGTTGATTCCGAGAATCTGGTCTCCGGGTTGAAGCTTGTGTTCACTTGGTCCACCTGAGGTGGAAATTTCCACTCACTCGCACGCTCCACCAAAGTCGGCAGCTGAAACCACTTTCACTTTTTAAAGAAATACCTCAAATATGTACATTTTAATAATATTTTTCTTTAATAAACCACGAGCATTCCGGGAGCACGAAGTTGTCATAAATTTCAAATTAATTTTTTTTTTTCTGGTTATTTTTGAGGAAAGTACAGATCTCACCACATATTTGGCATAAACATCCGACAGACAGATGTTGCCATTTTTCTTTTACGAACTACCGTATTTACTCGCATATTGGTCGATACGTCGTATAGGTCGACCCCCTAACTTCGGGACCCCCGAAAAAAAAAAAAAGTTGAAAAATATAATACCGGGATTCGCGTATTGGTCGACCCCCAGTTTTGATGAGGCGATTTTTGAAAAACAGGTCGACCTATACGCGAGTAAATACGGTAATGGTTATCACTAAAATTCTTAGTGAGCTGCACGGCGCTCATTCGGGGCGCCCCGATAACAAGTTCATATTCGCGCAACTCCGTAGATGGTGGGACCATAGCGCCAAGATGGCGGAAGAGACGGGGATAGATCCTCCACGACTTCCCGTGCGCCTGTTCGCTCACGCTGGTTTGTGTGCTAAAATTAATTTATTTGGCCACAAATACGAAGCGGTCAGGACAGGGGCATATCACAAATGACGGAGATGTTGACAGAAGTTAAAGGGAGGGGGGGGGGGGTGCAACGATTTTAAAATGAAAAGAATTTGCATCTCGTCATTTTTACGTTGTCTATCGTGTCCCGCAGGATAAAGAAAGCATCTCCTTCATTAAAAAATGTTGCGATTCCGCTGCATAATCACAAAGCAAATGTCGAGCTTTTTCCTCCACCTGCAGCCGCAAGTGGCAGCCGAAGGAACCATGGCGAGAAGCTTACGTAACCTTGCTCGGCTCTAAGCTGCAGCATAACGCCCGCTACTGTCAGCAGAGAGAGGGAGAGGAAGCATCCTTCGAGAGAGTACACGGGAAGCTACACGGCACCCCGAATCATGTCACTAGGAGTGCGACCAGGTGTGATCCTGAAGACTGTTATTGAGTTGAGGGGTGCCAGAAATGCCAATATTTATCTTTGTTTTTACGCAACAACTACGACATGCAGGCGAAATCGTTTTTTGTTTTTTTTTTAATTTCAGAAGTGTCAGAGGGCAACCTCCACAAACTTTTGACCGAAATACAGAAATCGTTGCACTCCCCCCCCCCCCCCCCCCCCCCTTAAAAAAATTAGCACGTTGACTTTTAAAAGTTGCAAAGCGGAATATATTCATATTTTAACGCAATCACATTTTTCGTTAAAGGGTGCAACGATTTCCGGTCTTCAGTCAAACATTTGTGGAAGTTGCCCTCTGACACTTCTAAAGTAAAGAACAGAAAAACGATTTTGCCTGCGTGTTTTAGTTGTGTGAAAAAGAAAAAAAAAAAGATAAGTATTGGCATTTCTGGCACCCCTCAACTCACTCCCAGTCTTCAAGGTCACACCTGGTCCCCCTCGTAGCGTAATTCGGGGTGCCGTGTAGCTTCCTATGTACTCTCTCGGAGGATGCTTCCTCCCCTCTCTCTGTGTACATTAGCGGGCATTATGCTGCAGCTTAGAGCCGAGCGAGGTCACGTAAGCTTCTCGCTGTAGTTCCCTCGGCTGCCACTCGCGGCTGCAGGAGGGGGAAAAAGCTCGACTTTTGTCACGGGCCTACGCTGAGCTAGTTGGGTCATTCTTACGATGGGACAGCTGAAAAAAGAAACCACGCAGAAAAAACACCATTCCCATTGCTGGACTAGCAACTGTTTAATGCTCTTCTATCTGAAAAGAGGAGCATTAAACAGTTGCTAGTCCAGCAGTGTGAATGGTGTTTTTTCTGCGTGGTTTCTTTGTTCAGCTGGCCCATCGTAAGTAAGCTCGACTTTTGCTTTGCGATTATGCAGCGGAATAGTGACATTTTTTAATGAAGGTGATGTTTTCTCTATCGCTCGGGAGACGATAAACGTAAAAATGACAAGCTGCAAATTCCTTTAATCGTAAAATCGTTGCAACCCCCCCCCCCCCCCCCCCCCCCCCCCCCCCCCTTTAAACACGAGCACGCCGACCAACACAGTGTCACCAAGGCACCGTCTCCGCCGCCGTCCCCGCTCCTCTGGTTCTTCGCCCGCGAGGGTGAGCGGCAAGCGGGGACAACAATCAATCCTAATCATTTTTTTTTTTGTTGCTTTTTAGCGAGTAAGGAGTTGTTGAGTCTTGAGATAACACAGCTTGGTCGACCATCATGAGCTTTTGCTTCTGAAACCAGAGTGCTAAGGCAGAATTGCATTCTTAGAGAAGCAAACTCTGGTCTTGGAGCGTCGCCTCGCGAGCCTCGATCGCGTGCCACAGTGGGAGAGTTGGCCAGCCGCCAACAGCGTTTGGAGCAAACAAAAAATAAAACAAAAGAGGCGCGAGAGAGGACGCCGAGACGACGCCTCGAAAAGACTCAACCAACAACAACTAAAAACTTAAAAAAAAAAATAAAGCAAACGACCAGGAAGGCCGAGAGACGTAAACATTTACTGCGATCCTCATACGACGGTTTAATCGATAGGTCAAAATATAACCGATCTTTTTTTTTTCCTCCACTGATCTTATTGTGTTGAAAAAGTCGGTACTTTCGCTTGAAAGCGCATTCTGTCTGCTGTAGTTTATTCGAAGCTCCCGCTTTCGGGCGTGCGAGTGCGTGAGTGTGTGCGGGTCGTACCTTCGGTCACGAAGCGAACGATGACCGGTTTCTCGCTTCCGGCAACGAAGCCGAACCCCAGCTGCGGGTCTCGGAGCAGCTCGACCTCGCGCGGAGAAGGGGGAGGCTCTTCCTCGTAGTCCTTGCGAGGGTCTTCGTACGTCGTCGTCTTGCTCACGTGACTGCCACAAACGCAGAAAAAAAGAGAGGTTTGAGTTCCATCACACATTGAAACATTTGAGAAACCTTGAGAGAAAACAATTGCCCGACTTGACATTCCATCAAGTACAGGGAAGATGCAACGGCACTAATACGCAGTTCCTACCCCACTACTCCACAGTTCCTGCGTAGCGGAAGGGGGCAAGAGGAAGGAGAGTGCTAGCGCACCGCTCCCTCCCCTCGGCGCAACGTTGGTCGCGCGCGCTATGACGTCAAACCTAAAGCTGCGTTCCGTTGCTCTCTCCCGTGGCCTCGCTACGGTGCGACCGACGCCAACACGTGCAACGTCCGTCAAGGGTTCCATGCCAAGCTATCCCTTTGAAACAAAATTGCAAGTAGATGCGCTATTCCGCAAAATTGCACGATGTTTCTAAATGCACTCCATCTTCTGCAAGGCAGCGGACAATCTGCTTCGTTTTCCTCCTCTCCCAAAGTACGAGGTTACTTTGCTCTTTCTGTTTGGAGAAAATACAAAAGAGCAAATTCTTTTTTTTTTTTTTTTTAAATCTAGGGAAGTGGGAAAGAAAAAGAAAATAAAAAAAAAAGACAAAAAAACGAAAGAAAAAAAAAGGAGAGCCGGAAGAGTGAAGGGTATATCCATATACAGCGCTGCGTCTGTGTTACTTCTTCATCTGGTCCTTCGTCTTTTGCGCGGTTTTCAATCCCGAAGTATATCCATAATCATAAACCAAAGACAGAAAGAAATATATATATATACATAAGATCGGACATCCACACACGATTAGTATAAAGATTCCCGCGACGGCGACCGATGAACGAAACTCATCGCTTTCTCCGTTCGGTGAGCGGACACACGCGGGACACACGTTCATAACTTTGGTGCGGCGTCGATTCTTGATCGGTATTCAAGCGTGCGAAAGCACAAAGATGCAGCACTCGGCGTGCCAAGGAAGCTTTGATCACGCCGCGAGACCGCGGCGACACTTGCTTTCGACGAGTTGTACCGTTAGATACGGCTTCACGCACATTGCACTCGCAAAACACACCCACACGGCGTCGATTCTGGGTCGGTATCCAAGCGTGCGAAGGCACAGAGACACGGCACTTCGGCGTGTCAAGGAAGCTTCGAACACGCCGCCAGACCGGAGAAATTTGCTTTCGACGAATTGTGCCTTTTTCCTGCGGTACTGCGCTTTCGTAAAATGTTCTACGTGTTCACAACGGCAAGTCCCAACGAGTGCACGGGGTCTTCAAAAAACTTCTTCGGCGAATGACCACGAACAAGTAGAAAACGTGTCTACAGCACGCTGGAAAACCGCAGCAAAAGGCTAGCAAACCGCAAATCGTATCCCAGCGAGTGAAGTCCGGTGGCTTGACTCGCCCTGCAGCGAACAAGCGGGGAAGCGCGATCCAGGAATTGTCATAGAGATCAGTGGTAAACACCATCTGGTTCGGGCGCTTCTCGGCGCGGCGTGATGTGGCGCAGTGGCCGACGAACGTAGGTCTGCCGCGGCGCGGGTTGGGTTCCTCGACGTTAGAGAATGAACAGGGTGTCTAGCAAATTATTATTTTGAAATTCCCTGACTTTTCCAGGTTTTCCCTGACATATTTCGGTGAAATTCCCTGACCACTGCAGAGGCGGCTAAGTATATAAGACTATTACAACACAAGGTATTGAGCATTGAGCACTGTGAGGATCATTTTGCACAGGCTTAATCCAACTTTTATATTCCAAAATATTCGGGTTCGTCCAATCCGGATTAAACGAGCCCTTTCTTGCCGCCGACATCGTCAGTGAGGACCCCACTTCCAGAAACACGGTGAAAACTAACCACACACACACACCTTGTTAATAACCGAATGGAAGCATGGTCGCCAAATGAACACTTTCGGATACTTTCGGCTTGGGGTCTGCGGCTTTCCCATTTGTTACTAAATCTAGTAGCTCTAACTGGATTTAGCCTAGCGTCGTGCCCTCAATTCAATCCAATCCAAGGCTTGGACTAAGTTTGTCGTCTGTTCCCTTTGCATCGGGTAGCACACTCTACATTGCGTGAGCAGAGCCTGCGCTCCGCTGTAAGCAGAATTTATTGCCTATTTTTCTCCACTTCAGTCTTCAAGTCTTTGCTCAGGGCGGGTCCATATCACATGAGCGAATGACGTTTTAGCGAACAGCGACATTTGAGTGAATCGACGTTTTAACGAATAACGGGGGCGCGCGTTAACCCATCCGCCGCGCTGCGCTTACGCCGCTTCGCGGCGACAGTCTGCGGCCGCTCATTACAAAAACGCGAACCCATTTGGCCTACCCAAAAACGCCGCTTCGCAGCGTCCGACTATTCGCTGAAGTGTGGTGAAACGTGGGCGTTCGCTAAAACGTGATTCGATCAAGTGAGTGCCTCCCGCTCAGGGCACTCGATGGCGTTTTCGGCTCGTTTTCCCCGAGGGGGCTCGTGACAATATCCCCGACAATTCCCTGTAATTAAAATTTCCCTGACAATTCCCGGTTTTCCCGGTCACTAGACCCTGATGAACAACCTTTAAAGCGTACGCCAGGTCCCTAATGAAACCTAAAGCCCCCACGGATTCATTAACATGTACGTCATGAGGTAAGTGCAACTCGCGGCATACAAATTAAACCCGACGCCGAAATTTCCCAGTCAGGCAAGTAGTCTGGAACGCAGTTTCTATATCGGGTCGATGCGCCGGCGATGTCTCTCTTGTATCCGCCGAGGCACCGGAGCCGCCCTCGTGTCACGAGGGGATGATGGATCAAGGTAATGGCGGCTGATAAAAGAGAGACAAAGAAAAAGAAACAGCTGGGGACTTGGTCTCAACGTAACTTGACAAAGGGCTACGGTCCCAGCGAGTCAATCAGAGCGTCGGAGGGAGACACCAGATTATACTCTAGGTTAAAGGGCGAGGGAAAGGAAGGCTGGAGAGGAGGAAGCGGGCGGAATGCTAATGCAAGGGGGATGTTCAACTAACTTAAACATGACCTCTCCACACACGTATCTGAACACTACTCCACGAATCATTCCGAACTCAACATGCGAGTATCCGTCAAAATCAAGCTTCCACACACCCACCTCACGCAAAAAAGGAAAAAAAACATTAATTTTTAACCTAGACGGAATTCCCTTCCGGTCTAAACAAGAATCTTTCGGCTGTAAGACATTCCCTTCTCGCCCACTCCTCTCTCTCTACCTCCCTGCCTCCCTCTTTTACAGCAGAGCTGTTAAGGGCTAGTTTCCCCAGTATCGTGTCCGCCAGCAAAGACACACATCTCTGGACAGCTACCGCCATCTATGAGCGACGGCGGCACCTTTCCAGCTGATAACCTCCGTTGGTCATAAATGGCGGAAACCTTTCTAGCCTTTCCACTCTGGCTTGCCGACTTGCGGCCGGCCATTACTTCATTCCCACCATATAGTACAGCTTCGCTGGTCTTCCTTCTTCACCAGAGTGGAAAGGCTGAAAGTGTTTTTCGTTGTTGATCATATGGGAGGTCACGCGGGGTACCCTAAGCTTTCCCTTCGCCCGCATTCCTCCACTTACTGGCTACAAAGACCTCTTGCATCTTATTTGACAACTTTTCCTCCTCCCTGACTCCATGACGTCACATCTCTCACGTGTTTCCTCCGTCTTTCGTACATACGTTGTACATATGTTTTGACCTGTCAGCTCCCCTTTTAGCATAGGCGCGGGGCCCCAGAGCGCGCCACCGTCGGTTGACCATCAGCGCCACGGTGGCCAACTGAGGCAACAATGGGACGGCAAAAATCGGCAGCACCGCCGGCTCCGAGCGCGTCCCACTACACTACCGACTGTTTTAAAAATGTTTCAAACGTTAAATATATTAATGTGTATGCGTGTGTGGTTCTAGCATTAGGGAGTGTAGGGAACGAATTTCCCTGCCTATTTTTATTTACAGAATTATATAGAAGTCCAGTCCGGTCGGGAGGTGCCGGTGTTCTGAGCTCGGCCTCTGAGCTCGTTCTCCCTTGTCCACCTGTTCTTCCTTCGTCCGAACAACCGGTTGCTACAGGAGTTTCAGTAGGTGCCTTCCTCGATAGGTTGAGACAACCCAAAACGGGAACTATATAGCAGAACAAAATTGAACGGGAATGTAAGCAAACAAAAAGTTTTTTTTTATAATTTTTTTTTACGTTGTTTGCGCGCATTTTCAAATTTTTAAAAGCGAAGGCTTCGTCGAGCTTCTCTCCTCTACAAAAGCGGAACTAAAAGCGACCCCCCCCCCCCCCCCCCTCCCCTCACCTACCCTTTTTTTTCAACTGAGCTCTTCTTGCACGAATAACTGACCACAGTTTGGCGATCAGCTTGTTTCCCGTCCCCTGGTCGTCGTGCTGTGGACGATTTAGGTGTCCGAGAACTGTGTTTTCCGTGCAAGTTGACTGTAGTTTGGACAATGTCGTACGCAGTTGCACGTCGCTTGTCGTGAGGAATTACCGTGTAGAGAGAAGTGATGCCCATTGGGAAGAGAATAGTGTGGGGGGTCAGGGCCAGATTTGACAGGCGTTGGAGGATGTCTGTAACGCCCACGCCTCCCTAAAGTTTACCTCACTGATATCGAAATCCTCTTTCAACTTCCTATACTTAGAAATAACTAGTGACGGACAAAAGTTCCACACCTCTGTGCATTATAAACCCTCTGACAGCCATAGCTGCCTCCTCTACTTCTCGAACCATCCTGGATCCCGAATCAACTCTATTCCCTTGCCACAATTTCTCCGCCTCCGTAGGATTTGCAGCGACGACATCGATTTCCGTCCTAAGCTTAAAACGATGACCACTTTCTTTATTGTACGTGGTTACCCACTCGGCCTTCTGCGCAATGCCAGCAGTCGCGCATCTAACATTTCGCGGCAGGACGCCCTATTTTCCCAACCAAGACCTAAACCACCGTGCAACCCCCTCACCTTCACGTTCCATCCCTCCATACCTAGGCTCGGCAAAGTAATCAAGGACGCCACTTCGCACCTTGTAGACTCGAAAGATAATGCTAAAGCACCCGCCCTAACTTAACGCCGACAGCCCAACTTACGATCCCTTCTAGCACGCAGCCACCGGCCCATAAAGCCTCAGACTTTACTGCCCGGTACCACGCCGTGCGGCGTCCCGAAATGCCTTACGTGCAAACACACCGGCCCTCCTCCAAACCTGCTAATGACCCTGACAATCACACCTGTAAATCCTAGAATCTGATATTATTTCCTGCATGCTCTGCCCGACCTTATTATATATCGGCGAAACTGACCGCTGACTCCACGAACGCTTCCGAGAACACCGCAGACTCGTCACCAGGGTTGTAAAGTACCTAGGTACAAGTAACTGGAAATCAGTATTTAGGTACTTTTGTTGTACCTGAGGTACAAACCTAGGTACATTAATTTCTCGATATCTGTATCTGTATCTTAGGTACGATTTCCAGTAACTTGTAACTGAGTGAAGTTACTTTTTACAGGTACTTTTTTATTCGCTTCGTCAAAATGGTAGAAACTATACATCTGAAAGTTTTAACACACTACCATGTGCCGTGATTAACGGTGAGGTGGGTATGACCTGGGAGGCACTAACTTGATCGAAGGACGTTTTAGCGAACGAAGCCCCGCCCATAATGCTTCATCGAACGACACTTTAGCGAATGGCTGTGTTCATTTGAGCGAACGGTGGATTAGCGATGCCGTTCTAGTGACACCAATTTATCGAATCGCTTCGGAACTCCGTTTGGGGAAAGTAGCTACCTGCTTCCTGCATCTCAAACCGAAACTGAAAAAGATAACGTGTCCTAGAATGCTCAGGTCCAATGCGGTTTTTCTTATTTCTCACATGAACACCAATAAAGCATATTTATCGAACTCGTTTTTGTGTGCCTCCTTAGTATAAAAAGTAGGGTTGTGCGAATAGTGTATTTTGAGTTCGAATCGAATTCGAAGCGAATAGTGATTTTGGCCGAATATTTTCGAATCGAATATCGAATAGTTGCGGTTAATATATCTTGGCCGTTTTTAGAGGGAAGTTTAGAGAAATATTTCTAAATTGGCTTTTCACCCTGTCGTTAGATTCCATCTTGCCAACCAACCTAGCTTCCGCGTTTTTGACAATGTCGATGTCATTCACTCACCTTGTCGCTGTAATAATATAATATTCTTTCGAAACATTGTAGTTTAAATGTTTTGAAATGCTGTTTATGAGTTTTCTCTCAAATAAACGTTTCTGAGCAATTATGCAAGTTTTGAGAAATTTCTAAAGGTATTTATTCTTATCCTAAACTTGTTTTTCTAACTTCATGTCTGAACGCGTTGGTGATGAGAAAAGAGCGCAGGGCGCCGAGATTGACAAAGATGGCGCCGGCGTCTCTGGAGTTCGTTGGTCGGTTTCTTTTGCCCGTTATTACAAAAGTGGATAAAATAACTACGATTAATATATTTGAAAGTTCCCACCATAATATTTATACCGTTTTGCCAAACGTGTGAGTATATTGTTGATTTTAGCGATCGTTCCTTTCTGGTTTTCAGACAGCAAACAAACTTGCGACCGTGAGTTTGCCAACACTTCGAACAGCACAAATTATACAACTGCTCTCGAAGCGAATATCGAAAAGAGTAATACTCGAAACTACTATTAGAAAATTTGAATATTCGCACAACACAAGTAAAAAGCTTTACTTCCAATATATTCTGACGAATTTGGGGAAAATAAATGAAGTATCTTTAAGTAACTGTACCTGTGCCTAGCTACATTTTTAAGCGAGTACCTAGATACGTACCTAGGTACCTTTTCGTGTGAGTAACTGTAACTGTATCTTAGGTACATTTTTGAAGTAACTTTTACAACCCTGCTCGTCACACTATAGAAAGAACGGGCCAACTGTAACACGACCTCTCAACACACGTATCTAAACACTTCTCTTCCACGAATCATTCCGAACTCAACATGCGAGTATGCGTTGTCAAATCAGGCCTCCATACAACCCACCTCACGCAAAAAAAGAAGAGAGCAGATTAATTTTTAACCTAAAGACGGAATTCCTTTCGGGTTTAAACAAGGAACTTTCCCCATTTCCCCAACTCCTTCTTCTCTATTTTATTTGATAATTTGGTTGGTCACGGGGGTGCTCTAAGCTTCTCGGCTTTTCCTCCTCCCCCTCCATAACGTCGCATCTGTCAACTCCGCCTTTTGTATATACTTCGTATATATATTTTGATCTGTCATCTCCCCTTTTAGTATATCTGAAGAAGACCGTTTGGTCGAAGCGTCGTTCCCCTCCTTCCCTCTGGCACATCCCTTTCCCTTCCTATCCCCACCAATATACTAACAGAACCCCACATCTTCAGACTGAATATGTTGTTCTCTTTTACATAGAACACAAATAAATGCCGCATGGATGACCTGTTCCGGTGGGGTAAGTAAAATTTTTTTTTCTTTCTTGAGCAGACTGTTTTTTCGCAGCAGGGACCATGTTAGAACTGCCTAGACACGGGTCGAAATAGAGCAGCCATCTTGGGCAGCTAAGCGATCACGCTAAAGACGTGATCGCGTAAAAGCAGCCAACGCTGCTTTTACGGCGTCGTCAAGCGAAGGGTCCGGCAGTTCAAGGAGCCTCGTTTGCATGGCGGTGACACTGATACCGCACACGAGCCCATCTCCAAGCAGCGAGTGAAGCTGCTCGCCGAAACTGCAGTTCGCTGCGAGGCCGCGGAGCGCAGCGACGAAATCGTTCGCAGTTTCGCCATTCCAGCGGTCGCGGCCATTGAAACGGAACCGTTCCATCGTTAGGGACGGCGCGGGGCTGTAACGCGCACGCAGGACCGTGAACAGTTCGTCCAGCGACCTATCGTGGGGGCTTGCGGGCTTCAGAAGTTCCGGCAGCACGGTGAACGTCCCGGTACCGCAGCTTGCCAGGAAAACGTCCTGCTGCTTGGCTGCTGGGGTGTCTTTGGCCCGGAAAATTATTCTAACTTGCTCATGATAGACGGGCCATGCTCACCCGTCGCCTTCGAACGCGTCCAGGGACCCTTTTACAACGGCATAACTTGCCGCGGCTCCTCCCCGGGCTGCTGTTCCGACGGTGCTGGTTCGCCGGTGCCGGGCGTGCGGTCGGGCGGGCTCGAATCACCTCGACACCAGTGTGACGATCGTACTACGTCGTCCGTCGGGCTCAAGGCCCGGAAGAAACGGTACACGCGTTAGACACGCTCGGGAGTCGAAAAACGCTCGAGTCACGCTCGCCGTTCTCTTTTTTCTGCTCGTGCAGGCTTTTGCCGCCTGGTATCGCTACGGCTTGTGACAGGACGCAGTTGCTCGTCGCAAGCTGATGCTCCTTCTCGTCGACTGAATGTGCTGTGCTCTTTTACATAGAACACAAATAAACGCCGCATGGATAACCTTTTCTGGTGGGGTAAGTAAATTTTTTTTTCGTTCTTGAGCAGACTGTTTTCTCGCAGCGGGGGCGGACCGCGTAGACACGGGTGGAAATAAAGCAGCCATCTATAGGGCAGCTACGCGATCACGCTAAAGGCGAAAACGGCAGTCCGCTCTGTAACCGGTGAAGAGGAGAAACCGCTCACTCCTGTAACTACGTGCAGACGTCCACAAAGTGTCGTTCGTTCAATATGTGTCCGCGGAGCAGAAAGTGATGAGTGTCAAAGGACTGATCTGAATCTAGAGAGTTACCGCATCGAATCCAAAGTCAGAATCCATTTCAAGTCAGGCAATATGACGGAATACTTATCTTACGTGTTTTACGACATTTATTCCGCTCCAACGGTGTTGTATTTCCCACGGCCTCGACGAGAACCTGCGGAGCTTCACGCCTGCTAAGCTTTCAGGGTTGCGGCAGTTCGGTGTGCAACAGCGCCCACAGTTTCGAAGTTTGCCCTTCTGCAACATCCGATAGCAATGTTAAGAATATAAGACCAAAAAACTCTGGAATCAACATGGGCGTACCAACCGGGGGAGGGGGGGGGGGGGCGCTTGCTCCCCCCCACCCGCCCCCCGTTCTCAGAGTGGGGGGGGGGGGGGGGGGGAGGCGGGGGGGGGGGGGGGGGCAAGGCATGTGTGGAGCCAAACATAACCTGAAAACTTCGGTTAGTCAAAAACCCTCTTATGCAGCGTAACAGGAGGCCACGGACACCATATGTGTATAAGTACTTAGGAATCCCGTACCGGCCACGCAACATCATAAGCTTCCTCTAGGTCACAAATATTGAAACACAGCGCTGTCGATGAACAAGTGCTTAATGTATGAAAGTTTCCACGTGAACAAGATGATCCAATGTTGATCGCCCCGTTCTAAACCCACACTGATTGGCATCTAAAATTCTCTCAGCCTCTGAAACGTGTACAAATCGTCTCTCTATTAGTTCTCCGTAAGTTTTCTCAAGGCACCTGGTCATTGCAATGGGACGATAACTCGCTGGCAGAGCATAGTCTTTACCGGATTTCCGCAGGGGTATTATATGTGACCGGTTCCAGCACCGAGGAAAGGCAGAAGCTTCCCACAAAATATTAAAAAAAAGGTTAACGAATGGCCTAGAGATTCAAGGGATAACCGCCGCAACATTTCATAGTGGATTCTGTCAGGTGCAGGTGCCGACTGTTTTTTTTTTACCCAAGAGCCATCTCGAGTTTGCACATTGTGAAAAACTGGTTGTATACAAGGGCATCTGATCCACACATAGCGATTGACAGCTTTTCTGCAACAGCTCTGAACTTTTTTAAATTTTGCAGATTAATTAGATGAACTAGAAACTTCACAAAAATGTTCCGCAAAAACATCTGCCAGGCCTTCAAAGTTGGCGAAGGCAACTCTTCAGTTGCCCCAAAGTTTCCTCACTCGGTCCCACACCTGCTTTAAAGTGACAAAACTGTTCACCCCGGAAACATATTTCATCCACGATCTTTTCTTTGCTTGTTTACTTGTCCAACGAGCCATTGTTTTACATATTTTTTAAACTCTACCTTCCTCTAGACCGTTGGGTAGCGACAAAAAGAGCGCTAGGCCCTGTTCTGGGATCTAAGCGTAACAGTGCAGTCTTTGGTCCACCAAGCCTTGCAGCGCTTGGGAAGATTTCCAGATGTTTGTGAACTGGAGACATATGCATAATTTATGATACGGTTAATAACGTAGAGAGTCGCACTTTCAGGGGTCATAGGTAAAAACTCAGTTGGCTCAAGCATTGCTTCCAATGCAAAAAAGAGCCCAGTCAGCTCTGACTTCATTTTCACTTGGGGATGCGTTTTGGAAGTGAAGTAGCGCTACAGCACTTTCTAAAATAACAGGAGAATGGTCACTCCCAAAAGGATTATCTCAAACCTTCCAAGATAAACAGCTAGGGAAGTAAAGTTGGGGATGAAAGAGAAAAATCGATGGAAGTAAAAGTATTCCGAGGTCCACTAAAAATGTAGGTTCTTGTCCATTTAAAAGGCAAAGGCAGGATGACAATAAAAATCGTTCAATGACACCACCATGGGAATCCTGGCGAGCACATACATAGGGTGGTGGGCTTTAAATTCTCCCAAGTCCACGCAGGTCGTGCGAATGCAGTGGAATATTTGATGACAGGTAAACTGAAACAAGTTTAATAAGGCAGTCAAGAAAAACACGAACTGCCGCTGCTTCTAGTGAGGTTGTGAGAGGAACTGGAGTACAGGCAATACCACTCTGTACAACCACAACTACTCCACCAGACGAGTGGCTAAGAGATGCACGGTCCTTTCTAAAAACCTGATGACGGCGTAGGACATCTGTTTGTATGTCCTTGAGATGAGTCTCATGTAGGCATATAGCGACAGGTCGAAGTGCATCGGAAAAAAAAGATGATCTCATCAATATTAGAAAAAGGCCGGGGCAATTCTGCTGCATAATACTCTAGTTCTTTGCCATTCAGAGAAGTAAAATATATATATGTTACGAAACATGTCTTAAAAGAGAGATTTGTTAAGGTTTAAAATCTATCTTTACACGCAAAGTGCTCCGTTTTTTAGAAGCGTCTTTCCGTCTACAATTGGGGTCACAGGTGAAAGAAAAAGAGGACTCCGATCCTGAGAGGGGAGCATCCTCATCGGACATGAGCCCAATTTCGTCCATGGGCTCGTCTGTTGCCGCCGGAAGGTGACCATTGGAGGTCGACTGCTTCGGCGGTTCCCCGGGCTTCCTCCGAAGAGCAGAGGTGCGATGGGCTTGACCTCGGCCCCGAGGGGTAGAAGTGCCGGGTGTAGCAGCGGGTGTCATTCCCTCATCCAGCGTGGATGCTGACGAGGCAGCATCCACCCCGGAGCTGCCTCGTCAGCAGCATCTACCTTGCGATCCGAAAGCCCCGCTCCCGAGGACACAGGAGACCGTGACGGAAGACGCAGAACGTTTGGAGACGTCTGTGTTCCAAGTCGAAACCATTGGCCGCGTCAGTCCCTTGCGTACTGCCTGGGCATAAGAGCCTTTGGAAACAAAGGCGAAGCGCTTCTTTGCATCAATGTAAGAAAAGTTTTCAGTAACCTTCACGACATCTCTTTTTTTCTTTCCATAAGGGACAGGATGGGAGTATGTTGGATGCTCACCGTTACAGTTGGTGCAGTAAGCTTCGTTCTAACAGAGATCAGCGACATGCTGATGTGTGTCGCAGATGTCGCTACCCCGACAGCTCCGCGACCCACGGCCGAACCTTTGGCATTTAGAGCAGCGCTGAGGCTTAGCACATAAGGCCAGACACGGCACTGAAAGTAGCCTGCCTTTATACAGTAGTTGGAAGAATCGTGGAGTCGAAGGTAAAAATAACGTGCCTTGTTTTGTGTTCTACGCCATCACGACAGATGGTGATGCGTCGTGCTGCAACAACTCCCTCACCAGGGAGACCCTCAGCCGGCTCTGTATCTATTGGGTCGAGCAAGTCAGCTTCAAAGATGACACTTTGGGCATTGTTTACCTTTCAGTGAAGGGTCACACTAACCTAGTAATCTCAGACTGAGTTCAAGGCTTGAAGTGATTCACTTTGTTTCTTTGTATCTATCTCAACAAGAAGGTAGCATGATGTCGTCTTTTTGGCGCTAAAGTTCGCACCGGATCGATGGATGTAACTGTAACGGGCGGTAGCTTGCGGTACCTAGCCTAGTCTGAAACGACAAACATATGATTCCTTTCGCTCTTCTAAGCCAATTTTCTTCCCCTATCATCAGGCAGTGTGGGATATCACCAAAATGACCTTTGGGGGATCGAAAAAAAACAAAAAAACAACAACAACATCTTTTTTCACTTTTTTCTTCGGCGAGGGAGTCGCCAATTTTCCTTTCGTCAAATCTTGTCGGCGTTACCCCAGCACCGGACCCACTGGGGTACAGGGTTGAAACTTTGGGCCTGAGCCACGCGGGAGGGAGTACGAATTTTCCTCTGTCCCGCTTGTCCCCAGCTGTGCTAGATAGTTGTGCATCATTGAATTTTTCCTAATTTCCACCAATATTTTAATCGCCTCTTTGTGACTGTAATCTTTTTCTCTTCCGTCCTTCCATCGTCGCCAGCAAAACCCAGGGCCCCGGCCAAATCTGTTACCTGTTTCAGGGAGGGCAGGGCGTAGCCCCATGCACTTCAAGACCAAGTGGTCTAGTATTTCGCTCTCGTTATGGCTGGCGGCACATAACGTGGCTTCATCGGCCGCTGATTCCTTTGGCTTGCAATGGTCAGAAGTGGTCGTGTTTACATAGGCCAGACGGAACGTTACTTAAATGATAGACTTCCAGAGCGGCTTCTCTTGGCAACAGTTACAGCTCTTACTTGCCGGGGCATTGTATAAGCTGTGGTTGTTACCCCCATGCTGGACGATGCGCAGGGGGAGGGACGCAACAAAGGAAGGTTAAAAAGAGAGTTGCTGGAGGCGACAAAAATACAAGCTTGCGACAAAGACTTTTGCATTAGCGTTGCATCGGTGTATATGCAACCCAAAGAATACAGCTTCATTAATACAATCTAGCTTGTAAATATTAACACGGCGCGCGTTTTCTTTTCCTAGTTAAGGTTGTGTGGCGGGGCGATGTAGCTGTTTTGCTGACTCTCCGAAAAGGTGGTGGGTAGGCTATATCTACAGATTCGGCGGTACGCAGGGTTTCTGTTGAGATGAGATTACGCGCATGCACAGCGATAGCAAAGTTGGAAGCGTTCAATAAATCTATTTTAATATCAATGCCAATTACCACCGCGCCCAGCAGACAACGTTTTTACGGTCCAAAGGTACCCCGGGATCAGCTCAACCACCAGGATGCCCTTTTCCCTGGACACGGGTTAAGCCACGCACAGCGAGGCGTGGGTTGGTAAACCCACATGGCTCAGGGTTCGTGGTGATGCCACTCACCAAACACCTAGTAAAGCAGGTGCCTCCCGCGTGTGGGTATGGGGGCCCACGCGGCTGGGGTCCGTGGTGACGTCCCTCACTGAGCATTTAAGACATAAGGTGTAGGCGCCTCCTGCGGGGCACGGCAGGGAATGCGAGGCAGCCAAGCTCGTGTCGTTCTTGGTCTAGGTCGGGGGCTTTGGCGGGCTCAACAAACACGCGAGGGTCGCAAGGAGCAGACCAACTTGCACGCCGTAGAGGTTTTAACGAAAGCGATGACCGAGAAATTCCAGGAACGCGAGAAAATCGGTAAAAACTGGCGAGGCCCTATTGGGGCTATCTCTGTCGCGCTCTGTATGCCGGTGTACCGCTTTAAAAAGCTACTCCAGTGAGCCGGGGTCATCGTCCAAACCGACATTTTGGAAATAAGTATTCCGAGGGTCTTTGAATAGATGTGCCGGTTGCTCGGAAATCGGTCGGAAAGAGCCCATCGTCTATTCGCTGCGCCTATCGGGAGATGGCGCCACAAGTTACGGTCGGTCATCCAGAGCAGTCATCGCTGAATCGGTGATCTGCGAACACGTCCTCGGCTGAACATGGCAAGTTGCTCTCATTTTTCGCAGGGAGGGAACTAGGCTCTAAAATTTCGCGAGATAAAATCCACCACCCAAATGCACATTCGGTGAAAGTTCTACGTGCAAGTGCCAATTTTTCTGCGCAGAAACCCGGTTGATGTGTGCGTACGCTCCACTCCACAGGAACAGCATGCATGTTCCTCACGTGGGAACTCACTTGATGAAGTAGCTTCGTCCGTTCTTGTCCACGGCAGCCTCCCAGCCGTAAGGCAAGCCCGTGCACGACGAGCTCCATGAGTCCACTGGAGGCAGCCATGACGACGTCCGCGTCTCGTGGCTGCAAACGAAGCCCCCCATAAGTAACGCGAGCCAAAGAGGCATCGCACGAAGAAACACAAGCAATCATGGCGGGTTCACGGACGGCCAAACCATCCTCGCGAGTAAATGACTGCCCTACCCCACATCAGCGTCGTTGGCTAGCAACGTGCCGCCGTCCCTTAAAATCAAAACACACACACACAAAAAAAAAAGCGGCGGACAACACGTTAGATTAGCGATCAGCTAAGCCTAATGAAGAGAAATGTGACCGCGACTAGATCGCCCCGCCGCCCACTTAATTGATTTCATCCATCGCTTTCAGTTTTATTGCTCCAGCCGCTTTCTCAGCTTTCGGTAGAGACGCGGAGCAGAAAGAAAGTACCGATTACGTCGTCAGCGACAGCGTGCATTGCGGGAAAGCTTTCACCAACACAAAACGCAAAAACAAATTGTACAAAAAAAAAAAAAAGAAAAAAAAGGTGGAGGACGACGATTGCGGGAGGAAAGTCATCAACGTTCGCAAATGGCACCCAATCTGCCTTCATTTTATCTTTGTTTCGTTACTTCTTCCCGCGGGCGTATCGTTGATTACGGCAGCTCGACTTCCGCGAGAGCGCCGGGCGTCGGGAACTGACAGCGTCGAAATCCACACCTCGACTCGCCCCGACCCGGTTCGCCGATCGCGCCCTAATCAAGTCGTCGAACTGCTCCTGCTTTAAACGGCCAAATCGTTAGGGAGGGGAAAAAAAAAAAAAGAAAAGAGACCACTAATTTTTTTACTTTTCTTTTGGTTTCGTGTCGGTCACGGTACTACACGGTAGTGAGGCATCTCGTTAGGGGGTCGCGTGCGGTTCGCCCAACTTGCCCCCCTCCCTCCCTTTCCCTTCCGCATACCGCTCTACGCCGTTTCACCTGACGATGGACCGCACCGGAGGCTACGAGCCAGGCCAGCCAATCCAGCCAAGCCGCCATCATGTCACGTGACTGCGCGTCCCAGGAGTCCCAGTCTCGGGCCGTCCTGGGAGTGCATGCAGAAATCACGGACATCACGTGACGCTAAGGCGGCTCCAGATCTTCGATCGCATCTGCGGTAGATCGTCAGCTGTGCTTGTTCGAAGGTGCACAGCTCGCTCGGTGACTTGGACTCGAAATGATCGATGCTTGGCTTAGGTGCGCAGCTACCGAGTTTCTATTTCCCTTTGGCGAGAGTGCTTCGTGTCGTTCTCGTGGTATCGTGCTGCTGGTCTTCGTCAACGCTTACGCGATCAAAGAAGAAAAAGCGACGGTAACTTGCTCGTTAATTCGGAATCGATTGACGTTTTTTGTTTCCCTAATTTTTACTTCGTTGTTTCCGAGCTGACGCTCTTTTTATGACGTATTTATTCGCTTACAAAAAACGATGTTCCATAGTCCAGAGACTCGGTACCAGTAGAAGAAAAACGGCAGATATTCGGCGCAACTGCCAAACAGACAAACAGCCCGTATTGCTTTTGAAATATAGTTAACGAGGGGTCGGGACTTTTATACCGCGCAAAGCCCTCAGTATCGCCAAGTTAAGCATTCGCGGTTTTGTTGGTTTAGTTTTACTTTGTTACGGGGCCCCTCCCCGGGTCCCCCAGCATGGTGGGCCGCTGGTCGCCGCCGCCAGGCGGATAAAGTCTCTCCCTCGAAGTGGTTCCCGAAGAATCCCGCTCAGGATGTCCAGTGACACGGTCCGTGTTTTTCTTTGACACGTTCGCGGCCCCCTGGTTCACGGACGGTTCTACCTGAAGCTCTGGTCGTCGGCAGCGGTTAACCGAAAAGAGCCAGGTTTGGGGAATTTTGGAATGGCTTCCACGTGTTGAGTGGGGTTTGCTTTTGGTGCCACATATATTTTGTTTTGTTGTTTATGTACTTGCGTACCTTCTTATGCTCACTGACTTGTCTCGTACGTGCATGTTCTTGTCAACGTAGCTTCGAATCTTTTTTGCATTGTTTTTAGCTGCTCTTGTGGACTGGGGTCGAAATGTGTTTTGTTTTGACATGCTCACGTTTGCTTTAGGCTCCGAGTTTCGTTATTGGTGAAGAAAACCCTCTGGGATGGGTGACCTAGATTGGTTTCAGAATGCTGCTAAACCCGATAGAAGCAGCTGCCAGAGGTCGGTTCCCATGCCCTGACCATCGCCCTGCCTCTGGAAGCCAACCTGCATGTCCGACTCCTTTCGGCTGTGGAGTCTTCCGCCCGCTAGCTCGCAAACTCGGGACCACCCTTACGGCTGTGGAGGAGTTCGGCTCGCCCGCCTTGTCCTGGCTCGTCGAGTTGGGCTCTGGCCCAGGAGGACGACAGGGCAAGTCGCCAGAGATAGGAGCACTTCTCCCCCAACATTTATTGACTAATTGTTCATATCGGTGGAAAAAGAGTTTATCTCACATTCCTTAAATAAACTGTTCTTTGCTAACATCAAAATTTTCATCGACGGAAAAAAAACAAAAAAACTATTTTTTCGCGACAATAGTACGAAATGCAACCGAAATCAAACACTGAGGCACACACGCTACACAACCAGAAAATCTTATAACATGAAACCTAGTTTCAATCAAAAGCCGAAAGAACCTATTTAAAGATTCTAAACGAGACTATTGCTTGGCTAAAAATAGGTACATGTAGTCTTTGATGAACATTTTACACATATGTAATCGTTTGAAACATTTTTGCGCGTGTATAGTCTCGTCAAAATAGTTCTTGCAAAGACCATAAACAAATGGAGTTAGTTCGCTCGATCCATTCGACTAAAAACAACAAAAGAAGTACTGCGATTGTTCTGACGTAGTGATCGAGTTCGCATTATAATTAAAAGCAATGCTAACGAAATGCCAAACGAGATGCAGAACAAACTAGTGCTTCGCTTTCCCTGCCTGGTTCGACTGAACAGGCGCAGTGGAGTCGGCAATGCGGCACAGCAGCACATAATCACACACACGGAGTGTTTCCAAAGCCTCTCCGGCGGTTACTGCGGACTCGGCAATTCCCACCGTCTGCCCATCGATGCGCAAGTTCTGCGGCGGAGAAACAAACCGAACCTGCTCTGCGAATGTCTCTTTCTGGCCTCACAACCTCGTACTGCGGCGGAGCCCAACGCCCGCACGCTCAAAACAAAATATTATTAATTTTATATATATATATTGCTGCCGATTTTACTGTTATCAGGAAAAGTGGAAATTATAATGAATAATAAAAAAAATTAATTACAACTTGCGAGAAGGAACAGATTTGCAAAAACTGTGATGAGTTACGAGCTCCCAAAAAAGTGATAAATCAAGTTTGAATGACGGAAGTGTCTAGAATGTGTTTTAAAAATGATAAACGACTCTTAAGTAAGAAAGGGCGCAAAACGAGGCTGAGATTTCCTCACCTTCTCGAACTAAATGGGGCCGGGTCTTTCTAGAGAAGTAGAAGTATATAAAAGCAATCGTTCGCGTGTTCTTCGTTCTTTTCATCTACGCAATTTTACGACGTACACGAACGACGTCTCTAAGAAAAGCCAGGAAAAAACAGCTGTTAATAGCATAAAAAAAAAGATAAAGTAAGCTTTAAATAGGTTTTTTTTTTTTTTTTTTTTTTTTTTTTTTGCTGAGTGACGAATTACACGCAGAATAAATTGCGTTTCGAATTAGTCCACGTCTCGCTACTTCATCTAAATATTGTAGGACCACTGAGTGTCGTCAGAGCTTCAGGAACAGGCCATCGCTCCTTGGTTAATTCCGAGAAACTAATTGCATAGTTGAAGCCGCTCGCTCGAGGCAGAAATGTGCCACCGTTAATCCCGGACGAATTCAGGTTTAATCCACGCCTTGGAGCAAAACACAAGCTCGAGACATCTTCTAATACAAATAACTAGGCGTCGCAACAAGACAAGATTCCTCCGCAGCGCCAAAAGTTCAAACGAAGAACAAGAACTGCCAGGGTGAGAACGACCTTGGACAAGGCGTCTCGTGGAGCACCTGCAGGCAGCCAAAGAACGGAGCAAGCCCGTGCTGGGCCTTCATCTTCTCACTCTGCCGGTCACTAGAGCAAGGCTCATAAACGGGGAGCGCAAAACAACAACAACAACAACAACAACAAAGTATTCGATAAAGTCTGTCGATTGAGTTAGGAAGTTGTAAACGTTTCTAGGCAGCAAACGCACACGCAATCGGCCCGAGACGCAGCGGGGGCAAACACAGACGCGTGCGTGCGTGAGGCAGAGCCAAACTCCTAGCGCAGTGCAAGGAGCGCTGTTCAAAAATGTCAGCGCGGTCTCTAGAAGCGGCTCTTATACTCGCCAGTAACGGGTGTCGCGACGCTGAAGCGAAACTCGTGTCGTAAAGACTTTCGTTTCCTTTTATTTTTTCCCTTCTCACGCTTCTCGGACATGTTTGCATACTCTATACGGCCCAAAGTTCTTCCGAAGCGAACAAGCTGGCGAAGCTTAGGACGGAACCACAGCGGACGCTATCGAGTCATGCCAGCGAATCCAGCGTCGGGAAAATATGGCGCGACTAGGCGCCGAGCGTCTTGCCGCACTCCTCCCAAAGGCCACGTGACATTCTCACGGCACGGGATTGGTTGCCAGGGTTCGTAAGCGTTGGGCGAAACGAAGCGCAGGACGGCGGTGTTGAGGCGTCACACTCACCGTCCAAAAGAGGCGCACGAAGCCCGTGCCACCATTTTTTTTTTTTTAGTTGATGTTTGTTCTCTCTAACCGGACGGAGGAAGAAATAAGCAACGTCATCTGAAGCCCAAAACAGAAACAACGAAAGAAAAGAACATACCACAAAGTGGAGACTCTGTGTCGCGCCTGTCGCGTAGTTTCCATTTCTTATTTTTTTTTTCTTGCCCCGATTAAGGGCTAAAACTCTGTTGGTCGTCCACCGGTAGACCTGCATACTTTCGCTTCTCTCGAGAGGCTCGGGCCTTTTAGAAACAGCGAGTGTTCAAGAAGGCGAGTAAAATGGGGAGAGTAACACAGAGGGGAAAAGGGTAATAAAAAAAAGGAGAGAGCGAAGAGAAAAAGTAGCACGGAAGGAATGGGGGAGAAGCAAACTTCTTGACGGTGGGCAACAAGATGGAGAAAAGCGACGTCATCAGGAAGGAAACATGGAGAGAAGGTAAAAACACGGGCGAGCTGCCGAAGAACTCCCATAATAACCGGAGACACAAAACGATAAAAGAAAAAAAAAAAAAGGAGAAAAAAAAAAAACGGACAAAACAACAAGTCTCAAATGTAGCATATGGAAAGCGCCGACGTAGGAGATGGATGCAGGAAAGGAAAGTGACGAGAGTCGAAGGGCTCTAAGAAACTAAATAAATAAAAAAAAGAAAATGAAGAGGCAAAAGAAAGCGATGCCGAAATCGCTGGTGTAGCTTGGCTGATTCTCGACGGTATGCGTTAGCATTTAGCGCACGGGTTCGTTCTCTTCGGAGAGCCAGCCTGTTCTCCCCGGCGCTTTCGGATGCACTCACCACAGCTTTTAGAGGAGCGCCCGTCAACAAGGCCGTGTCATTCAAAGCCTGCGGGAAGACTCTTTCCCTCTTACCTTCGAGGGGAAAGTGGACGTAGCCAGCGAACGAGAGGAGCGCAAGAGCACGGCGGGAACCGCGTCGCCGGATCCATAGAGTTATTACAATAAACGCTCGAGGCTCAGCTGGCGTTAGTGTCTACGGGACTTCCGGTTGCAAATTGAAGCAGACAGCATGCAGTCTACATTTCCAGCCTCCCCGCGTATTCCTATGGGAAAACGCGCGTGAATTTCGGCTTTTCGCCGGAAATTAACATAAATAACTTTTGTCATTTCGGTTGTACCGGATAGTATGTGCCTTTATTGGTATTCTTAGAGTGCAATTGCTTTAGTTTCAACATTTTTCTTTACTACGGAACGATGTTAAACTTCGCTCTATTTCAGGCCCAAACCTCTGTTGCAAGGAAGGTATGTAAAAACGAGCGACGATTCTAAGCAAACTAACGATCGAAAGGAATGTAGAGTGTGTTCAAGGTTTGCTAGCATTCCGGTAGTGCTTTTATGTTGCTAATTGCCCGTCCTGTCATTGGATGAAAATGACTCCGTCGTGCATCTTTACGATCGGTTAAAAAAACATTCGAACGCAAAAAAAAAAAAATAAATAAAGCACGTGAACTACGAAAGGTGTGCGTTTTATTATTTCCTATGTCGGGCACTTTTTATCGGGCACTTGCTCTCTGGCTCCTGCAAGATTTGAAGGTTGCAGGTGATGGGTGATGATTTGAATTCCCAGAACAAGCATCTTCGCACATATTCATGAGCAGGAATAAAGCAGTACTTATGTATTGCAAATCAGACCATATTACGGGGCATTCAATTTATTTTGATCGTCTGCATGCACAAGGAGTTACTTATTCAGTGTTGCTGCGTAGTTCTTGCCGTCTCTCTTGGTTTTCCACGTGTCCTTCGTTCGTTTGGCACGTATATCCCCCATGCAGGAAAGCGTCGACGCCGTGTTCGCGCTAACAGTGTTCGACAGTGCACATAAATACACGTACGAAGCGGTTTTAGCACCGTTTTTTATGCCACGAATTTCAAAAAAAAAAAAAAAAATTGCTGTAACTGACCAATTATTTCGTCTGCCTGGCTCAGAAATGTTCTAATGCGCCTAGTACGTACAAATTATTAGTGATATTTGCTCTTATAATCGAGCGCAGAGAGAAAATGCACTCGCTTTTTCTCATAGCAATGCATTACCGGAAGTCAATTTCTGACTGCTTGCTGTCTGCTTCAAAATGCAACAGCACACTAGCGCCACCTAAACCTCTAGCGTTTATTGTACTACCTCTATGGCGGGATCACGAAACCAGTTCAGTTCACGGTCCAGTCCAGTCCAAACTAAACCAAAGCAAAGACGGCTGCATACACCAGGACAATGAATTCGAGCCCTTGAACTCGTCATTCAGAGCACATCCCAGGGGGGGAGTGGTGTGGTCAGTCTGGCAGAGGTCCCCCCGCATCCTCAGATCAAGCTCCTCCCTATCGTCTGTAAAGAAAGGCGATCTTGATAGTGGGGTACAGAACGTTGGGGAAGCATTGTGGAAGCTTTGCCTTATACAACGTAGTAAACTCGATAGCGTCCTCCGCCGAGTTCCATTCAAGACTCCACGAGCGAGCCTTACGGCCGCGAACTGACGCTGCTTCTTATGGGCCCCTGACAAGGCAGAATTCCAACGGAGCTTCACAGACCGTCCAAAGGCGCAATCTTGAAATTTGCTTATTCTTTTGAAAACGAGTTTTCTCGAGTCTTCTGCCGGCAGCCCAGAAACACTAGTCTAGACTAGTGTTTCTCGGCTGCCAGCACAACATAGAACCCATTTAGGCAAAGAAATAAGCGCAAACATTTCGTTTCCCTACCCCTTCGAAGCCCCTTGGTAAAGGCATTTTTTACAAGTACCGCAAACTATTGTTGTGCAAACGCGCAAGACACGTGCCACGAGCCGGTGCCCCGCAGCTATTCGCTCCCGAAGGCCGCTCTTTTCAGTGTTGCGCCGCCATTTGCTTCCAACGGTCGCTGGAGACACGCGTCTCGTGCGCTGGCGTATTTGACGCTGCTCTCCAGACAAAAGCAAACACACCGAGCCTCGAGGGGTTTTGCTTGGTTTCAGCTTAAGCCCAGACGCAGCCGATGCTACAAGAGCGAGCTCCGGGTTTTCAGCCTCCCTGCCAAGCACGCGCGCTCGTGCAGTGCAAGCCCCGTTCAGGCTCTAGTTTAGGGCCACATGCTCGCGCTTGTAGCACCTGCTGCGTCTGGACCACGGTGTAAGATAATACTCTACAGGTGAGGACAGCGCGCTCCTCGCGCAGCGCAGATAAAGTTCGCTTTTCACTCTCTTCCTCTCTCTCACTATGGTTTCAAGCGGCGCCGGCAGATGACTCGTGCCGCGCGATTCCTCGTGCCGCGCGTTCAGCCCCGCCGTGTCCTCACCTAAAGAGTGTATCTTACACCGTGGTCTGGATTTAGGGTCAAACGAAGTATAGTCATCCTACGACTGACAGAGGCTTGGGAGGCTTGGCGGTCGCAGCGGAGATTCGGCTCGAAAATGGACGTATTATTTGTTTGTTTTTCTCTGTTCGGGTGTGAGAAAGAACCGGCTGGTATCAATAAAAGCATTTAAATTCATCTACCTTTATATTCGGTAGACTAGACTACTCCAGAGAGATACCCGAAATAACATGCCGTACATCCGTTTTTAAATCGTCCTTCTTCCCCGTACAATAAATCAATGGAATAGACTTCCGGACGCCGTGGTTACCACGCCCGTTGAAAACTGTGACGGTGCTCTAAAGCAGTGCTTTCGTGAAACCGTGCTATGATGGTTTTCTATGCAGCTTATGAATTCATTTTTCCTGTGTTTGTATACGAAAAAGTGGAAGGATAACGGATGAGTACCGTGTTTCGATGATGCAATGTTCATGAATATTTTTGTTGCTTACTTTAGGTGCTACGCTGGTTCAGTGTGCTTTACCTGTGTAGCCAATCATTGATATGTATTCTCTATCTGTGTATGTTAATGAGTAAGTCACCCCCGTACGATAATGCCCCATGGGCGAACTGTAGGTAACAAATAAAATAAGTTACATCCTATCTCACACCCTTTTGGAAAAGCGTAAATTCCGCGAGAGGCAGAAAAAAACGAAGAAAAACATTTTGGCTGTGTATATGTTTATACAGCCTGAACTTAGACAATGGGCAACTTGTCTCCCAGGTGTAGATGAGCAACTTAGCCAGTGCAGGAGAACCGCCAGCCTGGGCTCTTTAACGTGCACCGCGCAGTAGTGATACACGAATGCACGCCGCGACGATGCTCATCCAAATCGAAACGGGCAGGGGTGAGGGTTGAGCCCAGGACACGGTGGAAGAAACACCGTGGGTACAACAAGAAGCGGTGAGCGATGGAATGCGGGTCCACTGCTGAAAGAAACAACCGGAGCGGTCGGTTTGGGAGGGACCCTAGGGTGCCTCCATCTGCCGGCCGCTTACGCTGACAGGGTGGAGACACCAATGGAGCCAATGGAGCGCCACAATATGGCGCCTTAGGTCAGTATTGGCTCCACATTGGGTGTGGGTCCAGTAGAATGTGCGTGACAAAGTCGTGGTTCAAAAAAATCGTTCAGCCTTTCCATTCTCGTGAAGAAGGAAGACCAGCGGAGCTGTACTCTGTACACTGTGTGCTTCTTCTTCGTCGTCGTCTGTTTTTCGGGCTGTTTCCTACGATGAATTTCCACCAACGCGCCGCCCAACTATCCAGTCTTCTATGATAGCTGGAAGGGTTGGCGCCATCTACGAGCGACGGTGGCAACCACGCTGGTTGTGTGCTTGCCGCCGTCGCTTATAGATGGCGGTAGCTGTCCAGGTAGGTTTGTGTCGACATACCGGACACCATCCTGGGGAACCTAGCTCTGAACAGCTCCGCTGCAAAACGTTCTGTCTAGAGAAAGTTATGGAAATATATACTCAATATGGACGCCGGTGAGAGCATCGCCAAGTTCGCCACAAAATGGCGGGTGTTTCCCCCCTGTCAGCGGAATGGCCGGCAAATGAAGGCACTCTAGAGAAACCCCATGCTTGGGCGCCATCTATCCCCGTGCCAGCGAAGCGCGCTCGGTGCGCCGAACATAATGTGGCCGCCGCGTCGGACAGAGAGTCATCACCTAAAGGCTGTGGAACAAATTCTGTGACGAACAACTGGGGAACGCCGCCCGACGGCACGCTCGCTTTGCGCGCGACGTAGCAGCCACTGTGTTGATTCCACGCGCAGAGCAAACGCCGCCGGGCAAAATTCGTCGGTTATTCGCAGCATATTCGTTCCAGGGAGTTGCAACGATAATCAATTGGAATGTTTTTCGCTTGACACGAGCTTACTGGCACACCTGGGACTCAAGGATACTCACACGCAACGCCACTGGCCAAGAAACTCCTTTGTTGCGGTGTAATTTCAAGGACAAAAGCGATCATTTTCATTCAATCTCTCCTTTGCAAAATTTGACGACGTAACGTGGGGATCGTAGTACACCCAAGTGACGATATTTGAATGCGGTTTATAGATTGGACCCGAGCATTGCGTGGGCACTCGACTTGGGCTCGTGATAATTGCTAGTTCGAGAAGCATTCGGGCAGTGACCCGTGTCCAATCGCTGCAACGACGACAACAGCCGAGCCATAACAATGCCTGGAACTCAGCGCGTGTCCTGCGCTTTGCCAACCCCAGCGCGTGGCTATGATCAACATTGGCGGCATATAATCGGCTCCAGATCACGTGGCCGCTTGTTCTGGCTGCGAGTTGAGGGGGTGAACGCTGCTCGTTTTTCTTTAATTTTTTTTCTGGGACTTCTATTGCGTGGGGTGAAAAACGAACGCGTGTTTCATAGGTCATTAACGTCCGGGATCTGTTCTAAGCGGTATTTGCGCAAAGTACAAAAATTGTTGCATCGCTCCTTTAAATGTGTTTCTTTTTCTTCCACCGTGGCCCAGGATCCCTGGGTTCTGCAGCGCGGGCTTTCGCTCTACGTGCACCAGTGTGCGTAGCCCACTCGGCCACCGATACCACGCGAGCGGCAGGAGCTCAAATGTCGGTTGGGAGCGGTCGATTGCTTATATAGCCTCGCTTCAATCATTTTGTTTGTTTTGCCGTTACAGAAGAATAAGTGCCTATCACCATATATACCAGCATTAAGAAAGCGAAGTTTGAGTATGATATGATACGCGATGCTTTCCTATACACTTTAATGTCATAGCTTTATTTTTGTTGCGGCAGCTGTAGATTTTGCAGTACTTTAAATACCTAGTTCTTGTACTGGTGTCAATACATCGTTTTTGTGTAGCACAGATATATGAAACCGAGCTTTTGTTGACTTGTGCATTCTCAGCCAAAGATTATAGACCAAGAAATGTCCGAATCGATTTCATTAGTGAGCACGCGTCATATGGATATAAACACAAATCCTGGCAAGATAAACGGAGCGACTTCAACTGCTTATTGAGGAGTAATCCCACTTGGAGAAATTTTATTTTCTCTGATTTATCTGCACAACTCCTCCTCCTCCCCCTCCTCCCCCCCTCCTCCTCCCCCTCCTCCCCCCCCCTCCTCCGCCCGCCCCCCCCCCCCCCCCCCTTGGAATCAGACGATCCCATTCCGAAAACAGAGAGGCCTCGCTCGGCGTTCGAAACAAGTAGTGTTTCTCTTGGCATGAGTAGTAACCCACTTTGCAACCCGGCAAGAAACACACTTTGTCTTCGCCGTATTTGTAATCGTTGTGTGTCCCTTGCCTCCTGGGCACAGCCACACAATATTGCGTCGCATGACACACAGTGTAAAACTAGAAGAAATAGTCACACCCACACGCGGGCACGTAGCCAGGATTTTGTTTCGCGGGGGGGGGGGGGGGGGGGCCAATGACACAATGCTGTATGAGGGAGAGTGGAAGATTTCGGGGGGAGGGGGGGGACTGTTGATGAGACAGTTTAAAATCCATAGGGTAAAAAGAAAAACGAAGTTCCGTAAAACCAGCCAAACTCCGTGGAAATGAAAAGAGGCAGTCGGAAGGAAAAGCTGGCGAAGAGGAGGTAGCAAAGGGAGAAAGAGAATTACAGGAAGAGGATCCACGAGAGAAAGAACGAGTGAGCTAGACGTCTTGCATTCCTGGCATTGCACAAAGTTGCACTCCGTTCGCCCCCAAGCTGACAGTGTGCTGGAAGCCACGTTTTCCTTAGACTAGTCGTGTGTCTACCTTTCGCTGCGCGATCACTCTCCCGTGCCCCACACCCACTCGCAGAGAGCGGAGTCAGGTAATGAAACGAATGCCTTTGAATGGTCCACCGAGCGGGTAGTTTCCACCGCACTGTCAGCTCAGGGGAGAACTGGGTACAGCCCAGGCCCTTTCTTCCATCTGACAGTCTGCTGGAAGCCACGTTTTCCTTAGACTAGTCGTGTGTCTACCTTTCGCTGCGCGATCACTCTCCCGTGCCCCACACCCACTCGCAGAGAGCGGAGTCAGGTAATGAAACGAATGCCTTTGAATGGTCCACCGAGCGGGTAGTTTCCACCGCACTGTCAGCTCAGGGGAGAACTGGGTACAGCCCAGGCCCTTTCTTCCATCTGACAGTCTGCTGGAAGCCACGTTTTCCTTAGACTAGTCGTGTGTCTACCTTTCGCTGCGCGATCACTCTCCCGTGCCCCACACCCACTCGCAGAGAGCGGAGTCAGGTAATGAAACGAATGCCTTTGAATGGTCCACCGAGCGGGTAGTTTCCACCGCACTGTCAGCTCAGGGGAGAACTGGGTACAGCCCAGGCCCTTTCTTCCATCTGACAGTCTGCTGGAAGCCACGTTTTCCTTAGACTAGTCGTGTGTCTACCTTTCGCTGCGCGATCACTCTCCCGTGCCCCACACCCACTCGCAGAGAGCGGAGTCAGGTAATGAAACGAATGCCTTTGAATGGTCCACCGAGCGGGTAGTTTCCACCGCACTGTCAGCTCAGGGGAGAACTGGGTACAGCCCAGGCCCTTTCTTCCATCTGACAGTCTGCTGGAAGCCACGTTTTCCTTAGACTAGTCGTGTGTCTACCTTTCGCTGCGCGATCACTCTCCCGTGCCCCACACCCACTCGCAGAGAGCGGAGTCAGGTAATGAAACGAATGCCTTTGAATGGTCCACCGAGCGGGTAGTTTCCACCGCACTGTTAGCTCAGGGGAGAACTGGGTACAGCCCAGGCCCTTTCTTCCATCTGACAGTCTGCTGGAAGCCACGTTTTCCTTAGACTAGTCGTGTGTCTACCTTTCGCTGCGCGATCACTCTCCCGTGCCCCACACCCACTCGCAGAGAGCGGAGTCAGGTAATGAAACGAATGCCTTTGAATGGTCCACCGAGCGGGTAGTTTCCACCGCACTGTCAGCTCAGGGGAGAACTGGGTACAGCCCAGGCCCTTTCTTCCATCTGACAGTCTGCTGGAAGCCACGTTTTCCTTAGACTAGTCGTGTGTCTACCTTTCGCTGCGCGATCACTCTCCCGTGCCCCACACCCACTCGCAGAGAGCGGAGTCAGGTAATGAAACGAATGCCTTTGAATGGTCCACCGAGCGGGTAGTTTCCACCGCACTGTTAGCTCAGGGGAGAACTGGGTACAGCCCAGGCCCTTTCTTCCATCTGACAGTCTGCTGGAAGCCACGTTTTCCTTAGACTAGTCGTGTGTCTACCTTTCGCTGCGCGATCACTCTCCCGTGCCCCACACCCACTCGCAGAGAGCGGAGTCAGGTAATGAAACGAATGCCTTTGAATGGTCCACCGAGCGGGTAGTTTCCACCGCACTGTTAGCTCAGGGGAGAACTGGGTACAGCCCAGGCCCTTTCTTCCATCTGACAGTCTGCTGGAAGCCACGTTTTCCTTAGACTAGTCGTGTGTCTACCTTTCGCTGCGCGATCACTCTCCCGTGCCCCACACCCACTCGCAGAGAGCGGAGTCAGGTAATGAAACGAATGCCTTTGAATGGTCCACCGAGCGGGTAGTTTCCACCGCACTGTCAGCTCAGGGGAGAACTGGGTACAGCCCAGGCCCTTTCTTCCATCTGACAGTCTGCTGGAAGCCACGTTTTCCTTAGACTAGTCGTGTGTCTACCTTTCGCTGCGCGATCACTCTCCCGTGCCCCACACCCACTCGCAGAGAGCGGAGTCAGGTAATGAAACGAATGCCTTTTAATGGTCCACCGAGCGGGTAGTTTCCACCGCACTGTTAGCTCAGGGGAGAACTGGGTACAGCCCAGGCCCTTTCTTCCATCTGACAGTCTGCTGGAAGCCACGTTTTCCTTAGACTAGTCGTGTGTCTACCTTTCGCTGCGCGATCACTCTCCCGTGCCCCACACCCACTCGCAGAGAGCGGAGTCAGGTAATGAAACGAATGCCTTTGAATGGTCCACCGAGCGGGTAGTTTCCACCGCACTGTTAGCTCAGGGGAGAACTGGGTACAGCCCAGGCCCTTTCTTCCATCTGACAGTCTGCTGGAAGCCACGTTTTCCTTAGACTAGTCGTGTGTCTACCTTTCGCTGCGCGATCACTCTCCCGTGCCCCACACCCACTCGCAGAGAGCGGAGTCAGGTAATGAAACGAATGCCTTTGAATGGTCCACCGAGCGGGTAGTTTCCACCGCACTGTTAGCTCAGGGGAGAACTGGGTACAGCCCAGGCCCTTTCTTCCATCTGACAGTCTGCTGGAAGCCACGTTTTCCTTAGACTAGTCGTGTGTCTACCTTTCGCTGCGCGATCACTCTCCCGTGCCCCACACCCACTCGCAGAGAGCGGAGTCAGGTAATGAAACGAATGCCTTTGAATGGTCCACCGAGCGGGTAGTTTCCACCGCACTGTCAGCTCAGGGGAGAACTGGGTACAGCCCAGGCCCTTTCTTCCATCTGACAGTCTGCTGGAAGCCACGTTTTCCTTAGACTAGTCGTGTGTCTACCTTTCGCTGCGCGATCACTCTCCCGTGCCCCACACCCACTCGCAGAGAGCGGAGTCAGGTAATGAAACGAATGCCTTTTAATGGTCCACCGAGCGGGTAGTTTCCACCGCACTGTTAGCTCAGGGGAGAACTGGGTACAGCCCAGGCCCTTTCTTCCATCTGACAGTCTGCTGGAAGCCACGTTTTCCTTAGACTAGTCGTGTGTCTACCTTTCGCTGCGCGATCACTCTCCCGTGCCCCACACCCACTCGCAGAGAGCGGAGTCAGGTAATGAAACGAATGCCTTTGAATGGTCCACCGAGCGGGTAGTTTCCACCGCACTGTTAGCTCAGGGGAGAACTGGGTACAGCCCAGGCCCTTTCTTCCATCTGACAGTCTGCTGGAAGCCACGTTTTCCTTAGACTAGTCGTGTGTCTACCTTTCGCTGCGCGATCACTCTCCCGTGCCCCACACCCACTCGCAGAGAGCGGAGTCAGGTAATGAAACGAATGCCTTTGAATGGTCCACCGAGCGGGTAGTTTCCACCGCACTGTTAGCTCAGGGGAGAACTGGGTACAGCCCAGGCCCTTTCTTCCATCTGACAGTCTGCTGGAAGCCACGTTTTCCTTAGACTAGTCGTGTGTCTACCTTTCGCTGCGCGATCACTCTCCCGTGCCCCACACCCACTCGCAGAGAGCGGAGTCAGGTAATGAAACGAATGCCTTTGAATGGTCCACCGAGCGGGTAGTTTCCACCGCACTGTCAGCTCAGGGGAGAACTGGGTACAGCCCAGGCCCTTTCTTCCATCTGACAGTCTGCTGGAAGCCACGTTTTCCTTAGACTAGTCGTGTGTCTACCTTTCGCTGCGCGATCACTCTCCCGTGCCCCACACCCACTCGCAGAGAGCGGAGTCAGGTAATGAAACGAATGCCTTTGAATGGTCCACCGAGCGGGTAGTTTCCACCGCACTGTTAGCTCAGGGGAGAACTGGGTACAGCCCAGGCCCTTTCTTCCATCTGACAGTGTGCTGGAAGCCACGTTTTCCTTAGACTAGTCGTGTGTCTACCTTTCGCTGCGCGATCACTCTCCGTGCCCCACACCCACTCGCAGAGAGCGGAGTCAGGTAATGAAACAAATGCCTTTTAATGGTCCACCGAGCGCGTAGCTTCCACCGGACTGTCAGCTTAGATGTGAACGGGGTACGGCCTCGGGGTGGATGGAAAATGGGAGGCTTTTAGTGGAACTTAAGCTTAACTTAACAGAAACCATAAAGAAAAAAAAAAAGAAAACGCCAGGTCGTTTCTTCCTTTTTTTTTTATTGTTGAAGGGTAGAGAAGGTGAAATGGGGCTCTTAAAACAGAACTACCGGGCAGAGGGAAACAAAAACACACACGGGGTCTTCTGTTTACTTCTTGTTCTGTTTCGGAGGAAATCGGTCAATCGGCTTCCGCGTCTCCTGTATCAGCCCCCTTCGGAGAAGTTTTTCTTTCAGGGTGCGCAGACGCGCACGAGCGTCGTAATCAGTGCAGCCTAGTCAGGGTTGGCTGGAAATACTCTCTAAAGTGTTTAGACATAAAATATATGCAAAAAAAGCTAAAACACTGATACTGTAATGCATATTAAAAGGTATGGCGATAAGTATCAGAAATAGATTTGAAAAGAAAAGTAATTGGAACAAAACCTTGAAAGTATAAAACAGAGTGGACGAGGACGGGAAGTGGAACAGGACATCTTTGGAAAAAACAAATATAGGAATACATATTGGTGGGGCAGAAATACAGGTACTGAAATACACCAAGAACAAAAAAAGAAGCATAATCGAGAATACCAGATTTTGTTTTTAAAACAGCAAACGAGTACTCGCTGCAAGAAGAAGCCTGAATTTTGACGTTGACGTTTCTTGGCTCAAACCAGGTCTACCGCAGAATTAACATTTTGTGTTTCGGAAAGTAAGGGAAGCGAGCGATTGTTCCACCAAATACTTTACTAGAGGAATACATTCCACTGCGCTCATTTGCATTAGACAGAACGCCTACAGCGCCGAATCCAGCCCTGACGTAGGGGAGGTCCGCATCAGTCCACGCCCTTGTGCACCTGGATGTTCGCGGCGGCCGCGGCGGTGTCTTGTCCGATTCCACCTAAAGCCCCTCCATGTTTTAAAAGTAGCGCAAGGTGCGTCGATGCACGAGGCACGTGCAACGTGCAACCCTTGGGAAGATCATGGCGGCACAGCGCAGCACTACTAGTACACTGTGGCAGCAGTGAAGTACTGAGCTAGATTTCAGTCGCCATGAAGTTCCCCAGAAGTGGCGCGGGGCACGTGTCTCGAGCATTTCCACAGCAATAAATTTGGTATGTAGAACAACCATCATCGTCATCATCACCCTTTACCGCCCGATAGCCGAGACCTCTCCGACGATAGGTGGCTCTCGGCAAGCCCAGAAAACCTGTCCGCACCGAGGCTATTGCATTTGCGAGGAGTGGAATGTATTCCCCCTAGTAAAGTATTTGGTTCCACGATGGCTCGAGCCATGGGCGGATTTAGGGGATATGGGGGAGCGGCTGTTGCTTTTCCCCTACCCCCGCCCCGCCCCGCCCCCCCCCCCCCCCCCCTAAATCCGTCCATAGAGGGGGTCCCCGAGGCTCCACCTAAGGTCACCAAAGTCAACCTTTTCTTAATAAGAAATCGATATACACCAGCTTTTTTAGGAAGAAATATTAGTTTTTGGTCACACAACATTAGGTCAACAAAACAGACCTCGGCGACGTTTCGCCCGGGATGTCATTTCTTATAGAACTTTGACTATAAACTTTGACAGGTTTCATATCTGCGGTTCGCTTAAGCTATATTTAAAATTTTAATGTCCATGGAGTTCTTTATGAGCATAATAATAATATCATTCAATTATGCGCATTATCTCCTTCCATATCATCACTTAAAAATTGTAACTATTGAGAAAGATGCAAGTTTGAGATGAATTTTCATAAAAACACTTTTTTTTTTGTTTCGCGTTTTCGTGGAAAAAGGATTTTTTTACCTCATAGTTTATAGATATATTATTTTGTTTGTATGGCCTCGTGAAATGTGAGTTGGGCGACAATGGGCGGCACACGCCACTGCAAAGCCTCCCCAAACAAAACCGAGATGTGCGGGGGGATAGAAACGTGACGACCCATTCTGACATCACTTCGGTGACCGACCAATCAGAGCTAGAGCGAGCAGTTCAAATACGTGCATGATTCAGAAACGGCCAGCATGGAATTTCAAACGATCGGAGTGAAGAAGAAGAGAAAAGTGGAGGCGTGCTGATTCCCAGCTTGTCCTCCATCTTGGCCAGATGGCATTCAGAAGCGCGGCCGGCTGAAGAACCCGCGGTGCTCCACTCGGAGGGGTGGGGGAGAGCTCTTCGCTCGAAACCTGACACGGACCGAACCCAGGGCGAGGAATGTCGTCGTCGTGTTCTCTTGTGCGTGTTTCGCGGGCCTTACCCGTCGCGTACACGCATGCGTCGAGCGAACGGCAGCAAATAACGGCCAAGATCCAATAAACAAAAGGGCAAGAGAACGATGCCTGTCGTGAAGCGAACGATAACGACGAAGACGTCTTCCATCGGACACCGAAAATCGAGGCGTCCGAACCCTTCAGTTCAGATGGGTTTCACGTTGTTTATAGCCTTGGTTGGAATTGTTCTCCGTTTCTTTATTATTTTCTTTTGTTTGCTTTTGCTGGAAAAAAAGGGGGGGGGGGGGGGTTTGAGTGAGCGGGACAAGCTTAATGTGCGGATGGCGTTTCTATACGCACTTATTGTGCATTCTAAGTGAGCTTTCTTAGGAAAAAAAATAAAAAAATCAACCAAAAAGAAAGGAGGGAACGTGATGTTAAACAGAACTTTAAGAGCTTTCAAAAATGTCTCCGTCCTTCGTTCGCTCCGCCAGTATTGGATGTCTCTGCTACAATGCAAGTGACGAGAAGAACAGTGGGGAATGAACGACGCGGTTCTGGCAGAGAAGATGACGACCGAAGCGGTTCTGAGTACAGCTCAACAGAGATGCGCAAAAAGAAAACAAAAATGCGAGAGAAAACATAAGGATGTAAACCACATAAGCTAGACAAGAAGAAAGTATCTAGAAGTACGTCGAGACACAGCCAGGCCAGAAAAACAGACGTCGCCTAGGGTGCAAAGGCGTCCGGCAGGCACATCGAGTGACAGCCTCGAAAGAGGACAGAAGACAGGGATCAAACCGAAGGATGACCCGGAGTACAGGACACCGAAGCTAGCACCCGTTCGCTACTAGAAGTAAAGTTCCGTGATTTCGGATATATATATATATATATATATATAAACTTTTTAATTACTGATAATAGTTTTATGGTTCCAATAAGAAATTTGCTGAGCGCTTCTCACGCTACGCTTCTCACGCACTCAGTCTTTCTGAAAATGATGGACTTAGTGGTTTTCGATAACGCTCAGCGAGTTTCTAATTGGAACTATATGTGTAATTTTACTAATTAAAAGGTTAATTAACGAATTTTCGTTAATTAGCCGACTGATTGTTGTGATTAGCCCCATATACTATGTCCCCCTGGCCGTATAACATACCCAAACAAACCGCATAAGAGTAGCTTTTATAGCTTTTTTAAAACAAATATGTTAATCTTAAAATAACACCCGACACTGTCCCCGCTCGAAACGTCGTAATAAACCTCGAATTAGTAACTCCGACAGTACGCATCTTTGACTTATTAACGTTTCCCGGTCCATCGTCTTTATATTTACCTTACTTTATATATATATACAGTGCAGTCCACTTATAACGATATTGAGAAAACCGCAAAATCCAATCGTTATAGCCGATTATCGTTATATCTGGATCAAATCAAATCTAAAAAAATAGCGATCAAATCTAAAAAATTTGATCGCTATAAGCGATATATCGTTATATCTGGTATCGTTATAAGTGGATTACACTGTATATATATATATATATTTCATCAATTCAGATATATCCGAAAAACTCAGAATTTTTATGTCACAACAAGAAAATAAGAAGCAAAACAAAAAAGGATATTTTACGAATGAAATTTGTCGAGCACGAGGGTAGCGGTCCTGCAAAAATAGCCTCTTTATATTTTTCCTCTTATCTCCGGTTGATGACAGAATAGAGTTTTCCTTTCCTATCGTCCAAATGCGTACAGTTGTGGGGTCGCTCTCTAATACTTGCCGCCCAATCGGTCTGTGCTTTGCTCGTCTCCCAAGGAGCGACGCAACGAGAAGGCAGCGAATACTTCCCGGTCGCCCATCTTCGAGAGCCGGCAGGCCGCCCTGTTTGTCGCTCGTCCTTCGGACCTCGGAGTCGGCGTCTGTGAATGCGGATCGTTCTTCCCACGCCAGCGCTGCGTAGGCCAGCTGTCCCGGGGCTATGACAGCCCGAGTCTCGGAACCCCTCCGGGATCGCCATGGCCTAGGCCGGTATGGCCAGGGTTGGCCGTTCCCGCCGGTCCTGGTCAGAAGCTCCCCGTTGGACCGACCCCCCCGGGAATGGGCCAGAGCGGCTCCATCGTTGCTGCCCGGCCCCAGCCTCGCGCAGGACGCTCTATCTGGCGCCATCTTCCCGGCCGACCGCCTCTCAGGTGCCCTCGGCCCCGGCGTCTTCCACCCTCGTCTCCCACACAACGGGTACTTCTGGGTCACGACAAAGACCACCGTTACGGGTTTGGACAATGCGAGGCAGTGATAAAAGCTGTAGATTTTATAGAAGGACAGCTGAAGCTTCTATGCTTCCCAACGCTCGAGTTGAGCTATTTCAAAGTACCGATGTTTATTGAAGCAAACTTCATTTCCAAGATTTTCCGTGGGACAGTTCGTACTGCCAATTACAGGGGCCATCGGGACAACTCATTTCTTTCGACTTCGGTACGTTTTTGTCCGGAATTATTTATCTTTATTCTAAATTTGGAAAAAATTGGGAACACAGTAAAATAAACTCCGATTTCCGGAGAATCGGAAATCTAAAAAATATAAACTCCGAAAACACTAAGTTAACAAACAGTAAAGTCGAAGCTGCGTGAATGATATATGACCAGTAAACCGTCGGCCGTTACGCACACGCGAAGAAGTAACCTGTTCCAACCATGCTGTCAATCAACCCGAGGCCAGGGTGAATGGGGGTACTCGTTGTCACAGCAAGAAAAAAGGAGGTTTTGCGCATTCTTCATATGCCGTTGGAAAGTACCGTATTTTCGCAATTCAAAGCACGCCCCCCCCCCCCCCCCCCACCCACACACACACACACACACACACACTCTTTCAAGCATGAACACCTGGAAAAAGTTTGCATGCGAATGTAAGCACCCCCCTCCCAACAAGAAATTTGAGGTCGGAGACGACGGTATCGCCGAGCGCCGGAATCGCGAACGGCCGCTGGCGCTTGCTTTCAACGTCAGTTAATAGATGGCAGCACATACCGCCATTTTCCACTTTCGCATCCGTACAGGCTGCGAAAGGGGGTGCGTTGCCGTGCCCTCTATCGAAGACGTTTTGTCTGTTTGGTCTCCTTGCGCTTGTTGCAGTCGGTTGTTTAGTCTGTTAGGCCTATTCGTCCGCGTTGGCCTCGCAATCGTATTCTGTTCACTGTGTGCACGTGGTTAGCGGAAGTCGTCCGTCATGAGTGGGAAGAGAACTTCGTACACGATGAAGCTCAAGAGAACGGCTATTTCTTACGCGGAAGACAACGGAAATCAGGTCGCTGCTGAACAGTTCGGAGTGCGGCGTTCCGCGCAAGCCGAGGCTGGGTGGAGCGGATGATGAAGAGGGACGGTTTCTCTTTGAGACGCCGCACCACTATCTGCCAGAAGCTACCGGTGGACTCCGAGGACAAGCATGTCAACTTCCAACGTCATGTGATGAAGCTGCGTCGTGAATCTCGCTAAGGACTTGGGCAGATCGGCAATGCCGATGAGACCCCTGTGTACATCGACACGCCAAGGACGTGCTCCGTGAACGAAGTAGGCGCCCGAGAAGTAAAACTGCGTACCACTGGCTATAAAAAGCAAAGGGCGACCGTACTGCTGTGCATCACAGCCGACGGTCGGAAACTTGCGTCCTACATCATCCTCAAAAGACTAGTCGCGAGAGCGACTTCGTCTCACCTTAGCATGGACTAACCGCAAATGCCGTGCCAGTGCGAGCGGCTAGCCTTGACCGCCTTGTCTGAAGCACTTGCTGCGCGAGCGCTCGTGCAGCCGCCGAGGCTTCATTCGAAGCAACTAGCTCGCGCTTTTAGCACGCGCGGCTAACAATAGTCCATTCTAAGGTGAGACAAAGTACAGTCGACCATGGTGCAAACTGATGGCAAGCGGGCTACTCTCCAGTCTTTACTTTATTTATTTCCTATAGAACATTTATTCTTTCATTTTGATTATAATAAATTCATATTTCTAGCGCAAATTTCATATTTTCGGGTCATGTTCCGAATCTAAGCACCGTCTTCGAACATCGCGGGTGTGAAAAAAAGGGGGGTGCTTAGAATCGAGTATATACGGCAGTTCTTATAAGATTTGCTTGTCGGAGAAAAAACGAACCGGCCTAAAAAAGAAAAAAAAAAAAAGACCAAGGGAAAGGGGGGGGGGGAGCTATGGATGAGAAGGAAATACGTCGAAATACAACGAGAAAAAAATATAACAACATCAAATGCTACGAAAAAAAAAAAAAGACGACAAGCGTTGTAAGCTTAAACAAGACAAATATGGAGAAAAAAACCGGGCAACATCTACGGACGAGGAAAGATAAGGAAGGGATGGAAGCGATAAAGAGGAGAACCGCGGAGAACACGACGAGGAAAAATGGGAAAGGGGCGAAAGGACATCCAAATCATTCCTTCCCTCTACAATGGATCGCAGCCGAACGCGGCAAGCCATCGACCCAATGCCACCAGTGTCACGTGACTACCGAGAAGCGCGGGGTGCCTAGGAGCCAGAAACGTTGCTCCATGCTACATTCATTTCGAATTTAGAAATACACGATTAAAAGGCTTACCCTCGTTTATTTCCTTGCCTTTTCAATTGCAGGTTCCTTAATTGTTGGAATTAAAAGCCTTGGCTAGGTGGCGCATGCCGCCGCCCATTAAAAGGGTTCAGTCGTATTCATCCATCCATACGATTCACAGCGCTGGATAGGCTGGAATGGCCCGCAGCCTCCACTGCGATCCATCGTGAGGCGAAGAAACGGAGCGCAGGGAAGAAAGAGAGGGGAACGGGGAGGAAGGAAGCGGATACAACTAGGGAGAAAACGGGCTTTAAAAGGATCCCTCCCGAGAGCTGAGGGATGATTCCAAGATGGCCCAGTTCTTCCGGTGAACGCTCCAATCGACATCGGAAAGGGAGAGGGAAGATGTAAAGCATGGGATCATTTGTCACGACGGGACGGCACCCCAAGCCGCTGCTGCATGCTGTTGCTGCTTCTACAGCGGGGTGTTTGCGCTTATAAGTGGCTGTTACCAACCCTAAGCCGACAGTGCGGTGGAAGGTACCCGCTCGCCGGACCAATCAGGCGCTTCCCTTTCACTACCTGACCTCCCTGCGCGTCAGTAAAGGCGGGAACCTGATCACGTGGCGGATCACGTGACGAGAACGTAGCTTCCATCGCACTGTCAGCTTCAGTGGGAACGAAGCATTCTGCCGTTTCGCCACAAACCGTGTTTTTTGCTCCGACGAAGCAATACAACACGCACACACGACGAACAGCAGACAGAGAACGCAGAGAGGGAAGGAACAAAGGATTATGAAAGATAATTTCCCGTTTCTTCCGTTGGAAAATATATATATATCCCGAAACGAGTCGAGAAGAGGAGCGAGGGGGAAATGGGAAAAGGTTGGCTCGTTGTGAGCGCCTGGAAACGCACGCACAGCAGTCACCGAACTCGAACACCATTTAGTTTCGCTTTGGCGGCGTCCGATCGATCCTGTCGTCTGCTTTGTTGTTGGTCCGCTTGGCTTCATTCCTGATTCGCCAGTTAGAGTTTTGAACTCTTACTCTCGCTGTACTCTTTTGATCCCGGTACTGTTTTTGTTTTTAATTCGAGACACGACTTTGAGGCGGTCCGACGTGTGAGTGAAAAGGTTGAATTGAAAGTCGTGCTCGTCGAACCGCGATATCCCGAAATGTATCAGAAAAACGAGTGAGATCAAAAGAATTCCTCGTAGTGGATGCGACATTTGGAGGCCGAAATGTGCTCGTACGCGAAGGAAGCAAACGCTACTTCTAAAGAGTCAAGAGACATGCAGAAGTTCAAACAGAAAGCTCATTTAAAACGACACAAAAATGCATGCAAAAACAAAAAAAAGGCAAATGTTATTTTTTGTTCTCCCGTTGGAAGAGGACCGTTCATCTTTGTAAAGCCGGCGAACGATAAGTCCTCCGGCATCCCGTCTGCTTATCTCGATGCTTGCATCTGTTTGCATCGTTCTTGTCAGTTCACGCTCGAGGAATATTTCAGAGTCCGACTGCATGTCTCGATGGTGTCCCATCTCGCTAAGTTGTTTAGTGTGTTTTGTTGCGGCCCAAGTGGTTACATACTTCCTTTCAGCTATCACGGAAGAATTATATCTCCGATTCAAGATATTTACAATTCTAGATGGCGCCACCCTCGTTTGACAAAAGACACTGTGAAAGCCAGGCCAATCTGACATGCCTTTTTGCGCTTCCGCCGATTTCGCCTCTGCAGGAAATAACTTACGCTTGTTTTTTTGTTTTTTTTTTTTTTTTAATGCAAAAGCATAGTTTTATGGAGTGAAGCCGGCGGTGCTTGTAACCGCGAAAAACGGCCCAGAAATTCCCTCCGCGGAACGGCTCTTAAAGGGCAACTCCGCTAAATTCCGAAGATTTCGGGATAACGAGTGATTTTGTATTAAAAAAAAAAAAACATAGTAAAAGACAGCACGTCGTCTGCTTCGCGAAACATGGGATATATATTTTTAAATCTAATTTTAAACACGAGCGGAAATCAAAACTTCGGCTCCGTTCGGCAACACTGGCCTCGAGCCGCCAAGAACATGGCCATCAGGTGATACGAGATGTCACATGATGCTCTACACTGTTAGCAAAAATAACACGCCCAGACGTGTAAACCGTTGTCCCATAGCGGACACGTCGAAACGTGTTCGTTTTACACGGAGCCATCTGTGTTTTTCGTCTACACATGAGGTGCTGTGTAAAGTTAACACGCTACACCGTGTTTGCCTTCCGAGAAGCACGGTTCAACGTGTTCCTTATGAAACATGGCGGCCAGCAGCCGAGAACAGGCGAGGGACGAGCCCAGCCAGCCGCGCCTTTCAGCCGAACTGAACAGGACGCGTTCGTTCTCGTTCGATGTCTTTTATGCACAGTAAACAGTCCCCGAGCGGCGGACGTAGCTACGTGCAAAGGTACCTACGTGCATCGTCGGCGGTCGGTGGCGTCGGCAGCTACGACAAAACCGCTAGACAAAAACAAAAACAAAAAAAAAAAACGAATATTGAACTTACATGGATAAATAGCTCAAGCAAACTCTTGTAATCGGGCGGTAACTTGCGCCACCTAGTGCGATTTCTAGCAACCAATGAAAAAAAAAGCAGGAGTCGGTTAATACGCTGGGAACTATCACGAGTAGACTGCTACTCTACATACATCACAGACAACACGAGCACCACGTAGGACACAGCAGCGACACATACACAAACACAACACCGACACTACGCCCGACACTTCCTACTAACAACGGACTCTCCCCGCGGCGTATATATGCTTGACATGTACGGGTGAGCTCTTTGGTCGCTGACCATTACCGATTTATAGAAGAAGACACAAAACACGGCACAATGGACAGCCGTATGTAAGAACTGTTTGCATTTAAAAAGTATGGAGGCAAAATCTGTAAAATTAGTTCTTTGCGAAAAACAACGATGTACTAACAATAAATCTTAAATTGCCCATGAAAAAGTTCAAATTTTTGTTATTTTCATGCTCGACCAGTGTTATGAGCAGTCCGACTCGCTTGAATCAGATAGAAAAACAAATGATTGGGATTTTATCAGTACGTATTCAATAATCAATGGAAATTATACTTGCGCAAGGCATTTTTTATATATATTATTGTGAAGGACATCCGCCCAACACTTCACTTCCGCTAGTTGTAGTACGCGTACGGGAGCAGACGCCTTCACTTTTGGGGCGTTTTGATGCAGATTGTTGTCGTATGTCGTGTTGGTGTCGAGCGAAGCGGTGAGGCCTGGGAGTTTGTGACCGGTGTTATTCGTGATCATTAATGTGGCGCTGATGCGTTTTTTTTTGTTTTTTTTTAAAAATATTTCTATATAGCCACATTGAAAATTCACGAGCCCGTGGCACTGCATTATGCTAAAATCGCGAGCTCCTTCTCTGTTGACGTCGTTTTTCTGGTAGCACTCGTGGATACTGCAAGCGTTTAAACAGTGCACAGTCTCGCCTACATCCGCGGTGACGTACTCGACCTGTTGAAACATATTGCTTGCGTCATTTTGGAGTACGCAAGGCAATTATCTCGCTGCTCTGGTTTCGGTTATAAAAGCAAGGCAAAACGCTCGTAGTTCCCGCCCTCAGTACACGTTGGACATCTTCCACACTTTGACACTGGATAACTGGATGAACGAGGATTTACATTTACTTCAGAGGTCACACTCGCCGCTTCCTCACCGTCGAGCAGCAGGATCAGCTGGCGACAAGCCGCGTATGAAAGGCTCGAGCATCAACAGCCCAAGTGCACTCGGTGCCGATGCGGGCGATGCGGGTTTCTGTCAACCGCTAGCCCAGCACAGACCGTGACCGTTCCAGCTCTTCGTCATGACGCGGTGTTGCAGAAAGCAGCGTATAATGCCACTACACGGACCACCGAAGCGAACGCACTGTTATCGTGAATCTTGGCTTGTGATTGCGCCTAAATTTGTAAATAATCTTATTCTTTTTTCTGGAGGCGCAAACGAAGGGCATAACAAAATCGTTTGCATATTCCGCATACCTCGCAAAAGCATCAGTCACCTTGCGAGAAGCGCAAAACACGGTGTCCGCACCGTCCTGACTTCCCAGTCTTTTACCTGCTTTAGGGCAGTTTGTACCTGTTAGTAGGTATGTTTACTGAAACTGCAACTTGAAACTTGGGGCAGTGCCAGAGGGAAAAGAGACAAATTCGGGCCTCTTCCCAATGTAAAGAAAAACCACTATGTTACGTAAAAAATTGGTCTCAGTTCATGCATCTGTGGGCAGGTAGAAAATCTTGCCCTAGTTTATTCACACCGCATGATGAGCGCAACAAACTCACACGAGTCACACGAGATTTACAGGAAAACATCGGTGGTGACTTAAGTTTCCCTGAAATTCTGTATAACCGGTCGTTTGCGGGACCGAATCATCTACTCGAGCGGTGTGCGTCGCTGTGCGAACACGTCGCTGTGCAAATGCAGTCTAACGACACGAAGCATAGAAACGGCAGATTTAGGGAAACTATCCGAAGTCCCTTGTTCAATTAAAACGACGTAATTTTGTTGAAAACGTCCGCAGCATTTTACTCACGGTATGCGTCGGGAATCTTCCACATTTTGAAACGGAACGAAGGAAGATTTACTTTTAAGAACGCTCGCTGCGTCCTCCCCGACCAGCTGGACCGGATCAGCTGACGACGACGGGGCTAAACCCGCCAAACGCAACCCCACAACAACCAATATGAGCTCCGCGTTAGTGCGGGTTTCTACCTACAAGCACCGCACCACACACCACGAACGTTTCGGCCCTTTCTCGCATCGCCGTGTTGCCCCAAACAGAACGAGATCGCCGAAGAACGCAGCGCTGTCGTGAACCTTGGCTTGTGGTTGCGCACTCGTGGACCCTGTGACTCCCCTCGCTTTCAAAGCACACACGACGAATGGTACTTTCCGTCTTCCGGGAACGACACAGGGGCACTTCTCCGGTCACGTCTTCACTATGTGCTCGCAAACTGCGAAGCTCTATGCGAAGCTTCTCGCGTCCCGTCAAACCAAAACAATAGCGGCTGCCAGAAATTTCTCCGGTCAAACAAAAAGAACGAAAGCCAACCGGCTCTTGCTTCCACCGTACAGATCGGCCAGATCGCTTGCAGTTGAAGCAGTTGAAGCAGTTGAAGGTTGAAGCAAAAACGAAACCAACTGCAATGTCACGTGTTCACATCGCAGACACGCTTTTTATATCCATTTTAACTGTTTTGAACGAATAATTGGACCCATGACTTTATTTGTGGTGTGTAAGAAACTATTATCAAGAGCCCTAAACTAAATGCAAACATGGGCGACATGAGGGAAGCCGCATTGCCATCGACCAGAAAATGGCGGCGAGCCACGGTAAGCGCGGGTTTCGCCAACGTCCCGCGACATGGCGTAATTGCTTTTGGTGCATATCTGTTTCCGAGACATGTTTCTTTCCGCGGCATTTGTCTCGACGGTCCTTTCTAAGTGTGTCCCCAAGCATTCCGGTGCTTCGATAGCCGGCAATGCCGCGGTCGTCGCCGGAGGCGATGCGTGTTATCGAGGTCGGCTACACGGTTATGCGTGTATGACCGAACCAAAACACGTTTTTTACAACCTCGCATGATATCTGAACGTATTATCCGTTACTCATCGTGTAAATTTATGGTAATTTGTGTAAATAGCGTGTTTTTCACCCCAAATATTCACCAAATACACGGCACTTGCTAACAGTGTACTCAACGACGGGCGGGATTGGGGCGGGCGTGTGCCAGGCGCAATCTGCGCCGCACTCTTCGCCACGTTTTGTTGTCTAGGACATTGGACGACGTCTGCACAACTGCGGCATATGTCTGCGCACGTGGTGTCCGTAGTGTGGCAAAACTCCGAGATACAACAAGCCGCGTTTACATGAATCCGACTTAGTCGCGTCGAATCCAGTTGTCGCATTCGATGCGGTCATGTAAACGGCATAACGCGCTAGAGAAGCGCATCGTATTCAAGCCGCCAGACAGAGGTGGATTGAGACGGCGGGTGCGCATCGCGTTTTGGAACGGGGAGCCGTGTTGCCAGACGGAGAAAAAAAAAAAGTCAGCAGATTCATCACCAAAAAGTCAGTAGATTTGCTCAAAAATCAGTAGATTCTACGAAATCTGTGTTTTGCCATGTTTTCCTATTTGCATTAAACCACACTTCGAAGAAATAGTATAGAGTTATTGATTTGTGTGGCGATTTCGAGGATTATTCTTTGAAATCGAGACTGAGCCACTTTTTGAATCAACAGATGAGGGTGACAGTGCGACATCCACCTGTCGCTATTTTCGAAACGAAAACAAAACAAGACGTTCCGGCAAGTGCGCGCGCACATGTCCAATGGTAGTCCCCTGCAAGCTGCCATCTTTCCTTACTGGGCTGTGGAAGGTTTCTGACGCAACTCCGTCGGCGCGGAGTACTGTTGAGGCTACGCGTCGTCTGCTACGGGCTTATTTCCTTTTCTCCTGACTAAAAGTTTGCGTTCAAACGTGGAGGAACTTAGTTCGTTAGCTTCTTAAGCCACCGAGGATTAACATATATCATTTTCTTGCCAGAGCCTGCCGAATAAAAGTAAAGAACCAAGTTTGGATGTCGGTCCCATGCATACCGCCGGGCGAATTAATGAAAATCGCGGCCTTCTCCGCTCAGCTGGGAGCATATGGCTGGGAACAGCCTAGAGTTCACGCGCATGCGCTCACGCCTCTCGCTCTGCGCCGCAGGCTGATTGGCTCACTTGGGAGGGGGGCGTTACAGCGGCGAGATCATAGACTGGCCAAGCTCTCACCACATATGGCTCTGGCCCGGATGTCACCGTCGAACCGTCCAACGTAACGTTGAACCGTCGAACCTGCTTTGAGTGAATAAATAGATGAATATACGGCTAAGTCACTCGAATATAGGACGGGCTTCTGGGCCATCTAGCCAGTGCTTCGTTTTTAATTCTGGGAGAATATGAGTTTCCTTTGATGGCCGGGCGACCCTAGGAACTGATGGGGCCATAATAAGTTTTAATATGTTTACAAAAAAAAGTCAGTAGATTTTCTTTTTTTTTTTCAGTGAATCAGGAGACCCGGAACGAAATCAGTAGATCTACTGATAAATCAGTAGACCTGGCAACACTGACGGGGAGGATTATGGGAAGGCGCTCGCTGCGGGAGCGAGTGAACAGCTGAGGACATGGCGGCGGCCAACCTTGTCGGCGGCGGCGGAGAGCGGTTCCGTGTGGTCGCCCGCAGTTCCTCCCGAGAAGAAACGCGAGCTTTTATTGCCAAACTAAATGAGTGGAATATCACTGAGCTGCTCGGAGAGGGCGGCCCCCGTCCAAGCCTTGCGAAATACGGTTTGCGCGTCCAAGGGAGTGCCTAGAGACTTTGGCGCAAGCACGAACGACTCCGAGAGTCTGAGCACTGCACTCTAGCGCAGAACGAGCAGCTCCTACCTCGGTGCCGTCCCTGGCTACGCCGGAGCCTTTCGGCATCGGGGTTCGGCCGCGGTTGGCAAAGTACGGCGAGGCGAAGCGCGATGGCGTCCGCAGAGCGGTAGGACACGATCTCGCTCGCCGGTCCTTGCACGTCGCCTCTGATCCAGAGTGGCCCAGCGGCCCGACGCGGAGCCCAAGACGTTTGGGTTTTGATGTTACTTCCGTCTCGTAACTCCTTGAATTACGCTCGCTGAAAGCGTCGAAAGGCCTTCACGCGCTTCACGTGCGATGCACCGGAAGACGTGGTCACGTGGTGCGACCGGTGCCGGAAACGCAGCTTTAACTTTGAGCTTTGACACGGCGTGGCGCCACCTTTGCGTAGGGCTTGGTGTGCATTCATGTAAACCTTGCCGCGTCGGCTTCCTTCGGACGACGAGTGGAGTCGATGCGCTGAAGTCGTATTCATGTAAACGCGGCTATTCGCCTCGAGATCGAACCGTGTCGCCACCGTGCGGCTGAAATTGGAAACGCGCGAAAGCGGGGATACCGCCGTGCGTCGTCTGCTACGGGCGCACGCTCAGAAGCGTGGATCTCGGCGACGCAAGCCCCGTTTCAGGCTGAGCTTGACATTCCTTATTAAATGTTTTATGTCTTTGTTGCCGTTTCTTCTTACTAAAGGTTGTGTTGTATCGTTTCCCATGCGTACAAATTCAGCAAAGCGGTTATGATTAAGTCGGAAGCTTCCATAATCTTAGTGTGTTGGTTTGTATACAATCGCTGGCCCCACGTATTTTTGTTATCTCGCACAAACCGTGGCTTTCATAAAGCATTGGATCTTGAGTGGGTCTGTGGTTTGATTAGAAAATTAACCCGACTGATCGCTGTCCTTTAATAGACTAATCAATCAATAAATTCGTATGTTGATTTTTCGCCGGTCATATTGCGTGAAAGACGTTAAAACCACATTTTTTACTGGTTTTACTATGTCATAAATGGCGTATTGAATTCCCATTCTAAACTTTACGTTGTGAGTCCTATATAAATATGAACACTGGAAGCTTTTTAAAATCAAGTATTTTTCAAGCTATTATTATTATTTAAACAGTATAATCGCCCTCGGTGAAATGACGAGCACGCTGAAGTGGTTTACCGTGCAAGCCTGTGTCACAAAAGAAATAAAGACGTCAAAAATATTAAAGCAGGCATATTTTACTCCTTGTTGACTTTCTCCAGCACAAGACTCCAATTGACCGGCAGAACAAAATTGCAATTAAAGCATTACTTGAATATTCTGAAAGTTAATGAATGAACTGCCCAGTCCCGATATACGTTAGGTGAGGGCGGGGGGTGATCGGAAAGTCTCGTGAAGGGCCCTCATCAGTAAAAGAGTATCCCTGCGGCCGATGCTGTCTGTGTCGTGGTGCGCGTCGTTTTTTTCAGGTTGCAGAGTCTACTGTGGTTGAATACAAGATTATTTAGCCAGAAATTTATAGCATTAGCCTCTTGACATCCGCGGCCCTCACCAAGAAAATTGAAGCGGGTGAACCCACACTACCGAGAAAAGCATTTCATAACAGGAACATTGCTGCGTTGCTCGGTTACACCCGTTTATTACAGTCACGGCAGATATATTAGAACAGCTTGATTCACTTGTCCTGCCAACCGTGCAGTTTGCAGATCTTAACTAGAAGAGACACACTCTCCTCATCGCAACGGGGTACATTTGTTCAGACTCCAAAGAACTTACCCACACTATGGCAAAGTGAAAGGGCAGAGGAACTCAATAGCATGGTAATTTCCAATACAGCGCTAACTTATCTTCATTCTAAATATTTATATTACTGCAAAAACTAGAAGTTAAAAAAAGCATAGCAGCTGCGATTTCACAGCCCACAGTGCCAATATTATATTATCTGGGTTGGAACTTATTGTGTTTTTTTTTAATTAGCACGTTGATGAACCGATACATCCATTTTATAAGAAACAAATATTTCACATAAATATTCCAGTTGAGCCGGAGAGAGGCATCAGTCGTGGTGATCCATGCTTTCCAACGTCTGCCTAGAGCAGACGACGCCTCCACAGAAGCGATTTTAAAAATTTAGGCCGCACGCTGGCAACACAATTTGATCTTCACTGAAGCACCGAACAGTACCGCATCTTTTTTCGCTAGAATTGTTTTCCCACCAATAGTATGCGACAAACTAAACGTAAGAATCTACGCCGTCTCGCGCGCGAACGTGGAGAGTCTATGGGGCGGCCGTTCTCCTATCCCCGCTTTGATGACGATGATAGTGCGACCTTAGCGCCACCTCTAGGTCGATCTCGAGGCCAATAATCACAAACGGTGAGACGACGACGGCGCTTATGACGTGGGAGACGGCGGTAACCGCCGAACCACGGCGGGTCGGCGGTACGGCTCCCAAGAAGCGCACTGCGCAGGCGCGTTACGCCAATGACGTGGACACCGCTGATCGCAGAGAGGAAACGTTGCTGACGTCATCCGCTACGCCCGCACAGAGGCGGCAATGGTCATGACGTTTAGCTCAATGTTAGTTACGCCCATGCGGTAGCCTTGACTGCGCTGCGAGTCAGCCGATTTCGGCAACTTGGCGAGTTGCAAAGTTTGCCGGACCATTTAAGAGACATTGAGACAGAACTGCGCCGTAATATTTGACGTGTGGTCTTCCTAGGCGGTACTGAAGAGGGCTGCATTGTTTCTTCAAAAACAAAAATGAAGCGGAGTTACCCTTTAAATGGCTGCGAAGCGGCCGGCGCGCCGGATAGTTCCAAGGAACGCCACGTCACAGAGCGGCGCTGCTCCCTTTCGCCGCTGCTAGGGAGGCTCTAGAGAGGGTGCGCGTGGGTGCGCGCAACTGCTAGATCGGGGATAACGGGATATGGGCGCCATTTGATCGCTAAATTTTGCTGGGAGTCTACGGGGCAAAGGGTCGTTTTACTTTCGAACTCAGGTCATAAGAGCCCTTTAATGTGCTTGGATAAGTTACGCAAGGTATAAATGATTATTTTTCCATAACCACCATTTTTCTTCGATAGGTGAAGTATTTCTTTAACGCGAAAAATGGCAAATTCCGTAATCTTGGCCGTTGCTGCTTGTCTGGCAGATCTGCTTTCTCCTCTCGACGTTTGCGATTCCCGGAGCGAGAAGGAAGCGAGAGAGGCTACGCCAAGGCGTTCGTTGCTTGCACTGGGAGGCGAGAGGAGGAAAGGCGCATGGAGCAACAGAGTTGCAACAGAGCGGGCGTCTGCTCTCGTGCAGGCAACATTGGCGCACATCCTTTCTCGAATCCTCTGCCTCAGGCTTAAATTGCAAACGCTCTCCAGGTTTTGAGTTGCAGCCACCCTCACTCTAGATCCTCCCTAACCGCCACAGCAGCGCACAGTCGCCGCTCCCCAGAACTCGGCCGGGCGGCGTCTGCAGAGGCTGCTAGGCAACGCGCGGAAACTTAGATTTCGGATTCGGACGGCGCCTGTACTCGGGAGCGCGTTAACCCACCCCCTCGCCTGCGTTCACGACGCTTCGCGGCGACAGTATGCGGCTCCTAACTACAAAACTATTCACCCACTTAGCCCGCCCCCTTCGTACACACCGCTTCGCGGCGTACAGCCGGCAACCCAAGCCCCGCTGTCCCCCATGCACCTCCGTCCCATACCATTTAGGTCGGCGAAGTTTCGTCGACAACGTGCGTTTTTTTCAATGTTAAACGCAAAAAAGAAATGTCGTAAATATCGCCAAATGCCTCGACAAAACAAAATGTTGAAAAAAAATAGTACGCCCACACTGTGGATCGAACTCGGGTGCGCTGCGTTCGAGGCAGACATTTTAGCAATAAGCTACGCTACCGCTTCGGAAACTCCTTGCAACCGCTGCCTATGTTGACGGCGGCAGCGTTGATCTCCATGAGCCAGCCGATCCGGCGTGAGCGCCGTTGCTAAAGCGTGCATCGATTGCGCCTTAATATATACGCTGCATGCCCTCATGGCCTCTGCAGAGAATAGTGGGCCGCGCAGCTTGTAGGAGTACGTTACGTATACGAATATTTTCGCATTCCTACATGTAAGCAGTCTTAAGTGTCCTCCTGTATTTTTTTTCATTGCGTGTCGGCGCATTATGCTCGGGGACAACTTTGAGCGGGCATCGAGAAGTGAAGACGGTGTGGCATCGATCGGTGTTCGAAGTGCAGGTGCACTCGGATCTCCTATCTACAGCGCCTAGATTTCCACGAGGTTCCACTCAATCTAATGGCCAACGTTTCCCGTAGAGATTGGACGCAAGTGCGCATCCGCCAAGTTTTCGCGTGCTGAGGAGGAAAGCAGGCGGAAAGGCTGAGATGCCTGCAAACCATGCAAACCATGCAAGTCGGAGGTATTTGTTTTTAATCATGAATCCCGGCTTTTGGAACATTTTTGCATGCAAAACATCAACGGCTTCGGCACCACCTCGCAGCTCGTATTGCAAATGCGGCCTAAAACACCAACTGCTCCACCCAGGTGGAGCAGTTGGTGTTTTAGCCGAGTTACACTATAGCGCTCTCAACTGTCATTTAGTCAACGAGAGTGGACTGAACCGCGTTCGATCGGAGATAAACGGCGGCGCCAACTGTCGCTGAGCCGCTAACGATCATTGAGTTCAAGTGATCCGGCCTGCCTCATGTCGAATTCCACAGGTCGTTTTGGAGCGCGCCGGGATCGAGGTTTCTGGAGCGAGCCTATTTCACTGGGCGATCGGGATCGAGACCGACGTGTTTCACTGGTCGTTTTGGATTAGCTCCCGCTCCAGATCTCGATATGGATCCGAGAAAAGTCGCTCCCACGATTTCGGCGGATTCAACTAGAAGCCAGCCGGGCCAGCCCTCGGCGCACACACGTGACTTCCTTTCTCGTGGGGCATCTCGCCTGATCTCGCCCATCTCGCCTCAGAAGAAGAAGAAGCACGTCGCGGGCTGGGCTCCTATACTCTGTTTCATACTTAGCGTACAACGGTGTCAAAGCTACTGGCACGAGCGTGTGGCTTCATTCATGGTTTTTCTTGCGCGAGAACGCGTGCACATGATCAACGAGATCAAGCCCCATGCTCGCGCTAATAGCTTTGACAGCGTTGTACACTAAGTATGAAACAGAGTATAGATTGTCTCGACATCAGAATTGACAATGGCAGCTTGCTCACCCCTTCGCTCGACAGCCGGTTCGTTTTCCAGGAAGAAGAAGAGAAGGTATTTGCCGCGCTACGGGCATTCCGGTAATCTCTGCTAGAAGCGCCTGAGCCATTCCTGCCGCTCGTGCGTCGAACACGTGTTAGCGCCACGATTGCGGAAACGTCTTCGAAACGACCGCGGCGGCCGCGGAAAGGGGATTCCCGGGCAGTTGAATGACGGGAAGGCGTCCGCCGATCCCGGAGCAGTGGTCAGGTTCCACTGGGGATCCGTAGGCGGCGCGACACCGTTCGGATCGTGTGCTCCAGTCCGGATCTGGTCAACTGATCCCGGCGCGCTCCAAAACGACCCATGGAATTCCCCATGGGGGTTCGCACCTGGGTCCGGACATTTCGTCGAACGCCGTTTCATCGAACGCCGTTTCATCGAAGCCGTTTCATCGAACACCGTTTCATCGAACACCGTTTCATCGAAGCCGTTTCATCGAACTCCTTTTCATCGAACGCCGTTACAGCCTGTAATATTTTTGTATTTATTTTAATTTTTATACACAACGTCAACTAATTCTCCCTTTTTTTAAATCACAGGGTGTAGTGACGAGGTAAGTTCCATCGTGAACATTTCCTGCTTCGAGAAGAAAGCCTCCATGAAACAATGACCCCTCTCCATGTCACATGAAACAACTAAAAATGAGACAAAAAACAAACAAACAAACAAACAGAAAGCACGATGTGCTTTCTGGGAAGCGGATAGTGTTTTATTGTCTGACAGCGTGTACGTGTAACCTTGGGTTATGTGAGGATCCGAAAGGGTTTTGTCTTCTTGGGTGACAGAGTACACCCAGGGCTTTACTATTGTCTGGTGCGGGTTGGCCTTCCTAAGAAAGCGTCCTGAAGATCATTCAGAGGTAAAAGGGACGGTGATAAAGTTGACAGTGAGGGGGAGGTGGTTCCAGTCCAGGTGTAGCCCGAAACCATGTTGGCTGACACTTTGTGCAGCTTTTCTCTGTATAGTTTGAAAACTAAAAAAAAAAAGAAAAAAAGGCAGAAACGTTTAATTTGAGCATAAAGCCGATAATCAGAGTATCGTTATATTTTATTTCGTGTGCTCTCCTGGCAGAGTATCGTTATATTATAAGTGTGCTGCCCTGCTTTTCGCGAATAAACCTTCAACTAAGCGTAAGTGTGCAAACGAGCTAGTGTGAATTGCACATTACTAAAAACCCCAAACAGCCGGTAAAAAAAAAAAAAAAAGAACGACACAGACATTCAAAAGTGTTTTAAGCGTCGGTCCTTTACCTCCAGTGTCATGTTTTCTGTGGTGTACATGAGTAAAACTTTTCAGTAAGTCGCATACCCATTTGTTTTTATACCAATGGTTTTTATTTCTAGTAATTTGGCGCCACCCTAAAAATAGTTTCACAAGCCTACCTTAATCTTAACAAATGTAAGGTAAAACATCTATAAAGCACTGTTATGCCCCAAAACTCGATACAGAGAAATTCGATGGAACGACCCTTAGCGGTTCGATGAAACGGCGTTCGATGAAATGTTTATTCATTCGATGAAACGGCGTTCGATGAAACGGCGTTCGATGAAATGTCCGTTACCCGTTCGCACCAATAGAGCTAAAGATGACGGCGTCCGCCGCACCGCCGCCCGTGGCCAGCGCAGCACTTCCTATAGACCTTTTCCGCAAGGGCGCCGCCATCTTGAATTGTCGTCACTTCCAGTATGGGCGAAAACATTGTGTCACCGTCACCACGCCAATAGAAGGCATTTAGGACATAAACGTAACCGTCACACATTCCGTTTTGCTTCCCCTTTATTTTTTTACTATTTGCAGGTTGAAACGTTCTGATATTTTTTCGTCGCCCATACCGGATATGCCTACTTCGCGGTCGGGAGCGAGAGTAAGCGGAAAAGGTCTATACACTCCGTGCGGGAACTATAGGGGGCGCTTTGAAAAACGCGCGCAGCGCCGCTAGCGGAGGAGCTGGCGTTCGACTGCGAGGCGCGTTCAGCAGCCTGCGGCGCCTTTTCGCATGCCAAGCTGTGGCGGCGGAAGCGCGCACGTACGAAACCTTTGCTTTTTGAGCCCATAAGTTGTGGGTGACGTTGCATAAGTGCTGGGGCAGAAGGGCATTTTGCTGTTCTCCACTTCTTATATATTGAGTTTGAGTCGTTATTAGGGGTAATTTCTCTAGTCGCGGCCGAAAAAGAAGTTGGAGCAATTTTCCCAAAAAACAAGACAGCCGCCACCATAATTGCTCTGAGTGCGAAATTTATTTCGCTCGTCGCTGTAAACCTAGGACTGCTGGAACGATGATATTTGGAGGCGAGTGAGATGTTCACTAAGTTTGTGCACGAAGAGTGCCAAGTTTCTTTAGGACAGCAGGCGTGAAAGTTATGTTTATAACGAAAAAAGAAATAAAGCTGTACGGGATATCCAATATTGGACCCAAAATGTTGTGTTATAGCGGGCTGTGCAAAGTGCAGATTTGGGCACACAGGTGCTTGGACTTGACAGTAACATGACACAGCACTTATTATACAAAAAAAAAAAAAAAGGTGGCATAGGGAAATCAGGTGAAAATTTGGTTTGGGCGGCGTAACTCAATGGGAACCGGTTTTGACCATGAAAAGGCTGTCAAGAGAATACCACTGGTCGGGGGAGGTGGAGACTTTAGAGGTAGGAAGGAACTAGTGGACTGTACTTCCAATTGAAACAACTTTACGAAAGGTGGTTTCAAAGCCGAAAAAGCAAAGTTGTCGGCCAACACACGGTTTGGCCGCCAAGGGCTTTTGCGGTCAGCTGTTGTGTAATAACCTGTTGTGCGAGGGGCTAATTTTCGGCGCACAGGTACTTTGACATGACCGTCACTTGGCACAACACATGTTATAACAAAAAGAGTTGGCATAGCGAAACCAGGTGGAAATTTAGTTTGGGCGGCGTAACTAAATGGGAACTGGCTTTGACCGTCAAAGGCTGTCAGGTAATACCACTCATCGTGGGAGGTGCACACTTTACAGGTAGGAAGGGACCGGTAGACGGTACTTCCAGTTCGAACCACTTTGCGATAGGTGGCTCTAAAGCCGAGAAGAAAAAAAATGTTGTCTACAGAGCTCGGGGTGTCAGCGTTTCCACATCCAAAAGGAGGCTGATCAAAAAAGAAAGCACACCACATAAACTTCCATACTCAAACTTCGATTCTCCAGTGATTCCGAGTTTCATTGTTGTTTTCTTTAGATTTATATTTGTCACTTTTTTTAGCGTTAGAATCTTTCTTCATGAAGTACAGATTGCATGCCATACTTGTCCGGAAATATCATCGACACGTACGATGGGGACGAAACTTCTTTGGAGGGCATTCCTCCAACGAAATTGGCACTGCATACCCGCGAGTGTGGGATGGCACTTCAGTTCGTCCCATCGCCGCTGACACATGTAGGCGTCACTGATACGCAAACAAACGCAGAGCGCAAAGCGGCAGTGTAGAATATGTCAGCCGTGCCGACACAGTGGCAGCCATGATCGGGAGACCAAATTTCTCGCGTCGTACGGCACGGCTTCATCGTTGTCGCTGTCCCACAAAACATCGGCGAGGTGAAAAACTGTGAAACTTTGTCTCCACGAGATACGACGCATAACTATTGAAGCACTTAATGACGCAGCACAGGCAGCACTTCATGCTGTGAACCCAGCGCAACCGCACCGCTTCGACTTCAATGCGTACCAACGTACGCGGCGTGGTTTTGGTTTCGTTTTCTCTGGGGTTCTCACTGCCTACCTTCGGTACCGGCCGCGCGGCGGCGCGCCAGTCGCGTCGCACGGAGTGTATAGACCGTTCCATTAGGGTCATAGCAGAGAGGGTAAAAGAGAAAAAAATGCACTCCCCCTCTCACCCCGCATCTCGTCCGCTCCGCCGAGTGGGCTGTAGCTAGCGTCCGGCTGGCGTGCAAACTCTGTTTAAAATCGCGTCATTTTGGAACTTTCAAGCGCAGATGCGCAGATTTTGGCATGCCAGTTGTCGTGTAATAATATGCTAGATAAAAAGACCTACAGGGTCCAATTGCGCTCTTACCTGCGTGCAAATTAAAAAAAAAAGGAAAACTGTGTCAGACTGGCCGGTCTCTTTGGCGAAGAGTAAATCCGGTTGCTGTACCTTTTTTACTATACAAAAGTTCGTACTGGTGTGGGCCTTTAGCGACCATGAGTAGAAGTTTGAAATAATAAATAAAACGTGCTCTCCTGCCGCAATACAAGCAGTAGTTGAGGGTAGTACTGCCGGCTGACTCAACTGCTACTTAAGTAACGGAAAAAATATATGCCAATTGATCATTTAGCAAAATAGAACAACAGAGAGCTATAGGATAATTTTGGAGTAGCCACAACTATTCTAAGAACGCGAACCACTTCACAACGGCAGCTACGAGCGAGAGTTCGATGTTCGGTAGAGCCCGCCGATACAGCCCAAAGATGGAGAACGGCAACCTCCCGGTTTGTCGTCTGCTAGCGGAGTCGGGCACGTGCCCTCTTTCTCGTTTTACCCCGCCGAACTTCCCGGATGTGTGGAGAGGGCACTGCGGTCGAGCAAAATGGTGCCGCCCAGAGAGCGCTAAATGGAATCATCATCTTGAATTGTCGTCACTTCCAGCATGGGCGAAAACATTGTTTTGCCGTCGCCACGCCAAAAGAAGACATTTAGGATATAAGCCTAACCGTCACACATTCTCGTTTTGGCTCCCCTCTATTTTTTTGCTAGTTACAGGTTGAAACGTTTTATTATTTTGTCGCCGCCCATACTGGAAGTGACGACAATTCAAGATGGCGGCGCCCCTGTGGAAAATGTCTATAGACCGTTCCATTAGGGTCATAGCAGAGAGGGAAAAAGAGAAAAAAAATGCACTCCCCCTCTCACCCCGCATCTCGTCCGCTCCGCCGAGTGGGCTGTAGCTAGCGTCCGGCTGGCGTACAAACTCTGTTTAAAATCGCGTCATTTTGGAACTTTCAAGCGCAGATGCGCAGATTTTGGTATGCCAGTTGTCGTGTAATACTATGCTAGACAAAAAGACTCACCGGGTCCAATTGCGCTGTTACGTGCGTGCAAATAAAAAACAAAAATAGGGAAAACTCTGTCAGATTGGCCGGTCTCTTTGGCGAAAAGAAAATCCGGTTGCTGTACCTTTTTCACTATACAAAGTTCGTATTGGTGTAGGCCTTTAGCGACCATGAGTGGATGTCTGAAAAGAAAGAAATAAAAACGTGCTCTCCTGTCGCAATACACGCAGTAGTTGAGTGTAGTACTGCCGGCTGACTCAACTGCTATTTAAGTAACGGAAAAAAAGATATGCTAGTTGATCATTTTGCGAAATAGAACAACAGAGAGCTATAGGCTGATTTTGGAGTAGCCACAACTATTCTAAGAACGCGAACACTTCACAACGGCAGCCACGAGCGAGAGTTCGATGTTCGGTAGAGCACGCCGATACAGCCCAAAGACGGAGAACGGCAACCTCCCGGTTTGTCGTCTGCTAGCGGAGTCAGGCACATGCCCTCTCTCTCGTTTTACCCCGCTGAACTTCCCGGATGTGTGGAGAGGGCGCTGCGGTCGAACAAACTGGTGCCGCCCAGAGAGCGCTAAATGGAATGGTCACCTTTCCAAAAAACGCTCCTAGGCCGCCGCCGTGTTGCTGATGCTGATGCGGCTGGTGCGACTTTCGCGCCCCCTATCAGCTAGACATTTTCTGCCACTCTCTTGGACTGTGGAAACCCGCTCAGCGCGGTTCTTTGCCGACGTTTTTGCGGTTTTGCATTCGACGTTTTCTCGCCACTTTTGAAAGTTTCCACTCAATTTTTTTTTTATGCGTGCTGCGTACCCTTTTTGTGTTATCTTCCATTGTGAGAAAGAAGGCTGGTAAGTGCCTGCCATTCAAGCTTTTCTGCTCGACATTCACGGGAAACGAAGAAGGTGAAGGACGTCAAACGACCCTCGACGTGATTTTGCGAACATTGTTCTCCCCCCTCCGAGGGATTATCCGCTTAGAATCCTCAGTCATCTCAAAAAACAGTTGCCCGGGTTGGGGTGAGAAACAGGTCAGTCGCGTTTGTTTCTTTGCCTTGTTGCGGTTGTGAAAAAAGGAAGCTCTCCCCGAAACGTGCCCCAAAACGAAGTCATTCGGATTCCGTCCAATCGTCAAGATGTGACTGTCGTCGACTGTGACTGTGTTATTTGAGATCTTTCTCAAATAAATTCTTTTCGGAGAACGCTGCATCGTGCGGTACGTACGATATATTCTTCGAATGTTAACACTTCCTCAGTTGTATGTCCGTGCCCTGTCCATCGGTAAACACGTTACTTGTGAGCGTGAAAAATGCATGCTTTTCGGCCCTCTTCTGTTGCAATTTATTTTTGACAGCAAAGCGCTTTGTCGTTTCACATGCGTCGAATCCCGCGGCGCTGTCAAAACTTATCGTAAGAAAAAAACAAATAACTAGAACTATACATTCCAGTCGCATTCGTTCTGTCGCGCTCGTACCCAACAAAAATAATTTAGAGTTTTTTTTTTTCAAAATGTGGCACAATGCTTTTTCAATGTCCTCGGGAAAAAACATGTACCACGAAGCACAAAATATAGCGGGAAAAGACGAGAATTTAGCCGCCAGCAGCGTTTGAAACTGCGCCTACGTAGGCTGCGCCTATTGAAATCACAGTCCACTCGGTTAGGGTTAGGAGGGACGCCGGTGAGAGTCTAGCCTCAAACTCAGTGGCTGGGCTCGAAAACGATTTGTTGCCTCTGGGGTCGACTGTTTTTTGGAAAGGTGTATTGCGGGAGATCGGGGGAGATATGTAGAAAGTATCGTAACAGCAAATACTGTCCGATGAGGTACGATTTAGGGCCAGAGCTGCCGCTAGAACGATCCCGGCATGTCGCGGAAACCAAAGCTCGGCGGGGGCGGCCATTGCGATGTCAGTGCTGATAAGACTTCTGTTATGTCTCTCTCGCTTCAATTCGTGTGAACAGTTCTGATTGTCGTTTGTTTACTCTAAAAACGAAAAAAAAAAAAAGTTAGCTTGATTTTTATTTAAACGTTTATAATTAATCAAAAGTTGGCACATAATTGATTTACACCACCTTATAAAAATAAAAAGGCAATGTGACATCAGTTTTGGTTTCGTTTCGGTTTCAACTGTGTCCCGTTACGTGCATCTCAACTGAGTTTGTTAGGCCTAAGACGCGCGTAATGACGGTGGGAAGATGCCAATTGGCTTAACGACAGTTGGGAGCGCTAGCGTAGCTAGGGTAGTAGACAGGCTCTGCGCTCATTGACAAGGTTTACTAAACGGGTGACTCAGGACTCTTCAGTTGCTTCCCTGCGTTTCGACAAAAAGCTGCTCATCGGCGGTCGCGAGACTTCCGCTGAATGTAATCGACCGCCTTCAACCTCGGCATTGTGTTTGCGTTGTTTTGTGCTGCCCGAATCGGATTGTGCATCTATCACGACAGAGAGCTGCTCATCGACGACCTCGAGACTTCTGTTGGATGTGAGCGACCGTTTCATCACCGACGTTTTGTTTGTGAGTTGTTTTGTGCTGCCCGAATCGGATTATGCATCTATCGCGGATTACATGAGATCGCTGTTTTATTTGGAAGTACTCTGCAAGCATTCTTCTGATAGTAGTCCTCCTTCCGTCCCAATAAACCATGTTACCGTTTACAAACATGAACTGCCGCTTACGCCCCAAGCAACTCCCGGTCGTTCCGTCTTTGCCAGCCTGTCGAGTTCTGCTTACGTTACGTCACCTTCCCTGCGTAAAACGTCCGCAGGAATCTGTTTTGTTGTTCTTTTCCAGCATTTCCCCCTTAGTATTGTCCTAACCCATAATTGTACCACCAGACCAAGTCACACGGGACATGTGTCACATTTAAACGGGTCTGACACGAACAGCGGACCTTTTGTTTCGCTTATTTAGGCGCAGCCTGTATCACTCGATCCAATTTTAGACCCCCAGGTAAAGGGGAAAAAATACACGAAGGGGCACTCTCTCGAAACGCCCGAAGAACACGGAAGGCAAATCGAAGAGCAACGATTATTATGTGCGCAACCGGACATCAGCACTGTGCCACACTCAGCTCTAACGAATTGAGTGAAGCTGTTTGACCCCCGGGTGCGCTTAATATAAATCCAACTTAGACCGTACGGTACATTACACGATCCGAAAGCTGCAGGGAAACTGAATGCCTTGGCCATTCGATCACATTTGCAGCTTCCAGCGGCCGCGACCCGGGATACAAATAGCGAAGCAAACCTACGAGAACTAGTTAACGGAAGAGGAATCGGCCAGCGGCTATTAAATATTTAAAGCGAAACCACTTGACGACTCTGACTTAATATATATTTTTTTTATAAATAAAAGCGCGGGCAATTGATTATACATAAGGACATACGTTTGTAAATACGCATATCAGACGACCCTGCCTTTTCGGTTAACGGACGCAGTGCTTAGAATATTCTTCTCGTCTTTTCAAATATTCCTCTCGCCGCAGAGACGGAAAAAAAAAAAAGCGACCAAAGCAAAAGAACTATTTAAAATTCAAATTTTGTTAGTGATATTTTAAGCAAGCGCAATTGAGCATAGTTTTATAGCAATTCTGGGACAGGACTTACACAGTGATTTGTTTTCTTTTACCCTTAATATTAGAGTGCACTACAGTCACCGACAGCTTCCAGGAGTACGGAAGCGAAATTTTAGCGCCTATTTGTTTGCGTAGATACGGTCTCCTTTAGGACAGCAGCTCACGAACAGCAGTGTTTCGTCCGCAAAGGCTCTGTGGAGATCAGCGACCGGGCACTCTATGGCGCCGTCATCGAACTGCCAGGCTCTGTGAGTATTAGCGGCGAGAGGTTTCGGTGGCGCCCTCGTTCGGTTACCTTTCATGACGTCATTACCTTGTGAACAACAAGTTCGATGGTTTTTGTAATGGGCACGGTGGAAGCCTGAAATCATAGCGCTCTCAAAGCAACACTGCAAGCACCGTCAAAATTGAAGTTCTTGCATTCCTCTTATTTCCGTCGATGAGACATCCTTTGCTGACGTCATAGTCAGCACTCGGCCAATTGTGGTGGGCCGACCACAGCGACGCTTTAGATCGCGCACGTCGCCAATAGAGAAGGCTATGGCATCGGATACTAGATGAACCAGAAGTATCGAGCGGCTTATTAACGCTGTGGCCTAGCTCACTGATAAGGTCTCCGCTCCGCACCTAGCGGACCCAGGTTCGATTCCCGCGGGCGACGGGCGATCTTTGGCGAGGATTTGGCAACTTTGACGTCCGACGCCCTACCTCGCGTTCTACGACATCAACAACCGACGTCATTTCCAGCGCTGGCAAGAGCCCACAACAATTATCGCTGTCAAATACAAAGAAGACTTTCCATCATTCAAGCAAACCCAACCTATACGGCTATAGGGCTACGGCGAGCAAGTGTTCTATAACGAGCCTTGTGAGCATCGGTACGCAAAAAGGAGCACGCCAATCGAAGGGCGACATGGAGAGGCAGACAAGCTCGCCCCGTCAGTGGCCCAGATCGGCCGCACAGGCACATGGGCGCATTTGAGAGATGTGAACAATCGCACGAGGGACGCAACGAGCGGACCAACTTGCACGATGTTGTCTTGTCTGCGTGATTGCAGATTCGACTGAAGATAAATATGCGAATGACTAGAGCCCTACGCGGGTAACACTTTGATCATCCGCATCCGATCCGCACTGCCAGACTTTGTATCCAGATCCGAACCGCATCCGCGATGTTCTTAAATATTTGTGTCTACATCCGATCCGCATCGGCAGACTTTGCATCGGCATCCGAACCGGATCCGCAAAATTCGGAACCGCACGCGACCCTCAATCTGCGCATTCACTTTACATCATAAAATCAAGCGTATGACTAAAAAAATAATTAAAAAAAAAAGCATCTGGACGCCCTGTAAACCGTCTGCTTACCTTTGTACAAAAAAAAAAAAAAAAAAAAAAAAAAAAAAACCTTCGTGTCAGAATACGGTGAAAGACATTTTATCGTATTTTAAAATAAGCGATCATCCTTCCAGAGATACTTCACATATCTGAAAATATGACTGCAGTTATGAGATCGTCTTCATTAGAGTCCGAAACACTGACATTCTGTCCAGATGATAAGCTTAAAAGGAAGAAAAGTTTAAGATAAAACTCATTTCAAGCACACGGATATTTTATAAGCATGAAAATCATTAAAGGACAGGCTATTAATATTATGCCATTTTATTTAGGCCAAACAACAAAAAAGTGGGAGAGGAAAGGCGCTCACTTACCGCAGCGAAGTACTCGTGTATACGGGAAAATATCACAATATTCACTAATAGAAACACCTCCGATAGGTTTCAGTTTTAAACACTATCCCTCAACTGCATGAAACAACTCGGTGTTCAACTGTCGACAAAAAGAAAACGCACACACACGCAGCGTTTCACTCGTCGAGGTTGCTGGGTAGAAGAAACAGAATATCGGCAAAAAGAACGGATTCAGGCTCTTTCGCCCCTCTTAAATTAATACCCGCTAGTGAGAAGTCTCTTTCCGTTGGTGTACTTGATGCTGGGGTGATATGCACGAGCTGCGCTACAAGAATGAGGCGTGGAAACTCGGTGCAAGTTCCGCCACTCCAGAGGATCGAGTTCAATCTCCTACACCTACTTGCAGGCGAAGAAGCCACCTGCAGGTTTCTTCTACTTTCTTGTGGCTTGTATGTTTTGGGTTTTTTTTTGCCCAAAGGTCGTTTTCCGCTTGTTCCCTGCCAAACAAGAACATGCTTTTCCAGGACGGCTGATGCTCCCGCGTTCTTTACTTTTACTAGGTCCAACGTCTTCTTTTTTGGCGAGACAGAACGCTTCTAAGAGGATATCTCAGTAGAATTTCATCTCAGATAGGAACTTTTCCGGAATCCAGATGGCGCTGGGGAGAAAGCCTTCCCCCTCACCTGCTTAAAGGGGTCATGAAACGCTTTTCCAACTTTTTCCTGTTTTGCTTTCCTCCTCAACTCATAAATCGCGCATTCCACCAAACAGTTAAAGAAGACGAAAAGAAGGGAGGCCCCTCTCGCTCGGAACCTGGTTTGTGTAATCCCCGGACACATCCATTCTCCCCCTAGAAGATTAGCCCGTCGCTCAAAACTCAGACAAAAGTTTCTTTCCCTAGCCCGTTCACCCCTAAGCTGACAGTGCTGTGGAAGCTACGTGCTCCTTGGGCTAGCCACACTTTTGCCACGTAAGCGTGGCAAATGTGGCTGCAGAGAATGAAGTCAGGTGATGAAACGGAGGTGGCTGATTGGTCCGGCAAGCGCGTAGCTTCCACCACAATGTCAGCTTAGGGGTGAAGGGACTAAATGAGGTCCGGTTTTGTGTGACGTCAGTTTGGACCCGATGACACGCTTTTGGGACCGCGGATGTATCCCAGTGAAAAGGCAGAGCGGTTACGAAAGCGAGAAGGAACGAAATAGTCCGCTGTGTTTTCAAATTTTCGCACTGAATGTCAGGCTTTTGACTTTCTACCTTTTTTTCATTTGGCCCACTGAACGATGTTCTATTAGTAAAATCCCAATCTAAAATGATTTATCCCAACCCAAAAATCGTTTCATGGGCCCTTTAAAGGCCGGCCCGCAAGCAGAGAGAAGGAAGCCGACCCTCACTTTCCTTCTCGCCACTGTGAAGGGAGGAAATCGCCTCTCGTTTCCTCCTCGCCATTTTCCGATTTCTTTTTTTTTGCCGGCTGCTTCTTTTTTTCTTTTTGACAAGTTTGGGGTGGAGGAAATGAGAGCTTCAAGGATTTGAAAAGATTATCCAGAAGCCAGCCGGCACACCTGCGACAAGGAGCTGAACCAACCGAGTAGCTGTTTTGAGCGAGCTTGGCACTTGCTCTTCCCAACGAGTTGCATTGGCTCTTTTTTAGCATTTGTTTGGACGACGATTCTTGCTGTTGTGAGAGCACAAATACCTTGTTCTGCTCAAAGAAGTAGTGATTGACGTATCAATTTTAATATAAATATCTGATTTGGCATCTTTCGTTGTCGGATTCATGGCGACAACGGAAAGTACGAGCGGCGTTTTCTGTATATCAGGGATGGCGCTCCATAGACATGTGGTTCTGAATCATTATGGTTCATAAACCGGCAGAGGTGACGGAGGACCCCATCCGTAGTGGGTCTAGCACTTTTCGGCGTAGTGCGTTTTGCTGTAAAGCATTTCGGTGCGCACTTTTTGGTGCACAGACATTTCAGTGTACGGACTTTGCTGCAAAGACTTTTTGGTGTGGGACTTTTCGGTGCGCGGATATTTCGGTGCACGGACACTTTGATGCATGGACATTTGATGCATGGACATTTTGATGCATAGACATTCGACGCTATGGTTTGCTCGCCAGTATCTCTTTTCCAACGTACGCAGACACGCTTCACATCGTGTTTGCGCGTTGAGTTGATAAAGATAGTCTCCTCTATGAGGTTTTAGCTTTATTATTGGTCCTACGTGTAGGAAAGGACCCAAACAGCAAGACGTTTGAGGTTGTTTGTGTATTCAGAACAATTTTGAATATCTTCAAATGCGCCTCTTCCGCGTAATCGCACAGCTCCGATAGTTAATAATAAATTGTGATGACCTCGCGCGACAAAAAAATAATGTAATTATCACTTATAACTCATTATGGAATAAAGGAGGCGTGTGCGGGTACAAAATAAGTGTAATAAAATCAAATATTGATTCGAATCAAGTAAAACAAGTCGAATTTGGTGAATGCTCAATCTATTTTATTTGGTATCAAATGTTTACTCATTCTCGTACGAAAAAAAAAAAAAACAGTGACCACAGATCATACACAGCGTATGATATGTGGTCAACGTCTCCTTCCATGCCGTACTGATGTCGCCGGACGTAAAGAACTGCCTTACAATCGTGCTTATACAGGGAGATTTTTTTGAACGACTAGACATTTTTCTAAAAAAAGACGACCGAGTTACGCAATTGCGGTCTTTGCCTTATCTGTAGTCATCAAAAACACCAAATCATTCATTTTTAAAGAGATGTAGTGCACGTGAAGTGGTTCACGGCGTCCTAAAAAGCCTAATTTGGACGCGAATCGTGTTACCGCGATCTTTTCGGCCGCTGCACTCCTCGCCCCTTCTACAGTGGCGTTGTCACAGCGATGCTCATGATTTGTCGCTTTGGCTTCATGGCGTTAGGCTGTGCCACGCGAAGATGGAGCCCACATAAAATCAGAACTATATTTTCGCGCCCCAATTAGGAGGACGCCGTATCAGGACGCCGTATAATAGTGTACGCGCGTTACATCTTATTAAGAATAGACGGTTCGGTGGCTTGCGATTATGACCAACAACTTTCTAAATACACGATGTCGTTTTTCTTTTCTAACTAAAAGGTTAATTAGCGAATTTTAGGCAATCGGTCGGTTTTAGTTGCGTTCTTTCTTGAACCTAATCCTCGCCTGGCCGTATAGCTCACCTACACAAACCGCAATGGCGCTAATTTTCACGGGACAATTTGGTGGCTTTCGATTATGCCCAACACCTTTATAAATCAACTATCCCGTTTTCTTTTGTAATCAAAAAGTTAATAAACAAATGTTACGTAATCAGTCGGTTTTTGTTGCGTTCTTTCTTGAACCCAATCTTCACCTGGCCGTATAGCTCACATCCACAAAACGTTAATTTGCACGCTTTTCTAATATCTAGTAGGTGAAAAAAAAAAAAAAAAAAAAACAACGCTGTATATAAAACAGAGGGCAGTTCTTTTCTGATATAGATAAAGCGTGAGGCACGCGTCTTGCATGCATCTCTTTTTTTTTCGGCCTATAATAACGAATGCCGGGATATTCGAAATTGAGTTTATATGGCGCGGGCGCTTTATCACGGGGTATTTTGTCATGTTTCATAAGCTTTGTTACAGGTCAGAAGGCAGCCACGCGAGCCGTATCACGTTGCAAACAGCTAATTCGGGTGTTTCTCAAGGACCTCTAGAAATTTCCAATTGACATTTCGGTTCTTAATACATTTAAAAAAGTTTGGTACTTAGTCCTAAACATTTAATTTATGAGGCATAATTAAAAATACTGCAACTCTCGCAAGACGTCTGCCCAAAACATAAAGTTGGTTTCATTGGCGTAAAGTGGCTGCGCTCTAATTTCGCGTTACAGAGATTTGTAAGCGTCTTTCATTTTTATGCTTGGTTTTTAAAGATTCGTGAAAAGCATTCGCGACCTTATCTGTCAAGTCGCGTACGCGGACAGCGCGGCCTCCTCAGCAAGTTGTTCCCTCATCGAAGACGACAATGAATTAAAGGTACGATCAAAATCTTAATTCGTGAAGAAAGCGCAAGTTTAAAATACTTCTAAGAGTGTCAGTTGATTTTATTTTTACTATATTCAAATTTCAACACTCGTCGCAGGCAGCCTGAAAGGAAGCACTGCACTCTTGGCGCAAACCAGTGCCCAGTCATCGGTCCTACACCACCCGACCTGTTTGAAAAATAAATAATTTCCAGTAGTTTTGGTAGAAAAGGCGAATTTTCTACTGAGCGTGATATTTTGTAAACCCAAAAGTCCTGTAGCCAAAATCGGTAGTTCATAGCTTCAGGGAGACAAAGAACGACGGATTCATTATTTCCCGCGGAACTACTGTTTTGACGTTGAATTCCACATAAATTGTATTTGCACCAATTGGTGGCACGATACCGAACTCGCTTGATTACTTTTCCGTTAGAGACAACATAATCAGGCATAATCTACAGATATATCAGAATTTGTTTTAATTCGCGTACAGCGCGAAAGACAAGTATGGACATAAAGACCACAATAGAGCTCTGCATTTCTACTGCATTTATTTCAGTACTTGTGGACAGTTAGTCCGCATGACTATATTCAAAATTTGCAAAATCGTTTAAGCCTTCCCCTTTTTATAGTTTTGTTTTTTCATAGATGAATTGTGGCGAATCCCGGCTGGGTTCGGGTAAAGATCTCGCACGTGTTTAAGGACACATTTTGGCATGATTTCCCGCTTGGTGACAACGCTGAGCTGGCCGCTGTTCCGCTTCTTTTCTAACTAGACCGGGCAACGCCAGACGCCTTAATTAGCCAAGCAGCCCCAAAACTTGCGGTAGTACACCTTCCGAACTCCTGGATTTTTTTTGGAGATGGTCGCTGGCCTTCGCCCACCCTGACAGAGCCCCGAACAATTATGATGCAAGGGCCGCAAAGGCTATCTGCGCATTCCATTTCTTAATCAGCGAACAGATGGGAACAGAAGAGAATGAAAACTTCGTCCTACCTCCTGTCTTTCAATAAATGGCATAATATGCTACTATTGCTCGTTGCACTATTTTATGCGAAGAAAATTGTGATATTGCGGTTCAATCTCCGTGTTTCCCGTTCTCTTTGCTGATACGCAAGATATTTGTCGGCTGTCGAGTTTTCAGTTACATTTGTTGACAGAAACTAAATGCACGTTTGGCCACGAAGAAATTTTTTTCAAAGGCTGAAGATAGATCAAATATACCATAAACCGTTTCATTTTTTATGGAAGTTTGTTTTTACTCTTCTTAGCAGCTTCAACGAGGCGGCCGTCACACTAGAAAACACCTGTAGTACGAACCTATATATTATGCCTCAGAAATGGTCAGACTGTGTCCCTCTGACTGCAATATCTTTGACTTGTAATTACTCATGATTATTACTTTGTACAAAAAACAGAAAAAGAAAAACATAATAGTGATAGTTCTAACAACGGCACACTCTTCAGCGTGCCGTTGTTAGAACGACCAATTTTCAACTCTTTGGGTAGAGCTCAAAGTTCAGATAAAAATACCCATCTTTTTTTCCTTCTGCTGTGATGTTCAAGTTCCGTTCACTCGAGATAAATATACCGTATACGGTGTTGTACCGTATGTGGCCGCACGAAAAAGTATCTGAATGTAAAAGAACTTGTTGTTGGGCTATAGACCGTTTTACTGAAAGAGGGCGAGAGAGAAAAGGGGAAAGGGCTACCGGGACTTTCCCCCTTTCTGATTGTGTAGAAAGAGTGAAAGTCCCGGATGAGGGGCTTCGCTGGTGTTGGGTGTCTGCTGTGCCCGAAGTTCGGTCGCGCTTTCTTTTCTGTTTTGAACTAGCAAACTTAGTTAGAGCCAGAGGCTTCGATGGCAACAGTCCCCCGGTCATCGGGACACCATTGCTGGGTCATAGGGTGCACGAATAAAAACAGAAAGCATAAAATACTGTCCGAGGACATATGTAGCTTGCAAGGAATCCGGCAAGGCGAGAGCGGCTGCAGTGTCTTTGAGCTCCATCGCTTTCCACATGACCCCTGTCTCCGGCGGCAGTGGATTGCGTCCGTAAACCGAAAACGCGTCTCCTCAACGCCATCCTCTCGACTTTGCTCGGAACATTTCGGGAATGGAGCGCGCACCAAACGCTGTACCGCCGATGAACATGGGGTACGCTCGCAATGTGCGTGCGAGTTTTCTCATGCTAACTGCTGTTTCAGGTTGTAAAATTTTGTAACTGAATTTATATTAATAGTGATAATTTGCAGTGGTGACTGACTCGATTTTATCATCTACAACACTTAGTTGAAGGCTCATTTCCGCCCCCGGGTGAGGCTGGAAATTGTTGAAAACGTATTTCTATTGTTTTTTTTTTTTGTATTTTTAATCGCGATCTTCTGCGCGATACCAGGGAGCCGGCAAAAGCGTCCTTGGAGTGCCGCTGGTGGGTTGTTTCCGTTGACTAAGGCGCTTTGAGGCGCTTGATAGTCGCTGCAGGGAACGTCTCGTGTGTTGCGATCTGCGTTTTCGAGCCCAGTGTGCACGTTTCTTTGTTTGGGTCATGGCATCCGCCGGTGTGGCGACGGGGGGAACCGCGGCAGCGAACGTGCCAGCTATAGATATTGGAGGTGAGTACCCAAAATATTGCATCAAATAGTAAGATGATTCGTGGCTGCTTCGAGGCTTTCTGCGGTTCGATAAAAGTACATCTGGAGCGTCTTCGTCATTCATTCACAAGGAAATATAAGACAAACACGAAGATACAAACAGCAGAGCAAGACGATATGTAGCAGCTCCGGGCGTTTACAAAGTTAATTGAGATTCCCGTTTCGTGTATAACTTGTTGATTACAACTAAAAGCGGCTAGGTTGAAATAGGCCCATTCCAAGCAAAAATGTATAAATGGTTCATCATTTTCAGTCACGCGGAAAGCAATGGAGCTTAAAAACATTCCAGCCGTACTTGCCTTGCCGGATTCCATGCAAGCTACATAGGTCCTCGGACAGTATTCGACGCTTTCTGTCGTTATTCGTGCACCCTATCACCCAGCAATGGTGCCCCGATGACCGGGGGACTGTCGCCATCGAAGACCATGGCTCTAATTAAGTTGGGGAGTTTGAAACGTAGAAAAAAGCGCGAACGAAGTTAGGGCACTGCAGACGCCCAACACCGGCCAGGCCTCTCATCCGGGACTTCCACTCTTCCTACACAATCAGAAAGGGGGAAAGCGCCGGTAGCCCTTTCCCCTTTTCTCTCTCGCTCTCAAAATGGCGCTACCCACGATAAAACGGTCTATAGTCAGTTACAGGTTAAGAAGGTAGCGGCAAATGCTTCTCAAAGGGAATCGGATATCCCTCCGCCACCCCCGCATCCAATAGCGTCCCACCGTTTCCGTGACGTCGCTGCCAACGCGCGAGGAGGGTCTTGCCTTTTTGTACATATTTGCTTTATCTTTCGACTTTGATTTAGCATTGTGGAAGCCACGAGAGGGAGATTAGAGTTCTCCCCCACCGACGGAAACAAATACGACTTTCGGGGATTAGCTTCCCCCCCGATGGATACAAAGGCTGCTTTCAGGGGCTCGGTTCCCTCCCCGATGAATACAAAGGTCGCTTTCTTAAAAAGTGGGATCGGAGACAAGTGGGAATCCATTGAAGCGGAACAAGGAGCGTTTCCAGTGAACTCTTCTTTCGACTGCGGAGAGATTTGAAACGGGCGCATCACACTTGTGGGAGGAGCTTCTCCTACCTTCTTGACTTGTAACCGACTATAGTTGGTGTTGACTATCTGAGTTGTTTTAGAGCTGCAGAAAAAGAGTAAAAAAAAAAATAAAAAGAAAGGGGAAAAGCGAGCCAGCCCGAACCCTTCCGAGCTCATATGCAGGCTGCCTAACTAATCCCTGGTGTTTGGGATTGAAGCAGAGAACCTTGAAGGGCAACAAAGATTTTGTCGGGGGGCCGGTAAGCCCATTAGCACTCGTGCGAGAAGGCCATAAAAAAGCGAGGAGGAAAATGGAGGAGGAAAGGGGAGGAGAAAAAAAAGAAAAGAGGGGGAATTTCTGCCACGCTGAAGAAAATTTTGAGCGCCCGCCTTTAAGGGGTGTCCAAACAGGACACTACAAAACGCGCGACTCCGGCAAATCGTGCCGCGCTCTGCCGCGATCCGCTTCCGGCCGTCGGAGGGAAATTTCCCTCCGTCAATTCTTCCCGGGGGGAAACCTCCCTCCGTCAAATCTCCCCCTCGCTTCCTCCACGGCGGCCTTGCTCTGCTCATCACGTGGGCCCGGAGAGCCACTCACACGCTCTGTTGGCTGTCGGTCAATCGCTCAAGGCCTCCGCTCACAATACGGAACCGCATCGGACGCCATCACGACGAAAGTGAATCTCGACAAAGAAAGCAGATCCGAGGCGGGCGAAAGGCACCCTTCGACGCAGGAATGTCCCAAATCCACCCAAAGCCGGACCTCCTTGGCCTTCGAGCCGAGGCGACGGCGGTACGCGAGGGCGTTGGCGAGGTGAGACAGACGCAGGTGGCGTGTGACGTCAATCTGAAGAGGAGAGCAGTCGTGATTGTAAAAATTTTCACGACTCCTGCAAACATTTTCACGACTCCGACAGACCGTAAAAATAGAAGCGTCCGCTTCAATTTTCACGATTTGTCGGAGTCGCGGGTTTTGTAGTGTCCTGTTTGGACACCCCTTTACGCGATATAATGCTATTTCCAAACAAAAATAAAGAAAAAGCTTGTCTTTTTGTTCCGGTTATCAGCGGACGGCTTGACCCTGAAAGCGCCCCACTTAACCCACCAATCCCGTCACCCCGCCCTGCAAACTGCGAGAATGTTTTTTTCTTTTGTTTTCTGCAGTTTAGAAAGAGGACGGCAGTGAGGGTTCTGGGCCTCAAAGCCCATCGCGATGGAGGCTCTTTGTTCCAATCTTACCGGATTAGGAAGAAAAAAAACGCGGTTAGAGAACGCCTTATTTCGCTGCCCGGTCTTACTTCGGAGCTGGAACTTCGGAGTACCCGAAAAACTCAGTTTTTCGGGTATTCCGTGTTCCGAGATTTTTCGCACGATACGATTTCCAAAAATCATGTAGATTGTTAATATCGTGAGTACAAAAGCGAGATATGCTATGCATTTCTTTCGTAGTGTTGTGTCTCATAAATTAAAATGTTGCGAAATAATCTGCCACAAATTGGAATGGCGTTGCGTCCTAACAGCAGCCCCTCAGAGCCTACTTTTCATTCCAGCGAAGCAGTGCTTTGAAAAATAAAGCTACTCACTCTAAAAAGTGTCTGATCTCCTCGTGAGAAAAAAAGAAACAAAATTAACCATTTCGCGACGCAATCAACAGCCACTAAAGTCCCAGCTTTTTTTTTTCTTTTTTCCAGAGCATCGGATTTTGTTTAATTTCAACGGTCACCCTGATTTCTAAATAGGTGTGCGATTTCTAAATTGCAAGGAAGCAGAACTCTATGTTGTACTGTCAAAATGCCAAAAAATCAATTGCCACAAGTTTAGATAGTGGAGCGTCTTATATACGGACTGATCAAAGAGTAGTTCCATTGTCAGAAAGCTATGTAAAAAGAAAAAGAAAAAAGAAAAAGGTTCTAACTAATTTTTATAATGACATGTTCCGATTACTCACTTCACAAAACTGAATTGCCACTAAGACCCCGGCACCTTTTACCGAGAACCTCATTCGTTGTTGTTTTGTTTTGTTCGCCCGGACGAGGCACCGCCTCCACAAATCCCTCAAATCAATAATCGCTGTGGCACCAAGTAACAGCGTCAAGGGGCGCTGGGCGCTTTTTGGGCCATGTGATCGTCTTTCTTACAAGATCACAAGGAAATAACTTTTTCTTTTTTTTTTTCCAAGTGGTCTAATTTTATGTCAAGCGAAACTGAGATAAAGTGGAATGTTTGAGTATCAGTAAAACTATGAGCCATGTATCGCGGTCACCTCCGGAGTGTTTTTTTCTCGCATAATATGACCAATCCCAGTTTAGCGCTGTCGGGCTTAGCAATCCTTTTCGCACTGTCGGGCTTAGCAAAACTAGACCATAAATATGTCACACGTCACGGCGAAATTTGGAGCGTTTCAGTACCCCGTACGAATTACGGCTTTACATCATTAAAATACGCATTACCATCTTTACTTAATAAACTCGAAGCCAACGGTATCAGCATCTATGGGATATCAAATCGGATGTTGGCAAAAATCATATTACAGACAGCATCATTTTTACTTTTAGTGCCTGGAGTTTTTGTATCTGTGGTGAAACTTGTTTTTACTTTAAAAACATTTGTTTTGATGCATTCAAGCTGAGTGCAACAATGTGAATTCTCGTGATAGTGTTTTAGGGCCCATTTTCGTGCTTGTTTTCGTAGTGTTTCCAATGCTGCTTTCCCGCCGAAGTGTGTTAGGGCGCCAGGACCTCGTCAAGCTGCAACCGCAGCTTTTTGTCCTGGCGTCCTCCCTTTTTGTACCAACCAGAATGGGAAATAAAATACATTGTTATTATTATTATTATTATTATTATTATTATTATTATTAAAACACGAGATCGATGCAGCGACAGATATAGTCCGATTTTCAGCAAAAAATAGCTGAGTTTCGGTTTCTGGCTTGTTTCGGGCCGGCTCCCTTTTTGCGCTGGGGATAACGCCAATTAAACTTGAGGAAGAAAGCGAGAAAGGACGGCTCTCCGTCCTTTCTCGTTTTCTTCCATCTTATACCAACCCGCTCGTTCTGTCTTTACGAATAACGCTACTCTCAAAGTTAATTAGGGGGGGTCCACTGGCTTGTGGCCGGGGTAGGCGTCTTTGTATTGCGTTCCGAGGAGTCTGAACCATCTTAATTGCGTTTTGCCGGTTTGTCTTTAGGGAGAAGAAAAAAAAAGGGGGGGGGGGGGGGGGGGGGGGCTCCAAATCTGCGCCTGAGTTGTCGTCGGGCAAAGCAATAATAATAATAATAAAAAAAAGAACGAAGTAAAAAAAACAAAAAAAACACGAATGTGGTATCCATAGAAGGAGTTTCTTGGAGATGTTGAGCTTTCACCTGGACTCCACCTATGTTGCGTTTGAAGGTTCGAAATTCATACGGAAGGAAGGTATATGTATTGGGACGAACGTGGCCCCAGTGCTGAGTGATTTATTTTTGGCAAAATGCGACAGAGATATAGGAGCTAAACTAGATAGTAATATCATCCGGATATTTAGATATGTAGACGACTCCTGGTACTGTTCCACTCGGGGGAAGGAAGTAAAAGAGCGGAGTTTATTTAAAAAAAAAACGTTGGATGTTTTTAAGAACTGCGCCGCCGGTCTGAGTTTCACTACAGACGATCCTGTACAGCGCATTTTACAATGTTTGGACCTGAAACTGATATTTATGCCGTCCCATGTATGTTGGATGTTACTCCCCCAGAGCAAGGAAAGCGGAGTTACCCTACGGCTCAAACCACTCTAAGATTATTAGGAGAGGTATTGCCACTACGTGCTTGGGAGCTTCGCTGACTAATTCGTGCTCACACAATATGGTGGACGGCTTTGGTATACGAGTGAAGAGACTAGAAGATGCAGGGTACTCTCTTACGCTTATTAAACGTGTGGCAGAAGGAGGGTTACGAAAACTTCGGGGAGGGGAAAGGGGTAGTGGAAAGGTCAGGCGGAATGTTAGACCGACCGTGATACCATATGTGCACAAATTTAGTCATAGCCTCAAGAAAGTGGGCGAAAAACATGGAGTACCGGTGCTACTCTCAGCGCCTCAGAAATTGGGTAAACTGTATGCAAGAATAGAAAGGGGAGATTTGAGGGCGGGTATATATGTAAGAAGAAGCATGGAACTAAACATGTGAAGTGAAAGGAAGGGGTGGTGTATAGAATACCTTTGACGTGTGGGAGGGTTTACATAGGACAAACCGAAAGGTGCATCAACGACAGACTAAGGAAGCACGCCCTCGGGTAATCTTCGCCCTCGGGTAATCTTGCGATTCACTGCAACCGATGCGATTGTGGCCCAAAGCTTCAGGAAATGGTTATCCTGAGCAGGAATCGTAACAAAATGACTAGGGAAATTTCGGAGGCGTTTTCCATAAGGAAGTGCGACGGCGACACGTGCATCAGCGGCCCATCGATAGCATTGTACGATTCGGAGGTGCCGTATCCTCAGTCCTTTGTTCGCTCAAGCTAGAAAGATTATATGTAGATTATTGAACAATGTGTTTACATGATGTGGATGGTTGTTGACAAGGCATATATGTTTCTTCTTTGGTTTAAATCAGATTAAACCTCAGTTGCAAGTGCGCTCTCCTGTGTGTGTGTCTTCTTTTACTGGTTCTCGTTTTTGAGGGCTTTTAATCCTGAAATGTACCACCAACTAGCCCAAGTGAATACCCTTTTAACTTGAGTAGAGTACAAATACTTAGAAATGCAATTCAATTACTTCTGAAGATACTTCCGCATTGCCTAATTTGTATCGGCGTCAGTGAAAACGACAATTGTACAGCTCCGCAAATCTGGGTTAGCAGAATGGTTTATTAGCACGCCACAACACGAAACGGAAAAAAAAAGTATCGCAGGACTATTTTTTGCAGTCCAACTATAAGGAGCAGGATATTGTCACGAATGACAAATGATGATGCGGCGAATAACTGAAGAAGCTAGAAGTTTAATCGGGCGAACTTGTGCCCAAAACAAAATAGAGAAAGGCTAGCATCGCAGGCGTCAATGTCGCCGAAACAGCAGGATCGAGCGCTGGTGCGAGACTGACTCCGGACTGCCACTCGGACACCCTTGTGCGGTAACCGGACAAAAGCTCACCGGACAAAAGCTCACCGAACAGAAGCTCACCGGACAAAAGCTCACCGGACAAAAGCTCACCCGTTTTTTGACAGACCCGGACAAAAGCTCACCCGTTTTTTGACAGACCCGGACAAAAGCTCACCTCGATTTCTTTTTTTTTACTATCCGGGCGAAACACGGGCTGAAATAGAGTGCGGACGCAATGGACATTGGACCATTTTTAGGAGAACTTGTACCTCATCCACCATTGAGTTGAGAATGTTTTTAAAATAACATTGAAAGAACGGGAGTTCGGCCTTTTGGAAAAGTACAAGACAGATGACCAATTTAAAAAATTGTGCGGTATTTTAGATAGGCTAGGGTTCCTTTTAACACAGCTTGTTCCACAAGAACTGACCATCAGGGAAAAGTCTACCGGTGACATCGCTACCTACTGGACTATTTTGATTGCACGTATTTCAACGGCCGCTTCCGTTATGCTTCTGTTCCATCTGCGGCGGTACCCAGAGCGAATTCTTCCCTTCGCCTGCCTCTGCGCCGACGGCGACCGGAGTTTCCCCCGGTACGGAGGAATATGTACGACACCACTCTTCAAGATAAAGACCGGATGAGCAACACCTGCGAAAGATAGAGTACCGGGTTCCAGAAGCCCGTCGGCCACGCCCATCCAAGCGTCTTGAGGCTGATTGAATGCCTACAGCAAAATCAGGCGCTCGTTGCCACGGCATTGACAAAAGCCCGGAGAGGTGAGCCCACCGTAAAGCGGGTGCGAAAAATTACTCTCACCTGCAGAATCGTCTTAGAAATATTTGCGAGGGCTTGATGTACATCGAGATCTACCAAGACTGCTGGAGCTAGTGGGGCACTGCATTCGCTTCTAACCAATCGATAAATAAACTTGTTTCTATTAAAATCAACAAACCATGCGCCTGTCAGATTTAATTTATCGTTGCCTTTTTGTGTCGCACGCATGCACCAAAGTTGTCCGCACTCGTGTTAAGACCAACATGAAATTTTCTCGTGGTGAGCTTTTGTCCGGGTCTATGAAAATATGGGTGAGCTTTTGTCCGGGTCTGTGAAAAAATGGGTGAGCTTTTGTCCGGTGAGCTTTTGTCCGGGATTCCCCTTGTGCACCCGAGTGGGTTTCTGGGAGATTCGGCGTAGAAAGTCCGGCGCGTAGAACATTCGTAACTCGATCAAACGACAAGGTTCGCGAACTTACGAGAATGTCAAGTTGAAAGAATAAAAAAAGAGGAATCCGCTCCCTGGTATCGAACCCGGAGCCTCCGCGCGAGAGCCAAGCGCGGTAACCATTCGGAAACGCGATCGTTGAGCAGCGCGCACGAGAATATCACTGATGCTACAAAACATTTCTGGGACAACAAGAAATAGGTCGCTTTAGCTACTAGGGAGGAGATCAGACCGTGGCGCCCCAAGCGGTTAACTTTAGAACTACACGGATGGGGACAACGAATGCAATGACTCAGCACTCGGCTGACATAACCGAACGCGACGTCAGCGTTCGGCTGGAGTTCGTGTTCTTCGGTGAGGGGGAGGAGGGTCTCTTTTTTTACGACTCCAACCTGCATGAACGATGCAGCATGCACCGTGCCCAGCTCAGCACAAAAGCCCTCAAGCTCGCCTCTTCTGACTAATGCTTTCGAAAGAGATCAGGCACTTAACGTCACTTCGTTTATTGTTAGTATAGTTTTACATTACACTGTACCTCGCGCTCTATTGCAGAAGGTGACATGGACATTCCCACAAGGCCTGTGGGCATGTGCAAAGGCCTTGTGTTGGGTAAACACCGAAATGTGGGGGCAACAAACGGGTCAGAGCGCCTCGCCAATAGTGACATCGCTGAATATCACGTCCTGCGGCGCACCTTAGACGCATCGTTTCACTACAACCCATATTTCCTATATGGGTTGTAGTTCACTATAAACGAACTTGGGATACGGATATGAGTGAAGGGATAACAAAAAAAGCCCACATAATAGCCACGGCAGTGGTCGCACCTTCTTCAAGTAGGTTGCATTCAGAAAGGCACTCGACGTTGGGGGACACTTTGTTGAGATTTTGAGAGGTCATCCAGCTCTTAGTTCGTTTCCTGTCCTGTTCTCTGCTTATCAATGTTCGCTTACAGACAGCGTTCGCGAGAGCAATAGGTGATGAACTGACGATAAAACGAAAAGAAACAAAAGAAAACCTCGACGTACTGCCCCTAGCGGGGTCAAATATACAAAAAAGTAAAACAAAAATGTTTTTTTCTTGTGTGTGTCTGTGTGTGTGTTGTAACCTACGACGACACTCAAGTCTGCATTGTCGTCGTAGGTCGTTTCCCGGTCTGCGTTCCGCTCAGGGTGGCATCTTTACTTCCGTAAAACCGCACCTCTTGTTTGAGGATTTTGTTTGGGGGGTAAACGCGAGGGGAAAACCTTCATTGTACGAACTTTGGGCTGAAATATGAGTCACAATCGGCAAAAAAGCGATGTTTCCACGAGCTCAATCAAAGTCATCGTAGCTAATCGGAGCTAGCAACAGGATTTGGTTGCTCGAAACAATGTTCAAGTTTGCTCGTGCCACGCCCACGCCACTTAAAAAAAAAAAAAAAAAAAACTCGCAAAATGGCGGAATGTCAAACATGTATTTAAGATAATGAGTATAAGTAATTAAAATAGAGTATAAAATACTCTCGATCAAGAGTATTTGCAAGGTACCAAGATACTTCAAAAAGTGTTTAAAATACAGTATCCTGAGTAGAGTATTCGAGATAGGTACAAGTCTGGTTTCAGGACATTTAATCGAACGCCGTTTCATCGAAAAAGTGGTCATCCCGTACCAAAACTTTCAATTGCAACAATTGGCCGGTATTTTTAAACGAAAAATCCTGATTGCGGAAAAAACAAACAGAAACGTTGCTAACCAATATATATATATATATATATATATATATATATATATATATATATATATATATATATATATATATATATATATATATTCGGGGCTGGTGGAGGGGGGAGGTGGTAGAAACCCCGAATCCATCCGCTTGGTTACAACTCCAGGCGTGTTTTCCACCGTGCCATCTAAGCGTCTGTCGTACGAGAGGACAATGAGAAATGACTTCTTAGTTTACAAGATTCAATGGTTTCAAAGAAAGAATAAATTTTCAAATATTATTGGCAGAAACTTATATGCATTCAATGAAAGGGCTTTCGGTGAAATGTCTGGTCCCAGGTGCGGTTGATCTAGTGCGCAACAGAACCTCAGATGCCTCGCTTTGTGAAAATATGATGACTGAAAACCAGTGTTGTACACGTTCCTCAAAAAAAGGAACAAAAGCTCGTTCCTTGTTCCCTCTGATTTTTGGAACACGTTCCCATTACAAGTTACATCTCTGAAAAAGGAACTCGTTCCCGTGACAGTTTAAAAAAATGAAACGTATCGTTCATATAAGTTACATTTGTATTTTGCTAATTACTATATTTAGTTTAATGAAGCAGAGATTTTTTTTCATCTATCCCAATAGTAGTCAACATATGAGTTTGTATGTCGATATGGAAGGGCAACAGAAGAAGAAAACAAGCGGAAGCAGGGTTTCATTTGTTGATACATTAAAGTTAAAAATCTCAGCTTTTAACCATATTCATGTTTGTAGTGGACGATTGAGACGAGCCGGATGTACTTTTACCCAACATTGTACGAGCGTTTTACTGCAACCTCACACGTTTCAATTGAGCTGATTCCCTTGTTCGAACTTAACAACAGTTGCTTCTCGGTGTTGCTGTCCACAAGACAAGCAAGTCGAGGAGAGGGCAGGGCTTTTGGAAGGTCAGTCTTAAAAACTACAAATACTTCTTTGTAAGGTTGGCTTTGTTGTTCAATTTTGAAGGGGGGGGGGGGGGAGACAAAAAAAAAGAAATAATGTTTACCATGTTGGATATACGTGATACTGAATTAGAAAATAACATAAACGTCAAAGAAACAGAAAGGGACAGGACGATCGTCTCAAACTCGGCTACCAGGTTTATTTAGTCCTCCTCCTTAGGAGGACTCCTTAGGAGGAGGACTAAATAAACCTGGTAGCTGAGTTTGAGACGTCGTCCTGACCCTTTCTGTTTCTTCGACTTTTATGTTCTTTTCTACCCCAGTCTCAGGTATATTCAACATAGTTAACATCGACCAGCTCGCCTGCACCCTTACTATTTTATATCTATTTCAAAAAATGTTTTTTTTTGTATCGTTTAAAAGTGACCAATGTACGGCATACAAGGGTGCGTTCGATGTCTGGCGGTCTGTGATCTTGTTGTAACTGTAGATCTCGTTATGGAAGTTCACAAGTGGCTGTAGTCGGCCTTAGATTTCTGGGTGTCTAAGGATTCGTGGAACCAAAGAAAGTAGCTGAGCTTGAAACAACCTTCTGAGTTTGTCTTTTCCTACGACTAAAAGCCTTGCTTTTCGTACCGCAGTTTCGGGCACTCAAAAAATAATCAATGTCCACCAGCTCTCCTGCACCCGAAACTGTTAGCAAGCGAGGACCACAGAAAATAATCCACGAGATTAGTAGCCAAAAAGGTAACGAGATCGTGCACTTCGTAGAGATAATGTTTTTGCACTTTCAAAGTTTCCCGGTTCGAAACAAAATAAAAATTACCCACTAAACAAAAAAAAACAAAAAAAAAAAAGGAACACCGTTACTGCATTGGATGGTGCGCTTGTTCACTGGAAGTGTAGTTCAGGGCAGTATGCTCGCACTTCTATGTTCCGCTTCGCTCGCACGATAAAATCAACTCTACAGGTAATGCATTTAGTGAAACAAAGCTAGCTTCTGCATATGTGTAATGCCCTCAGTTTTCGCGTGATTACACGAACGCTTGTTTATCATTATTGTTTTCGTTTCCCACTGCGATTCATTTCGTGTTTTTTTGTGGGATACGGTCCATTCGTCACATGCGCACTCGTCACAGGACGATTGGTCACAGGACGATTCGTCACACAGGAACATTCGTCATAGGATGACTCGTTACGCGGCCAACCGGTCCTACAATAGTTCGTCCCCCCAAAAATGTATTGTTCAATTTGGTTCGGGCGCGGACAACGTGCCTCACCTCATATCTTAGTATGTCTTTGGCTTCTGAAAGGCGAAGAATTTGTAACAAACGTTTTAGCTTCTGGTTCGTTCCCGAACATTGAATGTTGGTTCGGCCTGACAAAGTGGGTCACCTCTTCTCTCAGCACGTCTTTCGCTTATCAAGGTCGAAGAATTTGTAGCAGACGTTTTAACTTCTGGGTCCGTCCCAAACGGTAAATGGAGAGGCCATATAAAAGCGACCATTTTCGAACTCGGGCTACATTCAACGGATGGAGGTGTTCGCAACAGAGAGAGGTGGAGCCATGCAGCTGCACGAGGGGTACTCGTACACAGGCATGCAGAAGAAAGAATTCCGATAATTGTTGGTTTTCTCGAAGAGGTGTATGCAAGGCAAGGTAAAAACTTATTTGGCTGCCAGTCGGGTTATTGCTCGTTCAAGCCAGCAACTTAGGTCAACCTGCTGAAGAGTCGGAATATGATGAAAGGAAAAGCGGATGAGTATCGTAAGATTAGTTTTTCTAACTATTGGTTTATGTCACAGTGGGAAGTCGTGAAACTCCTCATCAGGGAATGTGGGCGGTTGTTGAGATTTACAATTTACTATCGTCCCCTGCCCGATCGATGTGACCAGTTGCCCGCATGACGAGTCATCCTGTGATGAATGTTCCTATGTGACGAATCGTCCTGTGACGAGTGCGCATGTGACGAATCGTCCTCATCCCCTTTTTTGTGTGCTACATTCATTAGATACCAAGGTAACCCAGGAGCATTCTATTTCGTGGAGTGTAAAAACACCTATGCAACTTGACACGTGCGCCACAATTAATACAAAATATTCTATAAGCTTCACATGGTGACCGCTGGCCTGAGTAAACATTGTTGTTTGTCAAAAACAATTGCGATTGTATGAAATCACGTCGGAAAAACTCATTCTAAGCACACGACCGTTAGCATGCAGTGAATTCTCATAATCGGGGCCGAGATGATTGGTAGCTATCAGCGGGTGGAATTGTAAGCAGTGAGAGAGTGCAGGCGAGCTGGTAATTAATCGACATCTTGTAAACCCTGAGATGGGGAACGATAAAAAACGGACGAACACAACAAAATCTCAAACGCAGCTGAATTTTATTAATATGAGCATACCAATAAATAGACTTTCACACAAGAGGAAAAGAGAAAGGGCAAAAATAACTCAAAAGCAAAAAAAAAAAAAAAAAAAAAAAAAAAACGAGACGGTTAACGCGTTCACCCCAGACAGCCCAGAGTTAGAATGTTTCCTTCTTTCTGTTGTAAGCAAACAAGAGACAACTTACACCAAATCTTAGGGCAATAAAGTACTATGAACATTCAAACATTACTGCCTGAGCAGTATATGCGTGCAAGCTTTCGCTTTTGATGCACGATTAACTTTTAATACGCTCAACGCTAGTGTCTTAATCAGCGTACCATGTGCGAGCTTACACTGGATTTTATGCAACGTCAAACTCTACCCGTTGCATCTTTCTTCATTTATGCACACCACTACTTGCGCGCATAAATCGCCAAATTAAGACTGGTGCAGGATGTCACAAAAAGCTTTTACAGTGTTTTTTGTTTTTTTTTACCGCAAAATAAACGACGCATTGCCTACCGCTCATTCTCCACCGGAAGGTAGCGCTAGGTCACAACCAGATGCCAAAGTTGTATCCCGAACGGACACCTTATTCAAAAGCTATGTGATTTTCTGAAAATTTCAATGGGAAAATGGAGCCCGTTTTTGCCCGTTTTCGGTTTCTATTACCATAGATCCCCATGTATTCGAAAACTACGTTACCTCGGCCGCCATTTTCCCATTGAACTTTTCAGATAATCACTTATAACCCTTGAATAAGGTATCGGATCGGGCTGAAACTTTAACATCTGGTTGTGACCTCTAGCGCTACCTTTGGGTGGAAAATGAGCGTCCGGCGATACCTAGTTTATTCTTGCAATATAAAAAAAATATATATTGTATTTTTTTTTGTGAAACACTGTACATTGCTTAAACTATGTGGAAAAGCTATCTACTGACCCAAAATGTTTGCCTGGCCAGTCATGGATTTATCACTGGATTCGTATTAAAATTAATTCTTATAATGTATTGCTGTGAGTGAATTATTAACCTCGGAATTTTTTTTATTATGACTCCCGCACCGGTCCTACTTTAGGTTTACCAAACTCAACACCTAAACCTGAGTGTCATTTTTTGTTTGTTTTCCAGCTTCGTGGTTTTGGTCAAACACCCAGCTACCTAAATGAGACACCTGACCGCCCAAAAAATAGTTCATTTGTTTTGATATTTTACGTAGTTAATTCCTCAAGCTAGAATTTTGGAAATCCAAGTCTATCACGTCATCACGTTTTCCTGGAAATCCACAAAGAGCCAAACACATGCACGACAAAAGGGCCGGCTCGCCTTATTGCCGCCCGCAGAGCCGAGAAAGCAATGCTCGGTCACGGACTTCTAGAAGAGTCGCCTTCATTCTTGCACCAGACGTAACTTTCGCCCTGCTTTCTTGTTCTCGAAAATGCCAGTTCATCCTCGCCCCCAGCAAGTGACGCTAGAACCTTCTTTGCCGAACATTCGAGATAGTGACGCACTGTAGATAAGCAGCTGCCCGCAACATTGTCGAGTCAGTCTCGCTCTCGCTCTCTGTTACGCTGCCGAATCGCCGCCTGGCTTCTGCTGTCTCAACGCTCTTTCTTTACTTTTTTTTTTGTTTGGCACAAGTTCACCTATAAAACCTTTATTTTTCAGTTCACTGTTCGTCCTCTCGTCACCTTCATTCGTGACAATATAAATCTGATCACGTTGAAATGCGTAATTGGCCTCTGAAATCTCCGATAACGGCGCACGGGCAATTTTATATTTTTCAACGCGTCGGTGGTTTTGTTGTGCATGTGTCTCGCCATTTGGCCCAGGACGATTTTCGCGTTTAGTTCTGCCCACATTTGCTGAAGACGTGAGCTTGGAGCGTAGGCCACTGGCCCCCTTGCACGAGAACTGGCGCAGCCGTGCGCATTCCAAAGAAAGCTCGTGCAGAGAAGAACAAGCCAGGGACCAGGGGTGTCAAATTCAGGACATAGAAAAATACCCCACGGTTTCTCGCATTGATGTACAGGCCTGGAACTAGAGTGCCTTCATACACACGCGCGCTTTTGCTTGAGTGGTGACATCTCAGCCATTTTTCCGCCCAATCGTTTTTTTATGCATTTTGAAGTGCGCGCAATCCGGTGTCACTCAGCTCGAGCGCGTAGCTTTGGCTGATGCATAGACGCCATCTTACCGCCCAAGTCACGCACCGAGTGCGCGAGAGCGTCACGCGCTGGTACCTTCCGGACAACAATGGATGTCTTCACCCTGAGACAGACAGACATCTAGGCACCCTACCTGGAACGCGATCCCATCGCCATCTATTGGTTCAGAATCACACTAACCAAGGGTGGGGTTGCACCTTATTGGTGAACGGAGTATAGCGCCTCGTACTGCACGGGCTAAATTTCTCATATACAGTGAGTAACAAGCGAACCAATAATTTGGTTCGCTTGGCTGTGTTTTATGTAACGAGTGACATCAATTGACACCTTATCGAACCGAATATCTTTACGTTATTTCTCGTAATTATTGTCTTCGTCCCTGTCGCATGCAAAGAAACTTTAAAAATCGACGATGTTTTACGGCCTTTTTATATTGCAAAATGAAGAAATAGTTCTTCACATTTTAATACAGGAACCGCCTTCGACGAAAACGAAGATCAATTCAAATTGTAGTACTACAGAAGGCAAAATTAGCTCTCTAGAAGCCCCAAACGATAGCACAATCTGAAAGCCCATAGCCAGACTTAACGATGAGAGCATATACCGCAACACAAAACCGTGCGATAATTTTTGGCTATCAAAAGAGAAATGTGGAATGTAAGTTCGATTTCGGGAAAAGGTTAATGTGTAGATGATAAAAGCAAAAAAGAGTAGCCGAAAAATGAGAATTTTTCGCAGAGACGGAACATAAGACTGTAATAATCGTCTCAAAAACAGCGCGCTACGTTTTTTTTTTTTTTTTTTTTTTTGTGCGGTAGTGATGTGTCCGGTGGTAAGCTCTCGAGGGCGCGTTCGGTGGGTTCAATCGTAGTCCGGATTGTATGGGAAACGAGCCGCGCACATTCGAGATCCTAACCCGCGGTTCCACCAAAAGCAAGCGCGAGGATCCTTCGCTGGCTATTTCTTGGCTGAGAGTGGTCCTAGTTTCGGAACACGCCTCTCCCATCGCCGGACCTCGAAGTGCTGCGATCTTTGATTGTTTCATCAATAGGGAAATCGACCGCGTATCGTCACGATTTAGGGACGGGTGCCTAGAGCCAGCAGAGAGAGGTATCGCCATATTTAGGCCATCTGAGAGACCTTCGCACGACGGAGGTTTTCTCGCGTAGCGGCTTTTGGAGCCGGCATTTGTCATCGGGTTTGGAGGTTACGTGACTAGCGTCACCCTTTACACCCGCGGCTGGGTTATCCGCGGTTATAACAACACAACTGTCATCATTCCTAAAAGGAGACGGCCCGCGCCGCTCGTTTGCAAAGCAGCGTATACGGGAACGAATAGCTGCGGCGTTTTTCGCGGCCTCGGGGAGGCAGGGGCGAGCCGACGTTCAAGCGACGTTTCAACTACGACATTGTCAGCAAGAGCCACCTAAATACCTGCTCACACTGGCAGCGGACACGCGCGTGTTTGACGGAAGCCCTGGAACCGCGCTGTTGGACCGCGTCTTGGTAAGCGCTTCGGGACCGATCTTTTCCTTTGAAAACATGATAGCGCTTCAAGACAGGGACGGAAGTAAGAAAGAGACAACACAATGCGACCTTTTCCGTTTGCAACTCGATGCTGACGTGACACTCGAAAGAGGAGGGTTAGACCGGCATCGTGGAGCTCTAACGAACTGCTCTAGCTCGGCAGTGTCGACGTACCGTCGTGTCGGAATAAAGAAGACATATCTCATAACAAAGTGTACGTACCATATGTTGCGAAGGTAATCCATACGGCGTTTATTTGAGCTCTATATGACGCATAAAAATAAGATAGAGTTGATGATAGTTCCCCTTCAGAAAGAGCGTTCGCCATCGCTGCCTCTGAAAGCAAGGAGATGACAGGGGGAAGAGACTGATTTCTTAACTGAAAATTGAGGTCAGCGACAAACTATTCATACGGGAAGAGTCCACAAGGGTCGCGCGGGCATCTTCCACACAGCAAGGCTGCCGGTCGTGGGAAGACGGTCTTGGCCAAGGACCGTCGGAGTGCCTTGCTAGGCCTAAACTCCACCGATTCTTGGTGGTCGCTTGGTCGGTGGGATCGTTGCCGTTGCAGCTTTCTCCGGATGCCTGTGGATCCAGTGTTCATCTCCATCGTAGTCGGTTTCAAGCACTTCATTTTTTTCTTGCTGCTTGAAGTCGGGAAGCGCGTGAACAGCATATAGAAAAATAAATGTCCGTTGGTCGTCGACGCTGTCGGCCATGTTGTTTGATCGTAGAGAGTGCGTAAGACATCTCTAAAGCTGTCGTAAGATTCCATCGTCACTTACACCAAACTTTCGTGAATACGAATTTGTTCTTAGGTTTTGTCACAAGCACAATTTTGGCGGAAGATCGTTTCGTGAATCCGGCCTCTGAACCACTCTGAAAATTACGTAGTGGTATCGAGTCAAAACTGAGGACTTTTCTTTACAAACACCTTATCGAAAATCTCGTCTTGTTCGTCATTCATTTTGGCCAGGTACTTCGTTAATTTCGGCCACAGTGAAAGAGCAAATTGACAACCTGGATGAACGATATGCTGAATTACGAAAAACAGGTAAACTCGCAAGTTTACTCCTCAATGTTCTGTTTTCGTGAACACCTACTTTTTGATAATTTAGCAGGCACGGAAAGGCTTCGAAAGTGGTGCGATAGTCTAAAAGAGAGTAACATTGTGTCGGCTTGTTTCCTTTAAAAAAATTAAGAATTGGAGGAATATTTCGGTAGTCCATCCTAAGCAAAGAAAGTAATCGGCCCTTGTAAAGTGTGCATTCACAGCATTTTACAATGATCGCTAAGTAGAAAATAAATTACTTGTTATACCTACCATTGCTTACGGCGTGCTCAGGATATAAGATAGGCGGCCGGCCTCTCAAGTGAAGTGTTGTATGCTAAAGCCAAATGAAATTAAATGACGCAAGAGATGTGACCTCCATTAAATGCCAGGTACCACTTCATGAATCTGTGCAGACAAAGTTCTACTTATTTAGTTGGACCAATGCGCTCTGAACGTTTTGGGCATCACCAGTCACTGAAAGTAAATCAAAATCCGGCATCGATCACAACGCCGCACTTGGGTGCTTTCAATACAGACGGTTGGTCCTGACTCTCCTTCCTCGTGTCCTCGTTTTTTTAGACGCTTTACAAGTGAAACATGCACCGCCCACCTATCCATTGTACTTCAATGCAGACGGTGTTTGTTTTGGCGTTACATCGGTCACCATGCGCTCTCAATTTGTCTGTGGGTCTTTTTCACCCCGTGAATTTTTGACCTTTGTGATCACATTACTTACTTTAATTATAGTTTGATACCCGAAGAAAATAATTTAAGCACCCGAATAATTGTAGCATGTGACCGAGCAATGGGTGTAGTTTCTATAAATATATAGAGAAACCGATCCAGGGAATGTTTCTGTCGCAAAAACGATGAACATGCATCCAACGCATTTATAGATGTAATATTTTAAACATACTATTCATTTATTGTCGAGGTTACCATTATTCTGAGCATCAAATAAAATATAAGTTGAACATTCGTCGCCTAGCTTATATATATATATATAATATAAAGCAACCGTTTTCGATTTCTTATGAAGGCAAGGCTCGATGCTTTCAGGCAGCGCACATAGTGGGTTCATACGATGATTATTCCTGAGCCAACGAAAGTTGTCATACTCGACCTTTGAACCCTCGTGCTGTCCTCGAGTCACCTACATTGCGTCAGTACTGATTCATGTGCCCCCTCGAACTACCTGACATGGATCCGGCCTGTCGACGGCGAAAATAGTCAAACCGTGTAAAATTAACTGCAGAAGTTGCGCACCTAGTATTGGGAAGCAGTTAGGCAGGAAATATAAGGATCAGACGGCGCTTTACAGAGTAAGGCAGGGCACGTGATGAAAGGTGATGAGAAACACGAATACGGCGGCTTTGCCAAGGCACGGAGGGAGGAAGGGTGGCCGAGTGGGCTGGCGCACACAAGCTCGGAGCACCCCGAGGGACTCGTCACAATATGAAATGGCAGACCCACTACACGCTGTATAAATAACCACACAACCCCCAATTATAGGAGGTATTCACTGGACGCCATATTTGAGGGCGATGTTTAGAGCGCATGCCCAGAACGAGATAGCATTAATAGCCTGCTAAGACCGGCAACCTTGATGGTGCTAAATGCACGTTGCAAAAGGACTGCGGAAGCTCGCCGTCAGCACGCGCTCAGCTGCCGCGCACACAGATATGGCCGCCAGTGAATACTCCCTATTACGGAGGGCCGAGGGACGAGTTGAAGCAACCGTACGGCGGTCGCACCCCGTGATTTCAGGATGGCAGCGCCCATGCGTCGAAGGGTGGAAAAGTATAGACCTTTGCAAAAAATCGCCTTCTGCGAGCAGCCATCTTTGTCTGCTGAGCTGTAGAACTCCTTCTGAGCATGCGCTCTTGGTCTGCTGTGCGGTGTATCGGAGCCTGCGTTTTCCGTCCACAGCTCACTGAGCTCAGTGACTCAGCATTTTTCGCCCGGGTGATAAGCAATGCAACACACGAATGTTTTGCTCCCCATTGCCATTGCCCCCCCCCCCCCCCCCCCCCCCCCGAAAAGAATTCGTGGCCAGGCCACTGCTCCGCGTGCGCATGTTTGAGATCGGTCGGTGTCGGTTATTGCCGCTGTCGCTCAAGTAGGACTAGGAATAAGAATGGAACAAACAAACATGCGCACGGAAGTAGCACGAAAGCTGCGAAGGTAAGTGGAGCCGGTTCTTAGCGAGGGCGAGAAAAAGTCCGAGCGCCTGACGGCCGAAACGCCAAGCTCGTCGAGTGAAAGGAGGCGGAGGTGTAGCGGAGAAAACGTCGGGAAAACGAAATGGATGAGAGCAGACAGCTGCGGTCTGCCGGTGTGTCTGTGCAGCACGGGCCAAGACCGACCTGACCTTGCGCCAACTGCGTCACCATCGAGTGTGTGTCGCCGGAGACCCGTCCCGAGTTTAGGGTTCGATTCCCCGTCGGAAGCCAAAGCGATACTAGCGAGTTTTAGTAGACCGTGTTTCCCCCTCCGCTAAGGCCCTCCGCTACCCGGAACCCTACAGCCATGGCTATCGGTGCGCAGGCGCAGTGGCGGTTTTTTAGTAGCGGAGGGCTAGCGGAGGGGGAAACACGGTCTACTAAAACTCCCTATTCTCTCTCGCACCCACAAGAACAGGTGGAGGAAAGGCACAAGTACACGTACTTTTTTCCTGAGACATGCTACAGCCTTTCTCAAGCAGAGGTGTGGCGCTAGAAAAGATGGTTCAATCCAGTCCTGCCCGTTTCGATCTGGCATGCATCGTAGCGGCGTGCGGTCGCGTTTCACCCGATGCACGAGCCCAGGCTAGCAGTGCTGGGTCTCATCAACAGCGGAGATGGGGCTGACTTACCCTAACTTACCCGAGACCCCTGCCTTGTGTGCGGTTCAAGCTCGCTTACGCTAATCACGCTCGAACCACACACACAGCCAAGGTTCATCCGAAGACTTGGCAGCACGTGCAGAAACAGATACATTCGCATGCACCATCTTGCACGCGTGCACAAACGAAGATTTCCGGGCTCACATCGCTGTATCGAAGAACACACTCAGGCACCGACATAGACGTCAGCAACGTCGCTTCGGCCTACGCCTATGAAATAGCACGTCAAGATGAAACACGGGAGCCGGCGCAGGGCAAAAGCCCGCTCCGCGGATGCCACACACGACTTCCATCAATATCCAGCGCACGCATATAAACAACCCTCCCCCAAAACACACACACGTACATAAACACGTGCACGCACACGAAAGCAGAAACACACAGAGACAGACACACGCACATACATGGCCACACACAGGTACACGCACGCACAAACACACATCCATACAAAAACACGAGCGCATACACCCACAAAGAAACAGCAGGCGTGCCAACGAACCCCAGGCACGTCCTCGCGCGGGAAGCAGACGACGATGGATGGGATTGCGTCTCCGTCGTCTGCTTTCTTAAACAAAAGCCGTTTCGGATTATTGACGCCCGAGGCGTGGATTTCCCTTACGCTCCCGAAATAGAAAAAAATATATATAACCAAGGGTGTGGGGAAAATATAACGTGTCTATCGTGATTATTCGTCCCTTGCCTCCCGCGTTCCAACAGAGAAGAGAGATGACATTCAAAACAGATACACTTTTTTTCTTCTAATAGCAGTAGTAGCGTTTTGTTTACTGTTCCGTGTTTTCGAAGACTACTTTTCGTGAAATTCTGTGTTTATAGGAGTTTATTTTCGTTCTGTAATCCGAAATTTCCACCAAGATCGGAGTTTTATTTCGCCAAAATCTTCAATTAAAAAAATACAATAACAAGTAATATCCGGACACAAACGTACCCAAAATGGCTAAGAACTCAAATGTATCGAATGCTATTGAATTCAGCATTAGCACCCCTGCCACTGGGAATACCAACTGTCCCACGACCAAACTTGGGAACAAGTGCTGCCTTCACTACTAAGAAGCGGCTACTTGAACATAACTCGTGGACTGCAGTCGTTGACAAGCAGAGAAGCTTCAGCTGCCCTTCTCACTCCTATGAAATCTACGGGTTCATAGCTTTCACTACAAACAGTTCTAAGAATATCATAGACCACATAAGTATAGCTTGCACGACTAATAAATAAAAAACTTTAAGGTTTATTAAAACGTTTTGGATATAAAAAAAAAACAAAAAAAGGCAATAAAGTTTATGTTAACGGGTCAATTGTTTTTCGTACCAACGCTGCAAAGCATGCGACCGGGCGTTGCACGCGTTTTTTTTATTGTTATATTGTTGAAATAATTTATTTTTTAAAAGTACTCTTTCGTTTTTATGGAGTAAAAAAAAAAAAGAAAAAGAAAAAGAACGTTGTTCAGAAATTCTGCCGCATTCGCTTACAACTATAGGGCCAAACCGCAGCGAATATACTTACCGAAATTAAAACGACAGGCGACCCCGAGTCTCTCCATCCCCTTCGCTTTCTATTAAACGAAGAACTTCGTAGAAAAAAAGAGAATGGCTGGGCGACACTTTGAGCTCATTCATTAGTTTGATTAAGCGCACACATCCGTGTGCGATGAGGGTGCCCGTGAACCCACACGACGGTTCGACTTGGCGCAGATCGCGAACGGCGAGCCCTCGGGCCACGCGCCGCGCTCGTCGGTTTCATGCTGGCACCACGATAGTGGCCACGGGAAAACAAATCATTGGATCAAAATACCGAGTAATCACGTACGCTGATCATTCCGAGATATTCTTCAGTGTTAACAGAAAACAAAATATTGAACTGGCAGCAAACTCTTATCTTTCAAAACTGCCTAAGAACATAGATTGGAACTAAACTCAAACAAAACAATATACACAATTTCTAAAGCAGTAAGGCGGTTTCTTGCGTCGCTGGCACTCGTGGCGTGATCGTGCGTAGAGATGGACGGTTTTGGGAAGCTTAGGTCAGTAAAAGTTCTCACGAACACGGGCCAGTGTCCCGCTCTAACCAAGGTGCCCAGACGTGGGGGGGTCGAAGCAGGATCGAAGATCCTGCTTCGACCTCCTTCCTTCTTTCCTTCCCATCCATCCATCCATCCATCCATCCATCCATCCATCCATCCATCCATCCATCCATCCCCCTTCCCCCGTCCCCCCATCCCCCCACGTCCGGACACCACGTCTGGACACCCCTCGAAGATCGGTCGGGATTACCAGTAACCACGGCCAGTTGTCGTCCCTCAAGTTCTCTTTGTAGAGCACACCTTGCCGAGTGGCAAAGATCGGCAGGGCTCGTGAAAAGACAAGTGGAATGCCATTCCCGCGTTCTTCCAGGTGCTCGATCAGTGCGCGCAGCTTAGGATCGTCTCGTTGACGTCGTGCTATGTCGTTAATATTTACTGCGCCAAGAAAGCACGCGTCAACATCGTCGTCGCTGCTGCCGTAAGTTGTCTCGACAGGGGCTCTGGACAGGCGGTCGGCGTCACTGTGCTCGCGGCCTGACTTGTAGACCACAGTCATGTAGAACTCTTGTAGTCAGAGACTCGAGGTTCGCAAGCCGGCAGAGCGAGGGGTGGTCCGTGACTACGCGGAACGGGCTCCCGTACAAGTACAGGCGAAACTTGGTGGTTGCCCAAACACCTGATGCCTGATGCCTGTTTCCTCCTCTTATGACATTGGTCGGATACAAAAAAGTGTCTGCCGACATGCAAACACGCTTTGAACTTGCCGCAAAGAATTATGCCATCACGTTATGCAGCCTATCTTTTGTAGGAGCAGTGAGGGTGCGGCTCTGTAGTGATACCCATTTAGCCAAGGTCACGTGTTCTGACCAGATTTCCAGTCCCAAAGTACGGCATGCGTAACCGCGCATATTCTTCGACACACGAGGCAGATATCTCACTGGTAACAAAAACGAAGACACAACGCCCGCTTCAGATTCGTAACATACGCGTAAAACAACGTCAACCTGGCCGAAAAAAAAAAAAGGAAGCAAATGCGACACAAAGAATTTCAGCAACGAGGTGCAGAGAACGGCCACCGCGGCCATACATATATCAACTCCAGGGACCAGCGGTGCTCTCGCGGAAAATTGCATCAACCTCAAAGATTCAATTATTTTAAGAGCCCCTCGACTCCAAGGCGCAGCGCGCAAGAACACACACTTCGATGGAGAGGACACAGGGAGCCGGCCCCGAACTTTGAGAAGCGAAAAGAAAGAAAAAGAAAGACATAAAAAAAGAAGAGAAACCCGTAAAGTAAATGTGTTTTCGAAACTGCCGGGTGCAGCGAGGGTAAATAAGCGAGATTCCCGCCCATTCCGACATCAGGGCCCTGTACGCGGCGCTGAACGACATCGGGGCTATAGCCATTATACGGCCATGAACGACATCGAGGCTTTAGCCATTACAGGTCCTTTTTGTGTCTGGTATATACCCGCGTTCGTACGTACGCAGGTCTTCACCGGCGCCTTCGTGCACAGGCGTATTCGGCTGTGATTTTCCCATTTAACGTTTACCTGTACGGTGAATGTTTAGTTTTTCCCTTATCGGCCAAGTTTCGTAGCGGACCCCGGCCGGGCTGTGCTCTGCCTAGGGTCGCCACGTCCCGTCACAGCCTCACGTGACGTCCCGTCACACACAAAATTTTGTCCCGCTAAATTTAGCGGATGAAGTTTCCCGACAGGTTAGATTTAGCCGGAAATTTCCTCTCGCCTAATAGTAGGGGTACAATTTATTCGCTAAATTTAGACGGGAAATAGAAACAAAACACGTTCAGGTGAATAGAGTGATAAACTAGTTCTCCGCTAAACAAAGACAGGGAAAAAAATCACGATTAAACATTAAAAACCGCGCAAAGACACGTACAAGAACGAGAAGGTAGACGAACATGGCGCCGTATTCGTCTACCTTCTTCTTCTTGTCCGTGTCTTTGCGCCGTTTTTAATGTTTAATCGTGAAATACCAACGAGCCCAAACTTGTACGTTAGAGCAATTTTCGCCGCTAAATGTAGCGGGAAGTTTTCTCCGCTATATGTAGCGAGAATATGCGCGTGCGTAGTGTGGACGTGTGTGTGCGGCAGAGCGAGCAGCTCCTCGGCTCTTGCCCCAGGACACAGCGAGGGAGGTTTGGCTTCGTCAGGGGCGCGCCTGCCTGTGCGTTCGTGTGCTCGCCAATGGTTTCTGGGCGTGCCGCAGACTTGAAGGCTATTCATTACAAGTAATCAATTTTACTGCCATCGATTACTTTTTGGAGCAACTTTGTGATCTTTTGATTACGTGTATTAGGAACACAAGAAACCCGTCAAGCTGTACCTCACAGCTTTCTTTCCTGATCGCCGCCATCATCTTATGGTGGAAATAAACACTGTTACTATAATTTGATTAGTTTTGGAAGGAGAAGAGTTTTTTGTAAGCGTTACCATTTCCCCCTTCCTAATGGCGCCCTTTTTTCGTTTCCTAGCAAGAAGTAATCCTGGAACAGGTCTCCGACAGGAGGATACCGAAATTGGTGGATTAAATCCACAAATCAGCGATTAGGTCAGAAATCCCCAATTTTAATCCGATAACGGTCAGTGCGAAAGATCACGTTCCAAACCGGCAGAAATCTCAAGTAATCAGAGCAGCTGATTTTTTCGATTAACGGCCTATGGGATGTTACTCAAATAAAATTATTCAAATTACTACACGTTACTAAAAAAAAAAGCCTATGACAGGCTTTTTTGAGTAAGGAATAGTAAATTGATTACTTGAGACTTCTCAAGTAATCACATTGAATGCTTCTTAGGGAAGCCGGAAGAGTCATTATACCTGTAATTGATTACTGTTTCGAGTACAAGACGGGCGCGTAGTAGTGTACGGTCGCATACACGCCCTATGGGACGGCTCTTGGCGCGCACCTGTTCACACCCTGCTTACTCGGTTGCATCTCCAACACCTGTATAGATTCGTGCATGTGCGCTTTCGACTCCATATACGTGCGTGCGTAAAGAGCCCGAAAAAATGCGAAAAAAAAAATTCCGAGTGTGACATGGCGTTGTCGCAACTTTCCGTATCTCAATTAAAAGGGACCACACTACAGTTCCCACATTCAAAAGACGCAGTTGCACGAAATCAGCACGAGTACAAGTCTCAAGTTTCACTTTCGCTATTTTTTGTGTAAGAAGTCGATTTTAATAAATATCATTAGCGATATTTATGAAATATCGTTTTCTTAATAAATATCAATAGCGGCGAAATGAAGATGCGTCAGACAATGCGGCGGCACCGAAAGACTGAGCTTTTCCACGCGCTCTGTGACAGCTGCGAAAGTTTTCGATTTGCATAAACCTTCGGAAAGAGAGCTAAATCAACCTAACCACCCTGGAAGGCAAACAAAGGTTTCGCTTCCTTTTCAGTATTTTTTAGTTTGTAACAAAAAACACATCGCCCTCACAGTTTCGCTCTTTCTTTTTCTTTGAGTGGTGTATATACTAGAATATAAGTACAAAGTATATATTCTATTCCTACTTTTTTATCTTTGTCACGAATATTACCCCGACTTCAAGCGCTGGCACCATGCCGCGAGCGGACGATATTTTTGACGCCATGAAATGAAAATAAACAGTTCCGAGAGAGAGAGAGAGAGATACCATCTCCATAAAATACGCCAGTGCGCGCGCGGCGAGCGAGTCAACTCAATTTTCGCAAGGTCCGTTTGAAAAGAAAATCCAGAGTATTTGATATAGCGTAGCGCCGTTCCGGCCTTGGGCCGAAACGCCGTAGGCTTTCGCGAGAAATGAATAAATAAATACGGGAGCGACGCCGTGATATCAAACGAGATTTATCCAGGCTCCCTACAACCTCCAAGTGGGCCTCAGGGTGTTTCCAAAAGTCGAGCGGTAATTTCCAAGCCCGTAATATAAGGAAGAAATCGGGGTTTTCTAGAAACTAAGGCGGAATTCGCGTTTTCCTGGTAATATATAAATATTAATAAGGGGGCGGTGCAAGGATTTTATGATCAAAAGAATTTGCACCTCGTCATTTTTACGTTGTTTATCGTGTCCCGGAGGAGAGAGAAAACACTTCCTTCATTAAAAATGTCGCGATTCCGCTGCATAATCGCAAAGCAAAAGTCGAGCTTTTTCCCCCACCTGCAGCCCCAAGTGGCAGCCGAAGGAACTACGGCGAAAATCTTACGTGATCTCGCTCAGCTCTAAGCTGCGGCATAACGCCCGCTAATGTCAGCCGAAAGGGAGAGGAGGCGTCCTCCGAGATAGCCCAGGGGAATCTACACGGCACTCCGAATGACGTCACTGGGAGGGGGACCAGGTGCGACCCTCAAGGCTGGGAGTGAGTTGAGGGGTGCCCGAAATGCCAATCTTTATCTTTTTTTACGCAACAACTAGGACACGCAGGCGAAATCGGTTTTCTGTTCTTTACTTCAGAAGTGTCAGGGGGAAACTTCCAGAAATCTTTGGCCGAAGTCCGGTAATCGTTGCACCCCCCCCCCCCCCCCCCCCCCCCTTTAATAACAAGAACTAGCAATAAAAAGTCTTGACCGTTTTTAGAAGATGGAACGTTTTATTTTCACAAACGAGTCATTAATGTACCGATTATCGGATTAATAGGTAGAATTGGAGTTCACATGGTCATTTCAATTTGGGATACATTTTTGTTGGGATCCATAATGACCTGCCGTGCACAGTCCTTCTATCTCGAGAGTCAAAAGTCTCCAGACATATCTTAACTGAAAGAATGTTTGAGAACATAAACCTTCCGCCTGCAACGCACAGAAACGTCAAATTCAGTAGTCTGGAAAAACGCTTTTATCAAGAAAAAAAAAAAAAAAAGGACGTATTATTTGAATACTTTTGTTTGGCTTTTTTCCTGCGCGCTTTCAGCAATTCTCGTTAACGAGCTCCAAATTTCTACAACGCCAAGTAAAAAAAAGAAAAAAAGAAAAAAGAAAAGTGTAAACGGTGGAATTTTTGTTCCGAACTTGGAAAAAAGCGTAAAAATCAAGTTTAACCAGATTAAGAAACACATGCTGTTCGGGGTGTCAATATCGGGGAATATGGGGTCTTCACCTAGAATAAAGGGCCTAGTTTCTGGGCCGCGTTTTGCAGACGAGCTGCAAGGAGGTGGATCGCGGGTAAGCGTCTTTCGGCCCCGTTCTCTCCTGGCCAGGCGCCAAAGCAACGCATGCGCACTTCTATGCGCGGGGGGCCCTTGAGTTGCTCCCTCGCTCCAACCTGGGCTAGCCTCCCCAATCTCCCAACGACCCGTTCCCGAAGGCGAAAAGAGCTGGCAACCAGAAAATGGACAAGAACCGAAGAAACAAACAAACCAAAAGACTGGAAAAAAAAAAAAAAAGAGTCAACGATAGATTTAGGACATTCCCGAATTGGGAAATCAGGCCCGGCGGCGCAACCCTCGCGCCTCTCATAGGCTATTCATATCCTCCGCTTTTATATTTATTTGCTGGATTGTACTCTAAATGAAAAAAATAAAGTAAAAAAAAAAAGAGAGAGAGAAGAGAAAAAAGGGGGGGGGGGAGGGAGCCGGCAAGTGGGCGAGCGAAAACAAAATCATTATATATATATATATATATATATATATATATATATATTTTTTACGACGTCCGTTCCATTTGGTTCTGGACACTTGTCCGCGCTTGGATCGTTGGAGCGGAGGCGACGAGCGCAATGGGCGCGAAATTAAGATCGTCCAACTGGGAGGAAAAAGAAAAAAAAGATTCAGAAAACGGTTGATCTTGCTTACGAAGTTTGCCGCATATACGCCCCGAGTATGATGAGGACGTCCGAAACGCTCTAGGGCACGGGTGCAAAACTAAAAATTTAGGCGGGCCAAAATTGGTTTATAGAAGACTGTGCGGGCCGCACCTAGTGCGACGTGTTGCACATTTTGGCTGCGGTCAGGCTTCCGATATCATGTGTCATCTCACTCGTTGCCGTCGTCAGGACGTCTCGCAATGTCATGTCCGTCATGGAAGATCGAGGGCGGTTCTTGTGGAGAGCCATCAGTGAAAAGGTTTGCTCACAGACATACGTGCTCCCGAAATGTGACGACAATTTCTAGGCGTGGTCCAGCAGGTTTCCGTACTTGCTCTTGTCCAGGTTTTTGTAAAACGCATGCAGCTGAAATTCGAGATGAATAGTCTTCAGCGCCGGTGGACACTGGAGGTCGATAAGCTCCCATTTCATCTTTGGATCACAGTCCTCCACTCCGATGACGCGAGCCCTAACTATCCCAATAAAAAGGGAGAGGGTTGATAGCGTCCGTGGTGAAAGAGGGAAGGGATCTGTTGAGAGAGAGCAACAAGTTTTCGCATTCCGTGTACAGACATGTTGAGACAGATCCACACCATGGACACCTGCACATGCTGCACACACAGCTGCACATGCTATCTTATTGTTATCCCCGGGATTAGTGAAGAGGGAAAATTTGAATTGAGAAATCGCAGTTACTTCGCCGAAGACAGAGAAGTAGATAAGAGGGTTTCACTGCTGCTTGCCAAGCGGAGCGGGCGCTCAATGGATATAATGGCATAGTAAGCGAATTTCTGTGCTGAGCCGGGCCGCGGGCCGCTAGAAAAGCGCTCGCGGGCCGCATGCGGCCCGCGGGCCGTATGTTGTGCACCCCTGCTCTAGGGAATCCTGCGACCCTTCATTTGAACAAAGACGCCATTCGGAAATATTGGACAGGCATATATTGGGGCGCGACTCGGGGAAAACAATGGACCGCTTATGCGCAAGGGTGGTGCGAACAACAATACCCGTACGGCGATTAGGCGCCATTTCTCATTAGGGATGGTTTACAGGTTCCCTTTTGAGTGGAATCGACCGACGAGGGAACACACGCTGACGCCATCTACCGCGAGCGTAGGAAGAGTCACGGAACTCTTTTGACCTGGGACTGAAGGTTTTCCGCTATTCACGAGATAAAATCTACAAACTACCCGCGAGAAATGGTCGCTCATGAGATTCTCCGAATTAAATCGAGCACACGGGGAAAGAACGACGCGTAAAGTACACCTACATCTCAAGGTTTTCCTGCCCCATAGACGACGCCAGTGTTGTCTCTCGTCGGACGCGGTCACAAGTGGTCGTTTAAACGCAAATGTATTTCCCAAATCCTCCGTAATTGTTCTGAATTCGAATTCTCGTAGGTACCTTTTTTAAATTATTTCCGCGCTCTTGCATTTTTCGCGTTACCATATTTGTGTTTTTGCGTTGCAGCTGCTTGCAGTGTCCGAGAATTTCGAAATAAATCAAAGACACGGGAGATAAGCTCGAGCGCGAGCCGTCGGATGAGGGGAGAAAAGCTCAGCCACCAATCTGCTAAAATTTACAAGAACACGTAGGAAGCTCCGTGTTTCTTTTCGTCTTTCCCCCATGCGAAGGCGATGGGGTGCGAACCGCTCGCCGAATGCTCATTGCGCCAGATAATTTATCCATTGAAGAAGTGTATTGGCTTCATATTGATCGTTGTATTCGTGTTTTTGTTTTCTGGTTTTAGGTAGATGAGGTTTTTTAATATTGGAAACTCCGACCTGCCGCTCGCCCTCTAGCAGACAAACGAAGAACCAGAGGAGCGGCGACGGCGGTGGGCGTTAGCAGAGACTGGCCTCGGTGCTGCTGCTTCGGCTGCTGTATTCGTGCGCCATGCAGTTTTCACGGAAGAAGCGAGTGCCTTAAAATACGAATCGTTGTGGTACGCTTCCCAACAGCGCTGCACAAAGGAACCGGGATGTCTCATTTCATTAGGAACTTTTCGTAGATCTCTTCCGCTGCGGATTTCGGGTCCTCCAGTCGCCAGCACAATCTGCGCTCAACGTGAAGGCAAAAGCTCCCGCTAGTAGTGCAAAACTCTTAAGTACGATCTACGAAAAGTTTCTTCTCTCTAAAAAGTGGGAGGGAACTGCTCGCGCAGCGCTATATCGAGCGATAGACATCCGAAATGAGTAGGCATTTTGTGCACCGAAAGGCCGTGACAAGAAATATGAGAGTTTTCTCAAAGCACTTCCAAAAGACAGGCTACGCTCACCTGCTTTCACGTAACTACAGTGGCAAATAAAGAAATGCTCGTAGCATTTTAAGCGCGCCTGTCCGCCACTTGTGATGTCTGATGAGAACGGGGGGTTTTGGTGAGGCGGGTCTCGACGATGCGAATAACACGGTACACAGCTGGGAGTATATTAGAACATTTAGTTTGACACAGCAATAAATAACTACAAGAAATACGCCGATGGCACCATTATGCAGTTTTTGCATAGCGCTACTGTAGGCTATTCGCAATTCCAACGCCCTACAGGTGGCGGGGCGGTCGTTCTAAGATGGCAAAAGAGACGGGGATAGATTCTCCAGGATTTCCCGCGCGCCTGCTCGCTGACGCTGGCCAGCGCGCTAAAAACGATTTATTTGTGTACAAATGCGAAGCGGTTAGAGAGGGATCATATTACAGGTGACGGAGATGTTCATGCAGATTAGGAAAACGAGCATGCTGGTATTTAAAAGTAGCAGAAACCTCAACTTGCGAAGCTTTGTGGTGGGCGAGAGCGTTTTAGGCAGCGGCCACGTCACTCTTTGTGGCAGAATATCTTTGAGGGTGATGCAGATATCATGTTCTCGCTTTGCCAGCCCGTTAGTGCTCCAGAGAGTGAGCCGCGCACGGTCGACCGTCAAGCTTCGGAAGAGCTGCGTTCACAGCATTGATGTCTTCGCGTCACAGGCTCGCAACTCGCTGCTCACCCTCTCAATTTTAGTGTACTGCAGCACGTGATCAAACTGCTCTATCTTTATTGATAAAAAGTCTATTACCGCAGGCTACCGTGCGGTGTAGCATTACAACCGCAAGCTCGCGCTGCGCCTTTGAAGCACAATTTTCAGCGCGCGTCAAGAGCGTTGCCCTGCCGTGCACTGACGTCAATCTGACGGCCCCAACTTTTACGAGAGGCTTGATGACGGCGCGAATAAGATATGAAACAGCTAAAGTACGCATAAAAAATACACCCCCTCAAGAAAAAAAAAAAAATTGCAGTAAAGCAAAAGAAAAAAACAAAAACAAAAAAAACCAGACTACTTTTTTTTTTACAGTCATTTACACTTAAGCTATTTTAATAAGTTGCACAACTCGGCTATCAAGCCGCTCGTGAAAGTTGGTAACGCCGGTTGAACGTCAGTGCGCTGTACGTTCAACTGAAGTTTAGGGGTGTCGTTCGCTATGCAAAAACTGCCTATTAACATAACTGGCGTGTTAAGGATTTTATTTATTGCTATATCAAAAATAAATATTTTAATGTACCGTACATTTTTCGTACCTTGTTATTTACAACATTGCGGCCCCTGTCGCCAAAACTGCCCGTTCTGTAAGCTCTCGTCATGAATGGCTGGCGAACACAGACGCGCTTAAACTGCTTCGAGCATTTCTTTATTTGCTTCGTAATTACCCGAAAGCAAGTACGGGTATTGTCTTTTTAAAGTGTTTGAAATAAATGGTTATGTTCCCTGTAACGGCCTTAAAACGCGAACCTATTCCCGATGTGTATTGCTCGACAACATTAACAACTATAGGCCTATTTCTGTACTTCCTATGTTTTCAAAGGTTCTAGAATTTCTTATAAAAAACGGTTTTCAAAGTTCCTTAGTGAAAGAAATGCTTTTGTTACTCAGCAATACGGTTTTACGGAGAATAAGTCAACCGAAATGGCTCTACTTAGCATCAAAGAAAAAATACTTAATAATTTTGAAAACAAACATTTCACTATTGGAATGTTTCTGGATTTCAGAAAGGCCTTTGATTCGATTAAACATGATATTTTGTTCTATAAATTACCGTTTTATGGAATAAGAGGTGTTGCTTTAGATTCAGTTCGTAGCTACTTATCTTGTCGACTACAATTACTAGTCTTAATGGCTACAGGTCCAAGTTAGAACAAATTTCGTACGGTGTCCCACAAGGGTCTATTTTAGGTCGTCTCTTTTTTATTATTTATATTAATGATATCGTACGTATACCTAAAACTCCTGAAATAGTTTTGTATGCCGACGACACTAGCTTATTTTTCTCTAGCCCATGTCTGCGTGATCTTGAAATTTCTGCTAATACATGGCTGAGCGAGTTATCGTCCTGGCTAGACTCCAATCAGCTTCAGTTAAATGTTACAAAAACTAAATATATCATTTTTAAGCCGCGAAGTAAACCGGATGACTGCGAAATTATTTTAAAATTCCAAGACTCTCCGATAGAGCGTGTCACTATCTAAAATTTTTGGGAATTCTCTTCGAAGAAAATTTAAGCTGGACTCCACATGTAAATAAAATTCATGCAAGCATCTCTAGATCTATTGGCATTTTATACAAAATAAGAACACTTGTCCCAGGCTGGTTAAGACGTCAGTTGTATTATTCACTAGTTCATTCCCACCTTCATTATTAGGGAGTTTTAGAATAACGTACGCAATTTTAGCGCACGCTAGCGCTAAATTTAGCGCTTGTATTAGCCAGTCTTGGGTAAGTTACTTTTAAAAAGTAATTCGTTACAGTTACAGTTACTTTCAGAAAAAAGTAACGAAGTTACCGTTACAGTTACCGCAACAAAAAAGTAACTAGTTACAGTTACTTTTAAAAAGTAACGACGTTACTTTTCAGTTACTTTTTATGACACAAAAATAGAAAAACTAGAAAACGCTTTTCACCAAGTTTATTTGCATAAAATTAAAAAGTGTGCTTTTTACTTCATATTGTAACTCAGCAGCACTTGCTTCTCGAAATTAGTGTCTGAAAGTTTCCCTTGTTTGATAACAAACACGTCCCTGCCCTTGTTGAACAGGCGCTCGTCTAACGCGCTGGATGGGATTGCTGTGTTGTGTCGCCGGAACAGGTGTTTGATTGCCGGGTAGGCGTTGAGGCAACATAGTGTCATTTTCTGCGGTCAAGTTGTTAGTAACCACCTCCACCACAGCAAAATACTCTCTGTACGCCGGCCATGGTAGTTCTTCTTTGTTCTTATCAACATTCATATCCTTGGTAGCACTAGCACAAGTTACCAAAAAAGTAACGAAGTTACAGTAACGCGTTACTAGTAACGCGTTACTACTCAAGACTGGTATTAGCGCACGCGACGCAAGAGAGTTTTAGAACAGCGTTTCTCCGCCGCGACGCAAAAGCCCAAGCATCTCGCGCTTGCGACGCCACCAAGATACAGTAAAAAATTTCATTTCACACACGAAATGCTGTAAATTTAGAAAAAAAACGAGTTTTATGGTCCAGAGTAGCATTTTAATTTGTTTAAACATGAGAACGCGACGCGAGCGGTTGAGCGGTCGTGTCCGCTTGCGTCGCCTCGGCAAGAGAGGTCTCGTGTACTGACCATCGCACATCGTTCCTTCGCTGTGAAATGTTCGCGCGTGGCGAGCATCAAGTTGTCGGTGATCGCTGCCAAACCGAGTACAATGTCGTCCCGTACTGAAAATTGCAGTCGCGAGGATACCGCCGACGTCGAACTCACGATGCCGCCAAAGCAGCCGCCGACATAATCCTGGAAGCCGCCATTTTTTTTAACTGTGCTCGTCTTGGCTTTAGGCTTTAGCCAACTTCTCATCACGAATCCTCCTAGGAGAAGCGCAAAAGCTCTTTGCGTACGCACGCTATTTCCGAGAAATAGCGCACGCTAAAATTGCGCACGCAAAGCGCAAAGCCTGCTTTGCGTTCGGAACATGCGCAGTGGCGACGACGCTATTCTTTGCGTGCGCAAAGCTTTAGCGTGCGCTATTCTAAAACTCCCTACTGTCTACTAGTCTGGGGTTCAACGACTAAGACAAATATTGATAGACTGCTTGTTTTGCAAAAAAGAGCAGTACGTTGTATTGAAAATCTTCAGCGCACCGACCACACAACGCCGTTTTTTCTAAAACATAGCTTCCTTAATATTAGTCAGTTATTCCAGCTTAAACTTTCAATCCACATTTTTAATCAGTTCAATCGTGACCAATCCATTTTTTTTACGCATTCCTTCCTAGAAATATACAATACAATCTTCGGTATGACTCTTATAGAATACATTGGTCAAGGACGAATTACGGACATACTCAATTAGCGTACTTAATTCCTGATTTCTTAAACAAACCTCCGGCCGTAAGAGAAATGATTCATGAATTGCGGCTCAAAGCATACCTTTAAAAGAAATATAAAACGGTACCTTCTATCATGTCCCATTGAATGAATGTTTTTAAAAAGTGTTTGTATCCAATGGTTGAGCTTCATTTATTCTAGTGCATCCTATGTCCCCGAAAATTGTTATGACATGACTACTGTATAAGTTATGTTGTTTTGATCTTTATTTGTGGGCCGTTCTGTTTCCCGTGGTTTCTGTGTTTATATTACAACGTGTCGTACTATACGCTGAGCAATGTAAACTGGTGATAGGGCCAAGTCAGGCAGAACCCATCTGCCTTTTGCCTTGTCATCCGAGACCTTGTGTCTGAATAAAACCAATTCAATTCAATTCAAAATACCGTTGCGCGTCGAGTTTTCTCCTACGTAGGGCAAAGAATATACTTTTCGTAGACCGTACAATATAGCTCGTCATTGGGGAATTGTAGTAGACCGTTTCCGCAGCCCGCTAAGCACCCGGATAGCGCTCCGTAATCCGCCATAAGACCTTGAACTGTGCAGAGAAGGCTGGCGGCGCGCATGCGCAGCTGCGCCGTTTTCTTCGGGGATACCGTAGCGGAGGAGAAAAACGGTCTACTACAATTCCCTATTATTAGGGGGAGCGTTTGCCGTCACGTTGAGCACAGATGGAGCTGGCGGCCATACACAAGACCAGAAATCCGCAGCGTATGCGATATACGAAAAGTCCCTAATGAAATTAGACATCCCAGTCCTTCGTGCAACGCTGTTGAAAGACGAAGCACGATTTTTAACGCGCTCACTTTTTTCGTTAAAACGGCTTTACGCATCAAGGCCGACAGTCCCTACCACTAGCGGTTTCCGCGCCGCCGCTGCCGTCCCCGCTCTTCTGGTTCTCCGTTCGTCCGCGAGAGGGCGAGCGGCGGGCTGGAGTGACGAATAGGCACGGAAAAGCTCCTGGCACGCTCTGGAAATCACGCTTCAAAGGTGCAGCGCCAACCTGTGGTCGCAATGCCTCATCGTACGGTAGCCTGCGGGTCCGCCATGCTAAAGCTGCCTCTTAGCAAGCATGGCGCAGGTTCATCACGTCTCGCAATGCACTAAAACCGCGACGGTGTACAGTGGGCGGTGAGCCTCAGAGACATCAGTACTGTGAACGCTGATCTACTGGTCACCATGCGCGGCTCACGTTTTAGGCACCGGTGGCCAGGCACAGCGTGAACACCACGATATTTTCACCGCCCACAAAAAATATCCTACCACACACCATGATGTGACTGGCGCCCAACACACGCTCGCCTTCCACAAAGCGTCGCAAGTACTGTAATGCTTCCGCCGCTCCTGTGGCGACCGTTTGGCATCTGTAGCCGTATAAATTAATTTCAGCGCACTGACCAGCGTCAGCGAGAGGGCGCACGGAAAATCTATCCCCGTCTCTCCCGCCATCTTGGAACTACCGCCCCGCCATCTATAGGCCGTTGGAGTTGCGAATAACTTCCCAAGGTGAAATATTGAACGCCTTTAACTGCCACTCTCTCGTTTTCGGTTTACTCGTAGGTGATTTAGCGTTAGATTGCCTTAAAACGGGCAACCTTTCTTATTCGGAAATGTTAGCGAGAATTCTTATTCGTGCCATAAGTATTTATGAACAAAATATAATTGCCAATTCGTCAACATATCAACATATGATCACCCTGAAATAAAAAAACGATTTAAATGTTAAGCAAAAATGGTTTGTCTAAGTATGAGAACAACGATACAATAAAAACGTAAAAAAAACCAGCGGACTTGCATTCTGAAATACGGTCGGTCAGAGGAGTTCAAGAGAGGTCAATGCCTATCAATACTAATGATAAGAGGCTGACTATGTAATGAGTGACGTCACTGAGGTAGCTTGTCGATGTCGACACCTGCCGGTAGTGTTGCAAATGTAGGTATGGGAGAGAGGGAGAGCCACCCACTGCTTTCTTATCAGTTCCAGAAATTAATTTGTATCCTTCAACAATATTGAGCTAAGGAGAAACACAACGTTGCGACTTGTTGTTACAAGACGAGCGTCACACTTTTTTTTTTCTCTCTTACCCTTACATAATTATTTTTTCTTTTATGCGTATTTGAGTCAAAGCTAAACTTAAAATAATTCTATTCGTCAGAAAGAAGTAACCAACAACGAAGACTCCAAATAAAGAAAATTGTTAGCGAGATCCCTTATTTCCGGAAAGGGTCTGATTTAAATCACAAGGCGAAAAAACACAAGATTAAAATCACAATTTAAATCAATTTCATTTTTTTTTACGCTATGTCAGGCTGGCAGGCGCATTTGCGTATGGGTTTTCACCTTTCTACACAGCCGTGCATGCCAACCAAGATGAAATTATTTGCGAATAAATATTATTATTATTTGTCACATAGGGTGTACAGGAATCTGATGATATAAACCATATAAGAGCAACAATATGTATTATACAACTTAAAAAGTACCTTCGTACTACAGTCACCTAATAACATATATATTATACTGAGTATTAATATTGTCACTGAGTATACGAATACCACGTGGTACACCAGGTAATAAACGCATAGTGCACACTATAAATTAGGATGAACTAGTATATTATCGAGTTTACTGTGATACGCCCGAATAACTATCCCTGTATTGAAGAAAACAAACCTTCTTTGCGACTACGTAGAGCTTACTAATATTGCGTATTATATACAGCATTAGAAAGGTTTCCACACTTCCAAGACAGAATTCTTTCGCGTACATAGCATTAAACATACACGTGGAAAATCGAAATTTCGTTTAAGTTGTTTAAGTCCACTTAGATGCTGTTGTAAATTGTTTTGCCCACGGTTGTTTTAAAGTTACTTTTATCTCAAGCGCAACTATCGTGGGAAAATAAAGTTCGTAAGGAGATATATTATTGGAGCTTGGTTATCCGGCAAATAAACAAAAACAAAACACCAAGCAAGCGTTCTAACGACTACAATAAACAAACTAAAAATATATATAAAAAAGCTTACCCGAACACCCATCTCATGGCCATAGCCACATGATTCCAAAGAAAGACTTTGGCAGCGATTTGTTCGCGCTCTCCAACGTGGTCTGGCCGATGCAGTTCTGGCAAGGCTTAACTTTTCGGCGACGGCCCGAACTCCGGCGCACAACACAGGAAGTCGCGAGACGGCGAGGGGGCGGAGGAGGGAAGGAGACAGGAAGTCCCCTCTCACTGTGTAATCCCGAAATATATCGTAGGGGCAGGGAGGGAGGGGGGTCACGTGACCATCGAGGCCCGCCAGCGAACTCTCGGCTGCCAGGACGTTAAAGCCACGTGCGACCGAAACTCGAGAAGTCCCGGCCTTTACGCCCTCTCGACGCACGACTGGGCCGGAGGCTTAATAACGAAAAAAGAGAGCGAGAAATAGCGATTAAAAAGTAGCACTTCTTTTTCTTCTTCGTATTTAAAAGCGAATGCATTAGCTCGCGCTGCACAACCCAGGGATCCTGGGTTCGAGCCCCACCCCTGCCCGTTTCGATCTGGATGAGCATCATACAGGCGTGCGGTCGTGTGTCACTACTGCGCGGTGCACGTTAAAGACCCCAGGCTAGTAGTCGTATTACACTGACTAAATCGCTCATCTACAGCTGAGACACCAGACGCCTACTGAGGCAGACTAACTTCCGGCTGTATAAACATACACAGAACAACTTTTCGCTCGGAGCTCAGCATGCCTAGCTTTTCTAAGACGACTTTGCTCTTACAGGCGTCACAGAATACCTCACTCGTTCCTCCCAAATAAAAGGAACGCCTTACAGAACTGCCTTACTTCAAGAGAAAAGGAACGCATTACAGTTACCGGCACTAATTAAAAGAAACGCACTATTGCATTACAATCTTTATTTCTGATTTAAAACGTTCGACCATTTCGACGCTAAAGGAGCGATGCAACAATGTTTGTACTTTGCGCAAATACCGCTTAGAACAGATCCCTGACGTTAATGACCTATGAAACAGGCGTTCGTTTTTCACTTAACGCAACAGAAGTCCCAGAAAAAAATTAAAGAAAAACGAGCAGCGTTCACCCCCTCAACTCGCAGCCAGAACAAGCGGCCACGTGATCTGGAGCCGATTATATGCCGCCAATTTTGATCATAGCCACGCGCTGGGGTTGGCAAAGCACAGGACACGGGCTGAGTTCCAGACATTGTTATGGCTCGGCTATTGTCGTCGTTGCAGCGATTAGACGCGGACGACTACCCGAATGCTTCTCGAGCTAGCAATTATCACAAGCCCAAATCGAGTACCCACGCAGGGCTCGGGTCCAATCTATGAACCGCATTCAAATATCGTCACTTGGGTGTACTGCGATCCCCACGTTACGTCATCAAATTTTGCAAAGGAGAGATTGAACGAAAATAATTGCTTTTGTCCTTGAAATTTCACCGCAACAAAGGAGTTTCTTGGCCAGTGGCGTTGCGTGCGAGTATCCTTGAGTCCCACTAGTGCCAGTAAGCTCGTGTATAGTGAAAAACATTCCAATTGAATATCGTTGCACAGCTCCTTTAAAGGTTCGCCACATTTCAAGAAAGTGGGAATGTTTGCGCGACGGAAGAAGAGGCAAAGTTTTCGAGCTATGTGGGACGAGTGCAATCCTTCGTAAAACTTGGCCTCAGAGAAACGAAAAAAAAAAAAAGTGTAACGTATAATATTGTCGAGCCTCGAGAGGAACAAGTAACGAATAACATAACTACGTTCGCCGTTACTCGAAATAAGTGACGTAAGTACGTTATTCGTTACTATTTCGAAAAATAACGACTACGCTAATACGTAAAAAAAACAAAAAAAAAAAAACAAACAAAACAATCGCGTTATATCGAACTGCTAGCGCGTTACCACCAAAACTGTTTCGCTTTTTTTTTTGTGTGTGTGTGTGTGTTTTTTTTGTCTGTGTGCGTTTGGGCGTAAACAAAACGACTGGGCTGTTACGGGTATTTTTGTGTCTCGTAATCTCGTGGTAGCTCGCAGCATTTACTTATTTCTTACGCACCACTACATATAGGGCGTTACATAATTACGCATAAATAAGTAATAAACATTACACCAAGAATCTATTGAGACTTAGAACAACAAAATAAACTCTCGCAACTTCTCCGCTCTGCCGGAAAGAATTAAGTCGACGAGAAAACAGAAAAAAAAAAGCCAAAAGAGAGCTAGCCGCAGTTCTCTCGTTGAGAAGAAAGGCCACTGGCGACGCCGCTTGATAAGTCTGGATGAGTGCGAAGTATGAACTTAGAAGAGGGATTCTGCCAGGCGGAGTAGACGAAATCGGGCGTAAGTCTAGAGTTAAGTACAAAACGAGCGCGTTGGTAACAGTAATTAAACATGAGGAAGATACGTAGAAAATGGGGACGGACAACATCCCCCCTTTCTATGCATCTTCCTCATGTTTAATTAAGTCTAGAGTGCCTTCAATTCTCTATGCCAGCATTTCAAGATTGGGGAGCTGTATTGAGCAGCGAGAGTCGATGATTACCCCGGGTTCCATTCCCGCAGCTGGATGAGCACTCCCAAGAGCGCGGAGGAAGCTCTTGGATCACCCGATGGTCCCTACCCAGGCGTACAGAGTCAGCCGAAGAAATGGCTGATTCCGCCGCAGCTTGAGCGGGACAGTAGCAGTCGTACTGCGGAGGCCATATTGCGGCTCTACGGGGTTTAGCCCGCCTCACTATTTCTTAGGAAACGACGCAACGGCCGCAGCAGAAATATCCAGCACGCCTTCCGGTAAATATAAAGCGAGCGAGATAAACGTTGCAAATGCCACTGCGAAATACTCCGGGGCTATTTTGTCGTTGGAACAACGACCCGCAGTTGAAACGAGCTGCCCCCTTCCTCTTGCCCCTTCCTTTTTCTACTGCACTCGTTCTATAATATCGTACTATATAGACCTTTCCAAAAAGAGCTCTCTGGCCGGCGCCATTGTGCGACTCTCTCAAAATAGAGAGTTTTGGTAGACCGTTCCGGTACCTCCGATACCCCCGATAACGATACGATGTATGCGCAAAGGCGGCGGCGGACTATCGGCTATTCTTAACGGAGTCACCAGGGCTGTGGAAACGCGGTCAGCGCGACACTCCACACGCATTGTATATTCGGAATTCGTCGACCTTTTTCGATAGTTGTTCATTTTGCTTATTCAGGGTGCTTACGTTTCTCGTGTTATCGTCCACTGCGAACCGGGGAATACCAGGGTTCGTAGACTGCTCGGCCAAACGAGGAGATGTTCAATAGCCCGAGACGAAGGCCATTCGACGTTCTTCGAGGATCATTTCCGCTGACACAATAGAGAGTTTTAGAATAGGAAGCCCCAACGCTTTGGGGTACCCAACGCAACGACACCTCACGCAGCGTGCTTATAGAATAGGGTTTGTGACGACGCAACGCGGCACGCTCGCCTTTTTCGCATGCAGCGCCATTGTGGACAACGAACGAACTTCTTAACAGTGAAAAATTAGTAAAACACAAAACATTTGCGCTGAAACGACACTTTATTGTGGCTTCCGGTTCAAATAATAGGGAGGGTAACACCAGTTGGAACGGCAAAGCAAGACCCATCTGCCGACCGCCTCTGAATCAGAAAATTTACTTCTCTGGTCACAAGAGAGTGCACGCCCTCAAATACCAGGCTATCATGTGCGGCAATGGAATTATCTGCGAACTCGACGGGGCCATTCCCCGGTCACAGGCACGATGCTGGTAAGAGTAGCTTGCTTTTAGCCCATCCTGTAGCTGAGGCAGCACGACAGTTATACACGACATATTAGACAGTCCCAAAGGTTTGGGGCCCCCCAAAAATAGGGGCTCCGAACTGCGCATGCGCGGAACCCTAACTCCGTTTTAGGTTTTGTAGAGTTTTTGTACAGGCTCCCTATGGGAGCCAGAGTTGGGCGTCTGTTTTCCACGTGCCGCCGCGCCGCTATTCGCCGAGATCCGATCACGTGAAGAGCCGGATCAAGTGCCGTGCAGGAGTGTAGACGTTGCACGCGCCCCGACCGTTCCCCTGCTTTTGAGCGCGCTGCGCGCCTCGAACGCGCGGCGCCGCTATTCGCTGAATTCTGTCACGTGACGAGCGGGATCCACATGCCATGCAGGAAAGACGGCGCTACGGACATGAACGCGCAGCTCTGGCTCCCTTAGGGAGCCTATACAAGAACTCTACGGTTTTGGGTTGGCGCGCGCCTCCAACGTGAAATTCGAGAAATAGCGTGGGGCCCCCAATTTCTGGGGACCGGGTTGTGTCCGCAAACATGGCGGCACCCTTTCCGCTCGCTTCGGAGCAAATTCGTCGTGGTCGCTGCAGTATTAGCCAATTTCATTGCCAATGAATAGTGAAACCGGCTTTCGCTTTGCTTCATCTCGCTCAAGTCAAAAAGAATGAGCGGTGGGCTCTCTCCCTTTTTAAAGATCCCCCAAGCTCTGGGGCCCCCTAATCTAAAACTCTTTAAGGCTGCGGTACCACGGCGGCCATCTTGAACAAAACATTAGTTGAACCACCAGGGCGGCGTTGGCTGTCCGTATGAGCAAATGCTGCAAAACCTGCGCGCCAATTTCGAAACCCTTTTTCCCTTCGCTTGCGACCTTGAGTTTCCTTCTCCACTCTTACGCCCCTCCTTTCACGTGTTCACCCTCATGCGCGTCGCGCCCACGTTCATTGTTGGGAGGACAATGTACCGGATAATCCCCAACTTGAGGCCCCCTGCCAAAATTGTCCGGCTGCCAAGTGATTTGAGCGAGATGGGGTTTTGAAGCGGTATGGAAAAGTGGGACCGTCAATTTTGAACTATGCCTTTTCGATACTGCATACGTTGTGTACGGGGCTGGCCAAGGCACGGGCGCGAGGAGGAGCACTCGCACGTAGAAATGGTAGGACGCGCTTTCTGAAATCACACGCCTACATTCCGCAGCGTTGCAATCCTACGAGTAAAACAGAGTACATCTTCGGACAGTGCGTGAGTTGATGCCGGCCGTACGAAAGACACCCATCGCGCTTCCTGTAACTACTGCCTCTGCTTGCACGCGCTGCCGATTGGCGGTCCTTTCTTTATTTTGTTTCGTCGCTCTTTTGAAAATACTGAAACTAATATTTTCTCAGACCCTGCTCATCGTACCTCTGCACTACAGTTGTGTAAACACGTTGTGATGTAATTTGAGATATGGGACGGAGTGTCTACATTCTTTTTTCGTGTGTAATGCCGGCGTAAGATTCCTTTGCTGCCAGAGGGTCAAAATAATGGTAGGGTCGGCAGCAAAAACTATTTCAATGACCGAATTATGATCAAACACCAGTAAGAACATAAAAAAGAAATCACATGGGGCCAATAAAAATATTGCTACAAGAGGATGGTGCGTGGGGCACAAACAATATTCGGAGTGACGTTGAGGGAACGCGACAAGCCAGATCTTTCCTGATGGCAGCCGTAAATTTGATCTGGTGCCTCGTTTTGATCGACTTTGCACGGAAACTCGTAAACTACCGACTATCTTGTCAGTGGTGAACATAGTGAGCATGAACTGGATGATTTTGTTGTTGTTGTTTTTGTTTCTGTAGTTAAATGAGAGTATGGAAATATGAGACGTCCGCTGACGCTTGCGTCGGCTAACGGAACCTCAATCGCCGATCGCGGCCGATGTCATGGGCGTATACAAATACATCAAGTCGTTTGGGCGGGAGCAGTTGAAGCGCCGCACTTTTTTGGCCGGTCAGTAGAGACTCCGCGAATTCTGACTCGAGGCTACTCTGTGCGGAGGGAGCCGCTACTGAGCGCGACCAATCGGAAACCAAGGATGGCTGAAATTTCCTAATTGCCACGAGATTTGCAAATTCGTTCTTCCCGCCGTAGTAAATTCGTCCGAATCGCTATTCGATTTACTAATCGATTATTTGGATGAAAAGATATATTTCAAAATTCGTACGTGGCTCACCAAATGGCAATAAAATTGGTATAGGATTTCAAACCTATATAGTGTCGCCCTAATTTCCAAACTTGTTTCACTTGAAATTAGAGTTCACGCGCAAGCGAGCTGGTGGAAGCCTATACTAAAAAGGCCAGAAAAAAGAGAAACAAAAAATAAATAAATAAGAGCGGGATAAGCGCAACACAGTCTCAAATCACAGCTGAAAATGGTTACTTGGTAAGTGTAAATGTCCAGACATTGTATTAGTAAAATGTATATATATATATACATATATATATATATATATATATATATATATATATATATATATATATATATATATATATATATATAAAGTCAAAAATGCGTACTGTCGGAGTTATTAATTCGAAGTTTATTCCGACGTTTCGAGCGGGGACCGTTCTTCATTAGGTGATGAAGAGTGGTCCCCGCTCGAAACGTCGTAGTAAACTTCGAATTAGTAACTCTGACAGTACGCATTTTTGCCTTTGTATATATATATATATATATATATAGAGAGAGAGAGAGAGAGAGAGAGAGAGAGATAGGTAGATAGATATTTTTCACTATTTGCTGACGGCCGAAACTAACTATGCAACACAACAAGTAAAACCACAGAGCTGCCCCGCCTCATATCACCCTCAGTTGGAGCTCGACTGACACATTGCGCCGATCAAGCATCACCAACAGCTCAACACCTAAACGCCACGGCGTTCACTATCTTTGTTTGGGTGATTCCACCCACTAATATAACAACTCATACAATGCGCCGTGATAAAGTGCTTTTTGTCTTTGTTTATGCGTTTTCGTGACATCTAACCTCTGTTTGCGCTCTGACTAAGAATGAAACCATGTATACTAAAACATCGATAGTGGTATCTATTTTTAGCGACGCTCGCACACGTCTTGCCTTTGACGCAGTGGCATTCTCATCTCCCATACACGGACATTTGGACAAAATAGGTTGGTCGGCCTTCACTCATTAGCTGCGGAACGTTTTGACCGTGACGTATGTATAATTCAAAGAAGCACCGACAGGCCGGTGCCCCTTTGAAAACAAATCATGTTCGCGTAGAGATATTTAGCGGCTATAGTATAGTCCGTGGGTATTTATTTCTAGGCCAACTCGTCGGCGTCAGTCGGTACAGGCGCTGGAGGCGTGATGAAAATGCTGGCAGATGTCGGCTTGACGAGCCCCACACCCTCCCCTTACAGCAGATGGCAAATAAACCAACAACAATATTTGTCGACGGGCAATTGATTGAAGAGGCCAATCGGTAGTAGGATGACTCGACAAAGGGTAATTCATCAAAAATTCCAACTCGTTGACAATTGTTTGTGAGGCCATTCAGTTTCCACATTGCACTCATCTTCTGTATTAGTACACATACACATGTTAGACATTTTAATATAAGCAAGTTTCGGGCACCGGATGTTTTTTTGAAAAGCTGTTTCACCGAATTTCGCATCTCCCGGTTCGTCGAATTTTGATATGAAATCATAATATAATTATTATACTTGTCACTTCTTCAATTAGAAATGGTTACAGATAATTATAAAATAAAAGTAGGCTTTCGCAAAAATTATGTCGATTATAGGCTATGCCAACGTAACCGAACAGTAAAAAAAAATGTTATGAGGGTGTTTTTGTTAGGGTTCGAAAAAGACAAAGGCGATTCTTCAAATGAGCACTGGTAACACAGGCCGACTGGTAACATAATTAATATAAAAGCACCGACTTCACAGAACAGGAAAAAAACAATTTCACTAGACGTTTCGCCTCCATGAATAAACGCCTCCATGAATCATGAATAACCAACTCGCCCAAGCTGAAGTTCTGACCAGTTTCGCCTCCCTTGCGGGAGGCATCTTCAGTAGTCACACAACAATGCCTGTGTAAGCTTCGTGGAGGGGGCCGCGTTTTTTGTTACACACGGATGTGTGTGTCCCTGCGAACAAACCACGATTCTAGGATTTTCGGGACCCCCATCTGTCCTCCCTCGCCAAGGTCGTCGCGGCCGGGAAGTCAAAATAATGCCCTATTGTCCACACATAGTACACCAGTTCAGACTTCAGTCGGGTCGCGTGGGATGCGCACGTGACGTCACGCTTGTGTTTACAAAGCAAATGAAAAGTTCAACCTCAAGTCAACGCTATTTATCAAATATGTCCGTACTTCGTGGAGAGGGCCGCGGTTTTTCTTACACACGGATGTGTCTCTGAGAACAAACACGATTTTAGGAGATTTTCGGGACCCCCATCTTTGTCATAGGGTGACTCGTTTATCGGACTGTTCGTCGCAGCGAGAGTACAGGGAAGGATAATAATTCATACCCTATATCGTGCAGAAGAGAAGAATATAAAAAAAAAAAGAAAACGAAGCGAAAATTTCGATTTCCTTTCTTGTGGACAGGGCATTGTAGGTGAACGTGGCTTCTTTGTTTGATTCGCCAAAGTAGCAACAAAGCGACATTTTACGATCGAGCGAGCACCGTCGGAAACACTGCCCAAAATAATTTTATAGGGAGTTTCACGGCTTTCCACTGCGACATAAGCACGTGGATAGAAAAACAAATATTGACAACAATAATTGTCGAATATTTTTGGCACGCTCACTCCTGGTTTTTCTTCATAATTTGATGACTCATATGTTGATTTTGTTTGCGGAACCGTATTTCTGACCGGCAATTTTATTGCGTACGCGAAGCTTTTGCGTGCGATCCACTACAGTTAATTATTTTGGGGTGTCCAAGTTGAAGCGGTGCGTGTTATTTTTCGATCTCTGTCCGAATGATACAAAGTTTCACGTTTTCACCCTGTGAGTGAAGTGAGTTGGTCAGTGCTAGCATCGAAGGCTAACTTCGAACTCTAATTTGGAAATAATGTCTCTGTTGCCGCATCGCGGACAAAGATATATATGCTCTTATCACTGTAGCAAAATAACGTGGCAGGATTTGTGCTCTTGTTATGATCGTGTACCATTGTAGTCAACGTCATCCCAGCACGGCGTATCGTTTTTGTATTCGGTTCAGCCCTGCAAACCACACTTAGGAAAAAAATGAAAGTTTGCACCTTGTTTGTTCAATTTTTTGTTATACTGCAGAAACATATTGCGCCCCGTGTTTTTGAAGGCACGGTAGACGGTGGTGACGGTGAGGTGACCGACCCCCATGTCAGCCGGCGTCTCGCTCGACCTCCTCGGAGGACAGGTCGTTTTTACTGGTGGCTGGTGCATACGTGGAGCAACTCCGCGCGCATTGCGTTCTTCATCTCAGAGAACGCAATACATGACTCAGCTCTATCTCGTCATCGCTCCAAAATTACAAGTGGAATTCGCAACTGTAGTCGGTGACAGGTCAAGAACGAAGTGGGAGCTCCTCCCACCCTGTTCCACTTCAGCGGAGCGAACGGGGGAGAGGAGGTCGCCCCCTCTCCAGCGTTCGCAAATGGCAAATATTAGTTTATTAGGCCACTAACTGTCAATTTACGCTCGTTCCTTTACGTCCGCCGCAGCCGATAATGTTATCCCCGGGAATACCAAAAGTATAATTTCTTTCAGCAAAAAAAACAAAACAAAACAAAACAGAATAATAAAACGCCCGGAATATCACAGCTTTGACAACGCTTCACGTGTGTGAGGTTCGATGACCGACAGAGAACCACCACTGGCCGTGCTCCCGAAGCGGGGAAGTGCAATTTATGGAGACCGATCATATTATCAGAAAGGTGCAGACTAGAAAGCCTTCATGTGCGCGAAGCGCACATGGAGGCACTCTAATGCAGACAATCCAGGAAAAGTATTCTTGCAACTATGAGGTTCCAGTTGTACTTACACATGCATTATCGTCAAATTTGACGGAGTTCCTTCCAACACTAAAGAGTTGTCAAGAGTGAAGATTATAAAGGAGAATATCAGCAGGAATCTATTGTCTGTTTACTGAAAACAAAACAAGCATCAGAAAAACGCATTTGGGCGGCCGGGGAGGCCAGAAGCACGGACTGCGCGCACCCAGCGTGGAACCAGCGAATGAGAGGGCACTCCTAGCAATCTGTTTTCAGAGCCACGGTATGCCGGCTGCCGGCCAAATGCCCACTTTAATTCTATTATGGCTTTCGAAACGTAAATACACGCTCGAGAATTTTCAACAATATCACGCGAGCGCCGACCGGCCTGTAGATCAGCGCATCGTCACGGCGCGAAGTAGCGATATCAATGACAGTACGCGCGTGCGCAGAAGAAACGCGCCGAAGTCGGCGTCGGCTGCTAAGCTGTTTCCCCAATCACGACCCACCCCTGGCGCGACGCCCACCGCTTGCTCCACCCCATAAGCAGGGGACCTAGTAATCAAAGCGACACACACGGTACGCAAACACGAACAGCAGCCAGTAGGAAGGACACCGACACGAGCTTAGTCAGCGAACGAAAAGACAGACACAAACTTCACTTTAGGCAAACAGAGCAGGGGTAGTTACAAGGATGAGATGCGTGCGCAGACGGAGGTAAGCAGTGCACAATAAATACGCGAAAACTCGCAGCAACCGAAGAACTACGCAGCAAACACGTACGTGCACACGCACCAGAAGCACGTGCGTCACGCTGCGTATCTACGCAGAACTGGCGATTTTGGCATTTCGGTAATTTGAAACTTCGATATCGATTCCGTGAACAATTTATTCAGCAAACTGAACCGGTGGAGCCTCGCATAAAAAAAAAAAAAATCGTTTAACAATATGAAAGCGACTGAAATTCTTCCTAAAAGCTATATTAGCAGAAAGTACCGTGTTATAAAGGACCTCACGAGTTTCGACCAAGTTTTCCAGCAGGTTATTTTGCAAGAAACGGAAGAAGCCAAGTGTACAACCAGTTTCCGAAGCTGGCAACCACAGCTGGAATCAGCGCCATCCTCGGCGGTTTCCTGAACCTCGCGTAGTCACATTTCAGCCACTGCCACATAGAGGGCGCAACCAGACATCCAATTTGTGTTTTCTGTGTGTTTTATGATTCTTTTTAATAAATAGGCTCGATTAGTGAAAATGTGGGCTAATAATCAGGACCTGGAACAGTAATCTCCATTTAATACTAAAAATATCGGCCTAAATGTCTGCCAAAAGGGGTCAAAATACTCGTTTTTGACTATCAACAAATACGTGATTTCACCTATATTCAAACTTTGTTTATGGAAAATCAAAAGTGAAATTTAGAAAAAGGGCCTCGCTTTGCAAAGCAGAATATGTTTTTCTTTGCGGGCCTACAATTTTATTCATGTGTGCCAATCCCTAAGCGCTGTACCACTGTACTACCAAATGAAGTTTGCCAAAATTAACGGTTTTTGTCACTTTTCACGTGAGCATTCCGAAAAAAGTTTAAGCCATATTACAATGAAATTTAGCGTAACTCTTTCGACCATAATTACAAACTGATGTAAAAAGTTTCAAATAAAATGACCGAGTAGGCGCCCAAAACTTCGCGACTGAAGTGCTTCCGCAAAGTCAATTTTTCTAAAGTAAATATCTGTCAAAATAAAATAAAAAACGAAAAAAGGGCCTCCGTTGACAATGAACGCACTCTTCTTCTATAACATTCTAAAATTAGAAAGAAATTGCTCCAATAGTGCACCCTGTACCACTGTACTACGAAACCATGTTTTGCCGAAAAGGTCAATGTTCGCGGGTGCCCTGTGAATTAGCTTTTTGCACTAGGAAAACAAATCCTACATCAGATAAAAGATAATGTTGTACACTACAAGATGATATATAACACATAATTTTAGCAAGCTTGAACACGCCACAATCGCATTTCGAAAACGTGCTGAAAGCGTCAGATGTCATGGCCGCCGTGGGACCGCAGCCTTAATCTCTGCAAAGCCTCGCGGTCTTCGCGAAAAATAGTTCATCGGGTGCGGGGTGGGGGGCGGTTCACACACCTCTGCTTCTTTACTTCCGTGCTGTGCAAACAACAAGCGCTCTTCAAAACGCGCCCTGAAACAAGTTCGGATTTTGTCCGATCGTCGTGAAGTGACTGTCGCCGACACTGTCGATGGGATATGCTACATTTATTCGAAATCTCAAATAAAGCTTGTTCGGACAATCCGGCACCGTGGGGTACGTAAATATGTTGTTCGATTGATGAGACTCGCTGAATTTTATATTGTGAGCGGGGAATATTCGTGCCTTTCGGCTATATTGCGTGATCAAATATTTCCAACAGTTACGGGAAAGCGCAGCATCTTCCTAAAGCGGAGTTCCGTCCTGTGAGCCGAGAAGTACGATTACGTGTTTCGCACAGCTCCAGTCATAAGCATACTTGGGTAGTAATTCAACTACAGTAATTGAATTACTGTAATTTAATTACTTTTCTTGGGGATTTATAATTGGAATTAATTACTTTCTAGCGTCAGTAATTGCAAAATTTGAGGCACAATTACAATTACTTTTGCAAAACATCGTGGCGCCGATAGATCCTCTCTGTAAGCCTCAGCGCTCACACAAGCGGTTTAGCTCTAGGCGAAACACTCGCACGAAGGCACGCACTCACACACGCGCACAACATAAATAGTGCCCCATTGTTTGTTGTTCTGTTGCTAACACTGCGGGCTGAGAGGTAATCCTCTTTGGAGCCTACCTCAATGGCGCCGTGTAGCGCCGTCTGCTGTCCGCGCAGAAAACAAAGCGTAAACATGCCGAAATATTGAAACAAACAAAAATTGAGCTTCAGCTTTCTGTTGAGCTAGGGAATTTTAATTGACTATGAAGTATTTTTGCCAGTTTTTACGTCTTTTTTTTTTTTTTTTGGTACTGTCGCATATTTGCTTCTTTGTATTATTTTCAAGTTTATTTCCTGCTGGTTTTACTTCGGATATTATTTGCATAAGCATCTTTACTACTTTTGCTAAAAACGTTTGCTATAAATTTAAAATGTCAAAATTTCATTAACTAATGTTAATTAATTAGTTAATTGGGAAAACACAAAACAGCGCGACTCGCTCCGAGCAACGAACAAGCTTATTCTTTCGGTTTCGTCTTCCTAAAATGCACAAAAATGTTTTTGAACTTCGGCTAAAGGAACGTCTAGGCCACCGTTCAGGCTAAGCAGCCTAGACGGCGAATGGAGTTCAAGAAATCCGAGATTACCAAAAAGATAAAAATTTCCCACGAGTCCACACCGTCGCGAGGATTGCTCGAAAAAGAGAGACCTCATGCAGGAACGTCACTTACCTTTTTGGCAGTGGAGCAGCAGACGATGCGTGAACATGAAAGAGAGAGAGAAAAGAACAGAACATTTTAGCATTATCGATTTTATTTTGTCTCCGATACGCGAGAACAAAGACAGTATATGCGCAAACCACTCGGCAGATTTCAAAATAACACACGCTAATTTTTTCTTTACTCGGCAAAGAGGGAACCTCGCGTGGAATTGGCACGCTTGGCACATTTATTACGCCGAACTTGGTTACTCGTAACAAGATACGATGGAGCCCGGAGAATGCCTCGAGTCCACGAATTAACTTTTGGAGCGGCACACCGACGCGTGGAGTCCCGCATAACGATCAGAGCTTCGGATTGGCTCGAATATCGGTCCATCGTACGGCGTATGGTAGCTCCGCACTGCCGAGGCCGGGACACTGCATATGCGCGGGGTGACGGTCGTGCGGTGCGGCTATTCTTCCGTCTTAAAGCTGCCAAACCCCCCCAGCGAAAGAAAATTGTCCTCACTGAACAATGGGGGTGTAACGGAGCGCCGCAAGCTTCCAACGCTTCCTCCCATTCTTCCTCCGCTCACTTTCGCGGTAAAAAGAAGGTACGCCGCTTTGGTTCGGAAATATGCCGCCCCTTTCGAGGGCGCCCATGCCTCTCGTAGCCTAACGTCCCTGGATATTTTTTCGTTTTTACAGGTAGCGACAACTTTCCTCCTTTCCATCTACGATTCCTCTTTCCCCAAAAAATGTTCTCCTCTCCCTCTCTCCAGCGCCGCCATTCGCTTCCTAACGTCAGACGGGAGGGCGGTTCCGCTGTGTTGTTATGTGGTTAGCAATAGCGTAGTCTTCCTTGTTTTGGTAATTTCCAGCGCGTGAAATTAATTTGGATATCATCGGGTTACTTACGTGAGTCGAACTTAAGCTGTTATTTCCGCAAAAGCACATATATATATATATCAATATTTTGCCGCAATCCCTATCATACCGCAGCGAGAGCTTTCGCGAGCAATGCTCTCGGCGATGCTAGATTAGAGCACTGCACGGGCCGGAATTTCTAGGCCCGGCCCGACCCGGCCCGGTAGAGACACGGCCCGGGCCCGGCCCGAGCCCGACAGAATTTTTAATTTCTAGGCCCGGCCCGACCCGGCCCGGAAGAGACACGGCCCGGGCCCGGCCCGAGCCAGACAGAATTTCAATTTCTAGGCCCCGCCCGACCCGGCCCGATGGCTGTAGCCCGAAACAACCCATTCCCGTTGGAACCCGTCCCGTTTCCACCCGTTCCCGAAACGAGCTCCCCATTTGAACCCCGTCCGGTTTCGACCCATTCTTTAAACGCCCTTCCCATATGAACTCGTCCCGTTTCGACCAGTTCCCTAAACGCCCTTCTCGTTTGAATTTGTCCTGTTTCGACCCATTCCCTAAACGCCCTCCTTATTTGAACCAGTTTCCGAAACACCCTTTGCGTTTGAACGCGTCCCGTTTCAACCTACTTTTATAAGGCCCTGCACATCGCAACCTCTTCGCAAAAAGTCTCCATCGTTCTGAGCCTGGTCTGCGCACCTTTTCCTATTTAAGAATATGTTCTCAAGTAGCTTTACATGTCAACGCGTTCTTAAAATATACAACCCTTTCAGGCAAGATTAAGTTTAATATATTCCTACTTAACCCCTTAAACGTTTTTTTCAAGATGGTTCCCAAAACGTGCAAGCGCGGAACGGACTATGTACACTGCGCGACGCTGATACCGCGAACACGATGTTGGCTCTTTTTTCGAATTTTACATGGAAATGGTATTAGTAGGCACCAAAATATACCGCTTAGGCCTTTGGCCCAGATGAGCACTTCTAAAAACACTAATAGTTTTGAAAACAGCGTTTTGATTCTATGAGATAAACATAAAAACACGACGATCGCTTGTTCGCGCTATTATAGTGTCGCGCTCTGTGCAATAAGGGAGTCTTAGAATAACGTACTCAAGCACTTTGGGCCAGCTAAAATTAGCATCGCCATAGGTTTTACATCGCAACGCTATTTTTACGGTACCCAAAGCGCTTGCGTACGTTTTTCTAAATCTTCCTAATAGTGAACTAGATATTTTTGAGAGCGATGAATCAGACAGACTGACAAGGAAACAGCGCACCCTCAAAACAAGCACTCTAAGGTTTCATTCACACAAAAGAAAGAACCACTTACACAGCGCTGAAGTGGTTCTTTCTTTTGTGTGAATGAAAGCTTAGAGAGCTTGTTTTGAGGGTGCGCTGTTTCCTTGTCAGTCAAGAACAACCAACTCGCCCGAACCTCCGTTTTACCAGGAATCAGACAGGCTGACAAGCATATGACTGGGACTTTATTTTGTTTACAATTTATAACACTGAACCCTCGCTCACACGAAAAAAGCTTGAAGGCTTTCTAGCTTCAAGACGTCTTTTAGTTACTATTTTTAACGACGCTGTAGTGAATTTGCACTTCGCTTTTTTTGTATTCAATGAAACTAAAAGAGTAATGAGCAAACTTCTTGCTATCAGCAACAATTTATGATTTACGGCACAAGATTGCCCAGGCACGGCCCGGGCCGGTTCGGGCCGCCGCGGCCCGAGAACTTTTTTGTTAGAGCCCGAGCCCGGCCCGGGCCCGAGGAAATACCAGCTACCCGGCCCGAGCCCGGCCCGCGGGCCGGGCCGGGCTCGGGCTTTCGGGCTGGCCCGGGCCCGTGCAGTCCTCTATGCTAGATATGTGCGCGCCTGCGTTACAATAAACTATTTATATTTGTAATGAAGACAAATGCCTTGTGAAAATTTCATTCAGTCGTCGATAGAGCCGCATGGTTAAGCTATTTTGAAAACTCTATTTTGTTTACAACCATTCTCCCTCGTGGCGAGCGTTGGTAATGCTACGCAAACGTGTGCACGGTGTAGACGCAAACGCGTTTGGAACTCATTTTTTTGGGGTGTATCTACATGACTTCAACACACATTTTGTTATAAGTACTATAGTAGCAGTGCTTAGATGGAAAACAAACGTCGTGCGAAGTAGTGACCTTGACGAGTTTGGACGATGCGAGATCCGTGCGGACAAAGTTACAGCACTTAACTCACCAGTCCCGAACAATATTTCGGGTGAAGTTACACCATCGCACGTGTTATTCCCACATGCGATAACGGGATATCTCGTCATCGAACCTCTACTGCGGAGCCGTGTTTGGTCTCAAATAACTCTGTGAAGGATTCTAGCTTGCAACTTTCGCTGTTTTTGATTGATTTGAAGAAATGTTGCGTACAACTTTTATTATTTTGCCGCATTAAACGGTGAATCCAAGACCAATTTTATTAGATCGCGTTCAAGGAATTCGCTATGAACGTGTTTAATGTCTCTGTCTACTTTTTTCTGCCTAGATTCCACTGTAACATCCACGCAGATATTGTTTTAGACAAAACCAACGAGACTAGGGGGAAGGAAGGACAACACAACACGAAGCACATGCATTGTGCAGACATTTTTGTTTATTTCAGCTCTTGTCGTGCGATTATATATATATCTCAAAAGGTAAGTGTTCTACTCCCACAAGCTCCATTATTCCTCAACTTCGCTTTCTATTCCTAGTTCGGACCACAGCTCTCTCAAACACAGGTGGTAAGCCAAAAAAGCATGAAAGGCGTTTTCAGCTCATACTGTCCTCGGTAGCAGCTTTTCGTGTTTCGTAGAGGTTCACTGCGGGACACTCACAGCTGAAGCGGCCAATCGGCGGCTTCATCCATTCATATCCTGTCCCTTAAAAACTCAGATTACGCAAAAAACTTTGCCGGCAAACAACCGGGTTTTCGAGTGAAAAACAACAGGCTAAAACGGCAGAGCACCGATGCCGCATTTCAGCTGAGACCGAGCTCGGCAGTCAGGCGCGTCAGGCAAAACATTGCATGTGTACCTATGTGAACGTGTGTGGAAGAGGTAACTAGTTCAGAAATGCTCACCTCACAAAGCTTGCTGCTTCTGGTAGGGACAAAGTTTTTCCTCCCACTCATGGGAAGCCATGCCTTTTGCCGCTTCAGATCGGCTTTCCGAAGCGGAACGGCGAACAACTTTTTTCCCCTACCAGAACCCTGGCTGCACCCAAAAGCGCAACACCCCGTCATCTAACACAAACGCTTACTACTTGACTTGCCTCATTACGGTCGAGAAACATTAGGACGTCGAGCTAAAGTCGTCGGCGAGTATCACGAAACACGCGAGCGGACGGAGCAGCCGAGCAGCTTGGAAGCAAATGGCGGACGGAAGGGGCGACAATTCCGGAAATCACGTGACATCGCTCTCCTCCAATAGAAACAGATGTCGGCGCGGCAAAGAATGACGGTACTTGTAAAACGCAGTGAAAAAACATCGAGGGACTTTATCGTAGCCCTCTCCGAAAAAGAAAAAAAAAAAAACGAAATAAAAATCTTCCTTTTGATTTTCCGCGAGGCAGAAGCTCCCTGCGTTTCCTTCTCTCCCGAACTGCGACGCTAGAGCGAGTCCTCCCCCATGACGAGGCTCCAGAAGCGAATTTTCCACGTCACGTGCACGAGACGCAAGAGCGAAGAGATTGGACGGGAGTGTTCGGCTGGGATTCCACGTTAGATCGGTGCGTGAGAACTGCCAGCCGAACGCCGAGGCAGCACTCGTGTCCGATCGGTGGCCTCGTGCTATAGCCTCCGATTGGTGACGTAGAAAACCCGGCACATACGGCCTCGTATCCTCGGAGGCGTCGGAGAAGACAACGTCACTTAGACGAGGTCTTAGTGCTCCTCCGACCACGACACGGGCAGTGAAATGGGCCAGGAACACAGAGCGCCGAAGGAAACCAATCGCGCGAAAGGATGCCGTCGAAACAACGTATTGACACAATATAAAAGGCGAAAGGCTTAAGACCAAGCTGTGGATAGAATGAAGTCCTGCACTGTTAGCAAGTGCCGTGTATTTGGTGAATATTTGGGGTGAAAAACACGCTATTTACACAAATTACCATAAATTTACACGATGAGTAGCGGATAATACGTTCAGATATCATGCGAGGTTGTAAAAAACGTGTTTTGGTTCGGTCATACACGCATAACCGTGTAGCCGACCTCGATAACACGCATCGCCTCCGGCGACGACCGCGGCATTGCCGGCTATCGAAGCACCGGAATGCTTGGGGACGCACTTAGAAAGGACCGTCGAGAGAAATGCCGCGGAAAGAAACATGTCTCGGAAACAGATATGCACCAAAAGCAATTACGCCATGTCGCGGGACGTTGGCGAAACCCGCGCTTACCGTGGCTCGCCGCCATTTTCTGGTCGATGGCAATGCGGGTTCCCTCATGTCGCCCATGTTTGCATTTAGTTTAGGGCTCTTGATAATAGTTTCTTACACACCACAAATAAAGTCATGGGTCCAATTATTCGTTCAAAACAGTTAAAATGGATATAAAAAGCGTGTCTTCGATGTGAACACGTGACATTGCAGTTGGTTTCGTTTTTGCTTCAACCTTCAACTGCTTCAACTGCAAGCGATCTGGCCGATCTGGCCATGCGCAAGCGCAACGTCGATGTACGGTGGAAGCAAGAGCCGGTTGGCTTTCGTTCTTTTTGTTTGACCGGAGAAATTTCTGGCAGCCGCTATTGTTTTGGTTTGACGGGACGCGAGAAGCTTCGCATAGAGCTTCGCACTTTGCGAGCACATAGTGAAGACGTGACCGGAGAAGTGCCCCTGTGATGTTGCCGGAAGACGGAAAGTACCATTCGTCGTGTGTGCTTTGAAAGCGAGGGGAGTCACAGGGTCCACGAGTGCGCAACCACAAGCCAAGGTTCACGACAGCGCTGCGTTCTTCGGCGATCTCGTTCTGTTTGGTGCAACACGGCGATGCGAGAAAGGGCCGAAACGTTCGTGGTGTGTGGTGCGGTGCTTGTAGGTAGAAACCCGCACTAACGCGGAGCTCATATTGGTTGTTGTGGGGTTGCGTTTGACGGGTTTAGCCCCGTCGTCGTCAGCTGATCCGGTCCAGCTGGTCGGGGAGGACGCAGCGAGCGTTCTTAAAAGTAAATCTTCCTTCGTTCCATTTAAAAATGTGGAAGATTCCCGACGCATACCGTGAGTAAAATGCTGCGGACGTTTTCAACAAAATTACGTCGTTTTAATTGAACAAGGGACTTCGGATAGTTTCCCTAAATCTGCCGTTTCTATGCTTCGTGTCGTTAGACTGCATTTGCACAGTGACGTGTTCGCACAGCGACGCACACCGCTCGAGTAGATGATTCGGTCCCGCAAACGACCGGTTATACAGAATTTCAGGGAAACTTAAGTCACCACCGATGTTTTCCTGTAAATCTCGTGTGACTCGTGTGAGTTTGTTGCGCTCATCATGCGGTGTGAATAAACTAGGGCAAGATTTTCTACCTGCCCACAGATGCATGAACTGAGACCAATTCTTTACGTAGAGAACATAGTGATTTTTCTTTACATTGGGAAGAGGCCCGAATTTGTCTCTTTTCCCTCTGGCACTGCCCCAAGTTTCAAGTTGCAGTTTCAGTAGACATACCTACTAACAGGTACAAACTGCTCTAAAGCAGGTAAAAGACTGGGAAGTCAGGACGGTGCGGACACCGTGTTTTACGCTTCTCGCAAGGTGACTGATGCTTTTGCGAGGTATGCGGAATATGCAAACGATTTTGTTATGCCCTTCGTTTGCGTCTCCAGAAAAAAGAATAAGATTATTTACAAATTTAGCGCAATCACAAGCCAAGATTCACGATAACAGTGCGTTCGCTTCGGTGGTCCGTGTAGTGGTATTATACGCTGCTTTCTGCAACACCGCGTCATGACGAAGAGCTGGAGCGGTCACGGTCTGTGCTGGGCTAGCGGTTGACAGAAACCCGCATCGCCCGCATCGGCACCGAGTGCACTTGGGCTGTTGATGCTCGAGCCTTTCATACGCGGCTTGTCGCCAGCTGATCCTGCTGCTCGACGGTGAGGAAGCGGCGAGTGTGACCTCTGAAGTAAATGTAAATCCTCGTTCATCCAGTTATCCAGTGTCAAAGTGTGGAAGATATCCGACGTGTACTGAGGGCGGGAACTACGAGCGTTTTGCCTTGCTTTTATAACCGAAACCAGAGCAGCGAGATAATTGCCTTGCGTACTCCAAAATGACGCAAGCAATAAGTTTCAACAGGTCGAGTACGTCACCGCGGATGTAGGCGAGACTGTGCACTGTTTAAACGCTTGCAGTATCCACGAGGGCTACCAGAAAAACGACGTCAACAGAGACGGAGCTCGCGATTTTAGCATAATGCAGTGCCACGGGCTCGTGAATTTTCAATGTGGCTATATAGAAATATTTAAAAAAAAACCAAAAAAAAAAACGCATCAGCGCCACATTAATGATCACGAATAACACCGGTCACAAACTCCCAAGCCTCACCGCTTCGCTCGACACCCACACGGCATACGACAACAATCTGCATCAAAACGCCCCCAAAGTGAAGGCGTCTGCTCCCGTACGCGTACTACAACTAGCGGAAGTGAAGTGTTGGGCGGATGTCCTTCACAATAATATATATATAAAAAATGCCTTGCGCAAGTATAATTTCCATTGATTATTGAATACGTACTGATAAAATCCCAATCATTTGTTTTTCTATCTGATTCAAGCGAGTCGGACTGCTCATAACACTGGTCGAGCATGAAAATAACAAAAATTTGAACTTTTTCATGGCCGGTTTAAGATTTATTGTTAGTACATCGTTGTTTTTCGCAAAGGACTAATTTTACAGATTTTGCCTCCATACTTTTTAAATGCAAACAGTTCTTACATACTGCTGTCCATTGTGCCGTGTTCTGTGTCTTCTTCTATAAATCGGTAACGGTCAGCGACCAAAGAGCTCACCCGTATATGTCAAGCATATATACGCCGCGGGGAGAGTCCGTTGTTAGTAGGAAGTGTCGGGCGTAGTGTCGGTGTTGTGTTTGAGTATGTGTCGCTGCTGTGTCCTACGTGGTGCTCGTGTTGTCTGTGATGTATGTAGAGTAGCAGTCTACTCGTGATAGTTCCCAGCGTATTAACCGATTTCTGCTTTTTTTTTTTATTGGTTGCTAGAAATCGCACTAGGTGGCGCAAGTTACCGCCCGATTACAAGAGTTTGCTTGAGCTATTTATCCATGTAAGTTCAATATTCGTTTTTTTTTTGTTGTTGTTTTTGTCTAGCGGTTTTGTCGTATCTGCCGACGCCACCGACTGCCGACGATGCACGTAGGTACCTTTGCACGTAGCTACGTCCGCCGCTCGGAGACTGTTTACTGTACATAAAAGACATCGAACGAGAACGAACGCGTCCTGTATGCTTTCAGTTCGGTTGAAAGGCGCGGCTGGCTGGGCTCGTCCCTCGCCTGTTCTCGGCTGCTGGCCGCCATGTTTCGTAAGGAACAGGTTGAACCGTGCTTCTCGGAAGGCAAACACGGTGTAGCGTGTTAACTTTACACAGCACCTCATGTGTAGACGAAAAACACAGATGGCTCCGTGTAAAACGAACACGTTTCGACGTGTCCGCTATGGGACAACGGTTTACACGTCTGGGCGTGTTATTTTTGCTAACAGTGTGAGAAAGGCCCGTTCGCATTTTTAACGAGAAACTTTAGGTGATACAATTATATCTAGGAAAGCCCGGTTGTATGACAACGAAACATTTTCGTAATGGGATACAGAGTAACGCAGTCACTAAAGTAACTTTCAAAATTATGGCGCGGAACCACGAGAGCCCATAGCGGTTTTAGCTTTTGGTCCAGGTAGACAATTGAAAGTTAACGGAAAAAAGAAAGGCGCTGAGAAAGGACAAGGTTCCGAGCAAGAATCTGCAAAGAGACCTGGAGCGTCTAGTTTCCCAGAAAGCAGCTTGGACAGCCAATCGCTGCAATACTATAGAAGAGAGCCGGGCGAATGGGCCAGGCTGACAAGATATCTTTAGAGAGAAACACAGACGTGCCAATGAACATGACAGCACGCTCAGTGCCGCGCCCAAATGCAGCCTCGTCATTCGCCTCTCCGTACACTGCAGCGATTCACCGACTGCTTTTCGGGGAAAGACACGCTCCAGATTGCTCCGAGTGCACGGTCAGTGAGAGCCCAAGGAACACGAAGCTTCCAGAGTGCCGACAATCTTATTACCGCAGCCTGTGTGAGATAACCACATTACCTGCGAAGAACGCCGAAGCTGTCAGTTATGATAGCCGTACTCTGCTGCTCGCATCAGGCAGCAGAGAACACCTGTCGGCGAAGCTCGCAGGCGTCGCACTCGAGGAAAGGTTCAGAGGAGAGAGCGCGAAGAAAAGTGGGAAGCGCCAAGTATAGGTCGCCCTTTCGCACGAGTTGAACTGATCCAGGAATTTCCAGAATGGAATTCCGAACAATTTAAGGAGCGGATTCGGGGAGCCCGGGGAGTGCGTTTGGGAACTCTTCTCAAGCGCCGTCTCGGTCCTCTAGAAAAAAAAAAAAATTAAAAAGAGCGAAGAAAAGGTCTTAAAATCCGCTTTCAGAAACAACGCTCCAATTCTTCAGCAAGTCCGACCATCACTCGGAATCCAATTTGAGTACGCGCGACGTGTCGCTCGTCACCGTCTCTCTCTTGCTCTCTCCGAGATCCACTCACAACATACACGAACATACGTTTCCTTTCAAGTATGTTGATAAACGCACGGACGATTAGGCCAAGTACTATCGCGGACAATATGAGCTGAAACAGCGCTCCGGCCGGCGCACAGTACTACCTGCGCCACCTGTTGCCTTGCACCGCAGACACGGCGCACCCTGAGTACGAGCTTGTTCCCCTTCTCCAGGGATTATTTTCATCAATCTTGTCCAGCTCGCTTGCACCTTCGCATTTAATTGCATTATAATTACAACCTTAAAGGGATACTGAACCGAAGAATGTAGTGCCCATAATAAGTGGCGCACGTTCTTTCCACCAGCCAGCAGCCGCCGGTGTGCGCGAGCACACGCAACAAAAATGACGTCACAGACCTCCATTCGCGGTTGAGATGATAGTGAAATGCATGGGCTTCGGATTAAAGGAGAATAAGGGCAGGCTTTTCATCTCTACAAGTGAAAGCTACGTGCTTGTTAGACCAATTCATCGCTTACTTTTTACACCAGGCACCACTGTGTAGATGAAAAACTTGTCTTTATTCTCCTTTGGTCCGAAGCCCATACATTTCACTGTCATCTCAACCACGAATGGAGGTCTGTGACGTCATTTTTGTTGCGTGTGCTCGCGCACACCGGCGGCTGCTGGCTCGTGGAAAGAACGTGCGCCACTTATTATGGACACCAAATTCCTTGGTTCAGTATCCCTTTAACTTGCAAGCTTCACCCTTGTTGGTGTTAGGCTGGTGGCGGCTGATAAAACCCGTTTGCTCTACTGACGTCTAACCCCTGGTTAGCTCAGTTGGTAGAGCGCTCCACCTGTAATGGAGAGGTCCCGGATTCGATACCCGGACCAGGCGGATTTTTTCGGTTGCTCACCACTCACCTAGCTGTGTTTGGAGATTTATGTTTGTCCTTTGTCCCCCTTGTTCCCCTTCTCCAGGGAATATTTCCATGAATCTTGTCCAGCTCGCTTGCACCTTTGCATTTAATTGCATTATAATTATAAATTTTCAGTTGCGCTCGCTGCGCCACTGCGCTCTTCCGGCCGTCTGCAAGCGAGACGGCGGGTGCGGCAGCGGGCATATGTGTGGTAGGGCGACAGGGGGAGCAGAATATTACACTTGTCGTTGACGCCTCTCATGGAATTGATTTACTTTACTCTATCGCGCAGAATCCCGTAAAAAAAACGCTGACTGGTGAAGAACAAATATTAAGTGTCTTAAATTTCAGCGGCGATTTTCGTTTTTGAAAGTAACATCAAAAGACGTTGCAGCTTGTTTCTTTTTGATTATAGGTGCATGGCACAAAGTAGGACATCGTAAAATATAGGCGAAAATCTGTATGCCAAATGTAGTCCAGCTCCAAAGTGTTTTTTTTTTGTTTTTCATTCATCACAATGTCTAAAAAAAAAAAAAAACGGGAAGCATACATGTTACTAGAAGGTTTTGTAACCTAGATTGGTATGAAAAGGGTCAAAAATCTTATTTCTTTATTACTGGGCCCACGTGTTTCTTACAAACAAAACAAGTTGTTGACAAGACACCATTTTTTCTTTCTTTTTTTTTTTACAAATTCTTAGTATTAATGAAGTGGGACAAACAGTCATATATTTGCCAGAAGTAGGAGATTGAAACTTAATCGAAAAAATATTTGCAGAGGACAATGTCAGACACAAAAGATTAATAGTCGGCTTGGAAGTTCCACTGCACTATACAAGGAGATCGGGATCAAGGAGGCACCGCACAAAAGTATGCGTGGTTAATGGCGTCAAACAGTGTGTCGCAACCGTATAGCATCAAGCTTTCTTCCAATCGTCAGAAGTCCGCTTCAGGGGGTCCTGAAGCGCGTTAAAACTTATAAACTAATTTAATTCCGTGTCATTCTTCCCTCACCCGCGACCAGGGCTCCCATCCTGTCTGGTAAGAAATCGTAGAGCGCGGCAACGAAGTCTGGCTCAGCCCGAAGCCACTCCCATTCACCTCTGATTGCTTTCCACAATTTGTGGGCAGTGACGCGGTAAAGGGGACGCCGTGACATGGCTACCTTGATGCGCCTCCAAATGTTTTCGATGATATTCAAATCGGCTACTTTTGGGGCCCAAGGCACCTTCGTCAGGCAGCGCTCCTCACTGAGGAGATACGAGCGTGACAACGCATTTCCACTTCGGCGCTTTTTATGAATGCACTGAAATGCATGCCATACTTCGTTTCAGCTTCGGTCCGAGCGCGGCCGATGTTATCAGCCGAAAGGTCAATCAAACAGCGAAAGAGGCACAACGTCATGGCGTGCTCTCTGCAGTTCATAGGACCAGCCGGTATTCGCCGTCTCTCTGTGGGCGCTCCTCCGCCGGCTAGTCCTATCAAGCGCAGAGAGCACACCATGACGCTGCGCTTTTTGCGCTCTTTTATTGGACCTTCGGCTGATAACATCGGCCGCGCTCGGACCGAAGCTGAAACGAAGTAAACGTGGACATTGGGCTTTACGGCACACGCACCGTGATGGTGGTTCCGTCGGCCAATATTTTCGCTAGCAGACGGCCGGAAGAGCGCAGCGGCGCAGTGAGCGCAAGTGAGAATTAAAGGCTAGCCCACATGGCGCGTTTTTCAGTGCGTCTAGACGCGCGTCTCGGCTTGGCGCGCGCGCTAAGCCAGACGCGTGCGCCCAGTCAAACCACACGCAGCTCTACCAGGCAGCGCTTCGCGTCTGCGTTTCCGAAGCGTCTGTCCAACGTAGCCAGACGCGCTTAAGAAACATAAGCCCATTTTAAATAAAAATCGCGCGTTAAATGATGGCTACATGCCGTAATATTTAATTTTAGTAATAGTAAGCACGCAATTGCAATGAAGCTCAATTTCACTAATTTTCATCCTTTTTAGTGCGGACGCCTCATCCACGTTTCGATACGCCATTGGCATCACCACCGCCTGCGCCAAAACCACTGATCTCTATGACAATTGCTGGATCGCGCTTCCCCGCTTGTTCGCTGCAGCGCAAGTGAAGCCACCGGGCTTCACTCGCTTGGGATACGATTTGCCGTTTTTGCTAGCCTTTGCTGCGGTTTTCCAGCGTGCTGACGACACGTTTTCTACTCGTTCGTCGTCATGCGCCGAAGAAGTTTTTTGAAGACTCTGTGTATTGTTGAGACTTTCCGTTGTGAACACGTGGAAAATTTCACGAAAGTGCAGTGTCGCAGGAAAAAGGCACAACGCGTCGAAAGGAAGGGCTGGCGGCGTGTTCAAAGCATCCTTGGCACGCCGAAGTGCCGTGTCTCTGTGCCTTCGCACGCTTGGATACCGACCAAGAACCGACGCCGTGTGTATGTGTTCAGCGAGTGCAATGTGCGTGAAGCTGTTCGTGCCTCTGGATCAGCGTCTTTTCCCCTCGCGGTTTAGGAACGAGCTTAATCCAGCGTCCACTAGCGACGGGAGATGGGGAGAAGGTACGTCTTTTTTTCGTCCTTAGACGATTTACACAATACCGTGCACATCAGCTCCTCATCACTGATCAGTGCTGGCTTATTATCAACCTACGCGACTCGCCTAATTGTAATTGGTTAACAGATTGCACACGACCATATCGGCCGCGCTTCAAAGATTTTCATTCTCGCCGTCTTGTACATTTGCTTTCGAAAACCCCCCTGGCTCCACGTACAACGTTGCCCTATTCGTGCTCCCACGGAATCTATTAGAGTAGATTTGGGACATAGCCATGGTTAATATAGTACATAAGAATACGTACAGATCTCCCCCTTTTATTGATAGCAACTCACCGGAACAGCTGGACGATCCAGAACTCCGTGGCCGATATATATAAATGATCTAAAGGCATCTACGCGCGACACACGTTCAGAACTTTGGCGCGGCGTCAATTCTTGACCGGTATCCAAGCGTGCGAAGGCACAAAGATGCATCACTCGGCGTGCCAAGGAAGCTTTGATCACGCCGCGACACCGGCGACACGTTTTCGATGAGTTGTACCTTTTGATACGGCTTCACGCACATTGCACTCGCTAAACACATTCACACGGCGTCGGTTCTTGGTCGGTATCCAAGCGCGCGAAGGCACAGAGACACGGCACTTCGGCGCGCCAAGGATGCTTTGAACACGCCGCCAGCCCTTTCTTTCGACGCGTTGTGCCTTTTTCCTGCGACAGTGCACTTTCGTAAAATTTTCCACGTGTTCACAACGGAAAGTCTCAACAATACACAGAGTCTTCAAAAAGCTTCTTCGGCGAATGACGACGAACGAGTAGAAAACGTGTCGTCAGCACGCTGGAAAACCGCAGCAAAGGCTAGCAAAAACGGCAAATCGTATCCCAAGCGAGTGACGCCCGGTGGCTTCACTTGCGGGAGCGGCAAGCGCGATCCAGCAATTGTCATTGAGATCAGTGGCCAAAACATTCACGGCTGGCCGCTGGCCGGTGCTAGAGCACTATATAGCTCCTTCGGAGCAGAGTAGCGCAATCTAGAACGCCGCCTCTCGGCGACTAGCGGCGAACGCCCGGAGGTTCCAACTGTGGTCAGAAATGCATGGAGAACGTGAGAAAATCGTTGTTTCTTCAGTATTGTGGGGTTGTACGGAATGGCAATTATTTTTGACATAATAATGGAACATTTTAGAATAATTTGCGCTAAGTTTTGTGCCCCGCAAGGACGTGACTTTTTTTAAAAAATTGCCTGAGCGGCATCATGCAGCAGACGACACGGCGACGTCACACCATTCACGTGACCCGCTCCGGCCAACCCGAAAAGCCCATCTCCGCTGCGAGCGAAAATCGTCTGCTTCAAACGCCATTGCCTTGGAAATTGCTTTCTCAAAATTTGCACACGCATCCGATATTATTAAAACTTTGATAAATGGTTTAGTGCTTTACTAACTTCACGACAGACTAGTTTTGAAAAGTGTGAACTCGCCGTTAATTTTTTAATCAGCCGTGTTGTGTCCATCCCCATGTATTCTCCCATAGGGCGGGCCGCCTCCTGGAACCCTGAGCACCACGTGACTCGCGCCGAGCCGCTCTGTCGGCCATGTTGTCGGCAAAACACGGGGTTCAAAGGATTGCGCTACTCTGCTCCGTAGGAGCTATATAGTGCTCTAGCCGGTGCAGAGTTTGCGTTGTTGCGGTTGTTGCCGGTGTTGCCGGTAGTATTAATGTTGTACCTTTGTCTCTCGGGGTCCTAATCTTTACATTTCGCCTGCCAGAGTGCAGGACGCTTTTGTACTTTGCTAGGTCCTCTCTGTTCCGCTGAAGGAGCGTAGCCTCTCCCGCGGAGCAGAGAGGATTCCCTGGACTTGTGTAAAAGGTATGATAAACTGATATCCGCGGGGGGAAGGACGTAACTACCTATGTTCGCCCTGCTGCTAGCGTTGGCGGGGCCTAAAAGCCGTTTTTATATAAGGCCGCGAGCGTGCAAATTTTGTAAACTCCGCGCGCGCGGGTGTGTGTGTGTGCGTGCGCGCGTGCGCTCTGCCTTGGAATGACAGAGGGCTGCTACCCGTTTTTGTGTGTGTATCTTTCTGTTTTGAGTGTTTTTATTTATTTTCCTTTCCCGTATCCCCTCCCCTACTTGGCGGCGGGCTAGCAGGCCCACCTGCGTAAGGGTCTCAACCTTTTTGCCTCGCCTCGCAAGCTGCCGAGTGAGTATCGCAATATGTACAAATAAAAAGTATTATTATTATTATTATTATCGCCTTTGTCGCGAGGTCCGTGGCGAAAACTACAGTCCTACAGTGGCGAAAACAGTGGAGAAAATTCAAACGCTCCTTGCAACTAGTGAACACGGCGGTTCATTGGTTGTTGCCTTCTGGACGCAGCGCGAGACGCGACGCGTGGACGCAAAATATCTGGCTCCTCCAGATACGCCGGAATGCGCCAAAAAACGCTGCGTTTCGTCCCGGCGCCGGAAGTGACGTCAAAGCGCAGGCGCAGACGCGACGCAGACGCGGAGAAAAGCGCACCATGTGGGCTAGCCTTAAGGCTAGCTCACATGGCGCGTTTTTCAGTGCGTCTAGACGCGCGTCTCGGCTTGGCGCGCGCGCTAAGCAGGACGCGTGCGCCCAGTCAAACCACGCGCAGCGCTACCGTGCAGCGCTTCGCGTCTGCGTTTCTGAAGCGTCTGCCCAACGTAGCCAGACGCGCTTAAGAAACAAAAGCAAATATTAAATAGAAATAGCGCGGTAAATGATGGCTACATGCCGTAATATTTAATTTTAGTAATAGTGAGCACTCATTTTTATTACAGCAATCGCAATGAAGCTCAATTTCACTAATTTTCATCCTTTCTAGTGCGTACGCCTCATCCACGTTTCGATACGCCATTGGCATCACCATCGCCCGCGCCAAAACATTTACAGCTGGCCGCTGGCCGCTACAGAGGTTACGTTGTTGCCGTTGTTACTGGTAGTATTAATTTTGTACCTTTGTCTCTCGGTGTCCTTGTATTGTTTACATTTGGCCTGCCAGAGTGCAGGACGCTTTTGTACTTCGCTAGGTCCTCTCTGTTCCGCTGAAGCAGCGTCAGCCTCTCCCGCGGAGCAGAGAGGATTCCCTGGACTTGTGTAAAAGGTATGATAAACTGATATCCGCGGGGGGAAGGAGGTAACTACCCATGTTCGCCCTGCTGCTAGCGTTGGCGGGGCCTAAAAGCCGTTTTTATTTAAGGCCGCGAGCGTGCAAATTTTGTAAACTCCCCGCGCGCGGGTGCGTATGCGTGCGTGCGCGCGTGCGCTCTGCCTTGGAATGGCACAGGGCTGCTACCCGTTTTTGTGTGTGTATCTTTCTGTTTTGAGTGTTTTTATTTTTTTTCCTTTCCCTGCTTGGCGGCGGGCTAGCAGGCCCACCTGCGTAAGGGTCTCAACCTTTTTGGCTAGCCTCGCACGCTGCCGAGTGGGTATCGCAATATGTGCAAATAAAAAGTATTATTATTATTATTATCGCCTTTGTCGCGAGGTCCGTGGCGAAAACTACAGTCCTACAGTGGCGAAAACAGTGGAGAAAATTCAAACGATCCTTGCAACTAGTGAACACGGCGGTTCATTGGTTGTTGCCTCCTGGACGCAGCGCGAGACGCGACGCGTGGACGCAAAATATCTGGCTCCTCCAGATACGCCGGAATGCGCCAAAAAACGCTGCGTTTCGTCCCGGCGCCGGAAGTGACGTCAAAGCGCAGGCGCAGACGTACGCAGACGCGACGCAGACGCGGAGAAAAGCGCACCATGTGGGCTAGCCTTTAATCTCGGCCTCAAGGTGCGCCGTGTTTAGGGAGCGATGCGGCAGGCGGCGCAGGTAGTACCGTACACAGGCCGGAGCGCTGTTTCAGCTCATATTGTCCGCGATAGTACAAGTGTGCATGAATGCAAACACGCGCCTCTCTGTTTGAAACGGCTGCACCCACTCACACGCAGCGCAATCTCACATAGACAAACACACACACAAGCGGGCGCGCGTCGAATTACAAACACGCACACAGACACCACACGCACAAAGACCCCCACGCACAAATGCTCGCGAAGTCACAAAATAATGTACACAAGCGCGCAGGAACGAGGACAAGACGACACGCGATGTGACACATCTACGCACAGCCTCGTACCCACCGAGACGTCCAAGGGCAGACGCGTGGAAGACACGAAAAACATTAATAACGAGTGCAAAGAAGCTGCGCACTTTCGCGCAGACAGACATAATCAGTCCCGAAGTTTCGAAGCATACAGGCGCATTCAACGCGTCCCAAATTAGGGCTGACATTGCGGATCTTTCCCAGCCACCGAAGGCGGCGACGCCGGCCTTCTAAGCATTGCTTTCAGGGCAAAAGAGAACCGGAGCGCTCGCAAAGACCTTTCTCGCGAGCAGAGTGGTGAATCGAAGCGAGATGAAAAACGCGACAGAAACACCCACGCAAGGAAGTGACGGTCAACGTTTCAAAAGTGCACGCCATAGCTGAAGCTTTATCCAAAACAGGCGTTGTTTGGACACGGCCCCTGAGCATGTATACGGAAAGACTGAGTGCGCAGCCGAGCTGATGGTCGCTAATCACGTCGTTTAACACTCCAGAATCGGGTGCAGAAAAGGGAGAAAACATTTAGTCCGAGGAACAGACACGGAAGAGAACGTGTATTTTTCAGTTCTTTTTTGCACCGGAGCCTCGGGTGGGAAGGGTACATGTATTGGACACGAGGGCTGTGCCAGGGTTCGGCGTAAACCGCGGCTCAGCTCGGATCGAAAACGAGTGTCGCGTCAGTGTTCGCCGAGGACTCGGATCCAAGCAATGGCCCGCTACCAATGCTCCTCGATGCAGTTTTGAAAAGGTTACGGCGGACTGCGTAGCACGTAGCTGAAAGCGCCGCACTGGATGGCTGGATGGATTCGTCTCCTCAAATTGGGCCGAATTCGAGGAGACCTAGCCTCTGTTTTTCTTTTCTTTTCGGCACCTAAAATTTCGTAGAAACAGTGTTTCGAATGTACGCCTTTTAATAGCGCCGTTTCTAAACAAAAAAATCGATCGGTATGACGGAAGCGCCTCTTTGCGGGCACGCCTATTCCTCCTACGGATCGCCAGGAAGAGGACACGAAAATCTTTGTTTTTCCCTCGACTTATGTCAAAAGTCAGCAAAACTCCGCTTGGTGATCAGATTTCCTTCATCGCGTTTACTTTCGATATCTGTAAACTCCAAAGTGTTTACTGCATCAGTACCGCCTACAGATACTGCAGCACGAAGGCCTTTAAAAAAACACTAAAAGAAAGGAACTTTCCTGCAGAGCTGCCGGCTGTGCAGGGCTGGGCGTCGGCTTCGAAGGTGACAGTCAGACAAGTAGGCCTACACCTAGACAGAAATGGGCTTTGTCTTGGACGATGACAGTCAGATATGGGAAAAAGGGGAATGAAAATATGTGTAATAAGTGCAAACGAGCGTGGCGGTGAATACGTACGATTTCATGTATTCGAAGATATATGTGCTGATGGAATAAGCCGTAACCGCTCTTCGCCAGACAGCTTAAAAAAAAAAAAAAAAACGATGTCTAAATATGTGTGCCGTGCACGTGTGTTAGCAACTTTTCTGTTTACGCGTGATTGCCATATGCTTACAACTGTCATTTTGTCCTTTATTCTGTCAAAAAAGGTCAGATTAGTCGCTAGTTGTTTTTATACAGCAGTGGGTTGGTCTGCCAGAACATAGCGACATTGCTACCCACTGTAGATAAGCAATTTAACCAGTGCAGTACAACCGCTAGCCTGGGGTCTTTAACGTGCACCACGCAGTAGTGATACACGACCGCACGCCGGTACGATGCTCATCCAGATCGAAACAGGCAGGGGTGGGAGGGATTGAGCCCAGATCTCTGGGTTCTGCAGCGCGAGATTTCGCTCCACGTGCTCCGAGCCGGTGTGCGCTAGACCACTCGGCTACCGAACCTCCTTTATTCTGTCCTCCACCGGAGAAGGGGAGATGTGGCAGCTAGGTAATAAAGGAGGACGAAGTGCGCGGGACACACGCTTACCCAACAAAACACGGCCACGACTCGTCCATCAGAAATACCGCTACGCAAACGTCGTTGAAAAATTGAAATAAAAAATAACAGCGCAAAACACAATAAAAAACAACAAGCAGATCGATGCACGCGCGTATACTAATGTAAGCACAGGACGTCCTCTTGAAATATGCAGCGCGCAAATAAGGCTGCGCGCGTGCGCCTAATAACACCGGCTTTTCAGCTTTGCCCCATAATTGAATATCGACACAAGCTCACAAGCTCCCAAATCTGCCGTGATCAAACGAACGGGGAAGCGGATCTCATCATACGAGCGCTTCCTAGTCCAATCCAATCACATCCGCTGGCGTTCGGTCAACCATCGCAGAACCGGGCGACCTTTATGAAAAAATCGTGTCGTCCCTCTGCAACCACGTCACTTCGGGTATGCGGTAAGACATCCTTTTGATCTCTCCAGGCAACAGGTGTTTACGAAAAATGCGTGGTTGTCGCACATTCTTGTTTCGCCTCACCTATATTTTCTCGCACAATACAGGTTGAAAGGTATCATTAATCTTTCCTCCCGCATTCCAGATAGGGAACCCACGTGAAATGAGAACGACAGTAAACAGAAAACGTCTATAGGGACGACAAAAAAATGTTCTTCCGAATAAAAAGTTCGCTGTGTCTCAAAAACCGAACTTCGACGAACATCGACGAAGGTTCGGGCTCATCGACATTGTTTTTCTTTCATTTCCCAACAAGATCAATTTGATGATCCGTAAAGTAACATACGATTATGACGAATATAGGATAAAGTTATATTTTTTTTTTACAGCGAAGCTGTGTGACTTGTTGGTCGAGTTTTTGTTTTGTGTCCGTCGACAGAAGAGTAGTCGACAGATAAAATAGTCGACAGAAAACAAACGCGCGCGCCTTATCGCTTATCATGTGATTTTGACACATGTTTCCATAAGAAAACCACAAAAGCGTCAGAAGCAGGAGATAGATGATAAGCACGTAGCGCTCCCCGCATACGTTTCACAGTAAAAATTGCGGTTGCATAAGCTGCCGCGGCGACGGCAGCTTGCGACGTGGGGAGTGACGTCACTAGCCCCGCTAGCAATCCTAAACACGTAGCGCCCCCCGCATGCGGTAAACGTTGTAGTTGCATAAGCTGCAGCGGCAACGGCAGCGTACGAAGTCTCTCATATATAAAAAAAAAAGTTTTGGTACAGTGCATCTACTTCTCTTTCGTCAATCATTTGATATAGACCTTTTTGCTGTTTACAAACATGAACTGCCGCTTGCGTCCCAAGCGACTTCCGGTCGCACCGCTTGTTGAGCTTGCTTATGTCACCAGTGCTAGAAAGCATTAATGCTACACGAACAACCAAGTTGGAGATTTAACGAGAGCTTTCGGCTGTACAATAATCCATCTTGGAGGAGGCAAGTTGGTTTACAAGAATACTCGAAACATTTTAACAAATCTCGCACTCCTTCCTTGTTTTGGCGTTCACCTCGAGAATCATTGGTTAAACGTTTCAACTCCATTTCAAGCAGCGGTGTTGAGGTGGCTTCGTTGCTATGGCAACTTCTCGTTCATTCTTTTTTATGAACCTTTAAGTTCTTTCTGACATAAAAAATTGGAGCACCATCCGGTGGCGTTTGCCATAGAAAGGGTCTATAGTGCAGTGGGTAATCGTTGCACGTGGCGCCACAACTTCGCGGTCCAACCCCCTTCACAGCGTTAATTGGTTAATGCATTAAGTGCCTCATGGAGCGAGCCGACGTCATCAGCCGCGCCAAACGGCAGATAAATTCCCCTCTCCCAACGGAGCAAAGTGAGGCCGCGATCTGAGGCATCCCAGCTTTGAAGCCGCGCAAAAAGCCCAGCCAAATGGCAAATAAATTCACCTCTCCAAGTGAAGGCGAAATCTCATAAATAGGGCTCCCATTGGCTGGCGCGCGTCATATGGGGAATTCCACTCATAGATCCGGAGCGCTTTCCGAAATCCGCGAGGGAGGCAAAATTCCGCTCCGTGGGACCCGCTCCCAATCGACGAGGGGAAGATAAACTCGCACTTTTGGAGCGACCTCCCCCACACCCCTCCCTATCGCTTCTCCCTCCGCCGTTCAAAATGGCCGCTGCTCGAACTTGACAAACCCACCAACGCCTCAGCCGACTGATCTTTCCGACGCAGAAATAACACGCGACACAGGCCGGGCGAAAGTATACGTATCACGGCGCCCATGTCGCAAATAACGAAGACGTCCTCGTTCGGCACCGTCACATAACCTTTCGGCCGCCTCGAAGCGCGGGGCACGGACAGCGATTGCCAGCGGTGAGCTCAGATTTCTGGTACGAAAACAATAACTTGCACGGTCGTTGCCTAATCTCTTCTTGCTTTATTGCACGGGAAAACGCCGGCGGAATGCAGTGTAAAAAACGTAAACAATCATTGGCTGCAGAATGAACAGGCCTAACCTTGCGTCTGACTCCGGCTTTTCTGTCGTTCTTTTTCTTGTTCTTCCTCTCACCATCACAGATGTCAGCGCTTACGATTTACCACGCTCCACAGTCCCGGCTTTGTATCCCTTATCTACGCGAGGTAGAAGCGTTCGAGCCGTCACAGTCCAGCGTAAACAACCGACGCACCCAAACAGATCCAACTCGACGACTCGACCTTCCCAGAGGCACCTTTTGTTTCCTAGAGTTTCCCCAAAAACAACCTCAAACAGAAGGGGTCGTTTTACGAAAGTAAAGATTGCTACACTGAGGCGCAGCGCAGAACGGTAAACGAACCACGACAACAATGCAGACTTCAGTCTCAAGAAAATAACGAATAGAATAAAATAAAAAGTGGACACAAAAAGGAATTATTTTTTTTTTTTGCTGGTTGTATATCAAACCTTGCTACGGTAAGAAGTCGAGATTTTTTCTTCTATTTTTGTCTCTAGTGCGGCGCTTATTGCTTTCGCGAACACTGTCTGTAAGCGAACACTGATAAGCAGAGAACAGGACAGGAAATGACCAGCGAGTGGGATGCCCTCTGAAAATGCACACAAAGCGTCTCCCAACGTTGAGTGCCTTTCTGAAGGCAACTTACTTGAAGAAGGTGCGACCAGTGCCGTGGCTATTGTGTGGGCTTTCTTTGTTAAACCGTCACTCATTTTCGTATTCCAAGTTCGTTTATAGTGAACTCACCATATAGGGAATATGGATTGCAGTGAGGCGATGCGTCTGAGGTGCGCCGCGGGACGTGATAGTCAGCGATGTCACTATAACTGAAGCGACCTATTTTTTTTTTGTCCGAGAAATGTTTTGTAACATGTATCGGTGATATTCCTGCTCCCGGACTGCATAAAACAACCCTACGATGTTTTTTGTTTTTGTGCTGTTTTGTATCGTCGCGTGTTAATAAACCATTCTGGTAAACCAGATTTTCGCAACTGTATGATTGTTTGTCATTGACGACGAATCAAATTACGCAAAGCGGAAGTATTTTCAAAAGTAATTGAATTACATTTCTAAGTATTTGTACTCTACTCAAGATACTATGTAGTGAAAGTAACTTGAGTAGTATTTTAAATACTTTATGAAGCAGGTGTTTAGCAACTTAACATAGATACATTTATCGAGTACCTTGTTCAACACTGATGGAATTCAGCGCGTGTCCTGCGCTTTGCCAACCCCAGAGCGTGGTTATGATCAACATTGGCGGCATATAATCGGCTCCAGATCACGTGACCGCTTGTTGCGGCTGCGAGTTGAGGGGGTGAACACCGCTCGTTTTTTTTTGTTTTTTTTTCTGCGACTTTCCTTTAGTGTCGTGAAAAACGATTACGTGTTGCATAGGTCACGAGCATTAGATATTCGATCTGGGCGGTATTTGCGCAAACTACAAAATTGTTGCCTCGCCACCCTTTAGGGTGAACGGAGTATACACCATTACAATATTTACAAGTCCTCAGCCCAGCCTGCGATCTTCTCAGACAAGCACGCGCATGTTCATCACTTCGGAACATGAGCTTATCACGTGTCATACGCACAAACACTAAAACGTAACCGGCCAGGAGCGCTTTTTTGAAAAGATCTATATGGGGGTAGTATCATAGCCTTCTCTATACTGACAAAGCCTGGCATATCGCCACGGTACGCGGCCGCCGAGTGAAAAGGTACAGCGGCAGACAACGGAAGGGAGGAGAGCTACGTGAAGGGAGGCCCGCTGCGGCGAGACGCCGAAATCCACTTCTCCCGAGCGATGGAATGTCCGCTCGTGCTCCTCGTATTCGTCGAGCTACTTTTCTCGTCGGGTTTGGAAGCCCTGTTTCGGGTCCTCGCCGCTGCAAAAGCTGTGTGCTAACGTCCAAGTTCCCCGAGAAATGTTCTGTGCTACCAGATCCTCGCGCTCCAAATCTGCGACCGGGCACTCTTTGGCTCCGTCGCCGAACCGCCAGGCTTTGCGAGTGTTGTGGGGACCGTTGGTCGCCCTTCCCCGATGCCCGGTATAGCGGCCGTGGTTCGGAACGTTTGGCCTGGCTGCTGTGAGCTGTTCGTGAAGCGTAGGAGAGCCGCCTGGCTTGGGGGCTGTCCTCCTCACTCTCTCCCGGGGGGACCTTTTCTCGTCCCCCAGCTCATCCGGGAACCTAGTTGCTTTGGGTGAGGACGACGCCCGCGGGGGGAGGAGTTCGACTCGCGTTCCCGACTTCGGGAACGCGGGGGACTCCTCCCGCGGATGCGATAGAGATCGGACGCGTCGCGATTCGCGAAGATCTTCCTTTGCCCGCTCTGGACTGCGCTTGCGGGACGGTGTCGACAGGGTGAGCCTTTCATCTGACCTTGTCGGCGCGGGGGTTTTGGGACAGAGTCTTTTGGTGTTCCAATAAACACCGTTGGACCCAGTCCTACTGTGGTACGTGCTCCTCCTTTTTAGAGAAGCAATCAGTTGTGCGGCTGAAGTTCCGACTCGCCCATAGCGGTGTTCTCGAGAAAAAGCTGCGGGGTGTGAGAGTAGGCTTGGCGTCCCTCGATTAGAGACCGCCGCTGAACCCTTCGGTTACCACCACCCGTGACCATCCTACTCATCCCACATATTCTGGCGCCCAACGTGGGGAGCCATTTTATGTGGGATATTGCTAGCTACCAACACAGGTACCGATAGAGCAACCAAAGGGTTATTTTAACAGCGGCGGCGATCTAAAAAAAGACGTCAAACCTAGAAGCGCGATTCCCACATATCCGCGGCAATACAGACGACCTTTAGGGCTACATTACCGCGGGTCGGTTCGATAAATTATTTCCGCCGGTGCCAATGATCGACTACCTTGTCTCACTCTCTCGAATATAGCGGAAGGGAAGACACACGTACCAGAGTAAGGGCAGAGTCCAAGAGCATTTAGTAGATCATTCTTCTAAAAGAACTGCATTGTCCCAACCTAAAATGCCCCCCGCGCCGGCAAGGTAAGAAAAGGACCTTCCCTGCCAGACGCGGGGTCCCGGAGAGCCAAGATGGGGAAAGCATCGGAGAAGTCGCCGACACACGTCCTATCTTTTTCGCGGTCACCGGACGAGTCCCCCTCTCGAAAGCGGGAAAACAAGAGGCGAAAGCCCCCTCGCCTGTCAGCAGTGATTCGCATGCGAGCGGGGGGACGGAAAGAGGTCCCCCCGGGAGAGAGGGAAGAGGAGAGCCCCCAAGCCAGGTGGCCCTCCGCTCACGCACAGGTCGGAGTTCACGGCGAAGCAGGCCGAGTGTTCCGACATGCGGCCGTTATTGCAGTCATCGGGGAAGGGAGACCACAGGAATCCCCTCAGTGTAGAGGAGGCTATGGTAGTATCAAGTAGTATTCACTGGCGGCCATACCCGTGTGCGCGACTGCTGAGCGCGTGCTGACGTCGAGCTTTCACAGTTCTTTCGCAACGTGCATTTCACACCATCAAGATTGCCGGTCCTAGAAGCTTATCAATGTGAGCTCGTTCTGAGCATGTGCTCTAAACAGCAACCTCAAATCCAGTGAATTCCCCCTTTTGTAACCGTTCTAAAGCACAATCCTAAAACCCTAGCCTCCGAGATTTTCCGCGCCCTGGCTGCGCTCGTCAGGCTATAGTATTTGCCGGTATAGAGACTGTTACTGTGGGGCACTTGGTGGCACTCGCAACCAAAACTATACAATACAAATGAATAGCTGAGAATTATCATCATCACCATGTTCGTCGGTCTACGAAAATTTGGGAGCAGCGTGAGATGTACTCCCAGCCTCTCGCCGCAACATGTACCTTTGGCAAGTAAAAAGTTGACCAAAATTTTATGGTTTACTTTTTCAAAGCGTGAGAGGTCCGTGCACGTAAGTGAAGTTAAGGAGGCTGTTCCCATGCATGGCGACAAATGTATTTCTTCGCTTATCCCACCAGCCCAGACAGTATCCGCAGAGTTCAAATAAAGATTGGCATTAGAAGAATGGATAGTTGGGCGAGTTGGTGGGAATTCATGGTATCCTAGTCATGCAATGCCCCCATGGAATGAAGGGTCGTTTTCGTGTGTCTTCGTAATAAAATCCCTCAGTTGATAGTCAGCGCTCGTCTCGTGTGTTTCTTCACGGTCCACGTCCTCGTGTTTTCGGGCTGTTTCCACGATGAATAGATTCGCACTAAATCTTGTATTCTGAGCTCTGTATCCCACCAGCGAAATAGCGCAAAGACCGGAGCAGCGAATAAAAATTAGGAATGAACAGAGATCGATCTGTCTCTGTTCCGATGAGGAGAAGAATGAAAATGCAAGCTTCATGCCTTGGGCTCACACTTGACAGCGATCTTTGAGGCGATTCCGTTTCTGGTTTGGTTCTAAGTACCGCATGCGGAGATCTAGAGAACTGGCACGGCTCGCTTTTTGCGCTGAGCAGCCGAGCGTTTGGACAAGCCGGAGGACAGCGCGGAAAAACTCTCGGAGGCCATGCTGAGACAAATGAAGCACGCGCGTTCGTCAACGCCTTATTGTAGTCATTAGGGAGTTTTAGTAGACCGTGTTTCCCCCTCCGCTAAGCCTCTCCGCTACCCGGAACTCTACAGCCAGGGCCATCGGCACGCAGGCGCAGTGGCGGTTTCTTCGTTGCGAAGGGCTTAGCGGAGTGGGAAACATGGTCTACTAAAACTCCCTATTTACTTGAAATCTTTTATACGGGGAAGGCGAGCGCGTGCGGCGCAACACTCCCAGCATTCTCCTGGGGCCCTATGTTGCGCTTTTTGGACGCCCACGGCGACTAGGGAGAAGGAAGCGACGTCAACGACGTAGCAAACGCAGATTGGACGTTGATTGGTGAGAGACGATGATGACGAATTTCCGCAGAAGAAAACAAAGAAGAAGTGAGCTTTGTTTTCTTCTGCGGAAATTCGTCATCAGCGACTCCCACCAATCAACATCCCATCTGCGTTTGCTAGGTCGTTGACGTCACTTCCTTCTCCCGTAGCCGTGGGAGCCCAAAAAGCGCAACATAGGGCCCCTGGATGCTTGCATTGGTTTTAAATAGACCTATTGGCGACGTGCGCGATCGAAAGCGTTACTGCGATCGGCCTGCCACGATTTGCGTGCAATGAGCCAGGTTTTGAGTTGGCTGTTTCGGGAACGACTTTTTTGGTTTCGGGAATGGGTTTCCACTCCTTTCTGACGTGCGGACGACCCCTAACGAAGGAAATACGTCGCGGGGAATGGGAAAGGGTAGACGTGACGTGGCCGGGTTTCTCTTGTCTCCGCTTAACATGGCAGTGTTGAAAAGGAGAAGACTGAGGGACTACTTCGAAAAGCGTTTCCTTACCTGCACGGGAAGCCGGTTTCCGCAATAACCACAGGACGTGAAAAGCTCGTGATGTCTTTTCCATAGCTCTCGCTCCGAAAGCAGAGACTCGTTTGGATGTGTGCGAAGCGGTTTCCTGCGATAGCTGCTTAGCACGTCTGGGGGGCCACCCAGTGGTTCGAGGGATTCGCTTGTCCGAAAACTAGGCTACCTCTTTTCGGCGGATTCGCGGCAGCGTTCCGCATACAGACCGACGATACCCGCGGCGCCCTGGCGTCATCGTTAAAAAACAAAAAAACAACAACAACAACTGAAGAAGTTCTTGAACAAAAAAAAAAAAAAAACACACAAAAAAACAATCAACAATCGTTACGTCATAAAAGGATCTTTGGGCCGCCAAGCGCGTGTCGCTAGTGTGGGCAGCGCGTGCAGCTGCCAGGTACATTCCCCCACGCTGACACCAGTCTTGACGGAATTTTTTTTTTGTTTTTATTGAAAAGAGTGGGAGTACGCGTGCATAGCTTGGAGAGTGGCTGAAAATGCGCGAGGGCGGAAATTACGAAAACTCCTTTTATGACGTCACGCTCCGGGTTCTTTGAAAACTAGTTTCTCCAGCCTGAGTGCACCTTTTTGAAAAATAATCTCGATATTCATGATCCGAGAGGCAAAATGAAAACAATTTAAGTGTTTTTCGTGAAATACAAAATCGCGTCAATTTCGACCGTGCAAAAAAAAAAAAAAAAAACGGTGCACAGGCAAAAAAAAAAATTTGTTCCCATTTCTTTTTCAGCCTTACAGCATCAAGGTTCATAGTGGTGAAACAAATTTTCTGAATAGAGATTGCGAACTCCCATCCCCGTATATCTGAAGTAAATCTGTATTAAAAAAAGGGAGTTAAGACATAAAACAAATATACGAAGAAATATTTTTGGGCGTCAGGTTCCTGAACGACGCGAACGAACCGGATCCGAAAAATAACGCTGTGCAAAGGGAAAAAAATATCCGGGGAGAGGTTAGTTTTTTATGGCGCCTCTCCCCGGATTTGATCGGCTACACGGCAGGGCTTGGATACTGAAGATTCTTCAATCGACATGGTTCTGCCAAAATACCCGGCTAAAAGCGGCTCCGAAAAGAACGCACAAAAAATAACTTCTTTCAGATATGTTGGCGCGTCGTTATTTCCAAACCCGCAAGAGAAGAGGGCGCAGAAGCGGGATATGAAAACGCTGTCAAACAAAATAAAATTATAAAAATAATAATGGGCTAGAAACACAACAGAACGAGCGATGCAGACTTTAGAAGAAGGCAATAATGCAGAGGCAAAAAAAAGAAGAAGTGGGTGTTTTGCTTTTCTAGCTTCTAGTTCCTCCCTCAAAAAAAAAAAAAAGAAAAAGCGATTTTGCGTATGAAGCAATTCCTGTGTATCGATGGATCGTGTCTAAGCCAAGTCCTGTCAATAAAACAAAAGAAGAAAACAATTTTTTTTCTTGACAATGTTCAACAGACATTTTACAGAAAAACGCAACTAAATTACACAAGCTCGATCATGCTGACAAGTACCTGGAAGTGGAGAATGTGTTGAGTGACAACTACCCCGTGAACTACCTCACAGAAATTGACTTCACGTGACCTGAGGTAACACGACGTGGTCGCGTGACGTTGGTTTTCCCGCTTAATTAAGCGGCCAAATGGACGTGACAATTTTCTCGTGCGATTCGGCTGATAAAACACGTGTTAAAAGAAAACACTAGCGACAACGTGTAACCAAGGGCCAGGAATAAACCACGTATGAAACAAAAAAGAACCCACTGATCTCTAGTGTAGTACGCTGGATCGCGGATCGGGAGCCCGTCGGTGTTGCCGCCGGCGGCCATTGCTTGACACCAGGCAATACACGCCAGAGATGACAAAATTACGTTCAAAAAGTAATTAAATCACGTTACTAATTACTTTCCTGAAAACTGCAAAAGTATAATTAAATTACATTACAAATCACCCCAGACTGAAGGTAATGACATTACATTACAATTACTTTCCAAAAGTAATAAAATTATTTTGAAATTACTTTGACATCACTTTTGAATACCTCGAGGCAGTAATTTGTGCTCCTTTTATTTAACGTATACACCAACACACTGTTTACAAAACAAGCCCTCATTTGCCCATACAGCGCGTGTATAGCAACCAAATCCGGGAAAAGCGAGGCGCTGCGCATGCGCAGTGCCGACAGCAGCGTCACCGCAGTGATGTGACGTCAAAGATCTGAGTTGGTCTATATGTACCAAAACTCAGATCTTCCTGTTGACACCGCAACAACCTTATGTGCCTCAAAGTGAACCATACTGAACAGTGGTTTTGCTGGCGCACACGACATAAGTGTTTAACATGATAAATAGCTTCTTTAGATGTGACTCAGAAAGACAGTCGACTCACCGGTTTCGCTGTTCATTCGACGGTGAAGGTTTTTACTAAGAGGGTGATATGTTGCCGTCTTCCTGATTTAGAAGCTGTAGTCCGTGTCAGTTTGTTAAGTCGGGCAATGGCAGCTCGTTCTAACAAGGAGTCGTCACGAGGAACGTTTTCCTTCCGGCTCCTCCTCCCCTCCCCTCCCCTCCCCTCCCCCTCCTCCTCCTCCTCCTCCTCCTCCTCCTCCTCCTCCTCCTCCTCCTCCTCCTCCTCCTCCTCCTCCTCCTCCTCCTCCTCCCCCCCCCCCCCCCCCGAGACGCAATCTTTCTATTCTCCCAAAAGCACTTACTATGCTCGGCAACAACCTTTCTTGGCAATGCAGTGGAGAGGAGGAGAGCCCGCCAACAGCTTTATTCAGCGGTCAAAATGGGAGAGGGAATACGTGACTGTACCTCCACTGCATTACCAAGACGAGTAGGAGCATTTTTCCCAAACACCCGAAGAGCTCCAGTTTTTGCGCGTTATCAAAGAAAGGGCCTGGATAATTTCTAAGCCGAAACGTCGCCAGTTGAGGGATGGCGCGAGCTTCCTAAATTGTGTACTTTCTTAACAAGCGGGGTGCGATATCTCCTTGCAGGCTTATTCGCGAATGAACTTCCCTAGGGAAGGCAGCGAGGCATAGCACGGGCGGCACCTGCTTTGCTCGAGGACACACGAAACGTCCTGGGGCTTTGACAAGGCATCTGGAATTTATTTATTTATTTATTTATTTATTTAAAAGTTCCCTCAGGGCCCGAAGGCATTACAGAGGGGAGCGGGTACCGACAGTAGAATTCAACAACATACAATAAATAACAACCTATGAATGCAAAACAATATGTACATATTAGTGAAACGCTGAAATGTGAACATTGTTAAGGCAATTTTCGAAAGCAACGCTGTCAGATATTGATACCACAGACGCTGGAAGGTGGTTCCACAACACTGTGGTTTGGGGTATGAATGAATTGTGAAAGGTAGTAGTGTTACATGAAGGTACGCCCATCTTGTGTCGGTGATCGAGACGCGGTGATATGTAAAAAGGAGATGCTAATAACTTGTCACGCAAAGTATGATTGTGGTAGTAGACTTTGTAAAACAGGCACAAACGGAAAGCTTCTCTACGCGATGCAAGATTAGGCAGGTTCAAACTTGATTTCATGGATGTTACGCTGGCAGTGCGGTGATAACTAGTGGGTATGAATCGGGCGGATCTATTTTCAATTGCTTCAACTGCAGATGTTAATACGTCAGTACTGGGGTCCCAAATTGAAGAGGCATATTCTAGTTTGGTGCGAACAAGCGTTTTGTAAAGAAGTAGCTTAAGCGATAAGGGGGCTACTGAAAAATTTCGTTTTATGAAACCCAGCATACGATTGGCGTTACTTGTTACGTACTGAATATGAGTTTCCCAGGACAGATTGGATGAAATATGAACTTCCAAATATTTGTAGGTTGTTACTTGTTGTAAAGGAGTATGGTTCAGGTAATAACAAGAGACATCACTGTGAAGCCGAGAAACCCTCATTACCTTACATTTGTTACTGTTAAGCTGCATACGCCATAAGTCACACCATTCAGATACACGGTCAAGGTGACACTGAAGAGAAGAAACATCGGATTTGTTACTTACTTCACGATATATAACACAGTCGTCAGCAAACAAGCTAATTGAAGATGAAACACAGGAGGGTAAGTCATTGACATACATAAGGAAAAAAAGAGGACCCAGTACAGACCCCTGCGGCACCCCGGGACGTCACAGAAGCTGAAGGAGAAGACGTGTCATTCGCAAATACAAACTGAGACCGGTTAGTTAGGAAGGCGTGAATCCAAGATAATGTACCGGAATCAATACTGAGTCTGCTTAGTTTATGAAGTAGTAGAGTATGGAATGTTTTAGCGAAATCGAGGAATATTCAGTCAGCTTGGGAACTTCGATCAAGAATAAGGTGAACGTCGTTAGTGAAGGTTAGTAGCTGGGTTTCACACGAAAATGACTTACGAAAACCGTGTTGGGCGGGAGAAAAGAAGTTATTAGACTCCAAGAAGTTTACTAAATGTGAAAAAATGATGTGCTCAAGAATTTTGCAAGGGATGCTTGTTAGTGATATGGGGCGATAATTAGAAGGAGAATGTTGATCACCCGTTCTGTGTATCGGGTATCGGCACCACCTTTCCCACCTTCCAGTCGTCAGGTAAACACGCACAATTAAGAAACCGATTAAATAGTTTAGAAAGTATTATAGAAGAATATTCTTTGGTACTTTTTAGAAATTTTGAATTAATAGCATCTACTCCCGCAGAACACGATATTTTTAAATTATCGATTACATTAACAATTCCACAAGCAGCAATAGCAACCGGGTACGTAGGAACAAATCCAGTATGTTGAAATGGAGGTAAAGATGACACGTTAATGTCTGAAAATAAAAGCCACGAAGGCGGAGTTCAAAACAAGGGCACACCCACTAAAAGACAGGATTTTCAGAAGAACTAAACAATGATATTAACGATTTTTCATTTCGATTAATTACATTCCAAAACTGCTTTGGGTTGCTTGTTAAAAGTGATGGTAGAGTTACATTAAAATAAGCAGACTTCGCATTTTCAATAGCACTTTTATAATTATTGGCAGCAATATGGTAAGCAGACCATTTAGAGTCAACATTTGAAAATTTAGCTGCTCGAAATTTTTGTTTTTTCTTGTTAGAAAGCCTTTTTAATATGTTGTTAAACCATGGTGATTGCGGGAAAATGGAAATACTGCGCAAAGGTATATATGTACTAGTAAGATGTACAACCTGCATTTTAAATAACTCCCAATTTTCATGAATTGAGCGTTCCGAAAAGAGCGGCAAGTAATCATCAAGAAAAAGGTAAAGTTCATTGTTAATCGCCTCGAAGTTAGCTTTAGCATAGTCGCGTATTTTCGTCTGATTCTTTGGAGCATTTCTAACAGGAATATCGATGACAAAATGTATTAATGAATGATCACTTATGCCCTGCATGGTGCTAATTGAAGATATTAAAGAAGGTGACGTTGTTAAAATTAGATCCAATATGTTGGCTGTTGTACGGGTAATTCTAGTAGGAAGAGTCATCAATTGACTGAAGCTGAAATCGCTACACAAGTTTATGAAGTCACTCGCGTCTGATGAAAATGGGTGACTGTAAGCATGCAAGCCAGTCCAGACTATATTTGGGTAGTTAAAGTCACCCAAAAGAATGATTGGAACGGAAGGAAAGCGCATTAATAATGAGTTTATTGCGTCATGAAGACTGGTAACCAAGGAATGATTGTTAGACGGCGGACGATAGCATACACCCAAAATAAGTTTCTGGTGATTCAAATACAAACAAACCCATGTTATTTCCAATTCGCTGCTCAGGCGCACACAAAACGATTCAATATGACTTGCAATTGGGATTAACACACCTCCACCACTTCTTTCACCTCTATCGCAACGAGAAATCTTGAAACTTGTTTCACAACAAAATATTTTGGAATTAACTATTAATTCCGGTCGTTCGCTGTTCACAATGGTCGAAGCCTACGGTTTGACCTTGATTGACGAAAGTACAAGACTGGGGATCTGTTTGTCCTGTCCTCTCAGGTTTTAAACTGGGTTGACCTCAGTGGGAATGTGACCTTCGCCTTGTCGCCTAAAAGCCGTTCATCCCTAAGCTGACAGTGCGGTAAAAGCTACATGCTCGTTGGAACAGTCACACGTCTATCTTTTGCCACGTAACCACGCTCTTGTTCATGCCCACGCGCAAAAAAAGGGACGGGACAGGTGATTAAAGGGAGGTGCTTGATTGGTTCTGGTTAGCTTGCAGCTCCCACCGCACTGTCAGCTTAGGGATGAACAAAGTACAGTATCGTCGTGATGACGCGCACCGCGAATCTGTCGTGCCTGGAGTTCATAAGCCTTTGCCTTCCAGCGATGTCTGCACGCAAGCTTTTTTCCTTCGCCATTCCAGCCCTCTTTTGTGCGCTTGTTCAGCAATTCGTAAGAGGCTTTGCGCTCAGGTGGCCGTCGATTATTTCCTCTGATGCTCTTTCACAACATCTCACCGTGCAAAATAAGTTGTCTATTTTTAAAGCTTGCATACGAATTTTCTGATTTAGGCCAAAAGTAATTTCAAAAGTAATAAGTAATTTTCTCGAAATTACTGCCTGAAAGTAATTAATTACATTACTGAATTACTAGCCTATAGGAGTAATTCATTACATTATTCCTTACTCCAAAAAGTAATTTAATTACTGTAATTCCATTACAGTAATGTCATTACTGCCATCTCTGATACACGCAAATCTATGGGAGAAACGCACAAAAGTACGAATATTGGAGCATGTACGCTGTGTTCGGAGGCGAGTATTTTATGGTGCGATGCGATCTTTATGTCGGGTGTTTGGAGATCGAATCGGTACTTGTCAAACGTTCGAACGCCGATTAAAAAAATCAAACGTACCGGAGCACCTACGGCTGAGCTGGCAAGCTTGCTCTCGAAGCGGAGTAAACAAGGGAACTTGCCGTCAATGAGACCATCCTCGGGGAAGCCCAGAAGTTGATGAACGACAAAGAAGTTCCATCTCGACAGCGGCTTTCCTGGGAGTGAGAAATTTCCGCGTAGCAAAGCTTCGAGCTTGTCGTCTGCTAAACCCAACTCAACGAAACCGCCAGACTCCGCGGTAACTCTAGGTAACTCTGGCCTCATTGAGCTGCACTACATTTTTCGGCCAGCGCAGTCACTCTCGACCACAGAATATTTATTTATAAGAACTACGAGGGCTGTCAGTTTGAATGTTTGTACGCAAGCTATTTGACGGGCTTATCGAAAAGCAGCCAAAAAGTTTCTGTGCCGACAACAGCTTTGAAACGGGGGAAACGTCATCTTTCCTCGTTTTTCCTATAGAGTCCCATGCATTGGCCGGTGTCAATCAATGGCCGCCGGTGGCGACACTCGGCCCCAGCTGCCGAGGGAGCGGTCCGCGATCCAGCTCCAATAGAGATCAGTGAGAGAACCCTTAACTCTGTTACGTCCCGCTGCGGTGGTGGAGCTTCGGGTGCACTTCCGGTCCGGGGTTGTGTGGCGGAAGTCATCATGCGGGAAGTGCATTCCTGTGTTCTTTTAGAAGAAACCAGGCAAAAGCCTGCCTTCTCGTCCAAACGCCGTGACATGGGCTGTGCCAAGAGTCGAGAAAACTATGAAAATCAGTCTTCACATGTTCTTTGCCTGCTCGGTTCGTCCGAAAAGGTGGTAGGTGCCGTGAAAGGGGAAAACCAGACGCTGATGGACAACGATTGCTTGTGCGGGAAGCGCCTTGGGTTGGATTCACGGATACTTGTGGTCATCAGATTTATTTGTTTTGTTCCAACATGAACGCGGGAAAACCGCCAAGCTGTCCAGACCACCCGCGGACTACGTTCAGTGCATCTTCAAGTTCAAACGGCCGCCTGATCGATCGAGCTGTCGTCTGCTCTTTCAGACTCGTTTGCTTATGGCGAATTCAGGTGGACATTTCCAGGGCAAAATATTTTGCCATATCTTCCGCAAGGGCGTTCGTGTGGTCAAAAGCTGGCGAGTTTAAGCTGTAGGTAGCGCTTTTCAGACGCGAGCCGGCGATTTGCCGGCACAATTTTTGCCCGAGCTCCAAGAGGTCAAACAGCTTGTCTGCCAGACTGTTTCCGGTATCTTCATATCAGAACCGGGAAAGGAAAATAAACGGAACAATGTTCGCCGAAAGCGGCAAACAGCGGGTTCGAGTCGAGACAGACCCGCTGTTTGCGGGTCTGTCTCGACACCCATCAAGACAGACACCCGTCCGAGACGAGATAACAACTAAGATAATTCATGTTTCATAGGAAGCCAAAAATTTTCGAAGACTTTATCCGGCCTGCGCGAGGTCAGTTTGCTCTTGGACACGAACTGCACCACAATCCACCCTTTTTTTTACAACCATGTAAAAACGCAATTTTTCACAGCTGGAAAAAAAAAATGGATGGATAGTGATGCAGATTGACACTTGAACACGTATCAAATTTCAAGGGGGGTGGGCGCAATAAGGAAGCTGAGGATTCAAAAAGAAAAAGAGTAACAATCACGAAACAGAATTTAAAAAAAGCGACGCTGGCGAGCCTCGTTGGGATTCTCGTAAAACGTCAACAGTTCCTCGGGGATCCAAAGAAAATATATTGAAATTTGACGTGTGTGCGGGCAGCACCACGCAAATTTATTAATCAGCCCTTCCGCTAATTTTCTAATTAAAAACCCTCTAAGCTGCGCGGACTGTGCTGATGTTAATATTTCGAAAAGTATCGCGAAGCCGCTTGCGTTGACACACATCTCAGAGTCGGAAGTTGACACACATCTCAGAGTCGGAACTTATATTGTTGACTCGTACAGGGTGCTTATTTGTACCATAGAATAACCGAGGAAGAAGTTAACCAAGCTCACGCGCGACCCAGGCAAATCAAAACGCCAGTTGCCGGCGTTTGGTGTTCGGGTGCAGAGGGGCACGTGGTGCGCCGACGGCGCCTGTTTGGTCGCCGGTGCCACCGGCAAAGGCTCGCCGGCAATGGACCTGATGAATAGGCCATTATTGACGTCTGCTCGTTCAAACAACAGCGGCCCGTAGACCAAACTATGACCCGGTAATTGCGATAAGAAGCGAGTGAAGGCCTCAAAAGACAAGTCTGAAGGTTGTTTGTGGTAAGTAGACTCGGTGTAAACAGTAGATACAAGGAGATGTTGAACATTGTTACCAGTGGCCATCACCGACTTGTAATGCCCGATCCACTCGATCCGATTCTGTTGGCGATTTTCAGTATCGACGTCGAGCATCGGAGCTATCGCCCATGCACCCGGAGCGACGTCGCGACGAGGCGTATCCAGGAATTTATTTGTTCCGGGGGGGGGGGGGGGGTTGAGGTGGCTGGGATGTTCATGATATGACTTGGGGTGCGGAGAGAGGGTGGGGCGTCAAAGTGCATGTGTACATTATAAGGTCGGCTGCATTTCGGGTGAAACTGAAGCCCCAGTTCTAGAGGAACACTCATCAACACGGGATCCTCAACTGAAAGTCCTATAAACATCCCCAAGCCGGAGGGAGCTGCCTTCGTTCCCTGCAATGCTCCTATTTCGGGCGTCCTTGTTCACATTATATCTCATTGTCGCGAACGACACGAAACGCCAAAAATATTCTCGGTGTGCTCCATCTAAAACCACGAAAAATTCCATCGCTTTAAACTGGCAGATACTGCCAAATGAAGGCAGAGAAAAAGGGGAGTTGGAGAACAGGCGAGGGAGAGACTCGTACTTTGCGAACGTAACTGAACGCTGTATGCGTCACTGATCTGCACTGAAGAGCGAACGAGAAAATTGGGTAAGGAGATTAGGTAACTCGAAGGTAGTTGAACATGCAAATGGAAGCCAAGGAAAAGGGGAAATTAAAAAAAAGGAGGTGAGGGAGACTTGTATCTTGTAAGCGCGAGTAAAAGTCGCGGACTACGGAGATAGGTAAATTAAAACAGGCAAATGGGGAGAGAACGGCGGGGAGAACTAACAGCAGTAGAAAAGCAAACGAAAGAGAGAAGCATGAAAATAAAGGGAAGAAGAAACTGAAATGAAAATAAAAAAAAATAAAAAATAATTGAGACATGCAAGCACAGTAACACTTGGTAAGACACCAAGTACCTTCTGGAAAGAAGATTGAAAAATAAAAAGCGACAATGACAAAAAGCCGTATACAAAAAAAAAAAAAAGCAATCAGGAGGAGTTACGCCAACATCTCCAAAAAGGTATTTATTACAGAAGAGGCTCGCCCGGCGGACGTGTGAGAGACAATGGAAGGGAATGGGGAGGAAAGAGGTTTCAGCGAGATTGCGACCGCCCCGAAACGTTCATACGACACACAAGGGCAAGTAAAACGCAAACTGGGGCCAAGAACGGACGTATCTTGCACAGCAAAGAGCAAAAGCAAAGATAAAAAGAGAAAGAAACCCAGAGAGTTTCAAGCAGCTCTTCAACAATGTTTTCTCCCGCTCCTTTTCAATTTTCTTTCTTCGCGTCGGAGATTTTTCTCCGCGGAGAGAGACCATTTATGCAACAACTCGCGGACTAAGGGACCGGAAAAAAGTAGACACGCATGCGCGCGCACACGCACCCACGCATGCACACGCATACACGAGCAAAACATAGACCACGTACAGCAGACGTGCCGAAGAAATGAACAGACCTCCAAGAGAGGACTCGGGGAGCACGCAGACGCTGTACGAACTCGAGCTTTCTCTGGAAGGCTGAACTTCATCCACCTTCACTGCTTTCCCAGAGACCGAGAGGCGAGAACGAATGGACTAGGAGAGGAGGACGTGGTTGAGATACTCAGGGCTTCGCGTGCTGTAACACCTTGAAAAAGAAAACGCTCATAGGCCGCAGCCAACGTTACTAAACCACTCAGTTGGGAAACTGCCATAGAGACTGCTCTGAAAAAGTGTCCCCGACCTGTCCTCGAGCTCCGAGCTAATGGCGAACACAACGCCGCCTTTTCTCCCGCAGCGGCCACCTGAGGAACTGCACGTGACGTCTATTTTGGCTTTTATTTATTGTACTTTTTCCGGTGCGCCTAAACAGCCCGTAGGTCTACATAAGGGTGCACCGTTGACACTTACATGCAGTTTTGCATAAAAAGGATGCACGCAAACGCATGTATAATCCGCTTAATCCGCCATTTCGGCGCCGAAACAGATACAGCGAAAGAGGTTACAGGGGTGCCACCCCCATCCCCCCAGCGTACGCGCCGCGTCTTACACCGAAGTTAAAATGCACCTAGGTCGGGACGCGCTACATGAAAGCACGGCTGAGGCATGGTTGTATAGAAACAATACTAATTGTGCCGCAAAACCTTGCGAACTATAGATTATAAAAACATCACGCGCCCTTCATTTTGTACTAGACGCCTATAAATTGCATACAAAAAGAGTCTTTTCCGTTTGTTTTTAGGCAAAAACATGCTTTCTAAAAACTCAAGGTGACCACAGTACAGACAATTGATAAAGAGTGGCGCTGTTCTCGTATTTAGCTCGGTCTCGGTGGACTCCAGCGGCCCTGGTTTCGACGGCGAGTTTTCCAAGTGAGTGTTTTCGTAACGTTGGCCGCAGCTATGTTACTGATAAGGATGCAGCTGGTGTGGCCCTCGCGCCCCGGTCAGCTGGAAATTTCTTTCGAACAGAGGCTTCACCCTCCGGGACAACGACCTTTCAAAAATAGATGACGAAATAAAACTGATTTTTTTTTTTCGTTCTAAATAGTTATTTTGTTTTAATAAAGTAGAAATAGAAAGAAAAATTAAATCTAAGACATCCAGATTTTCATCGGAGACTGGTCAAATTCATTGTGCGCGTCCGCTTGTTGCAAGCAACGCCGAACATCGCAGCGGCAGAAAACGCTCTCGGACCGCGCATGTGAAACGAAGCTTTGCGGTTTGCGCCGCGGCGCCAGTAGCGGCAGCGGTTTTGGCCGCAGAACCGCTGCATGTGAAACGAGTATTAGGAATGCTGCATACCATTTTTGTGTTATCTTTCAATGTGAGAAATAACGCTGGTAAGTGCACGCGTTTCTGCTCGACATTCACAGGAAGGGAGAGAAGAACGTCGAACGGCCCTCGACGCGATCTTGCGAACAATAACTTTTCTTCCGACTCCCAGAGATTAATCCGCGTAGAGACCTTTTCAGCAGACTTGCACGTAGTTCAACTACTCTACTCAAGTTACTGTAGTTTAACTACTTTTCTGGGTAGTTTGGTAACTTTCAATTACATTTTTATTTCGGGAATGAGTAGTTTACTTTAATTACTTTTCCCAGTAACTTATACTCCAATCACAAATTACTTTTGAATTTTAGTGGTAGGTTTGATTATCAACAAGCATTCCTGAACAAAAAGAGATAAGACGTTGGAAGATCAGCTGATATTTTCAAAGAGGCGGAAGCATGAAATGTAGGCAAGAGGGCGGAGGGTGGAAGGGGCTTGGACTAGGGTCCAAAACCCTCTAAAAGTTTCAACTCTGCTACGAGGCGCGGGGAGCGGACAGGCACGTCGCGAGTCAGGTCGAGTGACCACGGGACTATCGCCGAAGACTGGCGTTTCTTCTGTCCTGAAGCTCAAGGAGACGACGCATGCAAAGAAAGGGCTTGTCCCCGCTTCTCACTACGCTACACCAGGTGTACACACTGCATCCTCACTCAAAGAAGGTCACACAATGCGGCTCCAGCTGTGAAGCCCATCCGGTGCTCCCGTAGTTTGCGCAGTACTCAAAGAATCTGCTGCTAAAGGGCAACGCAAAGGTGACCTCTATGCGTTGCCTTTCGTCCCAAAACTCAGAATATGAAGGACTTCCAAGATTCGAATATTGTCCGAGAAATCTTAGTGATTCCCCCAACGTTTTTACATAAAAATAATAAACAAACAGTGTTGGTAAGTACCTTAAATACACGGTACTTAAAGTACTACTTCGAGTAGGTTTAGAAAACTCGTACTTTACTAAAGTACAAGTGCATGCTCAGAGAATGTACTTCGAGTACAGAATTTGTTTCTGGTATTTTCTGAGAAATGTAAAACTCCCGACTTCAAAGTATATTCCCGCAAAATAATAATAAAAAAAAGGAAGAAAAACACGGCGTACCGTCATGTGAAAACGGGCTATCGTCTTTCGAGACGTCATCTGGGCATTTCTCTGAGTGAAGTAATGCCGACTCTAAGATCGATACAAATAAGTGCCGTATAAGTTTATTGTATCAAAAAGTTCGTCAGCGAGAGTAAAACAACTACCCTGTGGCGACTTCACTTTATCCAATACTTGCCGTCATTTCCGACAAAAACAAACAAAAAACTGGTGTACCTTTGATTATTATTGGAGCAATGCGTACGTACCAGTAAAAAAGAACAAAAATATTTTATAGGGAATGAAAGGACATAATAAAAGATTGTGTTAAAAAGTACTTGTACTTTACTTTGAAAGCACACTGTATTTAGAATAGTTCTTAAAAACATTGCACCCGGTGTACCGCGTGGGTTAAATGGATTGATGGCCGTTTGAAGGGACGGCCTAAACCGGGTTCTTAGCGTATCACGCTAGGATTTACTACAGAGGTGCCTGCAGTTGGTCGGAGCTTTCGCGGATCACCAGCGTCCCATACTCCCACAACGCATCCCACTGCATCCGATGAATCGCTATGCGCTTTAACACGAAAGTCGTCTTGTCCTGCAGATTCCAGCTGGCGAGCCTGTGTAATAAGATTAACCGGAAGGAGACTGAGCCGCTCTCCGAGAAGAACACCACACCCACGTCAGAGAATGTAAATGCGGAGCTGAATGCATCGGGCAAACTGGCTGATGCGTAAAGCGAGACCATCGAAATCAGGCAACATCAAAAGCCAATCATCCCACACATTCCGTCGCTGCTCATGCGAAGAAGTGTTTTGGGTGCGCACCGGAATTCGTCAGCACCAAGGTCCTGGGAACGCATCATCGGCGATTCGGACGTGAAATCATGGAAACATTCTTCATCCGCTTCGTTAGCCCTGACAAGACGTGAAATCCAATTCATGGGGCCAGTGGTGGAAAAAGAAAAATGATAGACTTGGGTAGGCACGGTACGGTGACTCAATCCGTATTGGCGCTCCCGATTCCAGCCTTCTTTTCAGCCTTCCCCCGTCCTGGTCAACGTGGGATTTTTTCGCCCCCGGGAAATAAACATTCGTCGTGGCTAAATGGAAAATTGTGGTTGTCTGTGAAAGTCCTCCGTGTTTTTAGTGTCAAAGCATTAACTGTCCCATGGAGCGAACCGGCCATATCATAAACTTTTGAAGCCGCGCCCAACGGCACCTCAATTCCCCTATCCCCTGGAACGAAGCCTGCAGTCTGTAGCGGCGAAACAAGGAATAAATTTCCATTGCCTGCGACGCGTCATGTCAGGTGCCTCGTCACGGAAGCCGCCGGGGCCGCTCAATGTCAACACGGACGCGCCTCAGAAAAAAAATGACATAAAGAAAAGCCCAGCAAAGCAGATGCAAAGCCTCGGAGGGGGGGGGGGGGGGGGGGGGGGGTACGAATGCTATCGCATTCTTACACGTAAGCAGTCTAAAGTGTCTTTTATACTTTCTATTTTACGTATTTGTTGGGTTATAGAGTTTCGTTGTTTCACAATAATAAACTAACTAAATATGTAAATGCACATGTCCTTGGTCTTAAATTGCGTAAACATTGGCGTTCATTTTATAATCTACAAAATAGGCCTTCGAAATTTGTGCGTAAAAAGTCGGGTAACACTGCCCATAGGTCAAACTGTTCGAAGTTTGCCAAAACTTCCAAGATGCGCCAAACCAGGCCTACCTCGAGGCTCGACGTCGAACCGCAGGTTCGATAAATGTTGGCCCCCGCCCAATCGGGGGAAGGGAAGTGCCACTGTAGAGGCTGTGTCCGAGCGCTATTCGGACGTAAAAAGAAAAAAAAAAAAGACTATAAATAAACTAATACACTGAGTGCAATGAAACCCAAGTGTGCCTTTAGGCGATGCATTCATTATACCCATGACTGTAGCTTCTAGGGAAATATTTTAAGCCAAAGAAACCCTGCATCTTCTTTTTTTGTGCATAGGGAGGGTGAAAACCGTCTGGTTGACGCGGCCTACTCACATATGGTCCAACTTAAAGCAAAAACGTCGTATTTGAGGCTCGCAAGCAGATCTGGCAGATCCAACCATCTGTGAGCGACGCCAACCAGACGTTTCTTATTCTTTCCCTCTCTGTACGTGGAAAATGATTTTTTACACATGTTTTTTTCTGAAACCCACACTCATGAAATTTGAGTATGGTAAGTCCACCACCTAAAGGCACATTTGGGAAAAGTTTCAACGCTTCATTAGTTCATTTATAGGAATTTGTTTTGCGCCCGAATAGCGCTCAGATCCAACGCTCTGCAGAAAAAGCTGATGATGATAGAGGTTTTATGGCGCAAGAGCAACTTAGGTCATATTGCGCCAAACAAAGGTTTTTCCAACGGGCTAAGAGGTGTAATCTAAAAGAACTGCAACCTACAGTTGGTGTAAAAGGCCAGAGTCATGAAGGAAATTTAAAACTCGATCGAATGATACGAGTGGTTCATCGCCAAGCAGATAATATGGATGAAAGGGGAGGGGATCTCGAAAAAGTTCTGAAAAACATGATCGGCGCTCTTGGTTTAAAGCTTTGCAATGCCACAGGATGTGCAACCCAGTCATATCTTTCCCACATTTGTCGCAAAGTTTAACATCCTCACCACAGAGCAGGTGCAAATGAGTCAAACGGGTATGTCCAATACTTAAGCGGCAAAAGAGAACCTGAACCCGACGGACTTTATGGAAGGAACTCTCCCATACCCCCAGTTGGGGCTTGATATTATAAAGCTTGCTTTCTTTTTCCAAATCCGAATCCAACTGCCATGACTTCATCATCGATTTCTGTATGATGGGTTTCAGGCCTTAGTGTGGCAGGCCAAGAGGCGGTGTTGGGCATTCTTTTGCAGAGGCAGCAAGCAAGTCTGCTTTTTTCATTGCCGAAAATACCCACGTGGCTTGGGACCCAGCAGAATCTGATCTGGTGTCCTAGTTGAATTGCTCGGTTTAATTGCGCCCGAAGACAATGCACGAGAAGGTTCTTGCTGTCTGCTAAGGACGAACCGGCTAGAAGAACGCTCTGGGAGTCGACAAACAGAAGGGCTTTCATGATATTGTTCTCTAATAAGTACTCAACAGCCATTAAAATGCCGTACGATTCGGCAGTAAAAATATTTGAAAGCATGTGGAGTTGTCGAACTTTCCCGAAGGTGATGGAATAAACCGCACACCCCACAAAAGTTTGTTTTCGATCCATCAGTGTAAAAATGCGAGTAGTCCTTGTATTTCTGTTATAAATCGGCAAACTCATGCTGAAGAACAAGTGAAGAAATAGCTCTCTTTCTGTAATTAGACAGTGACCAGTCACAAGACATTGGCAAAAGGTGCCAAGGCGCAACTCTCTCATTGCTGCTTAGCAAAGCAGCCTCACTAAAAGGGGGATGGAGCGATGTTGCCATGCTTTGAACTCTGAAACTCAGAGGCCGAACAATGCTCGGCTTGTTTTCGAAGAGTCGGAAGGACCTAGAAGGTTGAAGTGCATCAAAAGTGGGATGTTGAGGATAGCTGTATATCTTGTAAGCATAGCAAAGACTCAAATATTGCCTTCGTCTTTCTAAGGACATCCGATGTGTATCAGCATACAGGCTAAGCACAGGTGATGTTCGAAATGCTCCCGTGGCTAGTCTGAGCTCCAGATGATGGACGGGGTCCAACATTTTTAGGGCGGACGGACGTGCCGACCCATAAACAATCACGCCATAGTCCAGGCGGGACCGCACCAAGCAGTTATAAAGACGCAAGAGGCACTGTCTGTCAGACCCCCAGGACGTATGCGACAGGACTTTGAGGATGTTTGATGAACGTAGGCCTTTATGTTTCAACTCTTTCTGTAGAAAAGGTCGGGAGAGTGTAAAAATGGAAAAGGAAGGAAGGCGACAAAACAAAGCGTGTGTAAGAGGCGCAAAGGGCACATTGTTTTAAACGAACGTCGTTCGTCTGTCCGACGGTGTCTGACAATGACGGGACAAGGCGGGGAGAACATCGAAGAAAGAAAAGAATACGACGAGGGTCTCCAGTGCGGACAGCAAACATTTGCCAGAGAGAACGATCAACTTAACAAGTTAAATATATAAAAAAAAAGACAAATTTGAGAACAAAGTCGGCGGCTCTTTCAGCGAATTGTTGGCTGAAGTGAGCGCTTGGCTTCGCGCCAGGAACAAACATGCTTCGTCCCAGACAGGGTGCCGAAAATGAACACAAAACGTAGCTAACTTAGAGCCCGTACAGTTTAGAAGTCTGTGTTAGGGAACTTCAAGAAAGTTGGCCCTTGTCGTGTGTGTATCTTCCTTGTCCCCATTTCTCTCGCGCTTTTAAAATTTCCCTGGACCACAAAAAGGTCGCTTAAAAAAGAAAAAAGGAAAGATGTGGGAGAAGTCAAACTTTTCCCAAGTTTTAGGTCATAGCCATGTCGCTACAGAGGGGCGCCTTGGCCAACTTGTTTTCACAGAGCCTGCTGTCTAGCGAATACAGGGCCTGTGGACTGGATTCTCTCAATCGAGCGCAGGGGCACATGAATACCGACAGAACACGAGACCCCTCCGAACGACGACGCAGCCTTCGGCTATGCCAGCCGAGCCGGCTGCGTCCGAAACCCACACAAATAATGTAACTTGTCCCAATAATTCAAGTTCTCAACTTAGCTCCTAGGGGCACGACGGTCACATCTCCCCAATATTACGCTTCGCTTCACAATGGAGAGTTTTCGTAGATCCTGTTTTCAGGCCACGCTATTTGTAGCGGGAGCTCGCGCTGCCACTTCAATGCAAGCTCTGAAGCTCGCGCCCGTAGCGGTAGCGGGCCCTTGAAAACGATCTATTAAATCTCCCTAATAGGGAGTTTTCGTCGATCGTTTCTTCCGTCCCGCAACGCTCTCTGCAACCCACTACGATATTCGGAACTCTGCAGTCAAGGTCAGCGGTGCGCATGCGTACTACGGGAGTTTGCGTTGCGGGGAGCATAGCGGAGTGGGGAAAACCATCGACGAGAACTCCGTAATGAAGCGCTGCTGACGCTACCAGCCGTCCAATACAGCAGTGCCAACGTGCCACACTCGTCGCAGCCACTGACCACTATTGTAGTAGGCTGCATGGAGGATTGGGAGTCCGTCTACTAGCCACCGAAGCCCGTCGGTGGCACCATCTGCGGTCAATACTTGACATTAGGCAATACGGGCGAGTCTATGGGAGAAACGCACGAAAGTAGGGCTATAGCAGCTTGTACGCGGTGCTCCAAGGCGAGTACTTTATGAGGCGCCGCGATCATTACATCGGCTGTTTGGAGACTGAATTAGCATTTGTCAAACACGAATTAAAAAAAATCAAATGTGCCGGAGTACCACCCACCGTACCGGCGTCGCTTGTTTCAGTCACTAAATAAATGACACGTTTCACAAATGAACGACACGCACCCAGTTTTAGTTCGCAACAGAAGCCCTCTCACTGCAGTTCAAAACAAAACCTCGCACCAGAAGTTCTCTGTACAAGCGCTTGAAACGATGCGTATGTTTCAATTTCCGAAAATCTACGGTCGTCTGGCCATGGCTGCGTCGTCGACCGGTGAACAAATCATTTTAATAAGCGTAAGAAAAATCGCAGAAAGTGCGCGATAAGCACAAAAAGCTGCAGCGGGTGGGACTGCAATATTATCGAGCTTCACACGTTTCCCACGGATTCTTATTTATGAACTTAATCGATTGTCAGCGTGAATGGCGAGTGCTTCGTATCAGACTCATCGTCACGCTTAGGTCTATAGACGGGGGTTTAAAAACCGCAAATGACTAAGAAGAAGTTCTGTCCTTTTCTTCTCTTCTTAGCCATTTGCGCTTTTTAAACCACCATCTAGATGGTCAACCAACTAGCCCCTCAATTGATCTTGAGTCACGTTCATGCTCGCGACTACTTCGTCTAAGTCAATCGGCCCGATTCCAACCCGGCGCCGGTGCTCCAATTAGGTTATCACTGCATGTATATACCATTTCTCCGTGACATGTGAAGGTCATGAAAACGTCTACGCGCCACCGTTCAAGATGCAGCTATCAGATGCCGAGAGCTCACTTGCATAGACTACATTAAACAGCTCATAAGTTCCCTCGTTGTGGAAACTCAATCACAGATCCCGCCGTCGTCGTCCTCGTTCATTCGAGGAGGCAAGGTGATGGCCTGTCATTAGCCAGCTCGATGCGACCGACCAAGTCCCAGCTCAGTTAATGTAGCCGGCAATAGCCAAGTCTAGCAAAGGTTTCCCCCTACCCACGCTATAGGCAACCTGCAATGCTGTTTAGTTTGGCGCCATCTAGCGACTGAAGCAAGAAATGTTGGGTACCCCTGGGAGTGGCTGCTGCATTGTTCAAACCGGAGCTATTACTCTGGTGGCGCCGCTGAACCTAGTGTCTGAAGCAAGCAAATACTGGGTATCCCAGGAAGCCGTGATCGCGTAACGTGCCAGTAGAGCTGAAGCTTCAGCCCTGGCGGGCCAATCGGAACGTGGCTGCGTATCACCGGAGCGCGCCTCAACTCCGAAGTAGTTTCAGGCTTTTCGCTGCGTCATGCTCCAACATGCGTGCGTTGCCCTCGTATACGTCGCGGATTTCGAAGCCTTCGGCACGCAATGTGGGGCTTATCGTTCGCCGTTTGCCAAGTTACAACGAGACAGGGTATAGCCGTGCGCTCTCATTCTGCTGGCGCCGCCTAGCCGTTGCCGGCTGCCTATGGGGAGCTACAAGGGGAGGCGTGAAAGCCTCTCGCTTCGTGCAGCGGGAGAAAATGGCAAGGCTGTCGCAGCGTCGATAGGCCCGCAGCAGCGCCACCAGAGCACCCCGCCGCGCGCTGTGAACACCAAAAGATAAGAATCTTCTTTTTGTATCCCTTCTTCCCCGAAACAGCATTGTGGTGGAACGATCAAACAGAGCACATCGTCACCGAGAATAACCCTGCTTGCTTTCGCTGTCTTATCAGCAGCCATTTAGGTATGGTTCGAGTTAAGATTTCTTGTATGTTTGCACTGCTAAATAAATCTTCAACTTAGAAACTCTAACCAAGCTTTATTAAAAAGCAAAAATCCCGACGTTTCGGAACCAACTCGGTCCCTTGATCACGGGTGACTGTTTTTGTCCCGCGGAACGGCCTGCCCACGAACCCGAACACCCCCGGGTGTTTTTCGGATTATCCCTCTTAACCCCGAAACGTAGCTGCTGGGAAGGGTCCCATTTGCCGGAACGGTTCAGCGCCGGCCTTTTATGGCCTGCCGAAGGTGCACAAGCCAGATGTCCCCCTCCGACCCATAGTGGATTTCACCACGTCTCCGTTACGTGCGTTGTCCAACCATCTCCACCGACTGCTGTCGCCTTTAACCGGGAAGACCGACACGTACGTCCAAAATTCTGGACACTTCATCCAGCTCACCTCGGGCCTCGAACTGCGGGACGACGAGAGCCTTGTCTCCTTCGACGTCGTGTCGCTTTTCACAAGTGTGCCTGTGCCTCTCGCAGTGTCTGTGACGCGGGAGGCCCTCTCGTCTGACACGAAACTCTCCGAAAGAACGTGCCTTGAGGTGGACGAGATTTGCCGTCTACTGGAATTCTGCCTATCCAGCACTTATTTTTCTTTTGCTGGCCGCTTCTACAGGCAAACCAGTGGTACGGCTATGGGTGCTGCGGTCTCCGTGACTGTGGCAAACCTCGTAATGGAGGCGATCGAGAGAAAAGCCCTGGACACTTTCTCCCCAGCACCCGTGTGTTTCCTGCGGTACGTCGATGACTGCTTTTGTGTTGTAAAGACCAGTGAGATCGACCGTCTCCACACACATCTCAACTCCATCGAGCCAGCGATTCAATTCACGATTGAGCACGAATCAGATGGCTGTCTCCCTTTCCTAGACGTCTGTGCAGTGAGAAAGTCCGGCCACCTGGACTTCCGTGTGTATAGGAAGCCGACACACACAGGCCGATACCTGGACTTTTCCTCAAGCCACCCTAGGACACATAAGTCTTCCGTGGCTTCGGCACTCGTCAGACGGGCGATCACGGTCTGCACATCAGAAGAGACCCTTCGAAAAGAGATCGAAACGATCAAACAAGACCTGCGGAAGAATGGCTACCCAGCTGGATTTGTAAAAAGCACGATCAAAAAAATTCGACGCACCCCTTCAACCCAAGACGCCCCCCCTCCCTCCACCCGCGTGTGTGTACCCTACATCAAGGGCACAAGCGAGGTTCTCGCCCGAGTACTGCGACAGTACGGCATAGCGGTATCACACAGGCCAGTCTCGACCATCGGCGGCCTTCTCCCCCTGCCAAAGGATCGCCCCCCGAGGGAGAGGGCACAGGGACTGGTTTATAAAATTCCCTGCGGTGACTGCCCCGCTTCGTACGTTGGGGAAACGAAAAACTATCCAGAGCGCCTGCGGCGCCACCGCTACGACATCGCGAAGAAAAATGTGGAGGGAAGCGCGCTGGCCGAACACGTCGAGAAGACGAACCACTCCATCGACCTTGACAACAGCTCCATCCTCGGAACGGAGAAAAACTGGCGGAGGCGCCTCCTGTTGGAGTCGTGGCACATTCAATGCACACGTGGCAACATTAACCGGTCGACGGGGACCCTTCCCAGCAGCTACGTTTCGGGGTTAAGAGGGATAATCCGAAAAACACCCGGGGGTGTTCGGGTTCGTGGGCAGGCCGTTCCGCGGGACAAAAACAGTCACCCGTGATCAAGGGACCGAGTTGGTTCCGAAACGTCGGGATTTTTGCTTTTTAATAAAGCTTGGTTAGAGTTTCTAAGTTGAAGATTTATTAATCATTCCTAACCAGACGGATGTCCGTCGAAAATGTTTACATTTAAGTTTGCACTGCTGGGCAAGTTTTTAGGTTATTGTTTTTTGTGCGTTTCATATATATATCAAGACGTTTACGTGCGCGCGTCGGTCTTTAGCGTCAAGCTTCTTGCAATCGGCGAATGAGTCCGCTGCTGCGTGCACATGCGCTCGCGAACTGATTCGCCGCCTTCGATAAAGGCATCACTTTAGGATCCTGTCTATTCCCGATGTTTAAACACAACAGACGGTTTTAGAATAGGAGCCTCTTCCCCAATAACTTTAAGGTGTCACATTCAGCACGCGCAGAACTTGTGCGCAGCGCAACGCCCCAAGTTCTTCGGGAGATCATTGGGGCTAACTATTCCGAAACTCTCGAACTACTTGGGCCTACGTGGCGTCGCCCTGCTCTAAACAAAGTAGCCGTGCATGAGAATACAAGTTTCTGCGAGTTCCCCCTCTCGTTCCCCATGCGAGCAAAAAGCCCGGACAAGCCCAGAGAGTGTAGTTGCACGTCGATATTTTCCGAGCAAAAAATCGTATACCATGTTACAAGAACCATGGTACATGGCGGCACCCTCAAGACAACAGAGCCTAAAGAGCGAGGAAAAACAAACAAACAGCAGAAAATGACTTGGAGAAGGGGGTTGCGAGGAGTGCTGTTGCACGCCGAGGAAAGCAAATATTGTCCGACAGGGGAAATGGTGATCGCGCCCGGCGTGTGCTTGTTTATTCGTCCGCCTTGTAGTTACAGGCGGTCGGGAAAAAAACGATCGGTGCCGTGCGGAGGTGCTTGGTATACAGGAAGAACAGCTAATGAAGTGGAGGAACAGATTAGGGGACATTGGGAACTGTCTTGGAGACCGATCGTGGACGACGAATAGGCGGGGAAAAAAGATGGAGAAGTGGGACAATGTGAGAGAGCTACAGAGACAAACATGAGGGCCAGAGATAAACTTTCAGCGACATTACTCGGTCCTACGTATAGGTCGTATTTAAAGACTCTAACCTGTCAAGGACCGCTCAAACAATTGCGCTCAGAACGACCGCTACAACTAGGAACGAATGCAACGAGTTAGAGCGGCCAATTGCCGTGGTAACGAAGCACCACAGGGTCGTCGTCCGCGAAGCAAGGAGTTGAGCCGCGCTGATTTTTTTCCGCTACGTTTGGGAACGACCACAACGACTGGCCAATCATGAGTCGAGAAGAGCTCGGCCGCACGCGTTGCATGCCGGTCGAGGTTCCGCCTATCTGCGGAGAAACAAGGCGTCGGCGGTAATCGTGGACGTGGTCGAAGCTCTTCGTTCCGCGTAGAGCGCTATCCTGGACTGGGAACTCTCGTCGTTTGTCGCCACGATGAACCAGCGCCCGAAATACAAGGTGCATTTATCCGCGCGGCAATGTCGTGACGGTAGCCTCAAGACAGCAGACCGGTAGAAAATATAATAAATATTTAGACAGAAAAAAAAAAAAAAAACAACAACAGAGAGGGATTGAGAACGAAAGCATACAAGAGGGAGAGAGAGCGCATGTAAAAGGAGCGAGGGCAGGTCTAAGTGTAAGCCTAAGTATTTGGTGTGACAGTGCGGTTTAAAGAGCCAGAAATTTAGAGCATATGTGCGCGTGTCTAATGTGGAATTCCCTGGGTGGTTCTGGGGGGATCCAAAAGCGCTCGATGCTTGCCCATTTCGTGCACTAAACGCGAGCGCGCACTCGCACGCCCAAGAATAGAGAGTTTTAGAATAGGGGGCCCCAACGCTTTGGGTAACCCAACGCTTTGGGGAACCCAACGCAACGACACCTCACGCAGCGTGCTTATAGAATAGGGTTTGCGACGACGCAACGCGGCACGCACGCCTTTTTCGCATGGAGCGCCATTGTGGACAACGAACGAACTTCTTAACAGTGAAAACTTATTAAAACGTTTGCGCCGAAACGACACTTTATTGTAGCTTGCGGTTCAAATAATAGGGAGGGTAACACTAGTTGGAACGGCACAGCAAGGCCCATCTACCGACCGTCTCTGAATCAGAAGATTTACTTCTCTGGTCACAAGAGAGTGCACGCCCTCAAATATCAGGCTATCATGTGCGCCAATGGAATTATCTGCGAACTGGACGGGCCATTCCCCGGTCACAGGCACGACGCTGCTTGCTTTTAGCTCATCCTGTAGCTCCAGCAGCACGACAGTTATAAAGAGTTTTATAATCGGGGGTCCCAAAGCTTTGGGGCCCCAAAGTAATAGGGGCTCAGCGCTGCGCTTGCGTAGAACCCAAACTCCGTCTGGGGTTTTGGGTTGGCTCGCGCCGCCAACGTGAAATTCGAGAAATAACGTGGGGCCCCCAATTTGCTTGGGGCCGGGTTGTATATCGGCAAACATGGCGGCGCCCTTTTCGCTCGCTTCGGTGCCAATTCGTCATGGTCGCTGCAGTATTAGCCAATTTCATTGCCATTGAATAGTGCAAACGGCTTTCGCTTAGCTTAATCTCGCTCAAGTCACAAAGAATGAGCGGTAGGCTCGCCCCATTTTAAAGATCGTACCTGATTCTGGCCGTTCCTAAGCCTAGACATACGTCGTAACTGTTGACGTGGTGACGTATTGCTACTTTGCGGCTAAAGGCTCGTTCACACAGACCCGTTTCTTTTTTTTTTTTCTTCTTTTTTACGTTACGTTACGAAAAGTCACCGGGAAATCTGTGCTTCGTATTAAACTGTGCCAGCAGCAGGTCGACCCGGTCGCGGATGGCCCGGGTGGGGAAATTTCTTCCGATTGCTTCGGAGACACTTTCGGCAATTGAAGTCCATCTCCTGGAATCCTGGAATGGGTTAGTGGCGTACGCACATAAATGTCATCGTCGATCGAGAAGCGAACGCGCGCGGGAGCCTTCTCTTCCGCCATTTTCTTTTGGCCTTGGATCGGCCTCGACTCGTTCGGCCATCCGGCTTCGAGTGTAGCCGAAACAATCCAATCCGCTTGCACTCTAACTTGGCGCTTGTTCTCGTAGTAACATAGAGAGTTGAGCTAGCTCGTACTGAAGGTCTGTTCACACGATGCATCTTTTAGGCGCGCAACAGTTTCGCGACACTCAAGTTTCGCGAAATGTGCTCGTTCACACGTACCGCTTCACGTGCAACAACGATGACGTTTAGACTCGCGAAAATAGTTTGGGTGTTGACCATAAAGTGGCGCTTCAGTTGAAAGCCAACATCATCATCCTCACCATTAGCCATTCAGCATCGTGTTCTCCATCTCCCGCCACATTGTAAGAGTCAAAACGCAGGCGAGCTGGTGAACAATCATAATTAAGAAATAAAACCTTAAGACAAGGAAACAAAAAGGGACATACACATCACCGTCTTAAAACCATGCACAGCATACAGCTGTCATTTACTTCCATTTACTTAATTTACTCTTAAATTTTCATTTACTAGTTGTTGAATTGTCATTTACTGCCAATTACTTTATTTACTGTTGAATATCCATAATTTGGACGGAGGTTGACAAAGAAGAAGACTGTTGTGGAAGTAAATGAGAGCTGTACGCTGTGCTGGTTTTGAGACGGTACTGTGTACGTCCCTTTTTGTTTCCTTGTCTCAAGGTTTTATTTCTTAATTATGACTAAAAATAGACGTGAATTATCATCATCACCAATTACGTCTTCTTCCATCGCTGGATTTGTTTCCGATATGCTACTCACTTTTCCTTCAGTGGTGCTTGACGTGCTTGCGGAAGCGCCGGCAGTATCCATCGTTCGTGGTTTCGGTTTTTTTTTTTGGATTTGGCTCGGCTACAACACCGTCAGTGAAGTGGTCTTCTCAAACAGCTCGCTCCTCCCTCAAAGGCCACGTGAGAGCGTTTCTGAGCGGCCATTGGCGGCGCCCTCAGAGTGATTGACAGGACTCGGGAAGGTTTCAGCAAAAGCTCGCTCCAGAAGAGAGGTGTGCGCGCAACTTTTTTTAGATGCGCGCGTCCTTTTCGGACTCGTTCAGACGGCGCAACCATTTCGCGAAACTACGTTTCGCGATACTAGATGCGCGAGAAAAATGCATCGTGTGAACGGGCCTTGAGAAGACATACCTGAAACAGTGCACAAGCACAGGAAGAAGATAACAAAACACAGGAAGGGGCGCTGATCCCAACTTATGTATTGTGAAAGAAAGAGAAAGAGGAAGCTTCAGATATGAAGCCCACGTTGTTGTTTTTCTTTCTTCTTTTTTTTCCCATCTTTTTTTTTCTTCGTGACCTTATAATATCAGTTTTCTCCTTTTCTACTGCAACTTAGTAATTTATATGTTTTTATTCTTTCTTCTTTATACCTTCTGTGTGCGCGTGGGCTTCATGTCCGAAGCTTCGTCTTTCTCTTTCTTTCACAATACATAAGCTGGGAGTCAGCGCTCTTTCCTGTGTTCTACTTTCTTCCTCCTGTGCTTGCGCGCTGTTTTAGGTATGGCTCGTTCTCGATTTTTTTGGGCGTTCGTGTGCGCTTTGACCATCTGCAGCCGAAGATTTCGGCCTTCAACTATGCCGAGACTGAGACGAACGCGAGCGCGCATACTCTGCGTGCACTATTTAGACTGAGCTGGAGCGACTTTGAAGCCTTGAAATACTTGTTTTCAAGATGCAGGTATCGTGCCACGAACGAAGTCTACTCGGAGCCACGGAGTAGCAATACGTTGCCATGTCAACGGTTACCGCGTATGTTTAGGCTTAGAAACGGCCAGAATCGGGGACGATTTTTAAAATGGGGCGAGCCCACCGCTCATTCTTTGTGGTTTGTGCGAGATAAAGCAAAGCGAAAGCCGGTAGCACTATTCATTGGCATTGAAATGGGCTAATACTGCAGCGACCATGACGAATTTGCTCCGAAGCGAGCAGAAAGGGCGCCGCCATGTTTGCCGACGCAACCCGACCCCAAGCGCCAACCCAAAGCCCCAAACGGATTTTGGGTTCTGCGCATGCGCAGTGGTGAGCCCCTATTTCTTTGGGGCCCCCAAGCTTTGGGGGCCCCTATTCTAAAACTCTCTAATATGTGGAGGAAAAAGCGGACTAGAACCGCTCCAAATCTACCGAGGAAATTCCCCGTAAGCAACGCCACTTATACTCGTGTTCACCCCAAGAACCGTTTAGTACAAAAGGTAAGCCTCCTCGCGGGACGTCACTCATTTTCATCCGTAGCGCTATTTTACCGAGACGTTTCAAACGCCAAAGGACGCCTCTTCCTCAGACAACCAAATCTTGTAAGAACTATACTCCGCGCAGGGCACAGATATGCGCTCTACTTTCTTGATGCGACAACGAGTAAGATAAAAAGCCACAGTGCTGTTTTTCCCACGCCACCTACTGAGGGCCTGCGGAGGTCACTTGCGTTCAGTCGGAACGAACAAGAGTCCCCCTTTATCCAGGAAACGCATTTGCGTCCTCCAAAGATGTCTAAAAAGTCCGCGAGAGCGAAAAAGGAAATCTCCCCAGCGTCCTGACGCCGCATCGAAAGCTCGAGAGGTTGCATTTTCGAATCGTAACAATCGCCAATAGTGCCTTTTCAAAGCCCACTTAAACAACACTGGCGTACGCCATTTGTTTATTTCAAGTTGTAGGGGGCATATGGAAAGGAGTCAGGGTGCTGGAGGGTCGTCTTTTGACAATGTGGTACTATGCATAGAATCTGAGGTCCAGTCGAGCTTAAAGACCCGGCAGAGGAGCGCGTGGGCAGACTGGCACTGGGGGCGCATGGGAATACACTGGAATACACCAAATGTAGCAGTGCAGAGAGACATTGGCTGGGCCTCTTTCGAGGCTAGCAAGGCGTTCAGTATGTTAAAATTTTAACGAAGGCTAGACACAATCCACAATACACGGTAGGTGAGAAAGCCATATAGGCATCTGTACATGAAAAGTCTGAACACGAAATGGACAAACGAAACACGAAAACTAAAATTTAAATATCAGTCAAGTGCTGGTGCAGAACAGACTACCTCTGCGAGAAAGGAAGTAAAAGAAGCCGAGAGAAAGATGTGGGAGGAAAGAATGCAGGGAAAAGCAGCCGAAACTATGTATAGCGGACGAAAACAGAAGGTAAGGAAGGGATATTGGTACGATAATTCACGGGGGAGCTCGTTGTTATTCGAGGCTAGAACGACAGTCTCGAGGACTAGGACATATAGGACAAAGTATGAGGAAATGGATACACGCTGTGCCGTGTACGAAGGTGAAGACGAGACAATAGAACATGTGCTGTTGACGTGTACGGGCTTGTTCCCGCCCTCCCGGAGGGGGCGACCGATTTAGCCGGAGCGCTGGAGTTTGCTGATGAGAATGGAAGAATGGATGGTACGCGCATTTTAATACCAAAGAGGAGCTTGGAAGATTGGTGGAAATTCTCTAGGTGGAATGGAATGACGTACAACTAACTGACACAGCTGGGGACGGGCGGGACAGAGGAAAATTCCTCCCACGTGGCTCCGGCCCAACGTCTCCACCTTGTATCCCGGTGGGTCCGGTGCCCGGGGTAACGCCGACTAGGCTCCACGAGAACAGAATTGGCGAACCCTCCCGCCGGGGGAGGTTTTTTTTTTTTTCGCTCTTTCGCCCGATCCCCCAAAGGTCACCCTGGTGATATCCCACACCGCCTGGTACGAAATTGTAGAGTGTAAGCAAACTGGCAAAGTAAAGAAATCCTACTTTTGGTTCCTAATATCTAGGCTAGGTGGCGCGAGCTATCGCCCTTTATAAATAGTGCAGCCGTTAGCATCCATTCCTCCACATTCCATTGGGGTAGGTAGCGCGTGAATGGCTCCGTGTAGTCGCCGAACGCTGACGCAGCCCTCGTGCCCGATACCTGTTCGGAGAATGTGCCCAAGGAATGGCGCACTCGGGCTACAGTGAACTAGAATTGGAGTGGAAAAATAGCCGGCCTCCAGGTGAGGCGCTTCGTGTAGAACCCACCAGGTAGTGCTGGTGTTCGCGCCAAGCGTAGCTGTTTTTGACCTTAGCGGTTCATTAGTGTGGCCTATGTGTGCTTTATCGGTGTTTCAACATCCATGAATTAATGCTTAAAGCTTACTTGGGCAATGTGGTCAAAACCGGGGTAACCAGTCTTGCATGCTGGCGCAGAGCGGTGCGCATCCGTCTTCTTTCTCTTCGTTTTGATCGCTTAGCGACAAGACTCGAACCTATGTAATCACAATGCCAAGCACTTCAAATCCACGAAAACAAATTGCGAAAACGACCAAAGACACCACAAAAACCATCTGAGAACCTACGTGACCATGTTACAGTAGCCATGTCCTCCGGATTTCGACAACAGCGCCACTCGCGGCAGTGTACTCCTGGGGTGCTATGTTGCGCTTTTTGGACTCCCAGGAGACTAGGAAGAGGGAAGTGACGTCAACGACACAGCAAACGCAGATTGGGTATTGACAGAAGAGAACGAAATCAACACCCCAATCTGCGTTTGCTGTGTCGTTGACGTCACATCCCTCTTCCTAGTCTCCTGGGAGTCCAAAAAGCGCAACATAGCACCCCTGGCTTCACACGGCCGATGGGGCGCCGCCGACGCTTTTTCCGCTGCCCCTATACTCTTGTTCACTGCACTCGGGTAGCCTTTTCGAAAGTCCACGCCATCGGGAATCCGCCATTGCTCAATCACGTGCCCAGAGCACGTAAGGGACACGAGAGCTGCGTCAGCGTTGGATTTGTTCACGCGCTCCAAATCATCAACGTTCCTTGGTGGACTTCTGAAAAGGGTTTATTGACGCAGCAGCTAAGATGGCGCGCATCTTTCTCAAATGGCGCTCGCTCCGCAGTAAGCACCATAACAGGGATGATTGGGGAAGGGAGTGCCGCTGCGTGGCCGCTGCAGATAGGTTACTCTTGCCTTCTATCATGGTGGCCGGTTCAAAACCGTAAAGACGAGCACACCGCATATACACTATACGAGTGGAAGCCGATCACGTCGGGGGAGCACGGCACACGAGCGCCAGCCAATGCGGAAGTTCAATTAGCGCTTCGCGAGAACAAGGACTTCCCACCATTACATCAACCGAATATGAATGAGTCACGAGTGAAGAAATGTCAAAGGCGAGACGCTCTGAGAAACAACGGAGGTGTGTGTTTGTGAGTGGGGGGCGGGGGAAGTGGGGGGCATCACGAACGTCCCTTTCCACAGGATTATGCGGTGTTCGTTAACTACAAATAAACACGACATTCTACTCGTTGCCTCTTCTTTTTATCATCATTCCGCTATCCGCTAATCCAATCTCGTGAAACCGATGCTGCAAAGCGGAGCCGAGTAGGACTGCGCTTGAGATTAAGGAGACGGTCACTGATAGGATAAGCATGGCGTTTTTTTTAATTTTCTCGTCTCCCCAGCAACACCTTCGATAGATAACACCTGGGCGTCATCTCGAGAGTGCAGGCGCAGCCAAAGCAGGGCTGAAAGAGACGCCACTCACCGCGTCATTCGCAACTTCAGCAACACCTAGCGGGAAAACACTGAACTGGCTCGAACAGGTCGCGATTCATTTTTGTTTCTCGTGGCTTCCGTTATTGCATGCATGTTGTCGACGGCTGGCCCAATAGACGCTTTACACACGCGCCAAATTACAGCCGCCATTGCTGACCTACTCTTGTCTTACCGAGATGCCGAGCAACTGAAACGGTAGTTGACGATCCTCTACAAAGGCCGATGCTTCAGAAAAGGACACAGTTGAATCTAATGTGGCAATAACCTGACCTGCTATACTAAAGATGAAGTGAAATAAACGAAATAAGAGGAAACAAAAACTGAAGGTCAGTTATGGCGGCGTTCATGCGCAGCTGCTGCAAAGCGTCTATAGCCGCCAAGATAAAGCGACGCAGTTGCGTTAGTTGTGTCCACGGTGGAAGAAATAGATTTAAGTGATGACTCACTGTCCGATGCGGCGACCACATTATGTCCGGCGCACCGAGCGCGCTTCACGCGCACGGGGATAGATGGCGCCCAAGTATAGAGGGGCTTGTGAAGGCGTGTTAGAGGGCTTGTGAAGGAAATATATGCATTCTTTACTCGGTTCCTGTGTACTGCGTAGCTAAATGATAGACTTATGTTGGCGAATTGGCACTGATTGCCTTTTCCCCCGTGCGGTTGCTGTTTTTTAAACAAGAACATTCCGATGATGACTCAACGTGACAAAAATACTCGTATAAATACAAAACTTCCCGACACAATCCACTGAGCTTTCAATAATTTAGAGTAATTTAACATAATTCTTTTGAACAGCTGGGTCGCGTTCGCATGTTTTGTCTGACAGCATGTTTGGTAACAGTTCCGTAAATTGTTTACACACATTGCGTGGCTTTATAGGAGGTCGGGGGATATTTTCCACCCTCCTCCTGCCTTCTTATTGAAAAGCTCAATTCTAATAATGTTACATAGTGAGGCCTAAATAATTCTCTACATGCGCAGAAAGGTATTAGCATTACAAATGATTTATACAAACGATGTCAACTAGTGCTGTGGTACATACAAACCATGTGACCAGAAAACATTTCTATTTATGATGACATAATGACTTAAATGATGACACAGTATGCTGACATACTGACTGAAATGATGACACAGTGACTAAAACTCAAACAGTAGTAGCGGTTATAGGACATAAGTCACTTTTCATCTATACACTCACAATATGGTGTCACCACGTTTTACTTCCGTACATCGGGCAGCTAGGGAAAATGCTCGGAACAGCGTCTACAGATAGCACGGACTTCTTTTCAGCATAGGGGAGAACTCCCCCACCGAATTCCGCATGATACGATTTCGATATCAGTTCGTCGGGGAAATGCTTGCCACAACCATGATCACTAGGTAGTGACTTGCGATCGGCCCTCGGGATTTCACGACGCCACTGCTCCAGGCGAGCGTCCATTCGATGGAGCTTTAAACAAATACACACGCTCTGCACAGTTCCGGTACACCGAATTGCAGTTGGGAACGAAGCACGTCTTTCCCGTCCCCATCCTTTTATAAAAAGTTAAATTGTGAATATTGGTATCAGAAATTTTCAGTTTGCAGAGCAATAGTTAAGAAGCTTTATTCTGGAAATGAAGCCCGTTATCACAGCTGTTTGGAAAGCAATAAAAAAAAAAAAGAACAATTGATGATAAGATTTTGTGCAAGCCACAAGAAGTGAGCCAATCATTTGCTAATCACTTTAGCTCTTGCTTTTCGGAACGTGACAGTGTGCCTAATGATTTTGAATTTGAGGGTTTTGCTGACTCCTTAGCATACCACAGTGTAACCGAGAATGAGGTGATGTGCTCGATACGGAAGCTCAAACCAAAACTTTCAACTGGCTGTGATGACATTCCTAATTTTATTATCAAATGATGGGCTGAAATATTTACACCTATCCTGACACATATATTTAATCTGTCCTTACAGTATGGGGTTTATCCTTCTCAGCGGAAAGCTTCAGTCGTAATACCAGTCTTCAAGTCAGGAAATCCTTGTCACGTCAATAATTTCCGCCCTCTGCCTCTTCTTTCTGGCTTCTCAAAGGTTTTTGAGATGGTGGTGTATGAACGCTTGTACTGATATTTTAAACAAAAATTTCACTTTTGCAACACGGATTCCTCAGGGGCAGATAAGTGGAGACGAACCTAGCTACTTTCCTCGGTCATAGTGGTCGTGCAGTATGCAACCGTTGTCAGGTGGACACAGTGTACTTTGACATGACCACGGCCTCTGATAAGGTTGACCACCAGATACTCTTGTTGAAATTAAAATAATACGGACTATGCACTTTGTATTGCGCATGGTTTGAAAGTTACCTTTCAAATCGTCAAAATTATGTTAGATCTTTAAATTGTGTGTCGGAAACATTTGCATCTTTATCTGACGTACCCCAAGGTTCTAACCTTGGACCACTCCTGTTTTTGATATTTGTTAACGATCTACCATCTTCCATCAGAAACTCGAAAGTGCTAATGTTCGCCGATGACTTTAAACTTTTCCGTGTTGTTGACAATGTAAATGACTGTATTCAGATACAAAATGACATCCGCTCCGTTGAACATTGGTGCTTAAAAATAGGCTTCAACTGAATCCAAAAAAGACTGTAGTAATGTCCCTTACCAGTAAAAAGGGGAGCATAGTTTTCGACTACATTATATTTGAAGAGCAAGTGCTGCGGGTTGTCTATGTACGGGATCTTGGTGTCTTTGTGGACTCGAGATTGGATTTTCGCCTCCACGTCTCTCGCATTGTTGATCAAGGACTTCGCCAACTGGGTGTAATTTCGCGGCTGACAAAAAAATTTCGTCGCTCTGAGTGTCTTTTATGTCTGTATTGTGCATTGGTTAGATCACGCCTCGAATTGAAAACGTTCAGCGTAAGTTTATAAGAATCTTAATACGACCGATATATTGGCCGCCGCCGTTTCTACAATCACCATTCCCTGCTCACTGACCTCGGTCTAGTGCCTCTGCACGATAGACGAATTGCAAGAGACATGCATTTCCTGCGTCAAATTGTGCGGGGTTCCCTCGATTGTGCCCAGCTGCTGATGTCGCTGAGGTTCCGGGTACCGTCAGGGAGGACATCAAAATGCAGAGACACGTTTTATCCTGATGTGCGGGCCACTTGCCCAATGACACGTCTGCAACAGACTCACGATGCCTTTTTTAGAGAAACAGACATTTTCGCCTGATTGTGTTTTTATCTCATACTCTTATGTATCTGTGTACAAAACAGTGCACTGCTGCTCAGGCCACTTGGCTGTTTGCAGGCACGCAAATAAACCCCATCTATCATCTATCTATCTATAGCTTCTTCTTAATCGGGTTGAGGCTCACCTTCGCGCACGATGGTGGCACCTGTGATCGACACAGCACCAAAGCAAAACACGAGGCCAGCCACTGGCCGCACACCACCACCACACCACCACACCGCGAAAAAGGCGAGCACGCTACGCCGCCGACACCGAGGCCGCCGAGGAGGGACCTCATACCCACGGTGCTCATAGCTCAGCGCCCACCGCGGCGGCGCAAAACTAACTCCTCCTAGTTCGAGGCTAGCTCCGAACACGATCTGGTCGCTCGGTCCGCACGGGAAGAGCGGCCAGAGTCATCACCTAAATGTATTTCTTCCACCGTGGTTGTGTCCAAAGCAACGAAAACGGCAACAACGACACGGCCACAGAGAAAACCGGGGCTCATAATGGCCTAAGAAAGGCCTTGCATTGTTTCTTATGTTCCGCCAACAGTTGTCCCGGTGTTTTTCTGGTTAGTGTCGTATCAGCGTGTTGCTCAGGTCGCTCGGAACGTAACATACGCAACCGCGTGAACCAGACACTCTGCGTTCATCCATGTTAAGCAGCGCGGTAGTAGGACCGTGGACAGTTCTTTCATCGCTTTTCCGAAAAAGGTGAAGCCTCTGGAAGCAGCTCGCTTACGCCACCACACCGTTCCGGGTCTCGACCGTAGAGGATCGATACCGTGGCAAAACATTTCGAGGTCAATGCTTGGCTGCTGAAGCCCGAGTATAGTGCGTGGAGCTCGCACAGGGCACGGCACGACCTGCTTTCGACCGCCATATCTCCCTGAGGGTGGCGACATCTACAGGTCGCTGGAGTCGCGTATACTCCATTCCAAATGTTTCCCCAGCCCAGCAAGCAATCTCCCATATCCACACGAACGTTGAAAATGGCACCGGCCAAGAGCCCTTTTCTGGAATAGGAAGTATTCACTGGACGCCATATCTGAGGGCGATACATGTTTAAAGCGCATGCTCATAACGAGCTCATATTAATAGGCTGCTAAGACCAGCAGTCTTGACAGTGCTGAATGCACGTTGCCAAAGAGCTGTAGAAGCTCGCCGTCGGCACGCGCTCAGCAGTCGCGCACACAGCTAAGGCCGCCAGTGAATACTCCCTATAGGCTAGAAAAAGTCGCGCATTTGGCCGGAGTTCATAGCAAGATGAAAACCAAAAAGGTGACTTGCGGCTTTAAATTCCATCTTTCATCTCTCCTGTTTCGCCAGCCTTCTCTCTCTCAGCTGAACACGGGACTCCAGGAGCCGCTGGAAGTAACTTGGTTATCTTATTCCCGGAGTACGCGTTCAGCATCTCAAATCATTGGCCTTTCCGAGGTTTAGTGGACGTAAAAATTACTTTTAAATTGATACTATCGTCTGTATTAAAGAAGACAGCTCTCGACCGGATTCGCGCCACTACGTGCGATTACGACCCTTCCCATATTTCTTTTTTATAGCCGCGGCACATGCGGGTCTTTATGGTACGGGCTGTCGCCTTTCCGGAGTGCCGTGGCTCTACCGAGTCATTAGCGAGTTTTAGTAGACCGTGTTTCCCGCTCCGCTAAGCCCCTCCGCTACCCGGAACTCTACAACCAAGGCCATCGGCGCGCAGGCGCAGTGGCGGTTTCTTTGTAGCGGAGGGCTAGCGGAGCGGGAAACACGGTCTACTAAAACTCCCTATTAAAGATACTCTATTACGTCAGCAAGCTTTGCTAAGGAGAGCCTGAAACAGTTCGCTTCTCTCCTTCATACATACACCGCGACAAAGGAGCTTCCGGCTGTAGCTCCAGGGCAGAGAATAGGAGGCACCTCGGTTGACTGCTAGACTGCGCCGCTGGTGGCCAAAAGGGGAAACTTTTGGAAGGCCATGCCACCGAGCGATTGGGCGGGAGCGTTGCGTCAAAGTTCGGAGAGGAGATCGGACCTTTCAGCTCGACATCGGGTCCAATGATTGCGGCCGCGGGCCGTCTCAGAGTTGCGAAAACTCCCCCCTAAGATGGCGCCACCTCTTAGACAAAATTTCATTGCGCGGCGGGTATAGCGATGCACGCGAGTATAGTTCTGTAAGACGTTCCTTATAATCCCTGTCAGCTTAAGCAACACCGGACTTCTCGTCTTTACGCTCCTCGCTCGGCATTTCGTCATCTGGCGTTCTTATCGGCGATGTCGCACTGGTCGCGGAGCAAAATTAAGACGATTCACCTTGCGTTACTTAAGCAGAAGTTTCCCTCAAGTTTGTAACAGCCAATATCGTCTCGCTCGCTCACGTACGTCTATGTGAGATACAACGCAGGAAAGGGAGAAAACCACGAGCAAGCGCCCAAAACCCGTGCACAGCATACAAACCTTGCTTTCGATCGATAGAATCGAATCCCCGAAGGCCCCTTTCCAAACCATCTCTCTCACGCAAGAAAGCGGTTTTGACGCTTGAGAAAGTTTGGGCCGCATAAAATATGGGAGATTTTGAATACCCGCCGAGCATATCCGTATGCAGCGAGCGGCGTCGAAGGCGTGATGAAACGGGGCTCGAGCACTTTGCACACACGGAGAACTCCCAGGCGGGTGTCCAAGCCTCAAAACTGCGGAAGGTTTATACTACGGGCATCCGGCAATGTTTACCGCCACTGAAGATTGCTGTAGGCTCGGCGCTGTACATGTCAGTACCTTTCAGCTGGGTCCAATACAGACAGGCTATTTGAGTTCTGCTTAGCGAAACCTAGCTAGCAACGAGATGTGGAAGCTTTAAAAATCTACAGGACAGTATCACTGTTCTATGGGGTGTATTCACTGGACGCCATGTTTGAGGGCACTGTTTAGAGCGCATGCTCAAAACGAGCCCACATTAATAGGCTGCAAAGACCGGCAATATTGGTGGTGCCACCTTGCAAAAGAACTGGGGAAGTTCGCCGAAAGCACGCGCTAATAGAAAACCGCTCTGCAGGCACTTTCCTCGTGTGACGGTCACACACTGGCTGCAGACATGTACTTGGGACTTGCTTGAGGCGTCGCCATGTCCGCAGCGAACAGCCTGTCTTTTGTAGGAGCATTTTAAAAGGAAAATGGCTCGCTTTTCGAGAATGCGCTCGGAATGCAGGAGCGCCGTTTCGGCCCCTCGGGAACGAGGAAAAAGGGGCTGCCGTTAGAGACTTTTAGCCGAACTGTTACCGTGTTCCGCGTACTGCACTATCGGAGCCTTTGAAGCATGCTTTAAAAAGCATGTTTCAAAGGCTCCGGCAGTGCGGTACGCGGAACACGACAACGGTTTCCTAAACGTCCCCATTAACGGGCGGAAAACGTGACTCAAACGGTGGAACTGAAGGCTTTAAAATCGCAATCTTTTACTAATTCGAACGAATAAATAAATTATGGAGAGGTCACATTTAAAGAATAAGGTAACTAGCCTGGTGCCGCCCGGCGTCTGCGTGTAGAAGCTGAGCTTTAGCCCCCTGGAGATCTGAACGCATGACGTTCCCCCCGGAGAAAAGAGCAGTCGCAGTGAGCAACGAACGTGACAGGCTGTAATGCACGGCTGCGGGTAATCTCACGCGCTGCACTCCGCTACTCCTATTGGCTCGCAGGGGCAGCAACCCTGTACCAAGGTATCTTAGAATCCATTATAATATCGTCGTCGCTTTTTCTGGGGTATATATGTGTCAGGGATGGGCAGTATTTCACATACAAGTATTCGAAATACGTATTTCAAATACTTTGTGTATTTTGCATTTGTATTGAATTACAAATTGGGTAATGTATTTGACGTGTGTATTTAAATACTAAAACGAGGGTATTTCAAATACAATTGTAATTAAATACAATTTTGTGGGAGAAAATACATCCGTCAAATTTATTGTCACTGTCCAGAGCAGGAAGAAAACTACGTTCTGCACCGAATGCATTGTCTTTCAATCAAGCACAAGCGTTGAGTGACTTTGTGATTACGGTGCTAGTCCAATGCAAGAGTAGTGACGAAATCAAAGTTCACAGGCAGACTGGCTAAATAAGGGCCTGCAACAACTTGTGATGCTTTCCAGCCTGATTTCCATCCATATTTTCGCCTGGAACATTCTAAATGCGCGGGTCGTCCAGATTTTCGTAAGTGGTGCGAGTTGTAACAATATAAAATTCTCTAGCTAGTGCTGCGCGTCTTGGTCGGCTCGGTTTTGTGTTGGTCTATACCAAAATGTATAATCGACAAAAAAAAGCTGCTTGAAGCTCTGTACTTTTTTCACCTATTACGTCCAAGCTGATTACATTTTTGTCGTGTCCGTGTGGTGATGACAACTACAGCCCGAATACTTATGAGTTTAATATGACCCAGAAGAGCCTCAGTGCCTAGCTTGCGCCATCGGTAGCTCGCAGTTCCAGAGTGCGCGCTCAGGGATCGCGCGCACAGGGCAATGCCGATCTTCGTCCTTTATGCGCGAGTGGCGCCGCGCTGGACATCACACTCCTTCCCCCTCTAGATGCCGTCGCCATATTTTTGAGGAGGTCGCCTTTGACGTTGAGGTCTAGCGGAACTGTTTGATGGAACCAAGTCGGCATTGGGCTGCACTTCTGCTTGAGCCTCTGGGGCACATTGCTGTTCTGCTGGTGACGGTTCCCCAGTCGTCGGAATGGTCCACTGCGCTGGTAAACTTTGTGGGCCATTACTGGTCTTCGCTGTCGAAGATGCTTCTGTGACAAAATGTCTCGGGTGGTCTGTTACCGGGTTCCTTATGTGATCTTCGTGTCGTCGTACTGTGCCTTGGTCTGTTCTGATGATCCAAGACGAGATCCAAGTCTTCTTATGATTGTTCCTTGGATCCACGACGGTTTGCCTGTAAAGTTCTTAACGAACACCTCTCGGTTAACAGACAGATTTCTGGGAGACTTGGTTGTTCCTGGTGTATCCTCATCTCTTCCCCTTGCTTGCGGTTGGAGGCGAGTGATCGCCGTTGACAACTCGCGACCCAACATCGGCATGGCTGGAGTCTGTCTCGTCGCGCAACTGATGGTGGTGTGTTGCTTAAAAAGAAACCGAGCGATTCGGCACGATAAGCACCCCGTCTTATCCTTCGACACCGCTTGTTTGGTCTCGTAAACCATCCTTTCAGCTTGTCCGTTGGTCGCCGGATGGTACGGTGCACTCGTGACGTGTCGAATACCGTTATTCTTAAAGAACTGTTCGGTTTCGGCTGATACCAGTGACGTACCGTTGTCGCTGACGATCTTGCGTGGTACTCCGAATGTTGCGAATACATTACGGAGTTCCTGGATGAGTGAGCTGGAAGTGATGGTGTTCATTTGACGAACTTCCAGCCATTTGCTGAAGGCGTCAACTATTATCAGCAACATCTTGCCTTCAACGGGTCCGGCGAAGTCGATATGTAATGTATCCCATGGCGTCGTCGGTCGTTGCCATTCCGGAGAAGGTGCTTTGGGCGGTGCCCGTTGATGCTGTTGGCAATTGCTGCACGTTCTTGCCTTGGCTTCGATGTCTCTGTCTACACCAGGCCACCAAACGTAACCTCGTGCAGCTGCCTTCATGGCCACCATGCCTCGATGACCTGCGTGGAGTAGCTCGAGGACGTGAGCTCTGGCTGCACTGGGAATGACTACCCTCGTGCCTCGCGTCAAGCAACCGTTAAGTGTCGACAGTTCAGTGGCGATAATTTTGTACAGCCCGCACTCGTCCTTGCTCAACTCTCCCAGATTGCCGTGATGTATGGCCTTGTAGACGAGTGCCAAAGTTTTGTCTTGCGCTGTGAGCGCTGCAATGCGTTCTGGGCAAAGTTGAGGAATAGGCGAGCCGGCCAACATCAGTACATCTCCAGGTTGGCAGGGCTCGTCGACACAAGCAGGTAGCGGTAGCCTGCTCAGAGCGTCTGCGTTTTGATGTAATCGTCCCCGTCTGTACTTCAACTCGTAGTCGTATGCACCTAGTTTGATGCACCATCGTGTCATACGCGGGGATAGCACTTGAGGTATTGTTTTCGAGCCTCCAAGTATTCCCAGAAGTGGTTGGTGGTCCGTGTAGATGGTTACCTGTCGTCCAGCGATGTATTCATGGAAGTGACACACTGCATAGACAATGGCCAACCCTTCTTTATCCAGCTGGGAATAGTTTTTCTCTGCTGCTCCTAGCGTCCTCGACGCAAAAGCAATCGGAGCCTCACGTCCCAAGGCGTCTCTCTGAGCAAGCACTGCTCCTACGCCGTAAGGGGACGCGTCGCAGGAAAGAAGCAGGGGCTTGTTTTCGTCATAGTGGGCAAGGACCGTGGATTCCTTGACTAGTTGCTTGAGCTTTCGGAACGCTTCCTTGTGACTGTCCTTCCAGAGCCAAGGAACATTTTTCTGGAGAAGCTTGTACAGGTCTGTTGCGACTGTAGCTCTGTTCTTGAGGAAGCGGTCATAAAATGCCAACAACCCCAGAAAGGCTTGCAGCTCAGGTTTCCCGGTTGGCTCTGGAGCGTCTAGAATCGCTTGCACTTTGTCAGCGGTTGTGTGAACCCCTGAAGCATCAATTTTGTGTCCCAGGAAGGTAGCTTCGCTGACTGCAAACTTGCATTTTTCTTTTTTTAGTCTCAGACCGGTGCTGTCTAATCTGGACAGTACTTGTTCCAAACGCTCAGCATGTTCTTTCTTGCTCGCTCCACTGATGATGATGTCATCTAAATAGACACTTATTCCGTCTATGCCGGCGAGTGTTGTTTCCATCATTCGCTGGAAGATCGCTGGTGCTGCTGAAATTCCGAACGGAAGTCGTGTCACTCGGTACAATCCTTTCATCGTATTGATTGTAAGTACAGCTGCCGTCTCTTCAGTTACCTTTAGTTGCTGGTATGCTTGGCACAAGTCTAGCGTGGAGAAAGTAGTTCCGCCTCTGAGGTTCGAGAGCACTTCTCCTGTTGTTGGTAGGGGATAACTGGCCTTTTTCGATGCGGCGTTTACCGTACTCCTGTAGTCGCCACAGAGTCGGATAGCTCCGCTCTTCTTGCGAACGAGTACAAGCGGCGTAGCCCACTCAGAGTGTTGAACTGGCTCAATTAGCCCTTGGTTCTGCAGCTGTTGAAGCTCGTCTGTCACCGCTGATCGTAGCGCGAGAGGAACAGGGCGAGCCTTGCAAAACTTTGGCGGGGCTCCTTCCTCCAGCTCCAAGTGCACTGGAGGTCCCGTGTATCCAGCGATGTCGTCTTGGAATACCTTGGAATGTCGTTGTAGCACTGCCTCCACCTCCGGTGGCGTGGTCTGCTGCTGCATCTGATTGATTCCTTGAACTCGGATGTTGAGCGCGTCGAACCAATCTCTACCCAAAAGGCTGCAGCCGGCCCCTTTCATTACCAGAAGCGGCAGTAGGTAATCCTTGGACTTGAAGCGTACTCGAACTTGAAGCGATCCCAGAAGTTTCAGGCCTTCGCCACTCCAAGTGTAGAGCTCCAAGTCGTTCTTCGCGAGCTTTGGTGGGTTCTTGGGCCAGGTTGAGCGAAATGTGTCTTCGCTTATCAACGAACAAGCGGCTCCAGAATCGACCTCGAACTGAAGTGGTTTACCTTCAATCCGAAGGGAAACATAAAATTTCGGGAAGCACCTTCGTGTGGTCAGCTGGTTCAGCTCATGACATGTACATCTAGAAGAACACGCTGGCTGGCTCACCACTTCAGTCGCTGCTTCAACGTTGTAGTTAGCTTTCTTGTAGCCTGTTTTACCTTGTTGTTTTTTCTTTGCAATGCATGCCTTTTCAATGTGTCCTTTCTTTTTGCAGTAGTGACACTCGGTAGTCTTGAATCGGCAGGCCTGTGGGTCGTGTTGACCTGTGCAACGATAACACGGACGTCCCTTGTATGAAGCGGACTTGTTGCATGCATCCGTTGTCTTGTTGACCTGGAGATCCTCCTTGTTTTTTATACTCTGTTGTTGTTTCGAGGCACTCTCAGCACGGACGGCGATGTCTAAGGCGCTTGCGAACGTTAAGTTCTTTTCTGCGAACAGACGTTGTTGCAGAAGTTCGTCACGGATGCCGCAGACAAACCTGTCGCGCAGCATCACGTCCAGTGGCAGTTTAGTGTCCCATTGTGGAGTTGCCGGTTGTGCAGCCGTAGCCACTGCATCGGGTGCTGCTTGTGACGCCGGTTGCTGCGACGCCGGTTGCCATGCCGTTGTCGATGCCACAAGCGTAGTTGCGGAAGCTAAGATGCCGAAATTGCAGTCTCCAGCCAGCATTTTGAGTGCCGCAACGTAGCTGTTTATGGACTCGTCCGGTAGTTGGTCTCGCCTCTGGAAGTTGTACCGGCTATAGAGCTCCGAAGGTTTTGGATCGAAGTGCGCGCCGAGGATCGTCACGAGTTCTTCGAACTCGACATCCCCGGGTCCTCTGGGTGCTACCAACGCTCGTACGATGTCATATGTTTCTGGACCGCACAGCGTAAGTAGGACAGCTCGCTTCCTGTCCACGGCGCTGATGTTATTCGCCACGAAATAGAATCCGAGGCGCTCAATCCAGGATGCCCATGACTTGCCTGAGAAGGCTTCCATTTTGCCTGACTTAGACATGGCTCGAGGTCTGAGGTTCCAGGCGTCGTAGGTCCTTGATTACTCGTCGCCAGTGTCGTGTCCGTGTGGTGATGACAACTACAGCCCGAATACTTATGAGTTTAATATGACCCAGAAGAGCCTCAGTGCCTAGCTTGCGCCATCGGTAGCTCGCAGTTCCAGAGTGCGCGCTCAGGGATCGCGCGCACAGGGCAATGCCGATCTTCGTCCTTTATGCGCGAGTGGCGCCGCGCTGGACATCACAATTTTTCTATGATTATATTTCTCTTACATTGCTATAGTCGGTTACATGTTAAGAAGGTAGCGGAAAATTCCCCTCAAAGGGACTCATATATCCTCCGTATCCAATAGCGTCCCATCGTTTCCGTGACGTCGCGGCCAACGTGCGAGGAGGGTCTCGCCTTTCTGTACATATTCGCTTTATCTTTCGGCTTTGACTTAGCATTGTGGAAGCCAAAAGAGGGAGATTAGAGTTTCCCCCTCCGATGAAAACAAATACGACTTCCGGGGATTAGCTTCCCCCCTCGATGGATACAAAGGCTGCTTTCAGTGAGCTCTTTCGACTGCGGAGAGATTTGAAACGGGTGCATCACGCTTGTGGGAGGAGCTTCTCCTACCTTCTTGCACTAACCCCCGAGTGTGCGAGGCAAAATTAAAACGAGATACCCAGAAACCTGTTGCAGGTGTCCTGAAGTCGCTGACGCAAATTTTGAGGAAAGTATTTGGAAAAGTATTTGGAGGAGACCAAATACATTTGGTTGTATTTGTATCTCGTACTTAAATGCTTTTTTGGAAATGTAATTAGATTTGTAATTAAATACATTTTTGTCGAAGTATTTTGTATTTGTATTTCGATACATATTAGCATGTATTTTGCCCATCCCTGATATGTGTTTACAACAACGAACTACGACAAGGGAATCTGGCGAATTTATGCGGAACAGTCCTTCTTTAATTGCTTTCGAGTACGAGAGGAGGAGTAAAAATTCCACTGCGGCATAAAAAAAAAATTTGATGAAAAAAAAAAAGGAAGCGAGGAAATTAAACAGTGTGCGGGAGTAGCGTTCTGGGATTGAACCCTATGTGCGCTCAAGAGCGCACTACAAGGCGCCAGGGACACAGTGGTATCCAATCCAACGGGTCACGAGAAAGAAACGTAGCCATGGCAACAACCAAGACCCTCAACGAGATTCATTTGAGCTCGTTTCAAGGACCCATGTTCACCTTGGTGAAGCGTCACAAACATACGCACCGAGTGGTAAAGCAAAACAAAGGTATATATATATATATATATATATATATATATATATATATATATATATATATATATATATATATATATATATATATATATATATATATATATATAAGAGGGGAAGGAAATGTCACGTAGCGAACGAAGAAGACCAAGAAAGACGATGGACATGGCAATCCTCGATTTTCGGTTGCGAATGTTCGTAAACCCTAGAAGGCTCGATAAGAAATTACTGCGCCCCCCCCCCCCCCCCCCAAAAAAAAAAAAAAAAAATCTTTATATATATATATATAGCAAATGTTTTCTTTTAACTCTGTCAACTCAAATCAAAGACCGAGTAAAATAAAAAAGGGGAAAGAAAAAAACTGAAGGAAAGATGTAAATAAAGAAAAGGGCAGCACAGGAGAAAAATACACCCCTTTTTGTCTCTTGGGTTTTCTCTACTGTCGCGCTTGATATCTTTTCAGCATTCCACCAGGGTGAGGCTAACATGAAATTTAAATATAGCACGCACACATATATTTGCAAAGACAATCAGTAGGTGCCGCAAGTCGCCACCAGGCTCGATCTAAAACGGACCGTAAAAATCGACGCGCGCACGAAGCAATCTAAACTTTTCGTCAAAGGTGTATTTCAAAGGTCCGTTTTATTTTTTTGTAAAATTAGAAAGCATAGCTCGCTTTCTGTAAAAAAAGATAGGACCAAAAGACTTGTCAGGGACAAGGGGGGCGGCGACGCAGACGACGGAGTCGAGCGGCGGGGTGCGTTTGGCATGACTTTTTCCACGAGGCCACAGTAGACTGTGGCCTCGTGGCACAGTCTACATCATACCTGATTTTTTATGCCAGCACCCAGACCTCCGATTCAGTCACTGGTGCCCTCCACCATCCCACTCCCTGTATTATTTTTTTTGTCTAATAAGTCGCGTCCTAATCTAATCTAAGCTGGGCTTATGCTAGGTGGATTCTCCGCCGGCCTGGCTGGCTGCTCGATGTGTACATCTATGGCGTTCTTTTGATGCGATAAATGTTCTACTTTCTAGAGCCCTGTTACCTGCCATGAGGTTTTTTACTGTGCGACCCGCAGAATAGAACAGCCTCCATCCCCCTTCTCTCTTCATTGTTCCTACTTTAGTTTACTGCTCCCTTTTCTTCTTACAGCTCAAAAAAGCTAGGACCAAAGCGTGCGCAAAACAATGATCGTAGTGTGCGTGAGGCTCCTAATATTAGCTTCCAAAGATAATTAAAACGGCACACAAAGCCCTCCACCCCTCCCCTCCCCTCCCCTCCCCTCCCCTCCCCTCCCCTTCCCCTCCCCCTCCCCCTCCCCCCCCCCCCCCCCCAAAGTGAAGTCATTGAACGATGCCCGCCTTCTTAACACAGCACCGTCTCAGGCTGTTTTGTTTTTTTTTAATTTACTTATGCATTTATTTAACTATACTTCGGCTCTCCGCTGAATACCACCTACAATGTGAAGAATAAATAAAAAAAAAGATTAAACATGACCACACAAAGAACTGTTTCGGAAAACATGCCGTTAAGTGCAGGAGTAGTAGGAAGAAAGCGTTGGTGTATCATTTTCAAGTGAATGAAAATTGCATTGCGTGATGTCCTAGGAAAAATTAAATAGTTAAAGACAAGGTGCTTAAATCTCTATTGCGATTGATGGGTGAGCTTTTGCTCGTGCTGCACAAACGCCCCCCGCCGTAGCGTGTGATTGATCACGAACGACTCTCACAAAGGACGTTATGGACGGTGCGGCCACGCTCGCTGCTGAAAACATCGTCCATCGACCGGCTGATCGATATGGATTAACGGGAATGTCGCGGTTCCATTCACGGGCCCTGCAATACACCGGGTGCGATTGGAAGCAAACCCCTAACAACGTCACAAACTTCTACCAGTGTCAGAAAATATCGAATAAATTAAAAACACTGTAGGAACTAAACCCCAGTTTTTACGCATACGTTCCCATTCTACGAATAAACTCAAACTCTTCATTACACATCGGAACTGACTCTGGACTAACACAAACATCAGGATCGTGTAGACGAATGGGATACGCCTCGTGCATTTCCCGAGTTAATTTTTTTTGGGGGGTGGCTTACCAATATTTCAATGTGTTCAAACAGAGGTGCACAACCACATCTATTGGAATGAACTGCCAGGTGACCCGATGGTGTAGACCTCAGACAGAGAGAGTTCCCTAGATCGAGCATTTAATCAGCGACCTGTCTGTCGTACCTTACCGCAAGAAAATGAGATTTTATACGCAACTCCAACTAATGCATGCGACGTATTTGAAACCATGTTTGATTTCACACACCACTTGCTTACTTCTTGCTTTCTCAATCGCAGCTCGCAATCGAGACAACTGAGACGGGGCCCAGAAGACAGTTAAAAACGATTCTTCTAGCCCTGCTATTGCATCTTCAGGGGAACCCATTGAAATCAGCCTGTTGATCTGGGTTATAAAGCTATTAGAACTTTTATGAAAACAAGATTTCGTTAAACAAGCTCTCAGGCATGATAAGGCAATTCCTCAATTTATAATCTTGGTGTGCGTGCAATCATAGCTAAAAAGAGATTTCTTTGTCATCGATACTGTTCTAGGTGCAAGCTTAGGTCCACAAAGGGCAAGGCATTTTTATGTGGAACTTCGAACATAAACTTTAGGCCTCCAGAGCACTCTCTATAAATGTCAAATACATGGGAAACCACGTCCAATCTTTTTTCACCCTGATCAGAAATAAATATTACCCAATAATCTTTATAAAAAAGTAAAACAGTGCCAAAAAGAAACAAAAAAAGGAGGACAAAATTACGAAGTGTACAAACAGTGTGCTGTTTGTACACTGTCTTCTTGTCCTTCATTTTTTGGCGCTGTTTTACTTTTTCTTTAAACATGTACCACCAACTCGACCAACTTTCTACCATATTACCAGATAATCATCCACATATCTGAAAATTTTTCAAAACCTATCCGTTCAGCCTCTCTGCAATTGAGCAATCACATCCAGCGATGTAGATGCCATTTAACACGAGAGCAACGACCCAGTACATATTCCGAAGTAAAACATATAAAATAGCGCAAAAAAGATAAGGACAAGAAGTATGCAGGACAGGCGCCTGTCCTGTATACTTCTTATCCTTGTCTTTTTTGCGCTATTTTATATGTTTTACTAAGATGAACAAACTAGCCCAACAACGTACCCTACTAAACATATTCCAAAGTTTTGTAAAAACTTGTTGCCCTCAGACGTGATAAAAGTTGAATTCAAATAAAAGCGAAGAAGATCTAAAAATTACTCCACTGAAATGCCAGTAGAGTTCTGGAAGGCCACCGAACCATTGAAGCCAATACCTCGTTGGACCGCTTGAATGAGGCCCTCACGGGGAATAGAAGAGAAAAAAATCCTAAACGTCAATCGAAACCATGTTACAAGTACCAGGGTTCTCATAGCTGCCATACTCGATCAATGCTTCCGAATTTAAAATTAAAAAAAGGATCATTCAAATTCAAAGACGAGAGGTGCTGTTGAAGATACTTTGAGACGTGTAACTGCCAAGTCCCTTTCTGTGTAACAATTACCCTGAAGGGCATATTTGTCTTGTGGGCCTTCACCGAGAATGGACTGAATAAATATTTGTTTAACGAGCATCAGTTGCAGATGTTAGGGCACCCGCCCGGTGGAGGGCATCCTTAGTCCGGGATACCCTGGCTGCGCTAGCCATGGTCAGGCAGGCCACCCAATGCTCGTAGGATAGGGTTTGAGAGGGAGTGAGCTCCGGTGTTTGTTTGCATTCCTATACCAGATGGTACAGTTGAGGACAGAAATGACAGGTGGCGGGGTACTGAATGGGGCAAATGGCGTGAAGAAGGTGCTGTGGGGAGATGTGCTGGTCTTCGGACGGTGGTGCCTTCATCATTTGATAGCTGCCACTAGCTGCCCTGACGGACTTATGGGGTTTCTCTAAAGCAAACCGCTTGCAAAGTCGCAGAGCACATGCCTTCATTTCGGCCAAATTACATCCGGAACTGATTTGAAATTTCTTAAAACGGCTCGTGTAGCTTTTTTTTTCTTTTTAGACATGTGTTCTGGCACAGCTACAAAGCTATCCTCGTTATCCGCAACAAGCAGTTTCAACCCGGAGTCATTAAAAAATGCAACAATTGATCGTAGATTGAACTTATGCACAAGCTTTCTAGCGTCTCGACTTAAAACCGTCTACAAAGTCCAGGATGCAATTGTATTTTCGTTCGGAACCTCTCTTCTCAGACACTTACCTCACCAATGCCAACATTTCTGGAGGTTTCACCGTCGGTTCAGTAACATATTTGGGACCTTTACTTAATATGTTGCAAATGGTCGATGGTGGGTCTTGCATCCCCTGAAAACCCAGCACTGTTCCCTACTCGAGGCGTATCCTTGTTCCGCTTAGGGTACGTGGAACGTAAGCGTTCCCAAAGGAACTCAGTACTCCGTGAAGATTCTAAGTTACACGCTCGAAGTTTCTCCGGAGCAATGTGTTCATTAGGAAACATGCTGTAACTCCACACCGTTAAGCAGTCATGGAGAAGCCTTACTTGCCTCCATTATTCGGAGCGGCGAATCTTGCAATCTTACATTCGTCTACACAGCCCTGATGCTTGCGTTAGTGCAGAGTCAGGTACGATGTGTTATGAAGAGTCTGAGTTCATTCCTATAGAGTCAAACTCTTGAGTTTGAGTTTATATTGGGTTCAGTTTCTACAATTTTTAAATTTGTTAGATGTTCTGTGACACTTCACTTTAATTATTTTAGTTTTAATTCTTTAGAATGGTTGACCGAAGAAGTGTACTTCTATGAATGAGAGTTTTTTTTTTTTTTCCTTCACTGCCTTTATGTTTCGAAACAAAGTCGTGAGTCAGGGCTGTAATTGTCTTTTCTGTTCTCGTTCTGTTTTTTTTTTTGTTTTTTTTTGTTACCAATGCGCACTTGCTAGCCCCGAACTTCCCACTCTATTATATATAACAAATCAAATCAGAACGCACGCATAATGCAAGCACGACACAATTTGTGTTCCCCGAGTTTATCAAAACGATAAAGACACGTTTTCTTTATCTTTTACGCGTTTTTCTTGCTTCAGTGGCAGAACTCCTAAATTCCACCCCTTCGCTAAGTCGTCTACGTCGCCCCCAAGAAAATAAACAATCCATAAACCTTCAAAGAAAAACAAAAATGAATAAAAAATGGCGGCTTGAACAGACCCCGTTATTCCGTGAGCTTCCAGTGCCCCATAAGGCAGAAGCAGATGTCCGCCGTCTTATGCCAACACTCTCGTCGTAAAGCGCGAGGGTGCCCGACACCGCTGCTATTAAGTTGGCCCAACGTCGGCCCAATGCGGGACGCGGATCCCTTTATGAGCCCTAGTACCGCGAGAATGCGCGTCTGGTGTTGGCGTGTACGTGCGTGTACTAGCGCACTCTATGTGCGTGTATGACCAGAAAGAGAGGAAGGAGGGAGAGAAGCAGTTTGTAAAGCGTCGTCTGTAGTGGACGTTACGCAAAAGGAGGTCATCGAAAACGAAGAAGCATCGTGCCTGGAAAGCGGCCGACTCGGCCCTAGGGTCGAACGCTATAAATGTCCACGAGGGAAGAGAAGGGAAGAGCTTCGTTCGATGGATTGGCAGGACGCTTTCGAACGGCAGATGGGGTCATCAAGGAGGACCTGAACATCGAATCGTGCCCTTATCCCGGCCAGCCTTTAGGTTAAGTTCGTGCCTACTAGTGACACAAATAAACGTGATACGCGAGGCACTAATCATTGGGCTGCTCGAAAACAATTAAATGTTCCGCGTGCTAGAAGTGTATTCAGTATACAACCTTTCTACAAGGGCGCAGCCATCTTGAATGTCGTCACTTCTGGTACGCGATAAAACACCGTCTTGTTATCTCCACGCCGCTGGGAGGTGTTTACGAAAAATGCCTGATTGTCACACATTCTTGTTCTGCCTCACCTATATTTTTTTCGCATAATGCAGGTTGAAACGTTTTATCATTTGTTCGTCCCGCATACCAGGTATACGGAACCAACGTGACTGAGAATGAAAGGAAAAAAAAAAAAAAAAAAATGTCTACACGTTTGAAAATATCGTTTTTTTATGTTTGTTTTGTGCATGTGCGTGTGCGCGCGGGTGTATTCGCCTGTGTGTGTGTGCGCGGGTGCGTGCGGCATGGAGCCCCGACTGGTGTCCCTTGTGCGCAAGCACGTGCAGCTTGCGCGTGAAAACAGCTTAGGTAAGCTTGCAATAGACCCTTTCTAGGGTGCCTAGATGTCTGTCTGTCTCAGGGTGAAGACATCCATTGTTGTCCGGAATGTGCCAGCGCGTGACGCTCTCGCGCACTCGGTGCGTGACTTGGGCGGTAAGATGGCGTCTATGCATCAGCCAAAGCTACGCGCTCGAGCTGAGTGACACCGGATTGCGCGCACTTCAAAATGCATAAAAAAACGATTGGGCGGAAAAATGGCTGAGATGTCACCACTCAAGCAAAAGCGCGCGTGTGTATGAAGGCACTCTAACCCTTTCCGGAATTCAGTGCCATCTGGTGACTCAAACGGCAGTTTATCTTTTACTATACTAATGACGGCAATGAGCCTGTGGTCTGCAGTATTTAATGGGGCACCGTCACTTAAAAATCAACAGTAAACGAGAATGTGCACTTCACTACAATTATTTTTCAATCTCTTTTAGTGTCGATGGCGAAACAAATGCAGCCAGTCGGAATGAAGCGCCAACCCACATAGACGCCTTGATAGAGTTCTATACATCAAGAGGCTTTGAAGCCGATTGAGTGCTACTAACAGATTGACTGGGACTGAGTTAGAAATGAACGCTTACGCAGCTCTTGCTTCCAATTCCTGCTTCACGTCGCGCTAACACCTAGAATGTATAGGCCTCGAATCATCTGCTCAGGAGCATCTTCAACTTCTTCCTTCATCAGTAAACAGAAGGCCGCCATTAGTATAGCACATATGCCGTTTTCAGATGATGATGATAGTGATCAAAGTGGCCAGACTGAATTCCGGAAAGGGTCTATTGCAGGGGCTTGTCCGTACGAGCAGACACTTAGCGGCCGATTCCAAGCAGGGCATCAGGCCGCCGCCGTGTCTCTGCACGTGCGGGCAAGCACATGCAATTGAAAGCCGGCCAAAGATACGTTCACGCGCACGCTTCTCGTGATGGTGTCCCCAAGCATTCTAGTACACTGTTAGCAAGTGCCGTGTATTTGGTGAATATTTGGGGTGAAAAACACGCTATTTACACAAATTACCATAAATTTACACGAGGAGTAACGGATAATACGTTCAGATATCATGCGAGGTTGTAAAAAACGTGTTTTGGTTCGGTCATACACGCATAAAGGTCCGTTCACACTCTTGCAACCGAGTACGACCGAGAGAGACCAGACCGGTTTTTAAGCCTCTTGCGCGCTGCCGCGGAGCTGGTTCTAAGACGTCGTAAGAGGCTTAAAAACCGGTCTGGTCTCTCTCGGTCGTACTCGGTTGCTAGAGTGTGAACGGGCCTTAACCGTGTAGCCGACCTCGATAACACGCATCGCCTCCGGCGACGACCGCGGCATTGCCGGCTATCGAAGCACCGAAATGCTTGGGGACACACTTAGAAAGGACCGTCGAGACAAATGCCGCGGAAAGAAACATGTCTCGGAAACAGATATGCACCAAAAGCAATTACGCCATGTCGCGGGACGTTGGCGAAACCCGCGCTTACCGTGGCTCGCCGCCATTTTCTGGTCGATGACGATGCGGCTTCCCTCATGTCGCCCATGTTTGCATTTAGTTTAGGGCTCTTGATAATAGTTTCTTAGACACCACAAATAAAGTCATGGGTCCAATTATTCGTTCAAAACAGTTAAAATGGATATAAAAAGCGTGTCTTCGATGTGAACACGTGACATTGCAGTTGGTTTCGTTTTTGCTTCAACCTTCAACTGCTTCAACTGCAAGCGATCTGGCCGATCTGGCCATGGCGCAAGCAGCGCAAGCGCAACGTCGATGTACGGTGAAAGCAAGAGCCGGTTGGCTTTCGTTCTTTTTGTTTGACCGGAGAAATTTCTGGCAGCCGCTATTGTTTTGGTTTGACGGGACGCGAGAAGCTTCGCATAGAGCTTCGCAGTTTGCGAGCACATAGTGAAGACGTGACCGGAGAAGTGCCCCTGCGATGTTCCCGGAAGACGGAAAGTACCATTCGTCGTGTGTGCTTTGAAAGCCAGGGGAGTCACAGGGTCCACGAGTGCGCAACCACAAGCCAAGGTTCACGACAGCGCTGCGTTCTTCGGCGATCTCGTTCTGTTTGGGGCAACACGGCGATGCGAGAAAGGGCCGAAACGTTCGTAGTGTGTGGTGCGGTGCTTGTAGGTAGAAACCCGCACTAACGCGGAGCTCATATTGGTTGTTGTGGGGTTGCGTTTGACGGGTTTAGCCCCGTCGTCGTCAGCTGATCCAGTCCAGCTGGTCGGGGAGGACGCAGCGAGCGTTCTTAAAAGTAAATCTTCCTTCGTTCCGTTTCAAAATGTGGAAGATTCCCGACGCATACCGTCAGTAAAATGCTGCGGACGTTTTCAACAAAATTACGTCGTTTTAATTGAACAAAGGACTTCGGATAGTTTCCCTAAATCTGCCGTTTCTATGCTTCGTGTCGTTAGACTGCATTTGCACAGCGACGTGTTCGCACAGCGACGCACACCGCTCGAGTAGATGATTCGGTCCCGCAAACGACCGGTTATACAGAATTTCAGGGAAACTTAAGTCACCACCGATGTTTTCCTGTAAATCTCGTGTGACTCGTGTGAGTTTGTTGCGCTCATCATGCGGTGTGAATAAACTAGGGCAAGATTTTCTACCTGCCCACAGATGCATGAACTGAGACCAATTTTTTACGTAGAGAACAGTGGTTTTTCTTTATATTGGGAAGAGGCCCGAATTTGTCTCTTTTCCCTCTGGCACTGCCCCAAGTTTCAAGTTGCAGTTTCAGTAGACACTACTAACAGGTACAAACTGCTCTAAAGCAGGTAAAAGTCTGGGAAGTCAGGACGGTGCGGACACCGTGTTTTGCGCTTCTCGCAAGGTGACTGATGCTTTTGCGAGGTATGCGGAATATGCAAACGATTTTGTTATGCCCTTCGTTTGCGTCTCCAGAAAAAAGAATAAGATTATTTACAAATTTAGGCGCAATCACAAGCCAAGATTTACGATAACAGTGCGTTCGCTTCGGTGGTCCGTGTAGTGGTATTATACGCTGCTTTCTGCAACACCGCCTCATGACGAAGAGCTGGAACGGTCACGGTCTGTGCTGGGCTAGCGGTTGACAGAAACCCGCATCGCCCGCATCGGCACCGAGTGCACTTGGGCTGTTGATGCTCGAGCCTTTCATACGCGGCTTGTCGCCAGCTGATCCTGCTGCTCGACGGTGAGGAAGCGGCGAGTGTGACCTCTGAAGTAAATGTAAATCCTCGTTCATCCAGTTATCCAGTGTCAAAGTGTGGAAGATGTCCAACGTGTACTGAGGGCGGGAACTACGAGCGTTTTGCCTTGCTTTTATAACCGAAACCAGAGCAGCGAGGTAATTGCCTTGCGTACTCCAAAATGACGCAATCAATAAGTTTCAACAGGTCGAGTACGTCACCGCGGATGTAGGCGAGACTGTGCATTGTTTAAACGCTTGCAGTATCCACGAGTGCTACCAGAAAAACGACGTCAACAGAGAAGGAGCTCGCGATTTTAGCATAATGCAGTGCCACGGGCTCGTGAATTTTCAATGTGGCTATATAGAAATATTTAAAAAAAACCAAAAAAAAAAACCGCATCAGCGCCACATTAATGATCACGAATAACACCGGTCACAAACTCCCAAGCCTCACCGCTTCGCTCGACACCAACACGACATACGACAACAATCTGCATCAAAACGCCCCAAAAGTGAAGGTGTCTGCTCCCGTACGCGTACTAAAACTAGCGGAAGTGAAGTGTTGGGCGGATGTCCTTCACAATAATATATATAAAAAATGCCTTGCGCAAGTATAATTTCCATTGATTATTGAATACGTACTGATAAAATCCCAATCATTTGTTTTTCTGATTCAAGCGAGTCGGACTGCTCATAACACTGGTCGAGCATGAAAATAACAAAAATTTGAACTTTTTCATGGCCGGTTTAAGATTTATTGTTAGTACATCGTTGTTTTTTGCAAAGGACTAATTTTACAGATTTTGCCTCCATACTTTTTAAATGCAAACAGTTATTACATACGGCTGTCCATTGTGCCGTGTTTTGTGTCTTCTTCTATAAATCGGTAACGATAAGCGACCAAAGAGCTCACCCGTACATGTCAAGCATATATACGCCGCGGGGAGAGTCCGTTGTTAGTAGGAAGTGTCGGGCGTAGTGTCGGTGTTGTGTTTGTGTATGTGTCGCTGCTGTGTCCTACGTGGTGCTCGTGTTGTCTGTAATGTATGAGAGTAGCAGTCTACTCGTGATAGTTCCCAGCGTATTAACCGACTCCTGCTTTTTTTTTCATTGGTTGCTAGAAATCGCACTAGGTGGCGCAAGTTACCGCCCGATTTCAAGAGTTTGCTTGAGCTATTTATCCATGTAAGTTCAATATTCGTTTTTTTTTTTTTTGTTTTGTTTTTGTCTAGCGGTTTTGTCGTAGCTGCCGACGCCACCGACCGCCGACGATGCACGTAGGTACCTTTGCACGTAGCTACGTCCGCCGCTCGGCGACTGTTTACTGTGCATAAAAGACATCGAACGAGAACGAACGCGTCCTGTATGCTTTCAGTTCGGCTGAAAGGCGCGGCTGGGTGGGCTCGTCCCTCGCCTGTTCTCGGCTGCTGGCCGCCATGTTTCATAAGGAACACGTTGAACCGTGCTTCTCGGAAGGCAAACACGGTGTAGCGTGTTAACTTTACACAGCACCTCATGTGTAGACGAAAAACACAGATGGCTCCGTGTAAAACGAACACGTTTCGACGTGTCCGCTATGGGACAACGGTTTACACGTCTGGGCGTGTTATTTTTGCTAACAGTGTACACTGTATCCATGGCGCACCAGACGGGGCGCTATAGGAACCGTGCGCATCTAATTCAAGCCCCGACCAGGGCGCCCCTAGCGGCAAACGGGTCCATCGCATCGGGGAGCTTCTGCCAGTCGCTGCGTTGGTTGTGCGTTGTAGTGGGTTAGCGTTGTAATTTCTGAGATGGCTATTCCGCACCAAGAAAGCCGCAACAATTGCTGCGTGGTCGGCTGCAACAGTACGTCGAAGATCGCACACGGCACGAAGTACTACATCGTCCCTTCGAAGCCGTACGGCCGTAGGAGGCGGAGTACTGCGCGACCTGCAGGTGCGACTTGTGCGTCCGTACAGGTTAGTGGCGTTTCTTACCTTTCTGTTCGCGCTTTGTTTAAGCTGCTGACGAATAATACAATTAACTTTTTTCTATTCTAGCGACGATGGAACAGCATCGACACCGACGGCAAACTCTAAAGTATGCCGCAAATACTTCACCGGAATCGAGAAGCGGAGTGCGGTCGCCCCCCTAAGCCTACACTAGGATGTTTCCATCAGCCTACAGGAAGATAGTAGTGAGAATCGCGGAACGGCGTGAAAAAAATCGCCCAGTTATTGTCAAGCTGATTCAGAAATAAACGTACATAATTACCACGGTCCACTCAACGCCAACTACATTTTTTTGCGGGCACGCTTAATTTTGTTAGCGGAGTACGGCGCTCCGTGACATCCACTTGTCCGTCGAAACGGACCTCCTTCACGTCGTACACGCGGCCAGATTCACGAAGGAGTTTTCCCTTCTTCATATTGGTACCACGGAAGAAGCTTTCTAGATTCGTAACCGCCTTAAACCCCGTCGTAATCACCCCGGGAACACTATCCGCTGTGCTAGCTGTGCTGCTCATCGCCATTGCTTCCCCCGATGATTCTGCACACACTTAAAATTTTTACACCCTTATTCGTGTAAATGGCTCGTCCTCTGGCTAACGCCTTTATTCGTGTAAGGGTGTTAGCCGCCGGAGGTGGTGAAAATCGTGTTAACTGCTAACACCCTAAAAACAATATGGCGGCCAGTATGCGACAGGCGATACGAGCCTGGCGAGCCGTACGCGGCTTCTCGCCGGAGCAAGAGCATACGGCTCGCACGCTCGTTTGGTGTCATCTGTAGGCGCAAAAAACTTTCCAAACATCTCTATGTCCAAGCGCCAACACCGCAAATAATACGAGTAAGGCCGAAACCGCTGGAGACTGAACAGCCGAGACTGTCGCCGAAGTCTCGCTCGGCCTGCTCAATGCCGGTCGCATTTTCATCGCATCAGAAGCGCTTATAAAGAAGGGATAGCTTTACAAAACACTGACAGGCTGGCTTTATTGAACAAAACGCCCACTTGCCGTGGACAAGTTGACAACGAATCGCTCCGACACCCTCTGTCGACAGCGGCTAGGAGGTATCGCACTCGCGCTCCGTGCGGCTCTCGATTAACTATTGCCTGTGCTCACCTCTGTTACGTGCGTTATCCACTCATGAACGTTTGTGCGTGAACAGCGGCATTCAGCACCTAGAACACGCGCTGGGGAAGCCGCCTAACCTCCTTTTGTTGCAATCAGGCAGCATAACACGGCGACACAGCTGCCAGCGGAACCGAACAACTCGGAGCGATCAACACGACGGATGGACTAATGGCATCCAGCCCTCTAATAGTTATAGATCACCAACCGCCACACTTTTCAAATTGGGCGGCGACAACCCCCATCTAGCGACGAAAACAAAAAGTGATAAACATTTGAAAAAAAAAAACAGCAGTTCTTTTGCTGCCCACCGCGCGGTTACATTCACTCACGACGTCGACATACACACAACACTGTACATACACACGCGCATACAAGCACTGATCAATAGCACAACACACAAATAGTACATACAACCTACTTATACAAACTGACAACTGCCCCGAGCGGTATATATGCCCTCCTATTTCGCGCATCGGTTAGCCCAGTGACCACGCTAGTCTTAATAAAGATATGAAAAGATTACGCCAATTTTATTTTTCAATAATATTTTTTCTGCACTTGTCTTAGGTAGGTACACATATCCCTTAATAACTTCTTACAGCATAATGTATTATAATGATACGCGCCTAACTTCTAGTAACTCAACGTGAGTGACGAGAAAAAAAAAATCGTGTGAATTCTGTCTGGCAACCACACTCGCGGCGTGGTTGCTATGGCGACGCTGTCGGTACGCGCGCCGGCAGCCGTCCAGCTGGTTCGGCCGTTCAGCTGGTTCGGCTACGGCCGAGTGCGCGAGTCCACGGTGAACGCCGCGAACGCAATCGAGAAAACAAAGCGTCGACTACTGAAGCTGTACGTAATCGAGTTTCCGCCCGTTCGCTGCCGAATTCTTCGTAGTCTTCTTCCGCCCGTTCGAAAGGGAACAGCCTACCAGTACGATTACCGCCGTGGCTTCAGTGGCTTCATCTTCGGAGGGAACTGTCAACTGAATTATAGTTCCAAAACGCGGGTGCATCAGGCAGCGCAACGTGGCGCGGTCCACGCACATAGTCGGTAAGTAAACAAAACACTCAATGCCGTTCCATTCTTTTTTTTATTTATTTACGGGGGCGCGCGGTGTTTCTGGGTGGCTCAAGGTATGGGAAAGCAACCGGAAAAATCGGCGCCTGATCGACTATGGGGTGAAAATTTCAAGGCGTATCGTACGCAAACGACAGCGTTTGCCAGCGGAAGACTCGGTCGTCCGTGGCGAACGCATTTTTAGTATTTTTAAGAATGTTCTAGCTGCAAAAGAAAGGAGCGCCTTAAAATTTCACAAGGTAAAATACACTGCTGAGGAAACGACGCCCCTTTGCGTGCAGGCGCCGATTTTTCCGGCAGAGTTTAGCGCGCTGTGAAATGCAGTGTGCATTTAGGGAGAGTTTTGGCATAATATAATGTTGCTCATTGGAAATAAAAAAAAGAAATGCTGGCATCATATATGTTTACACACCCTTAGTCATTTTTGGAATCTTAAGTACCCTTTTTGTGGCAGGTATTGGACGCCAGCATATTTTACGTAGGAACGAAGAGTGGAATCCGGCCAATTCCCTTCCACATTAACATCAAATGAGTGCTGTGAAAGCAAAGAAGAAAGTGAGGGTGAAACAGTTCCTGCAGTAGTAAGTGCCAGAAACAAGAAAAGTGCCCCGAAGTGGAAAATATACTCCCTTGAAAAGGATCCAAAAGAAATAGAGGTTATCAGGTATACCGCCGAGCGTCACAGACCTGGACACTCCATTTCAGTTTTTTAAATGCCCATGCCCTGATGAGCTGTTTACAGCGATATTTGAGGGGACCATCCTGTATTGAACTCAATGCCACCATGAACACCATTTTCGGGTTCTGGTCACACCTCCACGCAGGATGTCCTGCTTCAGATCAAGGAGGATATCCTTGACAGAATCTCCTGTACGACAACGCGGGCGGTCCTGGCCCTGGATATAAAGGGCGCCTTTGACAACGTCAGTCACACGCTGGTGTTCGAGAACTTGGCCTCAACTGGGTGCGGGCCCCGGATGTATGATTATGTGCGGGACTTCCTGAGCAACTGGATGGCCACCATCGGAATCGAGTCCATCCGCACAAGCACCATCCCGATACCGAGCAAGGGCAACCGGCAAGGCTCGGTCCTGTCACCCACCTTGTTACCTGGCGATGTGCAAGCCGCCTCCTCTACTGGAACGGATTCCCCGGATGAAGCATACACTCTATGCCACTCTATGTGGACGACCTGACGATTTGGGCTACGTCGGGATCGGACAGCGGGAGGCAAGACTTCCTCGAAGAAGTCATTGAGACGGTGCAGAACTACCTCGAGGCCGGCAACCTCCAGCGCGCCCCCGATAAGTCTCAGCTGTTGCTCCTCCGCGCGGGCAAGCCAATTCCCGAAGAAGAAGAAGGCGGACATCCGCCTCACGTTAAAGGATGGTACCCCCGTGCCGGTGGTGAAGCGGGTTCGGATACTGGGGCCTTCACCTCCAGCGGGACGGCGGAGCCAAGTACACGGTCGACCGACTCGTCAAGACAACCACGCAAGTCATGCGCATGGTGAGAAGGATAACGAGTCACAGACACGGGCTCTAGGAGTCGGACCTGATCCGGCTGACCCAACCACTCGTCGTGAGCCACATCGCCTGCGCAAATCCGTATCTCAACCTGACCTGCTGTCGAGAGGTAAGGGCAAGATGGATGTGATTATTCGCAAGGGGTACTAGCTGGCACTGGGGGTGCCGCCGTACGCGTCGAACGCCAAGCTCCGGCTGCTAAGTGTAAACAACACCTTCCAGGAACTCATCAACATGCACCTAGCCAGTCAGTGGGAGCACCTGGCCCTCACACTGAGTGGGCGGCATGCCCCGAGCTCGCTCGGCATCCCCATCCCCGCATCGCAATGCGAGGCTATCCAGCTGCTGCTGGCCCTTTGGGACAAGATCCAGGTGGCACCAATCCCGTGAAAGCTGAACCCATCTTTGCATCCAGGTCGCTGGATGGCTCCCGGTCCCTTGATTCCGCTTGGTCCCGTCGTGTAGCATAGGGCCCCTGGTAGCAATCGGTTGCTAGCCCAGCATTTAAGCATACTCCAGCCTTTTTGTATGTAAAGCAAAACAATTACTGCAACTGAATACTTCTTACCTGACAATAATCGTAGTTTGCACTGCTCAATGCCCTTCTGTTTTATCTAAAATACCGCAACTAAGTACTCCGAGTACTGGTCGGAGCACTGCGGTGCAGGTGAAGTTTCTACTTCACCTGTTGCCCTTCTGTTTTATCTAAAGTACCGCAACTAAGTACTCCGAGTACCGGTCGGAGCTCTGCGGTGCCAGGTGAAGTTTCTGCTTATAAAAAAGTGTCTGCCCAAAAGCTTGCTTCGGTACCACGAGCTGCAACAGGAAGCCTGATGCAGAGGCTTTAAGAGCAAGCTCCATGCTTTGAATGTTGCTAAGCATGCGCGCTTGTGCAGTGCAACTGTCGTTCAGGACAACGTGCTCATTCTTGGCATTTCAGTTTCACTTGCACTTAAAGGGATGTTGAACCGAAATCTGGATTCCATAAAACACGGCGGCAAAAGCGTGTAACAAGATGCTACAAACGCCAAAACATCACTCATACAGCGATATTTCGAATGGATGACCTTACTTTTAAAAATAGGAGGCGCATTTGACAGATTTGTTTGTCTTGTTTCTCCGAGAAGGAAAGGGAACGACCTCGCGTCTTCTCCACCTCGCCGCCTTGAGGGGGCGAAGCAGAGAGGAGAAAACGAGATATCTTGACGTCACGCGCCTCATCGGCCTCGTTCAATCTCAACCTCTTTCTCCAAAAATACGGCCGTCCATTCGAGATATCGCCTTGTGACTACGAGTAGTGTTTTAGGGATTGTAGCGTCCCACCTACGGCTTCTGCATCGTTTTCTGAAATCCAAATTTCGGTTCACCAGCCCTTTAAAGGGAAACGGAGTGTGGCAGCGATTAGATGATTTCTTGTGTCAGCCGGAGTTGCCTACCATTACCACTGTAGGGCAGCAAAGGCTACAGGCATGCAAGAGCGACTTTGAGAAGCGCTTTCGCAGAACAAGAGCTTGCGATAGAGCGTGTACTAGCTCGCACTTGTCGCCTTCGACCGCGCTGTCACCCTGGCAAGCCTTCGGCAACACCTTCAGAATGCCCGCATTCTTCAAAAAAGCCACAATGTTATGAATATACCACAACAATGCCTGGCTTTTATTTTTTTCTAAAAAAGAGCATTTATGAAACTTTGAAAATGCAGCAGTGCACGCTCATTACCTTCGGTACTGCTTAGTACGTGCTCACTCACGCTCACCTTATCCAGGCTGAAAAGCTTGTGCTCGGACGGGGCGTATTGAACACTGGTGGTGTCTTTTGACTGAAGTAATATACAAAATATGAACAGGAGTGATAAAAAAACACAACATTTAATGCCGGTCATCTCCACTTTTAAAAAGTATCTCAACGTGAGATTAATTTGACATTTCGTAGCAAGGGTGATGAATTCCAGACAGGGTGACACAAACCGTTTTGATAAAAACGTAAAAACAAAATGTAACTACTCCATACAGGTGCCTAATAGTTTGATGACTAGGAAACAACACGGAGGACTAGAGAAATGTGATGAATATAAATGAATAAAGCTGGTCATGAATTGAAGCATACTTAGGTATGTGAGCCACACAACTTGCGGCTGCCATCTCAAGAAAAACAAACAAAGCCTTTAATGATTTCGAAAATCGGAACAATCCTGGCAGGAGTTTCACAGACTTTGGCGATTGCACTATGTGATCAGCAATCAGGCTACAGGTGTTTTCTTGATTGTATTAATCACCTTGATAGCAACTGGCCGTAGCTGTGAGTAGATTAGAATAAGACAAAGCCTCTCAAGAAGGCAGCTCCTATTGTACGTCTTCTGGCCATGGGCGAAGCCGAAAAGCCAGTAGGCCGCCATGACCACAGTAAAGCTTTCGAAAAGCCAAATGGTTCCCTCCTGCATATTAAAGCAGAATTGATTCAGTCAGAGAATAATAAAGGCCGCACTGATGAGTATGATTTTAAGCATGAAATGCTTCTAGCTCCCGGCCACCAAACTGATGACATATCTTTTCGGGAACTAATGCCAAAAATCACTTCAAAACATCCCAGGTTTCGAAGTTGACTTTTGCGTTGGTTTTCTTATTTGAAACCGGCTTTGAAACCTACTGGGTCTCGAAGTCAGTTTTGGATCAGAAACGTGTACACTAGCAGGGTTCAAAATTTGCTGTCAAAATTTTGTTTCCTTGAGACAAGGAAAACAAAAAGGAACATACACACCACCGTCTCAAAACCAGCACAGCATACAGCTGTCATTTATTTCCACAAGTCATCTTCCTTGTCATCCCACACGCTACACATGCTATGGAACCTATTCCTATACACACTATGAAACCTATTAATTCCGAACTACAGCTTTAAAAAAATTATCCAACATTCAAATTACTTTTTTGTATGACATCTCACTACCGAATTCTAAACCAAGAGCGCATCATTCGTTTAAACCGTTTGAAGCAATCGCCTGACGAGGAGCCCGTTGTCGTCACGCTTTGATGGCGCACTTTAGTTCACCTTTCTGCCGCCGTCTTGGGGGGGGGGGGGGGGGGGGGGGTCTCAGGCATTGTCCCCGCGCAAATATTACCACAACTGTTTAATTGATTGGTGCGGCACACAAACTTCTGTTCGGGCTGGAACTTGGTCAACAGTGTCTGAGATGAGCCCGACGCCCATTTCAGACATCAAATAAAATTTCGAAATTGCTTTTATAATCTCTTTAAGAGTTTGAATGCAGGCGTCTGGAATTCGCAAAATTTAGTGGCCGCGATTATGTCCTCTGTGACCGATTTGCAAAAATAAATGGTTTTACAGTAATGATCCAGATAGTGATTTATTGGGAATTAACCAGTGCTGTTAATAACATGCTCTGTATTGTCCGCTCTGCTGGTGTTTTTTCTGCCGTCATTGCATCCACGCAGTTTGAAAGTGCACTGCTTTATGCGACAGGTGGCACGCACACACCGTGGCACTCCACTTCATAGCGTGGCATGTGGTGGCAGCAAAAGGCTCTCCCAAAAACATGCTAAGCACAGCATTAGTGGCGGCAGAAAAGATACAAGGCTATTATCTTGTTCCCGAGAGTATAGTATGTTGCAGGTTAAGACGGTACGGTGAGGGGAAGAAGCTCAGTCTACACTCTTTCCACTTTAGCAGAAAGGATGCTATAGAGAAAAGAAGGAAACTGCCAATCGTGGCAGGCAAACCCTTTTTGGACTGGCAGAAGTGATGGGAGACGCCAGGCAGTGTAAAAAAAGGGGAAGGGGGTGGACTGCAAACGTGTTTACCAGTAATAAAAAGGGGGAAGAGTGAAAGGAGGTATTCTTCTGTAGATTCCTCTTTCTCCCGGAGCTGTGAATGTGCCATGGCCGAACTGGGCTCAACTCAATGCCCCAAATCATATATATAAAAAAAAAAAAAAAATTATTGCCGGCAGAGTTTTGCGGACTCCTAAAATGCCTTTACGGAGAGGTTCCACAAACCCTCTTTCCAGATCCGTTGGCCTAGATTGCGGGCATGGGCATCTGCAGTACGTTTTGCAGGAAAAGGAGGGGGAGGGGGGCAAACCTTGTTTTCTTTCAAAGTTATAGGTTTGAAAGCTACACCCCTTCAGAATAACCCCCCCCCCCCCCCCTTTTCCGCCACTTTGCTGACGCCCATGATTGTGGGCACCTCATCACTTACAAAATGTTTCCTAGGACCCATGTGTAGAAAGTAGGAGCCACCATTCAAGCCCCTGTCATGACTACAGTGCAGACATATCACAATAGCAGGGAAGAACAATAAATAATAATGGACAGTCTGACCGGAAACAATATTGGTACAGTTTCAGACTCGCCACTCAGCTTGCCAGCTGAGCCAGGCTAGAAAAACGAAATTGGCAAAGTGAATGAGTTGCGAGTATAAAGATGCAACAACAAAACCCTACTGGAGTTCTTAGAAAATGTTGGGGCCTTCTTGTCAATGGAAAAGGCACTCAGTAATTAAATCCAATACTCTTTCGGATAGTGAGATTGGTATCGTGATAAGGTGGGTGCTTGTCCCAAGCTCTTGTTTTAGCACCAGTGGGTGTCAAGTTACACACAGCCAGAAAACAAATCAGCATAGCCAAACGAATCACAGGACAATTGCATCCGTAAAATAGCCGATGTTCCATATTTCAATTAGTTTTTGATCTCACTCTGCGCAGCACACAATTCATAGCAGACGATTGTCCCTTTTTGGCTCTGTTCGCAGAGCCAAAAAGGGACAATCGACGAAAAAGTCTGTTCGTCAAACGACGAACAGACTTGCCAGTCTGTTCGTCGTTTTGTTTCTGTCAGAGAATGATACCTACCTAGTAGCAAACAAACTCATTATTATTCCCTCATGTTAGCAGACGATGCGTCTGGTAGCAGTATTTTATAGCGAGTTCGCTTCACACGCACTGGCACCGTTCGAGTTCTCTCCCAGAATGCATCGCACTTGCAGAGTGTTGCACTGAGAACTGGACTCAAACGAATTCGCCAAATGCACCAAGTGCGGAAGACTGATGCTGCCGCCATCTATGTTGTAGAAAGAATACCGACCTCAAACCGAAACTGGCGCCTTGCTGTTCGGAGTGATGGGTGGGAATGCGAGAGTACAGTCGCTACCAACGTTTATCTACAAACGTTGGTCGCTGCAGCCTGTAGTTTATAGTTGCAATGACTTCAAGCAACTCGGCTGTCATAGGGATAGTTACAGACGGCGTAAATTTCCGCAACCAGCTGTCTACAAAGCAGCTGGTTGCGATCCTTCAATTCTCATAACCGTTTACACTGAAGAAAATGGATGATGCTGTCCGAGCAGAAGCTTGATCCATTTCAGCATGGCATTATGCGTGGACCACTGAAAGGGTACGCCTTAAAACTAGTCTGCTGGAATACCCAGCAAAACTTTTCGATTTCGATCGTCATTACAGGTGGATCAGATATTAGCTTTGGTGAGGGCGTCGAGAACGAGAGTTTTCCCGAACAAAATATGACGGGGCAAGTTAGCTGAAGTAGGTAAATGTTAAACATGATGATGTTGCCCAAGCCTCGGGTAAGATCACTAAATTTAGCTTTCTCTGATGCTTATTGGGCAGTCAAAGTTTCTGCTGGGGCAGTTTTGTCGACAAATGTTCAATTTTTCACCCGCACAAGTTGGTGATAAATATCTCGGGGGCCGCTGATGCATTTGTTCTGAGCATTTCTTTACACACTGGTATATTTCAGCGTTTTTACGGCAACAGAGCGACTTAAAACCTCCAAATAAAGCATGGTTTGTCAACTGCTTCCTTCATGAAATAGGAGACGCTCACAGTTCAAGCTCGCGTTTGATTCCGTTGCCCGCGGGACGCAATTTCTATCAGGAAATCTACTTTTTTTCCTTTCAGTTCTGCGACACATCGTAGCAGACAAACTTTCGTCATCTGCTCCAGCACCTTGCCGGCCTAGCCGGAGCGAGGCACGACGGGATTGCATTTTGGCGCAATCTCGATTTTCTCGGTGCAGCGAGTGCATGCACGCGTGGGGTGTCAGCAATGAAACGAACTCGGAGAGTGCAACCACTTGTGGAGTGCCGGCTGAAACGAACCCGCTCCACGCTGCGGGTGCCGTGAAACAAACTCGCTAATACTTCTTCAGTGCAAGCCGGTTGAGACCTCAATGACCAAAATCGGGCTCTCGGTGAGATGGAATGGCAAACTGAGAATGATTTCATGACCAGGGGCCAAACAAATAACAGGTGCATTGTATGGTGAGAGTATTAGCACCGAGAAGTCTGGGAGGCGACCCTTTACAGCGAGCCGGGGTGACGTCCTGCTGAGGACAAAATTTACCCCCTCACTTGCCCTACAAAGGCCGAGACGGCGTTAACTGTCGGCATATTACTTTCGTTTTTTTTTTTTTTTTTTTTTTGTGCGCATTTTACGTAGGAAATGCGAATTATTATATGCGGCCTTATTGAGGTATGGCCTGTAGCTGCAGGCGAAACTTCAACCAACATTCCGAGCATGGTTTCCAGGGCAGACAGTGCATGAATCACAGATGGTATATGAAAAGGAAGAAATGCCACCACACTTGCAGGAGCATTGCAGTATATTTACATCTCGCACAATCAACGCTGCTGATGATTTGAATAAATTAAGAGGTTTTTTTCAACTTTGTTTCTAAACAAAAACGTCTCAGTGAAAAAGCTGCACTCTGCTCGAGCAACATGTTAAATATATTCTGGGCCATGGGGAGAAAATTACAAGTGAGACCGCCCAAAGGCCTTTGACTTAGATGCCATTTCTATGCCCGCAAAGCGGGGTCTGATGTTCTCCTAAAGCGCGAGACAAATGGACGGCAGAATCGTCCGATCCGACAGTCCGAACGCCGCTCCGAATTGAGACACACGCACACGCTTCCGACCTTGCAAGCGACACAACAATCCGTTCGGCTCCGCCCAGGAGATCCAACTTCCAAGCACTCCAGCGGAGGTCCGCGTTCATAGATCTCTGGTCCCAGATTGATGGTTTAGCTCGCACGAGCGAAGCTAGGAGCTCGTTCTCCTTAGCGCGTGCATTCTTTGCCGGGGCCATCTTTCTCGAATGGATCAGCGGGATCTACGCGTCCGGCTTCCCGTCGCCCGTCCCGTTTTCTTATTCGTCCCGACAGACCAAGTATGTCATCATGACGTTCGCGCTAGCTGTGCTGTCATTGGCTGGACGCATCCGACAATCCGTCCGCCGTGCGAAACTATCTGGCGCGTTTGACGCATGTCGGATCGCCGATCTGACGCCTGAAGCGACCAAATTTTTCGGATCAGGCAGTAGTACTGTCGGATCGGATGTCGGATCGGATGGATTTTTCGCGCATGTGTCTCGTGCTTAACTCATGAATCTGCAAAGAACAGAATTTCAGTGTCTGAAACACTTACACCGCCGCTTCCACAACCCCTTGCACAACCGCCTTATATCGTGTGGAGGGGGCGGGGGCGGTTCATCGACGGAGTTGCCTCCACCGATAGCTTTCCATACTTATAACCCAATTATAAGGGTAAACGTGACAAACACGGTTGGAAAAGCTATGAAAATTCTGTCAGCATAAGTCTCACCCAGCGCCTTGTACACTGGGTAAACGAAGCCCCGCTTCTCAACGTGCTTACAGCTCACAACGGCCGATGTTGACGGTGCCTTTCCCATCCTTAGTCTGACTGTCCACGCTCTTTTTAATCTCGAAGTTTTCGGGTGGTAGAATATGATACCAGCTTCTTTTTGGAAATTGCATTGCAGCGCTGAACAGTAGGTCAGCATGATCACAAACCTCCGATCGTGAGGAAACGGGCGCAGAGAAGCCAGCTAGATGCCAGCTAGATGCCAGAACGCGAAGCGGAGTCCGTCACCAGACGTCACGGTACACCTCACCCAATCAAGACGTGGCGACCGCAGCGACACTTGTGTTTGCTCTGAAGACTAATAGTACGCCGTGCAAGCAATACCATTGATCTCCACGACAATTTGCTGGATCGCGCGTCTCCGCTTGGTCGTTGCAGCTCAGGTGCGGCCACCGGATGGCCACCTTGGGACAAAGATTATCAGTCAACCTTTTGGAGCGTCGTGGAGGCTGCGCGGCAGTAAGCTGAAGACATGTTTTCTGCTCGTTCGTTGTCATTTACCGAAGAAGTTTGTTAAAACCCCGAACGGTGAGAATTGCGTTTGAGAACACGTGGAAATTTTTACGAAAGCTCAGCACCGCAAGAAAAAGGGGCAACTCGTCTAACGCAAATCTTACCGTTCTGGCGGCATGATCAAAGCTTCCTTGGCATGCCAAAGTGCTGCATCTTTGTCTTCGCACGCTTGAATACCGATCAAGAATTAACGCCGTGTGGATTTGTTTCGTGAGTGCAAAGAGCATGAAGATGCATGTGCCTCTGGAGCAGCATTTTACTTTACTCTTACGACTGTATTTGTAACTTGCGGCACTTGCAGTCCAGAAGCGGGCATGATCCAGTGGCGAAAAAGGAGGGGTAGGAGGCTATGGCGACGGCGACAGATTGCACACAACTATATGGACGGGCTTCATACTTTTGCCTTCGAAAACCTATCTTCTTCCACAGCACTGCTCTATTTGTGCTGTCATGTGATCCATTTGAGTAGATTTGGAACATAGCCATGGTTAATACATAATAGCAACCACCGATTTCGTTTCCTATTGATAGCAACTCGCTGGAACAGCTGGGTGATAGAGAAGACGCCTATGTACGATATACCTTCAAAGCTCTGCCATGGCATTGATTCTTGATAAGTATCCAAGCGTGAAAAGGCACAGAGACGCAGCAGTTTGGCAGGCCAAGGAAGCTTTGATCACGCCGCAAGACCGGCGAGACTCGACGTTCGACAAGTTGTGCCTTTTTCCTGCGGTGCCGCGCTGTTGCAAAATATTTTATGCGTTTTCAAAGGAAATTCTTATTGTTTACACATTGCGAGCGTTTGGCGCTCCTTTCACTAAACAGAGGGGAGCGCCGCCGGAGACTGACACTCGAGCGTGCTCTTCGTGCTCCGAGCATTTCTTGGAGCACAAGTGACTTCTTTGCGCTCCGTGATGTCACGTCCACAAACAAGATGGCTGTGCCATTGTTGAGATTGTTGAAACAAAAGGCGTAGCCGGACAGCTGCTCCTTTTCAGTCCATTAGTGGTTAATCCAGCAGGTAAAAACAATTTGATTTGAAAGCCAAGACAGCAATTAGCATTCCGGAAAAGGTTTGTTCATGTGCCTTGCCTGAGAACAAAGTGATCTATCGAACGAGCGTGCTGATAGCTCGGCGACAGAAAAGTTGCCGAGAAGACAGTGGGACGGCTGCCCTTTTTAAACTGCTTAGTCCAGCTGCAGCGAATAAAGATACTTAGATTGGAAAGCCGAAGCATCAGTTAGCATTGCGGGAAAGGTTTGTTCGTGCATCTCGCCTGAAAACAGCTTGCACGGTCAATAAATAGATCAGCCAAGGTGCCTTTCCCCGCACGTGCTCGAAGCGAGTCTCCAAACCTCTCAGAAATACTTAAACGTTCGTAGAAACTTCATAACGTCGCCGTCTCTTTTACTTTGTACCCTGCCGCTCTACACTGGCTTTAATTAATTTACCACCGAAATAATTTTGGCTTCTCCCACCCGTATCCACGGGATGCCAGGTTCGTCATAACCGTGCGGTGGGAAGGAGCTTGTGCGGCTCGTCAATAGATTTGGTGTGTACGCCATGCGCCGTTTAGTTGCTGTGCCTGGAGTATGAAACTCGGAGCGTCAGAGTAGGAGTAAAGGAGTGTGGACTTAAAGGGGAGCTGCAATCATACTTAAGCGTCTACCTCTTTTGCGGTTTCCACGTCTCTTTGGGTTCGGGTAAGCCAGCGGGCACGGAGAGAATAACTAAATATCAGTGAGTCATATTTTAACCGGACGACGCGGAAACCTCCTCCACCTACGAGGGCGACCCGCGTTGCCGAAAGCGCGGAATATGTGACGTCTTTGGTCCTGGGCTTACTACTGGTCAGAGCCACTAAAAGCATTTTTTTTAGTCGATACAAAATACAAGTGTCGCGAACCGTTTCAATTATGTATGAAAGTAGTTTTTGTTCAGTATTTTAGATCAGAAAAGAAACAAATGCAGTTTATAAAGTACGGAAACAAGAAAAGACCCGTCGACAAACCCGCCACCAAGCGGTGAAAAAAACGGCGCATACTAGAAAGGCGTAGTGGGATGAGGCTCCGACGAACAATGGGCTTAGAAAGGTCCCGGATGTACGCGGTGGCGCTGCGGTCGTATACCGGCTCGAAAATCCGACCGGTTCCAAGCGTTCCCAAGGCTTTCGGCGCGGGCTTGGCGGTATGGCAGCGCGACCCTTTGGCGGTATGGCAGCGCGAAGTGGCTCCCGTTCTGAACTGATCTTTACCCCGTGTTTGCCGTCGTTTGTGGCCAACGAAGTGTTATGCCGAATTAGTCTTTAATCGCGCGGCAAATGCAATGCGAGCTGCCCTGGCCGCCCGCTTCATGCAGCCTAGTCAACACGTGCTTTAGTGGCACCCTCTCGAGCCGTTGACACTGAGTGCGGCAGCCGTGAGCGCTCGATGAGCTCACTACTTCACGGCCACTCAAACCAGGACCTACGACATCATGAAGGATGTTATTTTTTGCTTGTTTCTGTAAGTCTAATTTGCCTATAACTTTTAAAATAAAGCAAAATTTGAGAAAAGAAAAGTTTCTTTAAATTACTACGTTCAATGCGCTCAGGTTCGGTCCAAATTAAAAACCAGTCAAAAAGTTATTGCAGGGCCACTTTAACGCTCCCAATGACGACAAACGAGCAAAAAACATGTCTTCAGCACGCTGCCGGCCAGCCTCTGCAACGCTCCAAAAGGTTAATTTTCCGTGTCCCAAGATGGTCGTCCGGCAGCCGCAATCACGGAACGGGGAAGCGCAATTTAGCAATTGTCGTAGAGATCAGTAAAAAAATATGGAACGCATACCCTCCTAGCATCCATCAGGTAGGGATAAGCATTCTGTGCAGTCTATATGCCCATCAATGTCAACACATGTAGCCATTTGCAGGCAGTCGCATCCTTTCGAAGATCAATCTGGCCTTCGTCAGGCACCAGCTTTCGCTCTCAGCACACAGCCACTGTTGGTGGGCTTCGAGGCTGCTCGCATCTTCACCCTCCACAGGCGGGGCAGCCCCGGTCTGTAAATGTAGAATATGAATATGGCAGGTATTATTTGATAACACTTTATGTTTTGGCCGTGTAAAGAAAATCTGCATTCCATTTTCTAACATATCTGTTATGAAATAACAAGGTCAGGTGGAACGGCTCGAGTTCGCTGACTGAAAGACAGAGGGCTTAGCCTGAACCAATATCCTAGCAGCCTTCGATATTGGTGTGGGGGGAGAGAAGGCTGAACCTCTAAAGATGTCTTCAAATGATTCTCTAATTGCTTAACTCCAAAGTTTCAGGCTGCTGCACTTCAATGTTCGGAACTTTTTCCAACATATATTTGCGCTGTCGCTAACCATGTTCCATTTGCCAATTTGTTACACGCCCCTTCTCCTCCAATCAGAACAGCACGAGAGTCCGCCGTGAACAGACTTGGCATCATCGTGTGTCATATGTCCCCGATGATTGCCCATTAAAGCCAAGGTTCGAGCACAAGCTCATAGCATCGCTAGATGGTCGCACTGCACGAACCCTCGTGCAGCCTGAGTATCTACTAGTACTGTTAAAAGCGAGCGAGTTGAAAATGAATACTTAAAATCGAAAGAACAAAGCGCGAGGGACAAGCACAGGACAACCGCGTAAAGCCTGGTTCAAACAGTTGCGTTTGACCGCGTTGCGGCTGCGAGAAACCAGGACATCCCTGCTGCTTATATCGCGTGCCAAGATGATTCTTTGAATTGGAATCCACGCTTCATACGAAGCACAGATGTGCCGGTGACTCGTTTTCGGTTCTAAACGCAACGCAGACAAACACACTCAAACGCAAGTGTCGGAACCGACCTTTACGGTACAGGCTCACAGTAAAGCTGTGAGCCCGAACCGTCTCGCACGTCTAGCCTTCGCTTTAGTACATCTCAGGATAAGAAGGAATGTATCATAATAGAACCGATGTGGTCTCACCATTCTGAGCAGAAGTGCGTGAGTAACCGATGCTATTTTCGTGGTCGCTTGCACGTAAACAACTTGTACACAACGCCGGCATTCATCTGGCTTGAAAACAACTTGAGCGTTGGCTTGGCTTGGATGTCAGCTGCCCATTGTGCTTACTTGAACTTCACGAAATCCTCTAAATTGAGCAGGCTGCTTCTTGACTTCTGCTGTCGGCGCGTATGTCTGCAATTCGGCGGTTTCCGAGTTCGACGATTCGGAAATCATGGGTGTACCACCGCAACACCCTCTTAACACGATTTCGGTAGCCGTAGGGTGTAAAAAAGATGTACGAAGGGTGTAGGCCTTTCCGTACACCCTTGAATATTCAAAAATCATGTAAAAATGGTGTAGGAAGGGTGTGAGCTCGGAAAAACACCCTTTTAACACGAACATGGGTGTTGAAATTTTTAGTGTGCACCGGCTACCGAAGAAGTTTTCCGGATTCGTAATCGCCCTCTGTCCTCTGTGGTGTTCGTTGCTATTACCTCCCGATGATTCTGCGCCGACGGCACCGGCTACCGAAGGAACTTTCCGAACTCGTAACTGCCTTAAATTCCTTCGTAATCACGACGGGGACACTGGCCGCCGTGCTGTTCGTCGCCATTGCTCCCCGATGCTCCTGCGGCGGCTACCGGTAGGTCGCGGCGAACAATAGGCGACCGCCGCGACACGGCCGGCATGCTCGCTTCCTATGCTTGCAATAGGCCTTTCGCTACGTTACCCAAGCATCAAAGAGAATGTTGGGAACGTAGGTACACGCGCTGAACGTGCTCGCCTTCCCTATAGAAAAGGTTCCAAGTAAAAAAACAAAACAAAGCGTCCGTGGAACGCGCGTGCGAAGTGCCATTTGTTTTAGATTGTTGCTTTCGAACAGTTAGAGCTGACGACGCCAGCACGCGCAGAGCGTGTAGCTACGTTCCCGGCATTCCATTTGACGCTCGGGTAATTCGGCAAAGGTCGGTTGTCTATACCTGCAATCAATACGCCCGTTTGTCGGAAGTTGCGTGGAACCATTTCACTATGTTCGGATTTTCGTGGGATTTTCGTATGGTTTTACGCAGATCTGTTGCAGCACCAACCCCAAGCGCATTTTTCGCAACTGGTTCTCCCGCTCTGCCGAACTCCATGGAGCGAATGTGCGGCGAACTAGCGACGAACTTGGCCCGGGGCACGGTGTAAGGTAATACTCTTCAGGTGAGGACAGCGCGCTCCTCGCGCAGTGCAGATAAAGTTCGCTTTTCACTCTCTCTCTCTCACTATGGTTTCAAGCGGCGCCGGCAGATGACTCGTCGACACGTGGGCACGGCACAAGACGGCTCGTGCCACCTCATGCTCCACACGCGCAGAGCTCTAGCGAGGTTGTCGCATGTGGAGAAAGACCACGGTGTACCTGGGTGTCATGGCAACGAGATCATTTTTTTCACTCTTAAACGGTTTCGCCGTTTGGCCGCCGGCGACACTGTCAGCCGCGGGCACGGTGGCCGCGGAATGATGCAGCCTTTCGGATGCCCGTCGAACGAACACTATCTGATTCCTCGCGCCGCGCGTTCAGCCCCGCCGTGTCCTCACCTAAAGAGTGTGTCTTACACCGTGGCCCGGGGGCACGTTATGCTCGGTGTGAAGAGCTACTGTTGCTACGCTATGCGCAGGACGAACGCCACCGATCAAGGAGAATGCAGGGATTGGTGTTCCACGCGCCACACGCGCACGTCTTCCCCGTATAAATGATTCGCAGTAAATAACAAAAATAAAGCGTTGACGAACGCGCGTGCAAGATGCCATTTGTTTTAGGTATTTGCTTTAGAAAAGTTACTACTGCTGAGGCCAGCATGTGCGGCGCGTGGAACACCAATCCCTGCGTTCTCCTTGATGCTTGGGTAATATAGCTATAGGGAGTATTCACTAGCGGCCATAGTTGTGTGCGCGAATGCTGAGCGCGTGCCGATGGCGAGCTTCAGCAGTTCTTTCGCAACGTGCATTCCGCACCATCAAGAGTGCCGGTCTTAGCGGCCTATTGGTGTGAGCTCGTTCTGAGCATGCGCTCTAAACAGCACCCACAAATATGGCGTCCAGTGAATACTCTCTATAGGTCTATTCATCGCCTGTTCGCAGTGTATCCACACCATGGATTCCAGACTACGGTTAGAACGAGGCCCCAATTACTCTCGTGAGCCTGCCCTCTAGACTTCTCTCTTGCCATCTCTGTCGCGGAGTGGCCAAGGACGAAAGCGACGAAGAAACTAAAACGGAGTTTCGGGGCATGCAATGCGTATGCCACAAAACTCCGTCTTAGTTTTCGAGTAAAGCCCACAAAACGACCAAGCAAACTCGGCTAACACAGCTCGCTCGCGATCGAAGAATCGCGAGCGAGGTAGCCAGAAACCTGAGCCAGGTCACGTCTGTAGTCCCAAGTTAGAGATGGTTCCTTCGCAGCTAGGCAAGGTCGGCAGGAATCGATGCTGGCAATGCATGTCTCCGAACAACTCCGTTCTGTCCGTCGCAGAGTGGTGTCTAGTTGGGAAAGGCGGTCACGTCGCGGAGTCGCAAAGTGCACACCCCACCGGGGAACACTCAAGCTCTCTCGAAAATGGGGATCGACACTGGCTGAACATCCTAATCAATACCCTTTCCTTAGCTACTGCCAGTGGTGGCGGGAACGCGTTGCAAGGAGCGGCGTTACCGTTAGCGCGTTCATTTCATTTTATAACGTAGCAATGCACTCGTTATGATTTTAAAATATTAACCTATAACGTACTTACCTGACTTATTTCGAGTAACGTCTTCCAATATGTATGGTGCCAGCTGAACATGAAGGAAGGTTGCATACAGAGAGTTCAATAGGTTCATGCACTAGGGGGTTATTGCACTCCTGAGTAGAATTCCAGGCGTGCAGGCGACGAGGACAGGCAGGTAGCTCGTACACAGTGTGTGCCCACGTCGCCCAATTGGAGGTAGTTTCGTCTATTTACAAAAGAGATGATGATACAATGGTGAAGAGCGTGAAAAGGTATTCACACGAGGGAGAAATCCCGGGGATTTCTCCCCGGCACGCGCGTATCACGAGATGAAAACGCGAGGCTTTTGCACATCGCGAAGCCTGACGTTTTCTTCGTAGGATGCGCGTGCCGGGGAGAAATCCCCGGGATTTCTCCCTCGTGTGAATACCCCTTCGCGACGGTGGTCTTCGCAGGGACGCTGCTGGCTTCTAGCAGACCTGCCACGAACGCCTGGCGAAGAATCCCTGTGTGCCCAGCTTGCAGACGAGCCTGCTGAATTTCCGGTCGGATTTAGGGATTCCCGGCAAAGACAAACACTCTGTATGCTACCTTCCTTCATGTTCAGCTGGAACCATCTATAAGCACTGAACCAACCAGCTCAGCTTCAAGGCGTGACATCTTCTTAGATCAAAATAAATTACACTTCAATTTTTCAACATGAATAGGAATTTTTGCACTCATCCCCCATACCTTAAAAATTTTGCGTTTGGCTTATAGTAACTGCATGACTAGTCTTGTAATTAAAAAACAAGTAAGTAAGCGCATTTCTGTGCTATCCTCTGTTCGGCAAGGGTGCCCACTTCCCCGTTTTTGTTCGCTATATTTCTTGAGCCCCTAAGTGTCATGAAGAGTAAGAACATACGCGGTTTCTATTTAAATGCATGCGATGTTAAAATATTAGCGTACGCAGATGATGTCGCGAATTTCGGTAGCGATAGAGAGAGCGTCTCAGCGGCTGTTGAACTCACGAGCTCATTCTGCGTCCAAGCAACCTGTGCTGCGAACTCAGCGAAATGCTTGGGGATCTGGCACAGACACTGGAATGTGACACCGCGTGTGTTTGAAACTATTCAGTGGTCCACAGAGCCCGGTGTGTACTCGGCAACGGTGCGTAATATATTCTTTGTTGCAAAATTTTGGTTCCTGTTAAAGGTTCTGCACTGCTTTAGTGTGCATATGCAACGCATGCATCGTGTAATGGCCGTGTACATAGTGAAGTCTACGCGGGAAAGAACTAGACGAGATAACCTTTTTCGCCGCGTGAAGTCGGGTGGACTTAGTTTTGTCGCACTTGTTCATACGACAGCTGGTTTCGCGGTTTTTCTTTTTGCGAGACCAGGCTGACCCTTTTCTGGGAACTGTCATCTAAGTACGGTTGTTCAGAGAGTTACCCGAGTTCATTGTTTCGACGTGTGACACATGTGAAGGCCAAGTAACGGGCTTTCTTAGAGAGGTTATTTGTGCGCACCAATTTCTTAGTGTGCGATTTTCAAGAGAGTACTTAAACTCTGCCACATGAAAGCGTCTGACGCGAGATCTTGTTGAAGGCCTGTTTCCCGTCCCACTGTATACCGCTCTTTGTTCTCCGACAGTGCTGACCGTGTTGAGCTTTCCGAGTGAAAAGAATGCTAGTTTCCGGATCTGTGAAAGCCTTTTATTTTAAACTACATACCAACACGCTGCCAGTAAAGGCATGTTAGCGAAAATGGGTATGTTTATATTATGGGGCGAGGATTGTTTCTTGTGCAAGAGACCGGAGACGGTAAAGCACGTGTTTCTAGACTGCTGGAATGCTATCCTGTTCTGGGATGTGCTCCAACGCACCCTCAGAAAGACCTACCGCTCACAGCTCGTGGAATACGTTACTTGTCTGTGGAGGAGACGCCTTTCCCATATGACCTCGTATTTTTACTGGGCATGCATGCTATTTGGAGATGTAGGATGGCAGTTCGTCACGCGGATCTAGATGCCCGACCCGTATGGTAGTATTTCTTTGAAAATATGAACTTGATAGAACCTGTGTACCAGACAATATGTCCGGAACTGGAGTAGTTGCCGGCCTTTTTGGAGCTGTCGATGATCAGAGGATTTGAACAATAGACCCTTTCCGAAATTTAGTCTGGCCACCTTGCTCACTATCATCATCATATGAAAAATGGCATATGTGCCATACCAATGGCGTCTTTCTATTTACTGATGAAGGAACATGTTGAAGATACTCCTAAGCTGAGGATTCGAGGCCTATACATTCTAGACGTTAGCAGGTTGCGAAGCCGGAATTGAATGCAAGCGCTGCGTAAGCGTTCATTTCTCTAATTCGGGCCCAGTGAACCTGTTAGTGGGACAAAATCGACTTCAAAACCCCTTGACTTAAAGAACTTTATCAAGGCGTCTGTCTGGGCTGGCGCTTCGTTCTGACTGGTTGCATCTTTATGAGAATCGACACTTGAAGAGATGATTCAAAAATACCTGTATAGCGAAGAGTTTATTCTCGTCTGCCGTTGACATGCATAAGTGAAAGTGCCCGATAAAATACTGCAGGCTACGGGTTCATTGCCGCCATTCGTATGGCAAAAGTTAAACCGCCATTTCAGCCACCAGATGGCACTGAATTTCGGAAAGGGTCTATTCTCACCGCCTCTCAAAACCTTGCAGGCGGCGTTTTATCGTCATCCTCAATAACATCATCAATATACTATTGTACATGCTGAAGCGAAATGTATCGTGCATTGTGAATCTTTGTTCACTCTCAAAATATTCCAATAAAAAAAAAAAGATCGATGGCCGAGTGGTCTAGAGCACACTAGAGCCACTCTATATGGCAGCGAAGCTGCCAGAGTAGCGACACGACGCAAAATTATCTAGATGCACGACGTCAGAAGCGCCGATAATGATTTCCATTTTGGGCCTGGAGGTTGCCATGGTAACCGTGCTGCTAGCGACGCCGGGCGGCAATTTTTTGCTAGTTGATATCTCCATTCGTCTACTTGAAGGTGTTAAAAGACGCTCGGCATGGCGGTACGATACGGGCCTCAGGAGGAACGGTGTCTATTTCTTTTGTGAAGTAAGACGGATTTGCAGCCTGGGGACTGTCGGGCGACGAGAGCTGCTGAGCATCGTAGGTGGTCGTAGGTGAACGGACAAGGCGAGTGGTTTTCCGCGCCGCCGGGATGGCGGCCGCTTGGTGAGACGTACGTACCGTCCTTGTACTTTCGGACTTTCTGAAAACGCCGGCCACGACAGGACGATTGCCTCGTGACGTGACTGTTGCTCGACTGCCCCATAGTAAGCGAATATATGCTTAGCATCATGCTTCGTCAATACCCAATCATTCATTCAGGATGAGATTATCTCACCGACTGGCGAGGAGCGACGTCGAAGACGGTCTCACCCTCGTTTGGGCGATGGAAAGTGGACAAGGTTAAACCAAGAAGGACAGCATGGTGGTTTCCAGAGGATTGTTAACGCCATCAAAAGGGACGGACGCCGGATATGAAGTCGTTCTTGCCGACAGGCCAAGTGGCCGTCCGGAAGTTTAGCGACATGCAAAATGTCAATATTTTTATCTGGTGTGGCACACATATCCGTGTTAAAGGGACCATGAAATTATTTTTTAACTTCTTTTTTCTTAGCTGTAATCCTCAACTCAAAAGCGAACTGTGAAATCACGCGGTCGAGACATGCTAGGACACCCGGGCGATGATCCCAAGCTTCTACCGTGCTTTTTGAGCACACCATAGAACTTGGCATTCGCAAGTGATAATAAGTTCCGTCACTGCACTTATTGGCCACGAACGCGAATTCAAATATTCGTCGACGAATTGATTGTTGACGAGCGGATACGTCCGAGTGACGCCGTTTTCGTGTCCAATGCGTGAGCTGGGGTCGGCTGACGTCATTTTGGCCTTCGTAGGCATTGCAAAGAGGATATTTAGAACCATACAGACATGATGATAACATCATAGCACACTGACATTAATGAGCACAAAACGGACCCAGCAACAGAAAATAAATATTACACGTAAAACATAATTGTGTCTGTAACTTGTTGATTACAAAAACGAACACATCCCTGAGCGTCTAAGTTTGATAGTATGTGCTCATGCATTGTTACATAACCGGTCATTTCATATACGTCATCCGAGCAAACGCCAGCTCGTCACTTGAAAAAAGAAACCAAGAAACACTGCGATAAAATGCAATTCATTGCAACGAAAGCACGTTATATCAAAGTCTTCAGAACTGCCAATTTGTAAAATCGTCGATTAAAACAAAGGGTTAACGATCGCAAGTGCTTCCTCGCTAAACGTTTCTGTGATTATGCGGTTAGCTGGGGCTGAAACAACTTCCACAAGGCCCAACTTGCGACTCATACATATCGCATCGGTTCTCAGACACTCCAACGTTGAAACAAAGCCAAGAGTATGCGAAAATTGCATGCTAAAAGCCTTATCGATTCTCGAACACATCCGGGAATCCGAGCACCACTACAGCGATGTGACTTAATTTGTCGCACAGGTGCTAATATCCAGAGCGATCTTGCACAGAAAAGGTATAAAGTCTCATTCTTTCAGATCTTCACGTTATACCTGCATCAGAGAGCACGAAGAAGTCCGAAATCGTCAGCAAGCAGCAGCACATCACGACTCCGCACACCGAACAAACTCGTATCTACCAGCTCTAGGCGCTGCCACCTCACGGCTCTTGCGAAGTCACGTGACGAAGAGTCAATCGGTTGCTATGGGCACGGTGCCAGCTCGGCTCGTTGCAATGATACTGCGTGTGACCAATCGCCGTGAGAGGCGGCGCAGGGAAAAGCGTGGCGCTACTCTGGCAGCTACGCTGCCACATAGAGTGGCTCTAGCGCACAGCAGCCCGGAGCACGTGAAGCGAAATCTCGAGCTGGACAACCCAGGGATCCTGGGCTCAATCCCCACCCCTGCCTGTTTCGATCTGGATGAGCATCGTACCGGCGTGCGGTCGTGTATCCCTACTGCGTGGTGCACGTTAAAGACCCCAGGCTACCGGTTGTACTGCACTGGGTCAATTTCTCATCTAAAGCTGGGAGACAAGTCGCCCGTTGAGAGAGAGAGTAAACTTTATCGTGGAAATGGAGTTTTCCGTATCCAAGCCCTAGTCCGGGCCTAGTTCGTTGAGGCAGACTAAGTTCTAGGCCGTATAAACATGCACACGCGCCAATTGTTTTCTTTTTGTTTAATTTTTGTCGCAGGCCAGGCATTTCCCTCGCAGCAAACTTCCAACGCCGGCGCCCTTTGTCCCAGTGTCGAAGAACGCTGTCGCCGTCAAGGGCAGGCAGGGTGGACAGAAGCCACTGGAACTCCAAATCCCCGGACAACACCACTGCGTTCGTTGCAGCCATGACGACAGAACTATCTGCGGGCACGAGGCGCGTCCAGAGAGAGTTGCCGATGCATGTTTGTTTCGCACACTGGGATGCTTCGAAAATGTCTGCAGCCGGCTGGTGTATGGCCGATGGGACATTCATACAAAGAGCCAAGTGTCTGTACACTCTTTTGTATGATGCATCAGCAGTACGGTCGCTGCTTAAAAGCACACTGAAATGAAACATTTTTATAAAGAAAAGCTTAAATGGGACACGTCATTTTTTTTTTTTAAATTTTTACAGAAATAAGTTTTTTTGTTTTCTTTTTTTCCACGCAATATTTACGCAATTAGGCGCAATTTTGTGTGGGTGCTGATTCCGCTCTAGGCCCCGGCCGACGCTTCTATAGCTAAGCACCTCTTTCCGGCTTTCATTCGTTGGAGAGATGACTGACGTGTGAAATGTTCGCTGTAAAGTTGTACCTCCACGCCGTAATATCATTTTTATAGACAACATGTTTGAGAAACAAATAATCTAGATAGAGTCGTTAGCCTTTTCAGAATTATGCCGAGATTGCGTTTGCCCTTCGGTTTCAAGCGATAACAAACGTGGCTGTCAGCGTTTGCGGCGTGCTCAACGAGCGTAACTCATTGAGCTCGTTTGTTTCTACGAAGTGCGAGTCGTGCGTTCACCGAGCTGTTTACTGGAAGATCTCCCCGGCCGACCTAGTTTGCAGGAAGCAACCGTCGCAAGTACGCGCTTTCAGAAGCGCTGAGCGGGTGCTTCTTTTCGTGGCGGGACCGGCCTAATCCTAGCGTCTCACGTAAACTACAGCATGTAAACTAACGCTTCGAGGCAATTTAGACGGCCCGCCAAAATCGCTTTCTCAATGCATAGCGCTGCAATATACTACAGAAGTCCAAGCAGGTGGTGGAAGTTTAGAGACAATAAATCAAGAAATAAATTTACCTCGTTGAAAAGAGAGAAAAAAGAAAAGAAAAAAAAGAAAACCTGTTTCGGGCAATCTACGGCGCCACTTCGCAGACGATGCACGCGTAGAGAGAAGTGCTACCGACAGATGGCGTACGCAGGTTCTTTTGCGAGATCGTCTGCTATCAACCCGAATCGGACGGCGCTCCCTCGACGCGGCCTACGCCATCTGCCGGCAGCACTTCTCCCTACGCGGGCATCGTCTGCGAAGTGGCGCCGTAGATTGCTCAGAACATATTTTTGTTCCTCTTTTCTTTTACACAAGGAATGTTCATTCCATGATTTTTTTTTGTTTATTGTATTCTATTATCTGTTTGGACTTTCGTAGTAAATTGCAGCGCGATAAGTTCAGAGACCGACTTTCGCGGGCCGTCTTAAGTGCCTTGGAAGCGTTAGTTTACATGCTGTATGCTACTTGACCTGGCTTGATTTGCTCCTTTGCGCGTGTTGATACTGCACAAAAATGTTGGTCCCCGTAAAAGCGGCCCCGCTGATCTGTGAATTGTGGAACCGCCGTGATCGCAACCTTGGTTTCAATACCGAGAAGATACCTAGACAGGTAAGAATTTGCGAGCCATTTGGCTGGAGACAATCGGGCGTCCGGCTCGCATCAAGTGTGTCTAGGTATGTTCCCCTCATTTCGCTTCGAAACGCAGGTGGCTCTCAAGGGTTGCAGTGCACCCGGCCTTCCATTACAAATATTTCTACGTCGCGCTTTGATTGTCCACTATGACCCTTACTCAGCTGGCTCGAGGACGGCATCAGAAAAAAATAACGAGAAGAGTAAAGCTGGAAGGACTGCATATATACCTTGTGCATTTAAAGAATACCAACATCTCCATAATAAAGAACTTATCTCTCTTTACCTTGTGTCTCAAGCGGCGGCCAGGCTCTTTAAATTCGGTTTCTTAACCTATCGCGCTACAATTTTGTGCAGCGTTGCCCAAAGACGGTTCATTTTTTCTATAAAATTTGCAAAGAGCGAACTGACCAGAGGAAAAAGTAAAAAAAGAAAAAAAAGGCTTAACTCCTACGGAAACGCAGCGAAGTCTCCGGTCATCAATCAATAGGGCACCCTAAGCAGCCACAAGAGGCTGAAAACCGCTGTTGACTCTGCCTCTTGACTCCGCTCAAAGCGCGTCGGTAAGGCAGGAAGCCTGATCATGTGGCCAAAGCTAGACGGACGACTAGCCCAACCAGCACGCAGCTTCCACTGCACTATCAATTTAGGATTGAACGAGTGAGATGGCTACGTAATATTTAATATATACATTTTACATCTTGAAAGGTCTAGTCTGTCGGGCGAACCAGCCGAAGCGAGCGTGGCTCCGAAGCTCTCCGTCGAGCTCGAAGCTGCGTCTCGAGCACGTCGTTCATAAAGCCCTTCCTGTTTTAAAAGTAGCGCAAGGTGCGTCGATGCACGATGCACGTCAACGTCCAGCCCTTGGGAAGATCATGGCGGCACAGCGCAGCATTGAGCTATGCTTCGTTTTACCTCATGTGCCAGCGAAGGCAAAACTGGACGCGCGAGCACGAAAGCTCCGTGCGTTCAGGCTTTGCTCGAGCGCGCGAGCCGGGGAGAAGCGCCAAAAACCCTGGCCTCGCGCTTCGAGCTTTGGCTTCGCTCGCAGATAAAGTGAAACGAAGTATAGATTTCAGACGCCATGTTCTTCCCAGAATTGGCGCGCGGCACGTGTCTCGAGAACTCCCACAACAATAAAAGGCGCCACTTTTCCCAGGATAAAAGGACTTTAGTCCTTCACTTCATCTTGCGCCGGCTGTTCACTACGGGAGTATAACGAAACTCAGACCGAACCGACGAGAACACAAACGACGAGCGTGAAAGCCCGCGATGTGTTCGTGCTTGCCTCGGTGGCCGAGTGGGCTAGCGCACACCAGCTCGGAGCACGTAGAGCGAAAGCTCGCGCTGAAGAACCCAGGGATCCTGGGCTCAATCGCCGCCCACTGCCGTTTCGATCTGGATGAGCATCGTACCGTCGCGCGGTCGTGTATTACAGCTACGTGGTGCACGTTAAAGACCCCAAGTTAGCAGTCGTACTGCACTGGATAAATTGCTCATCTACAGCTGAGACACCAGACGCCCACCTTAGACGTTTATTACAGCGGAGCTGTTCAGGGCTACTTTCCCCAGGATCGTATTCCCCGCAAAGAAATGAAGACACCGAACACTGGACACCTACCGCCATCTATAAGCGACGGCGGCAAGCCACGTATCTGGTTTCCGCTGTCACTCATAGATGGCGGCAGCCTTTCCACTATGGCTTACCGACTTGCGGCCGGCCATTACTTTCCATTGTACAGCTCCGCTGGTCTTCCTTCTTTACCAGAGTGGAAAGGCTGAAAGTTTTTTTTTTGTCTATATGTGTTCAGAGGAGCAGTATCACATCGGACACACCAATATCTTGTTGAGAAAGACATGAAAAGGAAGTTTAAAACGAATTAAACGATTAGCAAAGAGCACCTGGTGGATGTCGCTAACGCATCGTTTGTGATGCCCGTCTAGGAACCTTGACAGGTAGTGATGATAAAATCATACTGACCAATCACAGTAACTTCAGTAATATATAGACTAGCTATGCAAATTGTAAAAAGAAGAATGGAAGAATGGGCAGAGAGAAAGCAGATTATGGGGGAGCTTCAAAACGGTTTCATGAGGGATAGACGAATAGATGATAACTTATTCGTAATCACCCAGTGCATAGAGATAGCAATAACAAGTAAAAGGCCATTATGGGTAGCATTTTTGGATATCAAAGGGGCATATGACAATGTGAATCAGGAAAAACTCTGGGACCAACTGAAGAGATATAGGCTAGGGGGAACCGGTGGCTAAGTTTCTAGAACGGGTTTATACGGAGAATATGGTGGTTATAACATGGGAAGCCGAAACTACAAGACCAGCAGCAATAAAAAGAAGACTTACGAAAGACAGGGTTGCCCATTGTCTCCCCTGCTCTTTATGATATACCTCAGTGAGATGGAAAAAAGATTAAAGCAGTGCAACCTAGGTTTCACCTGGCCTACAGGGACGAAGGACAAAAAGTCAATCAAGCATTGCCAGGGTTAATGTATGCAGACGACATTGTACTCGTATCCAGAAAGTCGTGAGACAATACAGGAACTGATTAGGATTTGCTGCAGGGAAGGGGACAGTTTAGGACTAAATTTCAGCAGGGACAACTCAGGAATATTAGTTTTCAACGGCGAGAAGGGGGAACCCCTGGAGATACAGGACACATTGATAGAACACGTAGACAAGTACAAATATCTGGGTGTATGGTTAAGTGAAGGAAAACGGTATCTAAAAGACCCTGACGATATTGTAATAAAGAAGAGGAAACGAGATTCAGCTATTATGAGACACAGGGCACTATGGAACTATAATAGATATGACGTCGTTAGGGGTGTATGGAAGGGAGTCATGGTGCCAGGAGTGTCATTTGGGAACACGGTATTGTGTATGAGGTCAGAAATCCAGGCAGGTTTAGAGATACAGCAAAGGAGTGTGGGTAGGTTGGCATTGGGGGCACATGGGAATACACCAAATGAGGGAGTACAGGGGGATACCGGTTAGGCATCTTTCGAGAGTAGAGAAGCGATCAGTAAAGTAAAATTTGAACAAAGACTAGCTGAAATCGAGGATAAACAGTGGGCAGCGAAAGTGTACAAGTATCTATATATGAAAAGTATGAACACTAAGTGGACAAACCGAACCCACAAGCTGAGATTTAAATGCATTCAACGAAATGGAGCCGACCAGAGCATATCAGTAGAAAAGGGAATAAAGGAAACGGAGAGAAAATTGTAGGAAGAGAGAATGCAGGGGAAATCAGCTTTAGCAATATACAGGGCACAAAAACAAGAAATAAAGAACGAACAGCTGTATGATAATTCAGTGGGGAGCGCTTTGCGGTTTGATGCTAGAACGGGGTTGCTACGAAGGAAAACGTATAGGGCTAAATTCCAGGAAGTAAACATTCTGTGCGACGTATGCAACCGCAAAAGGGAAACCACAGAACATGTAATTTTAAGGTGCACAGGGCTTCGTCCCACCTTCTTGGGGGGGATGACTACAGATTTGGAGGGTTCACTGGGTTTTTGCGGACATGGATGGACGAATAGATAGGGAAAGAATCGCGGTAACGAAGAGGAGATTGGAAGATTGGTGGAAGAGAACTAGGGAAAAAAAATACAGATAAAATTAAGCAATGGAATCACCTTAAAAGGGGGGGGGGGGGTGTTTGTTTTAACGAAATTCATACAAATAAAAAAAAGGGATGACGAAATGTTAGGCCAGGTGGCGCAAGCTGCCGCCCGTCACAAAGGGTATAGCCATTACCATCCATCCATCCATCCAACTGTCGCACCTCCGGCCACCACGAGAGAAGAGAAGAAAGAGGAACTCCCCTCTCCCCAAGAATCTCTTTCGTGTGCCCAGAAATCCCTATTGTCCCTCTACAAGATTATAAGAATAAAACGCCAGTCGAAATTCTCACAAAAGCAGCCGCTTCGGTGGCTTGAACGACTATAGGTCACTAGGGCATCCTCTCGACTTCAGCCTCGCCGCAGCTTTGCTCGTCCCGAGACGAACTACGTCACGATTCCGTCGGATGTCACGTGCTCTCCGCTAGCTGCTCTGCGAGCGCTTGCCAAAGAGGACCGTTTATACCGAAAAATACAGCCACCAGGGTCAAAATACAACGAGGTGTCTAGCGTTACGTCCGACGTAACCCAAGTTACGTCCGAATCTCCGCCTTCCCTAGGTTCACGGGGGAGAGAGAGGAGGGCGGGGGGAGGGTTAGGTATACGCGTTTCAGTGCTCCGTCCGGACGTAACGCTAGCCACAGCGAAAATACAAACGTGAGATTGTCATTTCCGGATAGTACTGGAAGATAGTACTGGAAGTTTAACCAACTATAGAAATGATAAGTTATTTGTTACCTCAAAACGAGAGGGCGGAGTGTCCAGGTATATTGAAAAGCCTATGATATGTACCATGATCCATGAATTTACGGCAGTTATTGATGACTACGAGGTTCTGAAATTCAAACATGCGGTTAACGTTCTTTGTCATCTATCGCCCTCATGGTGGCCATACGCCCTGTTTTGTTAAAATCTAGATAATCTTTTTCGCTTCATTCGTGATAACATATTGAGACTTATTTGGGGGGGGGGGGGGGGGGGATTTTATTGATGAAACAAACTGCACGGACTTTACGTAACAAATATAACAATGTAAGCGCACGTTTACGGAGACATCATGAGTGAAGCCACGAGGCGGGAATGAGAGAAACGCCCACCAGAAATCCCATTTAAAGAGGTCCGCGTACACGTAGGGAACGGGGCCTCGGTTGGAGTTGCAAGCCGATGAATCACTCCGGATGCACCATGACTCTAAGAGTCTTCGTGGGCCCCACCTTTGCTCGCGCGCAAAGGTCGACGCATTCTGCAAGTCTGCTTGTTGCCCGGTATCCGTGCTTTCAGGCAGTCACGGCTGAAGCTTCATAAGAGATTTGAATATTAACATGCTTGAGTGATCGCCGCAACAGTCGGAATTTTCTACGCTTTATCAGTCGTACGGATATAAGAGCGCTATTTGTCAACCAACCCCCATACTAGGCCGCATACCCCCTGCGGCAGAGTATATTAATTTTCGCCGAAGGGCCAATAGCGTCCGTCTCAAGCAGAGGCTCAAACAACCGGCGGCGGAAAGCTTCCTAAACTCAAGACCTTTACAAACAACCGGAACGGCCCAACTTTCCGTTTTAATGTATCGCCGCTTCAAAGGACCGGGAAAGGGGGGGGGGGGGGGGGGGGGAGAGGGAGAAGGGCACTCATGCTTTTTTTTTATATTAGTCTAAAAAATAAGTGACGTTATTAAATAAAAAGTTGGGGCTCCAATCCACGCTGTGAAGTATTTTTTTATGGCCAACGCCATCCCACGTGGTGCTTTAGTCTGACGTCCCAGAGAATTTCCGGTTTATGAAAAAGAATAAACAAAGGCCACCTTAACACCGCTGCTTGAAATGTAGATAAAACGTTTAACCAACAATTCTCCAGGCGAACGCCAAAACAACGAAGAAGCGCGAAATACGTTAAAATGTTTCGAATATTCTTGTAAACCAACTTGCCTCCTCCAAGATGTAATATTGTATAGCCGAAGGCCCTCGTTAAATCTGCAACTTTGTTGTCCGTGTAGCATTTCTGCTTTCTAAAGCTGGTGTCATAAGCAAGCTCAACAGGCTTGCAAAGACGGTGCGACCGGAAGTCGCCTGGGACGCAAGCGGCAGTTCATGTTTTTAAACAGCAAAAGGGTCTATGCAAATGACTGAGTAAAAAAAGGAGATGCACGATACCAAAACTTCTTTTTTATATATGAAGGACTTCGTACGGCTGCCGTTGCCCCGGCAGCTTATGAAACCGCAATATTTACCGCGAAACGCATGCCGGGAGCGCTACGTGCTTCGCATTGTTAGCGGGGCTAGTGATGTCATGTACGTTCCTAATCTGTACTTTTAGGTAGACTTTCATGCTGTAAACCGTAAAAAAAAATAATAATGTAGGGGAGGTTAAACGAGAGTGGGTGACGGTTACGCTTATATCCTAAATGTATTCACAGGTGTAGCGACGGCAAAACTATGCTTTCGCCCATACTGACGATATATAAGGTCTATACACGGCTCTGACGTAAGGCGTAAGAGCCCTATATACTGAAAGAGACTATTGTGAGAAATTAGGAAGAGATCTTCCTCCTCGCCCATGCCCTTTCCCTCGGAACATTTCTCTTTGCCCTCGCTTCAATTGAACCGGGTGCGACACGTGACCGTTACCTTCCCATGATCCCGCGTGATTCCGAGGTCTGCTGTGAAACGGCGCCATTTTTGTGCGAGGTATGGCGGTGTTAACCGTACGTTGTTTTGTTTTTTGTACCACGACCTTGGCGGCAAAGCGACGCCATTTTGCTGTGCTGTGGATTGAACGAATGGCGTTGTGAAAGAGAAGAAGCTGATTACCGTCCCGACGGTAAGATGAAATCTTCAGCGACGTGAATAATATCTTTCAACTGCCTCCCAGGGAGATAAGTGTATTCGATGGGTAGTTGAATGCACGAGGCGCATAAATAGAAGACGCCATATATTCCTCCGTGCGCATATGCACAGTTACAGGCAGTCTTCGACGTTTGTAAAATCTGCACGAAGTAAACCAATCTGCTGGTTTGGCAAAACGATCGGTATCTAAAAAGTACCGCGAACTCCTGGGTGCGTGATGCTGTGTTTCATTTGCCTAACTCGACTACTGCCGAGTCTCCAAAAGTATTTCGTTCAAGATGTCATGGGCTGCGAGCAGCAGAGGCAAAAGCACAGGCGTGTCTTTCAGATCGGATTTTCTTTTACGAGCACTCGCGAAAGGTGCACCTGCTCGGTATTATTAGTTGAACTATCGTATATCTAAAAATTTACCCAGCGGCATCGTGAGAACCTTGAAAGATATATTTTGCGACAAAGAACTCGGTTGTTCCTGTTTGGACTGATTGCTTTTGTCTAGAGCTGTGCAGATTACCTCACTGGTATCGATCCTGTGAAATAAATACATGGAACTTTATGGGCAATATGGACTAACCGTTGTAAGTGTCACCGAATCGTCCAGCATCTGGTAACCATATACCACCCACGGCTCACAGGTTTCTTCCTAAGTGCCCACCGTTGACGTCCGAAAAAAAAAAACAAAAAAAACACGGTAAGTTCTTGTGAAATGCGGTAAATACGGTGACTTCTGGTAATTTCCGGCTTTATTGGAAGTGAAAGGAGTCCCATAATCCAGTAAAATAGATTTTAACTGGAAATAGAATTCCCGTAAAACGTCCGGCGACATTCCGGTAAAAAATGCGGTCAGATTTCGGTAAAAAATCCGGTGACACTCCAGTAAATTCCGGCTTTACTAAAAGTGAAAAGAGTCCCCAATCCAGTAAAATAATTTTTTACTGGAAATGAAATTCCCGTACAAATCTTTGTGAATAGGGGAGTCGGCACAGTGTGCTTCTCAGCCTTGGGAGCCGTCCCCGGCGTCCCAACCGCCGTCTCGACGTTTGGGATTATTGTGTCTCATTTTGTTCAGACCGCATGCGCAGGCAGATGGCGCAGTTGTGCAGACGACGTAGGATATCGGAGACACCAAAACGTGATGAAGACTGCGGTGCAGACGACACTTGCGCCTGGCACACGCTTGCCCCAACGGTGGCCAACCCGAATCCCGCCCGACGTCCCGTAGAGGATCAAGCGACCGGTCGTACCACGTGGTAGCGTCGTCATGGTTTTGGCGGGCCGAGGCCAGTGTTGCCCCATGAAGCCCAAGTTTCGGTGTCTGCTCGTGTTTAAAGTAAGATTTCACAAAAGATATCCCCCTTTTCGCCAAGCAAATAACACCTTTTAATAGTGCTTTTTAATGTGAAATCACTCATAATCCCGAAATTTTCGGATTTGCCCTTTAAGCGTGAATTATTTAGGGGCTCCACATTCGTCCATCCTTGATAGAAGGACATGAAAGTACCAACTGGAAGGGGGGGGGGGGTACCATTGAGCAGGGCAAACACTGGTTGGCGGCGCCCGAGAGATACTAAGGGCACGGCCCCCCGACGCTGGGGGAGGGGGGGGTTGGTCTGTCCCCCCACTCTAAAACAAGTTGGTACGCCACTGCAGAAGTAGTTTCTTGTCCTTGAGCCGTTTATCGTTGTGTTACGTGTTTGCTCATTTTGTTCTATTTGCTTTTTACCAGTTTTAATGATCTATAGGGGCTATTCACTGGACGCCAAATTCGAGGGTGATGTTTAGAGCCCATGCTCAAAACGAGTTCATATTACGATGCTGATAAGATCGGTAGTCTTGGTAGTGCAAAATGCACGTTGCAAAAGAACTGTGAAAGCTTGGCGTCAGCTCGCGCTCAGCGGTCTCGTAAACGGCTAATGGCCGCCAGTGAATCCTCTCTATTAGCGGCAAGATGCTTTGGTGGCGCCCTCGTTTGGTTCCCTCTCGTAACGTTGCGAACAAGTTCGATTGTGTTTCTAATTAGGATGGTGGAAGCTAGAAATCATCGCGTTCTGAAACCACCACTGCCAACCCCGTCAAAAATGAAGTTCTTACATTCCTCTTATTTTTGTCGACGAGAAAACTTTTGCTGACGTCATTTGGCCAGTCGTGGAAGGCCGACCAGAGCGACGCGTTCGATCGCGCACGTCGCCAAGAGGCGATTCTGCCGTTTAAAGCGAGAGAAGTATAGCCCGCGGTAAATGAACGGCAGAAAGAATCAAACCCGTCGGAGACAGGTGACGTTTCAAATTAACAGCACGTCGCCGAAACAGAATCAGCCGCTAAAAAAGAGGAGAAAGAAGGAGAACCATGTTGTCGCCGCGTTTGCTCCGCGTTTTTCCTCGCCGTTGTTGCAGTTCTTTTCCTGACGTGAACTGTGCCTCGGTTGTTACGTGAACGTTTCAAGTTGGACTGAACACGGCGTAGGTTTCACAATCTTTCTTCCATCGCATCCATTGTTTCTACCTGGCAACGTCCGATATTCCAAACTCTAATTGTTCTTCTATTTGCGTTCGTGTGTGCGTCTCTGTGTGTGCGTGCGTGCGTGTGTATGCGTGTCTGTGTTTAGATGGTTTTTCTTTTGTTTTTTTGTGTTTATACGCCAAGCTAACGTTTTATCGCGACGAGAAAAATGCAACGTAAATACGCGAACACAGAAAGAGTTCAAAGCGTCAGAAAAGTACGTACTATCGGGGAAAAATGAAATGCGAACAGAGGAGCGCGTGGCGCGCGGTACAGGCTGCGCCGCCTGGAAGTAAGCCTAGGGGCCAGGGTGAGTGGCCTACTTCGATGTGTTCATGCCCCTCGATTGGCGCTCCCCCAGCTTCGGCAGTGCGCCTCTCAGTGCGCTGAAAGCTGTCACCGCTATCTTTGCCTGCTCGGCGAGTGCGGCGAGCTTCTTTGCACCGCACGCGCTGAGCCAGCAAAGATAGCTGTGATAGCTTTCAGCGCACTAACAGGCGCACTGCTGAAGCTTGGGGAGCGCAAAGGGAGGGGCGTGAACACGTCGGAGTAGGCCACGCACCCTCGCTCCTAGGCTCACTTCCAGGCGGCGCAGCCTGTACCGTGAGCCACGCGCTCCTCTGTTCGCATTTCATTTTTCCCCGATAGTACACAATGTTGTGTCGACGGGTGTCTTGTTGACACGACGTGTAAACAAGGCACCTCAAGAACGCTTCTGCGAAATCAAAAATAACGGTGTTATTTTTACGAAGCGCGGGGCCTGCGTGAACTCGGTGCTGTACCGATTCCCGAAAGCCAAAGTAATCATCACAATTACGATGAGGCAACGCGGTCAAAACCTCCCGCTCGAGATTGAGTGATAACTCGACGCTCTTCGTTTGTCTACCAGATTAGAAAACGTAAAGCCCGGTATCTTTACACATTTCGCAAGCTTCAGTGTCAAACCTGCGGAAACGGTACATCAGTCTTCGCGAAATTCGTCTTCGGTATCAAGGCAGCAAGTCACTAGACTTCGTTTCACCTTTAAAAGGACACTGAAACGAAATTCTAGCGCCTATATAATATTCTAAACGTCAACAACGCTCTGGTCACAGCACAGAGACACCATTTTCTTGCTGGAAATACGGCAAAACATTATTTCGATGGATTAAACCGAATGTCGTCAATGTACTTGAAAACAGCATTGCTCGGCGGAAGTAGGGCAGCAAGCTGCGTGCACGCGAGCCCCGCCGAACCGAATTTCCCTTCTCTCCCGGATTCTTTCTCTTACGGGAAGCGGAGAGGGGCAACCAAGAACGGCCTTGTTGTAACTCGTTGACGACGCTGAGCGGCAGAGCTCATAGCCACGCCAGCTCCCAAAGAGCTTTGTCCGTGCTGGAACAAGTGACGTCACGTGTGTGGCGTGAAGAGGTCGAGTTCCAGTGTTGCAGAGCGCTCTTCGATGGCTGATCTTTGAGCGGTCGCTGGAATGCGTCCTTTGGAACGAAAATATAGTCAAATGTTCAAAATTGAAGTGTGCGATTGCCATTAGCCGATTGAGTTGATCATGTTTAACTCATTTCTGCGAGCCTATGGGACCAATGAAAGAAAGGTCAAAAGCCCGCTGCCATGGTATGCTCGTCGTGTTTTTGCGCATGTTCTCTTACCGTTGAAGCAATCCCGTACAGGAAATGTCCAGTGACTTGCGTTTTTGACGCAGAGTCCGGACTTAACATGGAGCGAGTTATAGGCATCTCCGAAAACAAGATAGTTAAGTCAAAACGTGTTTCAATCTTGCGATGATGGCAGCTTGGGCGAGTTGGTGCATCATCACAACAAGAACAGCGCAAAGACAACACACACAGGCAGGAGACAACCCCAAGAAACACGCAGCGCTGACTTACAACGGAATTGTATGTTTTGGGGTTCTTGCGCGCGAGGAACGAGGATGGAACAACTGCTTCGTATTCTTGGTTTTCGCCAGAGGCGTAACAATATTTTCCGTACCTCACTGGCAGAAAACAAAGAGCTAGAATTTTTGGCACATGGAGAGATGAGACGCCACTGAGATACGGAAAATATTGTTGCGCTTCTTGCAAAGACCAAAAATGCGAAGCAGTTTAGCTATCTTCATTTCTCGGGCGCAAGAACCCATCCCCTTCGAAAGTGTGCCCTCTGTTTGAGGCTGCGCAATCTCTGCAAAGTGGTGGAGACAAACGACACCATTGGGACTCCATAAACTCTACTATAATGCCACTTCAATCCTAGCTTACGTTGCTTTAGAATCTCACGTGTTCTGCGGTGTCGCTTGTTCCGCCATTGCGCTCTGCTTCAGATCTTTCAACAAGGCGCACGTGACTTTCGAAAGGGGCCTATTAGCGGCGAGATGTTTTGGTGGCGCCCTTCTAGGGTTCCCCCTTGTGACGTCATTACCTTGCAAACAACAAGTTCGATGGTGTTTGTAAATAGCGTGGTGGAAGCTTGAAATCATTGCGCTCTCAAAGGAACACTGCAAACACCGTCAAAATTAAAGTTCTTTCATTCCTCTTATTTCCGTCGATGATAAATCCTTTTCTGACGTCATAGTCAGCGTTCGGCCAATCGTGGAAGGCCGACCACAGAGACGCTTTCGGTCGCGCACGATTCCCATATTACCCAAGAATCCAGGAGAATTCAGGGAGTGGTGTTCTAGGCGCCGCACGTGCTGTTGTCTGCAGCAGTAACTGTTCTAAAGCAAAAGGCAGCTTGCACGCCTGTTCGTCAACGCTTTATTTTGGTTATTTCCTTCGAATTTTTAATACGGGGAAGGCGTGCTCGTGTCGTCCGCGGAAAACCAATCCCCGCATTCTCCTTCACGCTTGGGTAATATGCCAATAGGCCTCCTGCGCTGAAGCTTCGAAGAAACTGTACCGCCCTCATTTTGGGTAGTACAAGCTCACCTGATTGAGCCTCGCACTGCATATGAAACGTTGGTTAACCTTTTTTAATTCTGTGTGGTGCTGAAGAACGAAAAAACACCTTTGGACGCCAGAAATGGGCCTGACTCAACGTTGAAAGACAATCGAAAGTGCCAAATTCATGACACCACCGCTAGAGCACGCGTCTCTTATCTCTGGGTGGTGACGTCAGAACACCTGTGTCGCGACGCTTTCATTTTGTTTTCATTTTCATGTCTACTTTGGAACGCGCGAAACGGCATCTCTTGGCTCACGCTCTTAGCGTCTTAGCTTTGACGGCGTTCGAATTTTTGTTGTTTCTTTGTATTTTCATCGCGATGTCGTGCTCCGCACCAGAGCAGACACGCTTCTGCATGCGTGACAGTATGAGACGCTAAAATTTGTACTACCCAAAACAAGTCCTAACAAGTTCCTTTTCGCAGCACCCCCTGGGCAACGCAGGAGGCCTATACGTCTACTGAGTTGGAAGTCAGCGCTGTGTGTCTCTTGGGTGTGTGTCCTGTGTGTGCGTTGTTGTTTTTGCGCCGTTGTTGCTACGACCTATGTTCACTGCGTTTCTTTCGCCCCAAGCTTGTCCTCATCTCGTACGGCGGCAGCTCAGGCATGCGCACGGGCAACCCATTTGCTCAGGAGGAAGTGGAAACGTTCTCCACGCTTTCAGTTGCTCCATCTCCGAAATCTTGGCTCTCTGATCGTAAGAATCGTAGAGGCCGCCACCCTCATCTACGAACACGAGTCGGCAACATCCAATGACACCAGACGATCCAGCAGCCCTGATTGGAGCGTCGTCTATGTGATGCTCGAAGCGTGCATGCTCCTCCATACGTATGTTCGCTTCGAACATGTTTGGAGACAGGGTTTGAATGGTGACCGTTATACAAGGAAGGAACTCCACTCAGACAGTGTTTGCATACTGCCTTTTTTGAGCGAGAGCACGCCTTAGACGATTGCATCCAGTTCAATGACACCCGACGACCCAGCAGCCCTGATAGGAGCGTCGTCTAGAGCCATATCGACGTCGTCGCCATCGACCAAGAAGTATACTACGGAAAAAAGCCCGGACGACCTAAAACAAAACTCCGATAAAACAAAAACGGCAACAAAAACCCTTACGGGACGCGAGACAGACTCTCAATTAATCTTCGGGCAGGCCGCGAAGAATCCAATGTTTCCAGCTCTCGTAAAGCCTCGCTTTGGTAAGGGAGCGAAACGGTTCATCGATTATTTTTAATCAATATAGGCGTCCGTACGAATGAGCACTATGTATAGTTCCAAAGACCGAGGGAGAGCATGAGAGAAGGAACGGGACGGAAAAGGAACCATTTCACGTTACGATGAACCGCAGTGGACGCCACGAGCCATCCCAGCCCATACAGCGCTGGGAAAGAATCACGTGACAACGCGCCTCGCTGCGTTCTTCCCACGAATCACGTGAACCGGTATCAGTGTCGGTCCATCCTAAGCTGAAACGGAGTAGACACGATTGCAAGTACGACCCCTGGGCGCCGCCATCTTGCTAGTGGTGTGGGTAGACCGTAGCAGTGCTGGGGCGTACCCACGGCTTCCAGACTGGCGCCAAAGCAAAGCGTTTTCCACCCGAGGTGGCCAGACTCGAAGCGCGGCTGCTTGAGATACATAGATAGCTTTTCTTTTCTTTCTTGTTGATTGCATCTCGTGCGAGAGGTACCGTCCTGCTATCACGACGCTCGATCCCATTAGATTTCCGACACCGGGTTCGAAAGCTTTCGTGCGAACAAGTCCGGCTGTACTGGGCTGCCTTTTCTCGTCTCCCAATTACGATGTGTTCAACTTGCGCCCCACTCGAATCCTACCTAATTAATCTCGTATTTCGGTCGACGCATCAAAAAAAAGGAAAAAAACGAGAACCTGGCCGTTTATTTGCCAGACCGGTTTTGTTATTCTTTTGGTGCCTGTACGCGCTAGCCATTTTATGTTGTTGTTTAAAACGTGACTGCGCATAGCTCCTCGCCCGTGCCGTTTCCTCCTTTCCTTCGAGGGGAATCCTGCTCGCCCTTCGCGTGACCCGTAGTAGTGTAAGGTCCCTATATACTGAAAGGTAGCGCAAACCAATGTCTGAAATAAGGAAGAGAAATTTATCCTCGCCCATGACCTTCCCCTCTCAAAAGTTCTCCTTCCCTCACTTGAATTGAATCGGACGTGACACGTGACCGTTAGCTTCACATGATCCCGCGCGATTCGGTGGCCTGCTATAAACCGACGCCATCTTTGTGCGAGGCGTGGCGAAGGCTCCGCTGCTTACAGCCCGGCCGTAGTTGTTCTTTTATACCACGACTTTGGCGGCAACGCGATGCCATTCTGCTGCAGCGGCGATGACCCGAAACATATTTGTTCGCACGGGAGAAGTGTGTTTCGGCGTCTCGCCGCAACGATGCGCCAGTCACGTGGCTCTCCTCTGGTGCGTTGTCTGGCGCTCCACCTTTTCCACTTCGGCGACCGCTTCTCGTGGCGACCTGCCAGGCTTTTGTCAGTACTATCGGGGAAAAATGAAATGCGAACAGAGGAGCGCGTGGCTCGCGGTACAGGCTGCGCCGCCTGGAAGTGAACCTAGGGGCGAGGGTGCGTGGCCTGCTCCGATGTGTTCACGCCCTTCGATTGGCGCTCCCCCAGCTTCGGCAGTGCGCCTCCCAGTGCGCTGAAAGCTGTCACCGCTATCTTTGCCTGCTCGGCGAGTGCGGCGAGCTTCTTTGCACCGCACGCGCTGAGCCAGCAAAGATAGCGGTAATAGCTTTCAGCGCACTAAGACGCGCACTGCTGAAGCTTGGGAAGCGCAGAGGGAAGGGCGTGAACACGTCGGAGTAGGCCACGCACCCTCGCTCCTAGGCTCACTTCCAGGCGGCGCAGCCTGTACCGCGAGCCACGCGCTCCTCTGTTCGCATTTCATTTTTCCCCGATAGTACATAGGAGGCTATGGTAGGGGCGTTAAGGTTTCGAACACAGCCATGGTTGGAGTGTTAGGAAGAACATGGCGGACCGCGCGCTAGAAGACAACAGGAGCGAGGGGAGGAGTGCGGGGGAGGAGGACTGGTCGCTACCTCGCAGCGTTCATCTAGGGACGCTACTCGCCCGCACAACCCGGACTTCGCGCAGTTCGTCATTTAGGAATTTCTAAGGTGCCCAGGGCACGCACACTGAGTCATCGCGACATCTTGAGGCGATCTCAGAAACATCCTCAGGGCCCCTCGAACTCCACGGCTATGGGTCCAAGCAACAATTGTGTATTGAAAAAAAAAAAAAAAAGGATTACGAAGGAATAATAAAGAAAAGAGAAAGAAAAAAGAACTGACAGGCAGCCGCGGCCTCGAAGCTAATCTGATAAGCAAACATTCCCGTTTATCTCAGTCTTTTTTTTTTTTTCGATAAAAAGCTCGTGTTCTTTTCGCTCCCCATCGATAACTGGGAACCGAGCATGGAGTTCAACAACAGAGCGTCACCGCTTACGCATCACAAACGCGAGCTGGTGTACGGAATGAGCTCTTGAGATTAGGGCGGGAAAAAAAGAAAGAAAATGGACGGTCCCATAGACGCGCACAACACTGATCGGAGATAATGCGGCGGCCAATTATTGTCGGAGTGAGCTTCGGACCAAGTACCGACTTCGGAAACTGAGCTCTGATGGATTGGCCCGAAGGTAATAGAGCCCTCGGGTGCCGCTGTAGATTCCGGGAAGAAGAATTTCCCCACAGCCCATTTAAAAGTTTCTTGCGCAAAGACAGCCACTAAACGGCACCTTTCCTCCTTAAAAATAAAGAAAACAAATGGTGCGGATGACGTTTAGCGGGAATGTGTCCGACGACCGTGTTCCTTCCACACTGGTCGACACATAGCGCGCGTGACAACTGGTTTCATTTTATGTTTGTAGTTTTTTTCTCTTAAAATCGAAAGGCTGTTATGAAGAGTATTCCAGCGGTGAAAATGCTCCCTTGGGGCACAAACCTACGCCGTCAAGTTTGGTGCCCTCGCCAATATATCCTTTGAAAGTGCGAAACGGCGCCGATATCGTGTTTACGCTATACAGTGTCGCACAGTGCGCGACAGAGCAAAGCGACATCACTTGAGCTTACTAACACCATATATAGAAGCCCAGGAGTCGATGGCCCTGCACTAAGCACCAAAACGCCGACGCCTACGAGACAATCGGGGTGTTTTGCTAACGATTAATGGATTTATTAGCGAATCAAAACCGGTTAAAAAAAGAAAAAAAAAAAAGAAGCCGTGAAAGTTAATGCGGACCGTGCAGGTGAGTTATATGGCCAGCGGGGCCATACTATTGTCGCAGTTTCCTACTTCACCCTCATGTTCCAGAAAAAAAAAGAAAAAAAAAAAGAAAAAGACCGGCCACCAACTAGCCAAAGAAAAACGTGCTTTTCGTGTAAGACTCGTCAAAATAATAGGCGCTGGAGAAAATCAGTCACCGGCATTAAGTACTCCTTTCGAACTCTTTTTGTTCCCGTGCCGCCCATGGAAGAGCCAAAGCTCGCACCTGAGCTCGCCACACCGCCGTGTTCTTCCGCACGATAAAGTCCGTCTGCTATGTTCCCCGAATGACAATAGGCCTTTTTCGCTTACCCTCGTCTCCAGCAACCTTGTAGGCATATCCGGTATGGGAAGGAGCGACGAAAAAATAATAAAACATTACAACCTGCAAATTGTAAAAAAAAAAAAAAAAAAAATAGAGGGGAGGCAAAACGAGAACGGGTGACGGTTCCGCCTATATCCAAAATGTAGTCAATTGACGTAGCGATGGCAAAAACAATGTTTTCGCCCTAACTGGAAGTTACCGTATTTTCAAGATGGCGGCGCCCTCGTGAAAAGGGTCTACAGACGCACACGCGAGCGCAGCTCTGAGGCCACAGCTCAAGACGCGCCATAGACAGAATATAGTTCTGCCAAAGTCAACGCGGCAACTAGCCCAAGCCGGGCGAGCCGTAGCGTTGGCGGTGATAACCGTTGACGGCGCGGGTCCTTGCTCTTAAGTTCGATGTTATGATGTGAGTGAACGTACATGGATGAGGAAATATCCTATTTGGCCAAAAATAGATGAAAGATGGGCGCGCCGTGCGCCTGTCTCCGGGCCGCTCGAAGCATCAAGTGCATCCGGCAATGAGCACGTCCCCGCGCCAGGGGATGTTATTCTTGCATCATACGGCGAAACTTGGAACGTACAGCCAAGCTACACCACCCGTGTGCGACCGTTCTCCGCGCTCTTGGGATTCGCGTTGGCGTAAGCCCACTTAGACATCACTCGCAGACAATTGCCTCCTCTTTAGGTCCGATCAGGGGGTCGCGTGTGTCGTTGGGGTCTGGGCGCCAAAAGGGTCACAGGTGGCCCTAATGTATCGTTGTCGTCAGTTGCTCTGCTGCCAGCGCTGGGGTGGCCTCGTCTGTCATTCGAGTGACCAATGATGCCGGGGGTGGAGATGGCAAGCAGCGTTCCTGTTTGGCTATCGACGCCTCACTTTTTCGCTATCCGCAATTATTCGCTCGAAAAAAAAAAAAAAAAAAGCAACCAAAATGACGACACATTATACACTAACATTGGAGGCTCAATAAAGCATGAAAGCAGATATTTCTTTAACATAGACAAAATTTCAACGCTTAATTCCTTCAAACCATTTCAGGGACGGGGAAGAGTGCTTCGCACCATTTGATTTGCATATTTTTGTTGTGGGGTGCGGCACTTACCACGTATCTGAGCTACGTGTATCATAAATCGTTTCTCTAATTGTAAGCTGGAAAATAGAGAGAAGTACGTTTTCTTTGTGATGAAAAGACTTTTTATAGGTGATGCAAAGTTTATAATTATAGTGATTTGGAATTTGTACAATATGAAGATTTTTAAACAAGGGCTTCCACGAAAAGGTTCTCAAGAAGGGTAGTTTCCCTGAAATGTTCTCACGAAGACAGTACGGTCAGCTGCAATTCCTCGTGAGCCCTCCGAATGTTGCTTAGGTTCTTCACCTTGCCGGTCACTTGGCTTCAAGCGAGTTATCGCGGTTGGCAGTGCTCGGTAAAACATTGCAGGGGTTATGTTCGTTACTGACCTGACCGTGGTATGCTGTTGCAGCAGGAACCGTGAAAGCTTGTATTCCAGCGCTCCAATCTGATCGTTGGTCAGTGCCTGTTTCGTTTCGTACACAATCCTTTCTGCTTGACCGTTTGTAGCTGGATATAGTATGGGGGACTGGCGACGTGTATCAAGCCGTTGTTTCTAAAGAACGTCCGTGTTTCCTGTGAAACGAAAGAGGTGCCGTTGTCCGTTACGACCTTCTGTGGCACTTCAAACGTTTCAAATATATTTCGCAGGTCTTAAGTTAACGATGATGATTGTACGTTCGTCATTTGGCGTACTTTGAGTCACTTGCTGTAGGAGTCAACCACAATGAACAACATCCTGCGCTCGAGTGGTCCAGCGAAGTCTAGGTGAATCACTTGCATGGACCTGCACAAACCTTAAAGGACGCATGAGTACGAACTCTCGGCGCAGCTTCATTGGCTTCTTCGGCCCGTGGTGTTGGATGCGCCCCAGTCTTAAGTAAAGCCAAGTGAAAATTCCCATCTTAGGGTCGAACCATGAAAGGGCATCCGGCACGCACCAGCAAATAGCGGCCTCTTCATTTCTTGACCAACTCTTTTGTCGAGCAACTGAAATCTCGATTGCAGGGCGCCTTCTCAATAATAAGCCTCTGTCAGATTGCGGGCACCTAGGACGGGATTAAAACTCGCAAAACGGAGACCCGTAGGGCAGCGCTTTGCCTCGGAGGAACCAAGACCGTTTATATACTATTTCCGGTTAAACGCCACCGAGACGGCTAGGAAATGAAGTATGGTCGCACCATTCTGACAAGTCCTAGCGTGATCGCAAAAATAATTTCTGCAATTGATAAAAAAAAGTAATTGAATTTTCAGTCGTGGTGGAATTGCAACCGCAGGAATCGTTTTCACGGCGTCACTTTCATTAGGGCATACCGATGCAGGGTGAAACGCGCACAAAGGCAGCTGTGCTCCACTCGCAGCCTCGCGCTCGTTGTTTCAACATCTGAGGCTCGCTTGCTGCGGACATCCACGCATCTGACACCCAGGCATCTGGTGACATTTCTGTCCCTCACGTGGCGTTCCAAGCGGCACATGATGACAAATGCAAAATCGAGCTATTCCTGAACACGTATCTCGGTCAATATTTGATATCAGAAAACTGAGACTTGCCGTAACTGACTGGGAAAAGTTTGCGATTTCATACTAAACTTGACGAGTAATCTATCGATACACAGTTTCCGGTAAATAAAATATCAAAAGAAGCCTCGCACTTTAATGTCTCGTTATTTTCGTTAGTTGACGCGATTCCGTTTTTATAGCACGAGGAAATAACGCTATTATATACTTTATTTTTTATTTAAAGAATTCACTCTATCCAACAGACCGTTCACGTAAACAATCGTGGACATTGGGGCGGTATCACTCGAGAAAAAAATGGTTCAATATCAGAAACTGTGGTCTATTTCAAGTTATATAATAAACGAACAAAAAAACAAAAAGAAACACACACACACACGTAATATTGAGACATTCAAGTATAGCTAGAAAACGGTTATTTAACATAATCTTTATGGTGTAGAATACTAAGAAAGAAAGTTATAAACCGTCAAAAATGACGCAAACGAGCAGTGGGGTTGTTGCACACAGTACTCCTCGAGAGGAACGAAATACCGTTACTCGTTAATTGGCCTTAAAAGTACGTTATTCGTTCCTTTTCTAAAGAGTAACTGTTACTTGTTACCGAAGAAAGTAACTATAAGTAACATGTTAGTAGTAAGGCGCTACGTACGTACATGTCTGCGTTGGCAACTTCCCTAGCTTAGGGTGCCTACATGGCTGCCTGTCTCAGGGTGAAGAGATGCATCGTTGTCCTGAATGTGGCAGCGCGTGACGCTCTGGCGCACCCGGCGCGTGACTTGGGCGGTAAAATGGCGTCTATGCATGAGCCAAGGCTACGCGCTCGAGCTGAGGGACACCAGATTGCGCGCGCTTCAATAAGCATAAAAAAACGATCGGGCGGAAAAATGTCTGAGATGTCATCACTCAAGCAAAAGCGCGCGTGTGTGTGAAGGCACTCTACCCTAGCTGCTCTGGTTACGCCACTCAGCGGCGAAACGCGACGCTGTTTTTGCGCACACGTGCTTCACGCTTAGGAGAAGAAAAGACAAAAATCTGCTATCTTTCGTTCGTGCCGACAGGGTTGCGAAGGGCACGTGAGTGCCGGGTGAAAGTAAAAAGGGGGATAAGAAACCGAGGAAGTGAAAGGAAGAGAGAGAGAGGGAGAAAGAAAGAGAGGAGGATGGTAAAAAAAAATGCAGAACCGACCAATGCCTCTTCATTAGCGCGGACTAGCTTTACTTAGGGAAGCTTAGCGCCGGCAGCCCCCAGAGACAGCGAGCAGCACGACGAGGCGTCGGCGTACCTCGTTAAAAAGGACGTAGATTTGAGAAAGGAACAGCAAACGAATGCAGCGGAGGAAACGCATAAAACACGGTTAGAAATGCCAAGAGCCCCAACTACTCCCAACATCGCTTATTTTTCTTTTTCTTCGCATACCTCACATTTTATGTTAGCGACCGCGGTGATGAAATCTTACAAAAGCGAGTACAGGTAGAGCATCGAATTGTTTAATTCTCTCGAATGTCTGAACAACATAAGTCTTTTAAATTTTTTATCTTCTTTCTTGTTTGTTTAATACACGAAGGCAGAATGTTGCTCAATTCGCTCAAGACTGCGGACGAACCCCAATGCAGTAAAGCGGAAAACGAGAATGGAAAAATCGAATAGAGGAAGTACTAGCCCCCTGGCGACCATTTTTTTTTTGTGCGCGGCTGCTGAGCGCGTGCTGTCGGCGACCTTCCGCAGTTCTTCTGCAACGTGCATTCCGCACCATCAAGATTGCCGGTCTTAGCAGGCTATACGTGTGAGCTCGTTCTGAGCATGCGCTCTAAGCATGAGCACTAAGCATCGCCCTCAAATATGGCGCCCAGTGAAATATGAAACGTGAAATGAGAAAAGCAGGCTGTCAGGGAAAGCCATGCATTCACTGCGCATGCTCGAGGATGCAACACGTGCAAATGCACCTCTGCACTGCAAAAAAAAAAAAAAAAAAAAAAATGTATGGCAACTTGTTAGGCAATTGCGGTGGATACGTGAAACGTTCTTGCGTCACAAACGTTTAGCGATACCCCGAGTTTCCAAACGTCAGACGGCGTATACACCTTTCCAAAAAACGCTCCTAGGCCGCCGCCATGTTGCTGATGCGGCTGGTGCGACTCTCGCGCCCCCTATCAGCTAGAAATTTTCTGCCACTCTCTTGGACTGTGGAAACCCGCTCAGCGCGAGTCTCTGCCTATTTTTCGCGGTTTTGCATTCGAGGTTTTCTGGCCCCTCTTGAAAGTTTCCACTTAGTTATTCTGATGCATGCTGCGTACCCTTTCTGTATTACCTTCCACTTTGAGAAATAGGGCTGATAAGTGCCTGGCATTCAAGCGTTTCTGCTCGACATTCACGGGAAACGAAGGAGGAGGGGACGTCGAACGGCCCTCGACGCGATTTTGCGAACAATAACTGCTGTTCTCCCCCTTCCCAGAGATAATCCGCGCAGAGTCCTTCTCAGTCATCGCCGAAAATAGTTTTACCATTTTTTCTAACCACCTGAGGCTGGGTGGAGAACTAGGAGTGGAAGGGACAGGAACAGGAAGACAGCTAACGCGTCGTCTTCTGTCTTTCTGTTCCTGTCCTTTCCGATTTTGGTTCTCCAGCCAGTCTCAGTCTCAGGTGGTTCAAGAAAATGGTAAATCTACACCAGCTCGCCTGAGCCATCACAATCTTATCAAAAATAGTTGTTCGGGTTGGAATCTTTCTCAAATATATTTTTTTTTTTTCTTAGATAACGCTGCATCGTGTGGTACATACAATATATTGCTCGAACGTTAGCACTCGCTAAATTGTGTGTCCGTGTCCTGTCCATCGGTAAATACGTTATTTGTGAGCATGAAAAATGCACGTCTTTCGGCTATTTTCTGTTGTAAATTATTTTCGACAGCTAAGCGCTTTGAGACGCGGCTAATCGGGCGGCAAAGTCAAAACTTGTCGTAAAATAAAAAGCACGACAATTAATATTTTAGTTGCATTCCTTCTGTCGCGCGCGTACCCAACAAAAATAGTGTACAGTTCTTTTTGTTTTGTTTTTTAAATGTGGTACAATGTTTTCTCAATGTCCTTGGGAAAATACATAAACCACGAAAAACAAAATACAGTGGGAAAAGACGAGAATTTAGCCGCCAGCAGTGTTTGAAACTGCACCTACCCAGGCTGCGCCTATCGAGATCACAGTCCAGTCGGTTAGGTTTAGCAGGGACGCCGGTGAGAGTCTAGCCTCAAACCCAGTGACTGGGCTCGAAAACGGTTTGTTGCCCCTGGGGTCGAGTGTTTCTTGGAAAGGTGTATAGGTTTACGGCGCTCTTCGTCACATAACTTAACCCCTGACACGTGTACATTTGATGTTTGTTCCTAGATGAATTTTCCATTGTGTCCTCGCCCTCAGTGCGCACAGCTGGTCGAGCTCCCCCACGCCTACCTCAGTCCTCCTCGGCTACCCCTTTGGTCGCATGACCTCCCCGTTAATCAATCAGCGTTGAGCAGCTCACTCCTCCTCTCCCACCTGATAATGATGAGCATCAGTGTCCTCATTTATCCAGCATTCACTTCTATCTGGGCTTCACGAATCGCCCAACACCTAGCCAAACAACGCTTCCCGCTAAAGCGCGAAACACATGTACGACGAAACCGTCCGATCCGACGTCCGACCGCGCAATACGACGGTCGGAGGCGAGGGTTTTCAACGCTCTCCGATGCTACGAACACCCTCTCCCCCCAAGGTCATTCCGGCAGTCCGCACGTCGGATCGGAAGGTTTTCGTCGTACATGTGTTTCGCGCTTAAAACGTGTGACAGGTGTCAACTTGTTATCTGCCGGACGCGATGCGGATGTCCCTCAGGGCTTATCCCGCCCAGTGGCACCTCAACTCACGGTGATGTGTCGTAACATGCTGAAAATACACTTGTTTAACCCTTTATTTGCCAGATAAAAAAAAAAAAAGATTGCTTAAAACATTTATGTTTCAACATATTAATGTTTAATAAGATCAAATGAAAGAACAGGGCTAATAATATCGTAAGGTAAACTTGCAAGTTATAGTTTTGTTGCCTGTGGGCAACACCAGGCGAGAGTTCGAAGGCGGCTCCCTTGCGTAACCTCTATATATCACTATAATAGAGAGTTTTAGTAGATCGTGTTTTCAGGCCACGCTAATCGTAGCGGGAGCTCGCGCTGCCACTTTGATGCATGCTCTGAAGCGCGCGCTCGCAGCGGTAGCGGGCCTTTGAAAACGATCTACTAAAACTCCCTAATATGTCATTATTAACTGCGCCTACGATAGGCTCGAGCCAAGCGAGCATTTATCGTAAAACATATGCGTCAAAAACCAAAAATCTTATCCATGTTTTTTGCCGTTCCGCCGTTCTCAGTCATCGCGTATTTGCGCGCCAAATTGCATTTTTTTTTCGTCAACTATTTGCCAATATTTTCACTAGATGGTGCTGTAGTTTTGATCTTCAAGACTGTTGCCAGACTATTAGATTTAAAAAAGGGTAAAATCGAAACTCTCTCTCTCTCTCTCTCTCTCTCTCTATATATATATATATATATATATATATATATATATATATATATATAATGTAGTTTTCTGCCTCTACGCACCATTCGTCAAGAAATGGTTACTAGTCTATGTGGTCTGGGTTCGATTATCGCCTAGTGCTAACGCTCTTTTACTGTAATGGAAAAAGCCACGCTTGCACCAGGCTTCACGAAATGCCGATCACATAACAAAAAAAGGTTTCACGTTAAAAAAAAAAAGCTTTTCTTGCGTTTTTTTTTATATATTTATGTTGTATCGATTGATAGCAGTGCTACTCTTTTTCACCCGCCGTATCAAAATCGAGAAAAACAAAACATGGCGAAAAGTCAACGCTGTCATAATAGCTAAGCAGTTATTTTTTTTTCTGTCATTGTTTTATTGTTGTTTTGTTGCCGCAACTTCATGTTTTTTTTATTTTTTTTTTCCCTGGTAGCTTGAATATGCTTGTGTGTGCATCTTTGTGTTTACGTCACCGCGCTAAAGTGAAACTTAAAGAAAACACAAGCAAAAGAAAAACGTACACGACCGAAATTTCCTCGGTAAGACTCGCTAACTGGTATCCATGAGGTTAATGGATTGATTGAACACACGTCTTTATTTCCCCTTCTCTATGCTACAATAGTGGTGACCTGATTGTCCTTGCTGAATCCGTGTTTCGGATTTATTTCTGCGCTCAGTTCTGCCACACTCATCCACTGTTTCCGGATTTCGGAAGCGCATTGTAAGCAGAATTTATATTTCACTTTTGTTAATCATTGCTCGTACATAAGATGGTGAGAGCTTAAAATAGTATACAGATTTCAAATAAATCATAATATTCAAACTTTCACGCAGACCGCGCCAAATCTGTCCAGTAGATCTAGTGATGAATGGTCGTTAAAAATTTTCTTATTCCTATCAACGGTAGTAGTAGATGTAGTTGTCGTGGTAGATGTTACTCAGAATTGAGCGACCCAGAAAAGGACTTCTGCATTACAAGCAAACACAACAGACGCACATACATCCCTAGTGGAAAAGGTATGTGATCTGTACAATACACGTGAAAAATGATGATGTGTTCAGTAAGAACTTTACGCACATAACTAATCTATACAAGTTTTGAAATGATAATTGGACAAATCACATGGGAATTTTCTTTATTGGCCATTAAGAATGAGCACGCAAACTGCCAACTAAGTAACAAAAACACACGCACACGAAAAGATCCAGGGACCCTATATTAGATGGTGCTATTAAGTTGCATAGACGAGTACGAGCAATTCTAACATCAAACTAATGGTCTTGTTAACAAAGCGTGGGAAACCGGATACAAGTTTCGGAAACAAACCAATAAAAATCAACATCTACGCTGACCGCTTCCAAGGTTCAATTGATTTATAGAACACACGCAGAGAAAGAGCAGTTGTATCGCGTTCCATTTGTTCGCGTCTACTTTTTTCAGACATTTAAGAGATCATAGTCGCGTCCCAGTCAGACGCAGTCCTCTGGAGCACGACACGAAACGCTCGTCTTCGCTAGAGACGCGACATGTTGGGGGCACGGGATTGATGCAGACGGCCGTAAGCGTAAAACATTTACGCACACACGCAAGTTAAACTCAGGCTCATAAAACGCTCTTCACTGCGTCCCGTTCACGGCAGATGCTAGGGTCGTGAAAAGGTAGCAAGAGTGCGCGTGCGCACAAGCGAGTTGATTAATCGGCTTCGTGAAGCTTGAACTCCATCGCAAACCACTCGAGCAACGGCGGGCCCGGAAGATTGCATCTACGGGAGTCAAGACGCAGCAACGGGTGCATTATTCAGACGGCGAAGAGAGAAAACGAGACGGAGAGAGTGAGTGAGTGTGATATTAAGTGCTAATCTTACCGGAGAGGCAAACTCCGGGGTCGCTGGCGCGTGGCCTCCGAGACCCTGTGTCTGAGCCGCGAACCGAGAAGAAACTTGCCAGGGAGCGAGAGATTAACCGCACCGGGTGCCGGAGGCAGGTTGAACAAGCTCGCTTCATCCCCACCGGAGGATTACAACCCCGCGGTTCGGACAGCGGCCGACACGAGGGCTAGCTGCTGGAGCCAGTAGAGGGTTCGGAATCAGTACCCCGTGACCTCGCTCTCCGGCTATCGCTCGTAGCCGTTCGCCCGGTCGGGTGACACGCTCGCTGTGCTGGTTGGCTCGTGGGGTTTCGGCCTGATCCCTTTAGGAAAAAGGGTGTTCTCTGCCCGGCTTTCGTAAACTCGCCAAGAGGTGAACGTCTCATACGAGCCTCGCCATGGCCTCTCCCCTGTCTGAGTGTCCTCCTTCGCCTTTTCCAGAGCCCCCGCTGAGGCGCGCTGTTTCCGAGAGAGCCCAGGTGCGGGCAGATTCACGTCAAGTGCATGCGCCGCAGCGGCGTGACGTCACAGCTGCGAGTGGCGTCACAGCATTGCGGTAACGCTGCTGTCGGCACGGCGCCTGCGCAGACGCTTCACGCAAATCCTGGTTTCTGAGCAGTGCCCAGACCTCGTGCGGGCCTACTTGTTTATGCGTCTACGAAGAACCAACAAATATCTTAGCAAAAGCTAAGATTCGTAAAAAGTGTACGACAAATTGCTAGGCAATTGTCTTGCCTACGGGAGATGCATCACAGACCTTTAGCGATACTCTGAGTTGCCAGACGCCAACGTTCACGGCCCTCTTCACCAGATAATTTAATGCCTGGCATGTGTACACTAGATAGTTTTTCCTAGAATGAAATGGACACTACCGCTAACCTGTCTGATAAACCTGGCGATCTTCCATAGCCTTCCATGCTCTCAAGTTCCTCTCCCCCAGTGCGTAAAGGTAGTCGAGCTCCTCCTCGATTAGTTCACTCCTCCTCGCCTACCCCATTAGTCACATGGCCTTCCCGCTAACCAATGAACGTCGAGCACCTCACTCCTCTCCGACCTGCGGACCAACCAGCGTCGGGCCTCGCGGCCACGCTTTTATCCGGGCTTCACGTTTATCTGGGCTTCACGAAACTCCGGACACTTAACCAAAGATCGTTACACGTTAAAACGTGTGACAGGGTGTCAAGCTGATATCTGCCGGACGCAGAGCGGATGCCGCGCAGGGCTTTCCTGCCAAATGACATCTCAACTCACGGCCAAGTGTCGTGACGTGCTGGAAAGACGCTCGTTCAATTATCCAAATGATCTGGGTTCAATTCCCGCACGGCGCAAACGCTTTTTTACTGTAATGCCTCCCCCCCCCCCCCCCCTTCTAAAGTTCCATCAGTGCCGAGCCTAATTGCCACGCTTTTCTCCAAGTTTCACCTTTATCCAAGCATGACAAAATGCCGAACAGCTAAAAAAAAAAAAAAAAAAGTTTCACGTATAAGAAGAAAAAAAAAAAAAAAAAAGAGAAAAGAAACGAACATTTATAATTTTAGCAGAGCCGCAAGCACTCGATGAAGACATCTGAGAGGATAGCTGGGCCAGTAGGGTCATATTGATGCCTAGAAAAAGCGACGAAAGAGACAAGGACGGAACAAGTAGAACGAGCTAAGGCGATTTTTAACATCTTCATCTTTTAAACATTTCTCAAGTTACCTAGAAGTTCCCAGAGAGGGATGCCGCATAGCGTACACAGAAAGAGACGAGAGAGGGACCAAAAAGAAGCAAACAGAATGTGAACACTGTCAGCGCGGCATCAGTCCTCCTCGAAAGCAGGCAGACAACGAGCAGACAACGCGGCAGACGAGCGGCAAAAGCGTAAAGAAAGCAGTTGGAGCAGGAAACCCCCCGCGCACACACGAGCGCTCCCAAAACACTCGTAAGGGCGCGCACAAAGAGAACTGGAGGGACGCAACAGTCCCACGCATAAGCAAATCCAAGCGCGTATGCGTCCGCGATTCAGGCACGTGCGCACAAAAAACAAAGCAAACACATAAAAGAGCGTTACGAAATTCTTTTCCTTTCTTCGAAATCGAGGCAATCTTTCGCGAAACCGGGAGTTCGAGCCCCAATACAAGTAACGTGCGAAAGAAAGAAAGAAAGAAAGAAAAAGGGAGAGAAAAAGAAAACAAAAAAAAAAAAAAAAAAATGGAAAGGCGTGCCCGAGGTTTCAAAAAAATGTGCTCGCCGGTTGGCACGAAGCTCTATAAATTGTCTCTGCGGCTGAATATACATTTCCGCAGTTTATGGTGAAAGTACACCAGCCACGCTTGGGCAAATATCGAAAGAATCAACGGACAAAAATATTGTGGACGAGCGACCCAAAGGCGGAAGAAGGAGCAGACAGCTGCGACACGTCACGGCCAAGTCGCTGGGCATCCGCGTCGCGTTCACGCACCGGGCTGCGTCAACAAAGGCGTTGGGAACAATATAGGCGTCTGTATTTCGTCGAACGCTTTTGTTTTGTGTGGTTCAGTTTCGTTCCGAACGCTTTTGTTTCTGCTTTGTTTTAAAACGCGTGAACTCGCCTGTCCCGGCACGAGCTCTTGGCATTTTCTTATCTGCTATTTCTTTATTTTCCCAGAGAGCTCGCGCAGTGGGCATCGGGCACTCCAAAAACCCCAATGGCCAATGCAGGGGGCCATTCCCGGCAAAACATTTCTCCATATCTTCGGCAAGGGCGTTTGCGTGGTTCCAGTGAAGGAAGGAGGGATATACTCTCGAGAAAAAAGGGTGTATCGTTACACCGTTTGTCGCATATAATACACCCCAAAACTTCATTTCGACGTACAGCGCCCTATAGTCGAACAGACGGCCCCAAATGTTTCGAGGGGCTTGATAACGGTGCGATATAACTTTTTTTAAAAAGCTAAAGTACGTATCAAAGACCACATAAAGAAAACACCGAGTTTTTACAGTAGGGCCAAGAAAACCCCGATTATTTTTTGCAGTCAGTAAAATGTACATTAGCTATTTTAATAAGTTGTACCACACGGCTATCAAGCCCCTCGTAAAATTTGGGGCCGTCTGTTCGACTGTACGTCGAATTGAAGTTTTGGGCTGTATATATGGGACAAAGGGTGTAACGATACACCCTTTTTTCTTGAGAGTGTATACCCCGTTTCACCTTATGTTGTACCACAGAGAAGGCTAGAAGCGCGAGCTCAGCGTTGGGAGCTGCTCTTAACGCACGAGGGCTTGTGCCGCCGAGATGTGCCCATGAGCAAGGAGCTCGCGCTTGTAGCCTTTTCGGCGGTACACCATAAGGTGGAACAGAGTATAGTCAGATCAGGCACCGACGCGCGCCATGCATTGCTGTGAAGCGGCGAGTGTGTAAAGGTCCCGGATGTACCATGGGTTGGAAAAGCAATCTCCAACCATGTCGAAATCGTCACTCGCTCGACATGTATAAGAAATACGAGTCAAGGGGTGAGAGTGACATCATCGTATTCAAGCCCAATCTTGTTTGCGGAATAATTTTCGCAGCACAGTAAGATGCACTATGAGTAAGATGCACTATGAACTCACAAGAATGTAGGCTCGGACACTGGCTCACCAGTACGCAGATGCCTTAACCTGCAAGTTTCCAGCATCATGGGAAATCAACGAATTCGCTTGAAGGGACTGGGTTATGGGCTTCATGAAGCGCCATCCGCAGTTGTCGCTTTGAACTCTCGCAACTACAAGTCCTGGACTAGCCACAGATTTCAAAACAAAAAAACGTGAACGCTTTCCTCTTTAACTTGAGGAGCCTTTAAGATCGCTACAAAGTCACTCCTGACAGCATCTACAAGTACGATGAGACTAGGTCTACTGCTGTACACAACCCACTGAAGGTTGATACAACACATGGAGATAAAGCAAGTCGGAGTCGGTCAAGTGACATCTGTGAAGCGTAGTGACTGGGTTACCGGGCTGTGCGATGCCAACGCTACAGGTAACGCGGTGCCTCCAGTCTTCATCTTGCCAAGAGTTAGATATAAAGATATCTTCTTGAAGGACGGTCCAGCGGGAAGTCTGGGTCTATCCAGTCGATCGGGATAAATGTCCATGGAGCTGTTTCCACTTGCGCTGGAACACATTTTGAAACACACAAAGTGTTCGAAGGAAAATTCCATCCTCCTGGTTCTGGACAGTCACGAAAGCCACGTGAGCATCGGCGTCACCGACGAAGCGAACGAGAGAAGTGTCTGCCAGCTAATATACCCCATCGCCTGAGCCTCTTGACGTGTCGGTGTTCGCAGCATTAAAATCTAGATACAGTGCGGTATGCAACGACTGGCTGTACCCCGGGAAGACCATCACCACACACGGTGTTGCAGAACCAGAAGGGTCTGCGTACAAGTGACATAAAAGAACATAGTTTCAGGCTTTCAGAAGACCGGCCCATTCAACGGTGATCTCTTCACAGATGAGCACTACCTGATGCCTTCTGTTACAGACCGACCCGAAGCACCCTCCAGTGAGCAGGGAGCTCAAGAAGCAGCCACCAACATAAGTGATGCGAGAAGTTCCCGTGGTACTCTCCTTCAGGTTTCTTTTGCCGACACTTTTTCTCAACACAACTGAAAACAACGAGACTCGAATGAAGCTGCCATTAGCAGGAGCAAGGAAATAACGTGTACGCCAACTAGGCCCACAACCCCAATTCTTCCCAGCGACATTCGTCCTCATCCAAAGGCTTCACAACGGGAAACAGGACAATGAGGGAGGAAAAAAAGGGACGACCAAAGTGCTGACCGATACGCCAGAAAAATTTGCTATCGAACAAGAAACCAATGTAAGGATAAAAAGAAAGAAACTTCAAGAAATGCGACGTCTGGCCAGGATGGAAGGAAGTACCAAGACACGTGGCAGGCCAAACGACCGTCCAGCTCTTCAAGTGATGAAGACTGCACAAACATTCAGTCTGATGAAACTAAGAGTTACGTATCTCTTGGAGGGATTACGAGCTCAGTAATTGATTGGCAGACTGATGAGGTGAACGTTACGAACGATGACTTTGTCCTTGTGCGGTTTCGTACCAAACGATCAGTTACCTTTTTGCCGGTAGAGTTGAGAATACCGACAACTTTGACATCACTGGGAAGTTCATGCGGAGGAGAGAAGACAGCTGCAAGTTCTACTTTCCTCTTTAGGAAGGTATAAGCACGGTACCGAAGAATGACACGGTGTCGAGTTTACCACAACCACAGACAAGAGGAGGAACAAAACGAGTGCAATAGTGCTTGATGTAGACCTGTCAGCCTATACTGTTCTTTGGAGCACATTTTCAGTGGAATCTGGCAGGCGTCCCATTCCTACCAGTTGATGACTCACCCCTCCCTGCGAGGAGTGTGGAATAAAACATATTTTGCTTGCCTCAAATAATTGTTTAGCTTCTTAGTAAAGTTAGGAAACATTGCATCTCAGCTATGGTAAAGCGTCTTTCCCTTAACATTCAGAGCCCTTCAACTTGTTTCCATGTGCACAATAAAAAAACAGTATATATATATATATATATATATATATATATATATATATATATATATATATATATTTAGAAAATTTATTCCATATGTTTTCACTTTCCCTTAGGCGTAGAAAAAATTGTGAGCAGCAACAGAGGCTGCTGCAAGATATTTCAGAGATGGAAAGAGAGAGAGAGAGAGAGCAAGTATGAAGATACACGTCGACACCAAAACCAAACCCACACACAGCCGGGCCACGTTTGCAACAATACATAAATATGGAAAAAAATAGAAAAATAAAGAAATTGCTATTGGCAGTGTCTAGGGAACGCAAACATTTATAGTAAAAGGCGGCATTTCCTTTATCCCACCACCCGCCTTAAAAAAAAAAAAAAGAAAAAAAAAAAAAACAAGTATATCATCACAACTACCCGGGTCGCTAGAAAAAAAAACAACAACAAATACACCCTAAACATTAGTGAAGAAAAATGCGAGCACCGGGCTCCGGCGAGGAGACAAACGCAGGAAGCCATAAGCCACTTCTTAGTGGAACAGGACACGCCAGCCGCGTGGAGACACAGATAGCGCCCTGATGGAAGCGTTAGGTTCGAGTAAGTTCGGCCCGTTAAAAAAATTTAGCTCAAAGTCATGTAAACAAAAAAAAAAAAAAAAAACTTTTTATCCTTGCTTGTTTTTTCGTTTTTTTTTTTTTCTTTATATCCCTTCCTCTCTCCCTTTTCCCTTCTTTCTTTTTGGGGCATTACACGCCGCGATAGCGGTTTGCCTGATTCAACAAGAAGACAACAACCTATGGGGATTTCCCTTTCAGATGCCAAGTGGAGTCAACGAACTAAATTTCAAAATGTAATATGACTCTTCATTTTTAAGTGTTACATCATATTTAAAATTACTTTCCACGACGGTAATTTTTAGATGCGCATTGACGTTATGCTATACGTCAGAGTTTTTAGCAACGGTGTATTTTCCTTATTTACAATATCAGACTTATGGTCATAAAATAGCTCCGTCATGGAATTTTTAGTTTCTCTCACATATTGCATATTGCAGAGCGTGCAGTTCATAGTATATATAACGTCGGGAGTTTTGCAGTCAATACGCTGTTTGATATTAATGAAGAAAGCCGGTAAAATTATTTTATCCCACCGATGGGAGGGCAAGTGCCGGGAGGGGACATCCGCCCGAAAACGGACAAGGCTACTCGACTGGTTCTGACCTATCCACGTTGGGCTCGACTATGAAACGAAAGGAACGACAGGGACGTTTTTTTTTAATAAATTCTGCTTTCTCGGCGGAAATAAGAGCGATATCAGACTGTTAACTTGGACGGTGTTGATTTTAGAATGCAAGGTCCCGAGTGTCCATCGTGCTTTCCAGAGACCATCCAACCTGTTGGTCGCAGCTGGTCATCCCTGTCGTGACGTCACACGTATGAACCACAATCGTCTCCGCGCGCTCTCTCGTGCTGCTCTTGTTCGGCGCCTAGGGAGTGCTAGGGATGCCACTTCAATTGAAAAACGTCACGAGGAGAAACGGATCTGCGGGTTTGTGAGAAAAGAAAACTTGGCGACAATCTTTCGGCTCCTCTCCCCCTGGGTAGCTAAACTCGTGGAGCAAAACATTCTTCGCTTTTTGACGTAGCGGGGGGAGTGACCAAAAGAACGCCGCAAAGTTTCCTCCTCCCTGCGCGCGCTCAACTTCGCAACTTTTGACGAAAAATCCCCCGCGATCCCTAGGCGGTGCACGAGAGCACGAGACAGCGCGGGGAGGCGAGCGTTCACGCCCCTCGCTGTACGTAGAGTAACTGTATATGCTCCGCTTGCGAGCCTATTAGCGGCGAGATGTTTTGGTGGCGCCCTCCTATGGTTCCCCCTTGTTACGTCATTACCTTGCGAACAACAAGTTCGATGGTGTTTGTAAATAGCATGGTGGAAGCTTGAAATCATTGAGGTCTTAAAGCAACACTGCCAACACCGTCAAAATTGAAGTTCTTACATTCCTCTTATTTCCATCGGTGATAAACCCCCTTTCCTACTTCATAGTCAGCGTTCGGCCAATCGTAGAAGGCCGACCACAGCGAAGCTTTCGGTCGCGCACGGGGCTAATACAGTTACTCTAGCTGTACGTTGTCTTTGAGCCCTCTAGCGCCGACAATCCCGTCATGCCTCGCCCAGGCGAGGAGCGAGAGCAGACGACGAGAGTTCGTCTGCTACGATGAGGCATTCGCACAGCGGAACTGAAAAAAAAAAGTTGGTTTTCTGCTCGAAATCGCGTCCTGCTGGCCACGAACTCAAGCGCGAGCTTGAATTGTAAGCGTCTGATATTTCACGAAGGGAGAAATCGACGGCCCGTGTTTTATTTGCAAAATTTGAGTCGTTTTGTAGCCGTACAGACGCTGAAACCTACCAGTGTGTAATGAAACGCCCAGGACAACCACAGAGGCCGCGAGATCTAGCATCATTTGTGTATGGGTGAAAAGTGGAACATTTTTCGACAAAGCTCCCACAGCAGAAACCTGTGAGGCATTCACTCAGCGTCCGGGAAGGCTGAACATGGAGACGTTGCCCGAGACTCAAGCAAAGCCATATTTGAACGGCAGCTATCTTGCCCCGTCATATTTTGTCTTGAGAAAGCTCTCGGTTCTCAATGCCCTCACCAGGGAAATAAAAAGTCGTACGAAACGTATTGCTAGATGTTCCAAGAACTAGATTTAAGCCGTATCCTTTCAGTGGTTCACTCATAATACTATGCTTAAAACGAAGCAAGCTCTTGCGCGTACAGTGCCATCAATTTCCTCAAGCGTATGCTGTTTTGTAGTCAGCTGGTTTTGAAAACTTACGCCGCCTGTAGATATCTCTGACAGCCGAGTTGCTTAAGTGGAAGTCATCGCAAATGTAAGTTCCACGTTGCAGCAACCAATGTTTATATAGATAAACGATGGCAGCGACTGGGCACTCATGCATTCCCACCCATCACGTCGAACAAAAAGGTGCTAGTTTCGGTTAGAGGTCGGTACTTTTCTACAACATCTATGGCGACAGCATCAGTCTGCACTCGATGCATTTGACAAGTTCGTTCGGGGCCTGTTCTCCGTGCAGCACTCGGCGGGTGTAATGCATTAGAACTCTCACAGTGCAAGTCTGGATCGCGAATCGAGAGCCCGTCACTGGCCTCACCGGCGGCCATTGTTTGACGACATTCAATACGCTGCGTCCTGTCTAGTTTTCCCTTCGTTTTCGTCCTTGTTGTTTTGGCCAATTACACCATGAGGCAATACACGCAAGTCTAAGGGAGAAAGACGCAAAAATTGGAAGCTTGTACGCGGTGCGCGAGGGCGAGCATTTCATGACGTGCTGCGATGATTATGTCGGGTTCTTGGAGATCAAATTGACATTCGTCAAGCGTTTGAACATCGATTAAAAAAAAAATTGGCCGGAGCACGATTGACTTACCGACGTCGCTTGCTTCGGTTGCTAAATAAATGGCACGTTCAGCGACTGAACGGCACGCTCCGAGTTTCAGTTTGTCACGGAAGCCCTCACAGCAGTTCAAGGAAAAAGCTTTCACCATGAAGCACTATGTACAAGCGGTAAAAACGATGCGAATGTCCCCAGTAAAGGCATTCTAACTTATCGTTGGCTGAGCTTTGATGACTCCGAAATAACGGATGACTTCACAATAGCTCTCGGTAGCCCTTGTCTCATTAAACACATCACAGTTAACGCCCAACAAAGTCGCCCTGGACCCTCAACCACACAACATTTAGTTAAACAAGATTGGTATTCTAACGCGTTAACAGCGAATATTGCCCACAATATTAACTGTTATTTGCGGAAACACGATAGAAGTTTCATGGTAAAGAACAACTTACTAACGTAATAAAACTGAGTTTTTCCGTTTCTCCTATAGTATGCATAAGATCGTGTCAAGCGATGACTGCCGGTGGTGCCGCTCGACCCCAGCAATACAGGTCTCTATCCGCGATCTAGCCTCCTAAGAAATCAGTGGTGCCAGTGCTATTAGACATAAATCGTTTATTTGCATCGGTACACCGATACCTTCCGGATGTCGGGACGAGGCGCAAAACCGTACATACGGCCAATATTGAAGCCGGTTTTCGGCCGATATTGCCTCGACACTCGCCAAGAAGCAACGTGCTGTTTCGGCGACTCGTTTGTATAATTTATTTGTTCAGTCATATTATTGAGTCCCGGGCCACTGTGTACACCCAAAAAAAGAAAGGTACTGTGGTAATTACACCTTGACGAGAAGCAGGCACGTAGCCAGAATTTTGTTTAAGAGGGGGGGGGGGGGGGGGCGTTGATGACAAAGTGCTCTATGAGGGGGAGGGAAGAGAGGAGGCCCCAGCAAAATGGAAGATTTCGGGGGGGGGGGGGGGGGGGCGAAGGGCGGGCCTTATGCCCCCCGCCCCCTTTGGCTACGTGCCTGACGAGAAAGGGGTATTGTAGTTTTACATCTTTATAAAAAGGTGTAGTGCATTATCACACGTTTTAAGAAACGTGTTTAAAAAATCACTCATTTTTAAAGGCGTGAGGTTTACATTTCTTTATAAGGTCCATCGCTACACTTTTTAGGGTGTTAGTTATGGGACACCCCACTTACATGTATAAAGGTGTGAAAATGTTTAATGTGTATATACCTCTAACGGAAGACAATCTCTTTCATGTGATTACATCGCGTGCCGATGAACTGATTTGACCGCCAATGAGTGACGACTGCCAGTAGAATTTCGGGGAAATAATTCTGCCGGCTGCCGGGAAACTCGACCCTACCCAAGAATTACCCCGGTTCTTGTTTGTTTCCCAACATTCTGAATTGTATACCACCTTATTAATACCGCTTCAAATATTACAGAAAAAAAAACAAAAAAAAACGATGGCAGCCGCAAAAACTTTGACAGCCCGGCTCACAGTCATGTGGGAGACTGACAGGTGCTCGTCAGTCACCACTTGAAAGCTACCGGTTCTGAAGAACCGGAGCGCGGAGAGAACTTGTTGTTCCACGGTCCGAAGCGGCGAACGAAGCTCGTCGCAGAGTCAACGCACAACGGCTTTCGATAGCCGGTACGGTCGCCGAAAGTCGTCGTCGGGGAGTTAAAAGGCGTCCCCGGTGGTCTCAGTAGCGACGCAGACGGTGGCGGAAGATAAATAAGCTCGGCCGCAGCGTACGGCACCGCCATGTTGACAAAGTTTAACTTCGCCTCGATCCGAAGCGAAGATCTCGAGCTCAAACCACGGCTCTCGCAAAGTTCGGAAACGTCACTTTGACGTCAGCGACAACTTCGACAAACGAGGTTTCTTTTTTACACAAACTTCGGAGGGATTTTTAACGTCAGCAGGTCGCCTAGGGACAATCTGCAAAGCATTAATTTTAGCTTGGCGTAGGGATGTAGGGACAAAGGGGGCGCTACATCATCGGCGAAGCCGTTCAATCAGCGGGCTCCTCGCGCCCCTCACGCGCCGCACGCGCGTCCCGATGAAGTTTGCTACATTCTGCCTCTCTCAAAGAAATGAGCGTTCGAATGATCGACACCTCGCTCGGCGCGACGTCAGCGTCGCGAGAGTCCAATTAGCGCGTTCCGCAAACTTCGGGCACAAAGTTGTGCTTGACGAGTTTAGCGACCCTGATGTGATAACACAAAGAGTATTTGCGTTGGACAAGTTGAGTGACCCAGGGCGTGGACCAATCGCCTGGTCACCCGTCCTTTTAGTAAAACACAAACTTGTGACAAGCCGTCTCCTTTTTGTCCCCACACTGCTACGGAAGCTACGTGCTCTTTGAGGCGTTGAGAGAGTGCGGTTACGCGGTGAAAGGCAGCCGACTGATCGGTCCGGCAAGCGCATAGCTTCCGCCGCACTGTCAGCTCGGCGACCGGCGAAGTGAAAGCAATCGGCCCGGCGAGAAAACTGGGCCGCCCACGGCTCGAGCAGCGGGTCACCACTTGGAATGCGAAGCGCAACATGGAAAGCGTTTCATCTCCAGCCCAGAGATCATTGGCTCCGTCGCGCCCTCTGTCTTTCATCCCTTTCCCTCCAAGGGATGTGAACCCCCCTCCTTTCGTTGCCTTCGTACACTTTGCTCACCCCTGACAACGCGGCGGGAGCTGGGCCCTGAGCGGACCAATGAACCTCTTCCCTTTCTGCAGCTGACCCCGCTCTCTGCGCGCGGGTATGGAGCGGGAGCGCGGTCACGGGGCAAAAGATAGCCTGGCCAACGACCTCGGACTCCTAAGCTGAGCGTGCGGTGGAAGCTCCGAGCGCGTTGCACCAGTTCTACGTCCATCTTTGGCCGCGTGATCTCGGTCTGGCCCGACACCCACGCGCAGAGAGCGGGCTCCGCTGATGAAAGGGGGGCGGTTAACTGTACCGGCGAGCGCGTCGTCCTGTCCGTTTCGAGGGGAACGGAGAGCCTCGCTCGCATCCTCTCCACGGATAGAAAGGCCCCCTTGCCCTCCTTCCTCGGACTCATTTCGGATGCCATATTTCATGGGGCTCCCTCGCTGTTCCTCATGCGCCTCGCAGAGTCGTCGGGTGCCCTCTGTCTCCTCCTTTCCCCCTCGGTTTGTTGCTCAACCCTTTGGCCGCCTTCTCGGGCGGAGAAGACCGGGACTCTTGATTTACGTTTATATGGATTTCTAAAAAGAAAGAGGCCTCGGCTCTCACATCCCTATACGACTCGATGGATTCTTACAGCTATTGGCGTATACGGGGAGAAATTGAAAAAAAAAAAAAAAAAGGGAGCAGACGATATCAACCGGGGATGCCAGAGAGCCCAGCTCTGACTAGAATAGACGAGAGTGGGAAGACACAAAGCTGCTTTTGTCGAACGAGTTCGAACAGTGAGTAGAGATCAAAGCAGCCAGCTTTCTGTCTGCCCACTAATCCTTCTAGCCACAGCACAGCTCTTTGGCGTCCCTTCTCATCGCCTCCTCACCCTCAGTTTCAACCCACACAGAAAGCCTTTGCGGTACAACTGGCGAGTGCCCGAGACATTCCTTAGAGATTTACAATGTTTGCCCGTCTTCTTCGGCATAAATTAAAGGATAACTCCGGTCAAAAGTCGAACCACATTAGTGATATCGATTGTCGGAGACTAACAACGAGCACTGTCAAAATATTACGGTAATGAAAACCGCGATCCACCCTCAACCGATATTAAAAAATGCTACCACCAGCTTCTCAGCCGGCATTCGGCGGGTTCGTTGTTTGTGAAGCAACCTTGTGCCCTAATACGATAGACAGTTTCGAAGAGGCTTGCAAACGGTCGCCGGGTGAATTAAATGTGGTTTTAATCTAAGTGTGCTGGATTAATGTTATTTTGGTCAAATCACAGTGTTTGATATTGAACGCAGAGAGGTAATCCCAGTCATGAAACCAAAAAAGCAGGCTACCAAGAGCGGCGTAGGCGGGCAGATGACGTGCGAGACATGTGACCGTTGTGTGGATCTGGAGGTGCCGCCGTTCGAAACGCTCTACGAGGCCGGAGCAAGCCACTACAGATTCGCTTTGTGCATCAAGAATGAGGTTATGCAGGATATGACGGAGAACGCCTTGGCAGGATCGCAGACAGAATGGCGAGAGCGAGAGGAGTGCCTTAAGGCGCGCCTCGAAGAGGAGAGCGCGGTGAGGACACCGGAATAAGCAAGGGGGCAACAGCCAGATAAGCGGAGCTCGTCATAACAGTGGCGGAACTACAGTGAGCGACAGGAGAGGAAAGAAAGGGTCCGAACCCGGATACAGAACATGCAAAGGACGAGCGGAGCCAGACGGCAGACGGGAATAGATAGAAGAAAACGGCGGCGTCCCCGACACGTCGAGGGAACGACCGGAACCAGAATGAACCCCTGGGGACAGCGGACAAGGGAGACAATGGAACTCGCAGCCTGGAAGGAAGAGAGATCTGCACCGCCGAGGACGGATCGAAAGCCGAGACAGGGGGGAGGGGCAAGCCTGAGACAAGGGAAAAAAAAAATGACCGCATCTCCACGTGCACGTGAATGATGTTGATTGGGGCGAAGCTCTGGTGGTGCTGATGACACTGATTTTATTGTTCATAGGTAGTGCTGATGGTGCTGATTTTTTTTTATTGCTCATAGGTAGTGCTGAGTTCCGGGTTGCGTTTCGACTTCATTATTATTGCTGTATGGTCGCTGAAATGCAGAGCCAGTGGTTCTTCTGGCGGATCAGCTTGGATCCACTAGGAGCCGTGGGAACACATCTCCACCGCTTAAGTCAACGGTCCATGTCAGAAAGAGAATGTGTGGTATGGATCGTGGTTATATACGCAGTTGAGCATTTGACCGCAGCGCCCTTTCTTCTATGAACGTTGAGCCAATGGATGCAAAGTTTAACGCGATTACATATGCATTTGACCGCAGCGCCCTCTCCTGTATAGACGTTGAGCGGCTACATGCAACGTTTCATCCATGACATCCCCAGCTCTTGAGTTACTACCACATCTCAGAGCCCCCTACTCGTCCCGCAGTCGTGGCCGAGTGGTTAAGGCGATGGACTAGAAATCCATTGGGGCCTCCCCGCACAGGTTCGAATCCTGTCGACTGCGCGAACATTTTTTTTAAAGAAGACAGATGGGATGGCAATCGATGTGAGTAAGGACGCCGGACAAGGCTAGACCCTAAGGAGCTTCGCCCCTAATATTGCCTACCTGCTGGGCGACGCCAACGAGGAACAATCGGAACCATTGCTGAAGGAGAATGTGAGGGACACTAGAATGAGAACCTGGTTCCACTCGACGACAACCTTGGGGAAGGGGAGGGACTTGATCGAGCTTGACGTCGACACAAGAGCGCTCGTGATCATTTACACCGGCATGGAGGATGTCGTAAGCGGTCAGGCGGCGGCCGAGACAACTGAGACGGCCAGGATCAAACTGGAGGAGCTGCTGCAGAGGTCACAGTGGCACTGCTATTTGCGCAGGACCTATAATCCATGGCAAAGAAAAGGAGACGCTACGGCGGGTGACAGAGCCCAACCAAGGCTTGAGGATGCTCTGCAGGGAGATGGGCCCACAGGTCGACTTTATCCGAGTAACTGGGATGTAGAAGAGACCGCAGTGGGTGGAAGGCTCGCAGTGCTCGAACGAGGCAGCAGAGTTTGTGATGGAAAGAATGAGCGCCAGATTTCCAAGGAAGCCCAAATCCACAGAAAGAAGAGGGGGCAAGACAGAGCAACTGGAAGGCCTGCAGAAAGGCCTGATGAAGCAACTAGAGAGGGGATATGCTCCTAATCTCGTTCCAGGTAGGTTCCAGTAAGTAACTGGAACTTTGTTTGCAAAAAAAGTTCTGCTTAACTAGGAAAAACTGTGGTCCATACACCTCTTAGTTTACGCAGAACAGTGTTTCAGACAAATTGCGAAGGTAGTGCGTAAAACAGCGTCCCACATATTGAAATCTGGAAAGCTGTTCCATATACAGTGACAAGAATGTTATGTGAAAGGGTGTTCCATGTATTGCCATCTCGAACAGCGTTTCACATAAAGCATGTCTGTTTCCGTATTGGTCTCCTTGCAGTGGTCGAAACCTATCTAAGAAAGGAAAAAGTACCACCGCAAGACCTAGAGTTTCTGTGGGGAGGATGCAACAGAACAGTGGAGGGCAGGCGGGGAGGGGGTGTTCGGTGTCTTTGGACCAATTCACAGCAGTGGACCAGAAAGAGCGTGAATGTAAAGAACACATCTGGATGCTGGGCAAGCTCTTTGGGAAACAAGTGTCCGTGGGCATTCTGGACCCGTGGACGGGGGTTCAGGACAAAACAAACCAGGACATATGCTAGTACCTAAACAAGGATACACAAGATCTACAAGGACAGCGGAATATAATCACACTTGGAGACCCCAATGGTAGCTTATAAGAGCTCAAGAGAAGGACATATGCCAATTGCAGGCGACTAATGGCTCTTGCAGAACGGAACGGTCTTAAGGTCGAAAACCTAGAGAGGTGCGATGGGGCCATCACTTGGGCAGCAAGAGACCGATGCTCCAGCATCGATTACTGACCGATGTCGAAAAGCACATACGACAGGCTGACAACCATTAAAGTCGATGAAGATGGTCTGAAAAACCAGGGAAGTAACCATAACCACCTGAGGCTGAACTTCGTGACAAGCGAAGACCAGATAGGAAAGTGGAACCAGGCACGCCTGGCCAGACTTCCGACAGAAAAGGAGATAGAGTTGCAGAAACTCTGGAAGAGTCAAGCTGCCTTTTGAAGAGATACAAGCACGTGGCAGAGGCAGTGTGAAGAACCTTGAAGGAACATATCTGTACACGGCCCCGACAGAGACGAAGATGCTAAGCCTGGTGGAATCGGGACGTGAACAGTGCAGTGATGAGAAGCTAGTAGGAATCACCGAGGTATGCTCAAGAAGGGCGGCCATGAAGAGGTGATCACCGACTTGAAGGTCTTCAGAGTTTGCAAACAAGAGGCAGCGGCCAGCAATCAGGCAAGCATACACAGGTGTGACCAAAGCTTTTCCTATAGCACTACCACCACTGCTTTCCCCGTGTTTTTCTGCTGCGTTTTCAGCCGTCGCAACGGACGATTTTTGCTTATGTTTTGTCTTAGCGGCCATTGTTTGTAAGTGCTCTTCGGCAACCGCGCACGGAGATTATTTACTCCCTGCTCGCTCAAGCGAGTCGAGATGCCGAAGGTGGCATTTACTGACGGCAATAGATTAGTGCGTTCCTGCTCAGTGCGAGCTTACGATGAGCTTCCAGAACGCTTCTGTGACGAGCACTGCCCACCACCAATATTGTAGTTTTCGGAAAATAAGTGGGGGCTCGATATGAGCCTGCGTTCATCGTGGCAAACCCGCATTTCGGCCAGCAACTTTATGACTGTGTATTAATTCTTGCAATAGATGTTTGATATCTGCAACGCAAAAGTAAAACAGCCGTAGCACCTTACCTGACTCATTGGAACTGCTCTTTCCACTAGGCCAGTCCTACGTTTTGCGGTACCGCAATTCCAACTTTGCGACACACGATGGTCATGCAGCTGATCACGAGGCTTGTCATCATGCTCGAGCAGGTAGTTTCGGTTCCATTGTAGACCCCGGAAACAAAACTTTGAGATAGGATAGCTAAACAACTACGCAAGGCATCGAGAAAAAAAATGGGCACGTCCTAATTCAGATACACTTCCTTACTAAAACCGTCGTAACCCTAAACTCAAGAAAATGTACCGGAGTTGCTCTTTAAAACCCTCAAAATTAAGATACCAAAGCCACTTGCGCAGCTACATTTCCGGCGCCATCATTTAAAGGAACGATAGAAAAGAGAGCATTATATTATTAGTCGAAATCTGGTTAATTCCCCCCTCCCCTCCCTTCCCTTCTCCTCTCTCACATCTGTCTCCTTCACAAGTTTAGAACTATTCTTTCCTACCCTCTCAGCATGCTCGTTCTGCGTAACCAATACCTCTTAGACTCGAAAGGCCGTAGAAGTTTTCGGGGGAGGAGGGGGCCGACATGAGGGGTGAGGGGACTTCCCTCAAATTGTTTACTAAAGTCCCTTGCACCTCAAGAAGGCAAAGCGAGGGAAAGGAAGGCCGGGTAGGAGGAAGCAGACGGAACGCTGGAGAGAGGAGGAGGAGGTTTCCCCCTCTCCAGCGTTCCGTCTGCTTCTTCCTCCCCAGCCTTCCTTTCCCTCGCCCTTCCTTCTTGAGAACTTACTATAGACGCTTTACAAACGCGCCAAATTACAGCCGCCATTGATGACCTTCTCTTTTCTAACCGAGATGCCGAGCAACTGAAACGGTAGTTGCCGATCCTCTACAAAGGCCGATGCTTTAGAAAAGGACCCAATTGAATATAATGTGGCAATAACCTGGCCTGCTATGGTAATCATGAAGTGCAATAAACGAAATAAGAGGAAACAAAAACTGAAGGTCAGTTATGGCGGCGCCCATGCACAGCTGCTGCAAAGCGTCTATAGAAAAGTCTCATACGCCTGGCAGGAGGAAGGGGAGATTTCCCCCTATCTTCATCCGACGCCACCGCCGCACAAAGACGAATTATTGTGCGCCAAAATCTGCGGTATACTCTGTTCACTCTTAAAGAGATCATGAAACAATTTTGAAATCGAATGTCATCCACCGCATGTCGTAAAAGGCGCGCAAAGAAAACAAAAACCCAAAAATTGATACAAATATTTTTTTCGCCATCGAACTTTTAAAACAAAAGCGGACTCTTTTATACCTTCTTTCCTTCGAAAGCCCTCTGCCTTTTCACTGCGATGCATCCGCGGTGACAATACGCGTCAGCCAAATCCACGGCGCCTATTGGGCAAGAGTCTACTTCACCAGCACCGCGATAATAAACAATAAATAGCCGGCGAATGTTTTCTAAAAGTTTTGTTAAATAATATTCAGATCCATATTTTGTTGAAGAATTAGCGATGGAACGGAAATTGCCGAATTTTATAATGCTCGGAGCTATGCGCCACATTTCGTGAGGTAAACGAAGCAAGAGAAAGATAAGACTGCGCCTGCGCTGTTCCTGCTTTCTGCAAAAAAACATGGCGTCGGTGGTGGCCGTTGACGTGGTCGGCGTGGTGGAAGCTCATTGTTCCGCGTAGAGCGCTATCCTGGACCGAATTTTCGTCGTGCGTCGCGATGAGAACCGAGCACGTCCTGGAACGGAAGATCCATCTACTCGTGCGGCGATGTTGTGGCGGCATCCTCAAGACAACGGAAACTCTCGTGCCGTCGTTTTTGTTTACTTCGACCATACGGTGGTGCTTTCTTAGCATTTGTGTCCTCGAACAACGCCCAAATTTCTTTTTTTTGCGCATTTCATGCGTGTGCTGAAGTTCAAGGTATTACTGGCGCCAACTGTATTTAAAGGCGTAAATGAAGGAGGCCAATTTTGACAAGTTTTCATCACCCGAGAAAAGTGATTAGTGTTAGCATCCCTCAACGCTCGCAATCTCTATGTGATCACGAAATCATATTCCTATCTTGCTATATCTCTGGTAATATTACATCGACTTTTGCAATCGCAGAAAAGGCGTGTGGCGAGGTTTGTACTATCGGTAAAGTCGTGTTGTAAAGTCGTGATCGCCCAAGACGGCGTACTGCATCTTTTCCTTTCTGTTTCTTTTTTTTTTTCACCCACTCTGCCCTGCGAGCCTATCCTGACAAAATTAAAGTTAATAAAGCTTGAGCCCCCCCCCCCCCCCCCCCAAAAAAAAAAAAAAAAAAAATCTCTGTTAAGTTTTTGGTACGCCAGTGAGTGGTAGCGCGTCCACTTCTTTTTAGACATACCGCGGAAACGGCTGACGGCGGCGGAAAAGCGACCGTCGTGCAGGCGGCAGTTTGTGTAGTTCAGAGCTTAAAAAGGAACGATGGCAGTTTGTGGGAGCCAAGGGTGAAAGAAGACGAGGCAGAGGCACGTGACAGGCGGTCGGCGGAGAAGCTACGAGCTGGCGCGAGACAGTGCGTGCTGAGCGAGGCTGGAGCTGGTCAGGAACGACGGAGCTGGGCTGCCTGGCCTGGCCCATGGCGAACCCCGGAGCGGTCCACCAGCGAGGTTCGAAGTCCAGGCCGGTGCAAACGGCGAGCTCTGACCATACCGACCTGGGCTATGACGATCCCGGGGTAGTTCCGCAGCGAGACTCGGGCAGTGATAGCCCGGGAAGGCCAGCCTATACGCAGCGATGGCGTGGGAAGGGCGATCCGCAGGCCTGGACACGGATTCCGACTGTGAGCTCTGAACGACGGGCGACAACAAGGGTCAGCGGACCCGGACTGCCGGCTCTCGACGACGGACAACCGGGAGGCACAGTAAACCCATTTACTGTCTTCTCGTTGTTATGTCACTCCCTGGGTGACGAGCGAAACGCATACCGATCGGGCGGCGATTATCAGTAGAGCGACCCCTCTAAAGAGAATCTCACAAGTTTCATCGCTTGCCACGCGAGGAACCACGTCGAACCACTTGGTGCAGACTTATCGGTTTGAGGGACCCCAGGTCTAAGGTCATCCGTGCATGCTCACAACATTCCGTACATTGGAGTTGGCACTCCTTGTCGTCCGATTCCGACGAGGATCTGGAGCCTTCGTCGGAAGAGGCGCCGCACTTTCCAACGAACGTACCGGCGTATGGGACCCGTCCCTAGCTGTCGCTGTAGCGCAACATATGTAATTGAATCTCGCTCAGCTGCGATGTGTCCATGGCTATCGTGGTCATAAGAGGCCCCGATTCAGAAAATATGTCGGTGGCGTCGGCGCCATCAGCGCAGGAAAGCCCTGCGGTAAAACCTACCGGCACACCGTTAGCTCGTCGCTAATGCTCCCATTCTTCTACTGTCGAGAGAAATTCCGGTTCCGGTGCCAGGGTACGTCACGACCGTCAAAATTACGCCGCGGCTTGTTTTGCGGTCATTTGGAGAAGAACAAAAACTCGATATTTCAATAATTTCCGTGTAGAGGTTAATAAACCGAAACGAAAACGCATGCCTGTTCGGCGTTCAGTGAACATTGAAGGTTTTATGTAAAAGTTACATGGCAAAAGTAAAAAGGTCATTTCATGGTCCCTTTAAGCTGAGCCAGCAGCTAAAGCTACAAGCGCGTGCTAGCTCCCGTTCCTGGTTTTGAGACGTGCATTTCTAGCGCGAGTGTCCGTTCTGCCGAAGAACGCTTGAAAGCAGCGACCTCGAGCTCGTTTTAGTAGCATTGGCTACAGTGGAGACGAGGTCGCCTCCTCTCCAGCGCTTGCTTTGCTAAAGTGGAAAGGGGTGGAATTAGTTTACTCTTAACCTGTCGCTAACTATAGACCGTTTTATCGTGGGTAGCGCCATTTTGAGAGCGAGAGAGAAAAGGGGAAAGGGCTACCACCGCTTTCCTCCTTTCTGATTGTGTAGAAAGAGTGGAAGTCCCGGATGAGAGGCTTGGCCGGTGTTGGGCGTCTGCAGTGCCCCAACTTCGTTCGCGCTTTCTTCTACGTTTCAAACTCCCAAACTTAATTAAAGCCATGGTCTTTGATGGCGACAGTCCCCCGGTCATCGGGACACCATTGCTGGGTGATAGGGTGCACAAATAACGACAGAAAGCGTCGAATACTGTCCGAGGACCTATGTAGCTTGCATGGAATCCGGCAAGGCAAGTACGGCTGGAATGTTTTTAAGCTCCATTGCTTTCCGAATGACTGGAAATGATGAACCATTTATCATTTTTGCCAGCAATGGGCCTATTTAAACGTAGCCGCTTTTAGTTGTAATCAGCAAGTGATACACGAAACGGGAACCTCAATTAACTTTGTATACGCCCGGAGCTGCTACATATCGTCTTGCTGTGCTGTTTTTATCTTCGTGTCCCTGTTCTTATATTTCCTTGTGAATGAACGACGAAGACGCTGTAGATGTACTTTTATCGAACCGCAGAAAGCCTCGAAGCAGCCACGAATTACTTTACTATTTGATGCAAAATTTTGAGTACTCACCTCCAATTTCTATCGCTGGCACGTTCGCTGCCGCTGTTCCCCCCGTCGCCACACTGGCGGATGCCATGACTCAAACAGAGAAACATGCGCACTGGGCTCGAAAACGCAGATCGCAACACGCGAGTCGTTCCCTGCAGCGACTATCAAGCGCCTCAAAGCGCCTTAGTCAACGGAGACAACCCACCAGCGGCACTCGAAGGAGCGCTTTTGCCGGCTCTCTGGTATCGCGCAGGAGATCGCAATTAAAAAATCAAAAAAAAAAAATCAATAGAACTACGTTTTCAACAATTTCCAGCCTCACCCGGCGGCGGAAATAAAAGCCTCTAACTAAGTGTTGTAGATGATAAAATCGATTCAGTCACCACTACAAATTATCACTATTAAGATAAATTCAGTTACGAAATTTTACAAGCTGAAACAGCAGTTATCATGAGAAAACTCGCACGCACATTGCGAGCGTACCCCATGTTCATCGGCGGCACAGCGTTCGGTGCGCGCTCCATTCACGAAATGTTCCGAGCGAAGTCGAGAGGATGGCGTTGAGGAAACGCCTTTTCGGGTTACGGACGCAAGCAATCCACTGCCCCCGGAGACAGGAGTCATGTGGAAAGCGATGGAGTTCAAAGACATTGCAGCCGCTCTCGCCTTGCTGGATTCCTTGCAAGCTACATATGTCCTCGGACATTATTCTATGCTTTCTGTTTTTATTCGTGCACCCTATGACCCAGCAGTGGTGTCCCGATGACCGGGCGACTGTTGCCATCGAAGCCTCTGGCTTTAATTAAGTTTGCGAGTTTAAAACAGAAAAGAAAGCGCGAACGAAGTTCGCGCAAAGCAGACACCCAACACCGGTGAAGCCTCTCATCCGGGACTTTCACTCTTTCTACACAATCAGAAAGGGGGAAAGCGCCGGTAGCCCTTTCCCCTTTTCTCTCTCGCCCTCTTGCAGTAAAATGGTCTATAGACCATTCCATCTAGCGCTCTCAGGGCGGCACCATTTTGTTCGACAGCAGCGCCCTCTCCATACATCCGGGAAATTCAGCAGGTTCGGCGGGGTAAAACGAGAGAGAGGGCACGCGCCCGACTCCGCTAGCAGACGACAAACCGGGAGGTTGCCATTCTCCATCTTTGGGCTGTATCGGCGGGCTCTACCGAACATCGAACTCTCGCTCGTCGCTGCCGTTGTGAAGTGGTTCACGTTCTTAGAATAGTTGTGGCTACTCCAAAATCACTCTGGAGCTCTCTGTTGTTCTATTTCGGTAAATGATGAAGTAGCATATCTTTTTTTCCGTTACTTAAATAGCAGTTGAGTCAGCCGGCAGTACTACCCTCAACTACTGCGTGTATTGCGACAGGAGAGCACGTTTTTATTTCTTTCTTTTCAGACATCCACTCATGGTCGCTAAAGGCCTACACCAGTACGAACTTTGTATAGTGAAAAAGGTACAGCAACCGGATTTACTTTTCGCCGGAGAGACCGGCCAATCTGACACACTTTTCCTTATTTTTAAGTTTTATTTGCACGCAGGTAACAACGCAATTGGACCCTGTTAGTCTTTTTATCTGGCATAGTATTACACAATAACTGGCATACAAAAATCTGCGCATCTGCGCTTGAAATTTGCAAAATGACGCGATTTTAAACAGAGTTTGTACGCCAGCCGGATGCTAGGTACTGCCCACTCGGCGGAGCAGACGAGATGCGGGTGAGAGGGGGAGGGCATTTTTTTTTCTCTTTTTACCCTCTCTGCTATCACCCTAATGGAACGGTCTATAGTGACGCTCACGCATACCAAAAGTGACGACATTCAAGATGGCTGCGCCCTTGTGGAAACGGATCGTGAAACTTCCGGTATTACCGATCAGGGCCGCGTGAAAAGCGGACTCCGCTACAATACCGATCGATCCTTCGGTACCTAAACGCTAACTAAGAAGAACAGCGAACGCAAAGAAAACGAGAAAATTAAATTCCCTCCGTGTTTTCTCTGCCGTCAAGTAACGGGATCTGCAACCCGGGTAATGAGGGAAGAAAAAGACCAAAAACGAATTTAGCGGCCCATGTGTCCGATCCGATCCAGAGTCCCCCCTTCTCCCTGTATTATTTCAGCTCAAAGCATCGGGATTTCTCCGCGGAGGGGGAACCCTCTGCACTTATTGCCCCTCCTGCAATTAGCGCCAACGAACATGTTTTACTTTTTTCTGTAAGAACCTTGAAGAGCTTAGTGAATTTCCAGCGCTCTCTAGGAGAGTCCTTCGCCGATCTATCAAAAACAGACCCGCACCGCGCAGAAATCTAAGGTGCAGGAAAGAAGAACAACAGGAAAACACTGACGAAGTCTGAGCCTACGCTCTCGACCCCAGGCACAATGCCGGCGCCATGTTTTCAGGAAAAAAAAATATATATATATTAAAGAAACAACCCGAAAAAGTAGAGCACATTAAATAAACAGCGAAACAAATCAACAACGTAGAAGAGAGCAAGACAGCCGTATCCCCTGATAAAAACAACAACAAAAGAACGACGGTTGCAGAAAAACAAAATGCCAGATTGCTAGTATTCTTTATAAAAAGGGCGATAAGTACGACATCGGAAATTACAGGCCCATTTCAATTTTATCAGTTTTTTCTTCTTTTTTTTTTTTCTTTCTGGGGGCTTCGAAAAAAGCGTGCTTTCACGATTGACGCAGTTTGCGGACAAAAAAAATTACAATCACTCCGTCGCGGTATGGGTTTTGTAAGGGTCGATCTACAGAACTTGCTCTCCTAGAGCAAAAATAATACATTGGGCAAAAATTTGATGATAAAGGAATGACACAGGTATCTTTAGTGATTACACTAAAGCCTTTGATTATTTAAATCATAACCACCTGATAAAAAAAATATATATGGGTTTCGTGGAAACGCGTCAGCTCTAATTTCGCCTTACATTGCCCATCGTGAGCAGTACGTTCATATCCACGGTTAATGTTCAGACATTAAACCAATCGCACGCGGAGTTACACAAAGCAACATTCTAAGTCCTTTCTTTTTTTTTTATAATTTATACGTTAACAAAATCGTAAGCGTAAATAAAAATATAAAATATATAATTTACGCCGACGATACGAGTCTATTTTTTACAGGTGACTATTGTCTTAAACTAGTAAATAAGGCAAATCAAACTCTCCCGGAGCTGGGTAGCTGGTATCGTGTTGGATTCGATCAACATAGAGGTTATGACTAAAGCTCTAAGACATTCGGTGTTATAATTACGGAACGAATGACTGGCGATGACAATGTAAATCATAATCTGGTAACATTGCCACGGGTTGTTGGCATATTATACCGTCATAATTCTTTTCGCCAGCCCATGTTAAAATAATTATCTATAACTCATTATTTCTTTCGCATGTTCTCTATTGTCACCTTGTCTGGGGATATACTAAGGATGCAAATCTAAATAAGATACTTGTACTTCAAAAACAAATATTACGACTTAGAAGGAATTTCGCATATGATTACCCTAGCATCTCTTTTTGGAAGTTTAAATATATTGCATGCGTATAATTTATATAAATACCGTTTATGCCTAAGTTGCAAGTCAAATGCTATCAATCACGTATGTCATGCTGTGAAACTAGCATCTCTGACGATGAGAAGTCCTACATATTGCAACATAGAAAACTGGAAATTGACTCATTGCAGAACAACTTACGGTGAGCAAATGCTTTGACTGTGCTTCCCAACCTACTTAATTACCTGAATAGTCAAAATGTGCGATTTTTAACATCCATACGGAAACAAATCCGATCTTTTTGTAAGACTGTAATGCCATGACTATGACCAATCAAAGTTTTGCTTAATGTCCTGGTGTGTCTCTATCGATTGCGTGTATGCCTGTTCGAAATAAGTTTAGTAACAATTTATTATCAGTGCTGAATCATGTTCTCTATGTCCCCAAATAAATGTATTTTTGTTGCTATAATTTTTTTTTTTTATCATTCAATTGTTAGAGTTGAATTCGCGCCTGGCTACAATGTCATATTTTGAATTGTTGGCCCGATTCATTTCTTTCTGTGTTTCGACTAATATGCTTTTTGTTTATTTTGCGTTCTTTGCTGCCACTGCCGCTGACCGTTAGGTGGGGGCCGAAAACTCGTCAAGCTGCGTTTATGCAGCTTTTTTTCTCCGTCTCCTTCAATCAGGAATGTAATGTGATGGAAAATAAAATGTGTTCATTATTTATTCTTATTATTAATATTATAGTTATCTCGGAACACGAGTAAACTAAAGGTAAGGACTTTTTTAGACTTTTTGTTCTTTATTCGTGGTTGTCCCAGTTTGCATTCGACGACAAGATATTGATGGTCATCGATTTGTAGAAATTTTTTACCCGTCCACTATCCACCACTGAGTGTCTCTTTACCAAATATTTAATCAAAATGAGGATTTTCTCGCGAGAGATCCTTCTTGCTCACAGGGCCATGATGGAAGAGGACCTCAAAAGCGTTAGATGATGACGCCAGTCCTTTGCGATCCCCTTCTTCTCACCCCTCTTTTACTGGCCTCCTCCTGAACTAAAGGTAATTAAAGACGTTTTCTCTCTTTCTTGCGAAGAAGAGAATTTTGAAGCTTACCCGTAAACCTTCGAATCACTAGTTGTCGCTCTACTGGCAACAAGGAGCAGCCACAATGCTGGGATCCTCGTGACGTCAAATGTTGTATCCGAAAGCAGACGCTCCCTCCTCTCGTTGCGCGGTGAAGCGCTAATGGCTGTAGACGGTTTTCCTCATTCTGTCTGGATCGGGCTATTTGCGGAGTGCTACGGCGGGTGGAAGGAATTGGTGCTGTGGGGTGCACTAACAACACGAATGAATGCTGCAGTGTGACACACCGGAGGTTTAGAAGTCTCGCCGAAAAAAAGTGGGTCCCAGCAGTCCGACACGAACGCTGGCTCCCAGCCTTCGCGTCCTGCTAGCAAATAAAATCTTCCACACTGCTCCTCAAGCGGAATCCTCATGTGGGCGGATCGTCCGAAATCTCGTCAATCTCGCGCTGAAAATCCCGTTTGTTCGTCAATGCTTGACTTGGACCAACTCGATGAATCGTAGCCCTCAGTTTCTCACGGACGATCGCGGCGGCCTGTGACGCTGGGCGAAGCAAGATCGAGTTGCCCATGTGCTCCCGCTTATAGAACATCTGACGTCACGACGAGATGGCGGACCATCAAGGATGCAAGTTAGTTCCGCTTCCTCTTGTATCGTATTTCTACTATTAAACATCCTTTCAAAACAATCGGGGAAATTCATCGGCTGCTCTAGACTTAATTTCGTGCGTTCCTTCGAGATATATGTTCAGTCGAAAACGTTCCTAGTGACGCCATTCATGATGTAAACCTTGGGAGTTGAACCCGGGCTGGTTCACATGTGCAGACCGCAGCGGAAACCGGCGGTCCAATTAAAAGGCCCCGAGTGTTTCACCGGACCCTCACCGGCCACCAATCACCACGCTCACATCCTTAGGTCACGCCTTAAAAACTCGGTGGACTTATTCGCTGGGATGGCTCGTCTAGGCGGTACGCGTTAAAATTGGAAAGAGTGAAAGAGAAGAACGAACGGCCAAACAGGATTACCAGTGAAAGTGAGTACAACAAATATCAGACATGTTTGCTTTTTTTTTCTCTCGTCTAGCTCACTTTGTGTGAGGTTTGCTACGCGCCAACACGAAGCTGACAAAATGGCCCATCTTTGTTAGATTGTACTTAGAGAACACGTTAATCTAGCCTTAACTGGAAACTAATTAGTGAGCGCAACTGGATTCTAAAAAGATTTACGAGGTACAAAAACAAATTCGCCCCCCCCCTCCAAAAAAAATAAATAAAAAAAACTAAAATAAAAACAAGGGCACGAAGAAAGAGACAGTGCGCCGAGATAAATACAACACGAATCTAAGAGATCGCTTCCGTCGATCCATTGTTTCTGAAAAGATCAATATCTTGGACAATTAAAACAGTTTTAACAGCGCAAAAAAAAAAAAAAAAAAAATCCCATTTTTTTTTTTTTTTTTTTAATAATTTACGCGTTCCCCACAGCTCATTTTCCTCCCAAATGTAGTAGTAGCGGTCCGAACGGGATGCCCAAGATTCAGAAGTAACCGCTACTTATTCGAAAGTTATAGGTGGTTTTCTGAACTTTTCGATGGGAGAATGGTGGCCGACGGACCTCTCGTACACATGGGGTTGAAGGCGCCGGTTACCGAAAACGGGACCTATTCAAACACGACGAAATAAACGAGCACAAACAACTAGGACAAAAAAGGGGACACGTACGACAGACAGGCGCTTCTTCACAACCGGAAGTTTAATAGGACTTCAGAAAAAAGAAAACGAACAGTCCTTTCCCCACCTGGACACTGACGTGAGCATGGCACTGTAAGAATCTTCCTGCTGAGGAAGATTCTTCCTCAGCATCCGTCAGAGTTTTCCGTTCTTAGATTATAACGGGGAGGGGGGGGGGGGGGGGGGAGGGGGGGGGAGGGGGGGGGGGGCCACAAGCAAATAGCACAGCATTCAGCGCCGCTACTTCCCGCGGAAATTTTCATAAAATCCCCTCTTACATTTGAATGAGATAACGGTTTTTTGTGAAACTTAGGCATTCGGCGGGGACCGCTAGGGCTCCATTGGGGCGAAGCAGCTTGCACTAGAAAGAAATCTGGAGCGCCTACTTTCCCGCAAAGCACTCGGGACAGCATATCGCTGCAGTCTACGCAAAGAGCCCCGCCACCGACGAGACTCCGAGTATGGTTACCTAAAAAACATCTGCCTGCGCCGCGGCACCAAGCTTGGTGAGACAGAGCTGCAGTGTCACAGCCCATGCTGTTTTTCTTTTTGTTTTTTACAGGTTTTTACGTGTTTATGGTCAGTGCCAGGCGCGGACTTTCTCGGCCTAGAGTTCTTCTGGCTTTGGATCGCGCTCCCTTCGTAGATCGCAGCAACTGGCTTAGCAGGAAAATCGATATTCTGCGTCCTCAACCGGCGAATGGGATCAGCTGCGGAGCGCTAATGAGATGCTCTCCACGAATTTTTATTTTCTAATTAGGCGAATTTTCCAATCGGCGTAGAGGTAAAAGTGCATCCCCGTTTCCTGGAACAAGTTATTACTCTAGTGCCGCTGCAATCCTGCCTTCGGTCGACGGTCATCAGCTTCGATAAACAGCGGCCTCCGCTTCGGTCAACGAGCGCATTTCTCTCGGCCTCGCTCGGGTAACGTATTTCTGCTAAAAGCGGTCAGATACGGATTTCCTAGTTTAATTAACTTTCGAGGATTAGTCGAGACGACATCGTTACGAAGGCTACGAACTTTATTTCCTGCCTCGCGCCGTAGTTTTTAGTTTGCAAAATATATATTTTAAAGAACAACCCGAGAACTAAAGACCGGCTCTAGGGAACAACTAAATGACGACGGAAAATTTGCTAAAACAAATCGAACGCACGAGCGAAAACAAGCGCCGTTAAGAAAAATAAGCGCTCGCTATTCCTCGTTCACGCAAGACTTAGAACCTCGGAAAAGTCGTCGGTAAATATGCGACGTCGACGTTGAGTTTTCAACCTTTCATATTCTTCTCCCAAAATGTGCCCGATGTTGACGAAGCAGCAGAACACGAGCTTCCTCTAACCTGCCGACGTAGCTAGATGCGGCAATATGGGTATTCTTTTAATGAACCTGAAAGGGAAGATTATCTACCCGGAAGCGTAGTAATTTGGGGAAATTGTCGGGAGAATATTAATGAACACGGAAGCGTCATTGACGCGATGCATTATTACAAAAAAACAAACAAAAAAAACTCGGTTTATTGGAAGGAAAATAATTACATATCGAAAGGAAGGAGACATTTGCGGTAGCACGCCCTCTTTGTACGACAAGAAATTTGATTGATTAGAGGACCTTCTTTTAGGAAACGACACTTTTAGCTGAACTTTGCGCGTTTGTACGATCAAACTCTTCGAGTGGGCTTTTGTTGCGTGTGCGACGAGAAGTTATCCAAGGCGCTCGCGCAAGAGGCGGAATGTTTCACCTCGCCACTGAAGGTTTCGCGGTACTTGGGAGATCCAAATCCCCGCACTAATTTTCCAATATGCCCGGAGCGTCTGCTCTCCCGCCAAGCAGCCAGGGTAGGGCCGCAATGTACGGAGGTGTCGCTCCGCTCCGCGACGCTGAGCACGACGTTTCGCAGTGCTCAGTGTCCCAGCGCCCGCAGACTGTTCTCTTTAGGTCATTACCGCAATCCGTCGAACGACCTCCGCGGATTGGGGCCATACCCTGGCTGCTTTGCGGGAGAGCAGACATATTTCTGAGCGTAGTAATACTCACGATTGTTAGAATGGCCTCCAGGCCCCGGTGAAGTAATTATGCGTAAAAAACTAGAGAATATATACTGCGGCCAAAGGCGTTGCTACCCGACAGATCGCGCCGGTGTGCCAGCAGTAGAGCTCAGTACAAGAAAGTGAGAGGAATGGTGGCTAAAATCGAGGGACGGAGAGAGGTTAAATCTAATTCATTTGGCTTAAACATTATTTCATCCGAGCGAAAAAAACATATATACACATTTGGCTGGGTGACACGACTCACCCCCCAATTCAAAGGCAACAGACCATCCATACAAAATGCCAGTGTTGCGAAGTACTCCAAGTAGATTGTACTTAAAGTGCTACTTCAAATAGTTTTGGAAAACTTGTACTTTACTCGAGTTACATTCTCGGAATATGTACACGTACTTTACTTAAAGTATTGCTTCTTGTACTGTCCGAGGAAAGTACGACTCCCGACTTGAAAGTACGTCTACATTCCCCAAATTTAGCTTCGGGGAAAATTAAGCAATTTTAAGAACAACGCCTTCTGTCCTTAATTTTTCCAATAAAATCAAATCCAACCGAAAACAAAAACGTGTTGCCATGGGAAAACGCGCACTTCATTTGGTCACTTCTCTGATTGAAGTAATGGTGGCTATAAGATCGATAAACGTAAGCGTCTTATAAGCTGATTGTCTTAAATTGTTCGCCAGCCGACAGCGAAAGTAAAACAATTACTTTTTCTTCACTTGACGTTATCCAATAGAGCTTTTGTGAAAGCCTCCAAGCGCCCCGGCCCGCTTGCGAGGAATTGTGGGAGAGACTGTCCTTCGCCTGGCCGCTCTGCCTAGAGATCGCATTGCCTTGTCGCTTGCCTTCTCTTAATCCTCTGTTTTTCGATCCCGTTACCCATTTTTATTTATTCCAGTGTATTTTTTATTGCTTCTAAGTGTTTCTATTCTCTTCGGCGCTCAATATTTCTAGTATATATATAGTATTTGTGTCTTTATTTCGCCTTTTTCGACGGGAGTGACGACGGACAACACACCGCTTCGCGCGTTGTTCCCCGGGTGAGTACCGTTGCTACCGATTCTTATCGCGCTGTTAGCTGTTCATTTTTGTTCATTTGACCCGCGTGCAGTCGAGAGGAGCCGTTTATGAACACCCGCACACATGTCATATATAGGAGTAGGCAGGGCTCTGAATCAACAATTGCGACACGAGAGCCGAGTGCGCTGTGATTTGGCCGCCTGCACTCGCTCCGTTGATTCGTACTGTAGCGTGTGCCTTCGAGTGCCGCTTACTTGACCAAGATACAGTAGGCCGCTTGGTCGCCGCAAACCATTTGTCCGAATGTTTGCGAAGCTGAGGCATATGCAATGCTGCGGTGCCTGACAACTGCGGGCTGCGGCGCGATCCCTTCGCAAAGGCCGACTGCTCAATGTCATGGCTTGAATGCGCCTATGGCATGCCTTCGTAATCTATCTGCTAAGCTGTTGTCAGTTGTCAACGCCCATTTTCAAGTGCAGAGATGTGTTGCCGCGGATCATTTGTCCGAATGCCTGCGAAGCCGTAACAGCGTTCGTCATATCCAACGCTGCGGTCCGTGATAAACTGCGCGGAGCGGCGCGAGCCCTTCGCAAGCGCCGGTGGGCCAACGTTGCGGCTTGTATGCGCTTTCTTCTTAATCTATCTACTAAGCGGTTGTCAGTTGCAAACACCCTTCTTCAAGTGCAGAGATGGGCTGTCACCGAGGCAGTCATCTTGAAACTCGTAGTTTCAACCCAAAATAACCTAAAAGGTACACCTTGATTTGATATCTTGACTAGCGAAATAAAATTGTCGAAGGAACTACGAGTTTCAAGGTGTCTGCTTGGGTGAAGACACATCTCTAGACGTAAAAAAGGGCGTTGGCAACTGACAACCGCCGAGCAGACTGATTATGAATGCATGCATACAAGCCGCGACGTTGAACCGCCGGCGCTTGCTAAGGGCTCGCGCCGGTGCGTGCAGTTGTCAGACGCCGCAGCGTTAGATATGCCGCACGGTGATACGGTTTCGCAGGCATTCGGACAAATGATTCGCGACGGCAAAGCGCCGTACTGTATCTTAGTCAAGTAAGCGGTACTCGAAGGCACATGCTACAGTGCGAGTCAACGGAGCGAGCGCAGGCGGCTAAATCGCACCGCACTCGGCTCTCGCGTCGCGATTGTTAATTCAGAGCTCTGCCTACCCCTATGACATGTGCGCGGGTGTTCATAAATGGCTCCTCTCGACTGCACGCGGGTCAAATGAAGCAAATTGAACAGCTAACAGCGCGATAAGAATCGGTAGCAACGGTAGTACTCACCCGGGGAACGACGCGCGAAGCGGCGTGTTGTCCGTCGTCACTCCCGTCGAAAAAGGCGAAATAAATACACAAATACTATATATATACAAGAAATATCACGCGCAGAAGAGAATAGAAACACTTACAAGCAATAAAAAAATACACTGGTATAGATAAAAATAGGTAATGGAATTGAAAAACAGAGGATTAAGAGGAGGCAAGCAACAAAACAATGCGATCTCAAGGCAGAGCGGCCAGGCGAGGGACAGTCTCTCCCACAATTCTTCGCGCGCGGGCCGGGGCGCTTGCGAAAATTGCAAATAATCTATATGTTAAGTACAAAACGAGCGTGTTGGTAACGGTAATTAGACATGAGGAAGATACATAGAAAGGGGGGGACGGACAACGAAGACTTCCAACTAGCAACAACATTTATTGACCCGAAGTTTGCATATATAGGTGAAGGAGGGGAGGGTGAAAGACGCTACACTGGAAAGTGGGAAAGCGATGGGAGAGGGTGAAGAGCCAGGGAAATGAGGGACGATCCCGCGTCTTTCACCCTCCCCTCCTTCACCTATATATGCAAACTTCGGGTCAATAAATGTTGTTGCTAGTTGGAAGTCTTCGTTGTCCGTCCCCCTCTTTCTATGTATATTCCTCATGTCTAATTACCGTCTATATGTGTCGCAATTTCCATTTATCACCAGTTCTACATCCCGAACACTGGGATATTTACGACGCCACCTGAACTCTGCACACCCTCACCTACGCCACAATGTTTGACCTCCTCTCCCTTTGGGTTTGAAGCTCTAGAAGGAAGTACCTTCCTCCCTTTCCTCTTAGCCATCACTTGCAACATGCCAGCGGACGTGAGCACATGGACGATTGGAGACGTCTGCTGGTGGCTTTTTGAAAACGAACTGCAATCGGCCTGTTCATCATTTCAAGGTAAAACTTCTTCTAATCAGGCAATATTTATAATTTATCTTGAAAATTGCTATAAGTACAGTAGTGCTCAATATGGCCGGAAATTGTTTGATGCATAGGCAGAATAAGTAGGACAGGGGGCGGCTTCTTATTAATTAAGCTACTTGTCGTTTGAAATTTGTTTTTATGCTATTTTAACTTGGAGTTGTCCAAACAAGCACGTTGCAAAAAAAAAAACATTATTTTACAGTCTTGTATGTTGAACTACACAAGAAAAAAACGTTTTTGAAGCGAACACTGATTTCATTACTACAATACTGACTATATATAATATGACAAAATGCTGAGTTCAAGCTTTCCGCCAGAAAGATCTCAAGAACAGAACTTCGAATTTACAGCGCGAATGAAATGAGCAATGATATCTCTTCGTAAATGTAAAAACGTATGTTACCGGGCTTTAATTAGCTAATGTATCCGTATTTATGGCCCCAATAAACGTGAGCGAATAGGTGCTGTAAACGTTTTTGTTTTTTGACCGGCCAGGGACATGGCACTCTGAGAGCCAATCACTGCAATTTACGGCACCGCTCAACTAATCAGGATGCCGAACATTTGGTTAGACCCAAAGATGCTGTCTGCGACATCAGGGAATGCAAAACGTCCCGCTTGCTTTGCTTAATGTAACAGCGCAGATTGCATTTCTTGGTCTAAACGTATGTTCCGCGTCGTCATTCGCTGAGAGGACTTCGCAGGTTGCAACGATTGGCTCTCGGAGTGTTGTGCGGAAATCGACAGGCGCGAACGTTTTGTGCATTTTGTGTTTGCACAAATGTGGATGTATGTTTGATAAAAATAACTGTTATACTTGGTCCTATATTCAGTGCTGCAACTATTATGTAAATAGCTTACATGCGTAAACGGCGCATCAACGTAACAAATTGTTTTTGTTTTAGGGATTCGTTGATACTCACAAATGTGAAAACGCCGTGAGTGCTCGCCGTCATGTTTTGCTCATGAACGAAGAGATAACTAAAGCGCCCCTGAACGTCGACTTGATACAAGACCGCATGATGCGGACGTTTCAGTCTTGCCAAGAATGGATCCTCAGCGATGCTGGAGCCCTCACAGTCCTTGAGGAATTTCCGGCAATGACGATTCCCGGAATGGTAACTCAATATTATCTTCTTTATATTTAGTCTTAAAGTTTCGAGATTTTTACAGGTCATCAGGACTTCAAAAGTTTCTTACTACCCGTTTTATCGCCTGTGAATGAGATAGGGGCTTTGATACGTGCTAAATTAAATAATTTTACCTCGTAATAAGGCTAGGCAATCAATTAGTTAACATTCCGATTAATTAACTATTGTTTTACTCTGAATCAAGTGAGTTTAACTGGCATATTGGTTGGATTTAGAGTTACGAAAAGTCTTATAAACAAAATAGTAAAAAGAATATTCATTTAATTCTTTTTGTGTGTTTATAACACAATTGTCTCTCATGGCTACTTAAGTGTTTTATATGATTATTATCTAGAGTGGTTTTGAAGTTTAAATAATAACGTACAAATATTTTATTATAAATGTTTTCCATGCTTTTCTTGTGTATGAGCACAACGGCAAGTTGATATTTGAACTTGTTATTGTGCAAATATGTACATATATTTTATTTTAAATGTTAGTCATGCCTTACTTCTGTATGAGGCACAATGACAAGTTGTTATGTACTAAGCCTTATAAGACGTAGTAAAAACTTGTCAAAGAAAAAATCGGTTGTTCTAGGCCTTTTCTAGACACAATATCTTGCCTCGAGATCAGCGCGACCTATAAATTGATTAACTAGTCAATATAAAAGAAAACGTAAATCGAAATTATTTTAATTGACGCCAAGCCCTACTCCAGTATAGTGATAGTAAGTGGTCATTTAGTTAATATATATATATATATATATATATATATATATATATATATATGTGTGTGTGTGTGTGTGTGTAAACAATCCGTGTGTACAAATTCATAGCGCATAAATGTACTTTTGTAAACCAGCAACACTGTCCATTCGTTGTTTATTTTTCAGTTACTACAAGACGTTAAACTGCCGTTCGGCAAAGACATCCGGAGGACATGGGAGCCAAGATTGAGGCATTTACAGCTTCTACACAGGTGTTCCTCAAAGGAAAAGAACGTCACTCTGAACCTCGAAGAGCTGCTTGAATGTATACTTTAGTTGGTGTTTTTGTAATCTAACACAAGTTTCAGACTGCGACGACGCAGAGGTTTACCTTCGTCCACCATAAATATGCTGGGTTAACTTACTACCTCATTACGAACTGATGACCGCTTATCGGGGCCATTCGTTTAAGACAGGGTTAACTTATACTCAGAAACAACTTTCTGTGGCGTTTCTGAAGTGAAGAGTGCGTGTGCATAGCCTTGATTGGCGCTTAAGATGCGCGGGCGTTTTTAACTTCGACTACATTGCCAAAAAAGTTGCCCAAGTCACCCCCGAGTATAGTGCATTGTCACAGATGGTAATGCAAACTTGTCAGGGTTATATCTTCAATATACGAGCTAGTAATATAAAACATATCCTTGCTTTATTTTCTAAAAATAATATGGAGGAAATATAAGCGACTAAAGTCAATGACAGGTTAAGAAAAATCTAAAAGAAGAAAGCCGATGGACGCTTGAAATGGAGAGAAGGTTTCTCCTCTCCCCTACAAGCTTCTGTCCGCTTCCTCCTCTCCAGCTCGTAGATTTGTTCTTAACCTGTTACTGACTGTAGGGCAAGAAGGATTAAATATGGGTAGAACCAACGTTTCTTGAAACATGCTTAAAATTCCTGTGCATCTACTTCCCGCAGAACACTCGAGAAGCCAATCACACCAATCCACGAAGAGAGCTCGGCGAATAAAAAGGCCAAAGCATGTTTAGACATATGAATGAAGCGAGAGATGTCACTGAGCATGGCGGTTCACGTACTGACTTCATGCTCAGTGTCACGTTACAGACTTCATTTTTAAGTCAAACATATTTTCAGCTTCTCCATTGGCCGAGTTTTCTTCGTAGATTGCATTGATCGGCCCCTCGAGTATTCTCAAGGGAAGTGGACGCACGGGCATTTTTAAAAGCAGAGAAAATGCGGTGGCACGTTGGGCATTGTTTTACGTGTGTACTGCACATATGTTGTAATTCATTGACTTCCGATTTTCTTCCTTTACTACTTCTTGGATGGAAAGGGAACGCTTGATGCTGCTTACCATTTTTCGCTTTTACACATTGTTGTAGCGAAGGGGGCTTCGAAGGGGACGCTTCGTCATCCGCTGGTCGCGCTCTCTAGATCGCACTGATTGACCCACTAAATGTTTTGAAGGAAATCATATCTGCGGGTAAGTTTTAGAGCGTAAGGCTAAACGAGAAATAAAATGCTTAGTGAAACCTATACAATTATAATTGATCTGAAAGCGCGGTGAATGAGCAACTCGCAGCATAATAATACAGAGGAACATACATGTGTTCATATTCTTGCTTTCTTGTTGTAGGAAGTCCGGACACTGATGCCACTCATCCATCTCCAGGAAAATGAATTTGACATCTTTTTGGACGGTGTCCTGACAGTGAGCGACATCAGAACGACAGTAGAAGCTGTGTGCACATTGCTGGCAGTGATACCCGTCTCGTCTTGAAACTGTTTCGAATTTTGTTAGCTTTTTTACTGCGAACAGAAGAATCAATTTTTGCTACTCCAATAAAGTATATGATTGGACATGATGTTTACTGTTCTGCCTGTCACCTAGTTAATTACGTACAGGAATGAAGTGTGTTGACTCTGGCCAGACTGATGTTTGTCAACCTGTTGAAAAGGCCCAGTGCTAGCGATTAATGAACAATCTAAAGACACTTTGGTTGGTAGAAAAAAATGCACCTTGTGGAGCAAGAAATACAAAATACGATTTACTAAAAACTAACTAGGAATGTAAAAAAAACTCATTTGTCATAAAAGAGGGTTAGAAGTACAAAATATGGTTTACTAAAATAACGCCAACATAATCTAAAGAACTCGGGATTTATTGAAAGAACCAAGGAGGGTTCCGAATAAAACATGAAATAGGGTTCATAAAGAAAAACCAAAGAAGGATCCGTAAAGAACCTCGAAATAAGGTTCATTAAGAGCACGAAGAAGGGTTCTGGAAAGAACCCGAATGGGGTTCATTAAGAAGAACCAATAAAGGATACGAAAAGAACCCTGAAATAGGGTTTATTAAGAGCACCAGAAACGGTTCTAGAAAGAACCTGAAATAGGGTTCATTAAGAGCACCAGAAAGGGTTCTGGAAAGAACCCGAAACGGGGTTCATCAAGAGCACCAAAAAGGGTTCGGGAAAGAACCCGAAATAGGGTTGATTAGGAAGAACCAAAAAAGGATCCTAGAAGAACCCCTAAATAGGGTTCGTTAAATAGAACCCAGAAGCGTTCTGAAAAGAACCAAAAATAGGGTTCATTAAGAAGAACCAATAAACGATCCGAAAAGAACCCTGAAATAGGGTTCATTAGAAAGAACCCTTTTTGTGGGTTCCTTTCTGCACCTTTAAGGGTGCCGCCCATTGGACAAGCGAAAGAACCCTAAAAGGTGCTAGTTGGCACGCTTTTTTTTTAGAGTGTACGAAGGGTATGTTCGCCCAATCCTTGAATTTGCTTCTGCCACACGGAATCCGCCACCAGAAATACTTTATTAATCAAATTGAAAGCATCCAACATCGTGCTGCACGGTTTATAACAATCCTACTACTCCCTCCTTCTAAGCGTCTTCTTCCTTAAAAGCTCAATCCTCTTGCAGCTAGTCGAGACGTGCCGCATCGCTGCCCTCCTACCTATTATTCACAAATCACACCCTACTAACCAGAGTCATCGCCCAGCCCCTCGAGCCTCCTAACCGAACATCACACGGTCTAACTAACAGTCGAAGTTATAAGCGTATTTTCTGACATATGTTTTTAGTAACTCCTCATTGCCACGCGCAGTTATGTACTGGTATAGTGCACCTGACAACAGAAGCGCTCTTTTAGACAGTGCTACATTTCGAGCTTCTATCCTAGACTACTTGAGTGTCCTATAGTTTTTAATTCTCGAGATGTGCGAACCTAAATAGTATTTTCAATTTCTGTACAATACACGTTTTTTTGTTGCTCGTGGCGATGTTTCCAAAAGAGTATTAAAATGTAGAAATTGAGCTGTGTTTCAGCTAAAATTGTTCACGGCTGAGAGAATGAGAGATCTTTTGTTTTACGTACCTGCTATTAAAAATGTTTTTACTGTACTTTGACTACATCCCTCCTTGTGTATTGTCCAAATATGAACCTGCGAGGTATTTTGAGTAAATAAATAAATAAGTACTTACAACTTTGCTCGAAGTACATAAGGTCTCATTTAATTCGTACTTTGCTCGAAGACCTTTTTAGATGTACTTTACCCAACACGACAAGAGATCCCAACAAGCTCGGAACAATAAACCCAAATATGCGAACCAGAATTTCGAAGGTTCTTGGTGCGTGTTGCTATAAAGGCCAAAAAAAAAAAAAAAAAAGGTACATATGGGTGCCTGACTTTGCAACACATCAGCTGAAAGTTCGCCTCGAGCTTTGTTAGGGTGCTTTCGTGCATCTCTGTCTTGGTTACGCAGTTTAGTTTTATTTTGTGAAATAACAAAAACAAAAACAAAAAAAAAAAACAGTGATAGAAATAGAAAGAATTTAAGGACAAAAAAAAAAAAAAGAAGAAATGAAAAGTGAGGGTGGCTAAGTGAGCGGTACAACAATAAAAAAGAAAGAAACAACAGAATAAGGTGAGCACGGACACCGTACGACTTAAAACACCCATTTTTTGTGCGTATAGACTCGAAAGCGCGCTCGCGAAAGCAGAGATATTCATTTACTTACAAAACGAGACCACCCAGTGCGGATATTAAACCAGAACGCCTCTTATTTTTCTTGGAGAAGGTAATATATTCAATCGCGGATCTCAGAATAGACACCCTTCCCACGCCAAATAAAGTCACACTGCGCTGTTAAAAAAAGAAAAGAAAAAAATGATTGGTAAACATTTACGCTATTTGTAAGGTGAAGCACTGCGGCAGCTGAGGTGTGACTTCGGAGCCGCTGGGGTGTCATTTCGGAGCAGACGAACTGAATGATCGGTAAAGGTGCGAGCGCGCGCCATAGAGTCCGCATAAGCGGTTCGTAAGAAACCGAGTAACACGCCGAACGAAAATTCCCTAGCGTTTTGGAACCAATGAGGGTGTACTATTGAATTGAAGTCTTTATTTCTTTCGGATCAACCGAAAGGGGAACAGAGACTAAAGGCAGAAAATGCCTGACGAAGGTCTCTGTCCCCTTTGCGGTTCGAAGAAGAGAGCATTTCATGAACCCGTTAAACAATTTTATTGGACACAAACTAGGACTGTCTCGTGGTGAAAGAACCCCCCGAAAATCGCACGCCCAAGTTTGAAATCCAGAGAACGACGAAACTGCATGTGTCTGCATGAGCCGTTCCCTCTCGTTGTTGAGGCTGCCTGAACGTCTTATGGAATGTTATTGGACCCTAACTAACACCGCCTCGTGGTCACTGAACAACCCCTCCAAAATTGCACATTCAAGTTTCGAGCATGTAGCTCCACCTAATTTCACGCCCGTGGTTTCGCCGGGTCAACACCCACCTAGCTTAATTAGTTTTATCGGCCGAGAACCCTTCGGACATAATTAGCGAAAACTCCCGCTTTAGAGCGCAGCCCTTAGGCGCCCGTTTCCGCGAAAGCAGCGTCACCGTCGGCGTAACCGCCCCACTAAACTGAGCGGGAAATTGAATTGTTGTTGAGGTCACGCGAAAACAATTTTCCAGCAAAATCTGGCGGAAAAGCAACCTTTTCATGAGTGACGTGATACGAAGTCATGCGAAGCAATTTTTCCCGCTCAATTTAACGGAAAAAAATGAATTGCTGTTGAGGTCACCTGGCGTCAATTTCGCAGCTAAATTTAGCGTGGAAATTGAGGGAGGAGGGGAGGTTATGGAGGAGTAGGGGAGAGAAGGAGGAGGAAAGGAGGTGCAGAGGAAGAGGACGGGAGGAGGAAAGGAGGAGGGCACTCATCCTGAAGAGGTGCGCTCTAATTTGCGTCACAGAGTTTTGTAAACGTCTCAAACTCAGCTAAAAACTTTATTGCCTCTACGCCTTATATGGTAAGCTAGTAACGTTGGTGCCGTCATAGTCTCACGTGACGTCATGACATCACGTGACTCACGGTGTCAGCTGACGTCATTAAGTCGCGTGGCGTCAGCGTGCAACGTGACTTGACGTGGCAATGTCACGTCATGGTGTCAGCTGACGCCAGGTAACAGGTGACGTGGTGCGCGGAGTGACGTCAGAGATGTGGAATCTTTTGCCGGAGTGCCGCAAATGACACGCGGCGATATTGTGGGCAAGGGGACTTGTCCGGTCAAAGGGGAATCCGATGCCCGTCCCACCGCGCGGCCGACGGCTACCAGCGAAAGCGGTCGTCGCGCCGGGTTCTTCCAACGCCATGCCAACAACGACGATCCCGGTGTCCAACAGCGTTTATTGAGTACCAGGGGTCCCCCCAACAAGACACTGTGGTCAAGGGAGCCGTGGACACAGTGTGCCCGCCGACCTGACAGCCAAAGGGGCATTTGCGAGCGAAGTCATCGGCGGTAAGCCGAGCTCTCGCCGCTACTTGTCGTCGCAGGTGTTCGGGGCTCTCGGCAGACGGACGCGTCTAAGGGGCAGGGTACGCCGGCTGTCCGAGCCAGGGGAAACGCTAGCGTCGAATCATAGCCGGTCGGACGAGCTCACGCCGCGACTCGTCCCGTCGCACGGAGTCCCATCCAGAAGTCCTCGACCAGACGGCCGTCGACTCGGAGGAGGGCAGGCCCGACTCTTTCGCGCCATCTCGCTGTTCTCCCGAAATCGGCGAGACGCGCGGAGGAGTGCGAGAGAGTAAGCCAGCAAGGTGGCGTCCTCTCCCCGAAACGATACCAGACTTGTGCCCGCTACTTCACAAATGTAATGGACTGCAATTGCAAATTACCGAGCCCCAAATGTAATGAATTACCGTTACAAATTACTTTCGCTGAAAAATAACGAATTACTTTACTCGTTAAGTTTCAAATTACTTTCACGTTACTTTTCCCGTAGGCTTATCATGAAAACAATAGAAACAATTTTGATACTTCTCAAGAATGTTCTCGAAACACTACTTTCGATTTCTCATACACCCGCATTATGCTAGTCATTGTAATAATAAAATATTGTATTTGAGAGAAAACATGTAGGTGCACTAAGTTTACCTGTAAGCTGGCAAGGCAGCGAAAGCTGCACCCACACCCGCCATCCAGCTAGCTTCCAGCGACCGGAAACGATCTGTGGAAATCTGCAGGCAAAGTTAGCGGTGCGCATGCTCAGTAGCTACTTCCGCTAGGAGATGCGGGGGAAAGGAACCGATCTACGAGAGCTCCCATTTGGAACGGGCCTATCAGGTGGTGTAAAAGTCAAAAACAATTAAACACGAAGAGGTTTCTCAGAAGAAAAATACGATGTATGGCGATGGAAAGAAGCTGTCTACTCGGCGTTGTCTTCTTGATCTTTGTTTTAGAGCGCAGCTCTTAGGTGCCCGTTTCAGGCTTGAGCGGCGTCGGTGTCGCTGTCGGCGTCGGCGTAACCGCGCGGTGAATTATGGGACGCGTAACGGCACTTATGACGTCATCAGTGACGGCATCGCACTGATGACGTCACCGGCATTCGCATCGTCATCGTCACTGATGACGTTACTAGTGATGAAGTCAACAGTGACGTCACTAGCGATGTCACTGATGACGTTATCGTCACATGACCTCATAGGGGTCACGTGACCCCCGTGACGTCACATGACCGCTGTGAGATCACGTGACCCTTGTGAGGCGACGGCGACGCCGCTCGGAGGGAGGAGTAGCAGACAGGATGAGGAGGTGGGGGGAGGGAGGGGGGATATACCTTCCCCTCAGTACCCTCCCCCCTCCTCTTCAAAAGCTGCGCTCTAATTCGGCGTTAGAGGGAGTTGTAAACGGCTTTCATTTTCACATAGTGTTTTCACGTCTTTCTGGTGGTTATAGTGACCTGTCAAACGAAAAATCGTATTTTTTTCGGTTATTCTCCTCTTCACTGTGGTTTTTATTTAAATTTGTTAAACTTGCTCCCTCTATGCCTCTGATTTGCCTGCTCACATTGCTGCAGTTTCTTTATTATGTTCATATTGAAAAAAGAGAAGAAAGGGTAATTCAAGTAATCCGTCAGCAATACTTTGTAACGAAATTACATTACAAATTACTGCCGCAAAAAGTCTCGTGTCAATTACAAAATTACTTAAAAAAGTAACGGATTGCTTCCCAAGTCTGCGCGATTCGAAACGAGCCGGCTCGAAACCAGAAAACTCCGGCCGGAACGTGCGCGGCTTACTCATTCTCGGGGAAGGGGAACCAAGGGCTCGCAGAATATGGAGCACAGTTGCCGGCGAGAAAGCCGCCAAGTGACCAACTGCTATGGCGTGAGAGCGTGAAAAAGAAACTACACCAAAGGAAACGGCGAACGCTGCAGGCAACGTGGTATCTTCGTTCATCGTACGTTCATCCTCTTCGCTCTCGCTTTCATTTCGAACCAATACATTATCATGAAAAGATTTCGATCGCAGCATTCATTTACCCCGTGTTCTGCCGAATAACCGCCACTACCTTTCTCTGAGAACGAGCTTATTAAATTAAGATTCTGGTTTGAGCTACTTGGTTGCTTGGTTTGAGCTACACGTCCAGACGTGTGTGACCCACAGGATTGTGTTGTACCATTGTGTCGTTTGCAGTTTTTAACCCGAGATGGAGGCATGAGTGGCAACTTTGTTCACGCAAGTGCGCTGGTTGGACTGACTGGGATAAAATGTCAGTTGCAAGTTAGCGCATGTCTGTGTCGTGGGTGCTTTCTTTTTCGTCTTTGTCTTGTTTTGCGCTTTTAACCTTTTAAATATACTGTTCAGTTTCCGTAAAGCGAGCGATCATGAGGTTTGTTATCTGTGTGTTCCTTAGGTGACTTGTTTTTTTATGTTAATTATAATCCGTATTCTCGGGTGTGTTTTTTTCTGGCATTCAGTACGCATTTTTATTTTTACATTCACGGCTTTTACTGTTGCTTTTATTGTTACATTTGTGTTATGTCTCTGTGTCTCAGTTCTGTAAAAGTTTTTATCATGTTCTATTATTTTTTTTTAGATGAAATGCATTTCCATGTTATTTTTATGTGTGGACAGTAAGGGACCGGTGCCACGTCAGGCTTTTTTAGCCTTTTGCACCGGCCCTTCTTTCGGGCTTTCCCCGAGGGAAAACAAATAAAGGAAGAAAGAAAATCGAGCTTATTAAACACCCTGACGTGCTAGAGAAAATAACACAGAACAGTATGAATTGAGTTGTCAACATGTATTTCCTAAACGTCGCCAAGCCCGCAAGATAGGTCGGACACTGAGTTAAAACGAAAATAAGCAGAAAGTAAAATGTTTGAAAGCAAATACGGCCGTCAAATTACTATTCCACTCCATGCCATTTTGTATCCCTCCCGTTTGTTCTAATTGGATGCAGCGTCTCCTGTACAAAATCAAACTGCCCCTCGCAAAAATAAAATAAAAGCAGTCGGGACAAAGTGTTTACCACGCCTTTTTTGACAGGTCCACGGGCCGAATCTTCAAGACCTCTCACCAATCCCTCCTTTCCCAGAACCACGTCCGTCCAGGCAGCCTGCCAGCGCCTCTCCCCACGAGGAAGCTCTCTCCCTACCCCTCTCCCCCAGGAGGAAGAGACAACCCTCCTCTTTCTCTCTCTCTCTCTTTCTAAAGTTACATCCCTTGTGTTTGCCATTGGGTTTGTCGTGTTCTGATTCCTATCCTACGTTCCAGCTGTGACACGCGAAAAGGCCCGAGGTGACAACCAGTGGCGTCGAACAGGAAGGGGAGAGGACAAGGTGGGATGCCCCCTGGCGACAAGGATGCAGCCCCATCGTCGCGCATGACGCCGCTTCGAGTTGAACAAGGGCGGCGACGTAACCCACTTTGTCAGGTTCAACCGACAGCCGTTCATTCCATCTGGGCGCTCTCCTCGCTCGGTCGTCTCCAGACGTCGACGTAAACACGCCGCAACCGGTCGTGGCTGCGCATTCGGTTCCTTCGGTTCTAACTCTCCAAGCGCTTGTTCAGCGCCGTAAAGCACGCGTTAGACTGCAATATACTTTTCTACTTCCAAATCCTTTGCATCTGCAACTCGGCCTACCTTTCCACGCACTTTTCACTTTTCGCTTTCTTTTTTGTATCCCTCCCGCAGTGAGGGATACAAAAAAGCTCCCATATATATAAACGTAACACGATTCATTGTTCGAAATATTCCTCGTTGCTGGCGCCTTCGCTCAAAAAGGGCGTCGTGCAGCGAGGGAGAGAAAAGCTAGGAGAAGAGGAATGGCGTTACTTTTTTCATTTCTAGAGCCCACCTCTCCTTCTCTCGAACCCTTTCTAGCTGTGCAGGCCAACTCATGTTTACAAACAAACCGGAGCGCCCCTAGCGGACGTTACCGGCGCCGCCCACACGCCTTAACCGTCGCCCGTTGTCGGTGTGAGTCCCCGTGTTCTTTTTCGCGTTAGAATTGTTGATTTTACGCCTTCCTGGCAATGTCTGACTACTTGAGCGGCCTAAGCGAAATTACCGAGGCTCGCTACACCGCAAAACTTCGTGCGAGTAATGTGACATGCGGCGATTCATTCCGCGTGGGCGCCGCAGAATAGACGGTAGAGCCTGATTCGCATGATGGGATTCTGCTCGCTATTTTCAGTCATGACGTCGCTCGGGCTGCAAAAGCGTGAACCGTAGCTGAGATGGTCGACGCCGATACTGAAAATCGCAAGCAGGATCGGACCGAGTGAATCGGGCATCACAAGTCGGTGATGGCCACTGGAAACAATTATCAACATATGTTTGTATCTACTGTTTACACCAAGCCTATTTACCGCAACTTACCTTCAAACTTCAAAGTCTTTTCAGGCCTGCACTTACTCCTTATCGTAATTACCCGGTAAAAGCTTGGTCCACGGGCCGCTGTCGTTTAAACAAGCAGACGACAAGCAGACAAGTTTCAAAGAGCAGAAGACAGCTCGAACGATCAGGCGGCCGTTTGAACTTGAAGACGCACTGAACGTAGTCCGCAGGTGGTCCGTACAACTTTGCGGTTTTCTCGCGTTCATGTTGGAACAAAACAGATACATCTGACGACCACAAGTATCCGTGAATTCAACCCAAAGCGCTTCCCGCACAAGCTATCCTGGTCCGACGGCGTCTGGTTTTCCTGTTTCACGGCCCCTGTCTACGTTCTCGGACGAATCGAGCAGGTAGAAAACACATAAAAACTGACCTTTAAATTTTTTGGCACAGTCCCAGTCGCGACGGTTTCACGAGAAGACAGGCTTTTGTCTGGTTTCTTCCAAGACAACACAGGAATGCACGTCCCGCACGGCGACTTCCGCCCACAACCCTAGACCGGAAGTGCGCCCGACGCGCCACCACCGCGCCGTGGAAGAACAGAGCTGAGTTCGTGTCTGTTTTTCTCCCCCTCTCCCTCTCTCTCTCTGTCATGCTTCTCATTCCTGCCTTTCTCTAGTGTGTAAAATATTATGCAACCACTCCTACAACGTCTCCTCAAAGGAGGCGTTGAAAATGAATATTGGTTCCTCAATATTTGAAAATAAAAGTTCATGAGTGGTAAATTTCCTTCTCCCTTCCTTTTCTCTCTCATACAGACACCCTTTCAACGTCACCCTCTCCCTCCTCCGATCACGCACATCCGTCTTCGTGCACAATGTTTCCGAACCCCCCGGTCTTAGCCTCTGCTCTTGTCCACTCTTTGAGCACTTCGTGCGTGCTTCGATTTCTTTCTTGTCTCTCTTTTTTTTTCTTTTTCTTGCCGCACCCCCCCCCCCCCTTTTCCATGCCTTAATAAAGCCTTAGCCGCTCTCGCCTTACTGCCCTCTCACTGTTTATTGCCTTGGTGTAAAGACGGAAAAGGAGGAGATGAAGACCTTGAGTATGCTGGTTGTTGCCGCCACTGCGTGCACCCACAGCCCAACGAAGTAAGTCTGTCGTAAAAGCTTGGTCTGCTGGGCAAGTTGGTACTGGACATTCATATTAAAAATAGCGCAATAAAGACGGGACAAAAAGACGAAGAAGCGCACAGGACAAGCGCTAACTGGCCACCAAACATTTATTGAATGCTTCCAACTTTGCTAGCGCCGTGCACGCGCTTAGTCTCGTCTCAACAAAAACACGGTGTACCGCCAAATCAGCAGATACAGGCCGCCCACCGCCTGTTCAAAAAGCCAGCAAAACAGCTACATCACCCCGCCGCACAATCCGAACGAGGAAAGGAAAAAAAGGAAAAAAGCGCCGCGTTAACATTTAGAAGTTAGACAGCGTTAATGAAACTGTACTCTTTCGGCTGCATATACACCGATGCGACGCTTAAACAAACGCCTTTGTCGAAAGCATGTATTTTTTCCGCTTCCAGCAACTCTCGACGTACTACGGGAGGGCCTACCCGGAGTCAACAACGCTTTCTCCTTGGACGTTGAGGAATTGTTTTATTCGGTTCCACACGAAGAACTTCTAGTTGCTGTTCGGGAACTGATTGAGACATCGGGCGTTCTTGCATTGCAAAATGCGTGCGGGGTTACATCTGATTGATGCCTTCCTGGAAGTGTCGGACTGCTACCTAAATTCAACGCTTGTTTGCTTTGAGGACAAGGTGGATGTGCAGAGGCGTGGCATTTGTATCGGGTCTAGTGTGGCGCCTGTACTATGGGAGATTTTCTTCCTTAGTTTGACCGCTCGGTTTTGCATGAGTTGACTGACACCCGCGTTGTGAAGGTTTGCGGGTACGTTGACGATTTTATTATTTTTGTTAGTGTTCCTGCAGAGCAACGCCTGGTCTTTTTAGTCGAGACTACTCTGGAGGTTTTTAGCAGATCTTCTAAGCATTTACATTTTACCTACAAACTTCCGTTGGGAGGATTTTTACAGGTTTTAGATGTCCGGTTGTCTTTTAACTCCCTTGACCATGTGTGCTGCATGTACTGGCCACGCACAAAAAAGGCCCTTTCGGCTTTTGACTCAGCCCACTCTAAATTGATAAAGAGGGGCATCGCCTCCCTGTGCCTCCGGTCGGCGGTCGGCACTGCTGAAGTCCTGTCCGCATGTAATTAGTGACAGCTTTAACCTCCAGACACTTCGCTTGGAACACTCCGGTTTTTCCTCGGTTCTAATACAGGGAGTTGCAGAATCCCCCCTAAAAAGTAGAAAAGCTCATCCGTTGTACCCAAGAGGAAACCGAAGAATTTTGTAGTGCTACCTTACATTCATAAGGTGTCACACAATCTGAAAAGGATAGCGTCTAAGTTCGACGTGGACGTTGTTTTCACTGCCCCGTGCAGATTGTCAAAATTGTGCGCTATGGTGAGCGGGCCGAAAGTGAAGAAACCCGTTTGCAGCAAGAAACACGTCACAAAGTTTGTGCCTTGTGCCACTGAGGTGGTTTACAGGATTCCTTCAACGTGTGGTCGTGTTTACATAGGCCAGACGGGACGTTACTTAAATGATAGACTTCGAGAGCATGCGGCTTCTCTTGGCAACACTTACGATTCCCATTTGCCGGGGCATTGTGAAAGGTGTGGTTGTTCCCCCACGCTGGGCGGTGCGCAGGTGGAGGGACGCAACAAAGGAAGGTTGGAACGAGAGCTGCTGGAGGCGGCAAAAATACATGCTTTCGACAAAAGCGTTTGCATAAGCGTCGCATCGGTGTATATGCAGCCGAAAGAGTACAGTTTCTTTAACGCTATCTAACTTCTAAATATTAACGCGGCACTTTTTCCTTTTTTCCTTTCCTCGTTCGGATTGTGCGGTGGAGTGATGTAGCTGTTTTGCTGACTTTTCGGAACAGGCAGTGGGCGGGCTGCATCTGCTCATTTGGCGGTACGCAGGGCTTCTGTTGAGACGAGACGAAGCGCGTGCACGGCGATAGCAAAGTTGGAAGCATTCAATAAATTTTAGTGGCCAGTAGTGCTTGTCCTGTGCGCTTCTTCGTCTTTTTGTCCCGTCTTTTTTGCGCTATTTTTAATATGAATGTAAGTCTGTCCTTGCTGAGAAGCCAGAGAAGTCAACGATGCTTTTCTCATTAAGCTCGTTGAGACTGAACAAGGTAGCGGATACAATAACAGGCCGATTGCGCGCAGCGCTTCTTGGAATTTCATCCACGACGCTGTGATCTGGCTGCGTGGAAACAGGCGTTCGAACCGAAGACTAGCCAAACATTTTAGGGACCATAGCCATGCCCCCTGGAAACTAAAGTTACGGCGGCGTCTCGCATGCGAGGAACGCTTGGTGAGATCGGTCTATTCAAGCAAGAGAGACATAACGAAAGTCTTATCGGCCCCGTCATCCCAATGGCCGCCCTCGCCGAGCTTTGGCTTCCGCGACGTGCCGTGATCGTTCTAGCGGCAGCTCTGACCCCGAATCATGCCTCTTCCGGCAAGATTTGCCGCTACGATACTTTCTAGATACCTCCCCCAATCTTCGGCGATAGGAAGTGCTTCGCCGGCGCTGGCCATGGGCGGCGATGCGGCGGATGCCGCCATTTTTAGCTCTATTGGGACGAACCCCCATTAGTTAATTGAGGTTGAACTCAATGATCGTTAGCGGCTCAATGACAGTTGGCGCCGCCGAGTAACTCCGGTCGATCGCTGTTGAGTCAACTCTCGTTGGCTTAATGACACAAGTGTAACGAGGGTATTAATTAGCTCTCGAAATATCCGCTTTACCTGACACATCAAACACTGGCGTTCTCAAGCGACTTTCGCCAGCATTTCTACGACCAACCGCCAGGATCGCGACATCCGGCAACATGACACTTTTCTGACGTCATTTGTTGCCACTTCGGGATGGGGCGCTAAACGCACCAGTCGGAGACGCGCTCCCCTTGTGGCTATTTGGCGCGACAATCTGAAATTTGATTTTGCTAATCCTGGAGGCGAAATATAGACGATTTAAGTCTTCTCGGATACAGAGCGGCTTTCGTTTACGGAAAGCAGGGCGAGTGCCGAGCATCTGATTAGGGCGGCCAATGAGACGGCGGCAGTGGCCGAAGAACCAATCAGGACATACGATTCTCGTCGACGCACAACGCCGCTGGGCCTATATCAACCCCCCTCGCTGGAGGAACAATTTTTAGCCGGCCTCCGCCGCCGCTGCGCCCGACTCAACACCCGCTGCCGCCGATAGATTAGATGGCTTCCAGCGCGCGCTTTCGGCCATTCCAGCGAGATAGCCAGTCCACAGAGACACGCACACACCATACGAGCGGGCGCACATACACACAGACGCGCACACACAGAAACATATACACACGCACGCACACAAAATTCGGGTCCAATCCAATAAGCCATAGAGGAACCTCTGGAATAAGAAGGCGGCTTTCCAAAACCATGCACATAAAGAGCTGCGGACCTCTGCGCCGGTGGCCATAGACGCAGTGAATATAAAAAGAGAGCCAATGGCGTGGAGGGGAAGTGCTTATGGAATTCCGGGCGACGGGGCGGCGTGGTAACTGTGTGGTATGCGGGAGAAGCCGATCCGCAGACAGTCAGAGAGGCGCCGCCAGTTCGCCGACATGGCGACGCCGGTCTATGAGGGACCAGCCCTCTTCGAGCAAGAAAAAGAAGAAAGAAGAAATATATATATATGTGTGTTTTTTTTTACAAGGACGGCTTTGTTTACGCACATCAAAGAAGGGCGCAAGGAAGTTCATGCGCGAGACTGGGGAAAAATGCTAATAAAATATAAACTTTTATCATCTTTTATTTATCGAGCGACTGAGTCAGTCAGTAAGGTTTATTCGAAGCAAGAATTTACGGAGAGTTTCCTTTTACTTGAAAGGGAAGTGTACGCGTTGCGGTGGACTTGGCAACTTCATTCCCAGGTAATTATGAGGTGAAGTAAAACGTAATTAGTCGGGATTTGTTTACACAGCGGGAGTTTGCCAGAAACAAGGCCCCATTGTTACCCATTCTGAATGAGCAATTTAGCCAGTGCAGTACGACTACTAGCCTGGGGTGTTTAACGTGCACCACGCAGAAGTGATACACGACCGCACGCCGGTACGATGCTCATCCAAATCGGGTAGGGGTGGGACTCAACCCAGGATCCTTGAGTTCTGCAGCGCGAGCTTACGCTCCACGTGCTCCGAGCTGGTGCGCGCTAGCCCGCTCGGCCACCGAACCCCCCGAGGTGAAAGGAGATAGGGCATTAGGAGGGTAAATACAAATTTAAGGAGCAAAAAAAAAAAAAAAAACAAAAAAAAAAGCAAGGAAAAACGATGTGGATACGAGTTTTAAACCGCAGCACACACTGCTCATGCATCCTACGAAAGTCTCGTATTCGCCACACACATCATGAGAGAATTCTGAGCGGAATTATCTGCCCGTGCGCGGAAGCGCGAGATCGTGCTACACTTTGTTGGATGTGGAGGCTGGGAGGATCAGACGAGGGGCTCAAACATACTTCGGGTATCCAGTGTCGGATGTTTCGCAAATGTTGCCAAGTGTGAACTTCAAGAATATATCGCGTTAAAAATAAAAAAAAATAAAAAAAATTGGCTAGGGTATGATATGATATAGATTCGTTACCGCGAGAAAATACGTTCGGTCTAGTTATTTTTTCCGATATTTTTCTAGCCGCGAAATGAGTGAAATTGGGTCTACGCGAGAATTATGTCGTTTACAATGCTCGAAAACATACCATGGGCGCCGCCATTTTATCGTTTGCTTCTTATCTTCCGTCTCTACTGCCCATGCGCGAGGCAAGTACCAATGAAATCGCAGATGTCGCCATCTGGACGCCATGGTGGTCGTAGCCTCTGGCGGAAGATAACAAACAGCAGTCTCCCCGAGGAAACCGAGAAGAATACAAATCAGGAGTACGTACTGCGACACACGTAGCCCGAACTCAACGTAGGTGCTTTAACGAAGGATGCCGGTCACCTGTTCGTCTTAGCTACGTCGTGCTCCGTACAAACAGCACCACATACACAGGTACGCAGATACGTACAAGCACGTTCGCTCTTGACAATGCTGACGCGAACGAGGCATCGTCGGTTTTCTCTGTTCTTTCCTCAGTGTTTAAGGACTGTCATCGAAACTACTATAGTCGTGGAAAGAGCTCACTGGTGTACAAACCCAAGTGGTGAAATTTGATGCTCGGCAGCATACTTTCGAAGGAAGACCGAAAAAAGCGCCGAGGTGTCGCGCGTTGAATAGTGTCGCGCGTTGAATACATGACAGATGTCTTATCTATACCTGATTTCAGCTTAAGTCAAGACGCAGCCGATGCTATGAGCTGATGAGACTAATCAAAAAGCCTCAAAAGCGCACCATTAGGGTGTTCATCATGATTCTACATTCCGAATCCCATCAGAAACAACAAAGGCCCAGTGACTCGCGATTTTGATGGCGCTTCATTGGCCCCCTTAGCACGTAACGTCGGATGCGTCTGGACTTGTGCTGGAATGAAGTATAGCAAACGAACAAACAAGCCATAGACAAGCTAGCCCCAACTTATAATGAGTGCAGGGGCGAACGGAGTTCATTGACGCACTGAGAAGTACGCACACTCAAACGACAGAGGAACGCACGAATGAAGGATGGCAAGGACAGCGTAAAAACGGGACAGAAAGGATCCAGATAAAGAATGTCCCATGCACAGGACAGAAACGAGGCAGTCGTGGGGCCAGCGGGGGGCTAAGGTTCCCCAAACCCGCATTGCAGTTACTTTCCCAGCTTGTTAAGCCGCGAGGAAAAGGCAAAAACAAACTCCAGGCTTCTTTATTTCGCCGACTTATTACTCGTCTCTCGGAGGAAAAAAATTAATCTAAAGAGCAGGAAAGGGGTGCCGGCGGTTTAAGGCCGCTGTTCTCCATGCTCGCCCCTGCCGTAACCAAATTTTTTTTGTTGCGCTGTGAATTTAATAACGCGGTGCCAAATAAACCCGTGAGCCGCCCAACCACTTTATTTATCGTAAAAACGAATATGGCTTGAAGTCACGATCCCACACAGTGTTCGGTGTCCAAATCTCGCCTCCGCCGTTTACTTCGACTTTCGGTGGTTTCATGAAACTGATTCATTCAATCAAGTACGGTTCATTCATCCGCATATTTTCGATTATTTCCTCTTTGGAGATTACGGACGATAATGAAAAGTGACCGACCATGATATATATACACCAGGCGTTCCATTTTAATTCGAACAAATTTATTACAAAAATGCGTAAAAGATGCACTAATACAGTCGAGGCAGGTGAGTTATACGACCAGAGGGACATCATATAGGTGGCTAGTCTTTGCGATAGGTCAGATAATTAACTAAACTTCCTTAATTAACTTTTCAATTAGTAAAAATAGTAATATGGTTTCAATTAGGAACATGCTTAACATAATCAAACACCACAGTATCAGTCAATTTTAGAACGACTTGGAGCTCGCGGGATACTCGGCGGCGCACATGAGTTACCCCTCGCGCAGCAGGTGCAAAGCTAGCAGCGGCGGTACGCGATGATAATCTAATCGTCCGCGTAATCTAATCATCCGCGAAGTGGATGAAACCCTCAACCGAAACATCAGAGAAATGTTGAAGGTCGCAAATTGCGCGTTCATGAATCTAAGAAGAGTTTTGGTTCGAGGCTGCAATACATGTCTTTAATGTCAAAAGACATAATTGAGTCTGGAATGGAAAGAAAATGAAGTGAATTGAAGCGGGAGATCAATTCAAAGGAGTTTTGAACTGTGAAAGGCTGAGGGAGGATGACATTTTATTCATTTATTGAGATTACCTGCCTCGCCTTGGAGGCATTATTGCAGGGAGAGGTTATCAAAAACATTTCAAGCGAAAATACAGAGGGAAACACATCTTCATTAAGCTTGTTGCATCCTAATGTTGTTGGAATAAAAAATAAATATCTACAACAAGAGTTTATAGTTGCAACTTTGTGGTATTTAGCGTACAAGGTAGAGAGAAGGACAGGACAGAAAAGAGCGCTACTCACAACTACGTTTACTGACAAGAAGGGAAGAGAAAGAAGAAACCCAAATAATCCGCCGCGGACTCGTGCATCTGCCACAGCCCCGTGAATGCTAGCGGCTAGTTCATCCTAAGGGTTCATCCAGGCTCGTGTGGGCCATTAATTGTTTGTTCAAGTAATTCCCTTTCCTTGTTTGATTACGTTACGGATTCAACGCTAATACAGTTCCTGTCCTCACGAAGGATGTAGAAGGCCTCCAACACTTCGCGGGTCAATTTTTCTTTGCTCTTCCCCAAGATGTTGGTCTCAAGGAATAATGGTCTGCACGTGCATTCCCCGCAATGGAGAGGAAGATTTCCGCCCACTGTAGCTTTCAGGGAGTAATCATGCTCCCGGAGTCGGTCATTGAGGCATCAGCCCGTTTGGCCTACGTAGCTCTTGCCACACGAAAGAGGTATCTTATATACGACGCCCAAAGCGCATGGAAGGAATTTGTTTGCACGCTTCTTGGTGCGCGTGGGTTTTGTGGTATCCTCAGCATGCGCATTCACTCCAGGGCAAATTTGGCTCATTTTTTGTGGTGCTGAAAAAACTACTTTGACCCCATAGCGGCTCGCGTTGTTTTTTTTTTTTTTTTTTTTTAATTATGGTACATCCTGTGCAGGTACGGTATTGCTACTGGCCTTGTTTTCTTGACACTGGTCTTGTTAGACTGGAAGTATTTTGCCTTCTTCAGCAGAGCGTTTGCCACATCAGCCAGTAGCGCTAACGAATAGCCGGTTTTTCTTAGCCGGCTATTCGAACACAGGCACTCACGCGTTAACAAACTAAAAAAACTAGCAAGAAAGAAAAAAACGCGGCCGCAGTATTTATTATTTGTTTTCGCCTTTAACCTCAATAGCAAAAGCCTGGAACATACCCCGAGCAGAAACGTGGTTTACGAATACGACTGACGTGTTAAAGTTACCAGTGTATAACCGCTATTTTTTTTAATCGCACGGCGTCTCGGTGAGGTGGCGTCGCTCTCTCGGTTAAATCGGACATTTCCTGGGAGATGCTCACTGACTACTGTTGTGTTCATAAAGATTACGAGATGCTTTTCTTAGTGATAGGCCATAGTATTATTGCGGTTTGTTATCGTACGCCAAGTGGGAACCTATCGTCGTCTTTCACTGTCCTTGAGTCTTTCCATGAGCATGCAAATGAAAAGAAGTATAACGTAATCTTAGGGGGCGATTTTAATATAAACATGCTTCTTGAAACGTCATGTAAAGTACAGATGAATACACTGATTAGGGGCGGCGGATGCGCTAATAGAATATCTTCGGCAACAAGGGTTACTGCTGAATCATCGACACTGCTTGATTTATTTATCACAAGTTATGATGAATCATACACGAAATCTGGCGTCGTAATAGCCGACTTAAGTTATCACTTAGGCATATTGTTGTGTATACAAAAATAAAAATGCAAACCAAAACAGAATAATCAGTCAATTAAATTACCAAACATAACACCCTATACCTTGAACGACTTTAGACAGAAGCTGTCATGTTTGGACTGAAACGACGCCCTTCAAGAAACGAACGCCAATGCGGAATATAACTTCTTTCTGAATAAATTTCAAAGAACTATATGAAAGTTGTTTTCCACATAAACCACTACGTACTTCTAGAAAGAGGCGTAAACTGTGGATAACGCAGAAATTACTCACAAAAATTCGCAAAAAAATGCGCTGTATAATAAATTCATAAAAACCAGGAAAAATGAAAAACTTAAAATTTTTAAACTGTATCGAAACCAACTAAATAAAGAACTTCGAAATGCTAGAGAAGTGTATTTTTATGAGTTCAATATAAGGTGTAGTAACAAAGCCAACGTTGTATGGAAAAAAACTAAATTCTGTCTTGGGTCGTTCATGTGCGCCAAAACAAATAGAAAATATAAACAGCAATGGAGTTATCAGGTCAAACATTGGCAAATGCATTTAATAATTATTTTGTGAAAGGGGCGGTGCAACGATTTTATGATTAAAAGAATTTGCATCTCGTCATTTTTACGTTGTTTATCGTGTCCCGGAGGATAGAAAAAAACCTCCTTGATTAAAAATGTCGCGATTCCGCTGCATAATCGCAAAGCAAAAGTCGAGCTTTTTCCCCCACCTGCAGCCCCAAGTGGCAGCCGAAGGAACTACGGCGAAAAGATTTCGTGACCTCGCTCGGTTCTAAGCTGCAGCGTAACGCCCGCTAATGTCAACAGAGAGAGGGAGAGGAAGCGTCCTCCGAGATAGCACACGGGAACCTACACGGCACTCCGAATGACGTCACTGGGAGGGGGACCAGGTGTGACCCTGAAGGCTGGGAGTGAGTTGAGGGGTGCCCGAAATGCCAATATTTATCTTTTTTTTACGCAACAACTAGGACAAGCAGGCGAAATCGGTTTTCTCTTCTTTACTTCAGAAGTGTCAGAGGGCAACTTCCAGAAATCTTTGACCGAAGTCCGAAAATTGTTGCACCGCCCCTTTAACCTCGTTAAAGAAAATCCCGAGTCAGATGCGTGCAAGTATTTAAATTTTCAAAGCAATGCATCAATGTTTCTTACGCCTATCATTGATACAGATGTCATATCTGTCTTTAATCCGCTTAAAAATAGTAGAATTGTGATTCCGATGGATTACAGCTCACGCCGGTTGAGCATGTTATTGATCTCATTTCTCCTTGCTTAACGCACATCTTAAATCTATGCTTGCTAGCCGGAGTATTTCCCAGTCGAGTGCAATTAGCTAAAGGAACAGTCATATATAAAAAGGGTGATAAAAATGACCTAGGTGATTTCCTACCCGTTTCAATCCTATCTGTATTTTCTAAGGGTCTAGAAAAAATTATACACCTTAGAATGACAACATTTGCGGATAAACACAACATAATAAGTTCATGTCAATTTGGTTTCCGTAAACATCGCTCTACCGAACTCGCTCTTTTAGCCCAAAAAGAACATATACTTAATCATTTTGAGGATAAAAAACTTGCTCTTGGTATATGCGTCGACTTCACTAAAGATGTTGACTACCTGGATCATAATTTGCTAATTAGGAAATTAAATGAGCATGAACTTCGTGGCCAAGTGTCACTTCTTTTAAATTCATATTTGTCTTCCCGCAGACAATATGTAGATATGAATGGTCAGTCATCTGAAATAAAACCAATCAAGTCCCGCGTTCCCCAAGGGAGTATTTTGGGGCCTTTATTATTCAATGTATACACAAATGACATAGTAAACACAAGATCAACAACAATTTTTTTTTATCTACGCTGAAGATGCTAGTTTATTTTTTACTGGAGAAAACGCCACAGAGCTGATACGTCACGCCAACGAAATATTACAAAAACTTGATAGTTGGAGTAAATGTAATGCTCTAAAAATAAATGCCAATAAGACAAAAGCAGTCTTATTTCGACCAAAAAATAAATATGTCTACATTACTGAAGATATATTTTTTTTTAATTCTTCGAAAATTGAAATGGTACCCACATTTAAAACTTTAGGTATTTTTGTTTCAGGAAAACATGTCATGGGACAATCATATTAATTTCATCGTATCTAAATTATCAACTGTCGTTGGCATTTTATATCGTCCTAAACACATCTTGCCTCTTAAGACAAGGTTATTATTATATAATTCAGTATTTTACTCGCATATAAATTATGGCCATCTTATATTGGGAACCACCACATATACCAATCTTCAAAAGATATTTATATTACAAAAAAAAAAGATATTAAGAAGCATTTCTCATGTTACGCTGGATTATCCAATGAACATTGTCTTCAATTAACTTTGAGTAATGAAAATTTTTGATTTATGCAAATATCGTTTATGTCCTAAATATATGGTAGAAAAAAAAATCAATCTCAACATTATCTCGAAGAATAGCAAACCTCACAAAACAGGTATATGCATATCCAATGCGAACTGTAGAAGCATGGGAAGTACCACTTTTTAGAACTAATTATTGACAATACACTACATCATACACCCTTCCGACTACACTGAATCAGTTCAGTAGGGAAAATTTAAAGCTTAACAACGTGTCGGAGAGCAGCTTACGGGAATTAATCCTACTCATCTCAAACCAAACCTAATAGAAGCTAAGTGCTGATATACTCATCTTAAACCAAAACGAATAGAAGAAAAGTTAATTTTTAGGGGTTGAAGCTGTTTTTTGCCGCGTGTTGTCCATTAATGCAAGTCTGTTCGAACTGAATTTGCATTATATAATGACACTAATCAATATTTCTCTCGTGTAAAGATTCTCTTCATGTTTTCATTCGTGTCCTCATCATATGTAAATAATTTGGTGCCCGCGTCTCAACTGCTATTTAGGTGGTTCGGAACTAGTCAAGCTGTGTTACAGCTTTTTTCCCTTTTCACCTTCCAACTGTAAACTGTTGGCAAAATAAAGACATTTATTTGTTTACTTAAACACCTGTCAGCCAGGTTCACCCACTCTCGGGTATTTCTGCAGTCAGAGTTGCGGATGCCAACTGCTCACGCGGCCGGGCGCTGCGACAATGACTGTAGAATTAACAACATCATGCAATGCATTGCAAGAAATATCAGATACACTATTTTGGTCAACTCATCCACAATGCCTGAACTGGAAACTGCCTTTCAAGTAATTTCCGGTAAAGAAACAGCCACAGGACCAGATAGCATAACATATACTAGGTCCCAAGCTTCCCTTAATAACTTCGGCCCGAAGGTGACCATACTTCAACTATTTAATTTTAACTATTTAATAACATGATGGCAACAAGATTGCCTTCCACAGGACTAAAAACTAGGCTGTCCCTTTCCTAAAAACAGGAAAATCACGAACGTCACTGGAGTCATTCCTCCCGGTTAGTCTAACAAGCTGTTTTTGTAAAGTTATTGAAAAATTAATCAACGAGCGATGGCAATCATGTCTTGGAAAAAAAGAAAAAAAAAAAAAGCGCTTTCATTGCACCTTGTTGATTCAGAAGACGTCGATGTCTCCAAGGCTCTTGATCCACAAGGTTCCAGCTTTTAAAGTCATCTCAAAGGCCTTTTTGACATCACTCCTCATCAATTTATTCATTCATTCGTTCAGTGCAAACTAATAACGAAAAAAAAATCAACCGCAAAGACAAAAAAAAAAGTTAGGAAAAAAGCGACAGTACTTTTGAGGATGTTGTTCACGTTTCATACCGGATTTCTTAGCTAAAAACGGGAGGCAAATCCTACTTTGTACCCGATCTGAACCGAATCAATTTTCGGCGTGACGCTAAAGCCGGTCACGGCAAGGCCCATCGCTGCAAGAACAAACCGCGACGCCGGCGGAAGAGGTGTTCCCATCTCGAAGACGGCGCTCTCGGTGAAATCCCCAATTTAAAACAAACTCACAAAGAGGATCCTCCGCACGAAATTTCGAGACACGTTTATTTATTCGGGTTTCTTTTCTATTTTTCTTCTCCCAAGCGCGGAAATGAGCAGCGCAATGTAGAACCCAGCTGCCGCCGCCAGCGAGGAGAAGAAATAATAAAACGCCGAGTATAGACCGGTGTCCGAAATTCTAGGCACCACCGACAAAAATAAGAAATAATAATCTCAAACGCAGGTTCTCGTGAAAAGAAGGGCTGCGCATAAAACAAGATTTTTGCTTTTCACAGCATTCTTGGCACAGGCGTTGTTCTTCAGACTTCGCGACTATACATTTCGGACGTTCTTGCACTCCGATATGTGCGAAGGTTTCTAAAAAAACGGAGTCTCACAAAACGCCAAGCTTTTTGTTGCATGGCGGCGCCCATGCAACCGAGCAGACACTGGTCGCAGCAGGCGTGCACCTCGTGGTCAGCCTGTAAATTCGTGGAAACGTGCACTTGCGTTTCCCCCCAAGCAATGATGGTTGCCTCGTCATCGGGCGTTCCCCGCGCCTTTTGAGTCCTTCGATTCTTGGAACAGTCGCTCGGTGTGTCGTCACTCGAGTCAGCTGAAGAAAATTACGCCTCTCAATTACTTTTTTGGCGCTCTTCGGGATGACCTTGAAGGATGCGCGGCGCAGCTATGTTTTGTTTCTGGATGATACTAAAAGTACATGAATGTATAATTGCGAGAGATTCGTGGAAATGGGGAGTTTCGAGGTACCGAGTCCGTTTACTGGGACAAGAAAAGTGGCGTTGACGAGCGAAATTTCCTGAAACATGAGGGGAATCTGCGAATGTGGGGTGTGCGTTCGGGGTTTGGGTCAACATTCCCACGGATCCGAACCTGCAGGTTTTACCGTCCACTCTGTCGTGGCCGCAGCGACCGCGAAGGCGATCAAAAGAAAGACTGAGTGCGTTCGGAATGTCACCATGACGACAACGTCACGTGCGTCGCCCTTTCAGTTTCGAAGAATCGTAAGCTTCAACTCTATAGCGTGCTGAAATGAAATACTCGAGTACATCCTTACGTACAAGTTGCCAATGGATCGTATTTGTTGAGCTCATTGTTACCACTAGGGGAATATTTTTGGCAAGCGGCTGGTCACAAGGTGTCAATCGTCGCGCCCAAGGTCATTGAAACAACTTGGGGTCATGACGTGCCCTTATTTCGCCCTATTCTGAGCAATTAATGACCGAACAGTCTCCATATACGGCTCTTCAGTAACGACTGGTGAAGCTCGACCAGAGTCATCGTCAAGTGGCGTCGCCGTGTATCTGGGTCTCACCACGGGGCGCCACGACCGACGCCGCTTCTTGGCCACTCTTCCCAAGCCTGTTTTCAGCCTGGAGCGGGGATCCACGGCCGATGACGCAATATGAGCTTGGCCCCGAGCTCATATTGCGCGGCCTCAAGCTGGTATCGCGGTGGAAAGATGATCGGAGCTCGTCAGGCCTTTCTTAAAAGCGTCGGCCACTCTAAACGTGATACGTTAAGCGTAAAACTCCAACATGGCCATCCGACCTGGTCGTTTTCAAACGCTTTTGAACCTTCACAATTCTCGGGGGTCCGTCCCTGCAGGCGAGGGGCCACTTGACGAGCGCTCGAGAAAACGCTTCGAAGGCGCTCAAAAATGTCCGGCCGCGAAGTTTTGACTGGACCCGCCAGACAACGCGTGAGACGTCAAGTACTTCGATTCTCACGTGCGAGCTTAGGCTGAGGTTGGTTGAGCGTCGCTCCTCCACAGGGGCGTACCAGTGCGACAGAAGAACAAAAGAAGTAATATCGGAATAGGACTCACCTGCTCGTCGTGGAACCACAGGGAAGAACATGAAACAAAGGAGAGGAAACAAGTTAGCGTCACTGTCACGTAGAGGAGAGGTGCGAATAATTGCTACAGCAACTTACAACCACGAAAGAAACAGTCCTTCTGACGGCGGTGCGGAACGATTCTGGCAAAAACGGGCAGATGGCGCGCGCTCAAGATCTTAGTGGGGTTCTTGATCTCGGTACCGCAATGGCTGAATAGCTCATCTACAGCTGAGACACCAGACGCCCCCTGGGGCAGACTAACTTCCGGCTGAATAAACATACACACCACAATTTGCTTTGCTTCTATAACTTTTTCTTCCTTGGTTCTGTTCGTCCGTAGCTTTTAGCGAATCTCTTTATCCGGATTACCTCGCGTTCTTTTCGTTCGTAATGTGTGCTTAGTAGGAGGAGCGTCGAAACGGGCTGCTAAAACTCGGGAATTACTACACCCGTTTTCACGTCAAAAAAAAAAGTAATGTTTGCGCATTGTTCATGCGCGGCGCGAAGTAGTTCTTACGAGACTCGGTTATCTGAGGAAAACGCGAGGCTTTTGGCGTTTGGAACGTGAACGTCTTGCTGAGACAACATATATCTAATCTACAATTCACCTACGTATATCTCAATTCTCTACATAAAAGGGGAAATCAGTAATGCTCCGCGAGAAGCCGGACTTTTTTTACTGTGGTTCTTGAGGTGAAAACGGGTATAGGAAGATTTCGTAGATCGCTTCTGCCGTCCCGGGACGCTCTCCGCAACCGCTAACGAGGCTCGAAGTGCGCATGCGCAGTAGCGGTGTCCCCGCTGCACAGGCCGCAGCGAAGGTAGAAAAAACGATGTACAAAAACTTCCTTTAGGAGTAGAAACTGAGGAAGTGGAGGAGACAAGAGGGGAACTGGGAACACCGTGCTCTGGATGGCATCATTACTGGGCAGACGCAGAGCCAGCTTCCTTTTTCTCTGTTCACTCTTCGAAGGCGTTCGAAAGTCGAACACCGGCGTTCGCGCTCAAACGCGTTCGAAGAGCGAGCAGAGGCAGAGCTCTCAACCCAATCAGAGCTCTCCTCTACTTCACGTTCTACTCTTTCCTGGCACCGCTCAATCGAACGTCAGTCGTTAATATATTACAGCGTGGGCTCTGTTCACTCTTGCCCCAAAGACGCTCAGAATGCCTTTATAACTAGACTCAACAAGCAAAACCAAAGACCTTCCCGCCTAACAAAGAAACTAATTTGTAGCCTAAAACAATCGATACCCTATAGAGATGTCTCACCCAGTCTCGAAAACGTTGATAAAATCACGTCCAGATCATATGTAGAATATTCACGAGACACCGCGAGTCTCGAAAACCGACCGTATTCTAGGGATGTCCCGTTCCGTAAGTCGTCTACTTCTTGGGCAGGAGTTGTAATAACGTAAGCACGACGCCGAGCTCCAATTCACTTCGATGGGAAGGATAGTGGGGAAACCTCGAGGTCTAGCCACTATTCTGTTCAACCAGCCAATAAGAGCTCGGCGCTGTGACATCATGTAACCCCTATGCAAGAAGGAGACCAACTTGCGTTCCGCATAGTTCGGGTATGCGCACTGAGGGTATAGAAAATATACAGTATCAATATGGCAGCATGTTACACCGCGTGAAAAAAAAAAAAAAAAAAAAAGCACACAAACCCAGAGGCTTAGTCGCCTACGCAGCGCGCTCAGAAAACAAAACAAAACAAAAGTGCGAAGCAATTATAGCAACTATCATTCAATCTAACCATTCACCCGATCGTTTATTCCGGGTCTTTACGAAACGTACCGATTAAAGTGGTCGCGCCACGTAGACACTCGCAGGTTGAAGATCGTATACGCCTAAAAAGTTTAATTGGGATCTGTGAAGATTTAATACGAAACTTCTAGAACATTATTTTTTTCTAAATAGGGTTCGGCAAAGTTTCAACGATTTCGCTAGCAGAAAAGTGGGAAGCTTCGAAGAAAAATGGGAATTATTTAAAGACTCACAAATGAGAGCCCTTGACCGGTCCAGTATATTGAAACACGAAGAGGAAAAAGAAACAACAGAGTCGAGCCAACTGCTACGAAGGTTGCTGCAAGAAGAATGTGGTATGCCCGGCATTTTCGCTGACGACATAGTCAGTTTGAGAAAGAAACTTGAGGCTCTGGCTACTGAGCGGTAGAATGGGCCATGGTGCGAGCACGATTAAAACGGTTATCACTTGGCGAGATTCCAACAAAACAAGCCCTCGGAAAAGAAAAGACACGTATACGCCAGTAAGAATGAGATCAGCGAAATTTTATACCAAGGAACTGTAACCGGCGATAAAGGAATAATTGATTGCGCGTTCGTAGACTACTAGACCGAGCTTCTTAGTTTTCGTGCCCCCAATAAAGGCGGGTTCCAGACGCGATTTTTGCCGTTAATGCCAAAACTAGACGACGACGTGAGGAAAAGATTAGATCAGTAATAATGTTTGGGTAAATTGAAAGAAGTGATTGAAAATGAAAAAAAAAAAAAAATGGAAAATCGCCCGGCTCGGATGGTTTAGGAGGAGAGTTGTACCAGGCTTTCAAAGACTAAATAGCACCTTTTTTGCATGGAGTGTTCAGGAAGGCGTACGATTTGAATGTTTTGCCTCCATCTTTTTTGTATACGCACACGAATGTTATTCCGAAAAGTGATGATCGCGAAAAACTCAGTCCTGTCGGTTCTTATCGTCCAATGACTTTGACGAACGTTGATTTTAAGATTCTGATGAAAATTCCCGTTGGAAGGTTACAAAGTGTAATAAACATTATTGTCGGCCCACACCAGATGTGCGGTATCAGGGGAAGAATTATTGTTACGAACACTCATGTTGCACCTAGTATTTTAGAATGCTGCGATAGTTTGGACCGTAAAATGGCACGGTTGCAGGTCGATCTAGAGATAGCTTTTGACCGCATATCTTACGAGATTTCTTTTCTATCTTAAAACATGTGAATCTGCGTTCCGTTTTATGCGATGGTGTGCGGATGGCGTACCAAAACTGTGCCACCAGCCTTGTTGTCAACAAGCGTGTCAGTGAGCGTATTAGGCTTTTTTTCGTCTGTGAGACAGGGTTGTCCACTTTCGCCGTTCCCTTTTGTATTTTTCTTGAACCTTTTTGCTCCAGCATTATCAATAACAGACATTTCCGTGGGTTAAAGCTACCAAAGTTTGTATTCTGTTTTACGCAGCTGACGCAGCTAATTTTTGTGTTGACGAAGGAAGTCTTGGAGGAGCAGTTGAGGTAACCACAAGTTTTTGTGAGCACACGTGTAACGCAGTGAACTGGCACAATAAAAAGTGTACCGGGTTTCGGCACGGTGATTGGCCCTCCGTGCCGGGCTGTGTTTGAAAGCATTGTATAGTCCTCCACGCCGATCCGTTATCTCGGAGTGCCTTTGGAGCATTATCGCACCAGCGACCAGTATACTGGCACGATGAAACTGAATCTCTCCGTGCAAACTCTGAAACAGGGAGGGAAGTGCTTGTCCATTTTATCGCATGCAACTGTGTGCAACACTTTTTTCGCTGCAAAGCTGCGGCATGTCTCACAAGTTTTGCATTGTTCACGAATCAATATTCAGCGCAAGCACCGGGTATTTGCTGCTTTTATTTAGCGTTCGGCATGGGGATTATCAAGTCGATCAGATCTCTTTTCTCGGGTCAAGTCCGGCGGTCTCGGACTTTCGCATTTGTTTATCAGAAAGCTGCTCAACAAATTGCTTTTTTTTCCCCGAAACCAGAGATACCCTTTTTTACGCACTGTAATTCAGGTAAAGCTGCGAAATCTACTGCCCGAGTTTATAGTAGCGACGAGCGCTGAAATCAGCTTTGGTATCCAGGTTCATTTGAAGGAAGTTATCGTGGCCTATCGGTTTTTGGCAACATATTTTTCATTAGAGCATGTGTCTGGCGTTTGATGCAAGCGGTTGTCGAAAGACCTCGTCGAGTTGCTTTTTCTCACACCCAAGCTTGTATCGATCGCTGTACAGCCCAAGCATTGGGCAGGATATTCTAACACGAGTCAAGAAAATGGTAATTTCCGCGTGCACTAAAACATTTTTCTTCAGGTTACATATCAGATCGCTTCCTGTAAAAGCTTGGTTAGTTGAAAAGGGCATACCAGTAGCTTGGTCAGAAAACTGCTTATAGTGCAAAAAGTCAGAAACCACTGAACATGTGTTCCTGGACTGCTGGGACGCAGTGTTTTTTTGGGACGTCCTTCAAAGCACTATAAAAAAATCCCCCTTTAACGTCCCACGGCATTCCATTCTTGTCTAGAAGAAGGTTCGGTACCTTATGATATGTTCATGCTCATGGGACTGTACAGTATATGGCGATGCCGCACATCGATATCATGCTGATATCGACGTTCGGCCGGTGTATAAGTATTTTGTAGAACACATGCGTTTCCTTAAAGCGCTGTACAGGGCGCAGCAGCCTCAACCCGAGTGGCTGCCACTTCTGGAGGACTTGACCTCCATCAAAGACTTTCAGCTCTGACATTAGTCAAAAAGGCTGATGGTTTTACCTTTTTAGTCTGTGTATGCCCCCAGTGATAAACAGGCAATAAATTAAAAAAAAAAAAATTTCCTTGCGTGGCCTCGCTAGTAGTGTGTCTGGCCCGCAAACGAAGGGTCGTAGGATCGAATCCCGCCTAAAATTCTTCAAATTGTTCTTTTATGCAAATGAATTACCACATAAAGTGAAAAAAATTGAAACATGGGGCGACCTTTGATTCGCATTACACGTCATGTTTTTTAATGACTTTCATTCCACGCGTGACGTTAGGTTTCACGTGAGCGTTGTGGGTTGATTGAAATTCCCGCGCAAGGTCATGCAGCTGTGACATCATAGCCCTATCGACCAAGCCTGGATTTTCGCGACCCACCACCGGCATCGGCTTTTCTGCCACACGAGCTCCTTAACACTATCGCGTTCAAACACGAATTTCATTTCATAGGGCTGTCAGAAACAAGGTTGACGAATACTACCGATTGCTCTTCTAACATCCCAGTTTATCATGTTTTATCCAATCATAGAGAACAGTCACAAACAAACAGACTAGCTGCTCTTTCTACATCTCCCGGGGGAGCTGTGCTTTATATTAAATATAATATCGCGTTTAACGTTTGGAGCAACATCATTATTCTAACTGACCTATGCGAATCACTGTTTATCGAAATTTCTCGTCCCATCAATTCAGCAGCCTTCATTCCGGACAAACATTGCTCCATCAATTCAGCAGCCCTCATTCCGGACAAGCACTGCAACACTCTAAACGGTCTAATTTACCGTTCCCCTCAAAATAATTAGAATAATGTTTGGTGGGAAATTGATCAGACACTCAAGGCAACTCTACCAAGAAGACTAACGTTTTTCTTATGGGAGATATCAACGCATCAAGTAGAACGTCAATGGCATACTCATATCTTGACACACTCGCCAACCATGAATTACTTAAATTACAGAAAATCCCACTCCAAATAGTTCTACAAATTAAAGAAAGCACAATGGATCATATAATAAACAGCCATGATATCTCCAAATTTACCATAGGTACTATTGCCGCAGACATAACTGATCATGACCCTATTTTCTTAGTTTGTAGTGCGAAAGAAAAATTAAATTGTACCTTAAAAGAATACAAGTCTTACGACTTTGTACCAATAAATGAGTTGTTAGATCATGAAAAGTGGAAAAATGTATATGATAAAGCCACAACGGAATAAACATTCGAGAACTTTCATAAAACGTGAAAACCTGGCTCTATTCTGGCATAACTATTTAACCACTCGTACAACGGGGAGAGAAACGGTTCTAGATTATTTGCCGACTATAAAATCAATTCATAAAAAACAATATGTACAAAAAGATTAAGCATAATCCTTCAAACTCAACAATCCCATCAACATATTTAATATATCGGAATCAACTCAGCAAACTAATTGTTATTACAAAAAAAAGATATATATTTCCATAACAAAACTTTAGGAGATTCCGGCAACCTTTACGCTACATTAAAAATTATTAACAGTGCACTTAACGAAAATCCCAAAGTGAAAGCGGTGCCCGCGTTGCCATCATGTCAACAAATACTTCCCAACAGTAACACAAAACATTCAATATATACAAAAGACAACAAATGCCCACGAAACACCACTCATTCCAAGGAATTCCAAAATACACTGCTGGCCTCCTGTTGACCATATGAAGTATTATCTACAATAACACCTTTAAAAGATTCAGCATCTACTGATTACGACGACATTTCAACGGCTTCGGGACAGCTTAGGCACCGGGGACCGAGGCCGCCAAAGATACTCCTCAATGTCCCGTGGTCGCTCCCCGAGACGTCGTCGAGGGTCGTTCGGCGCGAACCTTCGCAAGCCCATTCGTCGTTACCGGCACCTCCGGTTGACTTGGGCAGCCTCACCACATTGGTAGTAGAGTGGTCATCGGTCGGCCGTTCGCCACAAGCACGTCTTCCTTGGTGTACTTTGATCAGTGTGGACCTACACTTGTTCTTCCTGACGTCGGGAATACTGCGGCGTTGGGGTGTCCCGTCCAGTTGGCGTCTGGTACTAACGCACAACCGGTGGCGATCGTCGTGCCATTGCAGTGAAGGTCACTCTCGGTTCATGAGATGCCGCTTTGCACGCAGAAGCCCCCGGTTTAAATGCCCGTTGAACTTCACCGTTCGGCTCTCACTCGCCGATGTTGGCTGACGAAGGTGCGCTTCAGCTCAACCTTGCAAACTTCCCACGACACCAAAGAGGATTTGTGGATTTCAAACCAGTGCCTGGCATTTTCTTCAAGCAAGACGTACGAGCTCCACCCGTTGCGGCGGTCGACACGGTAATATCGGTCAATCCAGTCCTCGTAGTCTTCGTGCACCTCGCCGTGAAGAGGCGGCGAAGTACGAGGTGCGACGTGCACGTAAACCACAATAGAACGGCCGCGATGTGCAGCTACGGGTTGGTCATCGTTGGCTTAGTCCGCTTCGGCTTCCCCGGCAGGAGATCAAATTCCGGTGATTCTCCCTGTTTACGGCGACTGGATCGGGGCTTATGTTTTCTCGCGGTTTACTTGCGGGGCTCGTTCTCCTTGTGGGACTCGCTAGTCTTGCGGTTTTTCTGCCGGGCTCGGGATCGTACTTAATTCACGGCTCGTCGAGGTGCACGAGGAAAAGGCATAGGATAAAGTACCCGGCACTTGTACCTAAACAAAAGGTAACAGCCGAGCATGGACTGGAACTTTCCAGAATAGCAAACATTGATAAAAGGATTGGGCCAATCATCCGTGACAATATAACAAAACTGACTGAAAAGAGCTGTAACTCGGAAGAGAGAACGCGACGATCAAACAAAGGGGACGACGAAACAAAGGCTAAGCCGAACGCCGTGACACAAAGTGGATTGGGTCAAATAATTAACGAGAGAGATGAAAGAAAAAGTACGGGACAATAAATAAACGATGAGACTCCGCAAGAAAGAAAGCAAGCAAAAGGAAGAGAAAAGCTGTCCCCGAGTGGACCTGCGTGTTGGCGTGTGACGAAGTACTGTGCCTGATTAACGTTGAAGTTTGGGCTAGTCACTATACAGACATAGTACCCGGCCTACCTCGAAGAGCTCCCCTTTTTGTCTCGCTTAGTTTCCCCCACTCGGGAGGCGGCTTCCCTAATCCCCCTAGGCTCGCTAAGAGTGTATACGGGCTTTTCCGTTCACTTCCCACTCGAAGGGGTGCTCAGTTCCCGGAGTGCTCGGCAAACACGTAGCCTCAAGAGAATAATGGTCGAAGCGGTACTCGGAGCGCTATCAACTTTTCCGCACCCCTATCCACACTCGATCCCTAGGATTCCCCTTTCAAGATGCCTGTTTCCCCCTTTCTCTCACTCGCTCTTTCACCTCATGCATTGGCGACCATCCCACATTTCCTTTCGCCCCTACTCCTCCCCATATGCGCTTTATTGTCGATTTGTTCCCTATTCCTCGACGTGTTCCCGCAACGCTAGCGCTCTTTGCCCGCTTTCACTTCTCTCGACCAACTGCATCTAACCGACATACCGATTTCAAATTGGTTGTACGGTTCTGCGGCGAAGAAGTTCGTCCGCCTCGACTTACGCGTCGTTTAGATACACGCTCGCGTTTGCTCGCCTGGGCCCTACGCGGAAAGCAGACACGCGCGAGGCGTCTGCGTGTCTGCACCGGCGGCAGCGCCACCGCAGGAGCGTGACGTGAGGGCCGCGCGTTCTGAGCACTTGGGCAGGCGCTTTCTTCCGCGGAACATGAAACGGCGCGCATGCGTCCCTGCGTCTCCTCGGCATCATTCGCCTGGGCGAGAAGCGAAGGAAGACTCGCATCATGACTGGCACAGTACGCGGCTGCTATTCCTCACGTGCTTAACGAGCAACGCGTAGCAACTACAAGGGCGCGGAGCGTCCGCGTAAACGCTGCTATACTAGATTATGGGGAACTCCACTGCTAGATCCGGATCGGTTTGCAAAACCTTCGACGGAGGAGAAAAACCGCTCCGTGGCACCCACTCCAAATCCACGAGCGGAAAGTCGCATTTTTGTAGCGACCCGCCGGAAACAGTTGTGGTTCAAAATGGCAGCTGCTTGAACTTGAGGAGCTGGGTGAAATCTCCGACACCCAATCAATACCGTTGCTGCACAACAGCGGAAACAATACACGACGCAGGTCGAGCGCCAAACCACGAAGTTCATGTCGCGAGTAGTAGATCCGTGTTCGCCTCCAGGCGGGGTACGCGGTGATTGGCAGCGGCGGAGCTCAAATAAGACATTAAGAAACACACGGAGGTAGCAAAGCGTCACTCGCACGGTCGTTGCCTAACCTGTTCTCGCTCTACTGCGCCAGAAGGCACCGGCGGCATGCAGTGTACGAGGGTAAACTATATCACTTGCGGCAATATGAACGCTTCCTTCTTGGGGTTTTCCGTCGCGCTCTTTCTCGTTCTTTCTTTCGGGATCGCAGATGTGAGCGCTTAGGATCTTCCACGCTCCAGTCCCCAGCCCTGCACCCCGTGAACCGCGCCAGGTAGCCCCGTACGAGATGCACTTCCGGTGAGATCTCCGACCTTCACGGAGAGGTTGCGGCGCGCTCGGAAGTGCTCCACGGAGCTTGCGCTGGCACAAATCTGCGAGCGGAACATGAACAACTTGAGCCAGAACTGCGAGTAGAATATGCGCGCTCCAAAAGGGGCGTTTTCGGAGCGCTCCGGATCCGCGAACGGAATTTACCATAAACGCTCAGTGCCCCGAGAAAATGCTTGTCGGCGTCGAAATTGGTAGAATTGTTTCGAGCTCGAGATATCCCGCGTCCTGCAGTGGAGACTTTTGCGCCAAGTTGCGCGCCGGAGGATGAGATGCCCCCCCCCCCCCCCCCATTCCTTCTCTATTTCGACCGATATGGATTTTCGTTCTCCTTCTGGTGTCACTACACCTATACTTTGTTTTCCTTCGAAAATATATTGGGGCCAAAAAAGAGTGTTAGGGCGTCGAGAAAGTGATCCGTGGTCAGACTGCATCACACAAAAGATCTGAGCTTTCCTCGTCATACAAAAGCTGTCTGGAGACGCGTTTGAAACAAACAGGCGAGCCACCGGAGGCTCTGAGGCGCGCCCCCGCCTTTGAAAACGATACTGCCCATTATGACTGTCCGAGCAGTCTGACTTTACAAAGAGACGCTGAGTGCAACAACAAGTTGCACGGTCCATTCGACCAACAATTAAAAACCTCGAGACATAAGCACCACAATGTCATTTATGGTAAGTGTCTACGGCCTCCTTTATGTCTCCAAGTTTTTAATTATAATTGTGCACCAGCTCGCCCCCCTTTTGACTCCACTCTCGACCAACACCCTGAAAGATGTTGGGTTTACGGTGGTTGTAAAAGGAGACAAGAGCGTACGAAAGCGGGTAACCGTGAGTAAGTAGATAGAGTGAGTCTCTAACTTACCCCGAGTTTAAAAGACGCCTTAGAACCTCTAGAAACCTGTTACGATGACAAAAGACACTGGCGCCATCAGTCGGCTAGCCGTGAAGTCCTTGCGATTTCCTGATGTTTTCTCTTCTTTTTTTTTTCGCATCGATCTTTCTTGGTTCGAAAAAATAAAACGTTCATCGTTACAAAGGACCATTTCTCGTAAGCGTTACGTACATTTGGTCTCGCAGATACCGAAAGAAACCTTCGCCTTAGTGAAATGCAGTTTCAGGGCAAACTCGTAGGTGGCGCCAGCGCGCTAGTGTGTTCTCTCGTCGTAAGAAATCCTGACGACTCGCTCGTGAGCATACCCAAGTGTATGAACAGGCCTTAGGAATCTTTATGGGAAAGAAAAAGAGTGCCACGACAACTAGAATAATCGCGTTTAAAATTACACAAGACTTGGCTAAAAGGCGAAAAAATGGGTACACGTTTAAGCCAAGTTCCTCATCTTTTACGCCAATTTAGAGTTATCTGAAACGTAATGAGCATCGAGCAACTGGCCTGCACACTCGGTGTATTTTCGTAAAGCTAGAATACGACGTCCCCCGGAATACGCGCCAAATGGCATAAATAGCGCCCACACTGCGTTCCCGGTTCATGAGATCCGGGAGCCAGAACTGGCGTCCATGGGCCCGAACGCTAGATTCCACAGTAGAGATGTTTCCCTTCCGCCCAGTTGTCAGAAACGTAACACAGCTGGCCACTCCAGCAACTTGGACTGACGCTAGCAAAGATAATCCGTTACCCACTCATCCGCTCACGTAAAGTGACACTTTAAGGCCGCGATTTAGCGACAGTTATTTCCTTCTATTTTTACCCCGGAAGTTAAAACACAATCATAAAAAAACGCGGTAATTTTTTTTAATTTTTTTTATGAATACCATGACATAATGTGGAGGGTTTTTCTTACTTTCTTTTATAGTTTCCACAAGTGCGTGTAGCAGATCTCTTTCAAGCTTAATTTCGTTTAGAATGACACAGGTTGTCTCAGATAACTTGAACAAAAGTTTAAATAAAAAAACGAGCGCTCTGCAGGAGTGAAACCAACTGTGTTGTTAGCAAGCGCCGTACGAAAGTACACGAAGTTTTCCTAGTGCGCCTACTAATGTAATTGATCAAAACTAATTGGATCATAAGGTTGATAGCTGGGCTAGCTGGCAATTGTTGTACATAATAGATTAAAACCGCGCGACAAATAAAAAAGGCAGAGACAGACCGGACAGGACAGCGCTCTGTCGTGTCCGGTTTCTCTTTTTCTCTTTGTATCTGTCGCGCTGTTTTATTTCAGTCATTGGATAACTTTATAGTTATTTGTATCAGGGCCGAGGAATTGTAAAGTGGCAGGGCAGGTTCAAAACTCCAAAATGAGGCGTTTCCTACGTGATGCGCTTTGCACGCTTCTTTTAATTAGTCTAAAAAGGAAGCCCGCGAAATTTCAAAATACCCCGAGACAAGGCGCTCCCTGCGCTGATTGGTCGCAGACATCGAGTTGTTGATCGCCGGCCAATGATGATGACGAGAGCTAGCGATGACGTTTAGGGAGGCCTCCCCTCAGAGGAACTCGCGACGGCCCTCTGGCCACGCTTATTGAACCCACGCTGTTCGGCAGCCGATGGAAACTGGAATCTGTGGCCCAGCCAAAAATACCGTCAGGCATTAAAGGGATACTTCAATGAAATTTGAAATATTCCCGTCGTGTTCAAAAATAGGTTGAATATGATCCACAATATCCGTAAATGACAATCGTACGTTTGTATTTTGATCCTGATGGCTGTATTTTTCGTTATAGACCCTTTCAGGCAACATTTCATGGGCGCCGCCATCTTGACGTCACGTGACCCTGCCGCCATAGCCGCCCTTCAGTTTCTCGCCGTTCCTCCGCGTTGTGTGCTGCATCGGCCACTACCGGAGCTTTGTTTCGCGTTCTTTTGGGTTCCGCGTTGAAATCGTGTGTTTTCTTTAGGTCTTTTCGATATTTCGGGCTTTCATTTAATCATTTGATGTCTATATTTCAACATTGCTCTTGTATTTTCTTATTTATGAAATGGAATCGGACAGCGAATGGATCGACGATACAAGATTATGGCTTCAGAAACCATGTAAGTTCATCGCATTCTAACGTTTTTCTCGCTAATAAAGGGCAGTCAACACTATCGCGACATATGCAAATTTCAACTGACGCAGAAAGGCTATCCAGTCGTGCTTCTTGCTGCAAGTGCGCGCTCGTTCCCGTAAAGCCGACCCGCATGTAAGCGATTTAGCCTGCGACGAGACGAGCAACGGCGACAACGACGAGAGTCAGCGACGAAGATTTCTCACTGTCGCCTGTTACATCGCTCGGTTTTTTGGGTTTCGTAGCTCACCGTCTTGGTCGCTTGCTCCCGTCGCTTTCATGCGGTTTGCCTCGTCGCGCGACTGCCCGAGCAACAGCGAAGCGGGTCACCGTCGCTTGTCTCGTTGCTCGCCGAATCGCTTGCTTGCGGTTTATACTTAATATCGAGGCGCCAATGGTTCAGTGCCGTGTGCATCGAAATTAATTGAGTATAACCCGCATGTAAGCGATTTGGCGAGCGACCAGATAAGCGACGGCAATCCGCTTCGCTGTCGCTCAGTCAGTCGCGAAACGGGGGCAAACCGCATGGAAGCGACGGAGCAAGCGACCAAGACGGTGAGCGACGTTTTCTAGAAATCCCAAAACCGAGCGATGCGACGGGCGACAGTGAGAAATCTCCGTTGCTCGTCTCGTCGCACGCTAAATCGCTTACATGCGAGTCGGCTTCACGGAAACGAGCGCGGACATGCAGCGAGAAGCGCGACTGTGATAACCTTACTGCGTCAGTTGCAATTTACATATGTCGCAATAGTGTTACTGCCCTTTATTAGCGACAAAAACGTAAGAATGGCATGAACTTACATAGTCATTGAAGCCTCAAAATCTTGTATCGTAGACCCATTCGCTGTCCGATTCCATTCCATAAATAAGAAAATACAAGAGATATGTCGAAATATAAATATCAAATGATTAAATGAAAGTCCTATATATCGAAAAGACCAAAAGAAAATACAAGATTTCAACGCGAAACGTAAAAGAACACGAAAACGAAGCTCCGGTAGTGGCCTGTGCAGCACACAACGTGGAGCAACGGTGCAAAACTGAAGGTCGGCTATGGCGGCCCGGAAAGCGCGCGAAGGGCGCGCCGACTGGTGGCAGCTCGAGTAACTGACTCGCTGAAAGCGTCTATAAACGACCCACTCTGGCAAGCGCTCGGAGAAGGCCCAGCTTAGAGCACGTGACATCCAACACAATCGTGACGTAGGTCGTCTCAAGACGAGCAAAGCTACGGCGAGGCTGACGTCGAGAGGATGGCCTAGTCGTTCCAGACACCGAAGCCGCTGCTTTTGTGCGAATTTTGAGTGACGGGTTAATCTTCTATAATCTTCTAGGGGGACAATAGCGACTTCTGCGACACACAAAAGGGATTCCCGGGAAGAGGGGAGTTCCTCCTTCCCCCCTTCTCTCGTCGTGGCCGGAGACGAGACAACCTCCGTGACTAGCTGCCAAGGTTCCTAGACGAGCATTACAAACGAGGCGTTAGCGACATCCACCAGGTGCTCTTTGCTAATCGTTTAATTCGTTTTAAAATTCCTTTTCGAGACTTTTTTAACAAGACATTGGTATGTTCCGTGTGATACTGCTCTTTTGAACACATATAGACCAAAAAATGAGCGCCGAAATTTCGTTGTAGTATCCCTTTAAATCGCGGCCGGTTTTTGTAGCCACCGAGCACTTGTCTATACACTGGAATCGGAGCTCGGAGGCGGCGAGGGTCAGGCGAGTACGAAGCCACGAAAACTGTAGCCCCCATCGCAGATGCACGTCCATCCGACCTTTTACGTTCACCCTGAAGTTGACAGTGCAGTGGGAGCGATACAGGCTTATCATCCACCGCCTCCCTTCCATCACCTGGCTCCGTTCTCCGTACGCGGAATCGAGCGTTATCGTGTGACGAAAAATAGGACTCGTCCAAGGAGCAGGTACCTTGGACCACGCTGCAAGCTTAGCGGGGAGAGTGTTTACTAGATCTGAACGTGTTGCTCACGGTGATCCACCACCGTGAAGATCGTCAAATTGATCCAACGAAGAAATAACTCGGGAGTCCTAACACCACGACTGCATTGATAGAATTCTACTCCAAAGATACGCACCGTCGGGTCAGGGTTCGAGCCTAACCAGTGCACACCACTAACTTACGTCACAAAAAAAATCAAAACAAAAACATGTTAGGCAAAGCGTAATAGCTGTTGTTGTGGCAGAATGAAAAGGGCAGGTAGGTCGTACCCGCGGGAGCTTGGTAACTCGGATAACGCTAGGGCGTGCGTCAGCCTCGAGCGCGCCTGCGCATTCCAAGCTCGCCGGAAGGCAACGGGCGCCTTTTGGGGACCGGACATCTCAAAGAGGCACCCAGTCCTTGCCACTCTCTCAGTGACTAGCGCTGCTCGTTTCCGAGCATTTCGCTCACATCAGAGTGGAAGAACAGGAACAGCGCCACCACTTCTTCCAATAAATATCTACCACAACAAGAAAAAAAAACAAAAAAAGAAACGCAGGTGGTTTCGAAGTCTAATACCGATGTTTTCATATATTTGTCTTTGATTCTAAGCTTACCGCAAGCGCGGCTTTCCTTCTTAGAGCGGTAGAAAAAGAAAAAAAAAAAAGGACGGTGGAGATAAGCGGCTGGATCTGAGCTTTTCGAGAAACCTCAGCCGCTTTCAGTCCACTTCAAAGACTCATTCGAGTTTCTCGCCGGTCTCTGGTTTTCTTCTCTATATTTGTCCGACTTTGGCGCTGCGTGCTGTGAAAATGTCTAGCCTCCGTTGGACTCCAAGCCCCCGAGGCAGTCGCTGGGCGCATATTCGAAAGGGCATGGGGCTGCGTGCCAGGCTGGATTTTCACTTCAAAAGCGGTTCCGACAAAACTGCGCAGCGAGTGAGTCTTCCAACCCCGCAATCGTCCCCAAGAAAATCGACGTATCAACATATTCATGAACGGCCAAAGGAAAATGCAACCACCTGAGCCCTGCGGCGCAGAATAAAAAAAGAAAAAAGAAAGCGGATGGTTTAAAACTTAAAAAAAAAAAAAGCCACCCTGATTTACTTTTGTATGCGCGGGATGAATAAGTGACGCGCATTCCACGAGACAACCGTATAGAAAGGAACAACTGTTATTTCCTCTTGCTGCTATTTTTGTTGACGATTCTGGTACTGTCATGACTACCTCCTCTACAAGGTCCCCCGCCCCCCCCCCCCCCTTTTTTTTTCAGAAAAACAAACAAACACACAAACAGAAATATTTACAGGGTTCGTTTTACTAGTACAGATTCAAAGGGCGCCTCGCCGAAAGCTCATTGTTCATTCAAATGTAGCGCTCCGAACCAGATGGCAAAATTTTAGAACTGCCGTATTTTCCGGGCTATAGCACCTGGTGCATGCCCGCAGGAGCAAATCTGGGGTTTGCTTAGGTAGTCCGCCCACCGTGCATAGTCCGCACCCGGTGCTTAGTCAGCAGGAGAATCTTCTCATACACGGCGCGACTGGTCTGCTCTCTCAGCTCACAAAGAAGCTCGTATTATACACAAATCGCCAGTAACGTACTCTTTCATTCCCAAATTCTGTCACGTCTCGTCCTATTGAACGATCTTGAAAAACGAAGTTCCTGCATAGTCCGCACGCGTGGATAGTCCTCACAGCGTCAAATTTTCAACATGTATAGTTCGTGGACTATAGCCCGGAAAATACGGTAACCGTTATCTTATTCAAAAGTTACGGGTGGTTTTCGGAAAATTTCTCGGCAACTTGCGCCATTCAGAGGCGAGAGTTGCCCATTCGACGCTTCAGTCAGCCGCCATTTTCCCGCTGAAAATGTCAGAAAATCAGCTTAGAACTTTAGAACAAGATAGTTGTGAAACTAGGGCCTCTTGTTCGGGCCGCTAGCGCTACATTTGAGCGGACAATGAGCGTTCGGCGATGCCCAGTTTATTCTGGCGGTGAAAGAATACTTTGCAGGTAGGATGAGGTCCGGCCGCAGTCAACGCCACGATCCGAGCACCTGAAAAAGTGCATGTGTGCGTTTGCTATCGCCGGAATCACGAGGAAACGCAGGATGACGAGGCATTCATCGTTCGCGAATGATGCAGCCCTCGATAGAAAAGGCAGAAAGACGACAAGCGCCGTGAGACTTTGGGCGCTGCTCGCCCCATCGGACCGCAGAGTGCGATCGGTGTTCCACAATTCCTCGCTCGAGACCAGCGTAGCGTCGACCCTTTCTTCGTTGCTCCAAAGTTGCCAAGAGCGCCCGTGCGAATCGAGTCAAAGACGAGGCCGCCTGCTCCCCCACGACTGCCAAGTTGCATCTCCGCGAAAGCTACGCTAGCCTCGACAACGATAGAGGTGCAGACGAGTGTAGCTTCGGATAGCCCTCTCGAGGAACGGTGAACTTCGTCGCGGAATGTGCATTTGACGTGAAAAATGTGGAATGTGCAAAATGACGTCAGGCGACCTGAATTCACTTGACGTGGTCACGTCACTCAAGGTCAGCCTACCTTCCCCCGACATCACGGCATTGAAAAGCGCGGGTATACGGGAATCTTGGTTTTGGCGCCATTTCTACTCGCCGATTTCACTAGAACTGTTTCGAATTTCGCGATACTAAATGGCATACCGGGAAGGGCAAGGCCAGCGATTCCAAGAACATACTCGGTTGGTTTAGCTCAAAGCATTGCCGGAGTAATACAAATACAGAGTATTTTCGGGTAGGCAGCGTCCTTTGGAATAGCGCATCGGCAGCGCCTCCTGGAGTGCGTGGTATTTTGCGGCAGCGCTGGGTTGGGGCGGAAGCTGACCTTTTTCATTCGCCATTGACGTGCGCAGGGCCGTAACCAGGGGGGGGAGGGGGGGGGGGGGGTTAGGGGGTTCTGACCCCCCCCCCCTCCCCCCCCCCCCCCCCCCCCGAAATTTTTTTCTGGGTACGGCCCTGGTCGGTGCACTTGTAGCCAGCCGATTTTAATCTCCACCTCTGCGCACGCGCAGTGGCGCCGGTCGGCTACCAGATAACAAACCGGGACCGGTTCTCCGGTTTGCTGCAACTCTCCATTATATACCACCGATGCACATGATTCATAGGCGAAAATAAGACAATAGACACTTTCAAAATGGCCGCCGTTGTCCCCGAAACCCAACCCCCCCGAAATTTTTTTCTGGGCACGGCCCTGGACGTGCGAAAGGGCCCGATAAAATAAAGTTTCATGACCGCCGGTCGGGTCTTCCTCCTTGAAGGAGGCAAGCCGCTGGCAGCCCTTTCCCACTTCTTTGAGTGAAGGTAGAGGCTCGACTGCTTTTTCCGCCTTTGCCCCTTATCGGCCCAGGATAGGATACGCGGATCGTTGGTTCGAACCTGTCCACAAGTTAGAGAGCGTCGCAGGGTCCCGGCACCGACGGAAACGGTCGGAATTAAAAATAATAATATCCAGACCATTTCCCATTTCCTAAAAAAGGAACTGGAAAGTGCCAAGCAGATACAAATTTGAGAGGGGAAAAAAATCGGGAAACAAAATTTGGCGCTATAATTAAGAGACAAAACCGAAACCAATTCGCGCTCAAACCCCGTCACGCTCCTTTGGGGCACAACCCGATCAAGCGAGGACGAGAGTGTCCGGTTATAGACGACACTGGTGCGATATTAAGGCAAAGTTCCGGTTATAAAATCAAACATGTTAATTTTTTTTTTCTTTTTTGTGGCGCTCTACAGCTAACACATTAACGAAATACAGGACGACGTTACAATTTGAATAATCTAGTGGCACACAGTTGTAATTTGCTTTTATTTATTATTATTTTTTTTTTTTTTGCATGGTGCGTTATAAAATATCAACGCTAAGTTTCTATAGGAACCGCGTGAATACGTGCTTCCCGTTTCGTCGCACTGTGGATACGAAAAAGAAAAACGGGAAAACTGTAAAGATAATTATTCGACATTCCAGATTTACGCGGCTCTTCAGAAAACCACAGGAAGACGACTGAATAACTATAGACCTTTTCACCCTCCGTGGCATGGGCGCTGCCACCTTGGAGTCACGTGATGCGGCCGCCATTAGGTTGCTTCAACTCGTCGCTTCGCTCTCCCCTCCGCGCTACTCCGCGTCTTGGCGGATGCGTTGAATTCGTGTTTTTCGTCGCGTTTCACCGCGTTTCTTACCTTATTCTGTAAAGTGTCGTCCGATACTTATATATTTACCGAGTAATTGCATTACATGATTATGTGAACAACTTCCGCAGTTAATTTTGTAACACGGTTTGACTATTTTTACAGTCGGCGTGCCAGCTACGTGGGAACAGGCTATGAGCACATGAATCAGCGTTAGCGCTCACGCACATTGAACACGTATATGACTCCAAGACAGCGCAAGGGTTCAAAGGTCAATAACTTATGAGAACTCACGCTTGCTTACTAATAGGGTTCAAGGTTTCAAGGGTTCAAAGGTCAATAACTTATGAGAACTCACGCTTACTTCTGCCGCGCCATTCGCTGCGCGATGGCGCGGCAGAAGGACACGTGTGGCAGCTGCTCCGCGGGATTTCACCACAAGCAGCAACAGATTGTTTGCTGTGCGTGTTTAACTCGTTTTCACTGCAAGTGCGTGAATATCGTCAATGATGACTACGACCTACTCGTGCAAGATGGGGTGAGCCAGTACAAGTGTGCGAAATGCGTCAAGCGAAAAAACGACGACGACGACCAAGTTCCCACGCCTAGAATTTCAACCACGGAATATACAATGGACGCGGAAACCGACACCGATGACATTCTCTGTGCTGCAGCAGGTTCATCGACATCAAAGAAAGACATGCAAGCGGTACTGGAAGAGCTCGTTGACCAGTTCGCACGACTAAAAGCGGAAAACGCCTCGCTACGTCAAGAGGTTCGTCGTCTCAACGACACCGTCTCTTTGTTCGTGAGTCAACGCTCCAGGAATATTTCAGACACAACTGACCGCTCTCGTCCGTCGTCCTACGCATCTGCCACTGGAGAGTTTCCCGCCTTCCCGACAGCAGAGCCCACCGAGACCTCGAAAAGCGCTGCCAGCTGACACTTCAGCGAATGCCATCGGACCAACTGGGCTCTTTCCACCTGCAGCGTCTACAGCCCAACGAGACTCCGTTCCACGAAGCACCGTGGATGGTGACGGCTTCACCCTTGTCACCCGCCGTAAGCCCGTAAAGCCCTCTGTCGGAACTTCGAAAGCGTCAAAGATAGCCGTGATTCAACGTGCCCCACAAGAAAGAGCCCTGTTTGTGTCAAGACTGTCCCCGGAAACAAGTACGAAGGACGTTGAGGATTTGGTCGCTGCTGTTTTGCAAGGTAAAACTTTCGTATGCACGAAATTGAAAACCAAACTTCCTTACTACGCGTCTTTCCACATTCTCGTTGACAAAGAAGTATTTGAAGCGATAAACAGCGTGTCTGTCTGGCCAGAAGGCTGCATCTTCAGGCAATTTTTTGGACCACTTCCTGTGTCGCGCCACTTCGATAGTGCAGAAAGCAACGTTGAGGCTGGTGCGACTGCAGCGTAATTCACGGTTTTCTTTGCACTTGTTTGTCCGTTGTTTTTTTTTTTTTTTTTCCTTTTAACCTCTAGCTTCATGGCCGAATACCATGAACTTCTATTGCCTGTTAAACTAAAGCGATATGCAGGAACCAAAGACTCGACCACGATCTTACATTTAAATATACGCTCTTTGAAATGTAAAAGTGACAATTTTATTACTCTTTTAGATCAACTCTGTGTTTCGTTTGAAGCGGTGATGCTTTCCGAAACATGGTACGCAACAGATGACGATGTTTTTATCGTGCCGGGTTACAATCACTTCTTTTTGAATCGAAGCGGAAAACGAGGGGGAGGTGTTTGTATCTATGTTAGACAGGATATTAGATGCGAAATACTCGATGCCTTTACCGAAATTACAGACGACTATGAAATCGTAACTGTGAAGCACGGACGTCAGCTGCTTTCTGTTATGTATCGACCGCCAGCTGGTAGCTTTAATAACTTTTTGTCTTTTCTTGAGAGGTATCTTGATTTCATATCCTTGAATAACTACTCACTTGTTCTGGGCGGTGACTTAAATGTAAATAGTTCGGAAAACTCTTCTCTTTCTTCACGACTGAGTAGTACACTCAGTAGTAGTGGTTTTTGCAATGTGATTGTGTCCCCCACCAGAATTACTCATTCTACGGCAAGTTGTATCGACGTTTTTATTACCAATATAAATACTATAGTTCGCAGTGCAGGTACTATTAGTAGTGATATAAGCGATCATTTACCAATATTTTTTTGTTTTCAAACCCGTGATTTATCACGGAGCGTCGGTAGACTCGTAACTTTCCAAGCGATAACCGACTGCCAACTGCGGTCCTTTCGAAGCACAGTCATGCAAACAGACTGGACTTCTGTCTTTTCAAAGCAATGCGTGAACGAAGCATATGATGATTTCATAAATATTTTTAAGACGCTATACATCGCATCGTTTCCATATAAGACGGTTACTGCTAAAAAACGAATAAGAAAACCATGGGTCACGCCACCTATTCTAACAATGATAAGAAAAAAGAATCGCTTATATCAGGAGTACCTCTGTTCAAAGGATGACGGTGACCATGCAGTTTTTAAGAGGTATCGCAATCAACTGACATCTGCACTTAAAAAATCAAAAACAGAATATCACAAACGTCTTTTTCATGACGCCCACAAGAAGCGTCCTGCGATTGTTTGGCAGTCGATAAATGAAGTGCTTAAACGCAGCAAGCAGAAGAATTCAATAGATGAACTTTCACTTTCTGGTGAGAGCGTGTCAGGAGTACAACTATCTGAGCTCTTTAACAGACATTTTACTAACTTGCCTTCTAGCGCGCACAATGAGCATGCTTCCTCGTTTATCTCGCACCGTGTAACAGACACAATTTTCCTACAACCTACAGACGAATTGGAAGTGATCCGTGTATTTATGGGATTGAATAACAGTAAAAGCCATGACATAGACGATATACAAATAAAGCCCGTTAAATTCGTAATCGATGTGGTGGCCCCACTCTTGGTATATATATTTAACTTAGCATTGTCGAGTGGTCAATTTCCGAATAACATGAAACTCGCAAAAGTTTCAGTTTTGCATAAAGGTGGAGACAAAAATTTAGTTACAAATTATAGACCCATCTCTGTTCTTCCAATATTTTCTAAAGGGCTGGAAAAAATTATATTATATCGTTTAGACAATTTTTTTACGAAGACCTCAGTGCAAACTGACTCCCAGTTCGGATTTCGCAAGGGAAAATCCACGGAAAGCGCTCTGATATCACAGAAAGAAATAATATTACACAATATAGAATGCAAACTGCTGACACTGGGAATATTTATTGACCTTAGCAAAGCGTTTGACTGTCTTAACCATTCGACGCTCCTTGATAAACTTTCATGTTATGGCATACGTGGCACGCCTTTGATACTTATTCATTCATATTTAGAACACCGTAAGCAATGTGTCTCCGTGAGTGATCATGTTTCCTCTTTGCAAATCTTGAAGTTTGGTGTGCCCCAAGGCAGCATACTCGGCCCTCTGCTGTTCAATGTATATATAAATGATCTAGTCAATATTTGCCATCAAGGACGTTTTGTAATGTATGCAGACGACACGAGTATATTTCTGTCTGCATCGAATATGGACGAACTTATACCCATGGGAAACTTAGTTTTGGAAAAGTTTCTTTCGTGGTCAAAAATAAATGGTCTTAAAATAAACACTGTAAAGTCCAAAGCAATTTTGTTTAGACCTGTAAATAAGCACGTTATTAGTAATTATACTCTAGAGATTGGAACTGACCAGATTGAAATAGTTAAACAGCACAAAACGCTAGGTGTCATTTTTTCAGAACATATGCAATGGGATAATCACATCGAATACTTAGTTACGAAACTGTCAAAAGTTGTTGGAATAATATGCCACTGTCGCTCCTTGTTGCCTGTAAATATTAAAATGCAAATTTATCATGCTCTGTTTAGCTCACAAATTAACTATTGTCATTTGGTTTGGGGCACAACAACCAAATCTAATATTAACAAACTCACGATCCTACAAAAGAAAATGCTGCGTTTTATTGCAAACGTGCCTTACGACACTCATACTGAGCCATTATTTCTTAAATTCAACATCATGAGGATTGCCAGTGTATACGAGTACCGTTTGCTATGTTCTTATTTATTTTCGACCGCTGAGTTTGCTTCTTTTTTGTCTAATGTATCCCATCTGACAAAACGTGAATCCTTCATCCTTGTCAGACGCAGAGAGTTCTGGAACGTGCCTCATTTTCGTACAAATTATGCACTCCAATCTATTGCGCATAACCTGCCTTCATTACTTAACAAGTTCCTTATAGACCACAATGATATTCACTGTTTAACAAAAAAAGATGTACGTGTTTGTTTTGTTTAGTCAAAGTGTATTCTGTAGTACTTGTTTTTTTTATAATGCCCTGTAAGTGCAGGGGCACCAGGCCCAGTCAAGCTACCTCATGGAAGCTTTTTGTCTGGTGCCCTCAGCACAATATTGCTGAAAATAAATATTACTTACTTACTTACTTACTTAAATAGTAGCGGAACATTCGCAATAGGAAGCACAATGTAAGTATATAATGATCGCGGATTTGGGATATCAAGTATGGTGACAAAATACTTAGGGTAAATAACCACGTGTTTCCTGAAAGCATCGCGTTTTGTATTCATAACAGATCGAAAGCAGTGGCTTTTGATTATATAGGTGAAATCGTGGACAAAGTAGGGAACAAACGTTTAATTTTAATTTGTTGCTTTATGTAAGAAATAATGTTACGTCAACGTTTTGGGAATTTGTTTGTTGACAATATCACACGAATATCTGTTCGATGTTCTTAATCGTGTCTGCTATATAAACATTTGCCTGACCAGTTTATTTAGGAAAATGTCTACAGTATTTTAATTGTCAAGCTATTTTGTTAAGATAACCCGTTCAATTCAATTAATTCATTTCAACTCAAAGGTTTTGACTTCCCGCGTAATAAACTGTCACAGACAGCTTGAGAGTGCCTGGGGTCCACAATATGTGACGCTGAAAAGTCTGTCAAAATTAAAATCGCACGAATGCAGTGTTGTCGGCGGCAAATATAGATTTACCTTGAGCAGCTGGCGACGCCGAAATCTACGAAGCGCATCGGTTCAAACCAGTAAAGAACTTTCTACAGACGGTAATTGTGAGGTGCCTGGAGCTCGACTTCAGCCATACTTACCAGAGATCACTTCTTTTGCGGCCTTTAATTCCATCTGGCAAATTTTACGGGAGAGTTATGTCAGGTATCACTTGAGGGGCCTGCCACTTATTTTATACCTTGAGAACGTCGTAAGCAAATCTCCATGTAACAAATAGTCTATTTCATCGGGCCAATATCATAAAATATTTTTAATGAGTACTTTAGTTTAAAAAAAACAAAAAAACTTAGTCGGCCTAGGGTGGTCTATTAAAATATTTCTCGAGAACTTAATTTATTTAAATAAAACAGGCCGAGAGAATAACAGTTTTTTTTTTAAATATTATCTACGTCATTATAAGAGACTTCCGGTCTGTGAAGTTGGTGTATGAAACCCAAACTGTAAACTTGCCACTTCATATGTTTTTCGTGATTCGGCACATTTTTAATCATGTAGTGGACCTGCTTCTTCACTAAGCACTCGTGAATTATAGTCTGTTCCAATATAATATGAGCAGTCGAATCTCTGGCATGAGCTCGAGCCCTTCCATACCACTAGGTGCACGCGCAGCCAAAGCCCGACGGCAGGAAAGAAGCGCGTGCTGGACGCGGTGCTTCTCCAGCTCTTTATTTATTTTTTATTTCATCTAGAGTCCGGGGTACGGCCGGGGGCCACTTTAATCCCCTCTGTGCACCAGAGCAGTTGTTGCACTTCCGAACCTGGCCGAAATTGACAATTATACGTAATCAGACGCATCTGGTGTTCATAAAATTGCTCGCAATTTAGCCTCGAAATCACCTCCTGGTTCTCCAAGTGGCTCAGCACCATTGTGTCATTTGCTGTGTTGCACAAGGAAGAAATTTGTATCACAAAATTAAGCGAAAATGGCATGAAACAGCAACACAATCGCGTGCGCGTTAAACCCGCAACCAACCAAATTGAAGCAACCTCATGGCGGCGAGTGCGCCAGCGCCCTCTACCCGACGGTCAGCCAACTACTGAAATGAAAAGGTCTATACAAAAAATATCGCCGTCGCCGAACACGCCAACCAACTTCTAAGACACTTTAAACGAACGTCAAAACGAACGCGTGCACACTAAGTGCAGTTATCTCGAAAAAGAAAAAAAAAAAAAAAATTGCTGGAGCAACGCGTAGATGGTAAGAGCATAAAAAAAAAAAAGAAAAAAGGAAAACAAAACGGAAGTGAGTGAAAGTGCGGTGAGGAAGGAAGAGTGAGGATATAAAAGCCGTACTTCCGGTTCCGCCGGAGGGCGGCCGCCTCCGACAGGAAATAGAGGAAAGGGGGGCGCTCACGCAACCAGGGAGGACAAAAAATCACAGTCATTGGGGCGATGGCAAAAAAAGAATGAAAGAAAACTGGAAGGAGAACAAAATGCAATAAAGATGCGTCTCCAGTGAACAGATACTGCTAATTGTACTTATTCTAGATAAAAGGAAAGCACGAGGGGAGTTCAGCCTGCTAGAAAGTGGAAACCTTCTACGAGCGTCAGAATGGTTCCGCCAGAGATGCCGCCAACTTTTCTTCAAACTCGAGCTTCGAAAATAAACCCAAGGGGTTCCAGGTCCTTCGATTGACCTTACCATCTTAACAAATGGGAGAATATTTTGCACTTATCACGTTAAGAAACTAAGACCATTTTCGGACTTCATTTCAACTACAAATTTGGCGAATTTCGAGTTTCAAACCTCCGACGTTCAAAAGCTTGAACCAGGTCAAGGACCTGTCGGAATATAAATAGAATTCTCCATTTAGGGAAATAATACCAATAAAAAGAAGAAAAAAAAGAAAAGAAAAACCGAGAATGAGAAAAAAAAAACCGGTGTATATGTGATTTTCTACAAAGTATTTCCCCAGTCTGGGGTTTTTCATCATAGGGTCAATTGCCCACTTTGCTTGTGTTTTTCTTTTTTTTTTTTTTTTTTCACTTTCATCTACATGTAGGCTCCGAAACAGGCTTTAATCGTCGCAACTTTGCCTGCGTGCCGTGCAATTACTGTCAGTTTGCAAAGAGGCAGCTGGACGTTCGCCGGATCGCCTCAAGATGTTTCACTGATCCATTTAAAGTCTCTTTCGCATGTTTCCTTTATGGGACCAAAGGCCGCAGTGTAGGAAAAACTGAGAAATGAACAGAAAGTGACCGTAGACACTTGTAACATGATTTTTTTTTAAATACACACGTAACACGTCATTAGGAAAATGTGGCGAACTTGTATCGCAATGGTTGCAGGTGAATTCGTGGGAAATTTATTCCAAACTGCAGAATCCGGAATTCTGTGAAAACTTAGTTTGACATTTGGCAAAAAAAAAAAAATCGAAATGTTTTTGAACTGAGGAATACGAAACGGTCAGAAACCTTCAAAACTTGGTACTTGTTGCAAATACCAACGTCGGCCATGTCCGAAAGTCGCGAAATTTGAAATTCAGAACCTTGCAAGGTTGGACAATTTAGAAACCTTTCGAACTCGTACATCGGGAGGACATCGATGGGCCCAGATCACGGGTGATGATTTAATACACACAAAGAAGCAGCAAACCATCACTTGCAAGCTCTGTACTTATATAGCGCTCAGAATCACGGTCGAATGTTGAGCGAGCGGATGGGATGACATGCCAGTTTTGAGTAGTGGACAACATTTGGTGCAATCGTGCGAGGCGATTTTCGGATCAACGAGGTGATCTGGCTCTGGACTTAAGGCCTCTTATTTTTAATGGTATACGGTCCATTCGTCACATGCGCACTCGTCACAGGACGATTCGTCACAGGACGATTCGTCACACAGGAACATTCGTCATAGGACGACTCGTCACGCGGCCAACCGGTCCTACAACTCGCCCCCCAAAAATGTGTTGTTCAATTTGGTTCGGGCGGACAAAGTGGTTCGGGCTCACCTCATATCTTAGTATGTCTTTGGCTTCTGAAAGGCGAAGAATTTGTAACAAACGTTTTAGCTTCTGGTTCGGTCCCGAACATTGAATGTTGGTTCGTCCTGATTAAGTGTGTCACCCCTTATCTTTGCATGCCTTTCGCTTCTCAAGGTCAAACAATTTTTAACAGACGTTTTAGCTTCTGGGTCCGTCCCGAACGGTGAATGGGGAGGCCATATAAAAGCGACTATCTTTGACCTCGGACTACATTCAAAAGGATGGAGATGATCACAACAGAGAGAGGTGGAGCCATGCAGCTGCACAAGGGGCACTCGTACACATACAGCAGAAAGAATTCCGATACTTATCGGTTTTCTCGAAGAGGTGTATGCAAGGCAAAGTAAAAACTAATTTGGCTGCCAGTCGGATTGTTGCTCGTTCAAGCCAGCAACTTAGATCAACCTTCTGAAGAGTCGTAATATGATGAAAAGAAAAGCGGATGAGTATTGTAAGATTAGTTTTTCTAACCATTGGTTTATGTCACAGTGGGAAGTCGTGAAACTCCTCATCAGGGAATGTGGGCAGTTGTTGAAATTTACAATTTACTATCGTCCCCTGCCCGATCGATGTGACCAGTTGCCCGCATGACGAGTCATCCTGTAACGAATGTTCCTATGTGACGAATCGTCCTGTGACGAGTGCGCATGTGACGAATCGTCCTCATCCCATTTTTAGTGAAGTTGTCCCCTCCTCAATGAGGGGGCCAGAGGAGCTCGAGAGTGCGAACAGCGAACTGCTCTTGCTAGAAATGGAGGATACTTTCTCATCGCGGACAAAACCTCTCTCTACGGTCTACTTATACAATGATATCAGTTCAATCAATCGCCTAGGAAAACGTTGAGATTGTTTTTTTTTTCAATCTCCGGTCAACTGGGTATAAGCAGAAAACAATGGTGAAAAATGTTTTAATATACACAACATGTAGATACATGGTTCTCTGCAGAATCAGCGCGCAGATTGAGGCAATTGCCTTGACATGGCACACGCCTTTCGATGCCAAAGAAGGTTGCCGTCGGAAATCCCAATCATTCCTTCCCGCGTCGACAAGACTGCCAATGGCCACAAACGCCTAATGTGTATGGAAAGTGCATGAAGCTTTGGGAAGAGCGGACACCGTGATGTCAGGGAAGAAAGTGTGTGCTGGCTGACGGTCTTGCTGAACGCGTGATGGAGAGAACCGAGACGTTAAGGTTTGTTTTTTTAGGAGGACATCCAAAAGCTTTTGCCACCGCATGATAATTGCTTTAACCAGCGCGGGGATTATATGAAGTAGCTACTTCTTCACGCGTTCTAGATATTGTTTCGACAGACTCAACAATATATTGCATACCAAATCCCTTTATCAGTCCTATCCGACGAAGATTACTCTTACCGACGATATGATTGAAAAGATACGCTCCGCCAGGTTCACCTCCCACCGCAAAAACGCACGAAAACCTCTCGGTGTCTCCGAGCATCGATACATGCGCAAGGCCCCATTCACATGGCCGGCCTAGAGGTACCTTCAACGTAAGTCCCTTTGCGTTCCGCGAATCAGCCCAGCCAGCGGGTCGCGCGGAGAATCACCAACTGATCCGCCGCCGACCAGTAAGGTCGCTTAGCAAAAAGGACCTCTATGATCGTGTGGATGGGGTAGAAGAACTACTGAGCGCTTCCATGCTGTCAGCTTTCACTGAAAAATCTAGCCAAAAAAGCTCCCCGATTGGATGAAAACGGCTACCTTAACTGAAGCCGGGAGAAAACAAAAGCAAACAAAAAACGTATAAAAAACATACGCTGGCGTGCATGACTTTTACTAATAAACAGCCTGACGCATTAGCAGAACAAGAAGAGGTGACAGGTGAGTTGGCATTCGCGAGAACTTTCTATAGCCCCAAAGCAGTGAACAGGAGGCGCGTCAGTCGGTGAGCTTTTCTCCGGCTGGCTGGTGAGCGCGGCTGGCGGTCAAAAGGGACAACTCCGGTCAAATCACGATGTCGAACGATTGAACACGACAGCCCCGTCACAGTTTGGCAGCGCGCTCCAATGTCCGAGCTCGATATCAGGACTAAGAATTACGGTCGCGGACTGCCCCGGAGTTGCGAAAATTTCTCATCAGATGGCGCTACTCGTCAAAGCGAACTTCAATGCTCAGTCCATATATCAAGTAGCCCGAGATCTAGCCTGCGAACGGTGGCTCTCTCTCCGGTTGGCGAGCGAGCTCCGCCAGGTTTGCCTGCTGCGATTTCATTCGAGTGCACTGAAGCCGTCGTTTTGAAAGCACCAACTGGAGCGCAGCAACACGGTTCGAAAACGAAGCTCATGGAGTTTCGGTGCTCCCGGAACATCCGGTATGTGGCTCCAACCAGACCAGGAACCAGCAAGGTCAAGGTCAGCTTCCCAAAAATATTTTCCTCGTCACTTAACTTTTCTAGCAACACCATATGTTAACAACTCGCCCAATTCGCTTCAGTGGTGCCATCTGTAAGCTCCAATCAGGCCCATTAGCTACAAGAAAAATATTTAAAAAAAACTTGGCTGCGACTTTTACCATAATATTTCTGCCATGGATGGGGGCGGCGGAGAAAAACTCACCGCAGAAAAGCTCGCCGGAGATAAGCTCACCAGAGAAAAGCTCGCCGGAGAAAAGCTCACCGCAAAACCGTCATATGCAAAGAACAACTCACCGGAGAATAGGTCACCAAGTAATCTGTAAATTGAGTCTTCGCTCAATTGAAATACATTAATTCAATTGAACTATAAATTTATTGCGCACTTTACCAGTAGAAAAACAATTCCTTAATGCATAAGTACCGTGCAAACCTCTTAGCTTGCACGGCGACAATAAATAAAGTTTTCCTATTGGACGGTAAATAGAGGATTGCCCGGGAAAATATAACAGTGTAGTCAACTTCAGTTGTTCCGGAATTGTGAAGTTACTTTTTATCTAGTGTCCGACAGTAAATAAATAAAACAAATTCCTTTATACTTCACCATTTATTTGGTTGTCCAATTAAGTCGCTACTTCCTACAACCGGGCAATTTCAGAATTGAATAGGGTCAGGAGAAAACAGACGAGATGAAAGCGGAGCGAGAGTCCCACTGAAATGTCGCGTGTAGCTTTTTAGCTCATCAACCCACTAGCCCAAACCTAAATTTTAGCAAGCTCTTTAGCTCTTTTATATACTAAATTGATATCAACCACATCGCATAAAAATTTATCTGAAGGCGCGCTTTTCTCTGTGTCTGTCAAAACACTGGTGAGCTTCTCTCCGGACCCACTACGGACCTGGTGAGCCTATCTCCGGCGAGTTTTTCTCCGGTGAGCTCTTCTGCGGGATTCAAAGCATGGAATGCAGTATGTAAGAAGCGATCGTTTAAATACGTCACATGACGCTACAGTGTCAAGTCGTGGTGTCACGGGACAACATGACGCCTCGTTGCCTGCCGTCAGACCTGTTGTCTCATTGTAAAGTGTCGCGTCACGTAACGGCACGCAACGTAACTGACGCGACGTCGGGTCACGTCACTTAACCTGATGTTACGGCACACGGACGGACAGATTTGGCGGACCAGGGGCTACTCCTATAAAGCGTTCCACGATCGAAAAAACGTTCGTGAGGACGCGGTGGTGCAAAAGGGGCCGCAAAGCTGTTCCATGTTGGCGAGCGGTGTGTGTCGTCTGTCCGCCCGGTGGAACCCTTCAGAGCAAGCGACTCACCGTGAGAGGAAGACTAAAGGCCTCGGTTCATCCCGACCAGCACCCTCCGCAGCCCAAGAGTTGGCGCAACACCAGCTCATAGCACCGCCACACTGCACGGGCCGGATCCTTCCTGCTGCCAGTCAGGGGAGGGCACACAGCGTACACACACGCGCGAGGCTCGCTCGGGACTCAACTTGAACGAAGGCCGCGCCGACCAGAGATCTTCGGGGAAGTCCAAGAGGAGAAGGACCAGACACCGAAATGTCGAGATCTGGGCGACGAAACTCCGAGGTTCTCAGTCGCCGCAACCGACTCCGGTGCACGCAGCGCCTCCGGAGTTTCCTCGCGCGTCTCTCGCCGACGCCAAATTGCGCTGCGTGGCTGCTGCAGTTACGCCACAGCCGACAAAAGACGCTCGCCCGTACAACACGACGTCCAAGTGACAGGAAATATGCACAGTCATCCTTCGACGATCTCGGTGATGGATAAAGTCAACTGATCAAATGCTGACTGAATAAAAAAAAAAAAAGGAACTGTCAACGTTGGCATTTGAACAAGAAATGCATAGTTCGCGCGTCCGTGACACCAGTTGTTCGTTCATTTTGTATACTCTGTACGGACATTGCGTTCATCGATGCCTGGAGTAGACTCCTTGACGATAATCAGCTGCTACGCAAAGCAGTCGTTTCCCTCCTAAGAACGAACAAAAATGAAAAACCAAGGACTTTTATAGAAAGGCGGCAGGGAACCTCTGGGCTGTCTTCAGCAAGCCATTTGGCAGGCACCAGAAATCATCGTCTGCAATCCTAGAGGCTCAAGGAGCTATGTCTGGAAAAAGACTCAGAATATTACTTCGAGACCTGTTGCAGCAACTTAGAACTGCCTACACCGACAGAAAGAAAAAAAAATTCAAAGATCGTTACACAATTCATCAGCTACTCGTCTGCTCAGTTCGAGTTGTTCGCTGGAAAATGCCATATTCCATTCAGACTAACGTGGACGTTGATGACTCTAGCAGTAATGACCACTACGCAGCTTACGCATGCGAAGCACAGACTAGTAACTCATATAATCACCGTCGATCACAAAACTTTCCGCACCCGTTCAATGACTTAAAGCGGGCAGCACTACCACGAGCCTGTGCTTCAAAGAGTGAACTGAACTCTGGTTTGAGTCACTCATTCAGGAGCAACGAAAACCTACGACAAGAAGCTGATTTCAGCGCAGGACGTATTAAAAACGGGACTCTCATTAAAATGCACTAATATAAAATTGGAGGACTAGACAGTTTAAGAGACACCGCAGTCCGGTAGGTAAGTGCAGCCAAAATCACATTTTGAAGCCGTAGAGCACAACACAGACAGTCACATAACTGACGAAGCAAGCAGCCGAACACAGAACTGTAGAATTTGACGCCGGAAGCCGAAGTAAGTACTTAAAGACAGCAGTTGCTGAGAGTCACGTGTTCACCATAGACCGAAAACGCACGAAGATTGCGAAGCTATATCGCTGCCGGACGCAGTACTCGAGCCTCACGTTGATTGCGGGTTGATGGGAGACGGGGATGTTCGCTTCGGAAGGTTCATGTGAGCACCGCAGGAAGAGTCAGGTGCCTCAGAGTTGCAACCGGATCCGGAAGTAGACAATCTAGCACAACGAAGCAAGACACGCACCGGATCAAAGGGGCCGCCGAGCAACCAAAGAACGTTCCCGAACCACGATTGGCGCAATCCTTGTCGCGATTCTTTGTCACAGCAGCATGCCCAGAGGACTTCGAAGACGAGCGTGTCTTCCACGGGGGTTCCTTCGTCGACGGGTCAACCACCTTGGGTGCGCTCCTTCTTTTAGACGACAGCTGCGCGGCAACCGCGAGTGGTCCCCACCGCAGACGGCAAAGCGGAGACGGGCAACGCTCGGAGCCCCGACTTGTCCACAGACTGCCGAGGTTTGGGTTCGCGGGTGGGAAGCGTAGAAAGAGACGCGGCGCTGCGCTCGGGGGGAAAAGAAAATGGGACTCGAGATATTTTGGTGATGCTGGCGGGGGCAGCCGAGCAACGCGCAGTTAGCCTTGGGAACAAACGGTGGCGGGGGAGATAAGTTGAGCGGTGGCGGCGGAAGTGTGGTGCGGTCTTTGGAGATCGGAGGATGGAGAGGAGCCAGCGGAGGAAAGCTCGAAGAACGGGAAGAAAAGGAGAAGAGTAGGAGACAAAGCTATGCTTACGGATATGTAGTCTGACGCACATGAGCTAGGAGAGAAAAAAAGAGATATATATTTGAGCCCTGACACGTAGAGCGTAAATATTCATTCCAACGCAGACGAAGCGAGGCAGCAAAGACGCGGAAATAAAAAGAAGGAGAGCGGGGAAGAGAGAAACAGAGAGTGAAAGAGGCAGGCGGCCAATAAGTTATGTTCTGGCGGGAGCGATGGGGCTGACAAGTGCATTTTCCTCGTTCCCGGGGATTTTTGAGAAGCCTCGTTTCACAAATCCCCGCCAAACTGAAGGCTTCCGAGGAAACACGCTTGTATAGTTGTTGTATAACAGCGAGCGCTCGCCGAACAACAGCGAAGAGCGGCGTCGGCGGCGAGAATGTAACGAGTGTGCGAGAGAAAAGTGGGTTTTCTTCCGCGGGTATCCGTTACCCACATCGAGGGCGCGTTCCTCGCTTTCAATATCTTTTTCTTCATTCGGTATTATAAAACTTGGGCGTCGGAATACACGCATCGTCCATAAAACTCCGGGCACGGATATAAAAAAGGGCCGCGAAGCGAAGGTCACCTTCCCATAATCACTGACAGGACAAGAGGGGCGACCCTTCTTAGTCACTCAACCAGCTAGAAGACGATAGGTGCGCATTTTGTCGTCTGGGTGGATTAGACAGTAAAATGAAATGGCTTCTGCTTTAGCTCGTACGTTAGAACAAGTTTGGCTCATCTTGCGAGGGGCAGGGAGCACGAAGGGGACACCTTGCCGATTGGCCACCTGCTTGAGCTTATAGGGAAATTTAATGCAAGTACAATAACACCGCCACCCGTTTTTTTTTTTTTTATGTTTCGCCCGACTGTTTCGGACCCTTTAACTGTTTTAATCGAGGATCCCACTAGATGATTTTAGTCATTCAATTTGAGCTTACAAACTCGCTTCGATAGCATGAAAACAAGACTTGTTTAGAACCCATGAAAGACAAGAAGTAGCTAAGCCCCTTTATACAACTTTAGAATGCGAAGATGTGGAATGTAGGAAAGCTCTTTTCGAACGGGGCGAGAAAGATCGCAGAGAGGATTGGGTTGGAGATATATCGAAAGGTAAAAAAAATTAAGAATTGCCTTTTTCGGGCTTTTCTAGCGCAGGGGAAGGTCCCAAACCACACTTTAAAAAAATGCTCAAAACATTAGGAAATATGTAGTCTTCTAGGGATCGTTCGTAGATTAGTAGGAGAGCATCTACACATCGAAACACATTTGTATCTAGCGTGGTATTAAATACGGCCTGAAAAAAGAAAGATGCCACTAAGTATCGGCGGAACACATGATCTTTTGCACACGCCCGATATCTTTAATTTTAAACCGAGCGAGCAATGCTCGGTCATGCGCACCGAAATATACTTTTCTTTCTATACTATGAATGTAAAACTTAAAGAGAAGAGCAAAATTTCAAAAAAAAAAAAATCTTTCTGTACATATTTTACATGGAGATATTTACATGGAGATATTCTGTAGATATTTTACGTATTTTACATCATTTGACTCAATGCAGAATTTTACAGAATTAAGTAGATGTTCATGGGGAAGGGAGTAAAAAGACGTTGGACGTCCACACTGGATAGACTGTGAGAGGTAAATTCATTTGTACTAAAATTTCAAAAGCTGCTTCCGAATTGCGAACCATAAAGATATCTTGTAGTTGTGAACCAAAGAGGTGTCTGTGCAGGAATGTAGCCATTTGTCACTGCCACGTACCCCTTCCGGTAACAATCGCTCGAAGAGGGCATGCCTCTCTGTTGGTTTTAGCACTAAGGGAAACATCCAAGTGCAGCCCTTCAGCGTTTTTGATGTTGCTAGCAAGCTGGTTCAACGATAGTCGTTCACACAAAGCTACAGCATGGTTCAGAACTTTTAACTGCCTGCACAGGTCTGAAGTTTTTTTGTATCTGCTTTTTTACAAAAGAGTCATTCGGGCATTATAAGAAAAAAAAAAAAAAAACTCCCTTTCTTATGTTTTTTTCGGAAAACGCAGTTGGTTGTGAACCAGGAAGTTGTTCACATGTCCAGGGTTGTGAACCTGGACACGTCGTGATCCAGAAAGAGTGTCTAAACATTCCGAGACACAACGTGGTCTGTCTTCATCGCTGACCATGTAAGCAACGTTTCTTGCCAACGTCAGCAGCTCAGGAGGTCGTAGGTTAGGTTCAGACATGTACGTGACGTGCTACTTGTAACGAGTTACTTCTACATAGCTACTTGTTTCGGTAACGAGTGGCGCAAATATTTAATATTTTTTTAGAAAGGGAACGAGTAACGTACTTAGTTACTTTTAAAGCCAATTAACGAGTAACGGCATTTCATTCCTTTTGAGGAGCAACGTGTACACCACCGTTTAAACAGTTTCGTTTTAATGCTAATCTATGCGTCTATTGCGACAATGGCAGGTGGACAACCCGTAAAACAACGAAACAGTATGAGAGCAGAACAACGTTTATCGCTGAACAGGTCAGTCGAACTCTACAGCTGCAATGTCCTTCACCCGGAGAACACAGTAAAGTTCGTTGGTTGAACCTTCTGGAATAGACTTCTTCCAAAACCGACGCGCCCCATCGCGGTGAAATACCGCGCAGTGCACTCTGGGAACTAGTGGGCCACTCAGTTTCGGTTTCGACCGAGCAGCTTCATCTCATGCTATTACGCCGCGCCCGAACGCGCTGCTTGCATTTTCGATTATCTCCTTTTTCACGAATGTACGTACAATACGCTCATTCTCGAGTGATACAAAACTAAGACCGGGGCACTTTCTTTGGTTCCCGAAACACCGGATACTGTGCGTGCGTATGGAAACCTAGTAAGACGTAGGTTGGTCATATCACCCCACCAGTGCATCTTTGAGCTCAATGTCAATAACCCCTTCTAGTACGAAAGAACTACAACTGAAATTTGGTCACATTGAGCCTTACACGCATTTTGTTTGCCAGACGTCCGCTTCTTGTTACTTCATAGGGCGAAAAGCAAGCCGCATCCTCAAGGGAGTAGCAAAGTTGAGCCCAGCGTTGGCGCATGAACTTTTAAGGAAACGCAATAAATTCGACATCACTACTGCACAAAAGTTACTATGATGTCTTCCTCGTGTCATCATATATCTCCCACTCAAATTTTATGCTGATAGAAGATTAAGTTTTCGGAAACGCTGTGATCGGCTAGCTACGACGGAGGCCCTAAAGGCGCGTTCACACTCTTGCAACCGAGTACGACCGAGAAAGACTTCTTGGGACCGGATGCGCTGAGCGGAGCTGGTCCTAAGAGATCGCAAGAGGCTTAAAAACCGGTTTGGTCTCTCTCGGTCGTACTCGGTTGCAAGAGTGTGAACGGGCCTTAACAAGCGTCCCCTACTCCTAGCCAAGCATTTTTGGACGAGCTTTACTGACGCCCAAGATATGTGCCTGAACGGCGTGTCTGAAATTATCTCGGCGCACTCAGCCAGGAAGAAAGCAAACACATAACAAATATTATGGCCATTAGCCACCGTCAAATGCGCTTTGAATAATTTCGGTCGTTTGGCGCATCGCATAGGGGTTCATGAACGTCCGGCGCACTTCCGGCGAACGGTGCGACATTCTTCACACAAGTGCGCGACTTTTGCTTTCTTAAAACGGTTTGTATGGAGGATAACTTTATGCGCATACGCGATGTTGAACATTAGTGGAATGCAAGCCGGGGGGGGGGGGGGGGGGTCTTCACTTCGTGCAGTGCTGCAGGGCAGTACAGATACGAGATGAAAAGTGTGTCCAAATGGAGCTTTTGAATGGCGCCTCCGAGTTTTACCTCGCGTGCTCAGGCGTATTAAAAAAAAACAGTAACTGCAAAAAGTTATATTTCATCTATGGACGTACGAAACAAACTTCCTGATCAGCAACACTAATGTAAAAGCGCGAGCTCGATGTATGCATACTTATTGGTTGAGACAGCTTGTTGATTCGTACACAAGCAAGATCCCGAAGCTTCGCAGCGTCGAGATTGCCAGCACTGGCTCGTCCACATACCTCGAAACGCTAACGGAAAGGCTCAAGTACAAAAATACAACAAGCATGTGTTAAGAGAAGCTATACGTCTCGGGTGATAAAGCTTCGAGGTCTGGCCATTTAGGTTAGTTTAGAGACCACAAATGACGCTCTCGGGACCAGAAAACATGAGATAACGGCCGTTAATAGTCCACACTTTGTGTATAATGTCTTGTCGTCGTGTCGACCGAAACCGAAACCATGCCAATTTTCTCCCTGGCCAACTAGTTCCAGAGTGCAACGCGCGCTGTGTTGCATGCAGGGATTTATGGAAATAGTCTATCGCGTACAAACCGACTGTAAATTCGGACGTTGCCAACGTGGGAAGGTATAGAACCTATTGTCAGCTTCGAAGTTTAGAAGCAGAGAAAACAAAAAATTACCGCATCTCCACGTGGCGAATGATGTTGATTGGGGCGAAGCTCGGATGCTGCTGATGATACTGATTTTGGTCATAGGTAAAGTCACTTTAGTCATAGGTAGTGCTGATGGTGCCGTTTTCATTCAAGTCAGTAGAAGAATGTGTGGTTTTCTTCTTTTTCTTTTTTTAAGAAGACGGATAGGATTAAAGCCCCTTGATAAAAGCGTTTTTTACAAGTACCGCAAACCATTGTTGTGGAAGCGCTCGAGACACGTGCCACGAGCGGGTGCTCCGCCGCCATTCGCTTCCAAGGCCCGCTCATTTCAGTGCTGCGCCGCCATTTGCTTCCAAGGGCCGCTCGAGACATGGGCCTCGTGCACTCGCGCATTTGACGCTACTTGCAAGACAAGCGCAAACACATCGAGGGGCTTTAGATAGGATGGCCTCTCAGAGTGCCCTATTTTTTTTTTCTTCTTTTTCTTTTTTCTTTTTTTTTTTTCATCTTTTTTTTTTTTCATTTTTTTCTTCTTGCTCTCGCTGCTGAACAAGGAGCTTCGCCCCTAAAAGAGAGGGGAATCCCAGATTCAGCAGCTCTTCCTGAAAAACACCACTGCCGTTCCTTCGAGCGCGTCAGTAGGACGACTCTTCAGCGTCGCCGGAGATGCGTTATCAATGAAGCGGTGAATCATAACCGATGAAAACCGAGAGAGGCTGATGCCGCCGTGTAACTTCAGTCGATCGCTATTGAGTGAGCTGTCCTCGGCTCGTGGACAGTTGAGAGCGCTCGTCTAACGGGGGTAGCCAAGAAACAAACACTAAAAGGAAGCAGTAGAAAAAAAAAAAAAACTACAGAGAGACGGCTTGTGCAGCCAGCCAGTTGTCGCGCGAGCAGTTTGGCGCGATTGATTCCTTCCGAGTTAACCGAGTCCGGGGACCTCGCACAGACCTCCTCGGACCATGAAAACGCGATGATAGAACGGGTGTAAAATCTCGTTAACCATGGCATCAAAGTTCCGCGGACCATGAAGTTTACCCACATGACACAGGACATTTCACAGGTCCGCGGACTTGTCCCCGGACACGTTCCCGTGATCCGCGGACCAGGTATCGAGTTTGGCCTGGAACATGGCGGATTTCGAACCGCAGAAGAGGTGACGTCACCGATTTCTAAGGAACTTCTACGGGGACATGTCCGCCGTGTGAATCCATTTTAAGGGCCTGCCCCAGGCAGAAAACAGAGTGAAGCACGGTCAGAACGCTTCCGTCATAACGTCGCCGCGTGCTGGCAGCTCACGAGCGCAACGCCAGGGAGACTCATGAAGCCCGTGTGCTCCTGGGGCAGGTCTGAGATCCTTGAATATTGACGTGGCGCCTCGCCTTCTGGATGGCCTGAGCATGCACTCGTTGCCTTCCGCCCTGCTTTGGATCCGCGTGCACACTCGAGGCTGACGAGGAGGCGTCGACGCGCTGTCCAAGCGAGAGGATGAAATAGCTCTTTGCCTTCCTCTCACTGATTCATTGACGAGGAGATGGAAATAGAAGTGGCTCTTGCTCAAGCGTTTTCCCCCCCAGAGCTAGGACAGAACACGCGGATTCTTTAACGGCGTCTTCCTCGATCGAGCACAGGGTTAGGTCACGAGAGCTCCGTCAGTGTTCGACGGGGAGAATGGATCCTTGAGTGAGCGAGGACACAGCCGAAATGCAGGGTTTGGTTACGTGAGCCGAATAACTCGTGTGGTTGTCCTCGTGGGTTCAGTTCTCAACTTACTCGTTAGGGGCGCAACAATCTGCTTCCAATACTTGGTTTTCTCCTAGGTCTCGACGACACCGAAGCAGCGAGCTTATGGGAGCAATGAAAGAGCGTCAAAAGCACACTATCATGTTGTTCGTCCTGTCATCATCGCAGAACCAATGGAAAAAAAGAAAATGCCTCGTGACTCGCGCTTCCGACGCTGCTTGATTGGTCCCATTAGCTCGTAGCGTCGCCCGCGTCTAGACTTACGTGTAAATCAAGCGTAATCTGCAGAGATGACAGAGTTTTTTCAGATGGAGATCAGGTGATTTATGGGCCGCGTTTGCAATGCGAGAAGACGACGAGAGCGTCGATCGTCTCAAATGCTCTCCACCCGCTTTCCACCTCGCCACACGAGAACAGAAGGCACTAGCTAAACATCGGCGCAGGTGGCGTCCGCCATTAAAGTCCAAACGCTCCTCACCGGCACGAGGTGCTCCCTCCCTTTCATCCGTTTCACCTTATGGTGGACCGCAGCGAACGCTACAAGAGAGTTGGGCCAATCCAGCGTTGCAAGATCACGGGATGCTCACCGGGCATTGGATTAGCTCCGCATGCGGTGCGTCCCAAGGCCGATCCCATATATAGAAAGAGGGAAGCATTCCCTCTTCCTAAGCCGATTAGGGATTAGGTGCCGCATCCGACGCGCTTGGAAGAGGATGAGAGAAGCAACGGAGAGAGCATTTCTGACAGGTTGAAACACGACGCAAAGATTCAAGCTCCGGATCTGTGTTTGCGCAAACGATTTTCCCCAGAACACGTTGTCCTATAATGCGCCGTCTCTCGAAGCGTTTCTGGCTGCGCTCTAAGCTAGGACTCCAAAATGTCGATGAAATTAAGGAACCGTGCAGCGCAACACTAAAAGTCACTAATCAGGCGTGAAACTCGCGGCGAACAGCGGGAGCGGCACGAGTGATACTGGGAGTGTTTCGCAGATTCGCATCGCTGCGGATTGCGGGACCTCCCGGCGCGCGTTCAACGAGTGCTCCAAGTAACGGCGGCACGAGCTCCCCTTATCGACGTAACGCGCTCCGTCAACGTAAAGTTTCAGCTGTGTCTCTGCACGGATACGGGGCACATTTTTTATTCGCGGTTTCCGATGATTAGTGCAATCCTTTGGGCGTGGATGTGGCCGTTCCAGTAAGGGACTTCTGGCCGGCGCCATTTCCAGCGCTTGAGCGCACCCTGCCTGGTGAGCTCGCTCTCCGAAACTAACGCGTGCTCGGCTGTTCCGAGGGCACGACGCCCTAGAAGCGCTGCCATGTTACGCCACAGCGATTATCTAAACGAATAGTACGTCGTCAATACCTTGTTCCTGGTGCAGAGAGCCACTGGCAAAGTCTTTTATCCGCCGTAAGCCCTCGTGTGCCTTCCTGCTTTTTAAGATCGATGGGACTGTTCTATGCTGGTGCGATCGGAACACGCGCCATGCTCTCTTACCCGAGAGGAAAACTTACATAACAGGTCTTTTTTCTACCTGCATTAATTGGCTCCGAATAATTTCAATACCTCGGTGATCTCGGAATCGTTATTTGATACGTGAAATGCATTTAATACTGCAGGCTGGGCGAGTTGGTAAGGCACAATTACGAACGAACGCATAGGTCGAGAGTCACCCAAAAATCCAAACACTCGAAAGAAATACACTCCCATCGGGGCTGATCTGAGTGTATTTCTTTCGGGTGTTTGGACTTTTCAGTGACTCTTGACTTTTGCGCTGGTTCGCAATAGTGAAATTTCACTTCGTTCAATATTTTTATAACCATGTTAAAATATTGAACGTACCACGGGAAAGTCACGAAGCTGATGAACATAAAAAAAAAAAACGTTGACTCCGGCATTTCGCAAATGCCTTTTTAAGGGAATAGCCATTGCTAGGCCTCTTCCACCTCCTGCACACACGAGGGGACGCCACTCGAGGGCACAATGCAGAGCTTTTGCGATTATATAAACCGATCACAGTGTCACGTGACGTAATGATGTCACGTGACACCAATCCTAAGTGGTTGCGCAACGCGACCTCCTCCAAGTCCTATCCACCCGAATATACGATCTTTCTCGTCATCATTCAACATTTAAACAAGAAAAAAGGCAGAAAATTCTAAAGTTTCTACGTGAACGTTGCCAGCGATACGTACGAAAACGAAGCCTACATAAGGGCACTCACTCAAAGGGAACGCAGAAAAAACGTCGATCGAAAATCCAAACCATAGAACAATGCCAACGCGCATAAAATGAACAAAAAATAAAATACTTTGCGTCTATCGTTTGGTGAGGCGAGAGACGGGAGCGTCGCGGGCAGTCATCCGTGTCCCGAACGGAGAACGAATATTTCCGAGCACGCATCCTTTTTCCAAACAACATTACTACGGGAAGAAAATGATCTGCTGCCCGCCAAGCGGGAGACGGCAGCGCATTTGTTTCCGCGTCTCGCGGCGCTCAGCCAAAACCCGCGTACAGTGAACTCGTGTTACAGTAGGCGTTTCTTTGGTATTCGAGGCCGAGCGTGGCTAGAAGCGTACATAGTGGTTCCAGGTGATCGCAGTCTTGTACACGTTACTAAAAAAAAAGTAATCGATTACAATTACTATTACTCTTGGCTAAAAAGTATTCAATTAGATTACTTGATTACTCGGCAGCAAAAGTAATTGGACATTACTTAGAGAAGTAACCGTTACTTTTTTTTATTACTTTATTGTGTGAAGACTTAATCTTTAGCGCTCTAACAATGAAATACTTCCAACCTATATTTCACATTTTCACGAGTATTGAAGAAGAAAAAACCGGTTCCCTCTCATCAGCCATCTCTCTGCGCTCCATCATGGGATCATCGGTTTTTCTAGCTGCAAGATTTCTAGCAGTGTTGCAATTGCTATTTCACCCGAAACATCTCCACTGGTCCCCGATGAATAGAAACTTAGACTGTTACTTAAAATATATGGTTCAAAATAAAAGGCATTTTGTTTTCTTGTACTGGCAGCCAAGAGGCCCTTACTCTCTTTCGCACATACACGCGCTTCTCGAGATGTTATTCACATGCGGATGAACTCGCATGTTATACAAAAGAGCAGCAGCTCCAGCATTTGAAACGGACCATGCGTAGTATCCATTAGCGGAAGAGATCGCCCCCACCACTTCTCTACTGGAAACCTTCCTTGTCACAAAGACCACGTAGGGGAAATACGGGATATTGACGTGTATTTGGACTGGCTTTGTTATATTTTGCATCCGCCTTAGACATTCTTCAGTTCTGGTTCTCCTACGGGCTGCGAGTTGGTAACGTAAGCAGGATTGTTTTTGTTCATTTCTGTGTGTGTGTGCGTGAGGGGGCTAGTTTGAACGAAGGACTTACAAAGTTATATTCTGCTCCCTCAAACTTCGCCCTGAATGGCCTTTGTCACGCACTGGGGCTTCCCTGGGCCTTCCCACCCCCAGTACAAGCTCGAAAAAAAAAAAAGGACATCCCACAAAAACTATACTTACAAAGGTGTTGACCTCGTTTTCTACAGCTCCGCGAAAATCTCCTTTTCTCGTTCGAAAAAAGAAGCAAATTTTATTTTTGTCCATTTAGAAAAAAAAAAAAAAAAAAAATGGAGAAATAGTAATGGTTAGAAGTAATTTTCATTACTTCAAAAAGTAATCGTATTACTCTTGTGATTACTGCCTAATAAAAGTAATCAACTGGTTACAAAATTACTCCAAAAAGTAATCGATTACAAGTAATTTGATTACTTGTAATGCGTACGGTACAAGTCTGGGTGATCGTATGCCCGGGTGGAGCGGCTGACAACCGAAATAAAGTCTTGGGCACGTTACCCGAGAGGAGTAGAAAAACTGCAACCCCCGATTATAAAACAGTAATGGAGTTTTTCCGAGAAGCGTTCTGTGCACGTGCGAGCGCCCGATGCGACGGAAGTCGACACGAAAAATAGAGGAAATTGGGAAGGAGGCTGTCGATCAGCGAGTAAAACACGTAATTGCAGCATATATATAATTGTGTTACACAAAAAAGAAAATGGACCCCCCCCCCCCCTTGAGGAGGAGGGGGAGGAGAGAGGAGGAGGAGACGAGGTGAGGAGGTTGAAGGATGAGGAGAGGAGGAGGAGGTGAAGGACAAGGAGAGGGGAGGAGGAGTAGCAGGCAGGATCACGAGGTGAAGAGGAGGGAGGAGGATATACCCTCCCCTCAGTGCCCTTACCTCCTCCTCCTTAAGAGCTGCGCTCGAAGTCGGTCTTACAGGGAGTTGTAAACGGCTTTCATTTTTTTTGTAAGTTTTTTTTAACCTTTCTTGGTTTGTCACACGCCAAAGTTTCGTCGACTCATTCCGCAATGTCATTGCTTAATCCCTGCCAATTTTACATAAAACACGCGATGCCCGAACAAGTGGTCGATCCGGTCGGGCCACTCGCGCTGGACTGTTTGTGCGCTCTCGTGACGGGCGCTACACTGACACGCGAGTCGCGCGCGCTAACGTCGCGGCGCTCTACTGTCGGCGCTCTAATGCCGGCGCATTCGAGCTGAACCGCGAGAGGAGAACGTGATAAATAATTATTCCTCGAAATCGGTTTAACGCGCAGTTGTTTTCATTATTGGATGTGAAATAGCACATTTAAAACCGAAATATTATTTCTCTCTGCTTTTGCGGCAACTTTACTTCTTTTCTCTAAGTCTAAGGGTGCACCTAAATGAGTCCTGCTTTAAAACGTCCGACCCGTCTGGCCACACTTGCCCTAAATCATCGGCGTTTACGAGTTTGCATTGCGAGGTGGGCGACCTTTTTATGTTTAGCAGCTCCATTTTCTTGCAAAGTTCTCACTGAAGTAGCTAAATGGTGCGCGGCAGAAACGAACCACGACGGAGTCTCCCGGTTACGCGGCCAGTCACGCGATCGAAAGGGATGGACGACGACGAAGATAAAGGGTCCTGGGCGGGAGAGTCGGGCGACTCGTCCACAACCTCGAAAAAGAGCTCGCAGGAGCCCATCGCGTTCGGGTTCCTAGCAGACATTGTTTTCCACGCGTCGCCGCTGCTACCTGCTAGCTAGAGTATGCGCTCATCGTCACCACATTTGTGTTCACAATCATTTCATGATTTCATACTTATATATGTTCAATTTGTTATAATGCATTAAACGAGATATATTTATATATCTAGGATATTATTTTGAGTTCGTGGGTCCGAGGCTACTCCCTGTAGCTGTTAAGAGAGCTCGGGGAGCTCCGTTTAACACAGGACCTCCCTTAGCGAAAGGGGCCTTTATGCGCCGTGTGATCACGATCTCCAGCTCCATTTACGACAGGTACCTGGGCTAAAGATACCTTCACGCTGCCGTGTGATTTCGGTATTAAAGGGGCGATGCAACGATTTTTGTGCTTCGCGCAAATACCGCTTAGAACACAGATCTTCGACGTTAATGACCTGTGAAACACACGTTCGTTTTTCACCAGACGCAGGCGAAGTCGGAGAAAAAATGTAAGAAAAACGAGCAGCGTTCACCCCCTCAACTCGCAGCCAGAACACGCGGTCAGATGATCTGACGCCGATTTCATGCCGCCAATGTTGATCATGGCCACGCGCTGGGGTTGGCAAGACACAGGACATGCGCCGAGTTCCGGACATTGTTAGGGTTCGGCGATTGTCGTCGTTGCAGCGAATGGACACTTGCCACTACCCGAATGCTTCTCGAACTATCGATTACCACGAGCCCCAATCGAGTGCTCACGCAATGCTCGGGTCTAATCTATGAGCCGCATTCAAATATGGTCACTGGGCGGTATAGTGCGACCGCCCAGCTACGTCATCAAGTTTTGCGAAGGAGAGATTGAACGAAAACGCTCGCTTTCGTCCTTGAAATGACACCGCAACAAAGGAGCTTCTTGGTAAACCGAAAAACAATCCAGTTCAGTATGGTTGCACCCAGCCTTCAATAAGTAAAAAAAAAGAAATCGTGTTTTTAACAAGTTGTTCTTCGGCAAAAAAAATAATACACTAAAAGATAGCTAATTGTGCACTTCTATGTCGAAAAATAGTACCTGTGGCAGTCCAGCGTCGGCGCCGACGAAGGTGACAAAAATAGTGGTCCGCACAAGCCAGGCGGCGCGAAAATGCATAGGACGTTTTCACCTCGCTCGGTGTCGGTCGCCTCGTCTGCTCCGTCCTCTACATCGAGCGCGATTCAATGGTGACCCGGCCGCGATAATCGGCTCCGAGCACCTGCCATCCAGGGGACCGTTGTCCACGGCCCGGGGCACGGCAAGGGCTCGGCATTTGGGACGATTATGCGAGAGGCCCATCTACCACGGCCCCCGCATCCGGAACCTGCGCCATGGCCTCTGGCCCGCTGCGTCTGCCGCCGGCACCTCCCAGCAGCGGACTGCGATCCCCTCGCTCGCCCCGTCGGCTCGCCGAGTCAGCGTTCTTGGGTATCTCTACCGCAGTCCCCGGTGTCGCTCCGACGGCAGCGAGCTGCCACAAATCAGTGGAGCGTGCCGCACCGCGCCACACCATGGGCGTGACAAGTCAGAGTGCAGCACACCGATCACGACGAAGCACGTCGCTAGCTGACCTCATGGGCGCTAAGTAAAGCATCCGCTCTCGGCTCGGTTCCTCATCTCCGGGGAGGGCGTGGAATGGGCTGCACACTCGGAGCCGATGGAGCCGGACCCGCAGCAGGACCGGGTCCATTTGCCCGCTGCCTCAATGCCTGATCTCAGCGTGAGCACCACTTGCACGGTTCCCGCACGCTGCCTCTGGCCTTCGCTGCTCTCTGCCGCGAGCTGCGGGCGTATCAACTCCTCCGCTGTCACCGCTAAGATATATACATACGGAAAGTGCAAGTTTAGTAATAATGTTCTCTCTATTTATTTACGAGTAAACTCGAAATACATTTGAAACGTAGGTTTATGAGCATACTTTTTTTTTTTACCAAAGAGCGCAAAATTGGTTAACGTTCGACGTCCTATTCCTTTGTGCGAACAACGGGCCTCACCCCTAAAGCGTCCGAGTGCATCGCAAAGAGAAGCGAATCTTCCGACTACAACCACTACAGCCACGCCACGTTATGGGCGAAATCCACAATATTCACCATATCCGCGTTATTACAGCACGGCCCCAGTGTCCGTCCAGCCAGCATTCCACGTTTTAATAACCAAGTAACACGGAAGATGACGGATGCAAGATGACAAACGGACCGAGAGAGCGAGGGTTGGCATTTGACTAAGTGACGACTCGTTAATATGAAGCCCGTTAATACGCACGCCGCGCTTTCTAGACGAAATACTCGGGGATGATGACGCGGGCATTTTTTTCTCGTTATTGCGGTCCACTCGCATTATTACGGACGATTTTGGGGGGAAGGGAGATTCTAGCGTTTTATGGTTGCGGGATCCTCCCGGTGGCATTTCTAATAAGCCCCGTGGCCTTGGTCTTCCCCCGCCTTTTTCTTTCGTGGGTTCGTTCGCCTATTGTTCGCCTGACCGCAGCCGCTCTACTACGTGTCACCTTAGAATGGAGCGCTGTCATCCATCCCATCCATTCAACAGTCCCCGAGGAACAAAGTGCCAGTGCCGAAGTTTCGGCGTCACAAAAAGAGGGACAAAGCCGGACACGACTTCGATGGGACTGTTACGTCAGCGTTCGAACGGGAGTTTTAGCCGAACACCGATACAGCTCTCGCGTCCAAGCTGTGTCCCGCGTTGGCCTTCTTTAGATCACGCCGAAAATTCGACACTACGGCTTCGTTAGCTCCGAGATGTTTCAATGTGGCAGATCACGTGACCCGCGACAGCGGCGCTGGATTGGATGGGACGGCTCCTAGAGTCCGCTCCGGTCCATCCTAAGCTGGATTCTCATAAAGCATGGCCCCGTCTTCCATTTCTGGACGTGGACGTCGCACCCAAAGGGAGATAGGAGGGAAGGGTACAAACCGAGTAAATATGAAAAAAATCTAGTCGGAATAATGAAGACAAAAAACATATAACACAGGCGGAGTACGAGTGCAGGTGCTGGCCGGTCACAAAGAATCCGGCACCAGGAAAGCGATGTGACATGGTACTTAGAAAACAATAAGAAAAAACGAAGACATGAGGGATAAGAATATCTAAGGAGAGAAATTACAGGATGACGCTTAAGCTTCGCCTTTAAGAGTGGAACGCGATAGCGAACGCTAGGGGCGCTTCCGTTTTCCCCACTCTGGGTGGTGCAAGTGCTACCCACACGGTTATGTTTAATTTTTCATACTGCATAGAAGCTCGGCATTGCACGTGCTTGCACCAGCAGAAAAAGTTCAAGTATCTTCACTCTGGGTCGCGGAAAACTTCCACCAGGCGGCGACACCCAAACTTCTCGCCGCGAAGAAACTCCCGCTCGTTCCTAAGCCGTGCAAGCGTGCCTTGCGGCAAAAGCGTGTCTGGCTCGCAACCGAACGGCCGTGGGTTCGAATCCCGCCTAAAATTCTTCAGTTTTCTCGAAGGCAAATGAATTACTTTATAAAGTCAAATTATTCGAGACATGCGGCGACGTTTAATTCGCATTACACGTCATGTTTTTTAGTCACTTTCATTCCACGCGCGACGTCAGGTTTCACGTGAGCGTTGCGGGTTGTTTGAAATTCTGGCGCAAGGTCGTGTGGCTGTGAGGTCATGACCCCATCAAGCAATCCTGGATTTTCGGGTCACCGCCATCGGCTTTTCTGCGACACGAGGTGCTTAACGCTATCGCGTAATTAAAATCATATGTCAGAGCGCAGTAGAGGGGTTCAAGAGGCACTACCACGGATGACTAGTTCAGCCGATTACCGCTTAAACATAGAAAGACAACGAAACCGTGACGTTGCGTTTTTGGGGTGTTGGACCTTATCGTTCAGTAGCGTCAGCTGTGCCCTGAATGAAGCGGAAACGGAGTGCAGAGCGACCTGCCGTTGAACCTCCGCCGCACGGGCTCTGCCATCTTGGAATCACGTGACGCGGCAGCCATAAGGTGACTTCAAATCGTCGCTCCTCTCTCCCCTCCACGCCGTGGCGAAGGCGTTCTCTTCGTGTTTTTCGTCGCATTTTACCGCGCTTTTTCGCCTCACTTCGTGAAGCGTCGTCTGATACTTATTTTTACTACCTAACTGCATGCCATCATTATGTGCACGACTTATGATCTTTATTTTATAGCACGTTTTGACGATCTGCACCGTCGGGGTACCGGATACGTGCAAGGAAAGGAATAGGCACTGGCGCACATTGAGTGTGTAGATGACTCAAGCCCGGTACAGATACGAAGGCGAGTTACCGTGAGATCCGTGCTTCGAATGTCGCATGGCTATGAGCTGAAGGAGAGACTTGACACGCGACATTCGAAGCACGGATATTGCGGTGCCTCGTGTTTGCCGACTGTCTTCTGCAAGATGCATGAGCCATGTCATCCCGGGCAAAGACAGACGACGGTTGACAGGTTTATGACAGTGATAGTGACTAAGTGAGAGCGGCGCAATAAGAAGCGCAAGGTATATTTATGATCACGCAATTATGATCTTAAAGACTGGCAAACATAGTCAACGCAGCGAGGTTTCTCGAAAATATCGTGCTCTGCCTTCATAACAAATCCAAAAACAGTTCCTTTCGATTATATGGGGGAATCATTTTTGCGGTATGAACATTCGCTTTATTTGTTTATTTATGAATTAAAAAAACTATACACCGTGCTCGGTTTCCCGTCTGCAGTCATTCAAGTTTCTCAAGATATATCCAATTCAATTCATTAGGCACCGAAGGTTGGGATCCCTGGGTTAAAAAGGCGTCAAAGACAGCTTCCGAGTGCCTGAGAAAAGCGCCCGAGGCACGCAATATGTGAGGCCGAAAAGAAGCCGTCTGCATGCAAATCACTCAGGTGCCGCCTTGGCGATGCCGGATTTGCTCTCGACGCCGTTGGAATTAGAAAGCGGATCTGTTCAAAAAAACACACATCTGTCGACAGAAATCCACCAAGTGGTGCCTGGCATTTGACTCGAGTCAAGCTTGCGGGAGGTCAATTTTCTCGCGCCTTTTAATGTTAGTCCGCAATTTATACGAAAGACAGACACCAGAATTTATTTCACTGGTTTGTCCCTTATCTCGTATTCTCATTGTGTTCTAAGGAAATGCCCTGTATAGTAAATAGCTTTCTAACGTCAACATTGTGAAACGCTGCGAATGAATACTTTAGCGGGGCTGATAGTTAAAAAAAAAATATTCATCTCGGCCTCACGATCGAAACATCTCTCGAGTACTAATCTTTAGAGAACCCGATGGAGGCAATATCGCTTCTTTGTTGCATTCTATGCGGCTTTCTCGGTCGGCAATTTTCCCAGAACGTTGGTGTCCTCGAAAGAGAAAGAGCGTCGACCTGCCTCCATGCATTAGTATCTTCATTAGTTTATTTTTATGGAAACTAGTATCAGTGAGCGTACGTCGAGTACGGCCGTAGACATCGCTAACTTTCCCCCGGCATCATTTGAGTCGTTTCGCCGGCGAGCCTGGCCGAAATCGGATCATGGTGTTCGCTAAAAGGTTCCCATTTTAGTCTCGTAATTCCGTGCTAGTTCTCAATCTCAAGGTGGCTCAGTGCCACTGTATCATTGGTTGCGTACCACGAGGGACACATTTGTATCGCAAAACGAAGCGAAAACGCCATGGCACACCAACACAGCCGCCAGCTCGTAATGGCGCCCCGGGTGCGCCAGCGCCTCCTGTCCGCCGGTCAGGTAACCAGTGAGATGAAAATGTTTCTATCGTTTCAGGGCGGTCAATACGTTGAGAAAACGAACAAACTCGAACAGAAATCAAAGAACCGGCGTGCTGCATTGTGGCGTCAGAGTGCACGGAGTTACTCCCCACAACACGCGCTCAAAGTTTCTTTATATGAACGCGTTTCTCGGTGCTTCACTGGTCATGAAAATTGGGTTTCGTGAACTCTACCATTCCATTTATGAATACGTAACTTGGAAAACATTTCGTGTAGTGTGTGGTCGCCGCACGTGATCGTGGAATAGATGGGTGAGTGCAAACCCCAACGCCCGACTATAGACCAGCGGTTTAAGTAGACAAGAAAAAAAGTCACATGTGAAGCTGCTAACATTTTTCTTTTCTAGTATAGTAAAGCCCTCAAAGATGCCGATTCGGAAAAGAAATCAACACGGATATATACCTTGCCGATTCCCATTTCACTTGTGCGCTGATGCAATGCTGGATTGTGACAGTATATATGTTGCGAAGAAAGAAAACTCCACAGTCGGAATACCTCTCCGGCGGAGATAGAAATCAGGTAACCAAGGGTTACCTTTCATTGCCCGCACGCCACATGAATATATCTTTATATTCGCTTCGTGTTCAAACGAAACGCCATAAGAAGACAGCACACTCCAGGATAATCAAGAAGAAATAGAAATTCCCCAACAAACCCCGCCGAAAACAAACTAAAAACAAAAAGGCGAAATTTGGTTACTTATTTTTTTTCTCCCCGTAGTCCTGATTAAATTATTTTAGTTTCCCGGGTTCCGCGCGGGTAGAACAAAGACTCGTGAATTTCTTTACGGATGAAGCGAGAAGTTGAACTCCGATTTTATTCCCGGTGAATAAAAGGGAATATTTGCATCGACGATACTAGGCTATTATCTCAACAAGAAGAATGTACACTACACACCACGGAGACGTGACATTTTTTTTCTTTTTTTCGTTTTCGCATAATATGCTTGCTGTTGAACGTTCCTGCGCTCTCCCATGTTTACTCTGTTTACTGTTACTGAAGTTCATGGCTAGTTGGCAAGAGAAACTCTCTATGCCGTGTAACGAGGCTTTTGAATGTATCACATTTTTCAGCCAGATTGCTACGCTTACTTTGCTTTAGGGCCCTAGACTCAGTCAAGTAACCATATGGGAGCTTTTTGTCTGGAGGCCCGCCAGAGTAAATTTCTAGAAAAAGATTTCATTTCATCTCAACAGGGAGAATGTTAGCACCACGGAGAGGAGACACGCCATATATATTTTCCAATTAGAGTGGATATCGAGTATTCGTACAACATGTATGTCGACTCTGACGCCACGAAGATACGATGATGGCTCGGTTACCTCAGTTCCCACCAAAAATGTCCCTAATGTGAGTTGCCTGCGATAACGGGACAAGAATGCCGGTATTTACCGAATTCGTCAAGGAAAGTTTATCTATGTAGCGAGGCATGCATTCTAGAGGGGTCTCAATCAAAGAAACATGACTATTTCTCGTGACCAAATTGAGAGAAAAAAGACAGATATTATGCATTTTCGTCGTCTCGCTGAAAACAATTTGAGTCAGAAATCAAACAACTTCTTAATTGTTCCCGAAAAAGATACCCTCGAGGGTTACTGATAATGTGCATATTTGACATTGACTTGAGCGTTCTTTCTATGCCCGTAGTGAAACCAACAAATCACGAATGACCTACCGAGGAGCACTCAGACCCACGTCCCCCGCCTCGCGACCAACACTGCCCTGACTCCTATCCCCCGACGCTGCGCCATAAGGTCTTCGGTGACGATCCCGACGAGGGGGCGTGTTGCCGGAGGACCGCGACGGCTGCCCATGTTGTCTGGGAGTGCGAGCGCCACGCTCGCCTTCGGAAAACGAAACTGGAGGAACTCTCAGACGGGATCCGTCCGGCGTATGTCCATTGGATTCTGCCAACCAGTCGTGGCAAGGCGATCGTCTCCCTGCTCTGGGCAAATCTGGCGGAGCTCGTCCACGACAACGACGGCCCCGGCGGACGACTTTGCAGTAGCCGAAGGCGCTGGGACCAACACCCACGCAGACCGCCGTGACGGCAACGGCAGATCCTTAGGCCCGCACCGATCCACACGACAATGGTGCATTATATATATATATATATATATATATATATACATATATATAGCAGGACAACAAAGAACGTTCTATCAACAACAACAACCTCTAAGTAGATAAACATAGAAACCACCGTTAAAAAGCGTCTTATCAATATAAGTTCCAAGTTGAGACTCAAATACGACAATAACCGAACTGTAATATAAACCGGAGTGGCAATATACTGAACCAAAATTGCCGCAGACACGACTCACAAAACATAACCATATTAAAAAAGAGAAAATATTTCCACACTTTGCAAATACGCAAACCTTGTTCTCAGATAACGACCACTGCACGTGGAAAAGGGCCAGGCTCAACATTCCATTTTCAAGGCACACGACCGCTTTTCTAACCTGCAGCCAGGGCTCACACAAAACACGAGGAAAAGAAAAAGCGGCTGGCAACGTTAAGCGAGTATAACATAAACCACGTCTGAAACTAGCCAGACGGCGGCTCGCTCGGCGGTAGCTTCGCTGTGTACTTCGATATTTCCGCCTTCGTGATACTAGAATTTCGTGCATTGAATGTCGTCGCTCGTTCCAGGGGCGTATTTTGCTTAAGAGAAGCTCGCATCGGTCGGTCGCCGCCAGGACCCAACCACAATGTGTTTTATCAGTCAGATTCCATGACAAATCTGTCATGAAGAACCGTCACGAAGGACCGTCATGAAGGACCGTCACGTTCATTTCCCCGCTAAATTTGTCGAAGAAGCAATTTATTTATTTATCTGTATATATTGTGACATCAATGAGAACATAGCAAGAGTGGAAAACAGCGGTTAATATAAATCAATATTAAACAAAACCAAAGCGCTAGAGGTAACAATTTGAGAATTACACATCAGGGTAAAGTAGGTTTCCCTATTTATAATATAAAACAATCATAGGAAAGCATGCGTGTAGATCAATCAACACTATTCCATAACACGATAGTGCGAGAAAATATTTTTTTCTTCCTTTGTTTTGTTAAAACAGTTGATCTGAGATTGAAATGGAACAATGTTTAAAGGATGAGACCGTCTAGTGCGAGTGACATCGGTGAAATTAATGTAGTTCGTGCGCAGAATGACACAATCCCCATTACCAATTTTCTTCGACGGTTTCAGCCGCTCGAAAGTCTGCCTGAAAGACAAAAATCCCAACACTTCCATAGCCGACGACGGTGAGAAAGTCGTTCCTACCGACTGAAAATAAATCGAACCGCCTTAGCCTGGATGGAATCCAGAAGGTGCTTTTCTAAATATGGGTCCCAGGCAACGGATCTCCGCTCCAAAATGGGCCCAACGATAGTTTTAAAAGCGGTGAATATGATCTCTTTAAATTATAAAGCGCGAGAGATAGACAAGTACACCGAGCAGACAAAAATTGTTGCGTGTATGTTTATACACAGCCGGAAGTCAGCCTGCCTCGGTGGGCGTCTGGTGTCTCAGCTGTAGATGAGCGATTTAGCCAGTGCGGTACAACCGACCTACCACAGTGTAGTTTTATTTAAGTAAGGTACAAAAACCAAATTCCTCATTCAGGTCGATACACAGACAACTCATTTATTATCTCGGGCTCGTGAGACGGCTGTGTCAGCCAGCCTTCCGTTCCCTTAACTGACGAGTAAACATCCTTTTGAAAGAATAGCGAAGGTGGTTGAAGTCGTTGCCGCGCTCCTTGTGCCGGGGATTTCTCTCTCCAGCCTTCCAAACGTTCCTGTCTAGTTCACTGTGGCGCTGTTGCCAGTGTTCCTTTCCTCGTGCATGCCGCACGCTCCCGCTTATTTCTTCTTCTCAACGTAGAATACATTTGAGTTGCCAGCCTTCTATGTTGAGTTCCTGTCCTCGTCTCCCTGCGCGAGATTCTCTCATCGTGTTCAAGCAGTACCAACTTGCCAGCTTACTACTTTAAAACGGCAACACTCTCTGGATTTGCCCGCAAAACACAAATGTTAAGCGTTAAAACAACAGCGATGCGCTCAGGTATACCGTTTACTACTATGACTAAGAAAAACGAGGTCAATGATTCAATTATCGTTAGTAAAGTCATTAACCCCTTATTCGAATCAAATGACACCGAGAGTATCACAAACAAGTTTAGCGCGACCACCAACGTTTTCCAATCTGTCAGGTACATTAAAACACCCGTCGTGACAATTTTTTTTTTTTTTTTTTTTTTTTTTTAAGGCTATGTTTAGTGTGTAAAATATCAAAAATATTTCAGAGGCGGTACGTGGATCATGTAGGCGGCTCCGATAACAAGAACAAACTTATCGACATAAACCTCGTAAAAACAGCGACTGCATTTGGTAGACAGGGAAAGTACAGAAATATTAACCCCAGACCTAGAAAACAACGCACCTTCCAGATGACCTATCGCAGCGTAGAACATAATTAGGCGAAGTAAATTCACAACCAAGTAGAGAGTCATACAACCATGTTGCAGTTGCCACACGAGAAGAAAATTTGACTGCAATGCTAGTACATTTAGTAGACTCGGCGAAAATCTGGCATTAGGATTTAATGGAGTAAAATAATTTGCTGTCATGCGTCATTAGAGCGGCTAGGAAGGTGAGGGAGAGGAACCCTTAATAAGAAATTATTAGTCGCATCCTATGTGAGTCGAATTTTGTATACAAGTGCGTAATCATGACGCAAAACAACCTTCGCAAAGTCCTTTCTGAAATCAGCCGTATTAAGACAGCTGCCTGCAAATGTTCCGACCACGAAGGGAAATATCTTCGTTAATAAACAAGCCGGTACCCTTTTAAGTTTCGGAGTGTATTTAAGAATCAAAACCTTCTCCCGGTAGTCCATAACTTTGAAGATGATAGGCCTAATCTTGTCATTAATTCGAGAGCCACGCCGATCACACCGTTCAATAACATTGCAAGAAAGAAAAAAGCTTGGAATCTTCTGACGAGGACATTGATGATTGATTTTCACCTTCATCTAAGCCGTAAATAATCAGGTTGTTCCTTCCATACTCCGTCTCACTCCGCAATGGACTAGGTCCCGAAGGCTCGCAGGTAGAGCACAACCTCAGAAAAGCTTCCATCCGCATTGCAAAGGAGTGCGTGAGAGAAATTCGATAGGCAGAGTGCGAATAGAACTAATATTACGCATATGCTTCTCTCTTTTGATAGCGCGCTATTTTATAGTAGTGAAGTCAATGTACGTAGTATTTAGCTTAATAAATATCCATGCAATACTTCGTTAACATGTCAACTGTTCGAAGAAGTTTGAGGGCGCGCGTGCAACATTGACATAAAGTCGTTTCAATTTAGCCATAACATTCCAATCCAATCTTTGCGTACGTGCTCGGGCCCGTATATTCCTTCCGCACGCGGTCCGTAGACATCCTCCCGCGTCGAACACTCGATCCGACTCCTCTTCATTTCTTTAGTGGCCACAGGTTCTGATTCTGGGTTTCCTTGGCTACATCGCCTTCTTGAGGGGATTGAATCCCTTCAGTAGTCTTGAGCAGTGGAAAGCCGCTAGGGCTCGATAAGCAGGCGAAAAACTCGCCTCCGCATGGCCTTTCTTGGCGCAATGACACGTACGACGGAGCAAATATACCACGTGGTTTCAAACAGGTTCGTGATTGGACCCGGCGGCCAACTGGGGGCGTGTACGAACTACAGGGGGCGCTTCTCCAGCTAGCATCACCATCGTTTGTGACGTCACAGGTAGGACAGACTCCAACAGGCCGCGCAGATGTTGGATCCCTCAACTCGTCAGCTCGCTTCATGCGCTGATTGCGAAGACCGTTTCACACGTTGTGTTTATTTAAGAAATTGATATTTGTAGTAGGACATTTTACTAAGGCTGGAAATCCTGGCACGCGCAGTCGTGCTAGCAAAAACTTTTGGCACTGAGCTGTCGAAGCCTGTGGGATGGTGGGGTGCTGTTCTCTATCCCAGTACAAAAAGCTGGATGATGAAAATAAAATATCACGCCCTTTAACCGTCCACAACATCTACCCCGGCGAAAAGGGAGTTTCTTTTTTTTTTTTTTTTTTTTCAATTATGAATTGGACAAAATAAAACTGAGAAAGGAGTGTCTGATGAAATTGAAAATAAGAAAGCGACGTTGGAGAAGCTCGCGTGTGTAGTAAACACTTCTGTGAAAGCGATTCCTTGTGTCCTGTTGGTTGCAATGTGTTCTGTGAGTGCTGGTCTCTTACTAGTTCCAAATTAATTCAGTTTTTTTTTTTTTTTGTAGACCAGTAAACGAACATTTCTCCAAAATAACTGACAAGAAGAAGCGGTGGCATTGCTTCTGGAATCGTTTCAACTGAACCCCTGCTTATTCACCCGGTCAACACGAAACACGCGAGACCCCCTCGCGATCCAAGTCTTAAAGGGACACTGACAGGGTATTTATGCTCGCCGAGATTTTTAGTTGTACGTGACATATGGGAGCTCAACTACCCAGAACAGAATTTGCGGCTCGAAATTCGGTTTCTTTCCGCCCGAAAACCGCCGATCAAGAACTGGCCGGTTCGAGTCTCGCTCACTCTCTTTTTCGCGGTCACGGGCCGTTTTCTAAGGTATCGATGCGACCATCGAATTTAATCAAAGTCGTGGGTCACTGAAGGCACACTCAATATTAAAAATAGAAAAAAATATGAAACCCATTTTTTGTGGCTCCTAAAAAGCTGTAAATACGTTGATTGAAAAAAAAAAAAAAAGTTCCACAGGCAACCGGAAGCATTCTGTGCGTTCGTCGTTTCGCGTATCGTGGGGCTCGCGGGGACGGCGATGGCAGCGGACGACGGGCGTGGAACCTCTATTTCAGAACTGTCGTTCGCGGTACCGGCGAATTCTGTCTACCTTTAAAAGAGAAATTTGGGACTGATCAAAAGAATTGGTATTCATCCCGTACGACACGCCCGGCCACCAAGCCGATTTGCACGAAGACGTCGCCGAGCCGTCGTTCCCTTCTGGTGGCTGAAGACATCGCTCGCGCAAACGTCAAGCACGACGTGTCTACTTCGAGTTGAATATGCACGCGTACGATTTCTTTACTAGGTGCGAATGTCCCCAAAGCGTGGTGCTTCCCGACTTCGACCCGGAAGTGCTTTTGCTAGAAGAAAATCGACAGCAAACTTTCCAACTTACAGTTTACCGGCTGAATTATTACTAAGGAAAGAGATCCACCACAAAAGAGATGCCCCAGTAGCTCAGTGGGAAAGACGTCCGGATCACATGCGGTAGGACTGGGTTCTATCCCCCGTGAAACTTTATTTTTATTTTTTCAAACATTTTTCAATGTTTACATATCTTTTTTTTTTTTTTACAATCATCACTGAAGAAACAAACAAAAAAAAATAACAAACAAATGTTATGGACGCTACTTCGCTGAATTAAATGGTATGGGATTTCCGTTTTGACACCTGCGAACTCAATGTAATCACTTTCCACAAAATGCAAGGATAAATCAGGTGGCGTCCGCTTTCCGAGGTGCCCGTAAATGTTCTACAGGAATTGCAGCCAGCCATTAGTCCCGATCCCGTTGATCTTTCGGAAACTCTGTAGCACAATGCCACTTCTGTTTCGGACGCGGGACATGTGAGCCAGCTCTTCACGCAACATCTTGGGTGTATTCTTTTCGGAGCCGATCATGGAAATTCACCACGGGCACTCGCTACTCATCTCCGACTCCTCAATGTACAAAACAACTCTCTTGGAGTACAGAACAACGAGCGGAACATACATAACCGCAAAAGAATCGCACGGCGAGCGGTTCCCGCACGCCGCATGTTGTGTGCTACAAAAAAAAAAAAAAAGAAAGAAAAAAAAAAAAAAAAGCGCACGGTCGGGTGTAGCCACGTGACTTCCGCCACTGACTCTCTTCTCTCCACTTCTCCGACCTCCGTCGGGTTTCGGTTTCGGTTTCGAGCAGTTGCGTCTTTTGGCTTCATTAAAAAAATACGCTACTCTGTTGCAAAATATTAATTGGGTAGTCCTCCGACACCATAATAAAGCGCCTGGCGAAAAATTAAAAAACATTTTTTGGGGGGTGTCAGTGTCCCTTTAAATCTAGTAAGCCGGTGGCACTTCACCGTCCCAAAATATGAAAAATACAGCTGCTGTGAATTACTAGCGTTTGTATGCTTAATTTTAGCAAAACCAAATGCGCATACGCGTGATGCGCTTCTCAGCGAGCGATTTTAAATTTGCAAGCAATCTTCAGTAAACATTGGATAGAAGAAATAAATAAATCGCCTGAATTTGCCGGGCCATGGCTGACCAATGTAAGAACTTATATATAAAAAAAAAAAAAAAAAAGAAATCTGCTTTTTTTTTGAGCAGAAGTCCCGATGTGAAAAAAGTTCTTTGCCACGTATTCGATTCGGGAATAGCTAATGCATAAGTAGCTGACGAGCATTTGCTCGGCAGCAACTGTCGAGTCACACTTGGATAGAAGCGTCGGTATCGGCAAGCTCAATGCAGCTAAAACAAGTGTGCGGCATTTTGCAACACAATTGTGGGCGTGTGCACAGCTCAGAGGACAGCACTTTACTTAGTCTCGTGAATGGGAAAACCCTTTTCTACAAGAGCCTCTATCGATCCCAGAAAAAAAAAAAAAAAAACAAGAAACATATAGGTTGTGAATAGCCCTGACGCACGTCGCGCAAGCTGTAATGTGAGGCTCTAAGCTCGTTTTTGAACATTTTATGGCTTCTCTAATATAAAAAGCAACTTCGAGGCCCTGTTATTCATTAGAAAGATCACTCAAAAAAACGTTCTACTCATACAGATTGAAACCTGAGACTGTGGTTTGAAAAACGGAATCTCGTGAAGTAGGAAGAAAAAGGGACAGACAACGGCTCATTTCTTTAATAAATCAACCGTTCTAATAGGCATAGGTGCGAACTAACATTCCGTGCTTTGACATAGCGCGTCGTCTGCTCGCATCCTGCCAGCTGCATCACAAAAGGGCGCCTGCCAGGTGGCGCCACGAAAACAACTCGTCGCGAATAACATCGGGCTTTAGTCCATTGTAGGATGAGACAAAGTATAGAGCGATTTTCCGAGTCATCCTCTTTTTCGGATACCTCGGCAATTGAACGTTGGAGCGGGGCACCCTGTGTTTTTTATCTAGACACTCCAGCTTTTTATCAAGACCGGATAGTTGTAAAACAGCTGAATCCTTGTCTACCACACGTGATTGGATACCACCGATCTGGTTGCGTGACGTCAATTTTCCCACTAAATAGAGCGAATAGATTGACGTGTCCGCGTAATGTGACTTAAAGTCACGGGATGTCAATATCCCCTCTAAAGTTAGCAGAAGGATTCATGTCACGTGACGTCAATTTCCCCACTGGCGGGAAAACTGATGTCACCTGACGTGACCTCGAGTCCACTGACGTAAAATTATACGAGGTGCTTCTGGTAGGTGCTACTTGCGCCCAAGAGCTCTCCGGGCTTTTTCAGCACGATTAAGCTTGTATCAGTTTTTTCAGCGCTGCGAGTAATTGTATGTATGTTGAGACAGCAAGAAGCTAGCCAATGGGCGTCCTCGCTGTGTATAGGAAACTTAGCCAGTGGAGTACCACAGCTAGCCTGGGATCTTTAACGCGCATCACGCAGTAGTGATAAACGACTGCACGCCGGTACGATGTTCATCTGGATTTAAACGGGCAAGGGGCCGGGAATTCAACCCCGTGTTCTGCAGCGGGAACGTTCGCTCGTCCGAGCCGCGTTGCCTTCACACGCTCGACTACCGATACCCCTCGATCGTAAGCAGTCTTGGGTCGTAACGCGTTACTAGTAACGCGTTACTGTAACTTCGTTACTTTTTTGGTAACTTGTAACTGTAACGAGTTACTTTAAAAAAAATGTAACTTGTAACTGTAGTTCTATTACTTTTTTCTAATGTAACGATGAAAATAACGACGTTACATTTGTCGTTACTTTCCAGTGTTTTATGAATAATATATCACTGAACGAGGGTGCAATTTAGCTATTCCCCTTGCACTTTCCAAATCGTCTATTCCACCATTTCGAGTGTCAAGTTGGTCATGCACAAAGTTGTAAATACGTTCTTTCTCGCGAGTCACTACCCGAATATAGCCACGTGTAGATTTTATGAAAAAATTTCTAGTTATCTTTACGCACGCGCTTGTACTTTGTGACTGAACACTTACATCTTAGTGTCTTGAAGCACTATCTATGTTGTGGGTTTTCTTTTTTCTGTGCAAACGCTTTTTAATCGGGTGAATCAACCGTGAAACAACAATACACGTAGGGCACTGCGCATGTCTCGTATTTTGATTAGCGCCACTACTCCGCACTGCGCATGTTTCGTATTTTGATTTGCACCACAACTCTGGCGTGAAAACTTTCAAACACTAACTTCGAGAAGCAACTGCTGTTAAGTTACAATATAAAATAAAAAGCGTACTTTTAAATTTTTTTTGTGTTATATAAAAGTAACTGAAAAGTAACGTCGTTACTTTTTAAAAGTAACTGTAACTGTAACGAGTTACTCTTTTGTTGCGGTAACTGTAACGGTAACTTCGCTACTTTTTTCTGAAAGTAATTGTAACTGTAACGAATTACTTTTTAAAAGTAACTTACCCAAGACTGATCGTAAGCTTATCGACACATTATTTGAAACAAAGCAGCAATACTATGGTCAAGGAGAAATTATTTATAAAAACAAAGTGTAGAAAGAGAGGAGAAAAACTTGAAAACGAACGCAAACACACGGAAAAGAAAGTCGTCTCCACATAACGACAAATAATAAACAGCTTTCGCCAACACACGGCAAACCCAGCACCTTAGCAATATTTTTGTTGTAGCACTCGAAAGTCACCCCCTGGCCACGAACAATATGTTCGTCAATAAACCTGGTATCGCGGAAGACTAAACCGGGTCGCCGCTCAGAAAATGCATTCGTTCCATGTTGCAAAGTGGCAAAGTGGCAAGCTGGGCGAGTTGGGAAACGTTGAACACGATGTAAAATCGTGCACAAAGACAACAGAGGAAGGAACACAGAAGACAGAGAGGCGCGTGTTACATGTTACACGTTCACGAACTAACATCGGTGTTTGTATAGCACTCGTGGGAATAGGTCACAGACGTGCGCCGCAGACAGCAAAAAGAAGAACTCGGTAACGACGACTGCCATTTGTTCTGATTGGATCCACTATTGATCAAATTATGAACATCGTAAACTCTAGCTCGCGCGCATTTTTACTATTTCTTCGACTTTGCACGCAGTAGTTATGTTTATTTTTGTAAGCTCATCATTTATCTTTTATGATTGAAAGAAAGAGCAAACTGCAAAACAAAAAATAAAAAAAAATGAAAAAAAAAATAAAAGCGGACTGTGTTTCTAAGGAGATAACTCCAAATTGCTCGCCGTCTAACGAGGCCGTTTATACGAATAATAATAATAATAATAATAATAATAATAATAAAATCTAGCGTCGCACACGCGGTTGAAGTATATGTATTACGATCAAGAAACAGAAACGACACAAACATTGTTTAAAGAATTTATAAAAAACATCGTGAAATAAAAAAAGGAAGGATGAGAGAAAAATAAGAAAATTTGACGATTCATCCGCTTCCGCCCAGCCCTCTGCCTTCTCTAAAAAAAAAACATCCACTCATAAAAGAATATAATCGTAGACACGACGCTTTCTTCTACTTTTCGGAATTGGAGACAGCGAGCGAGCGGACGATAAAAAAACAACGAAAGAAAAAGGGAGGGAGGGTGGAAGTAATACGGAAAAAAGCGACAATAAAACAAGAAAAGAAAAAAAAAAGCTCCAAGAGTAATACCCAGATATGCAGAAAGGAAGAGTCGGAGCTCAACGAATAAACCGAGAGCGACAATAACGAACGAAACATTATGGCGATAATGAATTCCGGCCGTTCGTGAGCGTCAAATAAAACGCGCTTGGATTCGCGCGAGTTGCTTTAATTTGCAATTTCTTCGTGACCCAGAAAGCCCCCGCTCTCCTTTAGCATCGGAGTCGGACACAAAGAAATGGGAGGCTCTAGAAATGAGGCTATTCCGAGGAGAAATGTGCGCATGCGTGAGCTCTACCTAGAGGCGCAGGCTAGCATCGGCTTCGGAGGACACGGAGCAGCCGGCAGACGCTGCTCGCTTCGGCTGCTCTTCAAGCCGGTGCAGTGGCCGTGTCCTTCCCAAGTTGGCTCGTCAAACCTACTCGGACTCTGTTTTCTTTTACAAATGTGCACGCGACCCTCGTATGCGTCTGACCGTGTGTGCAGAATTATTCTCTCGTGTGTGTATGTGGGTCCACAGCTCATAGCCACAAGCTTTTAACACGATGGCGTTTAAGGGCTCGTGTCGCAGAAAAGGCGGCGTCGGCGTTGGTGGAACCAAAAATCCCATAATGCAACGCGCGCAGCCACGTGTCACGTCACACGTTGCTGCGCGCGTTGCATTGTGGCATTTACCCGCTAAATTTGTCAGAAAACTTTTCTTCAAAAATTTAGCAGAAACTTTTCCCGACACATTGAGCGGGCCGATAGGGTCATGGCGTCACGCATCACGTGACATAACGTCGACCGTGACGTCACGTGAGACGTGACGCTACCGAGTAGACCACGCAGACGCGCTTGCATGGCTTGTCAACGAGCGCGGGTTTGTATGAGAAGACTTTGCGAACGGGAACCGATAACGCTATCGCGTTCTACTGTTGAATGCGAAGCGTAAGTGTGCCTCAAGGTGTTTTTTTTCCTATTAGTTGGGCGTATTAGGCTTTTAGGTATGGGCCTCTGATATTTCTAGTATACCCCAACCCTCCCGAGTTAAATAAAGAATATCAATAGCATATACTGCACGCCAGCCGGAAAATAACACTTTGTGCAAAAAAAAGCAAAATAAAAAAAAGAAACGAAAAAAAAAAAACACCTTGTTTGGCCAGGTGGCGCAAGTAACCGCCCGATTCAAAGGGCCACGCATCAGTCCATTCATCCATACGGTCGAAAAAGTGCTCGACTATGGTGAAGAGATCCAACCGTCATGCCCCTAACGGTTACGTTGAGAACCAAAGTCCAGTTTGTGTTTCTGACGCAGCACTCGGCCGGGCTCCAATAGGTGAAGCAGCGGTTGAATCTAAGCCGAACGCAGCAATCGTATCTCTCTTGGCGTCCCGCGCTCGATCGTGAGGGAAGAATTCCTTCCACGGGTCTTGCGTCGGCTTAGAAAACGAGCTGAACAAAGCGCCCCCTATGGTCCTATCTCCTCGCCAATAGCGTTCGCAGAGGGATGTTAAAGAAAGTCGAGCGTTCCAGGAACCAGCCGGCCAAACACCAATACAAAAGTAGGACGCGACTGCGGCAACTAAAGACTGGGGATCATTTCATAAATATCCCGGTCTTAATTAAAACACGAGCTCCTACGGTATTTCCAGCCTTCAGTTTTAAAATTATCCAGGTTCGGAGAGAGAGCTGCGAGTGCGGAGCGAATTAAATCCAGAATCCCTCTACGCCTAGGCTCTGCGAGTGCCCTGGGGTGTGTGTATATGCTTGTGTCCCGCGTATGTGCCTGAATACGTCTGCGTGTCATTCTTGAAAACTAAGAACCGCGCAAACAACACGAAAACCAGAGAAAACGAACTCGGACAGAATGCGGCGTTTTCTCTGGTCCTTCTTCGCGATCTTTTTGGTTTTAAAGATGCATACCTAACTCACTCAAGTTTCGACCATGTTTCTGCGCGCAATTGTTCCTTCCGCGTGTGCCTGTGCGTGTGTGTGTGCAAGCGTATTTGTATACGTGCGTGTGAGAGAGAAGCGCGTTAATGCGCCCGTGTCCATGCTGGTGCCCGACGTAGTGGAAAGAGGTTTCGTGAGAAGAGTAACACACGTTCTACCACGAAAGCTCAGCTGGTTCGCCGTGAAAGGCTGTAAGAAGAAAGGGGAAAGCAGCCCGGTGACTCGGCTTTTCTTCGCCTAGGTGATGAGCGCTGGAAAGGTGCACAAGAGCTCAGTCCACCCGACAGCCCGGAGCGCGTTCTCAGCCGAATCGGCGCACCTTGACAACCAGACGAAAGACAACGGGGCATTCGTGCTCCCATCCTCGTCGTCAGACGACGAATCCCCAACAACCCAAGAAGTTGCCTCGGCGAAGGAGAAACGAATTCCCGATCGGTGATGAAGCGGGGCGTCCCAATTACGTAGCAACCCGCGAGAGCGTGACAGGCCGATTGCAATCAGAAGGGCAGGTTTAAGGAGCCGGTCGACCGGCAAGTGTCGGTCGGCTGCACACCCGACTTCTCCAGACAGTCCAACACCAGGCTCTTTTCGGCTATTCTTTCTCACTCCCGGGTCATGCTACACTTTACATTTCGTGTACTCTCTTTACCGCAGTGTGCGAAGAAAATACTTAGCAATTACTTTTACATTCAGAAGAGAGAGATCGGACATGTGCGCTTACTTGCGTGCGCCTGTACATTGCGCAACAAAGATGTTACCTCTTAGGTTACTGCACAAACGACTACTTTCCACCGCTAGAGTAGTTTTCGTTACAGTTCTTTAATCGTGAGAGAAAAACAGAGAACCGGTGATGGCTTGTTCGCGCTAACAGGCTCAAGGAGTGTACGTGTGCGTGCGTGTGTAAGCATGCGGATATGCCTGTGTGCCTACGTGTGCGTCCCTCTCAGCACATACAAGTGTGCCTGACTGAGTGTGCGTGTGAGCAGAAGTAAGCCTCAAAGCATGCTCACACACTTTTGAAAGAGCGTAGACGTTCCCGTGCGACGGCCGCCCAGTTCAACTTGGACGCAGTTGCGACGGGAAATACAAAAAAAAAAATATAAAAAAAAACTGTTGCAGAGTATCTCAATGCTGTGCAGCGCATGTATCTGGAATATGTGTTTCCGCAATATATGTACACGCGTCTGCAATATCCGCACATGCCTATACTTGCATGTACATATGTACACACATGTAGATATACAGGGTGTTTCTTTAAGCTTGACAAATTTGTTTAAAAAAGCCGCGAAATCTACATTTACGCGGTTTGTGCAGGTGAGTTATACGACCAGGGGGACATTGTATAGAGGGCTAATAGTAACGATCAGTGGACGAATGAAGTGAAATTTGATAGTTCACTTATTCATTAATGAAAATATACATATGTTACCAATCAGAAACTCGCTGAGCGGCATCAAAAACGACTAAATCAACTCATTTTAGATGGATAAAACGCGGGGCAGCATTCTACGGCGTTCCGTAAAAGCACTTCATTTGCACGCGTTCCTAGGTTTCGGTGTCTTATCGGAGTGCATCACTGCGCCCGCGGTCCTGCCCCTCGGGCCTAAGAACGAAGGATAAGCCGAACAAAGAGCAGCAGCCCCCTGGAAGAGATAAGGACAAGACAAAGGCGCGAACATGTCACGCTCCTTTACAGCTTCTGGAAGAGACTGGGACTGAGAAAGAGCTCATTAGCTTAATCGCCTCTCTTTCCAGGCTCTCGGTAGCCGAAATCCTAATCCAGGAGATTTGATTGCGGGATCCGTTGGCAGCCGGCGTTCATTAGGCTAAAAGCTCTCCGAGTTCCCACAGCTTTTCAGCCAGTCCCAGTCGCACGGGATTCGATCTCGCAGCGGCGCTATCAGCGAGGCCAGCTCGCCCACCTCTCTCTCTCTTTATATCTTTGACTGCCTCTTTGTTTCTTTCTCTCTCGTTCTCTCCAGCTCTAACTTTGCGTGCGTGTGAAAGCGTTTGAACTAATGCTCCGGGACCGGGAAACTTGACGCGAACCTCCTCTCCACACGCCGGCTTCTTTTCTCCCTCGTCCTCTCCCGGCCAGGCATTACGCAACAGGAACACACCCCACTGGGCCCAAGTTAGGTCTCTGGGGGATCGCCATCTTATGCAATCTTGTGCGCAGCAAGGACGAGGACAAAGGATTGCGTAAGATGTCAAACCAATTCGCCCAAACAACCACTCTTCTATAATTATAATTTAGTTTCAACCACTCTTCTTGCATCGCCCCGCTTGAGCCAAGTGTGGTGTTTCTGCTGCGCTCGTGTTTCCGGCTCAAGTATGGCCATCGCCTAGGGGCCTAACTTGGGCCCAATCAGGGTTCACTCCCAAACCTAGCGTCCAAGTACTTTTCTTTCGCGTTTATATGGCTCAGGTTCGCCACAGAACTGTCAAAGTGCCAGATACGAGCCAGACATGCCACGTATCTACCGAACAACCCGCAGTGAATCCTCATCGTGGCACTTCGTCGGCAATTTGGGCATAAGTTGCCACGTGAAAACTGAACAACCAGAAGCGAAGGCTAATTCTGGCACTTGTTTGGCGATTCAGGCCCAAGACACCGAGGCACTGTCCAAAGAAGGGCAAGTTTGGGTTTGCGTCGGCATCTTCGGGCTTTTCGAGGCCCTAAATTCGCGAACGAAAAACAATTTTTTACCCCCCCCCCCCCCCCCCCTCGAAAAAAAAAAAAAAAGTGTGCCACCTTTACCTGCGAAGAGGCGCCTTCCCGCCCTCTCCCCAGGCCGAGCTCGCTCTGGAAACCGTAAACCGCAGCTAGTGACTCTCGCAAGTCCGCTGTGGAAAAGTAGGCGTAGTAGATTTCTAAGCGAGGAAAATACAGAAGCGCATACTCAAAGCGCAAGGTGACCGTGCATTCACTACGAGTGGTTTGTTTAGTCAAATTTAGCAGACGCCTCGGCTGCGTCGCAACGTCCATCGGCGCGCTGCATCGGCTGCATTCTAACGTAAGGGGAAATAAAGCATATATATGATTGAAGCGCGAAAAATCGCCCTTCTGACAGAAAAAAAGGAAAGAAAGAAATACATCGAGCGAGTGCTGCCACATCGCTTAGAGAAGAGATAAAACCTTGCAGGTTCACTAGGATAACTTCTAAAACATATCAGCGGCCTTCATCATGAATACGTATGGGAACAGTGGAAAGGCAAATACAACTCTAATTAGATTTTCCTGTCTCGCGACTTTGGATCTGGTAAATCCGTACGCGCGCTACCCGTGGGTGAGTAGAATTCACTTCAAAGGCCGAAGAATATATAAACGCTACGAATAACTCTATTTCCATTTAGTGCAAATGCTCTCGAATTTAGAAAAAAGCCCGAAACAACCCTCGCACTCCCTAAAGTTACTTCCTTTTCCTTAGATTTCGTTTTTCCTTTTTGCGGGCGTGCTGAAATTTTCGCTTCCGATTTAACCTACAAAAAATCAAAACGCAAAAAAACAAAGATTAGTAAAGGTGCTTTTTCAGGAGTTTCCAATAAACTCTTCAAATAAAGAAGCATTCTGCCTTGCCTTCCTCCTTGTGTACCTATGCAAAATGAAATTAGAAAAATGTATTATTAATATTATTATTACACTAAAAAATTCTTTATCTTTATTCCGGTCCATTAAAAAAACATTTTTTTTTTTTTTGTTTTTAGATGAATGTCTTGTTTTTCAAATGGTTGATCTTCGGGCGCAGATGCAGGCCGAGGCACGTCGCGCTCTTCAAATCCTCTTCGGCGCATCGCAGCTGCGCAAGAGGTGAAGCCAACCTTTGGTGTACGAACGAACAATTAAAAGTTCCGCGTTTGAAAGGACACAAAAAACTTAAGAAATAAACTAATATAGTTAGCACTAAACAAAGCGAGCTACGAATTTGGGTATAAAAAGATCTTAACGATGTCAGGAGTAGTTAAGAAAAGATTAAATAAATAAATAAATAACTGCTGCAGACATGCCTGCGACGGTCGCTTCTCTGCAGCGACAAACAGCATGCGGAGAAGCTATCCTCGTACATTCCGCGGAATCTGCTCACCTTTTCAAAAATGCGCGTTAACGCGGATGTTATAATGCAAATAAAAAGAAAAGTGAAAAATGCTCTAGTATACATAAAAAATATAAATAAAAAAGCCGCGTCACAGCTTAGTATAGCGTAACTACACTAAGCTGTGACGCTCTATTCTAACATTGTCGCCTTCCATGCGGAACACGATACAGCTAAGATACCCGGAAACAACCTGCGTGATAACCGGAAAATGTAGGGCATCAAAGCCAAGCATTGTCCTTTGAAAACAGTTTTTGTTTCGTCTGAGAGAAACACGAGACGGAAGAAAATTGGAACAAACACAACGTCTCAATGAGGTGTTGTGTTTTTCCAACTTTTTTGCCTCCGCCTCGAGTTTTTGTAAGTTCATTAACAACCAGCTCTCCGGTTTAATAAAGTTGTTTCCCTTTTTTTTCGCGTGGTTCCTAAAATAGTGAAGTCACCCGTCATGGCATTTACGCTGACAATGAGGCCAGACCTTCTCCTCTCCATCGCCAGTCTTCTGCAGCTTCAATTTATTACAAAAAAAATTATCAACAAAACATTATTCTTCCCGCCGCGAAATATTATCGCTACACATCTATGGTAACATTCAACAGCGTTTTTCTCTTTGTGTAATTTGGAAACATCTTCACAGTTTGCGTAAAAAATTTTTTGGTTATAATATTGTCCTATGACAACTTTAGGACACGTAGAATGCAACCACCTAGGTTTGCATAAAATGTATGTTTTTTCAATTTTTGTATTTATGAAAAATTTAAGAACTTCCGTTAGCCCCTTCAAAATGTCGTTTTTGTGATTTTTAATTATTTTAAAGTAAAGGAAGTCTCGCACACATTACTTTTGTGTTATTCGTTGCACTCGGTGGTTTAAGGGGGATTCAGCCGCGATTTATATACAGACTTTTGCTCACAGAAGGCGCAGATTGTTTCCCGGAACCAAGGAGTTTGAGGCTATCTGCTGCGCATGCAGGTCGGCCACTCGGGGTCAGCTCGGACCAGGGGCACCGCTGGTCTAGAAAGGGTTGAGTGGGGCCACCGGGGAGCCATCTCTGCAGCTCCGCATGCTCAAAAAATTATTAGAGGGCGCTACGAGCGAACTGGCTCGGATTTGCATAAAAAAAGAAGCAACCAGCGCTACAATATAAGGTCTTGACCAAAAGCGTAGAAAAACAAAAAAAACAAAAACAAATCGTGTTCAAGTTCTTTATCGGCGCCCCTATTCCATCACGAAAAGCACGAAAGAGGAATAAATAAATAAAGTGATGCCTAGGCACTGCTTACAGTTTACGAGACAAACACCCGAATTATTGGTTGCGAAACGCGTGGAAGAAGTGTCTTTCTTTGTCAATCTCTGTTTATTTCTTTTATTTTTTATTATTTCTTTAAGAGAATAAAACACAGGTGGAAGGAAAGCTAAACGAGCGAAGCAAGCACATTCGGATTGCCCTCGGGAACTGCATTCAATCAGACGGATTAACGAAGAGGAACACAAATTGGGGGAAGCGCGCCAGCACCGGAGAGGGCACAGGGATTGTGCTGCTTTGTTCGTCGTAATCTTTCCCAAGACAGGTAGTAACGCGCTAGAAGGAGCAGCGAAGATGCGGGACAGACAGCAGGCAAACGCGCCCTATTTCCCTAGGCGTACAACAACAAAGCAACAAAGCAACAACACAAGCCTCCCCGACATAAAGGAAGCGGGAAGACTGGCGACCCAACTGAATCTTGACAGTGAGACGCGTTCAGAAACACATTTTGGTCTGTTTTCTTAGAAGTCGAAGAGCTCAACCGAAGGAGATATTTCTGACTTGGAATGCCTCTACCAAATGTTCGTCGAATGCTTCCGGCAAACGCTGATCGGCTAGCGACAGGCGAAACGCATCGCTTGGGGGAAAAAAAATATGGGTCCCGGACCGGTCCAGATCTTATGCCAGCGACGAGTGGATTTCGCCACCCGGCTTCAAAATCCGCTCGAGGCCGGCGCGCGGATCCCCCCCCGTCAATTCCCGAGTGTAAACGCACAATGAAGCCGGGGTCACGCCGCTTATACATCATACAAATGACAGTCTGGATGCAGGTTCGAACACCAATCACCGCGAGATTCGTGCTTCGAATGCCGCGTGGCAATGAACTCAACAAGAAAACGTGACACGAGGCATTCGAACCACGGATGTTGCGGTGACTCGTGTTTGCAGACTGTCTTTTGTAGGATGCTATGAGCCGTGAGACCCCGGCTTTGAAGACAACTCGACGAACAATCAGCGAATTCGGAAGGAAGTAGCGGAAGATGAGCGAAGCTGTAACAAGCGAAACGACCCCGACCCACGGAAAATAACGATATCCGCTATGAACCAAGCTTTCTCGCAACGATTACGTAAAACGAATTTCAAATGAACCGCGAAACTAGCACGAAAGAGCCGAGAACCGAGCGAAGCCGAAACTTAGCATAATTAAAACAAAAGTCGCGAAAAAAAAAAAAAAAAGATCGGTTAGGCGAGCACAAAACATCATTATAAGGATTCAATATCGAAAGCAACGCAAAACCAAAAAACCGTAACCGAACCAGAGCGAAAATCTCCGAAAGTCAGCGGAACTAAGACCGAGCATAATTAAAACGGCCCCCATGACGAACCGCGAAAATATAACGACGAAGAACGGCGCAACCTGACGCGAACGAAACCCTATATTCAACGAATCAATAACGAAAGACCCTGGAAATCTACCATAACGCCACCGAACTCGAGCGGAGCCAAAAGATAGTCGAAACCGCGCCGAAACGACCGATCCAGCGGGCCAAGTCAGCGAGGTGTAGCGAGGCCCCCGGGTGCCCAGCATCGCGGCAGAGCCAATAATCCGCGGCACGCGAAATGGGCTCCCTGTTGCGGCGAGCAAGAAAGCCCGCCAAGGGAGCCAAGCTCGTACTGCAAAGCGCATCACGTCGAGGTCGCCCCGTCGGGAAAAAAAGGAAGAGCGCTTTCACCCCTCGGCTGTCAGTGCGGTGGGAGCTACGCGATTGCCGGAACAATCTCCCCTTCATCTCGCATTCAGTGCGCGCGAGTAGAGGCGAGGCCACGTGGCCAAAGACAGGCGCACGAGTGGCTCAAACGAGCGCGTAGCTTAGACCACACTGTCAGCTTCGTATGTACCCAGTTTCACCTCACGACGGACCCAAACAGAGTATAGAAGCGAGGTTAGCCCAGAAAACAGTCAGGCGTGCTCGCGCCCCGCGCGTCGCGGCGCCCCGCGGGAAGGTCACGTGATACTCACCTCACGTTTCATTGGCTCCTATGGCAGGTAGCGTCCGCTGCGGTCCATCGTAAGGTCCGGCGGAGGCTAGCCCAAGCACGCCGAGCGAAGGAAACGACCGAACCCCCGAGGAATACCGAAACGACTTTGGCGACGCATAGGTGGAAGAAGAGTCGTCAAGGAAGTCACCTTCGGCAGCTGGTGCGTCGACTGCCCGATGGACGAAAAACAAAAGAGAAGCGGCGAAATAGCCCCGAGAGAGCACCGCGTGAGAGACGGGGCCGCCGTCAACAACACGTAGGCGGGGCGAGTAGAAGCTACGCTGAGAAAACAAGGCAAAAAAATGAATGACGAACGAACGACAACATTGGGTTTCCACGGTAAACAGCCGTTCTACTGAGAACATCGGCCGGGGAAGTCGTTTTCTTTGTTTCGTGTCAACAACTTGGCTGCCTGCAATCCGACTGGATTAAGTAAGCCGTCTAAACGAGTCGACTAGACCGATTTCAGTAAGGAATATTATCAGTCGCCATATCTCGGAAGCGTGCCCTTGGACCAGCGTCTTCAGCGAACCAAGCATCCGTTCTCACGCGGGGGAGAAATGCCTCCCGTAGCTCCCAGGGATCACGTGGTTTACAACGCCACGCTTTTGCGCGGAGGCACGCCATGCTGGCTAAAAAGGAGGAAGTGCCAGCATCGCCTAGCCGTGTGTGGCCGGGCGCTGGTATATTCTGACGACGATAGGTGGCGCGCTCATCGACTCTGAGATGCCAATGGCAGACTCCGCGTCCGGAAAGGCTCGTCGTTACAAGGGCTCGTTTGAGGTGCTTTTCCCGGAACGATCGCCCCAGGCATCAAGAATGGCAAGACGGCAAACACGCTGCTTCGCTACCGGATGCACCACGCTTTTGCCACAAAGAAAGCCTCTCTCTTCGCCGTTCCCGACGACGACCACAAAAACCTTCGGCAGGTTTCCTCGTGCGCTACTTTAGCCAGATGTCCCAAAATGAGCAAAGTTTCAGCTTTAAAAGTATTTTCTGGGGCGCTTATCGCACGCGATACTTAGTCGCAGAGCAAGAAAGCGAGCGAAACGCAGCGGACAAAACATCTCAATGTGACAGCAGAGCCACCGCTGCATTCTGACCGGCTGCTCCTTCTCTCGCACGCCGATTCGGACACCTTCCCTTTTAACCACCGTAGTTGGGCTGACCTAGATGGGATGGGACAGCTTTGGCTCGGGCTGCACGAACGCTCCTTTCCGTGGCGTGGGATCTATTTCGTTCGTGTGTCTGGCAACTTGACAGATTTTGCTCAACGAGATGCCGGCAACGGGATCGCCTAACTTGTGGCTTGCGATCCAAGGAGGTTAGAAACACTAGGAGGACGTGGGTCGTGATATTTGTGAAGCCTAGTCCTAAGACGTTTAAACGATAGCTGGGCCAGCGTGACCCCAGATCTCTCTGGCAATTGGTGCTCGTGACATGTCACGTGCGAGATGGATGGTTGATTGTAGAAGGATTCCTTGGAGGGGTTGCGCGCGCTCCGTCCGGTAGGTTTTATCAGATCAAAGGCTAGGCGTGAAGGAAGGAAGCGGTTTCGGCGGATTACGGGCAGACGACACCGCAGCTGGTACACGGGACGATCGAGGCAATCGCCGCAATCGCTACGGAGAAAACGAAAGCCTGGCGTCAGCGGGACGCTCATTTCCGCCGGCGACGGGATGGGCGCTTGCAGCGTGGTTGGCTGCAGCAATCGGACTGGCTTTTCTTCAGCAACGGTTACCTTCCTGCGGTAAGCCCTTGGCGTATTACACACGCATAGTTTTACGATAAGAGGAATCGATCAATAATTTTCTTAGATTTCCGACGGTCGCCGAACTGCCGAAACGATTTATTTTGGCCGTTGGTCGCGGCGGTGGATCGACGCGACCGAAGTGGAGCGTGACGTGCTCCGCGCACTTCGGATAGTCAAGAAAACATCTCCCAACCTCGAGTCAAGTTGAGCTGGTTCAATTTGTCACGACAGGAATAGAACGTCTCAGCGGACGACTTGCATAGTGGCCGCAACAAAAAGAAAAAGCCAAACGTATTGTAGCGTGATATAACGAGAGACCGATGAGAGCGCAGCTATCATTTGCAGGCGGGCGTGGAAATGATCCGTAAAAATGCGGAAGCATTGGTCCAACCAGTCGGGTTTATGTGTATATAATTTATTCGCGCCAAGGGGCAATGGTTACAGCGCTGACGTTCCACGTTAAATACTATCATTTTCAGGATGGTAACGGCCTGTAGAAAACAAGAGGCATTTACTTCATAGTTGAGGGTACATAACGAAGCGCAGCGGGCGTACAATCAGTCGGCTGGGTGCGGGCCACAGTTCCTAGCTGCGATGACTGATAATTAAAACCCAACAAAATGGTACACCAATTTTTATTTAAATCGGTATGAGGAACAACGGGGAGGTGTTTCTATTTACGTTCGGTAAGAACTTCTGCAAACGTACACTGAAATGACTGAAGGCTTTTAAATATTAACAGTGAAAAGTAACAATCTAATTTTCTCGGTAGTATATAGGCCGCCATCAGCGTGTTTCGATAGGTTTGGTTTGTTTCTGCAGAAATACCTCGACTTTATAACGGTAATTAAGTTATCCCTTTTCCTAGGAGGAGATTTCAATGTAAATACTCTGCAACACTCGACTCTTTCGTCACAGTCGAAAAACATTATAAGATTAAATGGTTTTATGATTGTTATCCAGTCTCCCACTAGAATCAGTATTTCCTCCTCAAGCGCCCTCGATCTTTTTATTGCAAATGCTCGTGAAGATGTTCCTGAGGCTGGCACAATCGCTAGTGACATTAGTGACCACATTTCCACATAGCACTTCCGTAAAAAGCTCGAATAGAGTTACCTATGTTCTTCAGAACGTATCCGAGCGTAATTAGAAAAGTTTGGGACAGAGATCTCCCGCACTGACTGGGACCCAGTTTATTCTAAACCATGCGTAGATGAGGCGTACAACATATTTATTAACGTCTTTAGCAAAACATGTTGCTCGAATTTTCCCTGGGAAACAAAAACAGTTTCTAAAAATATTCGAAAGCCCTGGAGTCTGGACCCACCTCTGCACCTCAAAAAGCTAAAAAAAAGGTATCGTTTGTACGAGTCATCTTTATCGACGAGAAATCCCGATAAACTGATTATCTTCAAGCAATCTCGGAACCGCCTGACATCCGAATTCCGAAAGGCTAAGCAAGAGTATTATACGCCTCTCTTTATTGGAAATTCTAGAAAATGCCCAGAAATGGTTTGGAAATCTATAAATCAAGTTTTACGCTGCAGTGGACAGCGTAATGATATAGGCGAACTTTAAATCAATGGCAAAAATATATCGGGAATGTTGTTAGCAAAACACTTTAACGCAGCTTTTGTAAATTTAAATACAGCACCACATAACGTCAATCCTTCAAACTTGATCGAACACAGAGTGCCCGAGACGCTTTTTCTAACGCCGACTGATGAACACGAAGTATATAACGCGTTTGCGGGTCTCAGACGCAGTAGAAGCTGCGATACAAATGACTTACAACAAGTTAGGCATGTGAACTTTGTTCTTAATAACATTGCACCTTGCTTGGTGCCCATTTTTAACCTAGCCTCGTCATCAGGGACATTTCCCCGTAAAATGAAATTAGGAAAAGTCTCTGTTATATTTAAAGGACGAGAAAGAAATCTCGTCACAAACTACAGATCTGTCTCCATACCTTCAATATTTTCCAGAGGGCTTGAAACGATTCTTTTAAAACGCCTAAACTCTTTCTGTAATAAGCATTCTGTGTCAACGGATTGTCAATTTGGTTTCTGTAAAGGAAAGTCTACATAATCTGCATTACTTCAACAAAAATAAATTATTTTGAAAAACAAAAAAATCGATTGTTCCCCTTGGCATATTCATAGATTTTTGTAAGCCATTTGATTTCATCAACCACAAAATTATATCAGATAACGGTGTCCGTGGGGTACCTCTATCCCTTTTGCGCCCTTAGCTGGAGCAACGTACGCAATGTGTTGTGGTCGATGGTCATACATCGTTCTTATAAGGTACGATGCGGTGTCCACCAGGGTAGTATTCTTGGGCCTATGTTATTTAATATATATATTATTGACATCGTCAACATCAATAAAAAATAAAATATATAATATATGCTTGCGATACAAGCCTATTTCTTGCTGAAACGAATGTTTAAAAATTAATAGCCGACGCAAATAATGTCCTTAGCCAGTTTTTTTTTATATGGTCCAACAACAATGGCCTTAAGATCAAGATCCAGAAAACAAACGCTATTGTTTTTCGAGCGAAAAGCAAGGCTGTGTCTACTGACAACAATATTACAATTGATTCTACACCGTTTGAACTAGTTAAAAGTCATAAAACGCTCGGAATAATTTCTTTCTGAGCAGCTTTTGTGGAATGACCATGTCGACTATCTCGTAAAGAAGCTGTCCAAAGTGGTTAAAATCATGTCCCACTGTCGCTCTGTTTTTCTAGCTATGTTGAACCACAAATTTACTGTTCACTATTTCCGTCCTACATCAATTACTGTCATCTTATTTGGGAGAAGACCACTCAAATAAACATGAAAAAACTTGAGTTACTACAAAAACAAATGCTCCGTTATATTGCCAATGAACACTTTATGGCTCATACAAATCCCCTATTTGCCCAATATAAAGTAATCACCACTAAAAAGATCTGCGGCTACAGACTGCTGTATAGTTGCCGCTTTTCAACTTCTGACCATATTTTGTTTTTATGTGAAATGGCGAACCTCTCCGAACATCCTCATCGCATCGACACACGCTCCTCGGAAAAATGGATCATACCCCGAGCTCGTACTAATTATACTTATGAGTCAATCACTTATCGTCTACCTTCATTACTTAGCCATTTACTTATCAATATTAGTTATATATAAAACACGGAAAGGAAATTAATATTGATGCACTTTTTAAAGTCCTGTCGGAAGCTCTGTTTAAATAAATGTTAACGCGTTTTATTGTATGGTATGTGTATTCTTGTTAAAAAGGTTTAATTCTTTATAATGCGGAAAGCGGCTGTGTGTACGTGTTTTCTTTTAAATATAGAAATGTTTCATTTTATTAAAATGCTTCCTGCTAACCGTATTTTTTTTTTTTTTTTAGAAAGCATTAAATTTTGTAGAATATTTTGAACTGAAGCGGTGCGTATCTTTTTTTATGGCGCGTGCGCTTGCGTGCGACCTTGGTATTTTGGTAAATATTTTATCAGCGTGTCTCGTTTTTAATTGGTTTTGCTTTTAAACTTTAAACGGGCCCCAGACCCCGTCAACCTGCCTTTGGCAGCTTTCTGTATGGGGCACCGTTGGCTATAAGGCCAAAAATAGACTGATCGATTGATTATCATTATTATTAAATTTTATTATTAACGCTATTATTGAATTGTTAATATTAAAAATAAAAGCTCGTCAGTAGAAAAGACTGTATTGTTGCATGCTCACGAGTGTTTTCGCTTACATGAATGCTACAGGCGCCCACAATCTTAAATTTCGGTTTGATGAATGATAGGCTTAGTGTAAACGTCCGCTCATAAAAACATATTTTTTCTCTTTTGTACGATTTGCTTCAGGTGACGTCATGTGCCCAAAAGTTTCCATTTCATCGCTACCGCTAGTGTCCCATTCACACGGAGCTTTCTGCGATGCGTCATTAATCCATGTGAACCGAAATGCCAGGTTTCATTCTTTTTTTCTTTTTCGATCCACCCCGGTAGAATGCGGAGACGCCATCGGACACATGGAAAGCTGGGAAAGAACTCTGCTCTTCTCCTAGTCAAGAGCCCCGACGCGGTTAGGAGGCAGAGACGCTCCATCACGCCCAAGCGCCGAGAAGCGTGGACGAGGTCGTTACGGGCCCCTTTGTTTTTACACAACACGGTATTATAATTAGCACTTTTTGGTGTACACCCAGAATGAGAATAATTAATAACGCTTTTCGGATTTCTTCGTGACAGTATTCTTTGCCGTCAGTAGTTGCGCGCCAGTAACGTAAATAATCTTTTTTTGTTTTCTCGTTTCGTCAGAGATCCACTTCGCTGTATTCATGCTCATACAGCGGAAAGTTAATCTGCCCTGGAATATGTCGTCCTCTCTCGCGAAGAGAGAGAGAGAGAGAGAGGATCATAAATAAAGAAAAACAGGAAGGTATTAGCCAGTACAGTAGAATCATTAAACTGCAAGTCTTGAACGTGCGTAACGCAACACACTAAAATAATGATATCATTATTAAATAGTAACAATAATAACAAATAATTATTTTGCTTGTCTGCATATGTATATCGAGGTAAAGAGAAACGGGTCTGTCAAAGCAAGTAAAGGCATGTAGGACAGTAACCTACACTTCATCGTTGAAAGTACTCCACTTATAAGAAGTTTCAGATCAAATATACATTGTACACGGTGTGGCCAAAGGATTATGACCATGTTCATTAAAAGGGGGCAGATAACACAAAGTCAGGATGCTTCACTAATGCCATGAAAAAGATTCTCGAGACTTTCCCACCATAGAAAGCGCCCGGCAATAACGTTTAAACTGAAACAACAATAATTACGTTCTGAGAAAAAAAAAAAAAAAAAACAAAGAAAACGTACCACACACGTATTTACACAGACAATCACGAATATACGTAGGTAAATCACAACAAAACCAGAATGCTTCACTAATACTACGGAGAAGACACTTGAGTTGTTTTAGTGAGTTCACACCATTAAATTCGACCGGCAAGTTCTTGAAAAAAAAGGTACTTACAAACTCCGAACCCCGTTTCCGTACTTCGTGACAAAACGAGGCAACTCGTATCGCTCAGTACGACGAAAGGGTGGGTGATCGAGAGATAACCTGTGGAGTCTTGAAGTTGCCGCTCCAAACGTGTTTCCGGACAACAGGTTAAAACAACACGGTTTTAAAAAATGGCAAGCCTAGGATTGCCATCCTTTGATCGTCAGTTTGTGAACCTGGACCATATGTGATACCTTCAAATAGGCCTTTCAAGACTGAACCGACCCTTTGGAGCCATGAGCCACAGCCATGTCCAATGATTGCTATTCCGAACCTTAAAAGTTTTACTTGTGCTTGGGCTATCATCTTTTTGTAGAAGTAGGTATCGAGGATCTTGTATTAAACAAGAAACGAGAAATGCATCGCGGTCGTTTACAAAGATACGATAGATGGGAACTTGATGACAGGCCATTGTCAAACTGTATACCGAAATATTTAACGTGATTAGTCTACTTAGCATGAGAACAGTTGCCAGGCGAGAACTCAGATGTATCAATGTAAAGCGGGTGACTGAATGGAAAAAAACTTTCAGTGGATTACGAAAGCACATAAGTTTGGGTTTCGATGTATACAATTTGATTTAAACCAGTCAAAAAGGTAAGTGGTATCTCTAGATGTGCCACTGCTACATCCTAATGAAGATGAAGCGAAAGAAACGCCGCATCATCTGCGTATTGGAATGTTTGCATGTAGAAGCAGAGGTGACAAAACACTCCAGGTTTTAATACAACTCTAGAGCTTCGGATGTTGCACACGGAAAAAGCAGCGTTCGCCAAGACAGAAAGATTCGTTTTAATGATAGCAACGAATCACGAAATCCGATGTATACTTTCTTCAGTAAACGTTTATGACTCATTGTATTCGAATATTTTTGCCACGTCTATACACAAAGTGCACATGCAACCTGATGCCTATCAAAAGTAAGGTGTAATTCATATGCGAAACCTTCCAAGATTGGTTGTGTCCCCCGACCATCGACGAAGCCATGTTGGTTAGACGAAAGAATACCCAATCTATCAAGAAACGATGTCATGCTTTGGAGAATATTGTTTTTCCAGAATTTGAAGAATACACGGTGAAACTGAAATTGGGCGATAGTTTTGAAGTTTTTGCCACTACCCACCTTTAAGAAAAGGGCTCCATTAGAACATTTTTGAAATCGTCCAGGAATCCTTTCACTTGACATAAAACAATCTAAAATTGAAAGCAGAACGTGCTTTTTAAAATCGTAATTTGATAGGAGATTCTCCGATTGGAGGCCGTCTTTTCCAGAGGTTTACTCAGGTTTAAAACCAAACAGCACTGTTCTCAGATCAAGCTCGGTCATTTTTGTGGTAAAGAAGCAGAGGAAATATTTATACCAAGAAAGTTTGATAAAGGGCCTCATCCTGGGATACTCCGGGAAAGGTAGCAAAATACTTATTAAAATTTTCAACCATTCTCGTCGTATTGTGATCAAACGCCTCGTCTAACGTGTCTAGTGACCGCACAGAACCCATGCCTCGTAGTTGCTCCACCAAGTTCCATGTGTGTGATACATACATGCGTGTATGTTTAGACAGCCAGAAGTTAATCAGGCTCAAGGGGAGACTTGACACCTAGGTGTAGATGAGAAATTTAGCCAGTGCAGTAGGACCGCAAGCCAGTACGATGGTCATCCAGATCGAAACGGACAGGGGTGAGGATTGAACCCAGGATCCCTGGGTTCTGCAGCGCGAGCTTTCGCTCCACGGGCTCCAAGCTGTGTCGCGCCAACACACTCGGCCACCAATCCCCCACGGCAAAGAACCTTTCAAGATACCTTAGAACAGTAAAAGCTCTTTGAGTCGATCAAACCTTCGGAGTGAGACAGGTGACAGCCCTCCGCAGGAGGGACACTATGCTGCGTTGTCCCTTCGACGATTCGATTTGCTCCCAGGGACTCCACGAACGCAGGCCGGCAAACAGTGTCCGCGCACGTGGAGCTGTCGACCATTGGATTACCCCACCATCCTCCCGCTTTCCCGTAGATCGATACGAGAGGAGTATCCACAAGAAAGCTCAGCACGAGTAGAGACAAGCAAAGCAAAAACAAAAAGAAATGAAAAATATCGATCCACTGCTACAGTGTAACGGTCGAATGGCCCGTTGTGAAACAAGTGTTCGTGAAAGTCTTCGGCCGCATGGACCTGTCATTAGCTGCCGTTCCTGCAGGATAAAAATAAAAGCGAAGCACGCTCAGAAGCACCCTTTTTCTGATTTTTTTCAAGTTTTTAGAAACGGATTTCCACACGAGGAATGTATCGCGACGAATTTGTGCTATTCCCGTCGCGGCCGCTTGCATACGCTCCGAAGAGCCGATCGTTCTCGGAACGTTGTTTTAAAAAGGAAAAATAGTTACTGGCAGGATGAGAAGGCGTCTCTTTCAGATGCCCGGCCTCCAGCACCTGGATTTCCGTCGTGCTTTGGCAGCGCGTGCACGCTCCAAGCAAAACAGAAGTCGAAGCTAAGCTAGAAAGCTCGCGCTGGAGGCGAGAAGCTTGATGAACATCCCCGCCGTTCCTCCGAGTGACTACTGTGTCGTAACCAACGAGGTAGACGAGGCTTAGAGCGGCATCCCGTTCACCAGGCAAAAGTGACCCCTACTTGGCTGCTGCCATGCAATTCGGACCACTAGACACGGGACCGTACCCAATCCCGAGGGTTTTACGCAAAATTTAGCCGAGGTTGCGATCGCTGTAAAAAAGATGATCAACTATTTTTTCGTTACTGGTAGCCCAGAGATCGGTGTCTAGCTCCGATAAAAAACCCAAAATACAGCACCGCGGCTGACGGCCTCTAGCGGAGGTATTGCGAAGGTCCCCAGGGTCTTTTTGTAAACGCACACTTTGGACTTAAAACAAACGAAACACAACTTATCTCATCGGTGCTGTTATTAAATATCAATAAGGAATTCTTTGTGCGCGGTATTTCGTTCAGACGTAAAACTATAAGGTCTCGTGTCTATCCTCGGCGACAGCTTTTCTTGTTAATGCAGCGAAGAGGAGGAGGAGAGCCCGAGCACGGCTTTATTAAGCACTCAAAATGGGAGAGGGAACGCTCGTCTCTACCTTCCACTGCATTGCCAAGAAAAGTTGTGGCGGAGTATACGATGGTCACAAATGTGCAACATGGCGGCAGCCAGGGGGGGGGGGGGGGGGGGGGGGTCACTTTCAGCTGCCAGGTCATCGCTCTAGGGCCCTCTACCTCGTTGGTCGTAACGGAGCTGTGCTATCCCAGTCCCGGTTGGTCTGCGTTGCAAAATACACGATCGTTCTCGGAACTTGGTTTTGAAAAGAATGTCTTTAGTTTCCTTTACGTTCACAGTGTTCGCGGGGTAACGCCACTACATCCATAAATAGCGGCTGTCTCTTCGTAAGTACATCTGTCTAAATTACGAGACTGCGAAAGCAGCCGAGCATCTCACGTCGGCAAAATCCCCTCGACTCGTGCAATAAGACTCCTAACGAGCACCATAGCAACTGATGTACGAGTCGCGGTGCATGAGTATATGGTCCCTTCCAACGCTCTTCTCCAATTACTAGACCGTAGTTGTCTACAAGGCAGCTTCACTGCAAACATTCTTTGACGGGTGGGTAGCCGTTTATTCTGACGTTCTACCTGGAAACAGCGTTACTTTAAGCGATGTTCGTAGTATACCTAGACTGTTCGGTTTGTCGAAAACAATGTATCCCGTTAGACATCCTAAGAAAAGCTAACGAGCGCCCCACACCGATATCCTCACGAAGACACAGGTCGCCACCGTTACCAAAAGAGGTTGTACGCGTGCTCAAGAGTCGAAGAAGTACCGCGACTAAACGGAGACGGAACTAAACGCCGCGGAATCCCGCCAAAAACGCAGTGTTCGCTCATGCGAGAAACTGCAAGAGAAAGGCAGTTCGCAAATGTTACAATAAACCAACTGGCAACGAACACGCTGGGAACAAGCTTTACTACCGAGACTACCAAGGTCAAGAAGGAACATCGAGTCCCCAACCATTTTGTGCACGTTGTTTTTCTATGAGACCCCGAATGCCGCCCCATAGGTACACAGTGAATACTTACGCATTCAAAGTAAATGCGGAATATTCAACGTCTCTCGAGTACTTCGTGTCCTCAAAATGAGCTGGTTGCTCGGTACAGTTAAAAGTATGATGTAGTCTCTTTCTCTCAATGTTCCATCAATTTTCAATAAATGCCTTCTAAACGATCGCGATATATATTTATTTTTTCCGGGGGCTGACCGTCGTTCATGATATATTTAGTTTGTCGGAGGCTTCCTTAGATTTGTTGAGTTAGTTTTCTCTAATAATGTATAACTCGCGAAATATAGTTATGCATTTGAACTCGTCCTCATCTATATTTTATTCCGCGTTTTATCGTAATTTTGGGGGTTGTTTGTATCGTTTGAATATACACACATCTAGAATTCTCAAAATGTTTTCCGGGTGTAACTGGTAGACCAGAGCAAACTGCTCTTCAGCAGTATCTCGTCTCTACCCGCGTTTACATTAAATTAAAATGATCCAAATTTGCCATTACATCACCGCTTGGAGACACTGCCTCACACAGGTCTTACATGCGCAATGATGTTCGAAGCATAGCTGGAGCATGCTCGAGGCGAGGTCGCGTCTCCAGCGAACAGCTTGTTTTCCGTATGACGTATAGGAGCGTGAAGGCTGCTTTGCCACTCGAGCCGACTCCATTCCGGTCGGCACCCCAACGAGCTATCGATCGCGGCAAGCGATGCCAGGGCCCCTTTCGATAGCCCCCGAATAAAAAAGGCAGGGCGGTCAGCACCGCGGCGAGCTCGAGCACTGGTTGCAGAACGCTGGTTTCTAAGCGCGATCCACGGATACCAGCGATATTACGTGTCACTGCTCGCAGCGGGAACTCCCGGCCGAGAGGCAGCCGCAGTCATTAAGTCCATCGCACCATGCGCCAAAACAGCCATTTCCTTTCCCCCTAATGGCCGGACTAGTGTGCCTAGACTCGAGAGTGTTTCCAACTGCGCGACGGGGCTCACGTGGTTTCTGAGGAGAGGTTCCGTGTTTTCGGGGACTCTTCTTCCGAGAATTCGGGATTGTTTTCGGGGCTTCATTTTCCCAAAGAAGCATACAGCGTTTTTCGGTAGCAATACTCGGAGTTGGACGAAATGAAGGGTTGTGGGCGAGGCCTCTGCATGGGACGTCATCGTGAGTGTATCCCCGACCCGCCCCAAGAGGCGTACACGTCCGTCTTGGCGCTTGTTGGGAGACGCTGCTTACGCAAGCTATAGGCGGCGCTGCCTGTTCCACTAGTGTTGACGTCGGAGAACCTCGTCTTCTAGAGTCAGGGGAAGCTCCTCCCTCCCATTTTCGCTAGAGCAGAACAAATGCTCCGAACTCTTCGCCTGTCACCGTCACATCAGAGAGGAAAGCTGCTTTCGAACGAATTTCGAGCGAAGGGTTAATCTTCGATAATCTTCGAATAGCAAAGCAGGGGCAAAGTTCCTCTCTTCTCTCGCGGAGGAGCTCCTGAAATGACGCCATGTGCGAGTCACGTATAGGTGGTATTGCCTCGTGTCGAACAGAATAGGACACGGGCATGGAAATGCGGGTTCCCGATCCACGCAAAATAAAACTGTTGAAAGCGCCAGCGTTTCCCAATTTTTACGTCTTAAATCATCACGAACCAACGAGTTCAAACCAATGTCTTACTTCCCGCGAAGTTGGGGTGGTTGTTCTTAGGGGGACAGCTCCAATTCGGTTTCCTTTTTTTTTTTTTTTTTGGTGTTTACTGGTGGTTACCGAAGACACGGAAGCCTATTTCCGTCCGCAATACGAGCTGCGAGGAGGAGGTGGAAGCGTGAAACGTCTGCTGCAAGCCAGGCTTGGCTCAGCCTCTCCGGCGGTTATCCTCTTGTCCACACTCACGCATGCGCACGAGGAATCAATCGGCGCCGTCCGCCATTCAACTGCGAACGCTGTCCACGGATCGAGTTGATCCCTCTCTAAAATCCGTACGTCCTTCGGGAAAGGCGAGGCGGCGGACGAAATGAGAAGCCCGCCGCGACCCTCTGAACAGACCGATATACAACTCTGTCGCAATCGTATTAGGAAAGGGAGCGTGTGGGCCATTGAAGCTATCCGCCATTTCCATATGCCGATAATCAGGCAAAACTAGTTCAACTTCCCAATGAATACGTCGCTGGTTACATTCATCGCCAAAACGACAGACACAAATAATAAAAGGGGGGGAGGGAGCGTGGCCAACAGTGGGAGCGTGCCCAAGTAGCGTTCATACTTTTTTCTTTTTTTTTTTGAAATATAAAAATGAAGACACGTCGCTGACTGAAACGGCTTGCAGCACGGTTTTGAGGACGTTTGATCGCAAAGTCACTGGGACGGATGAACACATTCGCTAGGGAGATTACACTTATGTGGACAGAAGAGATCAACTCGTTCGGGCATAAACGCCTGCCTCCGCTGCCATTTGTGAACCCTCGCAGTCCCCCCTAACGGTGGCTGTTCCATTTCTAGTACCCCGCGCACTTTGGGTTTAAAATGAAGTAAAAAAAAAAAAAAACGCGCCACCGCAGATATTGCTAATTCGTAGGAGGATGCATATCATGACGAATTGTCCCGAGCTAGAGAATAAGTGAGGGTGGAGATCAGTTGAGAAGTTTTCCAATGCGCGAAATAAGCGGAAGGGGTAACCTCGCACGTGACGATCACCACTGCTGAGATATTTTTCCCAAACGTGGGAATTCAAGGTGGCATCGCACCGCCCTAGCATGCTGAAAAGGAGGGGGAGGCGGAGGTTGCAGCCGACGCTCAGAGCCAATAGGGCTCTGAGCGTCGGCTGCCGACGCAAAAGTACCGCTGTTCATCGCCTCCTCTGCTATCTTAAGACTAAACCGATCGGTGAATCATCCTGCGCTTTTTCTCTGCCCGATTGGTTTCATAACGAAAATCTCTAGAGTGGGAAAAGAATACCAATCACCCGGTGCGTCTGATCGTCCGTTCTTTTCACAGTGTTTTCCTCGTGGAGCTCCTGGGCCAGCTGGCCCGAGGAGTTCTCCTTTCATCGGCGATAGCAAACCCGGAAAGAAAAGGAGCGCCGTGACGATGGCCCTTTTGGGCGCTGCTTGGTCGGAAAGCAGCGTCAGCTGCCGTCGGACGGAGTGGAGGCCTTTGAAATGCTGCATTGTCCGGAGCGTGGAGAGCGCCCAACAGTGCGAGGGCAGAGACAAGCAGCTCCGATAGCTCGTTGCGTCTTGGAAATTGTTGGCGCTCTTCCCGTATCAGCGAATGAGGGAGTCTGACACAGAGAGCGACAGCGCGTATACTACCACAATCCTTACGACCCGAAAGATCCGATCTTGTTCAGCATCTGCGGTCCCCGAGCTCTTTACTGTCTCTCAATTTCACAAATAGTTGCGGGTAAGCGACCTAGAGTCAGCTTTGCGTTCCTAGTCTGTAGCCCAGCTGTCTGAAAACACCTGGCAGATAGAGGCCAAAGAGGCGCGAATGACTGCTTCAGCTGCTCTCATTAAAGCGATGGTACCCAGCGGCTCGGGCGACGCAATCTCTTGCCAGCTCGGAAGGGAACACATGGGCGCTACCCTTCGGAGGCCAGGCATCGGGTAGTAACGTCAGCTGCCTAAATTCGTTAAGGTAGCCGGACGGAGAATATTTCCTAAATGTTGACGGGTCAAGTAGCCGTGGTTTTGTCCTTCATTTAATTCTTCGCGATTATTTCCCTCTTCTTTGCTCGGTATGTGTACCCAAGTCCTCCTGTTTGTATGTCCCTCAGGCGCTGCTCTTCAGCCGGGGCCGAAGGAATCGTCAAGATGTATTTTTAGAGCTTCTTTCCTCGCTCTCCACCATCGATTTTCGTGGAAAAACAAGACGAATTACTATTGATATTAATCTTACCATTAGAGCTGACGTCGAAGCAAACTTCCGAGTCCCATAACCACACACTCCAGGAATGCTGCTGGAAGCTGTCGTCTGCACGATTCGTTCGAAAAAAAAAAAATGAAGTTTTTCGACTCTGTTGAAGTGGCCGTTTGTGCAACGAAAATAACAGCTTACCGGCGCAGATGCGGATGTAAATTCAGAGCTGAAGTGTGCGTGCGGTGCCTATTATCGAGTGCGCAGTTGACGAGGCTCCGCCGCTGTGTTCTTTTCTGGGGTTGTGCGTGACCCGACATACGGCGAGGATGTAAGCCCCCTTTATTTCGTATCAACTGGAAAATCCTCGCAGTGGTGTCTGAACAGCGCTCTGGTTTGGCTGGATTGGGGTATATTTGTCGACCCTGTAGAAGTCATAAGGTGCCGTATCCTTCCGCGTGACCCAAGGATTTATTCGCGCGTTAGCAGTTTCTAAAGGCTTTTGTAACTATCTAAGGTGCCGAGGTGAGTAATGTAAGGCTTTAGCTGGGATTTCGATAAACAGAAAACGCTGAATGAGATAGGAGACCTCGTCACTCAACAGTACCATTTTCTCCTTGCACGGTGTTTCCCTTCTAAAAATCGGTAGAGAGTACATTTGTTCGTGAAAACCAGCGCAATTAAAATGTCCGACATTAAAAGCGTCCGTGGTGCTTAAAATCTGCGGCATGAGCGTGTATTCTTAACACACGGGTTCTTTTTTGCCACAGCTCCGCGCTTCCTGACGGTCTGAAACTATTAAAACACTAACGTAACCTCATTATTTGTCTGTGATGATGCCTAACATGGCTGTAATCTCACGATGATGCGTTGTTGCCGTTTAACACCGTGACCGCGACGACGCTTTCTTCCTTCGCGGCTAGAGCCACTGGTGACTCTGCTTCCTCATTTTTTTCCCACACCTTCCTTCGCATGGCTTGGTTCATTGCCGGGACAGGTGATCGGAGGCACCGCTGCTTGGGCGCTGTCGACTACCGCCGTCACACTATGCCCGTTGTAACTCAAGAAGATGGGGCGAGGGTAGGGACGGCCGGGGAGGAGGAAGCAGACGGAACGCTAAAGAGAGGAAGAGGTTTCCCCCTCCCCAGGGTTCTGTCTGCTTCCTCCTCCCCGGCCATCCCTACCCTCTCGAGTTGTAACGGACCATAGACTCAATTTCCGAGCAGCGTCGCTTTGCACAAGTTGAACAATAAACGAGCGGCCGCTTCTTCGGCACTTTCCATTGGCGGCTTCGACGACACCGAGGACAACTGCTTCGGACAGTTAAAAACATCGATGGCACCGCTTCTGTCGAGAGTACTAAAACTTTGGTTGGGGCTAGTTGGTTCATATCGATCGAAAGGTTAAAAGGCGCGAACAAACAGGACGAAAAAAGAGACACGTACGATACGGACAGGCGCCAACTTCCAACTGATTTATTGAAACATGAATCATCGTCAAACGCGATCCCAATCGCCTAAACACATGCAACTGCATGTGTTAGTTGCATGTGTTTAGGCGATTGGGATCGAGTTTGACGATGATTCATGTTTCAATAAGTCAGTTGGAAGTTGGCGCCTGTCCGTATCGTACGTGTCTCTTTTTTCGTCCTGTTTGTTCGCGCCTTTTAACCTTTTAATCGAGAGTACTAACCTTTCCGGTGCTTTCGGCAGTCCTTGTTCTCCACGTAATAGGTCATGGAAATCAGGCGTGGGTTCAAAAGTGTTTCGCCAACACAATGGCAGGGCTTCCAGTCGGAGCGGGGAGTTACACGATCGCATAATGCGAGGCAATCGGGGTCCGCAGATGCTCGAAATAAGGACACTCGCTCCTTACACGAACGCCACCCAGAAGTACAATTCGGTACAAAACATTTGTTGCCCATTTCAGGCGCTCGACAGGTGGAGATCAAGAGCGTGCGACTGGCAAGAAAGTCGCAACTGGCGGTTTACGGGTTTACCGCCAAACTTTCTCCATTTCCCACCGATTTATGATTGGCAAGAAAGCGGTCACATACGCAAAATCTGCCCAAAAAGTATTTCGGGGAGGGTCTTTGCGCGAAACCGCGTTTTAGGCGGTCCTATGGTGGAAGGCATACACTTTTTGACAAGCACTCGTGAAACGTTCAATCTTCCACCCAAATCCGACGATCTGCGAGCTCGTTCAACCACCGAATGTTGCGTGACAGCAAGACATGAGCGATGTTTCAAAGCATCGTACAACGTTGCCTCAAGCAGACGACGCGGACGTCGTGCGCTCCCTGTGGCCCCCCGGCAACAGCGCTATTGCGGCCGCCCGGAGAGGACAGCTTATGGGAGAGCAGAAGCGACACAATCTGGTCGCGCGCTCGCTGGGGAGCATCTTCGCCTAACCTCCTTTCTTACACCGTAGAAAAAGGGGGCATTAGCCGCCGAAGTCGATAACACTCCTAACTATCAGGTGCGGTCAGTGGAGAGCTGGAAAGGCCAGAGCCGCCGGACAAGAGAGAGGGAGATGGCAGACGATCAAGGAGTGGGAAAGGGAGTAGTCGGGATGTAACAGAGAAGATGAGGCTGTGCTCAGGGGAAGCACGGGATGCTAGGAATGTGAGGGGGATCAAAAGAAAGGGAAGGAGAGAGGCCAATATGGGAACGGAGGGAAAGAACGAGGCGGAAAGGTGATGAAAGGCGGAAAGAGGCAAAAGTACGAGCAAATGGGGCAAAGGGAGAGGAATAAAGCTGTAACGAGGGAGCATAATGGTGACGAAGAGAGGAAGCGCGGGATGGTGAAGAATCTGAGAGAGATCACGAGAGAGAGAGAGAGAGGTGTAAGGGCCCTACACTCGGCGCCCTTTGTGCTTCGTTGTCGAGGTTAGCCTAGCATACGCAGAGCTACAACTCCGTCAAAGCATATGACGCCGCAGGACGTGTTATCTGCCTCGACAGCGCTCTCGGCGACAGAAGTGCCCGCCCTATCAACGTCTACGCTGCTGCCGATAACAAACGTTTGAACAATTTCTTCTCGGACCGATTTTCGGCGTCAACTATTTTGAGCTACGTCACCGAGGCTAGCGTAATTTCCACAACACTCCGACTCTGTCAGAGCTAGTTGCGCCAGCGAATGAGACGCAAGATCTGCAGCAGTGCTTGAGCGGTGTGCACGTTACGCTGACCTTGCCAATGTAACTCGAAATAGTTGACCAAGTGTATACAGCTTTTCGGTAGTCACCTTCTGCGCCATCTTTGTCTACTGGGCTGTGAAAGCCGTCCTGAGCGTGCGCAGTTCTCAGGAATACCAGGCATGCGTCCAGAGCCCATTTCTAGTCTGGCTGATAAGAGCTGTATATAGATAGACCTCTGCAAAAATCGCCTTCTGCGCGCTGCATCTGTCTCCTGGGCTGTGGAACACATTCTGATCATCCGCTGTTGCTCCGCCGTGAGGTATATCAGACATTGCGCATGCGTCCACAGCTCAGTGACTCAGCGTTTTTCGCCCGGGTGATAAGCGATGGAAAGGTGTATACGGCGAGCAAGTATTCCAAAATGCGGTTTTAGCGCATCGGCAAACAAGCAGGAGCACGTCAATCAATCCAAGGGTGAGATATAGACCAACTCATGTTTACAAACAAACCGGAGCGCCCCTAGAGGACGCCACCTGTGTTGCGCATCCGCGATGGAGTGTGGGCAAAAAGCTCGCCGTCGCCCGTAAACAAACCATTGAGGTTTGTTTACGGGCGACGTTTTCCCTCTTTTTATTTCACAGCAAATTTTGGGTTTTTCCCCCTACTTTCATCCCCACCTGTCCTCCTCTCTCTCCTTTCTTCCCCCTCGTCCTTCTTTCCTCCACTCTCCCCTTTCTCCTTTCTTCCTCCTCCTCGAGCGTAGTGGACGCCTCTGACTAAATACGAGTCTTAGAACTTTGGAAAACAAATAATTTGCAAAGTGGCTTCTATGTTATAGAAGCATTACAAATGTTTGCACAATATAAAAGCGAAGACGTTTACTTTTAACGCTTTAGGTAATTTAATATTTTGAAAGAAATTAAACAATATACCCTAACAATGTTGCACACGTCCTCCGCCAGAGGGCGACGGCTCATTTCTTATGCACTAAACGATTTAAGTTTTAGCTCAACTTTTGTTGAACTTGGCGTTAGAAGTTGTCGAACATGGTCGAACTCGACCTTCGGCAGGTTCGCCACGTCCCTAGTCCGAGATAGACGTGTCGGATACGCATATCGAACAGGTGGTTCGGCTGGTTTCGGCGAACGTTCGACCTTGCGGCAAAGTTCGACCATTTCAACTGATTACGGTGACTGCGCCTCGACTGGCGACGTTTCATCGAAGCTCACAAAACTAAAAAGAAGAAACAAACGAGACAGGCACCGAAATACGGCTCACCCCGGCGCAGGGTACGCCTTGGCCCTCCGACCGGCGAGGCACGAGCTCCAACGTGACTTGGAGTTTCCCATGAGACGCCCGCTTGGTTCGTGACTTCCACTGCCGAATCCACAGGGGGCCGCACGTCTTTAGCCGCAATCCGGGCAGCTAGTTCATCACCCGGCCCACACAAGGTTCGCCGACGAAGGTCGAGCGATCGCTAAACGACAAAAGGTCATGTCTGCACCTCCGCACGGGCACTCTGCAAGACCGGCGGAAGACTTGTGAAATGCAAAGTTCGTGCACCAGAGAAGCGGGCGGAGCTTTTCGAGACACGACTGACCACATTCACAGGAAAGAGGGTTGACTTTGACGACGCAGCAAGCTTCTGCAGTCTTAGATTAGAGAGCCAAATAACACAGATTCGGGGTGTCCCAGCTGATCGTCGATCCCTCTGTGTCGTAGATGGCACTCCCTGAGCAAGCCTGTCCGCGTTCACATCTGTATGACCCTAATGACGGGGCCAACGTACGTAGCCATCGAACTTGCAGTTACGGAAGAGCAAAATAAAACCAGGGTGCGAAGATTTAGTTGGAATAGGAACAGTACTGATGACGCGTCTGCAACAGAGATATGAATGTCCTGGAATAAGACTCTGACAAGGTCCACAAGACTTCCAACAAGACTTATAGGTTACTGACAACAATCACGGACTTATGGTCAAAATAGCACATTTCAAACAAGGCTCACAAAGTAGACAAGAATATCAGACTTCTGACAAGGTCAAATATGACCAAACTAAACAACTTTCGCAAGGACTTAGACTTCTGACAAAACTCACACACTCCTGGTGTCTCACATACCTCTAACAAGATTCATAGACGTCTGACAGAGGCTCACAAACTGCAAAAAAAATTCACAAACACCAGAAAAGTCACAGACTTAAAAAATATAACGTAAAAGGTCTGACAACAATCGGAGACCTCTGACAAAACACTATACCCACACTGACACCTGTTTACCACTGATGATAGATGAAGCCTACAACAAGGTCGAGCTTGCAATCATATCGCTCTGGAGCCTAAATTGTCCACGCCGAGCTTGGCGCGAAAGTTACTTCAGCGTCTGCGCGCCACGTGAGATAATTACATCTTCCGGGCAAGCTGTCAACGCTGACTCTTGGGAAACTCCCGGAAGAAGAAAACAAAAGATCGAAAACGTTATCCGTAGGAAAACGATCTGCTTCAGTCTCCTCCGAGTAAAACGACGTGAAAATGATGCGAATCGCCCCGCGTACACAGACAAATCACAAGAGGGAGTTCGGAACTTGGACGACGAGTACCCACATCGACAAAGACGATGCTAAAGCAGAATTACGGGAAAACCACGCCAAACAAACCACCTCGCCTCGCTACAGCAGACACGATGTAAACACAGTCGCTGCCTTTTAGGGCACATGAGGACATCCCCCACCAGGACGCGGGTAACCCATCGTACTCTTTGTGGGCGACGACGCGGTAGTGACTGTAATCCTGATAATTGTTAGTGACTCTTACGAGAAAACGCCGCAGCGACGCACCACGTCCAACTCCCTTAACGAGCGTCGAAATATTAAAGTCGCGCCGGTGACTTTCTAACGTGTGATTCGGGTGATGTACGACCAGGACAACGAGGAACTGCAAACCGTAACTAAAAGGCAGTTTAGGTTCCTTCAGACAGACACTCGAACGAAAACACAACGACAGCGGAAAAATAGAGACCGCCGAGGGAGGAACACGGCCTGCCGAAAGGGTCAACAGAGATCCTCGAGCGGAGTCGCCGAGGCGAATGAGATGTTTTCTCTAATGAAGAACAAGATTTTCAGCGTGAGCGAAACCACTTCTAACGGGTGAGCGAGCAAAGGGACGAACCCGGGACTTCCAAGGCTGCTTCCTTGCAAAGCTCGGTACATGGAGGAAAAGATGATGACAAGGACGCTCGACGGAGTGTGCTGAATTCGCAACGAAACGCTCCGCTGGAAATAATTAACGGTAAGGGAGCGCAGAGAGGAAGCGTCCCGATACCTGAAAGACAAAAAAGCAACGGAAAGTCCTTAGGAATGAAGAACCTTTCAGACAAATAGGGGCGTACAGGAGATACTGAGTGCGCACGAGCGACAGCCCAAAAGTAATGGTGGCGTGCTAGCTGAAGCGCGAAAATCGGTTCTCCTTCGATTTGCTTGCGCTCCGACGATGAATTTACGCAATGGGCGGCGTGCGACTCAGCGAACTGTTCATATGACGAGTACCGATCGAAGCTTCAAACTCTCCGCCTCGTCTCCGCGTTCTCAAAAACCCGCTAATGAATTCGCAGAAAAGAAAGACACGTGGGTTTGAATTGGAAGACGAGGCAGACGACGGAGGCAAAGAAAACCTCGCCGTCGGCAGACAATATTTATGAAGGGATTCAAGAAAAGGGAAGAAGCGGCTGAGGTGCTGCAGATATTACGTTCCCTACTAACGATGATCGACGTCGAGTGGAGGAAAAGAGCGAAGAGTCTGACTGTTTCTCGGGACTCTCGCTCGACTGACTGGAGAAAACCACACAAGCCCGTAATTAAGGAGTAGCAAAAACAATAATAAAAAAGGCGGAGCGTCGGATGAGTTGGTTCTCCCGGCTGGGGGCGAGGACGAAATCCCCCTCGCTGAGTAAACACGTCGGGGCGATTTCGGAACGGACAGATGGAACAGCGAGAAGGGCCCCGAAGAGACGAGGGATAACAGACGGACGTCGAGAAGCAGTTCGGAGACGATGACAGGAGCAAACAAGAGAACAGAGCGACCGCCACGGCTTCCTTTCGGTCCTGTCACCGACGAGAAAGTAAACGAAAACTTGTCATCTAAAGGGAAATATCCTGTTCGAAGCTTGAAGTTTACCTGAAATTTCCAGTCGGCTCCAACCTCGAAGTCGACTCGAACGCAGAATAAATTACGAATTTCAGGTCAATTTTAAATCAAAAGTCAATTCAATCCTCGAGGTCAACCCGGAGCATAAATTCTGTTGGGAAGTTGGGAAACACGGGACTACGTGCTGACTCAAAATGTACGGTCGACGCAGAAATCGAAATTAACGTAGAAGTTGGAGTATATTGAGAACTGAGAAGCAGTACAGTATCTGAAGACGACTCGGGACGTTAACTGGGAGCTATAGGTTGACCCCAGAACCTGGAGTCGATTCGGAAAAGCTAAAAACGATTTGCGACGTCAAGTTGATTGGGAGCACGACGCCAAAGTTCTCTCGGAGCGTTCAGTCGACCAGGAGCATGGAGTCGATTCGTATTTTTGGGAGAGTCGAATGCTCGCTGTCGGACACAGTCTAGATACACGCGTATGCACAAAGAGACACGACACAGTGAGAACAGGAGAGACACAAGTGGTGCGAGATGATGGCGAAAAGCGCTCGTTCGTGGAGACGTTGGCGTCCAAGTAGAACTTCTGGCAAGTTTGAAGCGCACCTGGTGGCGATTCCAGGTTAAAATCTCACCGACGAACGCATAGTTTCTGGTCGATCGATCCAGCTGATCACTCGACGGAAACGCTGGCGTCTGCGTAGACGGTGAGTCGGGTGACGTAAACACTAGCACGTGGCGCGATGTCTTCAGGTGGGAACTCGTCCGAATCAAGCGCGTCAACCGTTGAAACCACGGGTCGTCAACCTGAGCACAATCGTGCCATCACATCATGCGTCGGCATGAGTCATCCCACGCGAACACGAGACCGACGCAAACACTGGGAAAACAGCCATCTCACTACTCATACACACGGACATAAAACAGAACGTGGTTCAGGCCGCTCGTAACGGGCGTAATCCACACATTCCGTTCCATCGTAGTCAGCCTCTGAAGCGAGATTGATTTCCGGGACAATCCGGGCAAGTTAGCGAGATACTGTTTCTGGAGACTGTTCCCCGCCAACAAGAGCGCGGGAGAGGGAAGCGGACTGCGGGCCCGCCGACCGCGCTCTGACCCCGGCGGTGCTCTGGGAGTCCGGAGCCTGGGTCACGTGATCGGCGCCTCGGGCCAGAACCACGTGACCCCCAGGCGGAACCGAGGCGCGCGCGCCGTCTCTTTCGCGCATGATTTCTTTGTCTCACGCCGCGTATCCCGCGCGTTGACTTTCGAAAAAAAGAAAAAGAGGAATGCGCGTTGTTTTTGTTTATTCTCCGTACATGATCAGTGGCTATTTACTCTGCTCCCATAATTTCCCTTTTCATTCATTTCTAAGCCTTCTCATTCCCTCGAGCACGGAGGACTAACCATGTGTCTCGCAGAACCCCTCGTTTCCGTTTTATTTTATCGTATAATAAATGCAACACACAGGCCGCAGCATTCTTGCGAGAGCGACTGTCTGTTGAGAAGCTGACCGATTTGCACCTCTTTTTACGAAGTGGATCGCAGCGTGGCCCGACGGGAGAATGCGTCCGGCATCCAGAGAAGGCGGTCCTGTCGCCGCAGGACGAAGCTTGCCTTAGCATCGACATAGAATAAAGCAAGCGTGAGTCACCTACACGTAACATAATATTAAAAAAAAATATATATATATATATATATATATATATATTACAATCTTTTTTTTTTTCAGGCACACTTTTTTTTTTTTTGGGGGGGGGGGGGGGGGGGGGGGGGGGGGGCTTCGTTATGTTTGTTCCGGCTCGAAATGTGCGTATAGACCGACAAGCGGCCTGGACGTTCCGCCGCCGGTGACGCTGTTTTCGGCACGGTTCATGCGTTTCACTAGGCAAACGATTTGTGCGCGGTGCCTGGTGTGGGCTGTTTGGAAAACGCCCTATGGACAAGTTTGAAAGGGATACTGAATCAAAATGTAATACATACGCGTTCAGAAATAAGCGGACCAATACTCGCCAACGATACTCCCGCGCTCGTATTGGGAGTTGATAGTCTATACTTGTCCTTAATTGCCGTACCTTGGAGAGCACTTGGAAATCAGAGATGGAAGAGCGCGCGATGCGCCTGGGGAAATCCGGCGTACCCGTGACGCTGTCGCGACTGGCTGGGTCAAGCGTACCATACTTATGAGCTTTGCCAATTGCTTACGTCCGCGCATTCCAACCTCACTTTGTCGAGGTACCCGAGGACTCAACGACCGCATGCCATCCCTAGCGCCACCAACGCGTTCGCGGAGTCCTCGCGCTGCAGGGTGCCCGCGCTTGTGTGTCTAGAATAATGGGTGAACACGAACGGTTAGAATACCACGTCGACATCGACAATTACTACGATGACATAAGTCAGTTTCTCCGACTCGCTCGCAGCGAGATAGCCGTAAAGCGTTTAATCCGTCAAGCCACGCCCAAGCAGCACATAAACGTGAAGAAAACGTCGAAAGAACGTCGAAGACGTCTGTAACAAGACGTCGTAAAACGTCGAAGGTCCGGACGTTACCTTCCTTCGACGTCGATGAAACCTTTAAATGTCCGCGAGAAAAGGTGCAAAGAAGGTCGAGGGGACGTTCCAAATGACGTTTGTTGCACGTCACATGCACGTCTCAGTGGGCCGTTGCGTCCTCCCTCGACGTTTATGATACGTGGGTTTACGACATCCGGACTACCAACGACGTTTACAGAACGTCGAGAAACCTTTCCAAATTACGTTCCCTAGCCGTCGTGGGAAAACGTTGTGGCCCCCCCCCCCCCCCCCCAAAAAAAAAAAAAAAAAAAAGTAATTTCTCAGCATTATTGCGAAGGCAAGTTGCTATCAAGCAAGTACGAAGGAAGTAACTAAAACACAGGTTTGGCACGAACTGTTTATTTGAGCATGTTCAGACACGATATGCAATACGGAGCGCCTCCAAGAGACGTACCTGGATGTGCCAGCCTCAAAGATATAAAAGAACAAACAAATTCACGTAAATAAATGAACAGGAGACGATGTCACGGGGCGCGGAATGTTCCACCGCTTACCTCGTTCGGCTTCTGATTAATGTGCTGACGCGCGTGGTTTAGCCGTCCCATTGCGCGCTGGCACTCTCGCTGCGTGCACGGGAATGGTTTCAGAAGGGGCATCCCGTCCGCTGGGCGTTCTTGATTGGGATCGTCGGAGGCGTCTGAAGGGTCTTGATCGGAGACAGGACTTGACGCGCCGTTATGTGCACTGCCACTTGTTTTCTGGGGGGCGTCATTCATATCCTCACAGGCCCCTTGATCCGAGCAGTAGTACGATTCAACATGTGAAGCGTTATGGCCTTGAAAAAAGATCCTCGAGCCGTGACTGAATAGGACGGCGTTTTTGGCGATCACCGACTTCTTCAAGGGGGCGACTTGAACGACTCATCCAAACTCAGCACTTATACTCTATGCAGACTCAAAATAAAAAAAAAAAAAATAATAAAAATCATGGCGACATAGCAGCCTGCCTCGTAGACCCGTAGACGTGACGGCCGGTGCTAGTGACTGGCTTTCGGAAAAAGCTGGACCGGGTTCGAACAACAGAACATTCAGTGAAATATTTTGAGAACGACTGAGAAAATACGCGCGCCCGGAACTTAGGCTTGTCAATTGTTCGTCGTCGCTATCTTCCCCCACTTTTCTCTCTCGCCCTCTTCTTGCCGAGTTTCCCGACGCATCGCATGGGGCTCTATGGAGATGCCACTGGCCCCTCCACTGCCTACCTTTCCCCCTCTCTCTCGCGCCACGTTAACGCCGGCCCTGTTTTTTTTTTTTTTTTTTTTTTTTTTTTTTTCTTTTTGTTTCGTTTTTGTTTTTGTTGACACTTAGGTGCGGGCTGGACTTGAACGCTTCTTGGACCGTCATCTGGGCCATTCAACGGATGGCATCATGAGTGCCAATCTACACAAACTGTTGACAGTGTTATGACCCGTCTCCATCTCCCTGAGCTTGTGAGGATTGACCTTGCATTCTGGTGCGGACGACGACCAAGCGAACGTCGAGACGGTTGGCGTGCGATCCGAACCCTTTTTGCACGTTCGACCGAAACCGGAGAAGCGTTTCTCTCGGGCCTCGGCTCAAGGGCATCAGAACCGACGTTGCCGTCGGTGTGTTCTGTATACGGCGTCTGCATTCCACGGAGGCGTCTGCATTCCACGGGAACGCCAGACAGAATCCCACCCTGAGCAGATGGGCAGTCTGTTGTGTCTGCGTCTACCGCATGCAAGACAATCGCCTACTAGTCGCCCACAATTCGGAGAAGAACAACGACCGAACTTCGGGGCCGAGAGGAGGAGGCTGACGTCGAGGCCAACTTTGGAATGCGGCGTTAACCAACCAATGGCACGGCAGCTCCAGAACCCCGATGTTATTATATAAAGACCTGTTCGCTGCCCATTCGGCACGCTCCTTTTGCCAACATGCTAAACGATATACCCATGTAAATAAACTAGTTTTCTGTCCTGTTAAGTTTTCCCGATCTGTTTCCCCGGCTGTCTGGCTGGGACGTTGTTCACGAGAAAGGTTGGACGCCAGCGAGATGGCCATGCTACCCGAGAGACCAGGCTGGGCGTCGACTCATAACAGCTGGATGGCAGCGGTAGGATGCTGAACAACGCGGAACAAGACCCCCCGCAGACTCCACGAACCGATGACCACACATGTGGGTGAGTGTTCGGCTTTTGTCCCTAGAGACACACCAGGCTTTCGCTACAATTAATTGTTTGTTAGACGAAGCGGGTGGTTGAGACTATTCTGAGGCGTGGGTTTTAACGAAGCCGTCAGGATAGTAACAGAGCCAACATTCAGAGCAATCATGAACCTCAGTTCGTTAGGAAAGGCAGATCTGATTCTGATTTGCGAGGAACTGGGTGTGGAGGGGGTGAGAAACAAAACGAAGGCGCTCATCATTGAGGCCATCAAAGCCACGGGAGCAGATGCGGATGAGCTTGCGGAGAGTTTGGACTTAGCTAAGGACAGACAAAGAGAGGAGCTCGAAAAGAGGGAGCGAAGCGACCGCATTCGTCGCGAGGAGCTCGAGCTTGAGCTAAAGAGGCAACAGCAGGAAATAGAGCTCAAGAAACTAGATCTCGAGTTAAAGAAATCTCCATCGGACGACGGAAGCGGAGCGGGCTCTGGCGGCGGAGACAGGATATCCTTCAAGATGAAAAACCTTATGCAGCCCTATAAGGTAGGAGAGGATATTGGCCTGTTTCTGGTCAATTTCGAGCGGACTTGCGAGAAGCTAGCGTTCGCTCGTAATACCTGGCCGCAGAGACTGCTAACCCTGTTGCCGTGTCAAGCAGCTGACGTCGTAGCGCGGCTCTCAAAGGAGGACGCTGAGAGCTACGACGTGGTGAAGTCGAATCTCCTTAAGAGATACCGTCTTTCCACGGAGGCGTTCCGGCTGCGCTTTCGACAGGCCAAAAAGGGGAAGGACGAATCATACCTCGAGTTTGCGTATGACCTAAAGGCCAATCTCATTGAATGGCTAAAGAGTGCTGAAGTATTCGACAATCTCGAGAGTGTGGTGGAGTGCTTCTGCTTGGAGCAGTTTTACCGCTCCATCCCTGAGCAGACGCGACTCTGGATCCTCGACCAGAGGGAAGTAAAAACAACCCAGAGGGCAGCAGAGCTGGCGGAGGAGTACGCGGTACGCAGAAACCTTCGCGAGGAGGACCGCTATGGTTCGGGTCGCCGGGACACAGAGCCACAAGGCTATTCACGAAAAGGAAAATTCGGAGAACGAGAAAATCTCACAAAGGAGGCTGCGCCCGAAACCCAAGGTAACGAAAGGGGGAGTCGTCCTAATGAGGAACATCAAGCGATCAAGGAGAGTTCGGGCACAAAGCCTGAACAAAAGACGGCGTTCGAAGCCAAGAAGCCGATGGTGTGCTTCAAGTGTCAAAAACCGGGGCATATCGCGGCCGGATGTAGGTCTCCCAACGTCGTGTTTTCCTACATAAGTGAGAACGAGGAAAACCGGCGGCTGCTGGAGCCGTACTTGAGCGACCTGACTGTGAACGGGAAGGCGTGCAAGGTTCTCCGAGACTCGGCTGCCACAATGGACGTGATCCACCCAACCTACGTAGACCCCAACGGGTACACAGGGGGTTATGCGTGGATCAGGCAGGTAGTCGAGGAGCACAGTGTGTGCCTCCCGGTCGCCCGAGTTTGCATAGAGGGTCCGTTCGGTACGCTCCACACCGAGGCTGCGGTGTCCAGCAGCCTGCCGCTTCATTACCCCTACATCTTCTCAAACAAGTCTGATCAGATGCTCCGAGAGAAGGGTCTTAGCTTTTCAGTGGGTTCTGTTCAAGCTCTAACTCGCTCTAAGGGACGGGACCTTGCTACAAAATTTCAGTACGAATTGGAGTGCTCGGATTCGGCTGAGACGGCGTTAAAGAAGTTACCGACGAAAAAACTAAGGATCAGGCGGACAGTGCTCAGGCACCTGTAAGGGAGACTGATCCCGAGATCACGGAGGCTGAGCCAAGCGCGGCGGAAGACGCTCAGCATCTCGCAGGGGAGCTGGAGCCAGAGGGAATCGCCTTGACACCGGCGTCAACTAGTTTTCAGAGGCTTTTGAGCGTCGAGCGATCAACTTTGATCTCAGAGCAGGAGGGGGATCATTCGCTCCAAAACTTGAATGAGTGTTGCCAGGAAGGCCTAGCTCGGAAGAACGTTACGTTCCACAAGCGGTCGGGTGTCCTGTACCGAAAGTATCGAGACCGCAAAGGGGTACAATTTGATCAACTTGTCGTGCCAAGCAGGTACCGACGAGACCTTCTCCACCTGTCCCACGGCAGCTCGTGGTCTGGCCATTTGGGGATCAAAAAGACGAAGGCACGCTTGCTGCAGGAATATTACTGGCCTGGTTGTTTCAAAGAGGTGGAGGAGTTCGTCAAAACTTGTGATGCATGCCAACGTGTGGGGAAGCCCCACGATAAGTGGAAAGCGCCCATGAAGCTGGTTCCAATCATCACCGAGCCCTTTAGGCGGCTTGTGATTGACACCGTGGGACCGCTTCCGGTGACTGAGTCGGGATACCGATATATCCTCACAATGCTGTGTCCGGCAACCAAGTTTCCAGAGGCAGTCCCACTTCGGGATCTCAGCTCGGCTGAAATCGTTGACGCGATGTTGTCGGTATTCGCTCGCGTGGGTTTTCCTTCTGAGATCCAGAGCGACTTGGGAAGTTCGTTCACAAGCGCGCTAACCACCACGTTCTTAGAGAAGTGTGGGATTCGCATTATCCACAGCTCGGTGTGCCATCCTCAAAGCAACAGTGTGGAAAAATGGCACTCGGTGCTCAAGCGTGTCTTGAGAGCCCTGTGCTTCGAGCAAAAACGGGACTGGGAGTCGTGCTTGCCTGCAACAATGTTCGCTCTCCGAACAACGCCTCACGAGGCAACCGGATTTAGCCCGGCAGAGCTAGTGTATGGCCGCACGTTGAGATCGCCGCTACAGATGGTTCGGGAGACCTGGGAGGACCGAGGAGAGGACCGAACGGTTGTAGAGTATGTTTTGCAGCTACTCGAACGCCTGCACTGCGCCAAGCAGGTAGTGGCCGACAACATGAAGGCAGCTCAGAGAAAATCAAAAGCCTATTATGACAAAAACGCTAAAGCTCGCGGTTACGAGCCTAAGGATCAGGTCATGCTATTGAGGCCTTCGAAAAAGAATCGTTTAGAGGTTCAATGGGAGGGACCCGCTGAGGTCACGGAAAAGCTCTCCGAGACTAACTATGTGGTGAAACTGCCTGGAAGGCGAAAGGAACTAAGAATTTACCACACCAATTTAATGAAACCCTACCGGCAACGCGAGGTAGTGGTAAACATGACTCTAAACGCACCTGAGGAAATGGACCTTGAGATGCCTACACTGGGTGAGGGAGGCGGGAAAGTCGCTGTCGAAGATATGTTGCGCGAAGTAGTAACGAAGGGGGACTTGCAACCTGATCAAGTTAAGGAGGTTACTGAACTTGTCCGAGAGTTTTCGGATGTATTTTCAGAAGCACCGGGCAGGACGCCACTCGTCACTCACGACATTGAGTTAACGTCAGACGCGCCGGTAAGGTCAAAGCCTTACAGAGTCTCTCCGCGACAGCGCGAAATAATGGAAGCTGAAGTTCGACGCATGTTAGAACTGGGTGTAATTGAACCCGGAGAGAGCGACTACACGTCTCCATTGATCCTAGTTGAAGTGCCGGGAAAAGACCCAAGGCCCTGTATTGATTACAGGAAACTTAACGCAATCACGCGAGATCAGACCTATCCGATCCCCAACATCGAAGAGAGGCTCGAGACTGTGAGCTCGGCCCATTTCATTTCAACCTTAGATTTGGTCAGGGGCTACTGGCAGGTACCCCTCACCGAGCGTGCTAGTCGCTACGCGGCATTTATTTCTCCTTTAGGTACATTTCGGCCACTAATGTTGAGTTTTGGGCTCAAAAACGCGCCGTTTTGCTTTTCGGGCCTGATGGATAAGGTACTCCGCGGATGCGAGGGCTTCGCGTTGCCCTACCTTGACGACGTCGCGGTGTTCTCTCGAACGTGGGAGGACCACGTGGCGCATCTTAGAAGTGTCCTAGAAAGAATACGCGGCGCCGGCCTCACTGTGAGAGCCAAGAAGTGCCAGCTAGCTAGAGGAGAAGTTACCTACCTCGGACACGAGATCGGTCGCGGGCGTAGAAGGCCCTCCGAGATAAAACTTGCCGCCATCGAACAGTACCCGCGTCCGCTCACAAAGACGGCGATTCGTGCCTTTCTCGGCCTAACCGGCTACTACCAGCACTATATCGCTAATTACTCTGAAATCGCCAGCCCGCTGACTGACGCGCTCCGAAAGACGGAACCGCAGCAGGTTCTTTGGAATGATCGGAAAGAGCAGGCCTTCAGCACCTTGAAAGGCGTGTTGATGCGGAGGCCAGTCTTGAGAGCGCCGGATTACGAGAGGCCCTTTGTCATTCAATGTGACGCGAGCGATCGCGGAATGGGGGTGGTGTTGAGCCAGACTGATTGTAACAACGAGGAACACCCGATCCTGTACGCTAGTCGCAAGCTCACGACTCGGGAAGAATCTTATAGCGCCTCCGAGAAAGAATGTGCCTGTTTGGTTTGGGCGGTGCAGAAACTGGCCTGCTACGTTGCCGGGACGAGGTTTACCATTGAAACAGACCATTGTCCTCTCACCTGGCTAAGGAACATGTCGCCCAAAAATGGTCGTCTGCTCCGCTGGAGCCTCGCGCTGCAGCAATATTCGTTTGACATTAAGTACAAGCGGGGCAAACTGCATACGAACGCCGACAGCTTGAGCCGCTGCTCCTAGGCTGATGGAATCCATGTAACGCAATTTACCCTTATGCGGAAAGTCTATGTGTGCGTCCACAAAATTGTTAGTGAAGTATTGATACTGGGCTTTAAGGAGTATTCCTAGTTTGTTTGACTCTTAACTGTGCATTTACGCTAGTTATTTTGGGGTTTCTTTTCACGGGAGTCCGAGTTTATTGCTTCAACGTAGAATTTTGTTTTGCTTTTGTTAAGGACCTTTTGGTGTTATGCCTGGTGTGTCTCGGGGGATGGGCTGGGCGCTTGCCTACTGGGTGGTTTGAGGTTGTCGACTGCGGGAGTCCTGGTTATCATTGTTGTTGAACCCACCCAAGACACGGCAGATGCAAGACCTAAAGCGGCTGGGATTACAGCGACACCATCCCAGCGTCATAGACTGCGATCTTCGGTCGAGTGGCTGCTGACCGACTCCACCTCAGGATCGACTTCGGGCGGCGGAGGTGCTGTTATGACCCGTCTCCATCTCCCTGAGCTTGTGAGGATTGACCTTGCATTCTGGTGCGGACGACGACCAAGCGAACGTCGAGACGGTTGGCGTGCGATCCGAACCCTTTTTGCACGTTCGACCGAAACCGGAGAAGCGTTTCTCTCGGGCCTCGGCTCAAGGGCATCAGAACCGACGTTGCCGTCGGTGTGTTCTGTATACGGCGTCTGCATTCCACGGAGGCGTCTGCATTCCACGGGAACGCCAGACAGAATCCCACCCTGAGCAGATGGGCAGTCTGTTGTGTCTGCGTCTACCGCATGCAAGACAATCGCCTACTAGTCGCCCACAATTCGGAGAAGAACAACGACCGAACTTCGGGGCCGAGAGGAGGAGGCTGACGTCGAGGCCAACTTTGGAATGCGGCGTTAACCAACCAATGGCACGGCAGCTCCAGAACCCCGATGTTATTATATAAAGACCTGTTCGCTGCCCATTCGGCACGCTCCTTTTGCCAACATGCTAAACGATATACCCATGTAAATAAACTAGTTTTCTGTCCTGTTAAGTTTTCCCGATCTGTTTCCCCGGCTGTCTGGCTGGGACGTTGTTCACGAGAAAGGTTGGACGCCAGCGAGATGGCCATGCTACCCGAGAGACCAGGCTGGGCGTCGACTCATAACAACAGTATCTACCGGATTTCGTCATTGCCGGGCATTTTATTTTTTGAAGTAGTGTTCAAAAATTCGCAAGTGTGCAGTGAAATTGTGCTCCGATTTAGTGTGTACCGGCGTGCAATTTTCGTTTGGGTACGTCATCAGTGCCAAAGAAAGCAAGATCTGTTTTGACAGTCACGTAACAAGACTGCGCTCCGATCTACTGAAAGCGCTAATGTGCTGGAAGTTGGTGTTGGGGATGAACTGTGATGTTGATGCGAATTTTGTGGTTGCACGCAAGTGATCATGGGTAACAAAACAAGAAGAGAAATTTCCGAACCTTAAAACAATCCCAGGTGGTCGCGGAGCAATATGAATGCTCCTAGGAATTGATGCATGGCTGAAATCACCTGGAGAGGGGCTAGTGTGGCAACGCTCCCGTGGCGCGTCCCAGGACCAAAGCAAGACGACAACGCGAGTGCAAAAGACAAGAATGGCACAATTCGTTCCGGACGCCATGGGGTTCACTTCCATGGGCTTGACTTCGCAAATTAAAACCGTAATAGTATTTTAAACAAACCAAAAATATAACAAGCACATGTAAAAGGAATGATATTCGCAGCATGCCTTCATATTATTTTTTTTTTCCTTCAGTGTACATTGAGTTTTGTATATGCACTGCCTAGTGTAATCCCATGCGCAATAAATATTATCTTCAAATGAATAAATTAACGCTTAAATAATTTTCTCAAGCTCCCAAAAATTAAGTTTTGCTTGCGGCTCTTGAGCAGTGTCACTTTGAACACAGCTGTAATTAAGCTTTTAACAGTGAACGCGTACTATACGTGATTCTGCGGCTCGAGATGAAACTGTAAAAGCTAAAAAACACCAAACAAAGGTTGTGGCATGACATCGCCAAGGCGTAAATGACAAAGCAAAAGTGAGACGTAATTTAAATATGTCATCAACGTTGAACAAAACGTGAGTGGGCGACGTTGCCACTACGTCCTGTATGACGTTTACGACAGTTAGGTCTGAGCGCGACGTCGCTGGAACGTCACTGACGGGACATTAATTTAACGTCACTGTTGACTTTATTTTAACGTCGAAGAAACGTGAGTGTTCGACGCTGCTAAAACGTCTTGTCGTGGCGACAATGACGACGTAAAAGTTGAAACATGACGTCGCCAGCACATCACGGACAGGACGATAATGGAACGTCACTTATGAACTTCACTTCAACGTCAAAGAAACGTGAGCGTTGGACGTTGCCTGAACGTCGTGCATCGACGTCGTGGGAACGTTGGCGACGTTTGAGTTGGAATACAACGTCGTCACAACGTCACTAATTGGACTCTAATGGAACGTTATATAAGGACGTCACCTCAACATCGAAAAAACGTGATCAAAGTCACGCGGGACGTCACGGACGTCAGGAACCTTTTCTCGACGTTTCCACGACGTTTTGTGCTGCCTGGGCGCTGTTGTTGGGTACACGCACTACCTGAGCGCTTTTCTGCTCCTTTCGTGGCAATGTCCTCGCTACAAAAATGATATCAGCGCGAGCGTGGGATACGACGGACGAGCCGTAGGGACAGCTTCGGTAGTTGATCGCTCGCTCGCAAACCGGTGGACCAGCGCCTCACGGTAGTCGATACGCCTCAAACCTGTATCGCGTCATAGCACGGCGTCTCGCTGAAAACCCCGCAGTAGAATCGGCAACGTTTGATCCGTCCAAGGAAGCAAACAATCTTCTCGGACGGCCGTCAACTTGGTCAACACGGCTCTGCGAAGCTTGCCGACGCAGCCCAGCGTGGCCTACTCACCGATGGCATTCTCCGCCATCTCTCGCGCTCATGCACACATCGTATGGACTCCGTTTCATACATAGCGTGCAACGCAGTCAAAGCTAGCGTACCGGTTGGCACTGCCGACCGGTGCGCCCCAAAGTATAATGCTGCCGTTGCAAAAAAAAAAAAAAAAAAGAAAAGTCGGAAAATGTGCGTTTTTGGAGCTGTAACTGATAGTGGCGTTATGATTTCGACGGAACAGCGATTTCTTTCAATAAAAAGGAACAGATAATGTAAACTACTCCAAATTGTTTTCCGTTTTCGTCCGTGCGGCAGCCGCTTCCGGTCTTCGGGTTGCAGAAGGGTTTGGATTTGGGCTAGTTGGTTGGACGCGCTCTGTGGTGTGTGTCTCTCCTACTCGTCCGTCGTTTTTAGCGCTTTTAACCCCTAAACATCTTCGGGTTGTGCGGCTCCCCCTGCCCAGTGCTGCCAGATTGGGCTATATATAGCCAAATTGGGCTACATTTTTTTTCTAGTTGGCGTCAAAATTTCATGGTTGGCTATGTGGCTCTTTTGGGCTATTTCTAAAAATGCGGCGAACTTTTCTCGAACCTAAGGTTCAACGCCGAACTTTAGGGTTCGGCTAGTTAATTTTCGAACTTTCAATGTTCCGAAAAAAAATTTATTGTTTCTCATTTGGCTAGTCGAGAGGAGAGAGAGGAAGGAGAAAGGCTTCAAACTTCTACAAACTTCGGTGTTTTCACAATGCGCAGTGAAGCAATGCTTGCAGAGTTCAAGCGGTCTCTCTGCAGCGCAGTGGAGCAAACCAAACAGATTGCACTATTACCAGAGGCCCGGTAGCGCGACTTCAACCCGGACGCATATTGCTCTGCCCGAACGTAGAGTGAACTCTCCAAATGCTGCTTTGGTGCCCATTGTGGGAATCCTTAGGCACCAAGGAGATTACAAGTACTAGAAGGGGGCACGTTGCAATATTGGTGAAGCCTAGTCATCAAAAGTTTAAACGATGTTGTGCCCAACGCGAACGCAGATCTCTCTGGCGATTGGTGCGCGTGACATGTCACGTCTGAGATGGATGGTTACTTGTAGGAGGATACCCTGCAGGCTTGCGCGCGCTCCGTCCGGTAGGTTTTATCAGATCGAAGGTTAGACGAAGGCTAGCTACGGTCACGCGATGTGCTCATGTTGGGCTCATAAGTGAGGAGAGTAAGGAGGAAAATGAGAAAGAGGCGAGGCGTCAAGGGAGCATCACTTGTGGAGGCTTCGCGGCTGACGTCATGCCCTCTCCTACCCTTTCTAATCTTCATGTTAGGCACCCAAGTTTGTAAAAACGAGAAGTCCGCAGTTTCACAGCTAAAAAAACTTACTACCTTCCAGTCGTTGCCCACGCCAAGAAAGGACAACACAATCAGAAATAGGGTGAACCGGAATGAGTGACACTGGGTGGGATATTGGTAAGGACCCGAGATATTGGGGTTCTGGTTTGAAACACCCAGTGTTCTGACTGTTCTGCTTCATTGCTTTGTTGTTTTACTGCATGATCATATCTCCCGGGCTTCACAATAAAAGCTGTCCTTGTGTGTTTTGTACTTCTGAAAATTTATGAAGGAAGGGTCAGTGTTGTTCGAATTTTCATCCTTTCCGAAGCCTTTTTTTTTTAACTAACATAATGCACACGAAATGTGGTGCATCAGAGAGTTGAAACGGAGAGTGTAACGTGTATTTTATGAGTGTGAGAAATTGTCAATATAAGGCTTAAAAATCAGTGTTTTTAGTCTTGGCTATTTTGGGCTATATATATATATATATATATATATATATATATATATATATATATATATATATATATATATTTTACGACTTTGGCTATATTTGGGCTATACCTTCCAGTCGTTTGGCGGTTTTTCGTTGGGGCCATCTGGCAACACTGCCCCTGCCTCGCCGGTTTTGAGAAGATGGCGTCTACGCAGAAAGCTTTCCTCTCCTGCTCGAATATTTTCGAAGATTCGTTCTGCGAAGAGTACAAAAAAGCGCAAGCAGGTGATCGCCAACGTGTACTCGAGTTCAAGAACGCGTTTCCCGGAGACGCAACGACACCGGAGTGTCTGGCAAGGTGGTGTCCCCTAAGCGAAGACCTCGCAACGTGAAAGTTTCTAGCACGCGGACCGTAACTGCTTTCTGTTATGTCTGGTGTTAAAATCGGCCTTATGGATTCAAAGTGAAACAAGCCTCAAGAAGGAACCGCGTCGGTGATGAATCGTGTCTACGGTTCCGTCTGCTTGCGGGACCTTAACCTTGGTCGGCTAGGCGGACGGTGCCCGTGGCTGCATTCCGACGCGTCTGGGTCGGAATGCAGCCGACCAAGGTTAAGTGGACGACGCACATGCCCGTGCCTGTATTCTGAGGCCCCTGCTTTCCTCGAAAAGGAAACAACACTCGATCGTGATCTCGAGTGTCGTGTGTTGTGTACGCGTCACTTGTGAATCACTCCCGGTTCATTGGGGCGCCGCCACAAGAGCAGCCAGATACTGCCGTCTGGATGACTTTCATACACCGGCGAATATTCCGACTCCGAAGGAAACTTCCATGAAGTCACATCACGCGAGGGAGCGCCAAGCCGTCTGTCTGAGCAATGGCAGCGCGGTCTACTAATCCCAGTATTTGCTATAAAGGACCGTCCACCGCACTCTCAAGGTACTCCCGATTTTCACGCTACCATGTAAATAAACGGCTTTAAGTAGAGACGCCCAGGATCTCGATCGTTCTTCCGTTTTGACGAGGCCGGCGCGGGGTTCAAGCGGAACACCAGCCCCTAGTCTACCTACCCCTTTATAAATAAAAAGCAACAAGAAAAGAGGAAGTGAAATATGCACTCCCGCATAGCGCACAATCTTGCACAAAAAATACGTCGAAAAAAAAAAAAGCTTTGCGCTCTAAGTGGATTGGAACCACCACCGCCGAGACGTCGCTATCACCAGAGTAGCACCTTGTACCGCTCGTCCACGAAACGCGCGGAGTAACACATTTTTTTGTGTGTGTGTTTCTCCATGCGCACTACTTCAGTACCTTTCCCAGCGTTGCACGCTATGTATGAAACGGAGTATAGTGCGTCACACTCCCGCAGCGAAGCGCTGCCCTCACACGAGGGATACAGTTCCTGTATAATCTCCCTACGGGAGCCAGAGTTGCGCGTTCCTGCATGGCATGTGGATAAAACTCCTCACGTGACTGAATTCGGCGAATAGCAGCGCTGCGCGTTCGAGGCGCGCGGCGTGCTCAAAAGCCGGGGAACGTACGCCGGGGCGCGTGGAACGTCTACTTTGCTGCACGACACTTGATACGGCTCCTTACGTGATCGGATCTCGGCGAATAGCGGCGAGGGCGGCACGCGGCACGTGGAATCAAACGCGCAACTCTGGCTCCCGTAGGGAGCCTGTACAGGAACTCTAAAGGGGTATTCACACGAGGGAGAAATCCCGGGGATTTCTCCCCGGCACGCGCGCATCACGAGATGAAAACGCGAGGCTTTTGCACATCGCAAAGCACGATGTTTTCGTCGTGGGATGCACGTGGCGGGGAGAAATCCCCGGGATTTCTCCTTCGTGTGGATACCCCTTTAAAGGGGTATCCACACGAAGGAGAACTCCGCGGACGGATCTCGTGACGTCAACATCCCGGGAAACTCCGTCCCCGGCTCCGCCGCGTGCACTTGGGGAGCTTTCGTGCTGTCAGCACAAAGCCTCCGCCACGGAGGAGAACGCGCCGCGAGGCGTCAAAAAGGGATGACGTATGTCTCACGTGATGTGCGATCCGCGGAGGAAAGTGGCGGATTTCTCCTTCGTGTGGATACCCCTTAACGAGGGAGAAATCGCAGGGATTTCTCCCCGGCGCGCGCGCATCACGCGTCGAAAACGCGCACATCGAAAAGCCTGACGTTTTCGTCGCGGGATGCGCGTGTCGTGGAGAAATCCCCGGGGTTTCTGCCTCGTGTGAACACCCCTTAAAATGGCTCAGCCGCATTCAAAGCTACTAGATCGGCTCAGTTGACGAGCTCCGCATTAGCCGCGCTTCGAAAAGCCGGCCCCCTCGGTTCGCGCGAGCGTGGTGGCGCTGTCGTCGCAGCCCGCCCGGTCTGCGCCAAGCTCTGGGCAAGCTCGGGACGATGGCTCTCCACTTCGAAATCATGCGGTCGGCGGCACGTCAGCGGCCCTTGCGCGCTCCTTCTTAACTAGATGCACTCTGCAAGTAGATTCTGCTGCAGTCAGGATTGTAATTATGGACGCTAACGATTTCTTCGATTTGTTTTTCCTGTCGGTGTAATGCAAGGGATAGGAGCGTATATGTGCCTAGCTTTGGGCCGAGCTTCCGAGTGCGATTTTCTGCTCGTGTAATATTAAAGTAAAACGGGATTTATGCCATAGCTGATGTCTCTCGAATTCGTCTCTAGCCAGCTTCCTCAAGCAGGGGCTCGCATGCGGTGTCAGCGCCGTATCCAGTTCTCGATAAACGCTCGTCAGAGGAAAACAAACAAAACGCGTTTTCTACCTTTTATTTGTTGGCACAACAAATCTTCGGCAAGGAGAAAATTGTAGATGAATACTGAGCAGCGTTTATTTCTTTTTCCATGACAAAATCGCGACCAGAATGCAAAACACCAAGGCTGAAAATACCTGTATTCGGCGATCACGGAGCCGGGCTTTCTTGTTGGCCACCTTCTCCGTCGGGTGGTTCCCGTTTCGACCCATTCCCCAAACAACCTTCCCGTTTGTACCTTCCCGTTTCGACCCGTCCCGAAACGACCTTCCCGTTTCATCCTTTCCCGTTTCGACCCGTCTCAAAACAACCTTCCCGTTTCATCCTTTGCCATTTCGCCCTTTCCCGAAACAACCTTCCCGCTTCGGCCATCGTTCGGTTAGTTTGTATTGTTTGTTAACAGTTGATTAGGTTCAAGTATCCAGTGTCTGTTCTCCTTGCTCACATCACTTCTCCCTCTCCCGAAACAACCTCGGAGACATGGCACCGTAAGATAAACGCTGTGTCAGGGAGGGCTCACCCGACCATTTTTCAGCTTCATCGACTTGCAAACCGGATGCCCTCTCCGTCACCTGTCGATTGGCGTCTCTCGCCTAGAAGTGCATTCGGGTTACAACAAAGAACCTTAGTAGTTGGGCAGTGAAGTTTGCACAGTGGTCTTTACACCTTAGCCTCCCTATCCTATGTTGCATTCTCAGGAACTCAGTGAGGTAGCTAAAAATGCATTTATTTTGGCTTGAAATGGATTGCACCATGAGATGCATAAAACAACGTTATCGTGAATTTATTTTGAGCACGACTGCCGCGTTAAGAAAATAGCAGATAACATGAAGCGAATTTAAATTAACGCGCTCATATAAATACGTCAAAACGCATGTTGCTGTGTCGGGAACATGAGCATGAGCTTACACAAATTAACTCATCTCACACAGACAACGAGAGTGTCACAATTTGTACACACTATTGCCGCGAAGCTGTAGCTGGTGCTGTAAAATAACACTTCGATTATCTACCGCACGTTCACACGTTAATCTTCGAAGTATGCAAGGCAGGCATACCCCGCAAACGATCAAAACACAACGGCCCATGTGCCGCAACTCACGAATGATAGACGCAGCCATTTCTCCGAGTTGCTTGCCTTGGTCCCAAATGTCGAAAACTGCCAAAACTACGAAGGCCCGGCGGGCGTGAATTTACCTCAAAAGTCGCAGGAAATGTCTCAATCCGGATATTATCACACTGGCAACAGCCGTTCGTGGTACATATTGTGAACCCACACAAAAACGATTGTGTTACACAGCCGATTCACGGGTACCGAGGCCAGTCCGACCGAACGGGTCGTGCGGGATGCGACATGAGCGCCGCTACGCAGCAGTGAACGGCAGCGCGTCACTTTTTTCTCGGAGCTTGTCAACTTAGCCGATCCAGTAACGTTGGCCGTATCCATCCATCCATCTAATGAACACAGAACCCCCCAGGGAAGCAAGCAATAGCTGAAAATTGTCAATCCTTCAAATCCTTTTCAAGCATCTTTTGTCGCATTTTCGTTTTCGTACTAACGACTGACGTATTTCTATCCGATAGGCCATATTTAAAAAAAAAAAGAAATACGCGTTTAGATTTCGTTTTCATACCGATTTAATAAATTGTCGGACGACTATTGGAATACTCGAGCCGTCAGACCGCCATTGCCATGAAGTCTCCATCTCTTAGCTTTCTCTCCCCGATGAGAAGGGAAGAAGCGGACGCGTGGATGCAGAAAGTCCCTCTGGTCAATGAGAGCTCGAGAAACACCTGTTTTCTTGTTTTCTTTTGCTTCCTCATTCGATCTACGGGAATCGACTTATGCCACAATCTCGCGTGGTCACTTTTGCGCAATTTCATCAAACTTCCGCCAACTTTCGAAGTGCTCCGAGAAGAGGGGAAACGAGGTTTTCGCCGCAATTACTTCACCCCAAAGACCTCCAACTTATTTTCAAACAGAAAAAAAAAAAAAAAAAGACGGGCGTAGTTTTGAATAGAACCATCCAGAACTCGCATCCACCACCGAAGAGATTTCCCTACGGGTTCCGAGACAGTGAAATTCGCTCGCCGGAACAAGGCCCGGTCATTCCATTCGTTCATCCGTCCTGCCGGGTTCCATTTCCCCGCAGCGCACCGGAACAAAGCAGCCAAAACACAACGAGCAGATTCCGCGGGTGCGCTCGTGGGCCAGATTTCCCATCGCCTGCCTCGTACACCGGAGGAAAAACGGACAAGTGGTCGGCGACTATACAAGTCGGCAACGCCTTCGAACGAGAAGACATCCGAGCAAGGATAGCGGATTACAAAACCTTACGACGACATGGCAGTAAAGCGGAACAAAGGGAAAGGATTTTCCTATTTATGATTCGTACAGTGAGGCTTCTAGTGCCAGAGTAACTGACAGAGTGAGAAGGACAGGGCATGTCTGTCGAAGCCTCCAAAAGGCGCTGCTTCCTGCGTACTGCGATGGCGCGCTCTAGGAGCACGAACCGGCCAAGCGTCGTCGAAGGCCGGGAGCTCGCGCTGGACAACTCAAGCTCCACCCTGTCGGATTGGAGATCTCGGGCATTTCTACTCCGTGCGGAAGAAAAATACCTCTTCGCGAAACCAGCATCGCGCGACAAAAATGTCACAATTTTGCGATCCGGCGCGGTGACCTTGGCTCCGAGACGGGCAAAACGCTCCGGGGATACAAATAACTCCCGTTTGACGCTAGATTTATTTGCCTTTTAACGACAGTTTTCTCTTGGACACTCGGCTGCAAAGCGCAGAAACTACCGAGTTGATCCGCAGTAATGTCGAGAGTGGAAACCACTAGGTTCCAATGCTAACACTGGCACCGCTCTCGCCGGGCACACCGTCGAACGACAAGCCTGAGGAGGGAAGTCGCGCCCGCTGCCCGAGTCACGCGCATTTCTCCGCAGATTTGTCTCCCGTGTGAATGCCGCTTTCCAGCCACGTGTACACCCAAAGAACCAGTGAACAGCCAATGAAAACCAGGAAGAACTGATTGCCCACGGACCGTTTAGCGTGTTTCGTTCGGTCTTGATTTTAACAACATCTTTTTAACGTGCCACCAAGTAAGGAGGTAGAAACGGACCAGAACATTGCGTCTTCCACCCAGGAGATATACGGGGGCGGTGGAGGATCGGACGAATATTGCTAAACCCCTCGAATCTCGCGGTGGCTCGTGCCATCTAGCGTGATTCGATAACGGCGCACCGCCTTCAAGGTCAGGGAACTGCAAAACGAGCTAAAATAACCTGAAGAAAGAAAAAAAAAACATAAATGCAATCCCGGGTAATGCTCGCAATAAAAGTCAGCACCCGGTATAAGGGGGCACTTTCTACATTCTAAGAAATCTGGAGCCACTGCTTTTCCGCAAAACACTGCGGGGAGTCAATCGCTGTAGACAACGGAGGGAGCTCGGCGAATGACGAGGTGAAAGATATCTTTAGAGTCCAAACAACGAGTTTGCTAATTAAAACTTGTTGTTGGCCTCGTTGGTTCATGATGCAGTATAGAGGTTTGTTTTGCGCAACACCGGGGACAATTACAAGCGGTTGTAATTGTCCCCTGTGTCGCGCAAAAAAACCCTCTATACTGCAACAAGTTTGTGCCGTACCATTGAGCCTGCTCAATGCTCAGTGTCGAAGCGCAGACTGTTTCATCGGGTCAAAACCTATTTTGAGCCTCAGCCCCCGCAGATTGCAGCGGCTAACTCCCCCAACAGCTTTACGAGAAAGCAGTCGCTTCAAATTGCTGAGTGCAGGATATAGAGGAGAGGCGAGGAGGGAAAATGGCGGGAGAAATGGGAATAACCTGGAGGACATGGAAAAAGGGGGACGTAGATGGGGAGGAGTAGGAAAATAACGCAGAAAACATGCAAAGAGGGATGGAAACGTGCGAGAGTGCGTAATATTGGGGGAAAAAGGGGGACGATTGAGAAAGGGGGGAGACTTATAACCCCTCCGGGATGTCCCGGAAACGTGGCGGGACGGGCGGTGTCCATTCTCGTTAAAAGCTGGCACACAGAACGACCGGACATTCGTCTCCGCGGGCTTATGACCGGCTCCTTGGAAACTCGGGAGGAGGGAAACGAATAAACGGGCTCCGCCTCGATCGAACAGAAAGACGAATCGACGAGAATGGCAGAGAGGGAGAATAAGAGAAGAGGGGGAGAGCATTCACCGCGTGACACTAAAGAGAGGGAGGGGGTGTAGCAAAGTGGCTCGCGTGCCCTGGACCGCCGCCAGTGTTTCCTTCGTCGTCTGCTATAACCGGTTCAGTATACATGGCATGCAGGTGACGTCATCAACAGATCGTTCCGATGACCACCAGAAAAGAGGGGAAAAAGGAGCTCCTTCCTTGCCGGGGCACTCTTTTGTGTCTTCCAGATTTGCACAGACGTCGATATTCTCCTCCCAGAAGATTATAGATTAACCCGTCGCTCAAAATTTCTACAAAAGCAGCTTCAATCTCACTCTTTCGCTTACATGGTGGTCAAAAGTACGCGATGTGACGTCAGTGCCAGCCATGTATACACGAACTCAACTCTCCTACGTCACTTAGCGGTGGTGGCGCGTCGTGCGCACTTCGGTGTGGGGCGGTGGGCAGAAGTCGCCGTGCGAGATATGCATTCCTGTGTTCCTTTGGAAGAAACCAGACGCAAAACCTGCCTTCTCATCGAAATGCTGCGACGGGGGCTGTACCGAGAGAGTCTGGAAAGGTTTGAAGATCAGTTTTCATGGGTTTCTGCCCCCTCCGTTCGTCCGAGAACGTGGATAGTAACTGTGAAAAGGGTAAACCAGACGCTGCCGAACTACGATTGCTTGTGCGGGCAAAACTTTGTGGTCGCCAGATGTATTTGCTTTGTTCCAACATAAACGAGAGAGAACCACTAAGTTGTCAGGACCACCCACGAGTTCGGTGCGTCTTCAAATTCACACGGCCGCCAGATCGTTTGAACTGTCGTCTGCTCTTTCAAACTTGTCTGCTTTTTGTCGTCTGCTCGTTCAAACAAAAGCGGCCCGCAGACCAAACTTTGACCCGGTGATTGCAATAAGAAGTAATTGCAGGCATCAAAATACTTAAGTAGGCTCGGTGTAAACAGTAGATAAAAGATATTGATCATTGGTACCGGTGGCCATCACCGACTTGTTACGCTTGATCTGTTCCCGCTTCCGATTTTAAGTATCGACGTCGATCATCGCCGCTACCTTCTACACGTTTGAAGTACGAGCGACGTCGCGACCGAAAATAGCTAAAAGAATGATGGTTTTGGCGTCCATTCTGCGGCGTTCATGCGAATGAATCGCCGCACGTCAAATTGTTTACGCAAAGTTTAGCGGCGCAGCGAGCCTTGATAATTTCGCTCAGGCGATTAAAGTGGTAAGACATTGCGATGAGGACGCAAAATCGACAATTCCAACGTAAAAAAGAGTATGCAGACTCACACAGACGCCGACAACGTGACATTCCAATGGTTTGTTGACGCGGGACGCGGTGCTTCTTGCCCGTACTCTTTTGCGCATGCGTTCGAACTGTCGTCTGCTCTTTCAAACTTGTCTGCTTTTTGTCGTCGGCTCGTTCAAACGACAGCGGCCCGTAAACCAAACGTTGACCCGGTAATTGTGATAGGAACTAAGTGCAGGCCTCAAAACACTTTTGAAGGTAGGTTGGGGTAAGTAGGCTAAGTGTAAACAGATACAAGAAGATGTTGATCATTGTTATCAGTGGCCATCACCGACTTGTAATGCCCGATTCTACTTGCGGTTTTCAGTATCGACGTCCACCATCTCAGCTACGGTCCACGCTTTTGCAGGTCGAGCGACGTCGCGACTGAAAATAGCGAGCAGAATCTCACCGTGGGAGTCAGGTTTTCGCCCATTCTGCGGCGTCCACGTGAAATGAATCGCCGCACGTCACATTATTCACGCAAAGTTTTGCCTCGTTAATTTTGCTGAAGCCGCTCAAGTAGTCAGACATTGTTAGGAGGACGTAGAATCAACAATTCCGTCGCCAAAAAGAGCACGGGGACTTTCACCGACGCCGACAACAACGCAATTCAATGGTTTGTTTATGGGCGACGGCGGGCTTCTTGCCCACCATCCACCGCGCATGCGCGGCGCCGGTGGCGTCCGCTAGGGGCGCTCCGGTTTGTTTGTAAACATAAGTTGGTGATATACCAGGGGTGGCCAGAGTGACATGGGGTTAGAACTGCAGACAAAACTACAAAACTCGCACAGCAGCCCGAGAAAAAAAAAAGGGAAAGGGGGGGGGGGGGGGGGCTTTTAACACGAAACGATATGGAGGGAACAATCCTTGCTAAAGGGGATCAAATAAAACCGGGCAGCAGGTCTCTTGCACCGCTAATTACGGCATGGTTCGCTGGCCAGCCTCTGACGCCCGTTATGCGTATACGATTCGATATTCTCTCTACAACATTCAAAAGTCACTGGGCACATCGATGTGACAAATAACAGTCCAGCTGTGTAGTACAAGAATGCGAACCCTGTGAGCACTCTTGAATTCTCTTTTCTCGAGGACGCAGGAGGGGAAGCGGGCCACACCAGGGTGCAGCGAGCCGCACTCGGACCCGCGAAGAGCCGCAGTTTTGCCACCACTGATAGATTCCCTTTTCGGCGTTCCTTTGCGCGCCGCCAACAAAGTTTTAACTCCAAATATATGCAAACAAAACACCCACACAGATATACATCTAAAGGCCAGACTTTGGCCGAGACGTCGAAAGAAAGCTGTTTCTTCACCGAAGGTTCTTTCTCCCATATATATAGATATATATTGTCGGCAATTTATTAGAAGACAATAAAGATGGTCGTGTGACGCGCGGGGCTAGCTCGTGCTCGTGATGAGCGCGGGGCAGTACGAGCCTGGACAGCCTCAAAGGCGGTTGTCGGTCCGTGGTATGTACATTGTTAAGGTGGAAATCAGGAGCAAGGGCGGTCCGTTTCAACCTCGGTCGTCGAATCGAACTGCCGGCTTCAGCCCACGCCGGAGCAGCCCCACTACAGCGTACTAAAATACTTGGGGGACCGGAGCGGCTCGGCAATAGGAGCTCGTGAGGGCGCGTGTATTGACAGTTTGTGGTGGCGCTGTGGTCGAGTCACCCGTGCGGTGCCTACATGTCTGTCTGTCTCAGGGTGAAGACATCCATTGTTGCCCTTGATGTGCCAGCGCGTGACGTTCTCGCGCACTCGGTGCGTGACTTGGGCGGTAAAATGGCGTCTATGCATTAGCCAAAGCTACGCGCTCGAGCTGAGGGACACCGGATTGCGCGCAGTTAAAAATCCATAAAAAAACGATTGGGCGGAAAAATGACTGAGATGTCACCACTCAAGCAAAAGCGCGCGTGAGTGTGAAGGCACTCTAGTTACCCGTACGGTGCCTTCATACACACGCGCGCTTTTGCTTGAGTGGTGACATCTCAGCCATTTTTCCACCTAATCTTTTTTTTTTTTTTTTCACTTTGAGCAGTGCGCGCGTAGGTAAGCCGACCACGATTTCATAGTTCCATGTGTTCGGTCGAAATATGTTTTGAACCTTGTGTGACCTGATTTTGCGGTTGGTGAACGCTTAAGTGTATCACCGAAATGCCGTCGGCGAAGCGGCGACAGAACTCTTGCTGAGCTCTTGGTTGACAAACGGGCTACATCCGAGTAAAGCGTGAAAACGGCGTCCCTTTTCGGCGTTTCAAAGAACAGAGCCACAAGAGTTCTTTGGGAAAAGAATCTGACCCGATCGGACAAGCGTCCTGAAGAAACGAGCGCTGTCTGCAAGCTGCGCTTCGAGACCCATTTCATCCTACGAGACTTCGTCCACATCATCGGCGGAAAGAAAGTGAAGATTCTTTGTGGACACCACGCGTTTACGCCAGACGCGTTGCGGACTCTGCTGCCAAGACGACCATAGGACCTGAGTGGTGACCCTCCCGCAGGACGTGAGGAAAAGAAGCGGAAGGCAGGCCCACCACAGCTCATCGTTGCAAAGCGGTCGGGGCTCGCTCGGGAACGTTGTCACCAGTGGTGAACAGCGAAGCTCCTGCCGCGATCCCATGGACAAGGCATCGATCGCGCCGCACTAGGCTCCCTGAATGTGCCAACTCCCTACTGGGCTGTTCACAAGTTCAGCAACTTCGACGACGCTGCTTATTTGAAGACTGTCCTTGAACCGAAATCTAACAAGATCAGCATCAAAAGGGCGGTGTTCTTTTGTCTCGACAACTTACCTGATGTGGAATGCCAAGTATACCTCAAGACGACTACGTGGTATGCCAAGCACACCTCAAGACGACTACGTCACTATTCTACGTATCATTATCATCACGCGGTTTCTGAATTTTGCGAAGAAAGGCAAACTTTTAACGATGAATTTCGCGAACCTAGTTGCCTTTTCGCCAATTGTCGAAATTGTGTCAGCCTTTAATAATGACTCCATTTATAACTGCAACTGCAACATAGCCAATTAAACCGTTAATGAACAAGTTAACTAACGGATTTTGGTTAACTATTATACATTGCAACGATTATTCGCCCATTTATTGTCCACCGAGCCCTACAGATATAAAGACAGCATCCATGTTGTCTTTACTTTTTAGAAGCCCTTTTTAAATCTGTAGAGCCCCTTTTACATCTGTAAAGTTCTGTAAAGAATAAAACAGAATCTGTGGCTCCAATCCAAGCTGTGAGGGTGGTTGGACAGCGAAGCTGTAAACGACAGCCACATCGAATACCCATTGCGACGTCACTTCGAAAATTCACACACGTGGCTCTACAAAGACTGTAACCAGAGTGCACCCTTTATTACTTCACAACGACATTCACGACTACTTTATGACCAGTGTGATACACACTGAGATTTTCAGTTCTCAGTGTAGAGATATTCCTTGCTAAGGTTAAATCAATGCATGATCCATCAATGTTGGTTGGTTGAGTTGCATTGGTGAAGCACATGAGTGCAAACTCTTTCATGACGAATTGGATGAACCACTTGCTTTGCGGTTTTGATATATCCACATTAAAGTCCCCGACAATGATCACGGGTTTGCTGTGATCCATTGCTAGACCGGTCTCCCTTTTATATATGAAAGCGTGGTGACGTCACTACGTGATTTCTATGCTGTCGGGCACTTTTCCACTCGGAGTAGCTTGCGCAACCGTAGTCTTTACCGGGAAACACACGCGGGGACAAGGAACGTGCTTCGCATTGTTCGCAAGCGCCGTTATCTTCCATTATGCGGTTTGCACTTCACACGAGGGCTTCGAATGACGTCAACCCCTTTCGAAGCAGCTGAAAGCCTAATCTTTACCGAAACGCGTGAGGGTGTTCCTATTGTTCACACGCGCCTTATCATCCATCATGTGGTTTCGATGCTTTTGATGCCTGTATTGCTGTTTTCTTTATTGAAACAGATACTGAGCTGTATGCCTGATTACAAAGGAGATATGCTGCTGCACGGGTGGTACCATTAGCGCACACTGCGATTCTCAGGCGCTCAAAGTCTATCTGAAAAGTACCGAAACACGAATATCCAAACACAGCTAAGTGACTGGTGCGCGACCGAAAATATCCGCCAGGTCCTGGTATCGAACCCGGGACCTCTCCATTTCCAGTGGAGCGGTCGCGCACCAGTCACCTAGTTATGTTTGGAGATTCGTGTTTTCCTTTAGTTCCTCTCCTTCCCCTTCTCCAGGGATCATTTTCGTCATTCTTGTCCAGCTCGCTCGCACCTTTGCGTTTAATTGTACTATAATGATTTAGTGGTTTTAGATGATGCTCAGCAGTTTATAATTGGGAGCATTCGTCTATATCCACTAATTAAAAGTGAATTAGGCATTTTTCAATAATTAGCAAATTAATAGGTATAGCGCATTTTTTCACGTCCGCAAGCACGAGTAATCCGATCCCTAAAAAGTTATTTTTACCTCGAATGCACTAATTTTATTAATTTTGTCAATCTTCGCTGGAAGACAGAACACAAAAATTATATATACAGGGTTTTTCACGAAAAGTGGAACCATTCGATATTGCGAAAACTACGCGTCGCAACAAAAAAAGGCACGTGTCGTTTAGGTCCTGGGCCAGGGACCTATTTAGGAAAATCATTAAAGTCCGGGATAATTGAGTCGTGAATTATTTTTGTCTAATAATTTTTTTTAATATTGTGTCTAAGGGCATGGTTTCCATTAAAAAATTGCTCAGCATCCTAAAAAAAAAAAAAAAAAAAAAAACTAAATCAGCAAATTGAAGAACGATAGAAGGCACGCGCAGCATTTTACGGCTTTGTGAAAAACCGCATAAATTCGGCGGGAATTTAGGTTTCGGTATGCAATCGGAGCGCATCTCGGCCGCGACGGCACCGCGCCCCGTGGAGAAATAGTGCAACCAACCTCTGCTGCGCTATCCTCGCGCAACGTAGCAGAGGCAGGTTGCACTATTTCTGCAATTTGTTGATTTAGTGTTTTTCGATGATGGTGAGCATTTTTGCAATAAGTTAATTATGCAAAAATAATTAACGATCTAATTATTCCGGACTTTAATAAATCTACTAAATAGGCCCCTGGGACCAAAACGAAACAAGCCTTTTTCTGTTGCGACCCGTAGTTCTCGCAATATTGAATTTGTCCACGTTTCGTGAAGCACCCTGTATATTCAGGGTGTTTTTGTGTTTTTTCTTATTCTTGCAGATTTGTTCTAAAGAAAGCCATGAAAGCTATACTTATACGGTTTGTGCGAGAGAGTTATACGCCCAGGGGGACATTTTGTGGCTGGCTAATCTTTGCCATAAGTCGGCTAATTAATTAAAATTCACTAATTAACTTTTGAATTAGTGAAAATAGACATATGGTTCCAATTAGAAACATGCTGAGCGTTATCGAAAACCACTAAATCAGACGTTTTCAAAAATAAATTTCTGCATGTGAGAAGCGTAGTAGTGCACTAAAGTTACCACTCGTGGGGCAGGTACAAGGCTAGCGGTTTCGGTAAGGCGTTCGCGCAATTTTTTCGTCTCTTATCTAGCCCCAGCCTTGTACCTCCTCCACGAGTGGTAACTTCAGCGCACTACTGCGCTTCTCACGCGCTCAAAGTCTTTCTAAAAATGACTGATTTACGGGTTTTGGACGACGCTCAGCAAGTTTCTAATTGGAACCCTATGTCTATTTTTTACTAATTCAAAAGTTCATTAGTGAATTTTAATTAATTAGCCGACTGATCGCGAAGATTTGCCACCCACACGGGTAACTCACTCGGATAAACCGCATAAGTGTAGCTGTCACCGGTTTGTATCTAAACAAATCTGCAAGAATAAAAAAAAATACACCCGTTATAATATATTATAATTATATCCCTAGAGTAAGAAAGGTATAAACGGAAAGCGAAATGTAGGACAAAGAGGACAAATCTTGTCGGTTTCCTTCATTCCCTGTAACTTATACCAGTACGCTGCAATTCATAAAGTTCGGAGAGAAACATTTAAACTGCAGTATCGCGAGAATAAAAGTGCTGGGTCGCGGAAGCCTCGTCCGCGAGGAGTAGACATATCATAAAATTGTGGGTCTTAAATCTGATAGAAGTCTTCGAGAACGTCGACGAAAAATATTCCTGCGATGTTCAGAGCAGTTCCTGAGCAGCTTATTAAAGAAATGTCTAGGAAGTACAATACGGTGTGAAATGCTATCGGATTCGATCGACCATCTCTGCGACGATTTAGGCACTATTCTTCTAGAGTACTCGGATAGCAGACCCGAAAGAGCGTGGGGGTGTCCGGCGGCGTAACTCCGGCGCACGTAAAGGCATCCCTCGCGCAGTCCCATCTCGGGCGAAACGAGACCCGCATCCCAGTCGCATCCCGCTCGTAGAGTGAATGACAGCCGGAACAGCAGCGACGGAATTATCAAACAGCACGTCGGACACCGTAGCAAGTTCGATGGGCGGACGTTTCGAGAAACCCGCTTCTCCTCACGCCTTTCTACACCACGGCCGATGAACGGAGAGAGAGGTCGATGAAACGGCACCGACTCGCCATAGAAATTCGCTCACATGTTCGGGAAACACCCGAAGATGGAGCGTCTGGGCAGTGTTGGCGGTAACACGTTGCAAAGACATTTGTAACGTAGTGACGTACTCTTTACATTTTCAAAACAGTAAGGAATAAGTGACTTATTTCGAGTAGCGGGTTACATAGTTACGTTACTGTTGCTCGCGAGAAATTAGACTGAAACGTTTCTTCGCGTTTTTAGGCGCCAAGATATTTATTCGTGCACTCATCCTGACACATTAAAACTCAGTACCGAAAAATGATACGGTTCTGAATGCAAGAGTGCAAATAACATCTCTCGAAATATGGCGCTTGTGCACACCTCTCACGTGAAAACAGTAAAACTTTAAAGTCCGAATAAAAAGTGCGTTTTATCCGTAACCGGAACGCGTTCTTCTTATTTTGGGGCAACGTAAGCCGGTAACGCGTTCCCTTCATTTGGAATTACGTAGTAACGTATTTCGTTACTTTTGGTAACGCCTACAACGCTGCAACTGGGGCAGCGATGGCAAAATTACTTTCAAAAGGTATATAAATTAAATTTCTAATTACTTTTCTGAAGACTGAAAACATGTAATTAAATTCCATTACAAATTACCGGAGACTAAAAGTCATGACCATTACATGACAATTACTTTCTCAAAGTAATGAAATTACCTCGACATTACTTTTCAATACCTTAGTGCAGAAACCCGTGCTCATTTTATGTACCAGTACATGTACCAACACTCAGATCTTACTGCCTACACCGCAACAGCCTTATGTGCCTCTAGATGAACCTATACTCAACAGTCGTCTTGCTAGCGCACACGACGTAAGTCTTACACATGATAAATAACTTCTTTAGATGTAACTGTCATGTCGGCTAAACTTCTTCCTGTTATCGTGCAGCTTCTACTGATCGCCGACGGACGCGCTCCCATTCCTGATGCGTCATCTACACAACATGGATTCGGCGCAGTACCCCACTTTCGTCACATGGACCACATTCTTTTCGGCTTCGTGACATCGACGCCAGGGCCATCGTCTACAAAAGAATCTGCCCATCACGACTTCACCAGTGGGCACGGCAGCGCGAGCCGAGGCATGTCGGCTGAACTTCTTCCTGTTATCGTGCAGCTTCTACTGATCGCCGACGGACGCGCTCCCATTCCTGATGCGTCATCTACACAACATGGATTCGGCGCAGTACCCCACTTTCGTCACATGGACCACATTCTTTTCGGCTTCGTGACATCGACGCCAGGGCCATCGTCTACAAAAGAATCTGCCCATCACGACTTCACCAGTGGGCACGGCAGCGCGAGCCGAGGCATGTCGGCTAAACTTCTTCCTGTTATCGTGCAGCTTCTACTGATCGCCGACGGACGCGCTCCCATTCCTGATGCGTCATCTACACAACATGGATTCGGCGCAGTACCCCACTTTCGTCACATGGACCACATTCTTTTCGGCTTCGTGACATCGACGCCAGGGCCATCGTCTACAAAAGAATCTGCCCATCACGACTTCACCAGTGGGCACGGCAGCGCGAGCCGAGGCATGTCGGCTAAACTTCTTCCTGTTATCGTGCAGCTTCTACTGATCGCCGACGGACGCGCTCCCATTCCTGATGCGTCATCTACACAACATGGATTCGGCGCAGTACCCAACTTTCGTCACATGGACCACATTCTTTTCGGCTTCGTGACATCGACGCCAGGGCCATCGTCTACAAAAGAATCTGCCCATCACGACTTCACCAGTGGGCACGGCAGCGCGAGCCGAGGCATGTCGGCTAAACTTCTTCCTGTTATCGTGCAGGTTAGTAAAAAGTGCTATCTCATTGACGTATTTAAGAGACATTATGTTGTTTTTTTAGTGCTGCCGTGCCCTGGCACAATTCTGTGTATTCTGGCCGACTGTCTTTATTTCTTTCGCACGGTGCTGTTAGAGTTGGCCGGTGATGTGGAACTTAACCCGGGACCGATGTCGGAGGCCCAAGTGATACAATTTAACCAGATGTTTACTTTGCTACAAGACCTAGGCAAGCGTTCAGTTAAAATTGAAAATGGTCAGTCTAACCTTATCCAAACAGTTAATGAAATAAAGCTGAACCAAGCTTCGATTGAAAAAAAAATCGCAGATTTTGGCAAAAGACTTGAAGTGGTTGAATCAGAAACATCTGCCCTCGAGTCAACTCAGAAAGAACTGGTTGAAACACGGAAAATGGTTTCCTCTGTACAACAAGAAAACACCTCCCTGCGTAACCGTTTGGACGACTTTGAGGATAGATCACGGCGTGAAAACCTGCTGTTCTATGGTGTGGACGATTCAAGGTCAGAGACATGGGCGGAAACGGAAAATAAAATAGTTGGCATACTTCAACGTACGGTTGACCTTCAAATTGCCCCAGGAGACTTTGAGCGAACGCATAGACTCGGCTCTTTCACGGTTGAAAAATGTAGACCTGTCATTGTGAAGTTTTCTTCGTATAAGCTGAGAGAAAAAATTTTAGTCTCCCGCTCCAAACTAAAATCTGCAGGAACACCGGTCAGTGAGGACTTCTGCCCCGCGACGCGCCAGGCTAGGAAAAAACTTGTGGAGTTCGGTATCTCTCTAAACTCAACCTTCAAGCTGAGGTATAACAAACTTTTAGATAACGGAGAGTGCTACAGTTATGATCACTTAACCAACAGTATTCATTTAACAACTAAAAGCAATTCCATCGCACTTGTCTCCGATGACCAAGTAAATGGAAATCCTTCCCCGATATCAAATCTGCAATAGCATGCCGCGCGGGGTGGTGGTTATCTTCAACCCTTGCCTCGTGATAACGTTTCCGTTCTGTTTACCAATATCAGGAGTGTTGTTCCCAAAAAAGAGGACTTGTGTTCGATTATCGACTCATCTAGTGCTGACATAGTTGTTCTTACTGAAACCTGGTTAACAAGCAAAATCCGGAACTCTGAAATTTTTCCCTGTAAAAAACACTTTAATATATATCGCCAAGATAGAAGGAGTAGGGCTGGAGGCGGTGTTCTTATTGCTGTCGCCGATTCTATTTCGTCATCCTGCATTAATGTGGTCTCCGACCTCGAGATAATTTGGGTTTCTGTTTGTATAAATTATAACAAGTATGTTTTGGGTGTCTGCTATCGCCCTCCCACAAAGAGCGCCAATTTTGTTGCCGAGCTTCACGATGCCGTTAACGCGGTCCATGTACGCTTCCCAAATGTTCCTGTAATACTCTTGGGAGACTTCAATTACCCAAACATTGTATGGACAAGCGACAGCCCTTTCCTTAACCCATTTTCTACAGAGAGTAATGATTTTTTAAACTTCTGTACCGATTTTAGCTTTTCGCAGACAGTAGTGCAGCCTACACGGGTTACTAATTCTACAGCCACTATATTAGATCTAGTGTTAACCACGTCAAGTGAACTTATTTCCCCTCTCACTTATTTACCCGGTCTTAGTGATCATTCTTTTTTGCTATTCTCCTTAAATATCCCAAAGTGTAAATCGTCGAAAAGTGTTAAACGCATATTTGACTATGCTCATGCTGATTTTACAGCCATCAACAACGATATGGGTTCGTTTTTGGCGGAATATCTGTGCAACTTTTCCGAGCGTTCCGTCGAGGCTAATTGGTGTTTATTTAAAGACAAAGTGAATTCCCTTACGAACATGTACATTCCTGTGCGAACTATTCGTTCTTCCACTCGATCCCCATGGTTCAATGGAGCGCTCAGAAGGCTTTCAAACAAAAAGAAACGGTTGTTTCGCTCTGCGAAGTTATCCGCTTCATCAATTGCTGATGTACGCTGGGCGGCATATCGCTCCGTCGCTGCTTTATATAAAACTACCGTCAGTGAAGCCAAACAGCATTTCTTCGGAAGTACTTTGCCAGCAATGTTGCTCAACAATCCTCGTCAGTTTTAGAATGTTGTGAACCCCTGCGAAAAACCTGGTGTAAGGCTTACCAACTCGGACGGGGAAGAGATACCAGAGAGGGAGTGTGCATCCGCGCTAAATGAAATGTTCGTCGACTCCTTTTCCAGCCCCAACGTTCTTGACTACCCTGATTTGCTCCCATCAAACTTTTGCACTATGGATTCCATTACTATAGAGTGTGGTGGCATTGTCAATATTATTGATGGCCTTAAACTATCCTCATCATCTGGCACTGACAATATAAACTCAAAATTTTTAAAAAACACTAAAATGTACTCTTCTGTTATTCTAACTAAGCTTTTCCAGCAATCTCTCAATCTTGGTACTCTTCCCGAGGACTGGAAGGTGGGGAAGGTGATTCCGGTCCATAAAAGTGGCGATAAATCTAGCCTGAGTAATTATCGTCCGATTTCATTAACGAGCATCCCCTGCAAACTTCTGGAACACATAATTTATTCTCATCTTGTTGCTTTCCTTAATTCTAAGTCTTTTTTCACCCCGGCTCAACATGGATTTAGGAAACTATTTTCGTGCGAATCTCAATTGTTAACACTTACTCACAATCTTCATGTCGCTCTTGATCGTTCTTCCGCGGTAGATTGTGTATTTTTAGACTTCTCAAAAGCATTCGACAAAGTTTCACACCGGCTTCTTCTTCATAAACTCACTGTCCTTAACATAGAACCCCATATTCTTGCTTGGATTGAGTCTTTTTTAACTAACCGCTCACAATTTGTTCATGTTAATGGCTGCAACTCAGATCATTCACCAGTAAGTTCAGGCGTTCCCCAAGGTTCCGTACTAGGTCCTCTTTTATTTCTTATTTATATTAATGATTTACCTACTCATGTTTCTTCATCCATTGGCTTATTTGCAGATGACTGTGTCATCTACAGGGAAATAACCAATGATTCTGATATTCATTCTCTTCAGTCAGACCTTGACAGCATTTCCCGGTGGTGTGACTCATGGAATATGAAACTTAACATTAACAAATGCAAATCCATGAGAGTATCACATCAAATGAACACATGCCATTCTTACAATATTAGCGGCGTTGTCCTTGATTCTGTCTTATCATATAAATATCTCGGTGTGCATATAACAAATAACCTCTCCTGGGATACTCACATTCAATACGTAATCAACAATGCAAACCGCATGTTAGGCTATCTTAAAAGAAACTTCTCTCTTGCTTCCACCTCTTTAAAACTACTTCTTTACAAGTCTTTGGTTCGAAGTAAACTTGAATACGCCGCAGCTATATGGGACCCTGGTATAACACTTGCGTCATCACTTGAAGCCATTCAAAACCGTTCTGCTCGATTCATACTGCATAACTATCACCGAACATCCAGCGTATCAGCAATGAAATTCAATCTCTGCTTACCTGATCTCTCTCTTCGCAGGAAAGTGTCACGCTTGTGCTTATTTCACAAGATCCATTATCTTAACACGTCAATGCGCCAGCTTTTGTTAATACAACCGTCTTATATCTCATCGCGCGTCGACCATCGATATAAAGTTGGCATTGCTCACTGTCACACATCACGTTTTTTTCAGTCTTTTTTGCCCAAAACGTCACTGGACTGGAATCGCCTTCCCGCAGCTGTAGTCGAGATTGCCGAGAGCTCTGATTTTCGAATTGCTGTCTACAATTATTTTTTGCATCCTCTATAACTCCCTTGTTAAGTGAATTTGTTTGTGTATATATTGTTTCAAATTATATTTTTGTCCTGTTTAACTCACTAGTTAGGTATATTTCTTTTGTTTGTATATTGTAGCTATGCCCACCCCCCTTCTGTAATGCCTTCGGGCCCTGAAGGGTATCAATAAATAAATAAATAAATAAACTCGAAGACAGTCAATTCACCGGTTTCGCTGTTCATTCAACGGTGAAGTTTCGTTGCGCATCACAGCGCAACGAAACGATGCGTGTCAAATCGTTGCGTGAGCTTGCGCATTTTAGGGGCTGCTGACTCATGAAAAGTTTGTGCGCCGTTTATTATCGACACTGAAATGTTCCGTTCATCATCCCTTCAAAGGGGCCATGAAACAAATTTAGGGCTGGGATGAATGATTTTAAATTGGGACTTTACTAATCGCATATCGTTGAGTTGGCCAAAAGGAAGAGGGTAGAAAGTCGAAAGCCAGCTTTCCGGTACGAACATTTGAAAATATAGCGGACTATTTTGTACCTTCTTGCCTTCGAAAGCTCCCCGCCTTTTCACTATGATACATCCGAGGTTCCCAAAGCGCGTCAGCGGTGCCATCCTGACGTCAGCCGATCCCAGCTCACGCATTGGACACGAGAACTGCGTCACTCGGACGTATGCGCTGGTCAACAATCAATCCGTCGACGAATATTTGGATTCGCGTTCGTGGCCAATGAGTGCCCTGACGGAACTTACTGTCACTGGGGAATGACAAGTTCTATGGTGCATAAAAAGCACGGTGGAAGCTAGGAGTCATCGCACCGGTGCCGAAGAATGTCACGACGACGTGATTTCACAATTTGCATTTGAGACTTGAGGATTAAAGCTAAGGAGGAAGAAGTAGGAACTCGCGCTACAGAACCCAGGGATCCTGGGCTCAATCCCCACCCCTGCCAGTTCCGCTCTAAATGAGCATCGCACCGGCGTGCGGTCGTGTACCACTGTACTGCGTGATGCAGGTTAAAGACCCCTGGTTAGCGGATTTACCGCACTGGCTAAATCGCTCATCTATAGCTGAGACACCAGACGCTCACCGATACAGACTAGCTTCCGGCTGTATAAACATACACACAAATATTTGCTTTTTTGCATTCCTTTAGGTGGGGCCACGGGAGCACGTTCTTACAAGGAGCTCAGTCACGTGAAACGCCTTCCCGCATGCAATCTAATCCTATTCTCCCAAGAGTACTTGCCGTATTCACTATCAGTCCTCTCAAAAATTAATCACTATAAAAAAATGGTAGCTACAGGTTTCTTTCTTCTTTTTTTTTTTTTTTTTTTTTAGAATAAGGCTGGTTTGTTATATAGAACATAAATTTTTAACTGGAATTCGATACGCATCTTCGAGAGACAACAATAAAAGGACACGGCATATAGGCAAAAAATAACCCGTTCGTGGTTTTTGCCCCTTTCAGCTTTCGCCAAGATGCAACTAGAAAAAAAAAAAAAAAGGCAACAAAAACGTCCATCACGTTTACGCGAGCTTAAAAAATCCCGTCTACCTTTATATTAACAAAAAATAAAAATAGAACATCCGATTTTTAGGTGGCTTACGGGCGGTACCGCTCCGACTCCGTAGAGTGCCTTCGCACAAAGCACAACGTAGGATAGGGTGTCCTCGCATTGTGTATCAAACGACAAGCGAGATCCACCCTTCCGCCGTCACTGGTGGCATTAATATTAATGACATTATTCTACGTGACAAAAGACGCCGAACATGACAGGCGAGCCCACCCCTATTCATATCACCAATGTCGCCAAAAAAACGCGGAGCACGAAAAAAAAAAAAAAAAATCAAACAAACTAAAAAAAAAAGAAAGCAAATCGGTTTTGCATACGCGATCCAATCTTCTCCATTTTCTATCGTTTCCTTCCCGCCTTTGATTGAAACAATCCTTGGGTCTTCCTTGTCTTTATATTAAAGGACACGCTTCCCTCGCTCCCATGTTGATCCAAGGCGTGAACTCACTTCTTTGTGAGCGCACCCTGATGCAGCTTTCTAAGCACCCCGGAACCGGGTGAGCGACTTTTCCTCGTGCTTTGGCTGCGCAAACACGCCCGAGACTCACGAGATGGCGCTGTGTTGCGAGAGACCATAGGGTGCCTGCATAGGCGCGCGTGTGTATGAAGGCACTCTAAGAGACCAAAAAGCCAGAGGCCCAAGAGTTCCTGTATAGGCTCCCTGCGGAAGCCAGACTTGCGCGTTCATCCCCGTAGCGTCGTCTTTCCTGCACGGCATGGTGATCCTGCTCCCCACGTGACTCAATTTGGCGAATAGCGGCGCGGCGCTCAAAAGCAGGGGAACGTACGCCGGCGTCTACTTTCCTGCACGGCATTTGATCCTGTTCCTCACGTGGTAGGATCTCGGCGAATAGCGGCGCGGCGGCACGTGGAAAACAGACGCGCAACTCTGGCTCCAGAAGGGAGGCAAAGGTCCACACACGCGGAAAGACACACGATGACCATGCTTGAACACGACATTACCGAGCTTCAGGCGTTCTTAGACGCCATCTGGAGGCACGGATACCGGCGGGGCGGGATTTCCAACGGGCCGTCTCACGACGCCGCCTTGAGGAGATAATTCTCCCCATAGTCGGGGTATCCCCAAGCACTCTGTCAAGGAGGACGCCTGCGAAGAGTGATTTGTTGCCGAAAACCCACAATTTCTCATCAATACATAGAAATACAGATCTCTACCATTTCTTTTTTCTCCTGAATATTATTTTGTAACGTTAACACACACATATATATATATATATATATATAAAAGAAAAAAAAAACAGCTGCCGCGAGCCGTTTTGAGCTGGTTACCGTTATATATTTTTCTGGTGAAGAGCCAAGATGGACGGCGGAGATTTCGCTTCGGTTCAGTTCCAGCTAAAAGTAAAGGTTCGCTTCGGGTTTTCGGTTCGGTTCCGGTTCGACACTGCTTTCCGTAGTTCGTACGCCGCGGATAGCGAGCCCCTGCTAGCGCGTGTCCGTGCTCGACGGCACCAGCCCCGCTTGCAACGCTCTTGCGTACCATCTACGAAACGCCCATTGGAAATGAAATGATAGGGAGAGCAGAAAAAGAAGGTGCGCGGGTAAGGTTGGAAGGCGGCCCTTCCTTTCTTCGTAGATTCCATGGACGAAAAGAAAAAAACAAAACAATAAATGCGAAACATCACTGCTCGGGGATCCTCTGCGACTACTGGCGACATCTATGGGAGCGAACGTGAAGCAGCGGAAGAGCGGGGTAGCTCAGAGCGGCCGTTAGATGGAGCAGGCAGGTCAGCGGTAGCCGGTGAGCGCCAAAAGACGCCGACCTTCAAATCTTCCTAACAAAAGAGAAAAAAGAGTTCCGAGTCGTAGCTAACGATCAGCAACTGCCACCTAAATAACCTTTTTCGAGTCGCCAGCCGTCTAGGCTTTTGTAAGAGTGGGCACTCGTTTACTTCGACTCCGAGCGCAGCAACTAAACAGCGCTTGGCGTACAGGAGCGCGACACACCGAGACTGCGTCCCAAATCTACTCGGATGGATCCGAGTTACCCGAGTCACCCTGGCGGCTTTTGTCACGTGACAACAAAAATAGAGGAACGCTGGACGCGGGTAGCTTTTCAAACGCTAAGGTACGGAAACTTTATCCTAGAGTGAGATCGAGTGAATTTTGGAACACGGCCCGAAACTATCGATGAGCCCCACGAGCTCCTTCCGACCGCACGGTTATGACGAACCCGGCTTCTCCTGGATACGGGTGGCATAAGCCGAAATTGTTTCGATGATAAATTAATTAGGTCCGCGTGGAGCGGCAGAGTCTGAAGCATAAGAGACGGCGTCGTTATGAAATTTCTACGAACGTTTAAATATTCCTGAAAGGTTTCAAGACTCGCTTCGTCCACATATGTGGAGAGTTACCTTGGCCGATGTATTTATTGACCATGCCTACTGTTCCGATTTAAATTAACGACAACATTCTTGAACCTGCTCGCCGATGCAGGAAACCCTTCGATTTGTCAGATTCCGTGGTTCCGTCTCGCAGCTCAAGACGGAAGCTACGCCGACACCGGCACACCGTCGTTCGATAGCACGCCAATAGACCTATAGCTATATTACCCGCGCATCAAGGAGGATGCAGGGATTGGTGTTCCACGCGCTGCACGTGCTGGCCTCTGCAGTAGTAACTTTTCCAAAGCAAATACCGAGAAAACACGGCATCTTACACGCGCGTTCGCCAACGCTTTATTTTGGTTGTTTACTTCGAATCTTTTCTACGGGGAAGGCGTGCACGTGTGGCGCGTGGAACACCAATCCCTGCATTCTCCTTGATGCTTGGGTAATATTGGCGGCGAGATCTTTTGGTGGCGCCCTCCTGGTTACCTTTCGTGACGTCATTACCTTGTGAACAACAACTTTGAAGGGGTTTGTAAAGAGCATGGTGGAAGCTTGAAATCATAGCACTCTCATACCAACACTGTCAACACCGTCAAAATTTGAAGTTCTTCCATTCCTCTCACTTCCGTCGATGAGATATCCTTCGCTGACGTCATAGTCAGCATTCGGCCTATCGTGGAAGACCGATCACAGCGACACTTTCGATCGCTCACGTCGCCAACAGCAAATGGCTTATTCGTTTTTAGGCGATATGCATGAACAAACCTTTCCCGCAACACTAAACTGATATGTTTCGGCTTTCCAATCAAAGTATCTTGATTCGCTGGGCTAAGCAGCAAGCGTTCCGACTGCCATCTCATCTCAAGTTTTCTGTCGCTGAGCTCTCGGCACGTACCGTACGATAGATGAATTCGTTTTTAGGCGAGATGCATGACCAAACCTTTCCCGCAACGCTAACTGATGTCTCGGCTTTCCAATCTCTATTCGCTACGGCTGGGCTAAGCATTCTAAGCACGGCAGCGGTCTGTCTTTTCATCGCAACTTTCCTGTCGCCTAGCTATCGGCACGCTCATTCGATAGATCAATTCGTTTTCAGGCAACACGCTTGAACAAACCTTTTCCTCGATGCTCACTGATGTCTTGGCTTTCAAATCGAAATATCTTTATTCGCTGGGATAAGCATTAGAAAAGGGGCAGAGCGGTCCGAATGTCTCCTGATCTCGACAACCTTTTTTTCTCGCTGTGCTACTGGCACGTTACAGTTTGACAGATGAGTTCTTTTTTCAGGCGAGATGCACGAACGAAGAAATTCTCGGTGCACGAAGAGCGCGCTTGAGAGTCAGTCTCCGGCGGCACTCCTGTCCGTTTAGTGAAAGGAGCGGTAAATTCTCGCGCCCCGGACTTAACGCGCCCAATGATAATAATGCTCTAAAAAATAATTATTTGTCAAAGTGACACCGATGCTGGATGAAAGTAACGAAAAGTAACGATCAGGGGTGTCGCGAACCTGTTGAGGTACGAGTTCGACCAGGTTCGCTTTTTCCAACTTAGTGTGAAAAGTTTGACAAAGGTTCGACTCATGTTCGACTACCATGCGCATGCGCGACAGCCTGGCCAGTTGACCTCGGATTGGATGGTGATGGCTAAGGGATATACCAAGGGCAGCAGTGAATGGTTATTTTAGTTAATACAGTACAAAAAATTAAGTTATTACCATCTTCAGTGATCAGAATTAGTTCCTTTCAATTGCAACTGTTCATACAATTAAAATAACCCTTCGCATAAAATCAAATTCTGCAAACCCAGACATGCTTGTATCAAGGTCTGACCACACTGTCCACAAAGTCGAGCCGATCGAATCTGGCTAAGAGTTCGAAGGTCTGTCGAACCGGTTCGAACGAGTCGAACCCCAAAAGTTCGACCTAAAAATCCGGTTCGACAAAAGTTCGCGACACCCCAAGTAACTATACAACTTGTATGTCCCAGATAATATCCTCACTGGTACAATACGACAAAGATTTGTTTCGTTCTAAACGCCGCCCCGCTGAGGAAAGGAGCCCCGGACATATTAGAGGGAAAATAGTTATTTGCTAGCAAAACAACCAAGTAAAAAAAAAATTAACACAATTAACAGGAGACGCTAGAGATGAGTGCAGCTACTGTAAGGACGCTCTCACAAAATTAAGGGTTCACACATTACGACAGATAAGAACAAAACAGCGATCTTGAAAGATGTTTGCGGTACGGTCGCGCTATCCCTCGGACAGCGATGGAACAAAATTAGCTTCCGCATCATCCTTTTTTTTTTTTTTTTTTGTTAGCAAAAATTTACGAGAGAAGAAAATTCCTCTCTTTCTATCTCCAGAGGGGACGAAACATAATGTAACATCTACCCCGCTGTATTAAATATCAGGAAGCCACGTTGTCGCTGCGGTAAGGAATTTTTTCCAAAGGAAGGCGAGCGCACAAATTAAAGCACGCGCTACGAAGGAAAGGAGTTCGAGGGAACTGGAGCGGAAGGCTGGGGCCACACCGCTCACACATTACGCAAAAGACAGTCTGGAAACACACAAGTCACCGCTATATCTGTGGTTCGAATGCTGAACTGATTGCCGTGCTTCATTCGAAGCTCAGATGTCGTGGTGACTCCCGTTCGAATCTGTTTGCAGACTGTCGCTTGTATGATGTATAAAGGGGTATCCACACGAAGGAGAACTCCGCGGACGGATGTTGTGACGTCAACAACCGGGAAACTCCGTCCCCGGCTCCGCCGCGTGCACCTGCGGAGCTTTCGTGCTGACAGCACGAAGCCTCCGCGCCTCCGCCACGGAGGAGAACGGGAGAACGGCGCCGCGAGGCGTCAAAAAGGGATGACGTATGTCTCACGTGATGCGCGCTCCGCAGAGGAAAGGCGCGGATTTCTCCTTCGTGTGGATACCCCATAAAGGGGTATCCACACGAAGGAGAACTCCGCGGACGGATGTCGTGACGTCAACAACCGGGAAACTCCGTCCCCGGCTCCGCCGCGTGCACCTGCGGAGCTTTCGTGCTGACAGCACGAAGCCTCCGCGCCTCCGCCACGGAGGAGAACGGGAGAACGGCGCCGCGAGGCGTCAAAAAGGGATGACGTATGTCTCACGTGATGCGCGCTCCGCAGAGGAAAGGCGCGGATTTCTCCTTCGTGTGGATACCCCATAAAGGGGTATCCACACGAAGGAGAACTCCGCGGACGGATGTCGTGACGTCAACAACCGGGAAACTCCGTCCCCGGCTCCGCCGCGTGCACCTGCGGAGCTTTCGTGCTGACAGCACGAAGCCTCCGCGCCTCCGCCACGGAGGAGAACGGGAGAACGGCGCCGCGAGGCGTCAAAAAGGGATGACGTATGTCTCACGTGATGCGCGCTCCGCAGAGGAAAGGCGCGGATTTCTCCTTCGTGTGGATACCCCATAAAGGGGTATCCACACGAAGGAGAACTCCGCGGACGGATGTCGTGACGTCAACAACCGGGAAACTCCGTCCCCGGCTCCGCCGCGTGCACCTGCGGAGCTTTCGTGCTGACAGCACGAAGCCTCCGCGCCTCCGCCACGGAGGAGAACGGGAGAACGGCGCCGCGAGGCGTCAAAAAGGGATGACGTATGTCTCACGTGATGCGCGCTCCGCAGAGGAAAGGCGCGGATTTCTCCTTCGTGTGGATACCCCATAAAGGGGTATCCACACGAAGGAGAACTCCGCGGACGGATGTCGTGACGTCAACAACCGGGAAACTCCGTCCCCGGCTCCGCCGCGTGCACCTGCGGAGCTTTCGTGCTGACAGCACGAAGCCTCCGCGCCTCCGCCACGGAGGAGAACGGGAGAACGGCGCCGCGAGGCGTCAAAAAGGGATGACGTATGTCTCACGTGATGCGCGCTCCGCAGAGGAAAGGCGCGGATTTCTCCTTCGTGTGGATACCCCATAAAGGGGTATCCACACGAAGGAGAACTCCGCGGACGGATGTCGTGACGTCAACAACCGGGAAACTCCGTCCCCGGCTCCGCCGCGTGCACCTGCGGAGCTTTCGTGCTGACAGCACGAAGCCTCCGCGCCTCCGCCACGGAGGAGAACGGGAGAACGGCGCCGCGAGGCGTCAAAAAGGGATGACGTATGTCTCACGTGATGCGCGCTCCGCAGAGGAAAGGCGCGGATTTCTCCTTCGTGTGGATACCCCATAAAGGGGTATCCACACGAAGGAGAACTCCGCGGACGGATGTCGTGACGTCAACAACCGGGAAACTCCGTCCCCGGCTCCGCCGCGTGCACCTGCGGAGCTTTCGTGCTGACAGCACGAAGCCTCCGCGCCTCCGCCACGGAGGAGAACGGGAGAACGGCGCCGCGAGGCGTCAAAAAGGGATGACGTATGTCTCACGTGATGCGCGCTCCGCAGAGGAAAGGCGCGGATTTCTCCTTCGTGTGGATACCCCATAAAGGGGTATCCACACGAAGGAGAACTCCGCGGACGGATGTCGTGACGTCAACAACCGGGAAACTCCGTCCCCGGCTCCGCCGCGTGCACGTGCGGAGCTTTCGTGCTGACAGCACGAAGCCTCCGCGCTTCCGCCACGGAGGAGAACGGGAGAACGGCGCCACAAGGCGTCAAAAAGGGATGACGTAAGTCTCACGTGATGCGCGCTCCGCGGAGGAAAGGAGCGGAACTCTCCTTCGTGTGGATACCCCTTAAGCAGGGGGACCCCGGCTTAAAAGAAGCTCCAGCGTTGCGGCCAGGGGGATTCTTTCGTGAGGATAGCACAAAAGTAAGACCTGGGGCCGTCCCAGAGAAACCCAGCATTCACGCCCTTAAAAAATTAGTACCCTATTGTAAGCTGTAGAAAGTCAAGTCCTTCCTGTTCTTTTTTTAAGGATTTTAACGGTAGTCCTTAATCCCAGAATTTCTTCGGTCCGTGTCCGTCCGTCCGGCTGAATTTAGCGGGAACTTCATGTCAGGAGATACAAACGCAAGAAAAAAAGAAATTCCCTGCCACTTAAAAAGGAAGAAAGACAAGATTGCATGCGGAGCGAAGGAAAGAAAAAGGGGGAAATCAAAAAAAGAACAAAAGAGGAAGGAATGTAAAGTTCGGACGCGGAGTGAAATTGGATTGAACGGCGACGGGAGCGCATTAGCGATTCCGTCTCCAACGAGTGCGTCGACGTCGGTCCATCGGAGGCGCCGAAAAACAAGGACATTCCGCAGCGATAGACCTCTCGTACGCAAGAACGTACGTGATACAAAGGACATGGCTGCACCCACGAAGCACGTCCGAAGCCTCCATGTCTACAGACAGACTTTGTTCATACAAGGATGCCTGTGACTACAGATGATGGATTAGCAGCGAGTAGCAGACTCCGAGAAATAGGCTCGTCACCAGCGCGCATGCGCAGAGCTCAGATCGAGCTTTTGGATGGACGCATGGCGACGACCTGACTCCGCTTTTCTATCCATTCGAGGCTTCATCTTTAGGCTGCCAGCTGCTGGGAATTTCCCTCGAGAAGGCTGGCGAGCGAACCTGACATCACATGTTTCTGCTCTCGCCACAAGGGGCAGTTCGCTCGAGTCGCTAAGAAACCGGATTCCTCTGCAGGGAAGCGTCTGCACATACGCCGCACCGACACCAGCCAACACCACCTGGACAGAAGGCTTCCACACGCGTCATCATAGTCAGATCGATCGAGGCGAGAGATTGGGCACGAGTGCTGCGTCAGTGTTCGGCTGCGGCTCGTGGCCAATCAGCGCGTCGAAGGTCGGGCTCCGGTCCAATAGCCGACCGAGCGCGATCCGACTGGATGACGTTTCATAGAGGAAGGAGAAACCATGCGGAGGCCTTCTGTCTAGGTGGTGTTGCACCAGCGCCCCCGCAGAGGCTACGCCCAACCATTTGGTCTACGAGAAATAAAACTCCCTTCTTTTTTTCCCTAATAATAGAAAGTAAAACGAAAAGCAGTAAACCCGTTTAGTTTTCTTTTTTGAATCTTTATAGCGCTCGAGTTGGTGCAGAAGACGCGGAAGAAAACGAGACAGAGATGCGCGTCCTAGAATCAGACCGAGGCGATTTTGGTTCGTTGCAACCCGCTGAGATTAAACTACACGCATACAAGCCTAGATGCGCACACGAAAAGCAGAAACGAATACCTGGATTAATCCCAGGCCCCTGAGCACACAGGGCAGTAATTGCATTACAGCACTTATGGTACGAGTAATTCAATCGCCTAAAGCGATAATTCAATTAATTTAGGACGGTACGTTTCCTCGTCATGACATCGTCACTTTACAATTTAGATCAACTTTTGAGTGTACTAAAGGGGAACGTTTTTCTTCTTCTGTTTTAGTCGCTGCTTTTACTTTGGATCTGCTGCGAATTCAAAGTTAGAGTTTGACTATTTTGGTGCCTACTTTCGTCATACGCGGTGGGCGTTCATCGGCATCAATATTTTCAGAAGTAACTTTTGGCATTAATTGGCATTCTTTTATATATATATATATAATATTTTTTAAAGGCTTTTAGGCATGTCAAGTCAAAGATGACCGCTCGGGAGTATTAAAATTCTGGACAGACAAAAAAGCCAGTTCGCATAATAATTAGAGAATGATAGCATAACTTATACCGAAAGAAATATGATTATATTAGCTCTCAAATTAAACCACGCATTAAAGAGTATTCGGAAAGAGAAGAATAATGGGCGACCATACAGCTGCTGATTTATGGTATTGTTATCATCTTTTCTTCAGTATAAGTTATGTATCTAATGGTGGGGACCGTGGCCTTTGAGAACCTGCACACGTTCATTCCAGGGTTCTCAGCTAACAAAAAGAAGCGCATTAAAAAAAATAAAAAAAGAGAAACTGCACTTTTCATACAAGCCCGTAAAGTGCCGGATACGATATCACCGTTCCAAAAAATGGCTTATCCAAAAATGAAGCACCCTCCCCTCGAGCACGTAGCAGCCCCACGGACAAAATGAGCCAAAATTCTTTCTCCGACTCCGCGGTCCCCACGAGCTTAATGATCTCTCAGGCTCGTGAAACAGTCCAAAGTATACATGGAACCTCAACTTCGCATTTCCTTCCTAGTTCGAACCAGAGCTGCCTCAAAAACTGGCAAGTACGCCAAAGAAGCATGAGCGACTGTTGTAGCTTATCTTGGCCGCGATATGGTACTCAGTAATTTACTTATCGACACTTTATCGAGAAAAATTCATCAACTTAGGCTTTAAACCGAAATGAAATTTTGGAACCCAATTCATAAACTCCAGACATGCTCATTTTGTTTTTTGTTTTTTTTTATTACTGACTAGTTCAAACCAGTGTTGCCACTCCGGAGTTGGAATGATTCCGGAATCCTTCTGCACTTCGGCTACCGCGGAATGAAATGGGAATAGAAGGCCGGCAAGCGCTGGGGGGAATGGGAACGGAAATAGATCTGTATTTGGCCCGGAATGGGAGTGCGAATGGAATGGGCTCGGTTTTTATGCGAGTTGTGTCGATTTTCAGTTAGCGTCAACGGGCTGATGGCGCAATTGGCCAGCGCATGGAAAGTTGCTACAGCATCGTTACACTGGAGGTGACTGACGGCGGGATTGTCTCACTGGCTCCTTCGAGGATGAAAAATGGCGCGTCCTTCGCGAAGCAACCAAAACTGAATAGTTGTAGACGAACAAGGTGTCGTTCCTGGCGCCGCGAGACGCGACAAAGCGGCTCTTAGAATCATACGTGATTAGCAGGGAGATTTTCATTGTAACGTCGAACCGAGCCCAAACCGAAAACGGAAGAAACTTTTTTTTTTATTTCACCAGAACCGGAACAATACTGTAACCGAAATTAAACATATCGTAATGAACCCTAACCGGAATGGAACCGTAATCTCATGTGGCGGTTACCGGTTTGTTGGAAACGGTACGGCGTAATAAAATGTGAGCCAGGCCTTCTTGCCGATGGCGGCGCGAAGTCAAATATTCTCGACGGTGGTGTCGGCGGCTGAGTTTTCGCTGAATAAACGTCAGCGATATTCCTCAAGGAAGGAGAAAGCGAACATAAACATCAAGATAAAAACAAAATTTTGACGGCTGTCGGCGCGTTTTTTTCCGCGGTGACGAAACCTGGAGGCGCGAAGGGGCAGAGGGCGACATTGTGGCGCCGGTCGCCGGGACGCCAGTCACCCAGAGCCGTGAACGCAGCTCGAAGAAATGTTTTTTATGTGTGCGTTTTCTAGAGCAGCAAGTTCTCCGCTGTCTTTTTATGTCCTTTTATTAATCGTCTTTCGACAATCCTTCGTTCTCCTGTTCAACTCAACCGTTCGAGCAATGAGTTTAGGCGTGCGGTGTGGGTAGCTTGTCACCTCGATCTGAATGAGCATCGTACTGGCGTGCGCTCGTGTTCAGTACTACATGATGCCCATCAAAGGCCCCAAGTCATACTGCACTAGCCAAAGTTCCCACCTACAGTAGGTGACAATGTCGCCATACTCTGGCAGACTAAACTCGATTCTGCTGTCTAAACAACTAATGCATTTTTTCTGGGTAGGTTGCGAGTACATGCGTGCTACCGTCACGCTGTCACTGTGCATGCTGGCTGATTGACTTCACATAGGAGTACTGTACTTCGATAGCCTCAAGTGCTTTTACAACCATCTTTCATTTATACAGAACGATGTTTGCATTAAAAGTTCATAATCACAAAATTAAATTAAGGGCATATTTGTTTTGCTGTCCTTGTTTCGCAGCACGGATTCTGATGAACAAATTTAAAATGGCGATAAAAATAGAAACAGTTACGAGTATTTTTTAGTACTTCCAAAGGTAGGGTACGGCGAGGCAAAATGAAACGTGGGGTCAAATGCGACATCTTGAGTTTCTGTATTCGAATCTTGCAATGCGATTAATTTAGTAATATGCCGACATGTCCCGGCTCCTGTTAGCTTTACTTCATAATATATATATATATATATGATACAATTGTTGGAAAGACGTTGGCGAAAAAAGTGCGCAGTTATTGCGTATGGGTTGACGAACAGCCAAAATGGTGTGAAATTCTGCACTCACCTAGAAAAGTGCAACTAAGCTTGAAAAAAAAAAAGGAAGAAAAAAAGAATTACAGTGTCTAGGTAATTTTTTTCTTTTATTTCACTAATTTATTACCGAACTGTGGATAAAACTTTACCGATCTCGGTTTTTATTGGTATGACTATAAACTTGTCAAAATAAGAGTATATGCGAGGGGCAAACCGCGACAATTTCGCCATCTACGGGCGTAAGCAGATTTTTGCCGGGTTGGGTGTTTGTTTCCGAGCTATTAGCGGCTAACGTAACTGGAGCAAGCTCAGTTTCGCAGCTCCCTATCCTCGCCTACAGAGGCGAGTGGCCCAGGTGGCGGTCACGGGAACTAGCGGCGCTGCTGTCGGATCTTGCTTTCCTGTCTCGCGCGTTGTCTGCTACCATTGCGTTGAGAGCTTCCTTTCCTTTTTCGTTTCTTCCTTCACAGTCAGCGCATTGTGAGTGTTCTTTCTTTTAGTGTTTGAAATTGATTTTTGTGTGCGTCTGTTTCTGGGCGCTGTGAAGTGTTAGTATAAATCAACAACTCGCCCAAGCTCAAGTATTGCTATTCAAACTTGGTGGGCTAGACGATCCGGAAGCCAGACTCGACTGCAGCGCTGCTAGTTCTCGTGACCGCCACTGAGCCCATGTTGCAGGCGGAGCTGTGAAACTGAGCTTGCTCCAGTAACGTTGTTAGCGGCGAGATGTTACGGTGGCGCCCTCGTGTGGTTCCCTCTCGTGACGTCATGGCCCTGCGTACAACAAGTTCGATGGTGTCTGTAATGAGCATGTTGGAAGCTTGAAAGCACAGCACTCTGAAACCAACTTTGCCAACACCGTCAAAATTGAAGTTCGTACATTCCTCTTAATTCCGTCGATGAGAAAACCTTTGCTGACGGAAGGAGGACGACGAAGCTTGTGATCTGTAAGACTTGTTTTTCTTACCTCCGCCGAGAGCTATTCGCAGCGCCCAAATTAAGGGACCTTCGCGCCCGAAAGGGCATCATGGACCAACGAAGGCCTCCCGTCACTCTCCGACCGCCAATGTTTGACCCGGGAGGGACGACTTCAGTGATGTTCGAAGGTGGTGTCATGAACAGCGCTCTAAGCCTATCACCTGAAATGGGAGACACAAACACTCGAGCTGACAATACAGAGACAACCACGGCCACATCGGGCCCAATAACGGAAGGCATCCAGAACATGCCGACCCAAGAAACCGTTTCCAAATTGGGCCAAACAGAAGCTGACAGGGAAGAAGAAGGGAAGAAGAAGAAGAAGGTCAGCTGCAGGGGACCCAGCCCGCCGGCCATCAGATCCACCAAAGATTACCACCGCCGGAAGTGAGCCAACTTTTCCAAGTTTTGGCACGAGTGATTGAACGCCAACCGGCAATCCTGGAAGCTCTGCAACAATTTGTTGCTCGATTTGTGCCGCTACCACAAGAAGTCCTGAATGACCCGCCCCAGCATAAAAGCAGAGAGACCCAAGGCAGTACCCGCGGTCTAAACGAAATAACGATAGGTCACGGTCGCCCATGAGACCAACCACTAAGGACCGCGAGGCAGAGTCCTATCAAGGAGTACAACAAATGGAAGATGATGGCCGCTTCCCATCGGCAAACCCGAAGCCACAAGATGACGGCTGGGCTTCTCAAGCTGGCGCTTCGACGTACAGCACGTCCCAAGGACCCACGCCGGGTCAATCCGTACCATCGGCACCGCTAACTGCGACGTCGGTCTCCCAGACAGACGACGACCAAGAATGGCCGCTCCCAGGCGCTTCCTCGCAGATAAGAAAACGAAGCCCACAAGCAACGGAAAAAAACGACAAATCTGCACCGGGGCCACTTCCGGTACAAACTGTGGTGCTTCGCTCAGTGGGAAAGAAAGAAGTTGGTGCATTCATTGGAAAAGAAATCCGTGATGCAATCCAGCATGCCGGCATCCACGCTCAAGCGGACTACAGCGTCCATCGGAATGAGGAAGCGAATGCCTTGTCCATCACCACCAGGATAGCTAGGTTCGACATTGTACATGTACCTTTTTTTAGTACACGGAAGTGACGTCATCACGTTTGATTGGTTGGAAATAAAAGTGACGTAATTTCCCTAGAAAAATGTGGGCGGAGTCGGCAAAACTGGGCGGAGTCGGCTACCGGACGTGACAACAAAATGACGTTTCGTTTTGTACCGAGTACGTTTCAAAAGGTACTTGCTCGGAACTAGGTGTCATTTTCAGCATGTTTTCGGCGGCGAGGTGTCGCCGTCTCGTCACTTCGACTTTTTCTTTCATAGAGCTTTTTTTTTCGCCAGAAAGGCTGTATCGGGAACACCGCGATGCATTCGAGCTCCCGGAGTAGATCTTTCGGAAGCAATACCGCCTGCCCAAGATCGTGGTGCGGTAGTTGTGCGACGAACTTCGCGAGGAACCGGAGGTGAGGAGAGTGCGTACCACGTCATGACTGTGGAGCTTCAAGTGTTGTGTGCACTGCGCTTCTACGGCACGGGGAGCTTCCAAGGCATGGTGGCGAGCGACGAACACGTAGCGCGGGACCAAAAGACAGTCAGCGTTGCGGTCCGCGCCGTGTCCGTCGCTATCGTGCGTCATCTCGTGGTCCAGCGTGGCTGGATCCACTTCCCCGAGACGCCGAGCGAGAGGTTCGACGCGGAGAAGGGCTTCAGGCTGCTCGGCAGGATACCCGGCGTCATCGGTTGCGTGGACGGGACCATGGTCTCCATCGTCGGCCCGTCCAAGAACGACCCCACCGTCACGAAGGCGGCGTACTGGTGCCGCAAGTACTTCTACGCCCTCAACGTGATGGTGGTAAGTACACTCATGTTACGTTGTCAAAACGCGCCCCAAATCTGTAGAAAAAAAAAACGTTTTGCCGATACGGTTTAAGTATGCCGTTTTATGACTGCGGGCTGTGGGGCCTCACGACTGCGCAAGTGTGTGCTCTACGTAGCATGTGAGCCGTGAGACTCTTCTCCCAAAAATAATACTTGTCTGTTAAAACGTGCAAGCTTCCGTAAAAAAAACAAAAAAAACAAACATAATTTTTGTTTTAAGGCAGTTAGTTGTACCTTGCATCCAGGAAGGTGTGTTGACATGCATGTGTCAGACAAAATAACTTAAAAGGTTCTGAAATTGCGACTGCTTTGTGAACCATAAGTACAATCTACTACTTGTGGATTCAGGTAATTACATGTCAATATCTCTCTCACTTTCAGGTGTGTGACGCCGACTGCCGGATAATGTGCATCGACCCACGGTATCCCGGGTCGGTGCACGGCTCCTTCGTTTGGCAATTTTCCTGGCTCCGAAACCAACTCGAGCAAGGGCAGGTGCCACGCGACGGCCGGTTCCTGCTTGGTGAGCATACTAAATTCATTCCTTACGCACACGGTGGCTCCCACTGCTTGAAAGCCACAGTACCACACATACTGTGCTTGTTGTGAGGCACACAGACACAGTTGCTGGAACTCCTTGAAGTAAGACAACACCCAAAGTTTGGCCATTAATCTCTGTTTATGTGCACATAACTCTCACACTCTGCAGGCTACGAAAGCCACACTACACCAATCTCACGACAGTGATAGACTATGCAAGGCATGCGACCGCAGTGCGAGTCGCTGTCCGGTTCGGCCCACTCACTGTTACTGTCTGCCTGTACCCTCTTGCTGGTTGGTTTTTGCTTGAAGTTGGACCTCTTTCACTGATACCTGGAGGCTCGCCTGGTCGCTTTGACGGTCGTCAGTTTGTACGGAATGGCATCAATTCCTCCTTGGCCACTTGGGGCTCGCCAAATCTGTCCTCGGGTCGTCTCTGTCCCACACACTGGATTCTTTTCCCTGACCCTTCTTCGGTCTGCTTATATAGCTCCTCCTATTAGACCCTCCGTGTCCCAACAGGACCTGACTCCTTTCCAATCTAACCACCCCCTCTCTTTTCCCCATCTCCAACTCCACCGAGGATTAGGAAAGAGGTTCGTCGAACTGGCGCCTTATCCCCTTGCTTGCCAAAGACAAGGCCAGCGTGTTCTGCTCTGCCCGTGCCTAAGGTCACGGCCACACTCCCAAAAGCAACAGAGCTTTTATCTGTCGGATGCAAGGGCCTAATAATGCACTCGCATACAACACAGCACCCCTAAGGAATCGTGCACACATCCCATACAACCGACCAGGAAAACACATAGTTACATGAAATAACAGGGAGTTTGCAGGCAAGCTGGTGCTAATTAATCATAATGTAAACTGATACTGTAGTGCAGAAATATTAACACACTTTTAAGTCCCACTTAAGTTACATTATAATTGACATAGTTGCACACAGCTGTTTTCTTGCCTCTTATTTTAAAAAGTAAAGAATGTAATATGTTCCATCTACATGTGCAGGTGACAGCGGCTACCCCTTGGAGCCTTGGCTCATCACCCCTGTCCCCGGGAACCACGCGACCTCCACCGCTTGCGGCCGGTTTAATAAGGCGCATTCCTCGATCAGGTCTGTTGTGGAGCGCTGCATCGGGCTGTTGAAAAACAGATTCCGGTGTCTGCAAAGGCACCGGGCTCTGTATTACCACCCTTCAACAGCCACCGCCATTATTTCGGCATGTGCAGTGCTCCACAACATCTGCCTTGCATCGAGCGAGCCAGAACCGGAGTCAGACTCCGACCCTGAAGAGTCAGAGTTGGAGTATGAGCCGAGCTCGGACGGTTCTGAGCCGAGCTCGGAGAGGTCAGCGTCGGCTCCCGAGAGGCTGGCTCCTGCCGGCCTTCCGGTCGGCCTTCCGGACGGCCTCTCGGACAGGGGGAAGGCTCTGAGGCAGCGCCTTGTCGCCCGGTTCGGAACCCGCCGCAGACGTGACCGTGCGGAGCGCCACACGCAAGGGGTCCGCCGCCACGACGGTAGTCCCGACCACCAGGGACACCGTCGGGAAGCCCCTCAGCGCCCTCGCTGCGGTGGTGCCCAGCACGGACGCCGCCAGCGACAGGGAACCTCTCGCCACCACGACTGAGGTCCTGACCACCAAGGACCCCGTCACATCCTTGCCCTCAGTGAAGCCCTACGCGTGGAAGCCGTAAAGTGCACACTTCGCTTCCTGCTCCACAGTCATGGCCGTCCACAAGCTACATACTCTCTTCAGCTCCTACACCTTGTGAAGTTCGTCGCACAGCCAGCGTGCTGCCTCCGGATACGTGTCGAGTGCATCGCGGTGAAATCGATACAGCCTTTTTTTTATTCTTATGAGCAGAAGGCACGAGACGCAGTCGACAGTGACAGAAAAGGTTCGGAGGTTTAGTTGCCAGACCAACAAATCATCTGGATTGCCCCTGCAAAGAACTCAGAAGTAATTTAGACTACCGCTAGAAAGAAATGCTTGCTTTTGCAGAGATTGCTTTCTTAGTTGCTGATTGAACCAGGGATATTGTTGTCATGGACATTGTTTCATTTTACAAATGCTTTAAAGCGTCTTGCCTTCTGCTCCATTTTATTATCTCTTTTATGGTACTTCATCAAAGTTAGGTGATTGTGTTATCTCAAGACAGTGCACATGTAGTTTGTTTTGAAAATTGCTTTATTTCTTAAAGAAAAACCTGTGACTTCATGAATAAAAGTGTGATAACATGGAATGTAATATTTCATTCTTGGAAGTAAAACTGAGCATCGACTGGAACCATGTAAGCAATTGGGCAATCTTAAGTATATATCACAGATATCTTGTTGAACACTCTGGTCTTATTTGAGCACAATAGTTAAATTTCGAAAGGAAAAAAATATATATATTTTCTGACTAGCATACCACCATATAAACACTGGACCACTTTGAAAGAATTATCACAGATGTTGCGCCAAACATTCTTATTTGAGCACAGCAATAGCAAGTTCTCGAAAGATAAAAAATTGTTTCTGACTAAAGCAGCCGTCACTCGCGCGCTCCCCGTTGGTTCCGCCGACCCCTCCGCTGCCCCCGGCACACCCGGCTCCTCGTGGTTCGACATTTTGGTTTGAAGAAGGCGCGTAGCGCACATCCCGCATAATATTGGAACAACTTTCTCTCCAAATAATTCTTAAATGTATTGCAAAAGGGTACAAAAAAGCGGTTTGTTTTAACAACGCCCAAAAGGTTTTGATTGTTTTTCACTACTTTTACCTGTACTAGAACAGATGCGACGGCCAGCGACGCACAGGATTGGTTGCCGTTCCTTCGCTAAACGCAGGAACTGCTCCCCGCGTCGTAGTAAATCCTACCCCGTATCCCGCGCGTAGGGACGCCTCAGGGAATGCGTAGCTACTTCCGCTCGTCGGTGGTTGGCTCCGGACGTCGCTGAAACGGGTGACGGGTGTCAAGTTTGCGATGACGTAGCGGCGTCAAAGTGGGCAGAGCCGCCACGTGAGTGTTGCTAGGATACGCTCCTCCTTTGCATTACGTCACTTCCATGTACCTTTTCTCAAATGTCCAACCTAGCGATCCAGGGACCCTAACATCACCGCAAAGCTCATGACAATAAAGGAAATCCGCAAGGGGGACGAAGACAACACATTCCAACCGTATACAAGGCCTTCGCCGGAAACGAGTGCCGCGGTGTTGTGTACCTACGTGGTCAGGGTAATGAGGTGTATCCTGCAAAACGTCTGGAGGATATCGTGTGCAGAACCCAGACAGTGGCAGCAGCGCGCCCCTTGGGGAAGAAGGGCAACGTGATACTCCTGACATTTCAGGGCAAGACTTGTCCTAAACGGGTGGCGTACATGCACGAGGTTCTCGCCGTTCGTGAGTACCGCCCGAGACCGCTAGTCTGCTTTCAATGCCATGCAATTGGCCATAAAATGGATGTGTGCCCACGGAAAGGTCAGCGCTGTGGAACGTGCGGCTCCGAGCACGATGGTATGGAGGAATGCACGAAAGATTCAAAGTGCGCAAACTGTGATGGGGCCCACGTGGCCACGAGCAATGAATGTCCAAAGCGCGCAATCCCACCGCGGCGCACCCCGAAGAAAACTACGAGAACGGAGGAAAGAAGCAAAAAGCCCAAACCCCTACCACCTGCAGCTGTACCGGTGAGCCAAGATGCCGGCGTGTCGTATGCAGCAGTGACAATGGGTGCATTCCAACCCACTTCATTATTGACGCATACACCCCAACAGATGGACATGCCGACGCAAATCATACAGCTTCAATACGCGGGATTGGCGCGAGTTGAAAAACTACTGTCTTGAAGCTCACGGCGGCCATCCACAAACTCATAGGCACTCGTAGTGACGAATAGTAATTCTGATACACATACAAACACCCGAGGGGCAACACACATCTAAAGCGCAACAAGCTTCGAGTGAACCTGCAACCATGGATCCTGCAATGGAACTGCGGTGGCTTACAACAGAAAATTCATGAATTCAAAACGCGTCTGTCAATACTTCACAACAAGGCACCTGACGTTATCCTTCTTCAGGAGACTAACGTCAGGAATCTTAAAATTAGGAGATACAACACTTACATTAACCCCAGTATACAAAGGCAGACATCAAATTTCGGTATTGTAGTTACACTTATAAAGAAAAAGCACAAGCAGGCAAAATTGAACTCCGAGGCCTCATGTTCTGATGACCGCGAAGTCGTCTCCACGGGGGTCAAGTTTGGAGACACAGCCATCAACATACATAACACATACATAAGACCATGCGGGGACTCGAACGAGGTCAATTGGATAAAGGGCTTGGTAGAACAGAACAAGCATACCATCCTAGCTGGAGACTTCAATGCCCGACATACCGCGTGGGGATACCCGAACAAAAACGCCAGGGAAAAACACATCAAGAAAGCATGCCTCGTAGCTAGGCTTCATCTATGCAACGACCCTGGCACTCCAACACGGCTGGCCCAAGTCGCCAGCCAAAACTATAATCAGATTACTCTAGGCATTACTTGCTAATACACCAACTCATCTCTGTTATGTCACGGCGCGGTGGTGGCGCGTCGGGCGCACTTCTGGTCTGGGGCTGGGGGCGGAAGGCTCCATGCCAGACGTGTATTCCTTCTTTGTTTTCATAGGAACCAGACAAAAACCTGCCTTCTCGTCAAAATGCCGCGACTGGGGCTGTACCAAAAGAGTCGGGAAAGGTTGGAAGGTCAGTTTTCATGTGCTCGGTTCGTCCGAGAACGTGGAAATGTGCCGTGAAAAGGGAAAACCAGACGCCGTCGGACCACGATTGCTTGGGCGGGAAGCACTTTGAGTTGAATTCACGGCTACTTGTGGTCATCAGATTTATTTGTTTTGTTCCAACATGAACGACGGAAAACCGTCAAGTTCTTCGGACCACCTGCGGACTACGGTCAGTGCGTCTTCAAGTTCAAACGGCTGCCTGATCGTTCGAACTGTCGTCTGTTGTTTCAAACGTTTCTGTTCGTCGTCTGCTCTTTTAGGCGACACCGGCCTTCAGACCAAATGTTGGCCCGGGACTTGCGATAAGAAGTAAGTGCAGGCCTCAAAAGACTTAAGTTTGAAGGTTGGTAAGCAAGCTCGATGTAAACAGTCGACACAAGGAAATGTTGATCATTGTTACCAGCGGCCATCACCGACTTGTTACGCCTGATTCACTTCGTCCGATTCTGCTTGCAATGTTCAGTATCGACGTCGCCCATCTCAGCTACGGTTTTGCAGCCCGAGCGACGTCGCGACTGAAAATTGCGAGCGAAATCTCATTATGCGAATCAGGCTTTAGCGTACATACTGCGGCGTTTACGCGGAATGAATCGCCGCATGTCACATTATTCACGCGAAGTTTAGCGGTACGATGAGCCTCGGTGATTTTGCTGAGGCCGCTCAAGTAGTCGGACATCGTCAGGAAGACGTGGAATCAAGAATTCGAACGCGAAAAAGGGCAGGGGGACTCGTACTGACGCCGAAAACATCGCCTTCCAATGGTTTGTTTATGGGCGACGGCGAGCTTCTCACCCACACTCCATCGCGCATGCGCGGCGCCGGTGGCGTCCGCTAGGGGCGCTCCGGTTTGTTTGTAAACATGAGTTGGTGTATAAATGGTATCGATCGCAAAATAAAAGGGATCGCATAAAAGTAATTTGACCGCTCGTAATGCGTGTCGTACGGGTCAAGATGGCTCGTACTCGTAGCATTCGCTGCGGTCCATCGTAAGGTGAAACGGGCTATGTCCTTCGAATAAACTATTTCACTTATTGGTCGGAGGGAGTCGAGGGCACGGGTTTGTCTGGCCAGCGCCTAGTCAGCCCACGGGTTCTTCTAAACTATAATATTAACGATATTATTAAACTCGGCGTCCTCCAAACCCGATTAGATGCGGAAGTTGGCTATAAATTATTCAAACTCGAGCGCAGACGGCGAGGAAATCCTGCGAGGAGAGCAAATCGAAAGACGTATTCCGGTATAAATTGGATTTCTATGCGCGCTTCGCGAGCATTTCACGAGAACTCGGTCAGAGGCAGTTGTAGAATCGGCGATCCTGCGCGTCTCTCCACTCAGCTAGTGATGGACTACAGCAGACGGCAGGAGGAATCCAAGCCAATCCATGGAGAGTGCGCGCCAGGAGTCTAGTTTCGTGCAAGTCCCACCTGGACGTAAGGAATAAGAATTTGCACTCAAAAACGGCACGCCTACAATTCGCTGACCTCATCATGAGCGTCAAAAGCGTGTACGGTATTCAAGCGGTAGTTGCCGAATGGATGCTTCTGTTTAACGGTCTTTAACGTGACAACTAAAGTTGTATCGTTGTTGCGAACCTGCCCTATCAACTTCCGCGTACTAAAGATATTGAAAAGAGGAAAGACCCGTGGTGCAGTGCGTTAACGGAGAGCAGCTCGGAGCACGTGAGGCGAAAAATCGCGCTGCAGAACCCCGGGATCCCGTGAGTTCAATGCACATCGCCCCTGGACGTTTCGATCTGGACGAGTATCGTCGTGGCGTGTGGTTGTGCATCACTATAGCGCGATGCACGTTGGGGACCTCAAGGGCACACCTTTATGATGGCTAAACAGCAACGTCTAATCTTCTTTTGTTTCAGGCGACCTTTGCGCGTAGTCCTCCTTCAAAGTGCTGGATCGGTTTCGATGGTTCGACCGCTGCAGCCCTTGAAAAGGCGGTAGAGAGGAAGCTCGGAACAAAGTTCGGGGGTTCCCTCGGCTCTCGAAGGAATTTCGATATCTATTCAATTTAAGGGCGCGATGCTAAGACCCCGCCAAAATATGCAGCCCCACAGTCGTCGGGAGCTCGGGCCTCCTGCCGACTTTGCAGTGTTGGGACTTGAGAAAACGCAGTCAATAGACCCAGTTTATACGAGTGTCCAGAGTTCGAAGAAAGACTCTACGCCCTTGCATGACACTAACCCTAAGAAAGGCTCCGCACAGCCCGCCCCCTTCCCCAATTACTCGGAGTTCAATGAAATCAGCGAACAAGTCAGAAGGAAGGCACTATTTTTCTGACGGCACGAAAAGGAAGCTGCATCCGGTAGCGCTCCTTTGGTAGGGGGCAGATCGTTCCCATATATGATAAGAGACACCGACGCGCCACATGCGCAAACAGAACATTTCAGCAAATCGTACCAATGACTCCGATAACGATACCCGATACTCCGCCGACGCCTTTGCGCATACATTCGTTTTCGGGCATCGTTATGGGAGGTATCGGACCCATGCACTAAAACTCTATTGTATCGGCGGAGGTACCGGGTATCGTTATCGCAACGCTCTGATATTTCAAAATTGGCGTTGGCGAAAATGAAATGGCCCCGAATGCCCAATGCGGTATCGGCACGCATAGGGCAGATCCACCACTGCGCCGGGCTCGTGTCTAGACCTGGCGAGCTCGTCCCTGGGACAAACTCTATACTCTGTTTCACCTTATGATGTACCGCAGGAAAGCGAGCTCCTTGCTCTGCCATGAGCTCGCGCTTCTAGCCTTCGCTGCGGTACAACACAAAGTGAAACGAAGAATAATCCGGGCAGCTCGAGCCCCAGTGTGGTAAGCTCGCGCCTCACGGCCACACTGTTTTTCTCGGGCAGCCTCCATGACTCGTTTCGAAACCTCGCGTGTAGCCGAGCCGCTCGGAAGTATTCAGCGCGGCAGAAAAACAAAACAGACCGCAGAACCGCTGGCGCACCAGGGAAACGAGACCTTAGGATGAACCGCAGTGAAGCGTACGAGCCGTTCCCCGGCCAATCGAACAATGCAAATGTATCCGGTGATACCCGTGGCGGCACTCCTCGCAAAAGCACTCGCAGGGCACCGATGGCTCGTAGCGTGCTCCACGGTCCATCGCGAGCCGAAACGGTGGGCGGTTAAGGCGTCAGCTCTCGCGGTCGTTTAGCGGGGGTATCCGTCTTCGTTAGGATCGTCGTCCGACGTTTTCCACTCGCTCACGCTTTCACTCGCCGCCGCAACAAGGGCGAATGAAAACGAATTGGATACCGACACGTCGCCCGCTTAAAAACAATACAAGGAACGGAAACAACGCTCATCCAAGGACCGGGGAAAAACACTGGAAAACACAACTTCCCTTAGAAAGATAACAAAAACACGGCAAACTCGACAGAAACATAAAATTAGAGGGGAATTTTTTCTCCTTTTTTTAAGGCTGGAACCATCCAGACAGAAGCGTATGACTATGTTTGAAGTTGTCATAGGACACCGAGTTACAGATACATATAGGTATTTCATATGCCAAGGCTTATCTTACTCTAACCTCTCTCTCCCTTAGCAGAGCGGACGCTGAAGAGGAGGTCGCCTGCTCTCCAGCGTCCGAACTCTCAGCCTGTGAGCAACTTGGTCGCCTAGAGGAGCGGAAGAGCCTCTTTTGATCCCCCTGGGCGATGAGCCCGTCACTGCCAAATCGTACAAAAGCCTCTCTCTCCCGCTTTCACATCACTGCACGCAACTGGTGGGATACGGTTCTTGAACTGCTTCGTACGAGGCACGTCCGGGGCACGTCTCCAGAACGCCAGGAAATATGCGAATGGGTCACTCCGCGATGTTCTATACTCTTAACCCTTAAAAGGACACAAACTGACCGGGTATTTATAGGTTTCTATTTGTACGTGACATACGAGCGCCCAACGACCCAGAACACGGTTTGTGGCCCGAAATTCGTTTTCTTTCCGCCCGCAAAGCGCCGATCGAGACATGGCCGGTTCGAGTCGCGCTCACTCTCTTCTCCGTGGTCACCTGCCGTTCTCTATGCTTCAGACACACCTAAGGCTCTTACAAAGTTGAGACGAAACCAAAGCGATTGGTCCTGATTAGATATCCCCTAGAATACTAAGGTGCTGTGCAGATGCGGTCGCCCCGTATCTCTTTATAATACGGACATTTAGGAAGCCGTTGCCGTTGCCGTGCTCCGCGTACCGCACTACCGGAGCCTTTGAAGCATGCTTTTAAGCACGCGCCCCGGTGGTACCGTAACTGCAGGGCGCGCGCTTAAAAGAGTGCTTCAAAGGCTCCGGTAGTGCGCTACGCCAAACACGGCAATGGTTTGCTAAAGGTCCCTAATATTTAATAAATCATCGCTCGAGGGGGCATTACCGGTCGACTGGAAAGCAGCTTATGTGAAGCCAGTGCATAAAAAGGTACCCAAGAAGGATGAAAGACAAACCAATTTCTTCAACACCCACTTGTTGCAAATTCCTCGAGCCCATCTTATATAGCCAGATACTGCAGCATTTAGGTCCTAACAATTTCCTTCTGGAATCTCAACACGGGTTTTGAAAGGGTTATTTCTGCACTAAACGGCTGAGCGAGCTTTGCCACCGTGTTATGTCTATGGATAGGGGGCAGCAGGTTGTTTGTGTATTTCTTGACTGCAGAAAAGCGTTTCACACTGCATCGCATTCGTTTTTACCTATAAAAATAAATTAGAAATGTCTAAAAAAAGACACCACTGTCCAAAAATAGCTACATTATTAATTGCCTCGCGTCAACAATGTTTTTTTTTTTTTGTTTTTTTTTTTTTGTTTTTTTTTTTGGTGAAACGTCCCAATTTTTTGGAGCTACTCCGGCGTATTACGAGGGTTGGTCTTAAAGCCAATATTGCTTCCAATATTTATCGATGAAATTCATATTGATTGTTACATCCCAATTAAGATTGTTTTCCGATAATTGTGCCCTTTACAAATGTCTAAAAAATGGGGAGGGCTCTGGGCAGCTCCGGGATGATCGAGATAAAATTGAACACTGGTGCAGTGAGTGGGGAATGCAGCTTAACGTAACATTATCTATTCATGTCAGTTTCACTCGTACGAAAAAAAAATTAAAACTAAGCACTATCTGAACAATCAGCAGTTGGCGAAAGAGAATGAAGTAAAATATCTAGGAATGACCTTATCATCTGACTGCACGTTGGGCGCGCAGATTGATGATGTTACAGACAGGACGGGTCGGGCACTTGGCTTTGTTCAACTATACGTAAAACACGCCTCGCAAAAAAAAAAAAAAAAATAGAGAGAGAGAATTTGCGGATTTTCTTTATGTGCGCATATCGAAGATTATACCTGCACAATATGGGATCCTGCTCAGAAGAATCATGTTGATGGCCTAGCAAAAATAGACAGTCGCACCGTTCTCTTTTTCCTAGGCCAGTATGACCGTTACGCCAACGTCACTAATATGAAGCAGGTTTGTGTCCACTACAGCTTCGACGGAAAAACTTCCACGACGTGCGTTTAAAATTCTTATATAGTATTTATCATACCACGACTAGTATTATTAGCTCATCTGACCTTTTAAGCCCGATTTACTTCTCAGGGAAAAGATCATGAACGCAAGATATGCGAGTACAGGACCAAAACTGAGCTGCACAGAAATTCGATTTTTGCCAGAACTGTCAAGGACTGGAACGCGTTGAATAAAACAATAGTCTGTAGTGCAAATACAGAAGCATTTTTTTTTTTTTAGCTTTGTTTGCCCCCTGCAATAATGCCTTAACAGGTCCCGCGAGAGTTTTATGGATAAAGAATATATTCGAAGTCGTGGGTCATCAAAAACCCACATCAACATTAACATATATATATATATATATATATATAAATAGTCCGAGTTCCCAGGCTCGATTTAAAATGGACCGTGAAAATCGACGCCCGCACGTAGCATTCTAAACTTTTCGTCAAAGGTGTATTTCACAGGTCGGTTTTTTCTCGTAAAATTACAACGCGTAGTTCTCTTTCTGTAAATAATAAGGCCAAGAAACTTGCCACGGTCTACGGTGGGCAGCGACGCAGACGACATGGGAGCGGGCAAACCCGCTCCCAGGTTGTGTGGAGTAAAGCCCATCTAGCAAAATACTTTGATGGCCTAGTTGGTTGAACATAGTACACACAATTAGCGCAACTGGGGACGAACACAGGAAAGAAAGAGAAGACAGGACAGAGGGCTACTTTCAACTGACGTTTGTTGCATGCATTGCCTTTTTCTTTTCTTTTTTTTTTGTAACAAAATGTGAAAATAAAGTATCATGAAAAGTACTCAATTAATTTCTGATAATTTTTAAATTTATTTTGCGATGCAGTAATGGATTACTGTAATCAGTTGCATTTTACAAAAAAAGTAATTGTAATTGTTTACTATTGTTTTTCACTAACGCGTACAAAGCTGCTACTAACGTCACTGCGAAAAAAAAAACGAAAAAAAGATAAAGGCCCAAACGAAGCGGGAGTTTTTCTAGTTAAAACGTCCGAAATTCTTGGGACGCAGCAACGACAAAGCGAAAGAGAACGGAACAGATTCCTTTGATACGTATACGTGCTCTTACGCACGGGCTCGAAGAAAAGCAGAACCCAAATCGCAGCTACACATCTCAGATATGCCTAACCCATTTTTCCACGACTCGTTCTTTTCAGGGAACGGAGACGACACAAAAGAATACAAAGAGAAATAAAGCAAGAGCAGATTTATTAAAAAGTTCAATATGTTCGCTTCAACTTGTATAATGAATACGCGGACATTCTCAAGAGAATTTTTTTTTTTTTTTTCGACGGAAAATTTTGCGGAATTTGGGGGAGAACAAATACAAACCGAAACTTGAATACCATTCGCTCATTCTTCGCGACGCTTATTTCTCGAGGGACCCTGGCTGGGTAATAAATACCGCAAAATATGTCGCAGAAAGAAAGAAGGAAAAAAACCAAAACCTTTCGACGAACATCTGACGTTCGGGAGAAGAATCTCGGAGCTTAGAGCTCCACTCTTCGACGTAAGAACTTTCACAACAGCGGAGCGTTCTTGCAAAGGTATTACATATTGATATATGTAACGTGTATGTATATTGATCTCTGCAACGAAGACGCCACTACTGTGCATGCGCGCCGCTGATCTCGACTCCATAGTTTCCTGTCTCGTAAGGGGTTGCAAACAGCGCTGCGGGACACAGGAAACGATCTGCACCATCTCCCTACTAGAGATCCCTCCGATAACGATACCCGTTGACGAAACGGTGCGTGCATGCGCAAAGATAGAGACTAGATCACTCGGCCACCGTCTGTACCCATATCGTTCCTGAGTGTCGTTATCGGGGGTGTCGGAGGTATCAGACCGATCTACTACAAGTATCTCGAGTATCGGGTATCGTTATACGAGTTGTCGGAACGATCTACTCAAAGTTCATTTTAACCGATACTGCAACGAAATTACGGCGGCTATGTTATAGTCTGAGTGGCCACAGCACCCAGACACCAATTTTTTTGCTCGAAAAGACACCGAAACAATATTTGAAAAGAATAAACCGAATGTCTTTACGTCACTCTGGGGTCTGAACTCAAAAGCAGCGCCACTCCGTGGAAGTACGGCGGCAAGCTGAGTGCACGCGAGCCCTGTCGAACTTGACCGAACCGCACTTCCCTTCTCTCCCGCGCTATTCATATGTTCTGGGGAGCGGGGAGGGGCAACTGAAACGGCCAGGGTACATGGAGGGGTGGATGGAATGTGGCAATTCCCTTTGAATCGGGCAGTGACCTGCGCAGTGACATCAATGCATCGGACAGTGACAACATTCCATTTTGACAATGTTCATTAACCTAATTTAATCTATACCTTGATTATCGCCACCCTTCCTCAAATCTTCTTTTACTGATTTCTACCTTCTGAAGACTGGTTCAGCCTCCTCGTTGAATCCCAAAGCCCCGATGAAGTCAGCCTCTCCGCGTGATGTCCTTGGGTGGCCGAGCCCCTCCCATTTCATGATGTCACGCTCTGGCGTTTGGACACCCTACCCAGACACCTTGCCTGTTGTACCCACCTCTGGGAATTCGGCCCTGTACGTCCTGATTCTCGAAAGCCCCGTCCTGACCTGAAACAAGAACGCACTACCTCTAGAATTCTCGAATATTGCCGCGTGCGCAGCTGGCCAAGTATAGGCAGCGCGTCCCTGGTCTAACGGATATCGTGCTTGCCTCCCACGCGAAAAGCCCAGGTTCGATGCGTGGCAGCGGACACACCTTTTTGTCGTTTCTGTAATGTCGCGTTCTGGTATATTCGAGAAACCTGTTGCTTATCCGAGGTTAGAATGTTCTACGCGCCCTTCTACGCCGATTGTTCCACAAGCCCACGCGTGTACATAAGGGGCTCCGCCTGGCGAAGCGGAGTCAGTCTCGCTCCAGCGTTCGATCCTGCTGGTTCGAGGCCATCGACGCTTGCGACGCTAGCCTTATCCTATTTTGTTTTGGGCACAAGTTCGCCCCATTAAACATTTAGTTTGCTTCAGTCTTCGTCACCTCATCAATTGTCATTCGTGACAATATTCCTTCCTTTCTAATGCCAGTTTCCTAGTACATTTCAAAAGCTGGATTCTTCTGCATTCTTGTCTCTCACGTCTTCCTCTCTCTCTCTCTCTCTCTTCATTATAATATTCTTCACTGTTCCTGTCCGCCCATCTTCCTCGGTGTTAAGCCAGTACCTTGATGCAAGTCGTCGGGTTCGTTTTCTCCATATTGTGTCTACGCTGCTCATAATATAGCTAGCTATAACATTGTGCCTGCCCAACTCTCCTCAGCGATTTCCCGCGGCCGTTCTTCGAATTGCACTTAGCTTTTTACCTCCCTTGCCTCGATCGACGACCAACCCATATCTCCCTGTACGCCTTCACCAGGGTTTATTCCAATAGGCTCCCAGTACCAACCTGCTTACGCCACGCTGTTTGACCTACAGTCTTGACTGCACCTCCGACGTCATGCAGGGAACATTTTCAAACGTTAAACCAGGCATTATAACCCCCTTCCAGAAAACTTTCACTACCTCGTATCTGTTAAAATTCCATACTAGCTCGCCTCTTCATTACTGACGAATTTGCGTTGCCTTCAGTTGTCACATATTTTTCATGTTCTTGTTGGTACTGTGTGACCTCGTGTAACCACACTCCCAAATACTTGTATTGCTCTACTCTCGGGGATTGAAATCGTTGTATACATAATGGGTTGTCCCGCGTGAACTTAAAAACCATAATTTCGGACTCCTCTGCACTAAATTCCAGTCCAAGCTCGTCACTTTCCTGTCCACATATTGTGAACAGTTTCAGCATATCTCTACTGTTGTCTGTCATCAGAACGATATCATCGGCATAGTAGGAAAGATCAAACCCAATGCCACTCTTCTCTAGTCTGCGTTCTGGTCCAGGCAAATATACCACAATCAGTAGTGGTGACAACGGGCACCCCTGTGTACGCCTATCGGTGGTACATCAGTTGGCCTTCCCATGTATCCCCGTAGATGTCTCTTAAAGGACCCATGAAACGAATTTTGGGCTGGAGTAAATCAATTTATATTGGGATTTTACTAATAGCACATCGTTCAGTGGGCCAAAAGAACAAAGGTAGAAAGTCAGAAGCCTGACTTTCGCTACAAAAATTTGCAAAACATAGCGGCCTATTTCGTACCTCCTTCCCTTCGTAAACTCTCCGCCTTTTCACTGTGATACATCCGCGGACCCCGCAGCGCGTCACCGGGCTACTAGCCACCATAACCGGGCCCCCGCAGCGCGTCACCAGGGCCCAAGCGCACGTCACACGACACCGGACCTCACTTAATCCCTTTACCCCTAAGCTGACATTGCGGTGGAAGCTACGCGCTTGCCGGACCAATCAGCCGCCTCCCTTTCATCACCTGACCTCATTCTCTGCGGGTCGGCATGCGCGAGAGGGCGTGATCACGTGGAAAATGTGTGGCTGGCCCAACGAGCACGTAGCTTCCACAGCACTGTCAGCTTCGGGGTGAACGGGGTGGGGAAAGAACTATTTTGAGCGACGGGCTAATCTTCTAGGGGGACAATGGCTACACAAGCGAGATTCCGAGCAAGAGGGGACTCCCTTCTTTCCGACTTCTTGAACTGTTTGGTACAATGCGCGATTTATGAGTTGAGGAGGAAAGCTAAACAGAAAAAAGTTGAAAAAGCGTTTCATGACCCCTTTAACAAATTGGTCACCTCGGTTTCCACCCCTGCTTCTCCTAAAATATTGCACAACTCATTCTGGTCTACATTATCTCTCTCGATATCTAGGAAGGCCACGAAGTCTCGAATCTCACAACCAGGCCGTGAAGAAAAACATGACGTCACGAGCGCCAAGTGTATCGGGAGCTCTCGAGACCGTTGCCCCTCCCCTCGGGAGGGAAATTCGCTTGGACAGGGCTCGCGGGCACGCAGTTCGCCGTCCGACTTCTACGCAAAGGCGCTGCTCTCTACGACCTTCGAATTATTCCTCGGAAATGAAGTTGTTTTCAAGAAAGACATTTGTGTCTCAGTGGTTGACATTTACGCAGTAAAATGGGTGCTAGAATTTCATTGCAGCATCCTTTTTTTTTTTAATTAGACAAAACCAGGGACTCTAACCAGAAGTTTAATAAAGAGAAACCCGATGTTTCTCGACCAATTCGGTTCCGCGAAACAGGGGTTTAAGCCCCAAAAAACGCAAACCTGGAGCTCGCTACAGAACACGACTAAAATACCTCGCGCCAAAAGAAAAAGAAAGAAAGAAAGAAAAAAACAAGGGCCGGGTTTTGTTTTTGATTATTTTGAAGGAAATCCGCTAATCCTTTTAGACTCGTGTTCTGCCTTGGTCGCCGACTCACGTCGGCCCTAATACCTCCGGCTCGATGGTCCACTTAATCTCCTCGGAACCGACAAGGAAGCCGTGCAGGGCACAAACGACCAATCCCTGGCTTTGGGGCAAATGCCCGCAATCCCACTCGAAAAAGAAAAAAATAGCGGCTCGATACGGCTGGTTCGTTGGTTGTAAAGTTTGTTGGAATCACGTCAGAAAAGTATCGCTCCTTTTGTAACGACTAGTGCCACTAAATAAGCTACGCTTCAGAGTAACGACACTTGGCCATATTGTGGCTTAAGATCATGGTTGCCTGTTATCTGAAGCTTTATTTGAAATTACAGAAAACGCTTTTTGCGCCTTCAACAAATGATTAAACAGTTTGCTACAGAGAGAATCAATATCACATAAGCTTCCTAACACCGAATCTAATGCTGAGGAAGTCGCACTTTTGAATAATGACGATCGGCAGTTGCCTCTGCTCTGCACCAGCCCCAAAATGGCGGCGCCCATAACAATGTCGGGGAACGGAGTGCCGATACTCTAAGCGCAGCTCATTTAGTGGCTCTAGAAACGACCAATGGAAACAAAGTATGTTGCATAAAGAATATAAAAAAACAAAGATCAAATAGTTTTATTTATTTATTTACTTACTTTTTAAGAAGGAAATGATTGGCTGTCCCGATTTATTGCTTACGAATCCTTCCCAATTCGAAACTTCTGCTGGCTCAATTCAAAAGGGTTGTGGTTCGGAGTCACTGTAATTAGCGAGTCCACCCGCTGAGAACGTATTGCTACCCTGGACGTATGCAAATGAGAACGGACGTTCTATAGCCCAAACATTCGTGTATGCACGGGAGCTTTGTGCCTTCTCTCCACGAGATCGCTGATAAACTGTAGCGGTGCAATCACAACGAACAAAGCGTTACATTTATACTAGAGCCACCAAATGAGCTACACTGGTTCCTCCTTAGCTTTAATCCCCAACTCAAGGACTAAATAAAAAAATCGGGTGGTCGGGACGTGCAGTTGCAATGACTCCAAGCTTCCAGCGTGCTTTTTAAGCACACCGTGGAACTGGTCGTTCGCATGTGTTGAGAAGAGCCCACTCAGTGGCCACGAACGCGAATCCGAATATTCGTGGACGGATTTGTTGTTGACGAGCGCGAACGCCCGAGTGACACAGTGCTCGTTTCCAAGGCCTGAGCTGGGTTCTGATCATTCAGTATTTTCTCTAAGGTGTTATCTGAAACGGCAGGAAACAATTTTTCGTCCTTGAGAAATGTTACAAGCAGTCCATATCGGGGCCGAGTCGTTCGAGCTTCATGACTTCGTACGTAAAGACTGGGAGTCTGGGAAGTTGCATTGTCCAATCTAGGGTGTAAGATAGACACGTAGGGAAACGGCCCATAGCAACCTATCGCAGCGCCGTGACCGGATTGTGTACTCGTCTGCTTGCGGGTACCCCCGATTTGCGACAGATGGCGCTGCGGCGAGAAGAAAAAAGTTTGGAATCGAATTTGCATGGAACTTTATGGGAGAGTGCGCAAAATAAACCGAGAGCAGGACAGTCCTCCATTGAAAATCCACGAGAAACCTTCTCCGTCAGTTTAGCCGGTCGCCACCGTTCGCCCACCCGGAGTGAGATTTCGCGGTGCTCCACATAGATGGCGCCACAGAAAAAGAGAAAACCGAGGGGGACACAATCCGGTCGCTCATCTGGCTCTCGTTTCCCCACCTGTTTATCTTACACCCTGGTCCAATCACACCGATCGGCAATGGCGACCGCTCTGCACTAACCACAAAAATGGCGCCGCCCGCAAGATGATCGAAAAATAGACTACCATTACTCTAAGCGTAGTTCATTTAGCGGCTCTAGTATACGAACAGACAAAGGTTCTGACGAAACCGATCAAACGTCAGTGAATGGACTAAAGGTGTACGGAAACGAAATTCTTGCTCTTATTTATTTTTTTACATAGGGCCTATGCTGTGTCGCTAGCCGAGAAACACTAGTCTAAACTACCCCTTCTGGGCTTCCGGCAGAAAAGTTAAGAAAACTAATTTTAAAACAAATGAATGGATTTCAAGATTGCGCCTGGTGGCGGACTTTGAAGCGCCCTTGGAATGTCGCACGCCATCGGCCTGTAGGAAGCGGCGCCAGTTCGCGAAAGCATGGCTCTCTCTCTCTCGTGGAGTTACTAAGTCTAGAATGTGAGTGGCGGAGCATGCTAACGAGTCTGCTACATTGTATATTTTAAATTCCACAATGCTTCCGCAACGTGCATTGCACACCATTCAGATCGGCGTTCTTTGTACACGGAAGGTACGAGCTTGATCCGAGTGCACAAGGACCTCTGCCGGGCCAACCACACCACTGCCTCCACAGCCCGGTGTTTACTAGAGCCACTCTGGCTCTATACTTCGTCTCACAACACTGTAGCCTCACCTTAGTATGGACTATTGTTAGCCGCGCGTGCTAAAAGCGCGAGCTAGTTACTTCGAATGAAGCCTCGGCGGATGCACGAGCGCTCGTGCAGCTAGTGCTCCAGTTAAGGCAGTCAAGGCTAGCCGCTGGCGCTCGCACAACATTCGTGGTCAGTCCATGCTAAGGTCAGACGTGAGATGAAATATAGTGTTTACTAACACAGCATAACAATAAGACTGGAGCTCGCCTATACTCCGTTTCACCTTATGTTGTACTGCAGAGAAGGCTAGAAGCGCTAGCTTATAACCGCTGCTATTGTTTGACTTTCAGTCACTGTGTCATCCTGTCAGTCAGTATGCCATCATACTGTGTCATCGTTTCAGTCACTATGTCATTATAAATAGGAATTTTTTTTCTGCTCACAAGGTTTGTATGTTCCACAGTACAAGTTGACATTGTATGTGTAAACCATTTGTAATGCGCATGTAAAGAATTATTTAGGCCCCACTATGTAACATTATTCGAATTAATTTTTTTCAATGAGGCAGGGCCAGGATGAAAAAAAGCACCCTACCTCATATAAAGCCACCCAATGTGTGCAAAGAATTTACGCAACTGTTACCAAACATGTTGTTTGACAAAACATGCGAGCACGACCCAGGTGTTTACTCTAAATTACTCTAAAGTATTGAAGACCCAGTAGATTATGCCGGGAAGCTTTATATTTATACGAGTATTTTTGTCACGCTGAGCCATCATCAGGATGTCCTAGTAAAAAAAAACAAAAAAAAAAAAAAACAGGAACCGCACGGGGGGAAAAGGCAATCAGTGACAATTCGCCAACATAAATCTATCATTTAACCACGCAGTAAACAAGAACCGAGTAAAGAATGCATATATTTCCTTCACAAGCCCTATATACCAGCCTGCACAAGCACATCTATACTCGGGCGCCATCTATCCCCGTGCGAGTGAAGCGCGCACGGTGCGCCGAACATAATGTGGTCGCCGCGCGAGACAGAGGGTCATCACCTAAATGTATTTCTTCCACCGTGCTTATACACATAGCTTGGAGCTGTCGCCATTGCTGGGTACGGAGGGTTCTTTCTGCTTACTGGTTCCCTCGGGCTACTACTACTTCTCCGGTGTGAAATTAACACGGTGAACCGAATTGTCGCGACACACAAAATATCGGCACGGCTGAGAAGGACGTTACGGGCAAGCTATGTATAGCCAATGGAGCGTACAGCCCTCGGATATCACTACTAGGCGAGGATGGATGATGGATGGATGAATCCGTCTGTGCCCTTCGGATCGGGCGGTAGCTTACGCCACCTAGCCAATTTGTTTTACCATTTAAGCTTAGAATATCTAAATGTGAAAAATATATTCACTCCGCACTGAAAAGAAAAGGAGGCTATAAAACCCACTTGCCATCAGTTAATAAGAAAATGCCTAGTTTTCTCTCGATGTCTGCCACCCGTGACTGTCAAGCATTGACGCCACCAAGCGGCAACGCTCGCAACTCGAGTACCCTCGGGCGTGCAGGAACTCTTGACGTCACGAGCGCGATACGCATTGCTCTTCTCGCTGGCCTACTTCGAAGCGAGGGGCAGAGAGCTCGCACTCACGTCATTTCGTTTCCGTACCTCTTGAAAATGGGACAGATTTCGTTGTTTTCTTTCTGGCCTATGTATTTTGCTTTGTGTTCGCAAAATTGCGTTTCTGTTTTTGTTTTTTTTTTCTTTTTAAGTCTGGAAATACGTTTATGGTTTTTTATCACCTCAGAAACCTTAATAAGACTATAATAAGAAGCTACTTTTTGAGTAGCGTTACTTACTAATCTCCCGTTTAAGATCCCTAATATCTCGATTTATCAATACGTGCCCGGTTCAAACGTAAAGATCTGTAGCTCTTTTTTCTTTTTTTGAAAACAAAACAAACACGAAAAAAAAAAAAAACAGACGCAAAACGTTTCAGCTAGAGCCACTAAATAAGCTGCGCTTAGAGTATCGGCACTCCGTTGCCCGACATTGTTGTGGGCGCCGCCATTTTGGCTCGTATGCAGAACAGACGCAACGGCCGATCGTCATGATTCAGAAGTGCGACTTCCTCAGCATTAGATTCGGTGTTAGGAAGGTCATGTAATACTGCTTTGCTCTGTCGCGAACGGTTTAAACATTTGCGGAGGGCGGAAAAGCATTTCCTGTGATTTCAGATAAAGCTTCAGATAACTGGCAACCATGATTTTAAGCCACAATATGGCCAAGTGTCGTTACTCTGAAGCGTAGCTTATTTAGTGGCACTAGTTTCAGCTTGACGTTTCGCGTGCTTATCTGAGACTCATTGTAACAGCAAACTGTTTTTTTAAGGAAAAAAGAATCGTTATTTGTTGAGCTCCCTCCGTAGATTACGACGACAGGCTCTCCTCGGCGCTTTTCCGAAAAAATACACGTGCCATTTTATTTTTTTATTTTATTTTAGAAGCTGTATGCGAAAAAGATTTTTTTAATTTTTCGCCTCGAGCTGACGAGCTAAGGCGTCTTGGGTTGCCAAAGGCAACCCAAGACGCCTTAGAGACGCCTTAAAGAGAGAAAGACAAGTGTCTGCCTTGTCTTTCTCTCTTTTGTCCTCGTCTAAAAAGCGCTACCATGCCTTTGGCAACCCAAGGCCAATATCAACTAGTCCAGCATTCAGCATTGACGAGCTAAGGCGCACAAGCCACACCGCTCACGAACACGTCATATACATTTTGTGCATGTTTACACTCGAGCGCCGCCACCAATTAGGCGACAAACGTGCATGCTTGTGAGCAACCATGTTTTCGAGACCGCTTTGGTACTCCGCTCTCCGGAGCGGCACAATCGGCACTGCGCATGCGCGGCCGCTCTGGGCGTAGCCGGCTGCGCATGCGCAATGGGAGCGGAAACTCCCTGTTGAGTGCTGCGAGACTGCACTAAAAAATTCCCGTCGGTCTACTTTCCCGCGAGGCACTTGGGAGGGCGCTGCAATTTATGGAAGGTGATTCGACGAGACCGAGAAAACGTCCGTGTGCGTTGCGACACTGCGTAAGACGTAGGCACACAGTCCAGACTGTCTAAACATAGCTCGCCATATTGCTGGCTCTCCCAAGTGCTTCGCTCAAAGGGTATGCGAAAACCTTTTTTGCCCCTATTTGCTGACGACGAGCAAAAGGCGCACAAACTGCAACCGGTAGCGAGCACCCAACACACCGTTTGTCGGAACGACCAGCTCAACGCTCGAGCCACCAATTAAGCGCCAACAGCGCACGGATGTGGGCTACCGTCAAGTGCCGCTCCCATGGGCCGCTTTCTCGAACGCCAACCGTGGGTTAAACTTTATCTGCTGTCCCAGGAAAGGGGAATTTGATAGCACGTGACTGGCAGAGAAGGGAAAGCAGTACCTACGAGAAAAATGGCCGCGACCTTGATCGAGGGTTTTCATGCTGGTCAACATTTATTCCGATTCGGTTTTTCTATAGTTGACGCAACATCAAGCTATTGGCGCCGCCAGCAAAGGGGCAGTTCGGAGGGACTAGCACACAGAGCGACAGCGCACTACGCGGACTGTCCGGCAGTCTGGAATTCGAGACACACGTACGACGGTCCATCAGTCTTCGGAGTATTTTTATGACGAGTACAAAACTTCTCCGCGAACAAGCGTTGGCATATATTTGTTGAACACGATGAAAAAACGGCCTCAGATAAACAGGGACGAAAAACGGGTAAAGACAACACAGGACAAGGGCTGACTCGCAACTGAAGTTTATTGAAGGAAAATTGAATCAAAGGAATTTGTTAGACAGATTGCACATATACAGAGTAAAAACACACGCCCACGAGGCGACCAGATGTGCAGATACAACGCTTCAAAACTTCATACTTATGTTCGAATGCAGATAGTGTACCTCCCTCTCAGAGAGCGCCACCGATGGCTCACTGACACGCATATATTTCTACTAATACGCCCAAGTTTGTGCGCTATGCACGTCACCCCGTGAGCTGCGATTACTTTGCGGCGACAGGGGCTGATCCCCGATAAAACCTTAGTTCGGGGCGCACAACTGGTACATCTTCCTCCGTTTCGTGTTCGCAGTGCGCCAACAGCATCGACGTCTCTACATATTCACGGTCGCCAGAAGCAGCGTGACGACGGTGTTGCTGATGGTGGCCGCGACGATGTTCAAATGTAACAAGAAGCGTAAGTTTACGCTGAAGCAGAGCCGCTGCGTCCGGTTCTGGCCGCGACGATCGGCACGTCCATCAACGAGAAAGGTTCAAACCCGGCATTCGATTCAACCTTGTCGATGTAGCCTGCAAAAGTCGCACAAAAACGAGAAAAAATTCCCAGGGTCTCTTTGTATACCCCTGAGACGACTATAAGGCGCAAGCCCCAGGGCCGATCCCGGTGATAGCGAACCTCCGAAGACAGCGCTCTCTCTGACGACGTGCTTTTGGCGCCGTTAATAGGGACCTTCAGCAAACCATCGCCGTGTTTGGCGTACCGCACTACCGGAGCCTTTGAAGCATGCTTTTATGCGCGCGCCCCGAGGTCACGGTACTACCTGGGCGCGCGCTTGAAAGCACGCTTCAAAGGCTCCGGCAGTGCGGTACGCGGAGCACGGCAACGGTTTGCTAAAAGTCTCTAATCTCACGGCATGTGGCGAGCCCGCTCTGTACCGCTGCCTAAACGAAAGTGTCCTCCGCTCCCGCATGGTGTGCGCCTCAGCCCATTCTGGCACAAGTAAGGCCATTTCGTGGTCCAGTGGCGAACCGTGGGTTTTGGTACCTTTGCTGTCGCCGACGTGTTTTCTTACTTTTAATGTCGTCGAAGTGTTTTTGCTCAAGGACTTTGAAGGTCGATTGAATGAGGAGACATATAAGGTTTCCGCCTTAATAAACAAACTCTTACCACAAAGAAAGTTGACATCGTTTCGCGTTCTTTCCCCCTTTAAAATTGAATAATTTAGAATTAGACAGACTCAGCTATAATTATTAATTTCTTTCTAGCGTTTAAAGCTTATAATTTGTTGTTGAACAACAATATTAGCATATATTGACTTAAAATAGATGTCAATAGCGACTGGCTTCATCTATGGTTTCGTTTGCGCGAGAATCCGTGCAAATGAGATCCGACCCCACGCCCGTGCCAGCAGCTCTGACAGTGTTGTACACTAAGTATGGAACAGAGTATGCACGTTCGCAAGCATGGCGTCCCGAATGGTGCCCCATGCGTTCAAGTCCGTGCAGAAGGCGCGCGAAGGTCGCTTTGACAGGCATGCAATTTCACGCGCTTCGTCACACGAGCAGGAACATGGTGGCGGCCAGACGCCCCGTTTGCAATCGTCTATAGATAGACAACAACCGGCGGAAAAAGCGAAAAGCAAACATAACGACTGCGTTGTTTTACCGATAGATGACGACTAATTACTGGTCAATCGAAAATGTTCTATAGGGTGCCCCAAGTCACCTGGCTCAATCTAAAATGGACCGTGAAAATCGACGCCTGCACGTAGCAATCTCAAATTTTCGTCAAAGGCGTAATGAAAATAAGAACGCCGACTTGACATAACAGCAAAAACAACTTCATTAGACGTTTCGCCTCCCATGCGGGAGGCATCATCAGTAGTTACACAGTAGTTTTGCCTCCCGCATGGGAGGCGAAACGTCTAATGAAGTTGTTTTTGCTGTTATGTCAAGTCGGCGTTCTTATTTTAATTATGACGTCTCCCGGCTTTTGGAGTATTTTTGTGTCAAAGGCGTATTTCACAGGTCGGTTTTTCTTGTAAAATTGCGAAGCATAGTTCCCTTTCTGTAAAACGGCCAAAGGAGAGTCAACGGCGGGTGGCGACGCAGAAGACCGAGTCGAGTTGCGGGGCGCGTTTTGCGCACGTATCGATAGATGGCGTTGGGAGCAGCGTCCGAACGTGCAGCCGACCAGCGAAAGAAAGCAGACGACACGCAGGCGAAATCCGTTGGAAGCAAAAGCGCCGTCGTTATGCAAACGCTTTCTTTCACTTTCAAGTTTTGCTTTTATTGTCTGCATTTAGTTTTTAACCGAAAATGCATTTCAAAAAGATTACGTTCATTTTAATAAACCACGGTGCTCGCGAGCAGTCTCGATAAGGAGGTAGCGCCATCTATCAATACGAGCGCCAAACGCGCCCCGCCACTGGACTGTCGTCTGCGTCGCCACCCGCTGTTGACCCGGGCAAGTCTCTTCCCTATTTTTTACAGAAAGGGAACTGCGCTTTGTAATTTAACAGGAAAAAGACGACCTATAAAATACACCTTTGACGAAAAGCTGAGAATGCTACTCGGAGGCGTCCATTCTTACGGTACATTTTAGATCGAGCCTGACGACTTGGGACTGGCTATACATCCAGCCGTTTATTCGAGAAGTACGTTTTCCTTTCTGGGGACGAGAAAGCCTGTCGTGGAAGGCAAGGACTACGCCATCCCAAGTGGATCCGGCCAGCTTGCGTCAGCCGCGTCTCGCAGCGACTCACGAGGAGCGCGACGATAGCAGGTGGCGACGCCAAGATGGACGGCCGGTTTTCTTTCGTCCAGCTCTGGCGTGTCTTAGAGCGATGATAACAATAACGTCGTGGCCTTCCAGCCAGTACACTGTGCTGGGACCATCGGAATCCTCGGCGCCAAACACGCACTCGACACTCGCGGAAGATGCGCTCGACCTTGACCGCACATCTTTCCTACCTCTCGCCCCTCTGCCGCTCAGCGCGGAAGGAGGCCAATGGCGGAAATGCGCACTATGAGGAGCTACCCGCCCAACACCACAAAGAAAACAAGCCAAGGTCCAGCGCGCGCTGGCGCAACTCCTCGTCGAACGCGGATGTTCACTTCGTCCTTCTTTCACTAAAAGTACACCGAAAAGTACTCCGAGTAGAGTACAAAGTAAATTAGGGGTAAAGTACTTCGAGTAAAGTAGTAAGTACACCGGGAGCAATGTACTTGGAGTAAAATGCTTCAAGTACAATATGCTTTCAAACTAAAGTACAAGTACGTTTTAACGCAGCTTCGATAATGCCCCCTTCCCAATAAGGAGTCCCGTGCTTGGTTCCGTGGCTCTAAACAGCTCACAAAAACTTCGGGAAAACATCTGATCGGGGTTATATGGCATAGGCGACAATAGAGAGTTTTAGGGAACCGTTTTTGCACATCCGATACGGTCCGATGGGCCCTCCGGTACAAACTGCGCATGCGCCTGTCTTCTGCGATCTTACCGTAATGCGCTGTTGGAACCGTAAGGCACGACCGGCACGACCAATGGCCGACATGGACAGTCTCGCTTCGTTAGCAAAACGGCTATTTCGCTGGCGGAGAGAGCGTGCCGTGGCTCCAAACATGAATAAAATAACTCGTGGCAGTGCCTGGCAGGAGCGCCACGTGTGACAGCAAGTCCATAAAGTTTGAGTCAGCAAAAAAGAAAAAAAATAAAGAACAAAACGCAATAGGACTTTTTTGATAGAAATAAATTAGTGTTTACCCAAAACTCGTCTGCTCGGTAGCTCAGTGGATTGGAGCGCCGATTTCTTGAGCTCGTAGAGGACCGGTAGTGGAGAGTTCGAATCCCGCTCGCCCAGGACAACTTTTTTTTTTATTATGTTTTTTTTTTTTTTACATATTATAAGTTTTTTTTTTTTTTTATACAAACATTGGATGTGCATTTTCAGCACTTATCACCCGTTTTTTTACAGCTGCTGTTATGACAGGATTATCTGTAGTGACACCAGAGTGTGCAACAGCCTTCTGCATCAAGGCTCTCGATACATTTTAGTTTAAAAATGTTGCATGAAATAAACATTTCTGTGCAAATGCTAATCACATATATCCTATAAAACGAGCCCTTTGAATATTTGGTGATAGTTTTAATAAGTGCACAGCAGTAAAGTTACAGGTTTTCCTTTATATTTTCTTCGTGGTCGTACCGTACACGGCGCAACGATCGGTACGCGGGCGTACGACCGTGATCGTCTGCTACATGTACCGTAAGAGAGCAACATGAGCGCCGCATCTACCTCCGTCCCTCCGCCTCCTCCTCGCAAGCGATTTACAGTAGTAGACAACATCTTTCTACTTCAGGAGCTGCTAGGCGCTACTCCTTTTTCGCTCCAGCACTTTGGAATGACGCAGCGTTGAAAAAGAACTTCTGGTTGCGAGGAGCGAAGGAACGGATTGACCTCCTCGTAAATAAAAATAGAGATTTGAGACGTACTGTAAGATACGTCATTTCAAAAATATACACACTGTATGGAAAGTAACGAATTCCCAGAGTCCCTTATGAATATAGAATCTACTAGGGTACTAAAAAGGAAACAAAGGAATTGGTGTCAAGCATCTGAGCTGTAGATATCGTAGCCCAACCGTTGGAGATATTTCGTACGTTTATTTCATGGTTGCGTGAGTAGACTTGGCTATAAACACCTATATTTCATGCTCTAAAGTGTTCCTTTTTGTATTTATTTGTGCTGCTAATTTTGTGTTCCTTTCATTTTTTTTTTTTTGTGCTGCGGAGTGTTTTCTTTTTTTTTTTTTTTGTAACAACATGTATTGTAGTTGGTCGCCTGGCCCCACATACAAACAGAATGCTGCTTTTGTGGGCCAGCTCTTTATTTTGTATGACTTGATCTGAAAATAAAAATTGAATTAAATTGAAAATTGAATTGAAAATTGAATTGAATTAGCTTTGTACAAGAAAAATGACCGCATCAACTTGAGAAAGTGAGTATATTTTGGTTATTTTTGTATTTTCTTCGAGATTTAATATTTCTAGTTTTATTTGTCCATAGCTTTCTTAATACTCCATTCTGCATTGGGCCTCGAGGGAAAAAGACAGGATCGCTAGCAGACGACTTCGAATGTTGATGATAAGCGCGCGCGAGCGTGTTTGTGCCAAATCGAGTTTGCGTTCGGCAACGTTTCAGCATATCAGGAGGTGGTTGGTGTAAACATCATATTTGTTGATGTAAAACACCGAAGTTTACCCGCTGAGAACGCATGATTTATTTGAAAACAAGTTACCATGTACGGTCGAGGCATTATTTTATTCCCCAAGTATATAAATCTGGTAAACTCAAAGAAAAAAAAAAAAACCCCAAAATACGCTGGCACATCATTCGTGGTATCCGCACATCATTCCTGGTATCACAACTTTTTTGTTTACTCAAAATCTACGCCAAGTTGAACGTCCTATGCATTGCCGCCAACAAGCGCCTTCTCTTAGTGTATCGGTGCTCGGTGGCACCCGAAAGAAATGCGACTGACTCCGTGTCACGGCAAACCAAAAAGAATGTTTATTCCCTCGTGCCCCTGCACAAGTCGCGGGCCCCACGGCACGCGCGTGCGTGCCTCGCTTATAGAAAGCGGGAAGTTCAAAAGAGACTCACGCCACACTTAGTGCGCAGACAGTCGTACAAAATCACTTTTTCTAAATTGCTTTCGCTAAATAGAGCCAACTCCAAGTCATGGTCAAAAAGATCGAGCGCCATTGTTGTCGGAAAGCTCGTCTGCTTCTTTAGCAGACGAACATTTTAGAACTTCGCCGTGCTAGGGGCGACCCGCCGTGGTGCGCCAGTTTTTGTATTACGGAAGCGCATTCATTCCAGTAAAAAAACGAGACGAACTATAAGCAGGTATACTATTTTTTTTGGTTCTCTATATATTTAGGGTGCGATTTTTATTTATTTAAGTTTCTGCGATTTGTACAAACAAACGCAAATTTGTCTTTTCTTGATGAGGCGGATGCAGGTTTCCGTTGCCAGGGGGCGCGACCTGTACCGATCGTATACTATCGTCTGCAAATACGGTCCCCCCAAAGCCGTTTCAGGGCACACGATCGGTCCACACGCCCGATCCAAGGTATCGATCGTTTTTGTTTATCGATCGTATTTTGTTCCGGTTCCCTAAAACTCTCTAATGAGGTTCGCCTACCTTTGCATGCCGACGCTGGTTTACGCTGCGGATGAGAAATTCCCGCGTACGACTGCAACATCCTAGGAAATCGTGTGCGTCTCCTTTCCCGCAAGGCGCCTGGGAGAGTCAATCGCTGCAGCCTACAGAGAGAGCTCGGCGGACGACGAGGCTCCGAATAAGTTTACACCTAACACAGCCAAATGTGTTCCCGTACTTACGTCACGCTCAGTGCCACAGCGCATACTGAGATTTGTTTTCTGGGTCGAGACGTATTTTGAGTCTCGCCATTGGACTACCTCCGTGTTTTCGGTTGCAACGATCGACTGTCCCAGGTATCAAGTGCGTAGACGGGGAGCTCTTTAACCTGCCTCGAGCAAAAGTGATATACGACCGTTACGCCGGTACGATGCTCAGCCAGCTCGAAACGGGCGCGGGCAAGGGTTGAAACCTTGGGCCGGTTTGCTGATCCGATTTTGGGGTCACGTGGGCTGGGATAAATGATTTTAAATTCGGACTTTACTAATCGCATACCCTTTAGTTGGCCAAAAGAAAGAGGGTAGAAAGTCAAAAGCCAGCTTTTCGGAACGAACATTTGAAGATATAGCGGACTATTTTGTACCCTCTTTCCTTCGAAAGCTCTCCGCCTTTTCACTATGATACATCCGCGGTTCCCAAAGCGCGTCAGCGGTGCCAACCTGACGTCAGCCGAGCCCAGCTCACGTATTGGACACGCGAACTGCGTCACTCGGACGTCTGCGCTCGTCAACAAACAATCCATCGACGAATACTGGGATTCGCGTTCGTGGCCAATGAGTGTCCTGACGGAGTTTATCGTCACTGGCGAATGACAAGTTCTATGGTGTGCATAAAAAGCACGGTGGAAGCTAGGAGTCATCGCACCGGTGCCGAAGGAATGTAACGACCACGTGATTTCACGATTCGAATTTGAGTTGAGGATTAAAGCTAAGGAGGAAGAAGTAGGAAAATCGTTTCATGACCCCTTTAAGTAGTAAATAATAAATAAATAAATAAATAAATGTCAACTAAAAATAAATAAACCTAGAAAAATTAAAAAAAAGAAAAATAAGATTAAAGTTAATTTTTTAAGATAAATTCTAATAAAAAATTAAACTTAAAACTTTTATTTTTTACATTTTTAATTTTTTTTTATTTATTTTTAGTTGTCATTTATTTATTTATTTATTTTTTACTTAATAATGTTTCTTGGCTGTTTGGTTTGTGGTGTTTAAACATTTTAAATGTTCTCATTAACGGCGAAGGAGAACAGATGACGATTTGAGGAAGAAGAAATATATCACTGAGTTGTTAGTCAGCGCTGGGAGTCTGTTTTCTTCTTGTGTGCCTGTGAGTGTGACTGTGTCCGCATCCAAACATCAATTACCAACTAGCCCAAGCATCAACATTATCAAGCCATCATCAACCTTGAGGTTATTACTGTTTCTGTCCTGGCTTGGCTTAGCTTGCTTGGGTCTCTCGGATGGGTGGGTAATTGCAATAACGGTACGCCTTGTAGTAGGCGGTAGCTTGCGCCACCTAGATTGAATATTGCCGATCAAACTGAATTCCGAAATACTGCGCAAATACAAAACTAATAATAATTGTAGTTTGTCCTGGTTTTATTAAAGAATTGTTTGATCAAAACTATAGTTAAAAGATGTTCTAAACTTACAAAACTACATGTAATAATTTGTATGTGAAATTTAGTTTAGCAGTAAACGTGAACTTTGAATACTACCGCCATTTCATTCATTTTTGTTTAAACGCAAGCAAATTCGAGGACGTGTATATTACCTCTAACTTTGTATCCTTCGTCCTCAAAAAGTCCTCAGAAGGACGTTTCTAGGATGATCCAGAGACTGACGTTCTCAGGATGTCCTGAGGACGTCTTGAAAACCGTGAGGACGTTTGTACGTTTTGAGGACGTCCTGAGGATGTCGGGTGTTGTCTGGGTAAACTCGTAACAGAATGATCACAGCATATGTAATTAACAAAGAACAGGTTGCGAAATCAGGCTAACACTTTACACAGAACTGCTTTTCAACACTAAAAGGAAATAAGGAAAACAACGCGTAGAAAACTATACACGTTCTACTCGAGACAAAGGTGCTCGCACATTTCTTTAAATGACTCATGATTTGTGTTAGTGCGGATCTGGTCCGGCAAGTCACGCAATTCTGTAATTGACAGTATGAGGGGAGAAAAAGAAATATTAGTGCGAGACTTGAATTGCTGAACTTGACACGAATTATCGGTGTGATGAGAAATGTACTGGGCGGAATGGCAATAAGTGTTTCTGAAGTATGAGTTGCTGTAGTACATCCCATGGCAAAAAAACACACACACATTCGGTTGATTTTGTGCTTTTTGGATAATAAAGGAAGATGAAGATTGAATTTTAAAGCGGGAAAGAACTTTCAAACGAGATATCGTTTAATATAAATCGGGCTGCCTTGTTTTGAACAGATTCTAATTTACAGGATAGGTAATTTTGATGTGGATACCACATAATGCTTGCATATGCTGGTTTAGGCCAAAATATGGTTTGATAAGCCAGTACTTCATTTGCTATTGGCAAAGTGCGCGATCGAAAGCGTCGCTGTGATCGGCATTCCACGATTGGCCGAATGCTGACTGAATGCTGGCCAGCAAAGGATTTCTCTTCGAAGGAAATAAGAGGAATGGAAGAGCTTCACTTTTGGCGGTGTTGGTAGCGTTGGTTTCCAAACGCAATGATTTCAAGCTTCCACGATGCTCATTACAAACACCATCGAACTTGCTGTTCGCAAGGTAAATGACGTCACTAGAGGGAAACACAGGAGGGCGCCACCAAAACATCTCGCCGCTAATAGGGGCCGTCTTTTTAAAAAAAAAAAGAAAGAAGAACCTAGTGATTTTTGTGAGCTGTTGATTGTGCTGTCGATATGTCGATTCATGCTAATGTTTCTGAAAAATGAACACCCAGGTATTTGCATAATGGCACCAATTGTAGTTACTGCGTAAAGCCGGGGTCACGCTACTCATACATCATATATAAGACAATGTGTAAAAACGAGTCACCGCAATATCCGTGGTTCGAATGCCGCGTGCCAAGTTTTCTCCTTGAACTCATTGCCATGCGGCATTCGAAGCACGGATCTCGCGGCGACTCGCCTTCGAATCTGTGTGCAGACCGTCCTTGCTATGATGTATAAGAATATTATTGAATATTGAATCAAGAATTTGTTTGAGATTGCTGCAATGTTCGTTAGCTTACATTTTGTGCGGTTAACGTTCATTTGCCGTTGTGAGCCCCGTGCGTCGTTTGAAGGATGTGATGATCCGTGGGACTCGACATTCTTCGATAAATATCGTGATTGACCTGTGTGTGCAAAGTGGACGTATGCCTTTGACTTGGCTGGGCTTTAGTTTCTAGATTTCGTCATTAAGAACTTGTCCCGTGTGTTTTTTTTTTTTTTTTTTTTTGAGAGAGTTTTATCTTGCAGAGTGAAAGTACTGTAGAAGAGGAAGCGTTTCTTCTGCTGGAGACCCTGTATGGTGGAAGTGGGTGCAAAGGGTCGGGTTGGTTCTCCCTTCAAAGAAGGACTGATAGGGAGCACTTGTCTTTCGCGGTGAACGAGTGTCGTCGGCAATTCGCAACTTTCACGGCCTATAGGGGGTGCACTAGCCCCTATAAAAATGGCTGTCATCTGGATGATCGTCGTAGAACGGCAGTACGCGGTTGGGACTACGACACGTGAGTAATTCTCATTTGGCGAAATACGACCAATATAAGAACCTTACGTCACACTTTCACGTCAGGAAGGTGTAAGGAAGCACATCTCACAACGCAGTACGACAATCGCCGAAAGTTGCAGTTATAGGGAGGCTGATGCGAAGAAAACATTTAGCTCTGTCAGAGACGGTGATGTGTACGTCCATCCCAGACAACACAAAATATCCTCAGGATATCCCTACAATCCCCCAATCTACTGCTCGGGATAGGACATCCTTGGTATGTACCTAGGAGATTCCTATCGGTACATCGTCTCACGTACCCACCAGATATTCTAGGGAGATCGGACGAGGATATGAAAAACGCACTTTACTTTCGTATTTGTTTAGACGCACAAAATACGTTATATATTTAATATTTCAGCAATCATAAACCTTTTAATCAATTTATTTTGTAGACGTTTAGCTGGAAGAGTGCTTAAGAATTTTATTTTGAAATACGCAACTAGTGCCGGTTTATGAACGCTGGTGTTTTGAAGGTCGCCATCTTTATTGAGAACTCGCGCGCGCAGTAGCGCGTCGTCACTAACGTTGGTCGTCATGGCTTGTCGTTGGGAGAACTTGGGGGGCTATGTTGCACGTTTTGGACCCCCAGGAGACTAGGGAGAAGGAAGTGACGTCAACAACGTTCTTTGGATGCTGATTGGTGGAGTCGCTGATGACGCGTTGCGTGGTGCTGCTAAGATACGTTCATTCACAGCTACGTCACTTCCTTCTCCCTAGTCTTCTGGGAGTCCAAAACGTGCAAAATAGCCCCCCTGGTTGTTAACCGCGGCACAACGCCAAATAATGAACGACACCCACGGTATGGATTGCATACGTTCTATGCTCACTGTTTTAAATGTCCTGCATGAATTTGGATTTCGCATTTCTTGATGTGCTATAGCGAGTGAACGGTCGGTACCTTATAGCCTCGCACTGTTTGGTAATTCTGACAATGCATAAGGCATTTTGGTCCAAACGGGGACTTGGAATCGACCTCTGGGGGGCTATGTTGCACGTTTAGGACTCCCAGGAGACTAGGGAGAAGGAAGTGACGTCAACGACTAGAGCAAACGCAGATTGGATATTGATAGAAGAAAACAAAATCAACATCCAATCTGCATTTGCTGCGTTGTTGACGTGCACTTCCTTCTCCCTAGTCTCCTGGGAGTCCAAAACGTGCAACACAGCCCCCCTGGGCTCCGGTCTTTGAGTTAGTTGACGAACCGAGAGATAATAAGGATTGTGAGGATTGCAATTTGGGCAAAAGGCCGGATTGAGTGCTGTCTCTTGCACAATAGAGACAGATCGCCTGTTTTGCAGTCTTTCTCCTAGAATTCATTCGGTGTCAGCAAAACTCTTAGTGTCGCGGAAAGTATGTGTTCGGGGCTCTAACTTAACAGGAAAACATTCCTGGTTCTCAATATTCTATCTTGGTAATGTCAAAAAAGAAAAAAAAAGAAAAGACGCCGAAGGCATGCTTGAGCTGTCGCTCGCGGTGTGTGTGGCAGCCAGCGCGTTGGTCGCGCGCATTTTATTTTTTTTACCTCTATGAGCATGTTTGATGATATTAATATGGGAAGAAGTTGATGATCGCTTTTTCGTGCTGTGTCGCGGTCTGAACAGTTTAAGAACGCCTTCAAAACAGAATGGAAACAGTTGAAGAACGCCTCCGAAACAGAAGAAAACAGAACTATTTCATAAGTATGTACATACGTACCAGATTCCACGACAGAACATTATCGAAATATGTAGCCGCGCTCCTACGAACGCCTCCAAAGGCTCTTGAAGGTCTTATATAAATCATTGTATCATCCGTGACTTTCAGGGACGTACAGGGTGTCACAAAGGAAAATTTACACGGTCTTTTGTGCCGCAAAAATAAACTATGCATCGCCGAACGCTCGTTCTCCGCCCAAAGGTAGAGCTAGAGGTCACAACCAGATGCCAAAGTTTCAGCCCGATCCGATAACTTAATCAAAAGTTATAAGTGATTTTCTGAAATATTCAATGGGAAAATAAAGCTAATTTTTGCTCGTTTTCGGTTTCTGATGCCATAGAGCCCCATGTGTTTGAAAACTCCGTCGGCCGCCATTTTCCCATTGAAATTTTCAGAAAATCACGTATAACTTTTGATTAAGTTATCCTATCGGGCTGAAACTTTGGCACGTGGTTGTGACCTCTAGCTCTACCTCTAGGCGGAACATGAGCTCTCGGCGATGCCTAGTTTATTTTTGCGGAGAAAAAGACCGTGCAAATTTTCTTTTGTGACACCCTGTACTTAGACAAAAGGTCTGAAAACCAGGTAATCTTTGCCCATTGCAGCAGTGCAGCCGCAGTAACCATAGGCTTTATTTCTAGATTTAGTGTGATTGGTTAAGGTTGCGCACTGGTAGATGTCTTCAAATGTAATATTTGATCTTTCTCGAAGAAACCATCTATTATTGCGAAGTTTCCGGGTGAGGAGAATCGCGCGGCACTCATACATGGGAACTGGTTGGATGGTGACATGTGCTATTGGCCGAAGAACAGGGACATCGGAAAGATTCAATCCTTAATCAGAAACGGTCAGCAGCCGACGTCCGAGTGGCGGCGAATGCGATGTATACCCATCGGATGGTATGGCGACTATTTAATCACAGATTATTTCATTTCCACTAAGTGTTATCAGTCACTGTGAGGCTAATAATTTATTTTATCATGAATCAAGTCTGTGTCAGCACAGATGCAAACTGGTGAATGTTTCTCATGGCTTTTTTGTCGCACCCATGCACATGTTTTCACGAATGAAGCAATAAACAGTTTTGATAATACTTAAAACAAAGTTTTAATAAGGCAAACTTGTGCCTACATAATATAAATACAACAATGAACCCATACATGCTTTGACGGCGGCGGCACTACGCAGCCACGTGAAGTCACTCTTGTAACCGCACTGCCCTCTGGAAGATTCGGTGTAGAAAGTTCGGTCCTCAAACTTTCTGATCCCCAAGAAATGGTAAGATTCTCGATTTTACTCGAACATTACAGCAATGGAAAGAGGGCAAACGATAGCAGGTTTCAAGATTCGAGCCACGGGCGTGGAAGACAGGTGCATGCTGACTCGGCTGCGCTCGCGCCAAGATTATGTTGGCTGTAGGCACTATCACTTGGGAGCTTTTCATGGTACCAGATATATAATGCTAAATTTGAACGTGATGTATAACCATTGCATGCACTTACGGCCTTTATGAAGCAACATCTAACTGCCACTGAATATTCTTCAGCATCGTATGACCATGCACGCAAGAGGCTTCGTGAGGCTGAGGAGATGTAAGACCTCCACAGTGAGGTTGAACAGCCGAAGAGGCGGCGTAGGCGAGCCAGGCACTATAGCACGGACTCCAACTCTGATGACAACCAGTTTGCTGTATCCTTGCGACTGCCATCGCCACCAGCATCTGCCTCGCCGTTGCATCCTAAGCAACATCCTGATCATAACACAGGTGACATAATTTTGTAAGCAACCGAATAATAAAAAAGTGTAAGAGTTAAGTGTTTTTTAATCGTCGATTTTTTTTTCTTGTAGAACGTTTTGTTACGGAAGTGTTGTTGCGTTTTTAAGCGATATTCAGACAAGGGACGAATCCCCCCCAGGTGTGGGGAATGTGTACCGCATCACCGAAACGTTGCCCTTTCCTGCACTAGCGCGGTGACATCGGCACTTCTCTGGGGATGGAAGAGCATTTTATTGGACGGCACGAATTATATCCGCTTGATGATGGAAGTCGTTATGCTCAGTGATGTTTGGTTAGTTCATCCGACAACATGGCGCAGCATGTTCTCTATAGGGTGAGAATGGCGGCCGCAAAATCGGTGCTCAGAAGAGCCGACAAATTTGCTTCTCAAGATCCCCGTTTGGTTTCCCGACACTGTGAGGGAAAGGCTAGATGGGATAGAGCACTGTATACGCTACTGAATGTAGCAGCGTGGTGCATTCTTTTAATCAAGGGCTTCGCTGATGGATCGACCCTCTTCCTCGCCTTCTCCAAGAAAATTTGCGGACATTCATCACTCCGAGAAAAAAGAGCAAGGCAAGCGCTCTTGATTGGTTGAAGCTGGTCACGTGTGTGAAACTGTCTGCTCGATCACCGCTACCTGGGTCGTTAACTAAAAAAGGCACCGGTAATTGCACAAAGATTTCAATTTAATTAAACTGTGTTTATAAAGCATTCACGCTATGTTAGTACTAGTCTTAACACTGCGCATTTAGTAGTAACACGGGAAAGTGAGTTTTTTTTTCCCCTCAATTCCCCATGCATTCCCAAACGGAGTTCTGTCTCACGTGGCAGCCGCTGAGATGTGGAACTGGAGCTTGCGCTACTCACTTCCTTCAGGGGCATATACGGCGGTGGCTCTGTGGTTCGGAGGTCCCGACAGCTGTTGACTTCATGCTTTCGTATTGTTTCAGAAACTGTTAAAGCGCAGGGTAATCTTTCTGGTGCAACTGATTATGATGTCGAACAAACAGTTAAGCCATGGCTGGCCCATTCAAAGGAGAGACTGGACAAAGCAGCCAAAAGTACGTTAAAATATATATTCTAATAATATTAACCATTAATCAACATATTAAATGGTACAAGCATCTAATACAGCTGTGATATTAATGTCTAAACTCACCTTTTAAACATATTTTCATGATGGAGAGTCTTTGGTATCATCCAGATAATTTCAAGTTAGATTAATATAAAATACTAATGGAGAATTATCAGAATCAATGTTTTTAATGTTTTGTAATGGACACGACAAGAAAGTAGATCTCCTGCAAAAATATCAAACCAATCTCTATATTTGTTTCTTAAGCGTTAGCTGTAGAGTAGAACATGCTTGAAAAATAAGAGTCGCTCAAGCATAAAAACACTATAACGCTAATCTTAATGAATAAATTCTCAAAGTTTACTGGAATGCTGATAAGCAGTACTGATCAAAAACTGCAGCCCTAGCATTACGTGAGGATTTTTCAAAATTTGCTTCTGGAAATCATGGAAGCTTGTGCATGTAAACTCCATTGTCTTGTTTTTAAGTCAATCATTTTCCGATTGTAACAAAGGCAACATTTAAACCTTATAATAATCAGTTACTTAACAGGTTAGTTGCAAATGTTTCTGGAAACAAAGGGTACATGGATAGCCCACTAAAAGTTCCTTTGTCCTTTCTTACTTTAAAGAAGTTGGTATGTCTGTGCCACCAAGCCCGACTGCTCTCCCGCGAGCAAGCAGCTCCAGAGGTAAGGGATGCTTTTGATAGAAATTGCCAATTTTTCTTTGTTTCTCACACGAGAGTGCTAGTCACTGTGCAATACGTTTATTTGGAGCCAAACAATCTCAATGGTTATCTATAAGTTGGCACGTCTATGGAGACCAAATTATTGATGGAGATTAAGTGTTTAATGATGTTCCGTTTAAAAGTCCTTTCTTTGTTTACTTTCTTTTCAGAAGTTGGTGTTATTTCTTTGCCATTAGCCAAATGCAGGAGCAAGAAGCTCTAGAATTAAGTCATGCTTTCGACATTGCTGGCGCTTTTTCTCCTCACGTGAGAGCTTAGCAAACGCTAATAGGGAGACACAGTTCCCAAGTGTATACCAATATTGAAGATGGTTGATCCATTTTCAAACATTTTAACAAGCCGAAAATTTACATTTCGTATATTTGTTTTGTACTGAATATAGTATTCACAAGCCAAGCTGAAGTATCCTACTCATACTAATAGAGAAAATACTTATGATGCCTCTGCAGCCTCCAAACCCTAATATTTATTAAGGCGGCAATACAGGCGAGTTGTTTCATGGCGAAAACGAGAAACAGCCCAAAAAACACACAAGTGGAAGAATAGACGGGACGAGCGCTGACTGACAACTGAAAGTTTATTGAAAACACAAAAACACACTAGCAAAAGAGAGCCATCAAAAACACAAAAGCAATCAAACAACCAAAAAAGCACACAATAAAAGCAAACACGATAGGCCAGCATCAATGAAAGCGTAGAAATTCTAACTCTTTGCTTCTTTTTTTTTTTTTTCCTTTTGGATTCTGGATGGTGGCTGCTTTTGCTAGTGTGTTTTCAGTGAACTTTCAGTTGTCAGTAAAGGCTCTGTTATACTCCGACGTAACGCGCGCGCAAGCGAACGCTGGCCGAAGTCGGCTACGTCACGTCAGTCACGCCGCGCGCGTCAAAAATTCGACCTCTCTATACTCCGGCGGCCCTGGCGACTCCCGCGGCGCGCGTCGTTGGGTCGCCAGCGCGGCGCATGCGCAGAATCTGGCTACGAGGGCGCGCTTCCTGCGAGAGTGCGCCATTTCCGGTTCCTTTTCATTTCGAATAGCAGACGAGAATTCTCGCGCTTCTTGAGCGCCAAGTTCGAGCGATGGCGTGGACGTACCTTGCCCGACGAAAGCTCGCGCTTGCACTGTTGGTGCACCGCCTGCGCCGCAAGCGTAGGCGGTCAATGTACATACGGTACATCTTTGACAAGCGCACGGTCTACGGTACTCAAGCTTCCTCGTGTCGTAGACACACGGGTGAGGACGAATTTCCTCGATCAGCTTCTCCACGACCGAGTCCGATTCTTCAAACATGACTTCACACGGAGTGGTGCTCCTGTCGTCTGCTATTGCTCGTATTCGCCGCGCTTCCCGCGCGACGCCCGCCGGGAGCCAGCGCGTGATGCATCCTGGTCCGGCGTCGCCGGCGCGGCCGGCGCGGAATACCGCATGCTCCATTTTGGCGTCGAGGCGGTCAGGCTGCGTCGAACGCCGCCGGTCACGTCGGTTACGCCACGACGCCGGAGTATAGAGCGTCGGGTTTTCGCCGACGTGACGTCGCTGTGACGCGCTCGCACGCGCGCACGCGTTACGTCGGAGTATAACAGAGCCTTTAACGCTCGTCCCGTCTACTTCTTCCGCTTGTCTTGTGTTTTTTTTTTTTTTTTTTTTTTTTTTGCGCTGTCTCTTGTTTTTCTAATGTTTAGTTGTACATGCGAAGCATTTCTGGCCGAACCCTGTAAACTTCGATCGATGGGTCGGTCGTACCACATAAAAACAATGTAGCGGGCAAAATATTCGGCTATAGTTATTAGGCAAATTATTTTCCTAAAACTAGGGGGCAAAAAAGAGTCCGTAATCTAAAGGACAAAGAATTTCACAACACATTGCTTGCATGAGATCCGGGCCAGCTATGGTACGAATACCGAACAGACGACGGGCACTGTATATTTTCTGTGGAACAAGAGACGCGTTAAATATTTTCTACAGCTTCCGCAAAGCAGTTGCATGTACTAGGAATACCATTGCCCTACGTCTTAGACACAAGGCTATCACCTTAATGTATGGCATCAATTTGGAGTTATTGTACTAAAACTGTACAGATTGATGTAAAATGTTTGCATTTCAACGAAACTCTAAGCAGCCGTTTCGGCAGATGTCTTTTAGAGTGGTTAGATTGGCATCAAACCAAGTGTAAGGGAATGTCATGAAGAGTTTTTTTGTTTTTTTTTCAGCGACATCTTTGAAGAACTTGTACGCCTACGACGCTGAGTACCTACTAGTCATACGTTTAATAAAGCAGCTTGAGAAAGGTCGGTACTCTGTCCTGGTATTTCCTTAAAACGTACTCCAGTCATCCATTAAGATTTGTCACGTAGCTCCATAGGATATGCTGGGACCTCCTTAAAATGTCCTCCAGTCATCCGTAAAGATTTGTCATGTAGCGCCTTAGGATAAGCTGGGACCTCCCTAAAATGTCCTGCAGTCATCCTTAAAGATTTGTCACGTAACACCCTGGGATAAACTCAAAGTGGCAACTTTGATAACCTGAGAATGTCCCTAAAATATATTTGCGTATATTCGCATTTCCCAGGGATTTCCAAATATCTTGAAAGGATCACCCAGGATGTACGTCGGATGTACTTGTGCTGTCTGGGATTTTGTTTCCGTGTCTCCGGTTTCTTATGTTACGTGATATAGCCTTTGTCACTCTTAGTCCCTGTGGCGCTTAGGCAACCTTGCTTAGCCTTCTTGTCTACTTGGCGAGCTCACAACACGGAGCACAAGAAATGAGCAGCGTTCTCGGCGTTAGCCGGCGCCGCTTGACAAAGGTTATCAGGGAGCAAAAGCGGTCCCACGAAGAAGCTCGCGACACCATTGCGCCCATCCAGCAAGGCTCTCGAAGCAGCATTCTGGAAGCAATCAGTTCGGAACGACGACTGGCCTAATGTCCGCTGAATATGTATACGTCGAGTGGACGTACAACTTTCGCCCCGTTGGCATTGAGCGGTGGACATAATGGCGGAGGCGATCGCAGAGAGCCGCGCATTCTGAGCGTCCACTCCTTGTAATCGGGCCAACTGGCGCACGGGTCGTTTCTCGGGATGACCCGGAGGAAGAGTGAAGACACGCAAACAGCGAGAAGTTCTAATATGCATGATCGATGGTACCGGGGCTCTTAACTGCTTCTCCGTTGTTTGTGTACTGCGTGTCTGTTGTGTCCCTCACCAGACGAATGTCAGACGCGAGTCTAAGGTCGTCCTGCGCCCTCGCCAGGACTTTTCTTGAATCGCCTCGTTCGTCAAGGGCACTGTAGTACAATAGTGGGAAACATAAGAAAGCATTCCATCTGTGTGTGGGGCGGGCGGAAAGTGCTTAACTTTTTTTTATCTTCCTCTTCCTCTTTTTTTTTTAATTTTTAATAGTGACTTTATTCTTAGGGTTGAAACAGCTTCGCGTACGGGAAGACAGACGGCGCTTTTCTCCCTCTTCACACGATGGACCTTTTCAGACTTGTACACGTTACTGAAAAATAGTAAGGAATTACATTTACAATTACTCGAGGCTAAATTGTAATTAATTACAATTACCCTCGCATAACAGTAAGTGCTGCATAACAGTAAGTGTAATTGCTCGTGGAGCAATTCCCCGCTCTGTGGGACAATATATGCATGCCCTTTTCGGTTTACCTAAGTCCTCCTCGTCCTCAATAGTCAACGCCAGGGCCACCGCGGCCAAACGTCTCTTTCGTTCAACCTCCATCTTGGCTCCTTACAAATAGCCTCAAAGCAGCTCGCTGCATGCGTTTGGCGGAGCTGTGGGGTCGAGGGTTAGACCGGCCCTTTCACTCTGTCGTCTGCTCTTTTGGTCCGCCGTGTGGATACTCATTGCAGCCGGGCGGCCCGCGGGCCGCGCATCACGTGATCAATTGGTCCGCGGCCCGGTCCGTCGTGTGGATACACCTTTAGGGGCTATTTTTCCCATATGACCTTGACCTGCGTCGTTGCTAGACCGCAGCGAAGCTGGCGCTGCGATCAAAGTGGCTTGGTTCCACCTGATCGCTTTCCACATTTTGAGGTGCAACTGAAAGCATGATCGGAGCCTATAGCTCGTCTCACTCGTTCCTTCTATACTCTGTTTCACCTTGTGTCGTACCCACGGTGGTCGTACCGCAGGGAATGCTGCAAGCGCGAGCTCCTTGCTCTAGGGCACATCTCGGTGGCACAAGCTCTCGTGCACCAAGGGCAGCTGCCAACGTTATGAGCTCGCGCCTCTAACTTTCGCTGCGACCGAGTGTTTTTTTTTTTTTTTTTTTGGGGGGGGGGGGGGGGGGGCGGGATAAGTTACCACCATCATTAGTCGCAGACATTTCACGACTACGCGCTATGCCACGCCAGCGGTCGGTGCGCCAGTGCATGCCAGTGTCTCGAGGTGTGAGACGTCAGATGTGTTGCGTGGTGTTTTCGTTTGATACGTTTTTCAAAACGATGCACACGATATGCCTCGAGTTTCAGCAAACATTAGGTTTCTGAATTTGGCTTTTAGAAACAAAAACATCTCCCCAATTCTGTGTATTTTGCCGTTTTGCGTTCAAGAGACAATCTGTTATTTTCTGTATTGCGTACGTTATTTCCGCAGCGAAGGCTAGAAGCGCGAGCTCATAGCGTTGGCAGAGCTTGTGCCGCCGAAACTGTGCCCTGGAGCAAGGCGCTCGCGCTTGTAGCTTTTCCTGCGGTACATCATAAGGTGAAATGGAGTATATAGTATGGTGTAGTTCTGGAATTTGCATCCTCTAGGAAACATTATTGTTCTTTCTTTTAGGGCACTACCGGCTGTTGGTCAGCAAAGCATTTTGTTTTTATTTATTTGGCTCTGGAGAGCCGCGGCACCGCGGAAAGGCAGTGTAGTGATCTGTGATAAGTGATTTTTCCACCAGGTGGCGCAACGTGTGTTCTGTCTAGTATGCTTTGATGGTGGGTTTATCGGGTTGTCTTATCTTGTGTTATGTGTGTTTATGCATGTATGATGTCACGTGATATATGTTAATAAAAGAGCCGCCGTCCGTCAGCGACGTCAGAGAACTACGGGGACACCCACCAGGCAACATGTCTTTGTCTCATTCTTCGTAAGCACCGAACGCGCGGGGCCGCGGCTTCCTACCCGGCCACATCATGTGAGTGCTGTTAGCGTCCTCTCCTTTCGTACCGCCGTATAGAAGAGATTACTACAGGCAGCAGCTCGTGCCATGGAGGCCCGCGATGCTGCGTCTAGTGAAAAGGATAATGTGATGAGTATATACATGCATGATGACGACGACATGAATTGTTGGTATTCGGGAGAATGGCAGTCCGATTCGCAGAAACCCAGATTTCGTGGAGGTGGGTTGGGCGGATCAGCAGCATGCCAAGGGTAAACAGGCACGCCGTTCGATCGGTGCATCAAGGAGCCCCAGGAACATGATGGTGCTGCTGCTCACTGGGGTCCACTGGGGTAGAAGGATCAGGCTCCAAGGAGGTAGCCCAGTCAAAGTAGAAGCTCCCATTTCCGAGGAACCAGGGCTCAGATTGAGGCACCGCCGTCGCCCGGTGTGTCATCCTCTCAACGTCGTCGTCGCTGAGTTCTTTATTCATACGCGTATATATGCATTAATAAAATAAGATAGGATAAAAAGACACAATCGAACGGCCAGCAGCGCGCCGTTCTAGTTATACTTCTAGTTATACACGCCTGAAAGAATTTTGTTCAGTTTGTGTCTGTAACCGAGCTAAAACTTTACGTACACAGGCAAATTCAATGCAAAATATACAATGCAAGTGTTTCTGACCCTACATAACAATTGCTTATACTTGAAATCCAAGACACAAATTTTGATTGTAAACATATGTAATTCTTATATAGTCATATAACCGCCACATTCTTAGTGAACATGCTGTCACAAACGCATCGTACAAATCTTTTGTTCGATAAGCCTATGTAAAGGTAGCTTGGCCGCAAGCTACTCGGTGCACGGCGGAGTGCTAACTTTAGAGGGGCAAAAAGTGGGCCGACTTTGAAAGTCTCGAGGAATGAAAAGTATCCATTAAAATACCGAAATTTTAACTGCGGTGTGTGCCATGAGTCGGCAGCTTTTATATTCCTCGGGACCTTTACGATTGCTCATTTCAGTGAGAAAAAAATTTTAAATTTTGCAAAAGCTGCTTATAGGACCCAATGCAACAATATTATACCGGACCCAGGAATAAAAAGTATACAATCCTTACGTTCAAGTAGGTATTAAATAAGAGCGTATTAGTGCCCTCTATAGATATCCCGGGGAACTTAAGGATGTCTGCAGTAGTTTGGCTGAAATTATAATTTTACTGTGTTTTGCTGAGAATAGCCAAAAGAGGGGGCAAGAAGACCGTCTCCAGGAATGCTTGGGATGACATCGTTGTAACAGTAAGGTGATAATTAAACAATAAATAATGTTTGGCTCGATATTCTTCTTGCTTTGGTTCTGAACAGGTCGAGCCTCGGTTGAGACGTTGGTGAATAAAAAACGTTTCCAGTAAATAAATATAAGTAATCGAAAAAAAAAGGACACTTAACAACAATAATTAGAACGACGGTTCAAACAAGGAAATGTAAACGCACGTTTGCCCTGTGTACCTTTCTTGGTGCCGTTCAACAACGCATGGAGCACGAAACAACTGCAGTTCACTCCGGTGTTCTCCACAAAAGACGTCCGCTGATGCCACGGGCAGCGAAGGGCAGAGTACTAACTTAATCCCTGCTATGGCCACACTCACCAGTTTCACTACCTCTGCAAGCCCAGAATACCAAGTCTACGTCAGCCATCATTATGTTTTATTTGTAAAAATATCTGCTTGAGATAAGATGCATCCTGCTGGGGTAAAAACAGGAAGAAGGGAGGAAGACCGATTTCGAAGTGCTCGCAAAAAGCTTACTGACAAAAAGGGTGGCACGCAGATAACCTGGCTGGAATTCACAAATAATGTGGGCCAACCCTAGAAGTTCGACTACAACAAAGTAGGTAGCTTTTAAAACAGAGCCAAATAAGGTGAAAGAAACAGAAAAAAAATACACCCTGTTTTCTAAGAGATGAGAAGTGCAGCAACGAACGAGGATGCTTGTGGCAATAACACCTTCACGTATTATCACATCTTTTTTAGTGGATCTTAGGGGAGACGGAGCGTTGTGTCGTCTTGTGATATAATAAAAATGGTCCTAGTCACTATAACCGAGAAGGACATTGCTAATTCTTGTCTGTGCCCTAACCGCCTCAAGCTTCTCGAAGAGGCACACAATCACTTGGTGTCCTCCTCTCCCCGTCTTCGATCGCAAAGAAAAAACAGAGGTACTAAAAAAGCAAATATGACTTGCCCCTCCCCCCCCCCCCCCCCTTTTTTTTTTTGTAGAAATGTCCATATCGATTTGTTTACATTGTTCTTACGGTCTAAAAACAAATTCAGGGGCTCGGTGTCGCAAACAAAGGCTTTGCGGAACTAAAGAGTGCCAAGCCTCCCTTTGCGCTGGTCGATTCGCGTGACAGTGTCACTGCGCTCGACTTTACCCAAATAAAAACCACCTTTTTCTTTAGAAAGGGGGAAGGGTGGTCCTGATAAAAAAATGTAACGGACTACAAGGAATTCGTTACGTAAAAAATGTAAGGGAATTGGTGTAAAATTACTCTAGAAAATATGTAATTATTTCGTTACTAAATTACTGATAAATGTAAAGAATTACGAGTAATTTCGTTACTTGTAACGCTTTACGTACAAGCCTGCATCTTTCCAACGCGCAACGGTTTAGCGAAACCGAGGTTTCGCAAAGGTGGCCTGCTCACATGTACGTCTGACGTGCGAAACCCGTGACGTATTGACTCACTGAATTTCGCCACACCTTGCCATCTGCACCGGGAATATCGAGCGTTTCGCATCAAAATGATATCGAGCTCGCACAGTGCGAAGAGACAGTCCGCTTTATTAGTACCACTTCATAAACTTGGTCAGATTCGGCTCACCAAGTTTACCATACCTGCCAAATCCGAGAGAGACCGCGAACGTTCAAGACGGGCGAATGATCTCGAAGCTAAAGAAAGTTATCCCCAGTCATCATGTTTTTATGCGGTGCTTGCACTCGTCGCGACTGTTAATGAATCTGCGCCACCAACCCGTCCTGCTGAGCAACCTCGCCCGTACGCAACCCGTACGCACCGTTTCTCCTCTTGTCGCTCGCCGCCATGTTTGTCTTCCCTTTCCGGCTTCGGCTCGGATACGGGATGGGCCAAAAATCAGACTCGTCCAAAAGCTCGCACGGCCTCGGAGGTCATAGCAAAGTCATTGGCAGCGTCCGCGTTTCTCCTTCGGGTGATCGACAGGCCTCGGTGAGTTACAGCAAAATATCGCTCCAGAAACGGGGAGCGCGCGCAACCTTTTTGGCGACTATATGCATCGTGTGAATAGGGAGTATTCACTAGACGCCATATTTGAGGGTGCTGTTTAGAGCGCATGCTCAGAACGAGCTCACATCAATAGGCTGTTAAGACCGGCACTTTTAATGGTGCGGAATGCACTTTGCAAAAGAACTGTGGAAGCTCGCCATCAGCACGCGCTCAGCATTCGCGCACACAGCTATGGCCGCCAGTGATTACTCCCTATTGGCCTCGAGATCCACCTAGAGGTGGCGCTACTGTCGCGCTATCATGATCATCAAAGCGGGGATAGAAGCACGGCCGCCACATAGGCTCTCTACGTTCGCGCGCGAGAAGGTGTAGATTCTTGCGTTTATTTTGTAGCATAGTGTCGGTAGAAGAACAATTTTAGCTGAAAATGGTGCGGTACAGTCCGGTGCTTCAGTGAAGATCGAATTGTGTTAACAGTGACGGCCTAAATTTAAATAATCGCTCGTGTGGATGCCTCGTCTCCTCTAGGCAGACGTTGGGAAGCATATATCACCACGACGGATGCCTGTCGTCAGGTAAATCGCGCCATTTATGTTAAATATATATGTCTTTTAAATATATGTATCGGTTTAACAGCGTGGGAATTCAACAAAACATTAAATTCCAACCCGGATAACATAATACTGGTACTGTGGGCTGTGAAATCGCAGGTTCGATGCATTCTTTTAACTTCTGGCTTTTGCAGTAATATAAATATTTAGCATGAAGATAATTTAGTGCTGTATCGAAAATCGCCGTGCTATTGAGTTCCTCTGCAGTCAATGTTTCCCTTTAATGTGCCATAATGTGGGCAAGTTTTTCGGAGTCGGAACAATTCCACTACATTGCAATGAGGAGAGAGTGCTTCTAGTTAAGATGCGCAAAGTGCACGTCGGCAGCACAACTGAAACGAGTGAAACATACTGTTCTAATATATCTGCAGCAAGTGTAATGAACAAGTGTAACCGAGCAACGCAGCAACGTTGGCGTTATTAAATGCTCTTCTAGGTAGTGTGAGTTCACCCGCTTCAACCTTCTTGGTGAGGGCCGCGGATGCGAATAGGCTAATATTACAAGTTTCGGGCTAAATAATCTTCTATTCAAACAGAGTAGACTCTGCAAATCCAGCAAACAACCCGCACCACGACACAGACAGCATCGGCCGCAGCGACACTCTTTTACTGATGAGGGCTAGCGACCTTCACGAGACTTTCCGATCACGATCCACCCTCACCTAACGCACATCGGGACTGGGCAGTTCATCAATTTATTTTTAGATTATTCAAGTGATACTGTAATTGCGATATCAGCAATTACAGCGAAGTCAGCAAAAAGTAAAAGATGCCTGTTTTAATATTCCTGAGGTCTTTATGTCTTTTAAGGGGTATTCACACGAGGGAGAAATCCCGGGGATTTCTCCCCGACACGTGCATCCCACGACGAAAACGTCAGGCTTTGCGATGTGCAAAAGCCTCGCGTTTTCATCTCGTGATACGCGCGTGCCGGGGAGAAATCCCCGGGATTTCTCCCTCGTGTGAATACCCCTTTATGACACAGGATTGCACGGTAAACCACTTCAACTTGCTTGTGATTGTCACCGAGGGTGATTTTACTGTTCAAATAATAACTTAAAAATTACTTCACTTTAAAAGGCTTCCCGTGTTTACATTTCTGTAGGCGTCACAACGAGAAGCTTATAATTCGAATGCAATGTGCCATTCATGACATAGTAAAAAATATGTAGTCACTTCTTTCACGCAAGATGACCGGCGAAAAATCAACTAACGGATTTATCGATTGGTTAGTCTACAAAAGGGGTGGCAATCAGTCGGGTTAATTTTCTAATCAAGCCACAGCTCCAATTAGCATTCAATGTTTTATGAAGGCTATTGTTTGTGCGAGATAACAGAAATACGTGGGACCAGCGGTTGTATACGAACCGACACACTCAGATTATAAAAGCTGCTGACTTGATAATAATAGCTTTGCTGTATTTCCAAGCATGTGAAACGATACAGCACAACCTTTAGTAAGACGAAACGACAACTATAAGACATCAAACATTTATTAAGGAGGGTCAAGCTGAGCCGGAAACGGGCTTGCGTCGTCGATGTCCACACTTCTGAACGTGCGCGTAGCAGACGACGCACAGCGGTATCCCCGCTTTCGCATGTTTCCGATTTCGGCCGCGCGGTGGCGACACGGTTTGATCTCGAGGCGAATAGACCTTTTCTTCAACGGCGCCGCCATCTTGAGAATTGCGGCGCCGACGACGCCGTCTAGCGGCTTAGAAAAAGAAATACCGGCTAGTTCTGGCAGCACAGCTATCGGGGTAGGCAACGGTGTGGGTATGGGGGGAACTTGGCTAGACTTGGCTATGGTGGGCTGCAATGACTTGGTTGGAGCATGTCCGGTTGGATCCAGCTGGCTACTCACAGGCCACCCCCTTGACTCCTCGAGAGAAAGAGGACGAAGACGGTGGGTGTTTTGATTGAGTTTCAACAGCGAAGTATATATGAGAAGTTTAATGTAGTCTATGCAGGTAAGCACTCGGCATTTGATAGCTCCATCTTGAGTGGTGGCATGTAGACTTTTTCATATCTTTCACATACCACGGGGCTTGCAGTTATAACCTAATTGGACCACCTGCACCAGGAATTAAAATCGGTTCTCTTGTCGTAGACGAAGTGGTCGTGAGCTCAAACGTGACGCTGAGTCTGATACGAATCTCTCGCGATTCAAGCTCGCAATCGACTGACTTCATAAATAAGGATTCATGGGGAAAATACGAAGCTCAAAAACATTGCAGCCAACTCGCGCTGCAGCTTCTTGTGTTCAAGGCACACTTTCTGCTCTTGTTCTTATGCTTTATAAGATTATTTATTCATCCGACGACCACGCAGTGGTAACCAGACAACCGCAGATTTTCGGAAATTGCAGCACGGTAAGAAGGAGCACTCGGAACTAACTCATGCACGACGTCCGTTTTTAAGCCTTTTCGCCCATACCCTTCGCGGTTGCGTACCCTGTGTCAGCGGGCTATCCCAAAATGCACCAGGTCAAGGGTATACGTCAGTTACTGGCTGGTTTGAGGTTATGCGAAAAAGGTCTATTAGCGATGTGCGTGGCCAAAGGCGTCACTGTGGTCAGCTTTCCACTAGGGTGCCTACATTTCTGTCTGTCTGAGTGTGAAGACATCGATTGTTGCCCTGAATGTGCCAGCCCGTGACGCTCTCGCGCACTCGGTGCGTGACTTGGGCGGTGAAATGGCGGCTATGCATTAGCCAAAGCTACGCGCTCGAGCTGAGTGACACCACAATGCGCGCGCTTCAAAATGCACAAAAAAACGATTGGGCGGAAAAATGGCTGAGATGTCACCACTCAAGCAAAAGCGCGCGTGTGTATGAAGGCGCTCTACTTTCCACGACTGGCCGAACCATGGGCATATGAGCACTGTCAGATTGTCAACTTTGACGGTGTTAGTTTCGGATTGTGATGGCTCCTAGCTCCTACTGTGCTTTTTTAACACACCATCGAACTCGTCGTCGCACCCGATGTAAGTAGCCAGAATAACAACTGGTGACGTCACGTCGAGGCAAATCCCAGTCGTGACGTCACGGAGGGAAACTATAAGAGGGCGCGACCGAAACATCTCGGCGCTAATAGAGCTTTAGAGCTAAAGAGGGACGCGGTATACACATTATGGGACATTACCGACATCAATTCAATTTCTTCGCTAAATTTAGGGGGCAATTGAACTTGTGTTTAGGTCTTTGCATAATGAAAAGCGCGCGGTTACGCGGAGGGCGACGACGACGCCGCTATTGGAGGAATTCACTGGACGCCATATTTGAGGGCGGTGTTTAGAGCGCACGCTCAGAACGAGCTCACAATAACAGCCTGCTAAGACCGGCAACCTTGATGGTGCTAAATGCACGTTGCAAAGGACTGCGTAAGCTCGCCCTCAGCACGCGCTCAGCAGCAGCGCACACAGACATGGCCGCCAGTGAATACTCCCTATTAGCGGCGAGATGTTTCGGTGGCGCCCTCGTTCGGTTACCTTTCGTGACGTCATTACCTTGTGAACAACAATTTCGATGGTGATTGTAATGAGCATTCTGGAAGCCTGAAATCATAGCGGTCTCAAAGCAACACTGCCAACACCGTCAAAATTGAAGTTCTTACATTCCTCTTATTTCCGTCGATGAGACATCCTTTGCTGACGTCATAGTCAGCATTCGGCCAATTGTGGTGGGCCGACCACAGCGACACTTTCGATCGCTCACGTCGCCAATGCGCGGAGACAAAAGCGTAAAATCTGCGCTCTAAAAAAAAAATAAAGATTTGAGCTGTGTGACGCGGGCTTGACGTTCCACGTGCTTACGTCGCAGTGCCCCAGCGCCGACTGTTATTAGGTCCAAACCTATTTTGCGCCTTTTCGATCTGGATGAGCATCGTACCAGCGAGCGGTCGTGTCTCAGTACCGCCTGATGCCCGTTCAAGACCCAGGCTAGAGGTCGTATTGTACTGGCGCAATTGCTCATGTACAGCGGAGACACCAGGGTTGCTAGAACAGCATCTGACCTGGGACTAGAGGTGTAAGAAGGCACTGGTGGGGCGCGCGAGCGTCTTGAGACGCGGTCCGAGTCCCCGCTCAGCTCGTGCGCGGGCTTTGCTTTTTTTCCTCCAGTCTCGGCCCAGACGCCCATTGGGGCTGCCTAACTTCACACCACTGATCTCTATGTCTATTTGCTGGATCGCGTTTGACCAGCTCCGCCTATGGACCGAAATGCGGTCACTGGCGGCCATCTTAAGGTAGAGTTATATCATCTCTAGCCATCATAGTAATATGGCGGACAGCGCAATGGCGGCCGGGTGCCATAAAATAGCCGTGGATCTAGTACACTGTACCGTGGGAGATAATTCGTGCTTGAATCAAGTTGTTCGACGACGCAGATTCTTGAAACCCGGCGTGAACGGTAGCCTCATCTTTGAGGACCCGAAGAAAGTTCTACGAAAGCGCAGCAGCGGGGGAAAGCAGCGCAGCTCGCATCGAAAGCAGACTCCGTAACGGCGTTTGCTTTCGATGCTTCCTTCGATGCGACTTTCGATGCGAGCTGTGCTGCTTTTCCCCCGGTGCTGCGATTTCGTGAAACTTTCACCGGGTCCTCAAAGATCGCGCTACCGTTCCCGCTGGGTTTCAAAAACATGTTTCGTCAAACAATTTCAATCAAGCACGAAATATCATCCACCCTGTTTTGACGGCAGCCTGCCACCACACCTGCCAAAACGCTGTCTGCCATGGATGGATTGCAGTGGCTGCAGGAGCTGTACCTTGGCTAGAGGTAATATAACTCTACCTAAAGATGGCCGCCAGTGACCGCATTCGCAGAGCGGGCAAACGCGATCCAGCAATTGTCATTGAGATCAGTGCTTCACACCGTAGAAACACACACACACACACAAATACTCTACAAAGTGCTTAGCGGTAAGAGTAGAGGATTATTTTCGATTGGGTCTGCCTTGACTTAAGGCGCAGGGAAGCAGGTTATGAAAGATGTTCCTGAAAAGGAGATGAGGGAGACAGAGAAAGCCAGTGGCAGACAGTTTTCGAACTGAATGCAGAGGAGCAGATGACGGAAGCGGAGAGCGACCGAGGAGCGCTTCAAAGTGCGCTAATTGGCGTCGACGGTCCGGGGACGGAGACCATTAACTCCCCACTCCCGACACTCGGAACAACGTCAGCGCTGTCTCAGATTAATTATACAAACTCCGGTGGGGAGCCTCGCACGGTCTTCCCTCACCTTCTGTCTTTCTTCGTTGACTCGTCCGTATAGTCAACGACAGCTTAAGAAGCGTCTGGTTTCTTATGTTCGATCGTGTTCATGATTGGTTTCTCGGCAAATGCGGCCATCTCATATGGGCTGCGGAGCGACAGTTACATGCCAGGTTCTGAAACTGTCGTTGACTCTAGAGCAGAATTCTATGAGAGGGGAATTCTGACTCTAGAGTGGAATAAGAATTCTTCCGTTCCACCACGCCACAAGGTTTCACGAAGGGACACGGACGTCTAATTTATTTCGGGACCTTTCGTGCGTCGCATACGCTGCGGATTTCTGGTCTCGTGGTCGGCAGCTCAATGTGTGCCAAACGCGACAGAAAAGGCTTCGTAGTAATGTAGAGCTCTAACGTACGGTCTACGGATGCCTTCGAGGTTGAGGACGGGAGAGACGTTCCAACCGACCAACCCCGAGCTTACGTGAAAACGTTCTGCTCATTTTCTCGTGCCGCCGGGCTCGTATCGACGAGCAACGTCGTCGTCCTTTATCTGCGGCTTGGTAGGCCCATGGACCGCCACAACGAACGGTCCATTATTTGCTCTGAGTAGGAGAAAACTGGTCGCCCAACGGAATGTCGAGCAATACACATCGGGAATGGGTTCGCGTTTTAGTGTCGTTACAAAGAAGATGCCCCTTTGCTCCGAGCACTTGCAAAAGAAAGAATACGCGTACTTGGTTTCACGTAAATCCAAAGGCAAATAAAGAAACGCTGGACGAATTTGAAACGCTTCTGTGTTAGCCAGCCTTATGGGACGAGATTAAAACGGGCAGTGTTGCCGAGGCGGGTCGCAACGTTGCGAAGAACGCGGTACCCCAATACACGGTATATTAAAATATTTTATTTCGACAAATCAATAAATACAACTCCTCAACACGCCGATGACGGTACAAGGCAGTTTTAACATAGTGTAACCTGAGGCTACCGTGAGCGGAGGAACGCTTCAGGATCGCGCTGAAACGTATGCTTGAATAGGCGCAGCGCAAGCTTCCGGTTGCAATGGTAGCCTGCGGACACGCTATCTTCAAACTTCGCACGAGTAATCATAGCGCAGTTTTGATCACGTGTTGCAAATACACTCAAACCGCGACGGTGAGCAGCGAGTCGTGAGCCTGTGAAGCGAAGACATCAATCCATGGGAACGCTGCTCTTCCGGAGCTTGAAGGGTCAGCGTGCGCGGCTCCCTTTCTAGAGCAGTAATGGCCAGGCGAAGCGCTAACACCGCCATATCTTCCTCACCCTCGAAAATCTTTGGGCACAAAAAGTGACGTGGCCGGTGCCCAAAACGAGCTCGCCCTCTACAAAGCTTCGCAAGTTCAGGTTTCGGCTACTCTTAAATATCACCAGGCTCGTTTTCCCAACGGACGTCGACATATGAGTCACCCGTAATATGCTCCTGCCCTGACCGCTTCGTGTTAGTGGACAAACAAATTTGTTTTTAGCGGACTGACCAGCGTCAGCAAGCAGGCGCACGGGAAATCATGCAGAAGCTATCCCCGTTATTGGCTCTAAGGGGAGGTCTGCCGAACAGAAAGTGCATTGGCACCGGTACCCTGCACCTGGTGCCATCGGGCGGCGCACAAATAGCGTAGAAGTGCTTCGTGTTAGTGGACAAACAAATTTGTTTTTAGCGGACTGACCAGCGTCAGCAAGCAGGCGCACGGGAAATCATGCAGAAGCTATCCCCGTTATTGGCTCTAAGGGGAGGTCTGCCGAACAGAAAGTGCATTGGCACCGGTACCCTGCACCTAGTGCCATCGGGCGGCGCACAAATAGCGTAGAAGTGCTTCGTGTTAGTGGACAAACAAATTTGTTTTAGCAAACTGACCAGCGTCAGCAAGCAGGCGCACGGGAAATCATGCAGAAGCTATCCCCGTTATTGGCTCTAAGGGGAGGTCTGCCGAACAGAAAGTGCATTGGCACCGGTACCCTGCACCTGGTGCCATCGGGCGGCGCACAAATAGCGTAGAAGTGCTTCGTGTTAGTGGACAAACAAATTTGTTTTTAGCGGACTGACCAGCGTCAGCAAGCAGGCGCACGGGAAATCATGCAGAAGCTATCCCCGTTATTGGCTCTAAGGGGAGGTCTGCCGAACAGAAAGTGCATTGGCACCGGTACCCTGCACCTAGTGCCATCGGGCGGCGCACAAATAGCGTAGAAGTGCTTCGTGTTAGTGGACAAACAAATTTGTTTTAGCAAACTGACCAGCGTCAGCAAGCAGGCGCACGGGAAATCATGCAGAAGCTATCCCCGTTATTGGCTCTAAGGGGAGGTCTGCCGAACAGAAAGTGCATTGGCACCGGTACCCTGCACCTGGTGCCATCGGGCGGCGCACAAATAGCGTAGAAGTGTGTCCTGCATGAGCACGCGGACTACGAGACGCTCTCGTGCCCCGTGACGCTTCACGCCACACCCCTTCCAGCAGAAGTGCACCGGTATCCTGGCTACAGCGCCACTTTTTCGTCATGAAGCGGCGGCACGTGGAACTACCCATAAACGCGGACGGCCATTTTGGAACTACCGCCCCGCCATCTATAGGGCGTTGGAGTTACGAATAGACACGGTTTCGCAGTATTTTCGAGACTATCGGCGATAAACGGTCGCTTATAACATTGTCTGAATTAACCGAAGCCCGCAGTAAAAGAACGATGCGCAAAAACAAATAAACGCAGATCTGTTGTGGTCCAGTGCTATTAGATAGATGGCGCCAGAGTCGTAAATGGTCACCAGCAGGCAGAACGCGATCGGTCACACTCAACCAACCTCCACAATCTGCGAGAAGCAAGCACGCACCCGCCGTCTAGAATAAACAGGATGGATGAATGGATGGATGGATGATGCTGAACCCTTCGAATCGGGCGGCGGTTTGTGCCACCTAGCCGGTGTTTTAATGCGATAGCACTATTGAGTACTCATAGAGATTTCCGTCTATAATCTATAGGTATATGGCGTCTAATGTAGTAGGCAGGGAAGGGGGCGAGGAACTAATTTAGGTTCCCCGCTAATTTTAGTGGAAAAATTGACGTCACGTAACCCAATGACCAATTCACTCTCCCCGTCAAATTTAGCGCGACAATTGACGTCACGAGTTATGCACCAATTCAGGTTCCCTATTAAATTTAGCGGAAAAACGAGCAGAGCTCACCCCCTCAACTCGCAGCCAGAACAAGCGGCCGCGTGATCTGGAGCCGATGATATGCCGCCAATGTTGATCCCAGCCACGGGTTGGGCTTGGCAAAGCACAGGACACACGATGAGTTCCAGACATTGTTAGGGTTCGGCTATTGTCGTCGTTGCCGCGATTTGACCAAGGGCCACCACCCGAATGCTTGTCGAGCCACTGATTATCACGAGCCGAAATCGAGTGCCCACGCAATGCTCGGGTCCAATCTATGAGCCGCAGTCAAATGCCGTGACTGGGGGATAGTGCGACCCCCACCGCTACGTCATCAAGTTTTGCGAAGGAGAGATTGAATGCAAACGCCCGCTTTTGTCCTTGAAATTACACCGCAACAAAGGGGCTTCTTGGCCAGTGATGTTGCGTGCGAGTATGCTTCAGTCCCTCCAGTGCCAGTAAACTAGTGTAAATTGACAAAAAAAAAAAAACATTCCAATTGAATATCGTTGCACCGCCTGTTTTACTGACGAAAGCGAAGTTTGTTCCTCCGTTATGCGCCTTAATAATAGTCATAGCCGTAATGCGGATGACTTACAAATTAAACCTATAAAATACGCAGTTGACATTATTGCTCCATGGCGTACGTATACAAGCTCGCAATGTCATCTGGTACTTCCCATAGAAGAAAAGCAAACCGCAAAAGCTACGACTTCGTTCAAAGCAGGGAACAGAAATTATTTAAGAAAATACCGTCCTATATCGATACTTCCTGTATTTTCAAAAAGTGTACGAAAAATCATTCACTCCCATACTGAAAGTTTTTGCGGTAAACATTGCCTAAAAGGACACCGCCCATTTTTTTTTTGTCAGGCGATTTATTATGGTATTTGAAAACAACGCAACTATTATTCTGCTACAGTGCCACGTAATTCATATTATAATAAAGTAAAAAAAAAACGCAACTGCTCCAAACCGAACCCCAAACTGGATTGGAGAGAAGGAAGAATTACTGTAAAACCGTTATTTTTGAGGCCCCTATTTCTCGCGAATCGGTCACAGAGGACGTAATCGCGACGATTACGTCCTCGTAATCGTCGCGATTACGAGGACGCTTAAACTTCGCGAATGTTTGAATTCCCGAAAATGGGAGGCTCGCGAACATTAAGGGTTTTACAGGATAGAGGAGGAGGAGGAGAAAGGTACCAGAAATCACGTAGCGGTGAAACTTTTTTTTTTTCTTCTTTTTTCAGTCAAAGTTTTAACAATTTTCTAGAAGCCACAAAAAAAAAAAAAGGGGGTCTCATATTTTTTGTTTACTTCTAGTATTGAGTGTGTGCCTTCGATTGCGAACAACTTTGATTATCTTTGGTGGTTGTGTCTAAAGAGAGTGAGGGCGACTCAAACCGGCCAGTTCTCGATCGGCGCATTTTGGGAGGAAAAAAAGCAAATTTCGAGCCCCAAATTGTGCTCTGGGTCGTTGGGCCCTCGTATATCACGTACAAATAAAAGCCTCCGGGAGCAGAAATACCCTGTCAGTGTCCCTTTAAGTACAGAATGCCAATTTTGATTCCGGAAAAATAGATGGACAGAAACAGCTTCATTGGTTCGAAACGAAGGAATACTCAGAAACTTGGAAGAAAAAACATTCATGTTTGGAGTATATTTAGAATTTAGTAAAGCATTTGATTGCATTAATCATTCCATTCTGGTAGATAAAGTATTCGCTCATAGCATTCGCGACATTCCACTAGCGCTAATGAGATCGTATTTACGAGTTCGCTCCTAATATGTGAAAATAAATGATCAGATATCAATTCATTTAAACGTATCATCCGGAGTCACGCGAGGAAGTATCTTGAGGTCACTTTTTCGTATTAATGATATAGAGGCCATTGATTAAAATCACAAATATATAATCTATGGGGATGACTCGAGTAGATTCTTTTCAGACGGACCCGAAGAATACCTTTGTGGCCAATCTGCGGGCGATGACGGGGAAGAAATGACTACGCGTTGTTCAACCGTTGTCATTCTCCGATACGGTTAGCAGCAAGAGAACTCCTACACCTCATTAAAAAAATCTTTTAAAATTAAAAGCTTGGGCTGAAGTAAATTGTTTGAAAATCAGTGTATCGAAAACAAACGCCATGATGTTCCGGCGCCGTGGTTCGGGCTATAGGCTCTTCTACAGTCCTTCGAGATTTCAATCTTTCAACGTTGAATTTGAAAAAAAAAAAAAAAAAAAAAAAAAAAAAAATATTCAAACGCTCGGAGTTATTTCCTCCAATGGAACAATCGCGTTCACTACCTTTTGCTCTAGGCTAGGAATATCCGTAAGAATAATTGATAAGCCCACACATGTCCTTCCGACGAGCGTAACGGAAGGTTTAATATATTTAGTTTTTTTTTTGTCTCATTTGTGTTCCTGACACCTAGTTGGGGTAATCAACCTCATTCAAATTTAAATAAGATACATTTATTAAAAAAAATTATAACCATAATCACAAATGTTTCCTACACTCATCATACACAATCATTGTTTAGAAGCTACAAAATAGTGAACATACACCAAATTTAGAATTATCCTTTAACAATTGCTTATAAGTACGCGGCATATGGATCCTCTAGTGCAATTCTCGAATTAATCTATTTAAAAGCGAGAACTAAATATTATTCGTCGAGAGATCACCAGCCTAGGCATATTCCAAAGTGCCGAAGAAACTATGGAAAACAGAAAATAAGTTCTACATGATCTTGTTTGTCGAATGCTTATTTTGATAGAAATATAGACGCCATGCAAACGACTAACAACTGTATCTTTACCTTGTTTATTTAATACGTTCGAATAGGTGCACACATTTTACTGAAGGCGTTTTATTGTGCACTACGTCGCAGCAGCCAAATGGGGGCCCGAGGCTTCGTCAAGCTGCATTTTTGTAGCTTTTTCCGCATGGATCTGTGTGGGCAATCAATAAACTTTGCATCGCATCGTATCGTGTGGCGTTCAGTACTCGGATCCAATAACACACTTTGTGCACAAGAAATTGCGACAGCCAACGCTCCCTCATGAATATTTGAAAAGGGTCTAATCCAAGCCCAAAACAGCCCAAAAACTCGCAAGTCCTCCCTAATTTGCGGTAACGGCGGACGTCCTCATCGTGTCGTCATTTACGCCCTCGAGCCGGGACACCTGAAGCGAACAGTCCTCAGCGCGCGAAAGGCCACTAATCATCCTCGCGGCGGGCAATCTCAGCGTGTATCTCGCTGTAGCTCCGGCGCACACGGATCAAAGACTCCGGCGCACATGGTCGTATTGACTCCGAAGCAATATCTGCCCCCGGCTGTAATGCACTCCGCCACAAGAAGCGGCGACCCACCGGTCAAGCCGGGATATTGGTTTCGGATATAGTGGCACACATAGCGCAGCCGTCGACACTGACGGTGAGTGACCCGCTCGAAGAACCGCAATTTTAAGCCACTGACAGCGGCCGAGGAATCCACGTTTTTGTGGCTCCTTGCGATTCCCAGCAACACGTGAAACACAATCCACGACCATGTTGGCGACGAGATGAATGGCGCTTTCTTCTATCTGTGACGTGACACCCAGGATTATCAATGGTTAGCGACAACTTGGACGATGCGTGTAAGAAGCACGGTGGATACTTGGAAGTGTTCTTAAACCCGTCAAAGTTAACATTGTGACATTACTTACAATATTGAAAGTGGAAAGAGAGCTTGGCCAATCCTGGAAGGCTGACGACAGCGGCGCTTTTGGTCGCGCACTCCCCCTAGAGTTAGTGGCACGATGAAAACGGCAGGGATATCCTGCGGACCTTAGATGTGTGCGAATAGGGGCGCGAATGGCGCTGCCCCATGTATAGCCTTCACAGGGGAACCTAGGTCATGATCTCTACAGCGGGGGTCTCATTCGAGTGTGGGGGTCAGATAGCCCACTCCCGAAAGGGCCAAGGGGAGGGCGTTCACTATTTTGTAAGTTGGGACAAAAAGAAAGAGCAATGTTGTTTCACGTTGCAAAAACAGCCGACTTTCCCAGCGACAAGAGATTTTCTAGAGAAAGGACCTCGTGATTGCTGCTTTTTGTATGATCGCCGTTTTGCCAGTAACATCTTAAGTTTTAATTTGCACATTCAACTACATTGGGCCCACGCCTGATGTATTAACAAAACTCAAGACGCCAACGTTGTGGAAGTTTTCAATAGAACAAGACAAGAGCAAGCACACTGTCGGTGCCCTGTCTCAGGATTCACATGGCTCACCAGGAATGGACAAACTATCTCGTCGTATGGCAGATTAAAGCAACACTCGAATTTTAAAGCCATTTCGGACGGCTGTACTCGTTGTCGCCTAAAGAAAAAAGGAAGTTTCGCGCATTGTTCATACGCCGTGCGAAGTAATTCTTTAAGGCGGTCCAAACCAAGCCGCAAAACGTGCGAAAAAGGGTCCCGGAGACATCCAGGAGAAAGGAAGGAGTGAATGGTGACGTGAACTGCGACGTTTTGTGGCTCCCGCTTTCAGGGTCTAAAAGTTGAATATATTGAACTTTTCCCGGCCCCGGAGAGCCGCGGAGGGTCCCTCGGCCAACCAGGGAGAGGCGGTCCACCCTCCTCGCAAGCTTGTGCGGGATGGAGTGGGGAGCCTGCGCTTGGCGCTCCTCGGGGATCATACAAAAAGACAGAAGGAGGCTTAAGAAGCCGTACGGGGAGGAAATGGCAGAGTGGGCTAACGCGTCTCAGCTAGGAGCGTGGAGCGAAAGCTTGCGCTGGGAACCTCCTGGGCTCGATCCCCGCCGCCCCCGCCCGTTTCGATCTGGATGAGTTTCGTACCGGCACGCGTTCGTGTGATCACTACTGCGTGTTGCACGTTAAAAAACCCAGGTTAGCGGTTGTACCGCACTGGCCAAATTTCTCATCTACAGCTAAGAGACCGATTACCCGTTGAGGCGCATCTCCGTCAAGGCTGTATAAACATACAGAGCAAACCAATTTTTTTTTTTAAGAAGCCGTTGCTTTTGTTTTCATCGAAGCCACTCAAAAATTCCCCCAAGGGTGCCTTTTCCCCGCTCCCGCCCCCCGGTCCTGCCGAGTGAGACTTTGTACAGCCGAGCTGCCTCCTTGAGCAAAGAGCTCGCGCGTGTTCCGATTCATTTGCATCCATCGGGACAGGCTAAAGCCTGACCGCTTGATTTACGTGAGAAAGGGCTGAGATGCAAATATTTCAACGAAGCAATACTCAGTCCAAAATAAATGTGTCAACACGGAGCAGGGCTTCTTGTCCAGCGGCAATGAATCGAGAATAGAAAAGTACAAATTTAGGCTCGAGCCATGGGATGCTTGAGTGCCGCGTCCCCGAGGGTCGCGTGTTTGAGAGCCCTGCTTTACAATGCTCAATCTGGGCAGAACTATTTCACCCTCAGCAGTGTTCGCACAACCCGTGGCTTCAATCATAATAAAAATTAACACGTGAACATCATAAATACTGAAGCGCTAAGGACGAGACTCAAGAACGAGAAGGACACAGAGCAAGCGCTACTTACAACTCACCTTTACTATAATCGACACACAAAGGAACACGAGAAGGAAGGGAAGGAAATGAGGAAAACAAAACAAATATTCACCGGTGAAATAAAATATGCCAAAAGAAAATATAATAAAGTGAAAGAAAAACAATGAAATTAGAAAGTAAAAAGAGATAAAAAAAAAGGGCCTTACTTGCCGAAGGGTTTAACGACGGACAATCTGGCCGGTGTGTGCGAATAATGCGGAAGAATCCCGCATTCTTCCGGTGCGGAAAAATGCGGGAGTACGCTCTTTCCCTGAAATCGTCAGCAGTGTGTCACCTAGCAGTGCACGTGAGAGCCTTGGAGTGCACCCCATTGTTCAGTGAAGTCAGAGTCCCTAGAAGAATCTATATTCAGACAGCTACAGAGGTCTTTCTGAGGCAAAAACGATAAAATCTGAAGGCGCACCATGCATCTGCGCGCCGTCTTTGGCCCTGTCGGAAAAGAAATATTCGAATACCTGAAGTTTTTGTCCCGATCGCTTCTTTTACTTGAACTTGATCTTTTTTTTTTTTTTTTTTTACTTTCTAATTTGATTGTGTTTTTCCTTCAACTAATTTTATTTTTGTTTTATTTGAGCAGCTGTTATTTCACGCAGGAATATATATATTTTTTTCTCTTTTATTCGCTTCGTTCCAGCCAAAGCGCACGACGGAAGGCAGCAAGAGCGTGCTGTAGACCGAACGTCGGAAAGAGGCGTCGGCCGTTTTTTCTCGGTGACTTTTTGTTGACAGCTGCCAACTAAAGGGAAAAGGGTTCGTGCGCGCCCTGGACTGTAAAGTGTGCAACACAGTCCAGGGCGAACAAGGCTCATCGGCAGCGTAGCGAATAGAAGCAGCTCGAAGGCCTAACGTTATGGTTAGTGGATCCCGCGAACCGGCTGAAGATGAACCAGAGCGTCCCGCTTGTTGTGAAACGCATGCGGGAATCGATGACGTTTGGGGGATTCAACTCATGCAAGGCACTCCCATAGAAACACCTTATTTGGAAACAGTGGAAATGAAGGAGAACGAAACAACCTCGCATGCAATCTGCCAGCACGAACATGTCCTGCGTGTCCCACCGCTCATACATCAGAGACGTCGCTGAAGCCATGCACTCGAAGCATACTCGTACATCGCTTCGGTCGTGTCACGACGACCGGCAGCCTGTCCCATGCATTAGGAGCCTGACCGCGGCTTTCGGCTGTCAGGGACTCATCGAAGGTGCTGGCTTCAACTTGGCTGGAAGAGTGTCCCTCGAAATCCACGTTTTTAGCGAAATCAAAGGAAAGCGCTGATGTCGAGTACGCGTTAAGAGGGTCGCGGAGTGTATCTGCCGTACACCGAAAAATACGAAACAGCTAACTCAGGGGTCTTCCCTTCATCTTAAATAATCGCGGCGGAGAAAGTCTTTTTTTTTTTCCCTCGAGTTTGTCCAAGGTGTCGGGAAGCCCGAGGAATCGGTCCGGACAGGTGACAGATGTAAGGAGCGGATTTCCGAGGACATTCCTTCGTCGCCTTCGTCCCCAGCCGGGATATTGATTATCCATTAGGCACTGAGACAAGTCCCCTCGACGCTCCCTCTCCCCGCTTTAGCAATCACAATCCACTCGATCCAGGGGGAGTCTCGCTTCACGGCTGGACGACTGTCAGCCTCAGTGTCGGTATTCCATCCAGGGAACTCCTAGGCAGTTGCTCTCCCGCATTCATATTCCCTCTCCTTATCTGCTCGTTCCTCGAGTGACTGCTCGCTCTAGGGAGGTCGTAAACTCGAGGTTCGACTCGTTCGGCGAACCTTCGAATTTCCAGTCAAAATTGGCCAAAGTTCGACCTGCGGACAGGGGCGATCGGAGGCCGAGTGTGTTAACGAACCGAAGCTCGCAGCCTGTGAAGCGAGATCTGGCGCTGCAGAACCCAGGGATGCCTACAGCTCCCTGGGGAACTTTTACAAACATGAACTTCCGCTTCCGTCCCAAGCGACTTTCGGTTGCTCCGTCTTTGCAAGCCTGTCAAACTGGCTGACGTCATCGGTGCTAGAAGGCATAAATGCTACATGGACAACAAAGTTGGAGATTGCTCGAAGGACTTCGGTTGTACAATTTAAAGGGGTCCTGAAACGATATCGGGTTGGAATCTTCATGACCTTACAGATGTCCTAGTCTGGCCCAACTATACATGCACGGACCGCGACTAATTCAGAAGCGTCTTGGTCGTGGTGAAATTGCGAAGATAAAAGCACCGTAATAAAAGGGAACTATTAATTTCGGTCCATGCCCTCGCAAAACTTGATGACGTAATTGTGGGATCGAAACCACCCGCCTGCACGACAGTCGAACGCGGCTCATGGATTGGACACGAGAACTGCGTGAGCACTCGAGTTTGGCTCGTAACAATCGCACTCGGATAGTGGCTCGTGTCCAACCGCTGCGGTGATGAGAATAACCCAACTCTTAACAATGGTTGCTTGAAACACTCGCTGCTTGCTACACTCGTAGCAAGCACCGATGTGCATGCTACGAGTGTAGTTACACGCGTTGCACGTGCAGGCGTCTGCAGTAGTAATTGTTCTAAAGCAAAAAAGTCTAAAACAAATTTTGCCTTGCACGAGCGTTCGTCAAAGCCTTATGATTATTTACTTCGAATCTTTTATAAGAAGAAGGCCAGCGCGCGCGGACCGTAGAATTACAGCGTTCTCTTCGATGCTTGGGTAATTGAGAAAAACGGTCTATTGGGACGCTGTCTGCTTTTGTGTGCCATGAATACCCGGCCGATTGAGTCAAGGCAATCCACTTTCCAAAGAGGTTGCCATGCCGACAATTATTGCGTTCATTTAGGCTTAGGAATGGCCAGAATCGAAAGACTATCTAAAAAATGCGGCGAGGTCATCGCTCATGCTTTGCGATTTAAGTGAGGTAAGGTAAAGCGAAAGCCTCCTGCACCATTCGTTGCTGACTGACACGTCCGATATTGCAGCTACAACGACATATTAGTTCCAAAGCTAGCGGCGCTCACACACCGGGGCACCGCCATGTTTCCCCGCATCCCTACCCGCCATGTTTCCCCAGTCACGTGATTTCAAAATCCCTCTCCTAGATACGGCGGCTAGCTTTAGCCGCGGTTAGCGCTTCGAGCAAACGGGTCCAGGACGCGAAATGGCAATTATCAAGGTGTCTACCAAATTGTTTTTTTTTTTTTTAATTTTTTGACTTTTCCAGGATTTTTCTGACTATTTTAATTGAATTTTCTGACCCACAATTACCGACACCAAAACACAATATATGATAGATAGGCACTGTTCACAACGTAAAATATTTTCTTTAAGTCAGATAAAGCAAACTTTAGAAGATGTTTAGAATACAGCATTGGACCCGGGTTTACTGTTTCAGGGAGTTTGGTCCCAGCACCTGATCAGTACATCTATTTGTTTTCCGAGTTACTTTGTTCACTGACTGATCAAAAGCAACCACCAGATATGGCACGTTAGAGAGGCTTGCTAGTAACTTGTCTTGAAAGTAGGGGGCGATACCACGACATATTGTACATCCCACTTTGTCTTTTCCAAGCTGCATTTTGGCGGTTTCTGGCGGTCTCACATATGGGGAACATCAACGGAAACAGCGAGGCAGACGCTGCCGCTGAACGGAAAGACCCATGAGTTGTTAGTGTTCAAGCACCACATGATCCCCGGCCTTTGTGACTTCCTTCTTCAATAAAAAGCCACCACCCACGTCTTCACAGAGGGGCTTAGAGCTTCCGTGGCGGTGGTTAGACGCATTGCCGGAGCCTCACAAGCACTATTGTTACCGCCGGACAAAAAACACCCGTTGCTGTCGCGGAAGGCAAGTCCGCATTTGTCGCAGTTTTGAAAAATACGACTGGGTTCTGGGAAACGCTTTGCAGATATTTCATAGCAGTTTGATGTTTCTTACCCTTAACATGAGTAGCAATCGCCCTATTCCCCATGTTGCTCAAAAAGAACTTCTTGCAGCACATTGCGCAGTGAGCACTATTTGGATCATTTGGAATGGGCCGAATCCAACTTGCATTCGTGCATATGTCCGGGTTTGTCCAGTTGAGATTGAAGGAGCACTTTCTCGACAGCGACATAGTCACTTTCATATATCTCCACTTTCGGAAAATAACACAATAGAAAGCGCAACCCACAGCCACAAACGCACGTGGCAGAGCTCGTAGAGCACAGGCGTCCAGGTTGCGTTTACGGGGAAGCCCGAAAGCACCATATCTGACAAACGAATGGATCGCTAGGCGCGCGTCTCTCAGAGGGTGGATGAATGAACGACGGCTGTTCTTTTTCGAGTGAGTGGTGACTCGCGCCACCTAGTATCGGCTAGAGCAACTGTCTCTCCTCGTACTAGAGCAACACCACCTGACTAGAGTCACGAACTAAACAAAATTGCCGCTGCTCCTCTGCTTCACTAGTAACTGTGAGCAACTCTTTAGCCGCCATACTTTAGCGTTGCTACCCTAAAGTGTAGCTTATTTAGTGGCTTTAGAGTGTACTAAAACAACGACGAGTCGCCAGTTTCGCACATGCTCTCGTGTGAAGCGTAGCGCGTGGGAAATTGGGCGGTTCGCATCGCGCCTAGGGGGTCGCGACGCCGCACTCGACTGCGCTCGTGGCTATGCCTGCCCGTGCCTGCCGCTTCTAGCGTAAGCGGGCGAGCATGGGATACATTCCCTGACTCGGCAATCTTTTTGGAAATTTCCCTGACAATTCCCTGACTTTTCCAGGTGTCTTAAAAGTCCCTGACAATTCCCGGTTTTCCCGGTCGGTAGACACCCTGATGATGTAGGCGACGAAATGTTTCACTTTGACTCCTCTCGCTCGGAGTGATATACGAAGTGCGGGTGAAGTCCCGTCCTATCGCGTTTGATTGGCCCCGACCACCCGTAGCTTTGGTCACGCTCGGAACTAAGCTGAAACGAAGTATATATAGTCTCGCTCAAACGCGAGGTACTCTCAGTAGGAGTACCAAACAACAGCTACAGTTCGAGGCGCTCTATATTTACTATGCATCATGGCCGAGAAGCTCACTACAATAGAAACATTCGGGTGCTCCGAAATTGTTAAACAGTACCCCATTGCATAAAGACTGCATTCAAAAGAAAAACAGAAAATAGAAAAACAAAGAGTTATAAAATTACTTATCCGTTTCTCGCCCTACTCACCACACACTAAACCAGCCAGAAAACCATCCACGGAAAAACTGAACGAAAATCGCAGGCACGAAGATATATGACCCCAAAGAAATAACAGCAGCGCGGCCGAAATGCCCGACAAGTTGTTTCTCTTTACAGGCACATCTTAATATTGACAATGGCTATTGGTACCGTTCGGATGACCGCTTTTTATTCCTCTGGCCCTGCCCACACTGCTTACAATGTCGTGTTGCGTCATCTATTCCTTTTTTTCTTTTCTTGATCGCTTCTATGCCGTGGCGACATTGAATGTAACCCTAACCATATGAGTGCGGACCAGTTGGCAGCGTTTACGCAGATGTTTCACCTGTTGAACGAACTTAACTCTAGGTCATAAAGATTCGAGACCGGCCAAGCAGAATTAAAGATTTCTATCAATGAAATAAGAGACGCAAAAAGCTATTGAAGGTAAAATGACAAATATTGGGGAAACGTCTACTTCAGTTGAGAATAAAGCAGGAAACGTAGAAAGTGAAATGGATGCACTGCGACGAGAAAACGTTATTCAAAGGAAAGAAAGAACCGCGTTGCATTCACGACTTACTCGGGGACCAGCCCAGGCGTGACAATCTGCTTTTTCACGGGAATCCTGTCATTGTATCCGAGACATGGTCACAGGCGGAAGAAAGAAAAAAAAAAAAAAAAAACGCGCTATAGAGCTTTTTTGATAGGGCTACAACCGAACTGATTATTTACGTGTTGTCTTTCGATATCGAATGTGAAAATGGACTGGGAGTTCTTTTGCCAACAAAGGTAGACCAGTAATTGTCAAGTTTGCGCCTTTTAAAAAGAAGTACCAGGTAATGCAACTCCGGGCTAAGCTAAAATTAAACCGGATTAGTCTTAGCCAGGATGTTTCCCCTCCAACACGTTTGGCTCAGAGGAACCTAATTGAGTTTGGAAGGACACAGCATTCCACGTTTAAACTTAGCCATAACAATTTGTTCGTAAATGACAATGTTCGATTTATAAGCAAGAACTAGAACGCGCCTCAGCCATTTCGCCCGCGAAGCTCCCGCGATGCTATGCAACAACCATCAAGCTCGGAGGGTGCGCACCCACATTGTCTTAGCAGTCAACGAGGGCTGGAGTCATGGTGTGTGCCTTCATCTACCGCATCCGTAGATACTTTACCAGGTGACTTTTTCTGTTTTTGCTTCGTAACGTCAGGAGCGCTATATACAAGCATGGCGCTTTGCCATCTTTATCCAAACCCGTCTTGCTGATGCAGTGGTGTCGACCGAAACCTGGCTGTCCGCAAAAGTAGGTAACAGTGAGATTTTAAATTGCAAAAAGAAGTATAGCGTTGGATGGCGCTTTGATAGGTGTTAGTGACGAGTTAGTTGTTCTTTTTTTTTTTATGTGTCGCTTGTTTCCCCCTTTTTTTTAAATTCCAGTGTGCATTCGTGTGAATAAGAAGGACGTAATGTTTTGTGCCTGTTATTGCCCGCAAGTTTACCTTCCGGTTTCTCTTCTGATTTCCACATTGCTTTAAATAAATTACATTTAGGGTTAACGTCATCACCCATTTTTGTGCTTGGTGATTTTAATTTCCCCGGCGTCACTTGGAATGCACCTATTCACATAGCCGGCTTCGGCTCTTCAGGATGCGTCTTTTCTTTCTACAAGATCTGATTTTAACGCAACTCGTTAAATGTTCAACCCGTACAACTGGGACAAGTGCCAGTGTCCTTGACCTAGTATTCAGCACATACCCAGACCTCGTTCAGTCGCTTTCAGTTTTACCAGGTGTGAGCAACCACTCTGTTATTCCCTTCAATATTCCTAACACCTCACCTCGCAGATGTGATACTACAAAGGTAATTAAAAACTATAACAGAGCTGACTACACCGTAATAAATGCTGAACTCGAGGTATTTTAGAGCGCAGCTCTCAAAGCCCGTTTCCGGCTTGTGCGGCGTCGCCGTCGCCGTCAGCATAACCGCGCGGTGCATTATGGGTAAATTTCCCGCTAAATATAGCAGAAAAATTTCCCCGCTAAATTTAGCGGAAAACTTTCCCCACTATATGTAGCAGAAAATTTTCCCCACTGCGGAAAAATTTCCCTGCTAAATTTAGCGGAAAAATTTCCCCGCTAAATTTAGCGAAAAAAAATCCCTGCTAAAATGAGCCAAAAAGTATCCCCGCTTAATTTAGCAAAAAAGAAAAAAAAAACTCCCCGCTAACTTTAGCAAAAAAATTTCCCCGCTAAAATTAGCGGAAAAATTTCCCCGCTACGTTTATCGCAAGAATTTCCCCGCTAAATTTAGCGGATAAATTTCCCCTAAATGGGAGGCGAGCAGCAGAGGAGGGGCATAGCCTCCTCTCCGATCCTTCCCCTCCTCTTCCTCCTCAAGAGCTGCGCTTTCATTCGGCGTTACTGGGGATTGGAAACGTTTCATTTTTTTTTTATCTGATTCTTTTTTGAAATTTTCTGAGCGCACGCTGGAAGAGAACTGGCTTGTGTTGAAATCGAAAGTAACTGAGCTGACTGACCACTACATAGCTCTTCGTAAAATTAGAAACTCGTAGTCGCCTTGGTTTTCGTCACCATTAAACGGCTACTGAACAAGAAAAAGCGTTTTTTTTTTTTTTCCGACGGGCCCAGCCATATATGATCCCAGATAGATGGACCGCATATCATCATGCAGAAGATGAGTACGCCTGTGTACTGTCCCTCACCAAAAATTGCGTTTTTTAATCTAACCCTCGCATCACTACGGGGAACCAATCTACGCAGGTTTCGGCACGTGGTAAACGGAAATGAAAAGAAACGAACTGAGCTTACTACTGAAAGCGAACTAACTGGTCGTCCTTAAAGGCCGACCTACAAAACCATTTTCCTCGGGAGAAGAGGTTTCCTCCTTGCTTACCAGAAAGGAGGAAACCCCTTCTCCCTTCCACAGAGACTAGCTTCCGGACCCCCCCTTTTCAGGGAGGAGGAGGAAGGAGTGCGAGAGGGGAGGGAGAGAAGGTCGTTGGGGAGCACTTTCCTACCCTGCGGAAAATGGTTTCGTAAGTCGGCCTTTAAGGAGAGTTGCTGTCTTGTTTTAGACTCTGTATTCTCATTGTCCTTTATTAACATTACACCGGCTGTGCTTCCCCATAATCCGGTTCATGATTTCTTCCCGATCAATCCAATGGTTATTGACTGGCCAAGTATATGTAAATTAATCCAAAATATGGAGCTTGCTTCTTCTCCAGGTGATGACGGCATTGATCCCAAATTTTTGAAGAACACCGAAGTGTATTCTTCTCTAATATATCAAAGATATTTGCACAGTCACTGCAATCCTGTACGCTCCCGAACTACTGGTAGGTGGGGAAGGTGGTTCCTCTGCACAAGTCAGGTAACGCCCATTGTCCTAATAATTATAGACCCATTTCACTGACAAGCATATAGCGTGCAAACTCATGCAGCATGTCATTTACTGTAAGAATATGTCCTTCCTTGATACTAATTCCTTTTTCAGTATTCATCAACACGGCTTTAGAAAAAAATCACTCGTGTGAGATTCACCTACTTGCCTTCACTAACGACTTATTCTCTGCTATGGATTGTTTAATCGCAGTTGACTGCGTTTCCATTGACGTTTCTAAAGCATTCGACACTGTCTCTCGTGGTCTGCTCCTCTATAAACTAAGTAAACTTAACATGGACCCTAATATGTTAAAATGAATATAACGCTTTTTGTCTAATCGCAGGCAATTCGTAACTGCAACGATCATAACTCCCCTCACTGTCCTGTAATGTCCGATGTCCCGCAGGGGTCGGTGTTTGGGCCCTTGCTTTTTCTCGTTTATATTAACGACCTACCTAACTCCATTTCTTCATCTATCAAACGTTTTGCTGACCATAGCGTTATTTTTCGCGAAATTATGGATCCTGATGATCGTTCCTCCCTTCAGTCTGACCTAAATATTATTTCATCGTTGCTTGCTAATAAAACTTAACGCTGCCAAATGAAAGTCGATGAGAATTTCACGTCATTCTAATCATGTGTTACCGTGTGACTACTTACTTAACGATGTTTCCTTAATGCAAGTTTCCTCCTACGAGTATATCGGCATTACGATTCGTGATAACCTTTCACGGCAAAATCACGTGGACCGCATCTCAAGTAACGCTAATCGTTTACTCGGTTATCTACGGCGTATCTTTTCTTAAGCCCCACCCTAAAACTTTTGCTTGATAAATCTGTATGTAGTCCGATTAAAGCTCGAATACGCATCATCAATCAGGGACCCTAATATTCACCCTCTTGTTTGACCAATAGAAGCCATCCAGAACCTTTCCGCGCGTTTCTTTCTAATTACTTCCTCACTGCCAGTGTCTCTTCAATGAAATCTAATCTTGACTTACACGGTCTTTCATTGCGTCCTAAACTGTCTCGTGTTTCTCTCTTTCATAAGATATATCATTTTAACTCACCCCTCAGTGATTCCCTTTTTCTGCCACCATCGGACATTTCCTCCCGCAGCGACCACCTGTGCAAGGCTGGCGTGCCAACCAGCCGCACTAATTTACATTTCCACTCCGTCAATCCCAAGACTGGTGCCGACAGAACCCCCCCCCCCCCCCCCCCCCCCACCCCGTCTCCATCGCCTTGATCACCGACACCGTCCGCTTCAAATCTGTCATTTGCAACCATTTTTTGTAACCCTGTTATTGCGTTTATGTTGACATTTATTATTATTTTTTTTTGTTGCCTCATTTATTCCTTTCTGTAATACGTCGGCCTTGAGAGTGAGTAAATAAATAAATAAACTGACGAAAATCCATCCTGAATCGCACTTCCTCTGAGCGGTCCTCTGAGCGGCCCGCGGGTAAAACGAGGCCGTCATTAAAGGGCGTAAGAACATACGAACAAAAGCGCCATAATTAGGGCGAGTTTTTCGACAGCAGCCAAGACTCCAAATGCACGCCAGTCAACAATGGCATCCAATCAACCGGATGGCACAAGCAACCGTCCATGTTCATCAGCATTAAGTTTATATTTAGTATTTGGACCTCATTCGGTCTCACCTCAATCCATACAAAAATAAATAAATAAATAAAGACGTTTACAAATCTATGTGATGCGAAATTAGAGTGTAGCTCTTGAGAAGGAGGGAAAGGGTACGGAGGGAAGAGTTTGCACCTCCTCCGTACTCTCCGCTCCTCCTCCCCTCCCCTGTTCCTCCCCTTTTCCGTATCCTCCCTTCCTCATAGTTTCCCAGCTAGATTTAACGGAAAAATTAACATCACGTGACCTCACCATTTGCCGGTAAATTTAGCGGGGCGGTTACGTCGACGGCGACGCCGCGAAACGCGGAAACGGGCGCCTAAGAGCTGCGCTCTAAAAAAATGACGGACGTTTACAAGAGCCTGTAACGCCGAGTTAGAGAGCAGCTCTTCAGGAGGAGGGGGGGAGGGTACTGAGGGGAGGGTATACCCCTCCTCCCTCCTCCTCCTCCACATCCTCCCTGATACTCCTCCTCCCTCCGCCCCCTCCTTCCTCTCCTCCTCTAGGAAGACAAATTGAGGGAGAGGAGATGAGAGGGCACGTCAGAGCGCTGAGCTCTGATTGGACTGATTAGTGGGCAGATGAAAAGGCCTGTGTCCCCACCCAGAGTCCAATCAGGGCCAAGAGAAGCGTCGCCTGATTCAGTGTCTCACGTTCCGACGCCTGCGTTCGGAGCACGAAAACGTTCCAGCAGGGATTGGAGACAAAGGCCTTCGCGTCTTCGCAGTGCTCAGGGCTCGGGGACGGACAGGTTGGAGACCGGCTTTGGGCTACATCGATGCTAAGTGCGAACCAAATAACACTTAGCTGGTGCTAAGTCCTATTTCGTCTCATCCGCGCGTGTCTGCGGGTCCCCCTCATATAGTCGCGGTGACGTGACGATATTACGTCACCGACGGGATCTCATTGGAGCTGGCTGTCGGCATCGATGAAAATGGGATCCAACAGCTGCTGTCATTGGCCCGGAGGTTTCGCAGCAGCAGCTTCTCTCCGCGTTAGAGAAAGAGGAAATACGAAGACTCGTTGAAGTTGGTTACTTCGGGAGATGTTCAGAAGCCTCGGTTCGGGGTTTTCGAGAGGGCCTTTGTCGAGCGGCGCTGCTGCGAACCGTCCCTGTAAGTGTGCCGAAGTTGGAGCACGACCTCGCCGGAGTTAGGAACGGAACACGACCAATCCTTCCAGTCAGAGCTCGGCGCTATATGACGTCCCTGCGGTGTTCTCTTTCTCTCTCAATTTTCCTCCCTTTAGTCTGCTGCAGGCCAAACTCCTCCAACAGAGCTTTAGCAGAGAGAGAGAGAGAGGAGGCGAGTGTTGAAGAAAAAACCTGCCATTATGATTTATAACAAGCAGACAGCTTCCTAGAAGGAGCTTATCCTGCTTTTCTTAACCTGCAACATACTACACAACAGACTCATACTGGACAAACATTCGAAGACATTCCGCGCACACACGTCAATCAAATAGCTCACGTTGTCAAAAAAAAAAAAAAATTGCCAGGTGTTATTGCGGAAAAACAATGTTGATAGCTGGTCCGCCTCGTGAGACGCGGCCCGGGTCTCACGGACGTTTAAGCCGGCCCGGCTTAAACGTGCGACTTTTCAGAGTAATATTTAGAGTCATTCGCGGAAAAAAAAAGAAAAAAAAAAAGCCTATAGAAACGTGCGCAAATGTAGAGAATACGAATTACTGAGAAGTACCGAGCGGCAGTTTAAGGGAGACCGACACGCTTAGGTTTCTACACGCACTTAAAACAAAAATAAGACGTAGCGTAAACAAAGCGCTCACGCATTCTCCCCCCCCCCCCCCCCAAAAAAAAGAAAAAAAAAATTACGAAAGGAAAAAAAAAACGCAACCTGCAACTAATTAAGACTCGAAGGTCGGACTTTCATGCGTTCATAGTGTTTTAGCGAGTTAATAACGTTGGCCCATGACTAAGAGGCGGAACGAACTTTGATGTGTTCCGAAGGATTTCATGCCCACGCACACGCATGCTAAGGAACAGTGATGGCCCTTTGCACGTATGCCCTTTCTCGCGCTTTCTCGTTTTTGTTTTTCCCGTCAGAAAGTGCCTCGCCGTTTTTCTACCCAGCAAGGCATCATACTTCAAAGGCGGAAGCTCTAATGAGAAAAGCATTGTCCTCCAAGTGCTCGCGAGAACGCCACAATTAACACGAACGGAGGAACCGCCACCCTCCCCGAAGATCAAAGTTTGGAGTGGTAGGAAATAAAGGCTGATAAATAATATACAGCGACAACCCGAGTGAAAACCCGAAGGAACGCCCAGCTCCGAACAGGCCTCATGCTGTTCCCGTTGCTTAAAGTGCCGCGCTAAGACTTGTTGGTGTTGCGCACGAGAATTAGAGGGACGCAGGAAGACAGCGCAAGAAAACCGAGGAACGTGTTGATAGACGCCTGTCGCCACACACCGCCCGACGAGATTGCGCTTTTCTGGCGCGTTCGCACTCGAGCATTCGGGGGCGGATCCGCGCTGGCGGCCAGCGGATTTTGGATCCGGCAAGCGAAATCCACTCACCCCTGCGCAAAAACCCCATATGGGTCCCAGACCGACTCAGATGCTCCGTCAGCGAAGAGCGGATTTCAGTACGCGGCTACAAAATCCGCTCGCCGCTGGCGCAGATAGCCGGATTCCAATGGCGCGATTTCGTTGCCATCTCGCAAGGACGACGGTGAGCAGCTTCCAGCAGGCCGTTTGTGCCGCAAGAGCGGCGTCGCAACTGCGAGATGGCCAAAGAAATGCATCGAGTGAATCGGGTCTATGGGAAGGCCCAAAACTGCGTCACAGAGCAAGTTCAGAAACCGCAACCTCCGTTTCTTAAGCTCTCAGTGTTGACAGCACCTTAATACCTCGGGGCATCTCGATAGATCCATCAAAATCAACGGCACAAGGGTGCTACCACAATACCATACATGGGTAAATTACTTCCAAAATGTAAGTTAATTACAATTACTTTGCTTCAAAAGTAGTTTAACTACAATTACAATTACTATTACATGAAAGGTAATTCATTACAATTACAAATTCCTTCACAAAGGTAATGCAATTACTTTACAATTACAGCTCTCTGAGAGCGACCCGACTTGGACCATAAAACTTTAAACGAGTTGTATAGAATGCAACGTATTTGTTCATTCCTTGCCCCAATGTTTGAGGAGGCTTAAACATCGCTGCATAAATGTCTCGTATTGTACTTCGTGTTAATGCATTTTCGTAAATCCATGATAGAACTTGACAGTCTGGTGCAGTGAAGTACTGCGTTCTTATATTTTAATAAATAATAATAACTTAGTTCCTATGCTGGAAGACGCCAGACCGCGGAAGAAAAAATTGGGTTGACAGACGTTTGTTAGCCAGGAAAATAAAATAGGACAATTAGTCATATATGACAATCTTACAAATGTTAATATAAAACTAAAATCCACACGCACTAACACCTTCGCATACAAACGTCATAGTATTGTAAATAATTTAAATCGAGTTGAAATTATAATGGTTCAGAAATGTATAAGAACCCAATCGGGCTTCCAAATCATTGGTAACAATAATCATAGGTGCGAGGCCAGGCTTTAAAATGCTTATGCAAATAATATCCGAAGAAAAACCAGCAGGAAATAAACTTGAAAATAATACAGAGATACAAATCTGCCACAGTACTGGAAGAAGGACGTAAAAAACTAGGAAAAAAGAAAGAAAACTAACCTCATAGACAATTCAAATTCCCAACCTCGGCTCAAAGCTGCAGCTCAATTATTTTCTTCCTTTCAATATTTTGGCACGTTTACGCTATTGTTTCCTGCTCGCACCGCAGACAGCACCACACGGCGCCGTTAAGGGATGCTCCAAAGAGGATTGTCTCTCAGAGCGCAGTGTAAGCAGCAAAACAACAAACAATGCGACGCTATTTACGTTGTGCGTCTGTGCGAGTGCGTGTCTGTGTGCGAGTGTTTCACCGAGAGCTAGACCGCTTGTGCGAGGCTTTCAGACAGGTTCCGTCGGCGCCGCAAAGCTTCGCAAAAGTAATTGTAATTGTTTCCGAAATTTTGCAATTACTGGCGCTAGAAAGTAATTAAATTACAATTAGAATTCCTTTTAGCTGAAAGTAATTATTCCACTTACAAATTACCAAGAAAAGTACTTAAATTACAGTTATTTATTAGCTGTAATTGTATTAATGCCCAAGTATGCACAAAACTAGAGGTGTCTGAGACGCTCCATGTCCGTCTCGAACGGCCCGTTTGGATCATAAGGTCTACTCGCATACGCGGCTACTCGCAAATGCAAGACATTTAAGAAACCTTTCTGTTTGCGATTTAGCAACAGGCCATCCTGCGCTTTCACGGAGAAGACACAAAGCCTCGAAACAACATTGCAACAAAGTGCATTTTGGTTTCGTTTTCTTTTTTCCGCTGCATTTACTCTTTTTTTTTTTTTTTTTGCTTTTTCCACTGATTTTCCAGACGACCGCAGATACGGTGGAAGTTTCCGCTTCGCCGCTCGAACAATTCTCCACCAAACCGACTGCCTTTTTTTTTCCTTTGTGCGCGTGTGTGTGCGTGGGCGTGCGTGCGTGCTTTTAAAAACCTTTTTTTTTTCGGAGGTTGAGCGGCTTAACGTCCGACTGGCCAAAGTGGATGAGCGAGCAGGCCCGACCACGACAATAACGACACGGTCTCGGACCGGACAAGGAAAATCTCCGGGACAATGTGAGCGGAATCGCGAGACGGCAGCGGGCCGGAATCAATATTTGCCCAGACTCCCGCCGAGGGAAAAGAAATGCAACGGGAAGGGAAAGAGCAGAAAAGCAGGAGCGAAGGAAGAGCGGCCGGGGAAGATTCTTTGACTGCCTACATCAATAAATGGGTGTTCCGACGACAAGCGACCGAAAATAGAGGACAGAAAAGAGCGTAGATGTGTGAGAAAGGGAGAGGGGGGCGATATTCGATTGAGAAATAAATGCGAACACAGGGAACACTCGTATTTCGTTTTAACGTACGGAAAATAACGTCTTGTGCCTTTCCACGTTGAAAGAGGGTCGCAACGTCAGGTGACAGAAATGAACGAGAGACACAAAGCGAAAAGAGGGAGGGAGGGAGAGTGGAAAAGCTTTTCTTTTGCCACCAACTCTTCAGGGCGATTCACGCACTTGCGTGGAGTCCGAGCGACTGCGAGGGTTGTTATGAGAACAGCTGCGTCGGCACCCCCACCAAGAAACGGTGTAAAAGACCCAGTTCTGCGTCTACCCAGTTAAGCGAATTCGAAACTAAACAGTACACAGAGAGCTGGTCAGAAATTGAGTCCGCCGAAACCAGTGGCCGGGATGGTCTAATCGGTTAAGGCGTCGCCCCGGACAGGCGAAGGTTGCGGGCTCGATGCCCGCTCCTGGCCCAATTTTTCGCCAGCTCTCTTTCCCTTTCCCTAACTTTAATGCAATAAATTCAATAATCACCTTCTCCCCTCTTCGTTTACAATATATATGCTTCTTACAGCACTCTTGGCATCGGTGTTTCCCTTGCAGCTTCCCAACTGCATTTCTGACGTTCTCGCACTACAACGTATGCGAACGTGCCTAAAAAAAAAAAAAAAATAGCCGCAAAAAGCGCAGCCTTCCTACCCTGTCATGGCGTCAGCTTAAACGAACATGGCGGCACCCCTAAAACAGAGCAGTGACTGGTGAAGACATTTCCTCGATCCCTTCCGGATTGTCTTGTCCGCTCCCGGATCGTTCCCAATCCAATCAGATCGGATCGCCTAGACTCGGTTTCGGAGCCGTCTGGAGTCGGGGCTCAAGCAGAACTTCCTTCGTTTTCTTCTCTTTTTTCTTTTTCTTTCGTTGAAAAAGTTGAGAGCGGTGGTTCTTCGGAGACGGACCAAATCGAATAAGTCGTTTAGGGCAGATGAGAGCATACACGCGGGGCAAACCCCCAACGCACCTGTACGCCAGTACAGAGGGATTCGACAAAAACTTGACTAAAACAACAAAGACAAAAAAAAAAAAATGAACGACACCGATGTTGCGATTTTAAGAAAGTATTCGATGGCAGAATTCGTTCGTGTTTCACCGGTGTTTTACCCATCCTAATTCCTCTCGCCAAACAGCTTGGAGTTCCTCGCTCGCAAAATGTCACCGAGACTTGCCAGATTGGCAGTAGTGTGGAGAGTTTTGTGTGTCGTTGCAGTTTAAGGGAACGATGACATGACTTCTTAACTTCCTTAGCCTTCCCCCTCAAGTCAATAAAAGAAATCAGGTTTTGACGTAGTCTTTCACCGGATGCGACGACTTCAAACTTCCCCTGTTAGGCACACCGTGACACTTGTCATTCCCAATGATGATATGTGGCTTCTTTGGCCACGAATGCTATTCTGAATCTTCATGGACGGATTGATGCGTAGTGACTCAGTGCTCGTGTACAATGCGTGAGCTGGGCTGCCGTGCTTGAGCACCGCGGACGCGTGAAAAGGCGGAGAGCTTTCCGCCGTATTTACCCATTCTCGTACCGCAAAGCAGCTTTGTGGCTTTCTTACCATCGTTTTTCTTTGGCCCACTAAGCGATATGCGATCAGTAAAATTCTCAACTTGTTTATCCCAACCCTTGTTGACGGTCCCTTGGAGAACGACAGGGCGTTATGAACACTTTACTCAGTCCCGTCCGCAAGACGCCGCCATGTGATGCCGGCTGCACCATCCGAGCGACACGACCATAAAAGCGGCGCTCTAACGTCCAATCGAGCCACGTCCGGATGCAATTCGGTCCATGCGTACCAAAAAAATCGTTTGAAAAAACAAATGATGTAGTTCGCAGCTTTAGCGTGTTATCAAACATTCCGCTTCGCTGTATGTACAGTGAAGCGGAATGTTTGTACAGTTCAAGGCCTCCGTGAGATGTTTCACTTTACGCGATAGCAAAGCTACAACCACAAGCGTGTTTCCCTGAACGATGGACGGACTGCAGCGAGAGCTCGGAGCTCGCTCTTGTCTCCTACGCCGGCATTTCTAATGAAGCACAGTATTCGCGACTCCAATTCACTATAGGTGGCGCCACTCGTTTTCCAAAATGGCGGGTTTAGTGAGGGTCGGAGATGCATGCCGCAGCTGAGTCTGTCTTCTTTGCTGGATTCACTGAGCGACACACATTATTTCTGCTTATACGAGGAAGCTAGGGTGTTATGAGCGCAGGTCACCTCTTTATCCTGAAACAAAAAAGGTATTTAGTGTAATATTTACGCAAGGAGGCACGTTTTAATTCTGGAGCGATACCGAAACTAACCTCCATTTTGGATTTAATTTCTCGGTATAGGTCTTAATTTTTTATTTTTTCATAACTCACCGTAATTATTTAGTTAAAGAAGTTGTTCGCGGAAACTTTTGTCCCGTTAAAGACAGGGTCTTTCATACACCTTAGAGGAAACACAGAATATTATTATTTGTTGAAAAAAATCTGTGCTGATATTTGTGCGTTCTCGCTGCCTTTTCTCGCTCAGATAATTGTCATGTGAAATAATGAACTGCGGGCCTTTCAATGGATTTTGCGGTATTTAGATGATTAATTGCTTTAACATTTTACCCAGCACAAGAATAACAGAATAAACACAATTTATACAATATGTTCACAGAACGTATGAATTAAGAAACGCTATTCTCACTAGAAAAAATTCAAAGACGGAATACGAGTCAGGCAGCTGAAGTGTGGGTGTTTTTTTAAAGCAACGCGTGACGCATAGGAGTTTATATTGCATCCAGTCTCTGCCTGTTTGTCTATCTTGATAACGATGTTACAGGTTTTCCTGTGCTAAAAAGAAAACAAAATGATACCTCTTTGGAAATACTATTATGATTAAATGGCGTATTTTTGTAATCGTGGCGTTAATTGGGGGAATACATTGCCCCGATTTGTATTAATAATAATATAAATATTAAAATTAAGATATTTTAATATGTACTTTTCAAGCTCTAAAATAATTAGTTGCTTAATTATGAACTAATTTTAAACGCACGAACAAGTATGATAATGTAAAGTGTGCTAACTATCATCACTGGTGCTAATTGCAGCATTTTCAATCACCAAGTTATAACATAAATATAGTTTAAAATCAATGAAAACCTTCTAGCTAATGGGGAAAAAAAATTCGTGTAAAATTAGATTAATTAAGGGTGCTGTCAAAGTAGCGACTTTTGACAATCGGCAAAACTTCTAAAGCCTTCCAAACCAAATCTTCCCCTTCCCCCTCCCCCCCCCCCCCCCCCCCCCGAAAAACAAAAACGGATATACTTTTTTCTAATTTTCATTTACCAATTTTTTTATCATTCATTTTCTTTCGTGTTTACGCGCCGTTGTTTGGCCAATCTCAGCCTCTCCAGTTCGAAGGAACGCCGACCTGCTTGCGCGTCGACGCACTGCAGCACGTTTTGTTGGCGCTGGAAGCCGGTGAAACAGTAGTGAGTTTTAGTATTGCGTATACGAGGGAACGCAAGAGCTGTGTGTTTGTGTTAGCTTTGCGTGTTCCACGCACGCTGCGCATGCGCGTAGCCCGAAATTGCGGTCTTGGATCGGAGCATGCCAACGGCCATGGGCGTACCGACCGGGGGGGGCAAGGGGGGCGCTTACCTCCTCCTCCTCCTCCTCCTCCTCCTCCTCCTCCTCCTCCTCCTCCTCCCCCCCCTCCCCCCCCCCCAGGGTTTCAGAGTGGGGGGGCAAGGCATGTGCTTTGCCTCCCTGAAAAAGCCGCCACTGGGCAGGGCAAACACTGGCCCCCAGGCAGACTTGGACGTAGTTCAACTACTCTACTCAAACTACTGTAGTTTAACTACTTTTTTGAGTAACTTGGTAACTTTCAATTACAATTTGATTTGGGTAATTAGTAGTTTAATTCAACTACTTTTTTCAGGTAACTTCTACTCAAATTACTAACTACTTTCGAAATTATATAGTGCTAATTTTGCCCATCACGAAAGTTTGAGCGCAGAACTGAATAAGACGCCGGCAGATGAAGAGGCATTCCCTAACATGGGGCCCCCTTGTTCGGGAAGGCGTCCTTCGGTCAAGGTAGCGACGAGCAGCCAAAACATAACACCGGCACGCACGAATGCAGGAAGAGATGCTTAACAAGCCTTGGTCGGGTATTGACCTAATACGGTAATGCACGCAGGCGCCGCGTTTCCAGCTGCAACCGTGAAAGACGGGGACACTCCTGAGAGTTGTTATCTGTCTTTAGAGAGTTCTGAATCCAGCGGTAGGTTCCACGGGAGGCGCCACTGGAATGACCTCGCAGCTGGGCGCCTGTTCCCATGGTCGCCTTGTCGTCAGCGCATACGCCTTTGCAAAGCCGGACTCCCCCGCGCACTATCCCTGGCACGGATAATCCGTTCATGGAAGCACGTTGCCGCTTCCAGCTGCAACTGTATACGAGCGTCGATGCTTGTTCACGTTATCCCTCGTGTCCTTCCGACCATCCACGCCAGGGAGACCTCCTCTTTGTTAAAAACGATTTACTTGTCAGGCGTGTCAGGCGCGTCACAACATTGTAGTCGCCGGCGAGGATTGCGAGTTACCCTTGGGAGATCCTTTTGTTGGACCCGGCGTCAGCGGCGAAGTATACTTCGGTTCATCTTCTGTTAGACCAAAACATTTCTTTTTTCAGTCGCGTAGCACTAGCACTACAACGGGAGGCGCAGTCGTCCGGATGATCTCATTGTCGTGGCGTGAGACTTGAACCCTTGACGGTCTGGGGCACTCGCTCAGCGTACTCTCAGAACGACGTCGGAATAAAGAGGGGCCAGTCATAACAGTCTCAACTTGACGAAGAAAAAAGAAAAAAAGTAGGAAAGATTGTTATAAAAGACTCTCTATCCGAGGCAAACCTCACATGTTTCGTCATGGACACCTAAGATGCCGACACTCGCTTACTCGACCCTGCACAGCCTGTTTCTCAAATTCAACGCTGCCGTTCCATTCAGTGCCACGGTGGAACGTCTATTTAGCTTTGCTGGGGACGTCTTTAAAAGCAAAAAGGCGAAAACTCTCCTATCAAGAACTTTGAAAGTTAATTGCTTCTGCGACCGAATAAACTATTTTAGCGAAAACGCAAGCTATAAATAGACTGCATTTATTTTAGGCTCGCAAGGTTTTTCATTTATCAAAACTGCTGTTCATTTTGCTACCACAAAAATATAAAAAGTAACTTCGAAAGTAACTTGAAAGGAACTCGCTACTTTTAGAGTAGTTAGTAGTTTACTCAATTACTATTACTAATGCGTAATTTCTACTCTACTCCAATTACTTTTGGCGTCGATACTCAGTAACTTAACTTAACTACCTTTTTTGAGTAATTTGTACATGTCTGCCCCCAGGGGATACCAAGGGCACCGCCCCCCGGCCCTGGGTGGGAGGGGGGGGGGGGGGGGGGGGGCGGACTGGTTTGCTCCCTTACTCAAAAACAAGTTGGTATACGCCACTGCCAACGACGCGCACGCGAAACGTGGAGTACGCCACCTTAACGCAAACGCACAGCGCATGGGCTTGCTTCCATACGCAATACTCAAACTCTCTATTATTGTACTATCCCATACTGGCTCCAGCACCACGTTGGGACAGTGAAGGTTGTTGTTTGCATTCGGAAATGACATTTGGCGAGCCACGATCGCAAGCAGTTCCGCCGTGCCCGCTGATCCGGAGAATCGGGAGACCCTCACATAGAGCGCTTCCCGTCTCCTCGCGGAAGGGCGAGCAATGAGCTGTTCCTGTTCACACGTGCAGCGGAGGGCGACAAGCATAGCGCTCACGGGACCCTTCACCAGATTTGTATCGCACCGTCAAAACTCTTGCTCATGGCAGACGATGAGATGACACCTGAGCAGCGCTACATCGGCGCTTCGCTGCATCCGAGAACCGGCCTTTAGAATCACAATTATTCCAGTTCTAAAAAAAAAAAAAAAATAGAAAGCTACGGACCTTTCGCACCGTAGCCAATGAAATCACGGCAATATCCAGCGCGTCTCCCGCACAGCAGTCGGCGAAGCGCTGGAACCTTCAGTGGCCAATGACGACGATCGAGGTCTATTTTGACGAGGAATGGGCAGTATTCCAAGTACGAGTATTGTAAATAAGTATTGAAATTACTTAGGGTTTTAGTATTCAATTACATATTGCGGAATGTCAACTGCCTTACAATACTTAAAACTGAGTATTTCAAACACAGCCCCAAATACAATTTGGGGCACTGCTCTTCGCAATGGAATGTGACAGTGGGCAATGTTAGCGAACGGAGTCAAATACAAAGAGCATTAAACGTGCTGCGCCTCGCGCAGAATGAACATTAAAGAAGAAAAAAGCAGGAAGATTAAAAAAAGAAATACGTACAAAAGTGTCCGAGAAAGACGAGGGACAGGACAAACATCTTTCGAATTAATGGGACGAGTACAACCATTGCATTTTGGTGGGTTGATTTAAATTTCTAAACACGTGGGATTACGACATGTCGCTTGAAAAGGCTTTAACGCACCAACTTAGCCCTTAAATTAATCTTACACCGCATACATTCTTCCTCTATACGTCATATCCACATATGAAGTTATGAGAAACAAAATTAATCTTTAGAGCTGCACGATTATTTCTAAGCACTCGATTCCTAGTATAAACTCCACTCATCATTTAGGCATGTTGTTTTATGTTTTTTTCGAGGGTTAAATTAAAGTTTAAGATCTCGCTTTTTGAGAAGAAAATGTACTTGAAAAAAGTATTTGAAGATGATGCAATACTTTCGTTGTATTTGTATCTTGTATTTAAATTAAAAACTTCCCTTAACGTGTAATATATGTAATTAAATACATTTTGTCGAAGTATTTTGTATTTTTATTTAAATACCCTCCACCCCCCCCCCCCCCCCCCCCCACACACACACACCCTTTTTTTTAGGTATTTTGCCCCTTCCTGAATTTGACTAACAGTCTGTGCAGCGAAGCTAAGAACGCGTGAGGACAAATCACAACAAGGCCTGCTCGGTGATAACGAGATAAATATTTATCAAACTTTTTGTAACCTGCAAGAAGTCATCACAGGTTCAAATTTGTTTTTTCTGAGCTAAAAAGGCAACTATTCTGTACTTCGCGCCAATACCGCTGAGAAAGAATCCCCGATGTTAATGACTTATAAAACACGAGTTCGTTTCTCACCACACGCGAAAGAAGTCGCAGAAAAATATTAAAGAAAACGAGCAGCGTTCACCCTCTCAACTCGTAGCCAGAGCACGCGGCCACGTGATCTGGAGCCAATTATACGCCGCCAATGTTGATCGTAGCCACGCGCTGGGGTTGGCGAAGCACAGGACACGCGCTGGGTTCCAGACATTGTTAGGGTTCGGCTACTGTCGCCATTGCCGCGACCGGACACTTGCCACTAAGGGAATGCTTGTCGAGTTGTCGATTATCACGAGCCCAAAATCGAGTGCTCACGCAATGCTCGGGTCCAATCTATGAGCCGCATTCAGATGTCGTCACTGGGGGGTACTGCGATCCCCAAGCTACGTCATCAAGTTTCACGAAGGAGAGATTGAAAGAAAACGCTCGCGTTTGTCCTTGAAATGACACCGCAACAAAGGGGCTCCTTGGTGAATGGCGTTGCGTGCGAGTAGCCTTGAGCCCCACTAGTGCCAGTAAGCTCGTGGAAACTGAAAAACAATCCAGTTGAATATCGTTGCACAGCCCCCTTAAAGGGGCCGCGAAATGAATTTCGGGCTACGATAACTCATTTTAGGTTCGGACTTTACTAACCGCATATCCTATGCTGGGCCAGAAGAAGGAGGGTACAAAGTCAAAAGCCAGCTTTTCGCCACGAGCATTTGAAAATATAGCGCACTATTTTGTTCTTCCTTTCCTTCGAATGCTCCCCGCTTTTTCACTATGATACAACCGCGGTACCCAAAACACGTCAGCCGACCCCAGCTCACGCATTGGACACGAGAACTGCGTCACTCGAACTTTTCCGCTCGTGAACAATCAATCCATCGACGAATATTCGGATTCGCGTTCGTGGCCAATGAGTGCCCTGACGGAACTCATCACCTGCGAATGACAAGTTCTATGGTGTGCTCAAAAAGCACGGTGAAAGCTTGGACCCACCGAACCAGGGAGGCTATGTTGCGCTTTTTGCACTCCCAGGAGACTAGGGAGAAGGAAGTGACGTCAACGACTAGAGCAAACGCAGATTGGGTGTTGACAGAAGAAAACAAAATCAACATCCAATCTGCATTTGCTGCGTTGTTGACGTCACTTCCTTCTCCCTAGTCTCCTGGGAGTGCAAAAAGCGCAACATAGCACCCCTGGTGCATAAGCGTGTCAACAACGATGTGATTTCTCGATTCGCTTTGAGCTGAGGAGTAAAGCTAAGGACGAAGAAGTTGGAAAATGGTTTCATGGCTCCTTTAAGCAATCTTTCAACAGTTAATCTCGACTCCGTCCTAAAGAATTTGTTTTATTCGCAATAACGCACACTGTATATTAACCCGACATTAAAGCATCGATTTACTTCTATATTAACCGATTTATTCAGGAAGGTCGTTGACACTGATGCAATGACACCGGCGGAGAGTACTTTTGTAAGTTTTGTTTTTTCTTTATGCTAAGGAAGGAAAAATAATTGATCATAAATTGCTGCCTCGCGGAACATATTGTTTCTTCTTAATATTGCTCGGGTATTGATTTAAATAGCTCGGTATTTTTGCACGATATATTATATCTATAGTCTGATCGAAGGCACGCTCCAATTTTTCCCCTCTTATTATTTCCTTAATTGCCCGAACTACCGTCGACGATTCTGACGCAGCTTTTTGTCCTTGTTTCAAATATTGAGCAAATAAATATTGTTCTTATTAGACTGACAGCTATATTCGCATCCCTTATTAGTCGTCTAACCCACATTGTAGAACCTGACGTTGGTGCCTGCTCTTGTAGTTTCCTTCATTGTACAAGAACGATCAAGAGGGGTTAAGTAAGCACCGAAGTACGCCAAAGTCGTGTTCAAGACGGGATCACCCCATTTCGCATTTTGAAAGCCAGCTTCCGTGCGTGACATTTGAGATTCACGCTAATCAAATAGCCCTGAGCTTTAGTAGACCGTTCCTGCATTCCGGTAACGGTACCCGATACTTTGCGCACGCATCGTATCGTTATCTCTGCCATTGCAGCACGAAACACAAAACCGATCGACTACAACTTCCCAATAGAAATGTCGTTTTTCACGGATTTCTCTCCGCCCGCAGACCGCGCTCTTCGTTCGCCAAAACGTCAATACCGAGAGAGGGACAACGAAAGGGAAAGGAAACGTAGAAGTCGGTCAGGCTTTCGAATACATTGCCCAGTCCGCCAAATAAATCCGTTTTAGTGATCACGAGGTCGCGTCTGCGGTTTGTTACTCCCTAAAGACCGAGCGAAGAAAAAAAAACGCATTTCCTATACTCTGTTTCATACTTAGCGTGCAACGCTGTCAAAGCTGCTGGCGCGAGCGCGTGGCTTCGTCTATGGTTTTGTGTGCGCGAGAACGCGTGCAAATGATGAACGAGATCAAGCCCTATGCTCGCGCCAGTAGCTTTGACAACGTTGCACACTAAGTATGAAACAGAGTATAGTGGGTATAGATGGCGGAATCCCGCGCTCTCCGAAGGGAACGCGAGCAATCCTGTCTCCGAGTCTCTCTGCATGTATGGATAGTATTGCTCTGCTCGCGGCCACTTGGAGCAGTTTCTTTCTTCCGAGTTTCTCGAAACAGGAAGCAACATTCGCACGGCGCACGAGAAAGGCGGAACCCGATTTCCGAGTGAAGAGAAAAACACGCATGGGCGACACCATACAAACAGTCTGTACAGAGACACCCCTGTCTGTGTGCCCGCCCAAACGCGCACACTCGTACAACCAAACAAACACAAAAGAGACGCGTACAAAGACGCGCCCGAGCACGCACGAAAAATGCACAAAAACCAAAACTAACAAAACACAGACGACAAGTCACAAACACAACTGCCGAAGCATGCAAACAGACGCGCATACACAAACACACGCACGCACACATAAAGAACACACCAATCGAGACAAAGACGAACACGAGCGCCAACAGGCACACATACAGCCAGACGCGTACAGGCCCGCGTGCAAAGGCGCGGACTGAAGATAAGCAAGCACGCACGCGTAAGAGCACAGTCCTCGACTCAGTCCTCGGCACAAGGGCAGGCCGAACGTTCTCGCAGCTTGCGCCGAAATGCTGCGACGACGAAAGTCAGGAGGCGAGGCCGAATGCCTCCGGGTTGGGTATACCTCCCCCCTACCTGTTTACGGTTCATCCTCTTCATTTTCTCTGTCTGATCTCTCTCGGATAATGGAAACCTTCCAAGCCGGGGATCTCGCAGCTGGGTGAACAACAAAGCCCCAACGGCGACGAAGATCAAAGGAAGCGCGAAGAAATTGGAACCTCCAACCACGCAGGACCGTCATTGCTTTGCGGCGCTCACTGAGCTAGCTTTGCGCACAAGAGAAACACATTTCGCACAAGTTATAAATCATCTACAAGGTGATCTAGAGCACACATTTTTAGCGGGCGTGAACGCGACACAATCGCGTTTCAGAAACGCGCGAAGGGCGTCATCTTTCGTGGCCGTTGTGGGGCCTTTCCTTGTAACGAATAGACAATTCGATCAAACGATTGTTCATCCCAAAATATGCACGCACTCTGTGTCGATCTTCTGGTACGAACTGGTTTTGAAACAAAAATCTACCATGTCATAAGATCTACTCTGACATGCACGGTAAGTACTAAGCTAGTTAGCAAGTTCCTTTTAAGCTTTTTTTTAACCTAATTATTAGATCGCGTTCATGGGTAATATCGATTACACAGATCTCTTACGTCGAGCCTTTAGAAACTTAGTTTCGTAAGCGCACTCTTGACGTTTCGTGGATGGTTTCTTCTGTTCACGCTACACGGCATCTTCCCAAATTCGGTTTACCCTGGACCTCAGACAACGCCTTTTGCAATGTTTCGAGTTCTCTGCGGTTTTTCAGAAGGCAGAAATGAGGAGGAACTCAGCTGAACTTATTCGCGCTATCATGCACATTGATAACATTATCGTGCTTCCCTGAAAACTTGAGGCAAAAGAGTTTGATAACACTTTCATGCGTGCCTGGTAAATTACGCTTCTGACTCGATTTTCCGTCATGACTGAGCTGCTCTTCATCAGCTTAGCGCTGCTCAGTTTGGAAAGGAGAGTAAATAAACAGGTAAGTAGCCCCCACCCCTTCGATTGTTTGGTGTTTTTGCCGTTGTGTTTTATTGGTGTGGGTACACATTAGTATTTTTATGCTTGGCAGGACACTTTTCTAAAGCTTGTTTTTCAGTTTTCAGCATACTGATTGCCTTGTAGAACACGTACATTCTATTGCCGACCAAAAACACATCGGACCTAAGCCCGCTGGATACCATCTCTCCGGACCTAAGCTCACCGATGGTTCACAGAGCCACGGACAAAAAGCTCAGCTTTTCTAATAAGCAGGAAGAGAAGCTCACGGAGCGCAAATTTAATTGCTTCTTCTGAAGAGATGACGACTCCGATTTTGTATTTGTCGGGGCCAATGGGTTTGACCAGGAGAATACGTTAAACTCACCATCTTGTTATAGCACTTAGAAATATAAGTAGAACCGAGAAGCAAGAGCAGATTCGAAAAAGCCCCTTATAAGAGAAATTTGTGAGAGAAATAACTATGTGCTATCCGTAGTACAGAAAAACACAACTTCAGCAGTGAGTAGTGTTCCAGGCAAAGAAATATCTTCGAGAGCATGGCAGCAACGGCTGAACACTGCGTCCGTGCTACTTTGCACGCCTCGATTAAATATTTGTCGTTCAGGAATTGAAATATGTCTTTCTGAGGTTGAATAAAAGAAGGGGAAAGTGGGGAGAGAAGGTGTGAGGCTCTAGCATTTTATTATATTTAATTTACACACTATTAATATTTTTCAGAAAGAAATCAAGGTTGCGTGCCATTAACCATTCAAGCGTCAAATTACTTATTACCACAGCCATTTCATTTTAAGGTGAGCAACACCCCTTGCTGCTGTTAACATTCTTTGCCATCTTATTTCTCTATTACAAAAAGCTTTGGAAACAATGACGTTACTATTCAAATTTGATTGTGTACCAGCGAGGCTGCTGAAAGTTCATAATCTTTATTAATATTTGCTGCTGTATCATAACATAAGCGTGACATTATCCAACAGTGCACCGACAAAAGGCAAGTGTAACAATAATTATAATGATCGAGCTGCAACAGTGATTTTCTTGGTCAGCATTTGTCCGGTGAGCTCCTGTAGAGTGAACTATGATTATGTTTGACTTTGAGCTGTTCTACAAAATTGGTGTAGCGCTGTATGTGCAACGAGGTTATGTTTCTTAGGATAAATCATATCTACACAGAAACGTGTAGTGCCTCGTATAACGGCGAGATTTTTTTTTATTTAAAAATGAGTTGGCGTTTTCTTTTTCCTGCATAATCCCCCCCCCCTCTCTTTATCTCGACCTGGTCTACTTGTCCCAAGTAACATTAAATCGTACCGATATCGAGAATGAGTTCCCTGTGAGTTTTTCTCCTATCATATTGTAAAATACTCCAAACTATTATAATAAAAAAAGAAAAAAAGCATCTTTTGACTCGCGTGTGCCGAGTCAAGAGATCCAACGCGTCAAGAGATTCGTTATTGGACATGTTGACTCGTTGGGTCTCTTGACCAGAAGCGCCCCGCTCTCCCCTTCTTTCCCCGTCTATTCCCCTTCCTAAGCGGAACGAGGCAGAGTGCATTAAGCAAAGGAATACTCTCTGCGTTCATCTACTCCAAAGAGAGAGAGAGATGGCGTTAATGAGCGACGTTTTCCCCTTTCTTCATTGTCATCTCTCTCTTCTGTGGAGTAGATGAGCGCAGAGAGTACCTCTTTGGTTAATTGCCCCCCAATCTCGTTCCACTTCGGTTCCGGTTATACACCAACTCATGTTTTGCGGACAATCCGGAGCGCCACTAGCGGCACGCCCCCGGCGCCACGCATGCGCGATGGACTGTTTGCCAAAAGTGCCGATACCCGCGTACCTGCGTCAACAAACCATCGGAATGTCTCGTTGGCGGCGTCGTTGGGAGTCCCCGTTCTTTTCTGACGCGTTGGATTTTCTTAGTCGTCTTGCTCGCAATGTCAGGCTGCTTTAGTGGCGTGAGCGAAATTAACGCGGCTCGTTACACCGCAAAGCCTGGCGTTAATAATGCGGCGACTCATTGGCGTCAACGGCGCCGAATGGACGCTAAAAACGTGAAACTATTTTCCGTCGCGACGTCGCTCGGGGTGCGTGCACAATAGCTGCGAAGCCCGACGTCCATACTGAAAATGGCAAGCAATCAGGCATAACAAGTCGGTGGTCATGGCACCCAGAAACAATGAGAAATATCGCATTGTATCTACTGTTTACACCGAGCCTACTTTCCCCCAAACAACCGTAGAACCTTGGTTTTCGACCGGGGAAGTGACAAAAAAAAATTTAGGGACAAAAAAAAAAAAAAAAGACTTAGCTATGATTGGTAATACCCAAACTGGCGAAAGAGGGCACCATAATGAGGGACGGACGTTCGACCAGTTGACCACACTCTGTCTAAGCGGGAGAGTGTGGTCAACCCGTCGAATGTCTCTTATCAACATGCCTCTCTTTTATAGGCCCAAGTTTGGCTTGAATATTGTCACGGCTAGACGTAGTCTCGAGCATGGGGTGGCCCCCACTGCAAAAACCCAGCCACCCGAGAAACAGGGGCTCATAAATCAGTCGATTTGGACGGCATCGACGTTAGTGAGCGCTGGACAGTGAGTTCGATTAAAAAAAGGGGAAAAAAAAAAGTCGCTTGGCTCAAAAAAGCATTGAAAGCTAAGTAAATAACTCTCATGCTGACACCTAAGTCTGCCTACAGCAGCCTCAGAACAAGGTTAAAGGGGCCCTGCAATCATATTTAAGCAACTACCTTTTTTGCGGTTTCCACGTCTCTTGGGGTCCGGGCAAGCCAGCGGGCACGGAGAGAGTAACTAAATATCAGTGCGTCATATTTTAACCGGACGACGAGGAAACCACCTCCACCGACGAGGGCGACCCGCGGTACCGAAAGCGCGCAAAATGTGACGTCTTTGGTCGGCTTACTACTGGTCAGAGCCGCTAAAAGCTTTTTCGTAGTCGAAATACAAAATATAAGTGGCCGCGAACCGGTTCAATTATTTATAAAAGAAGTTTTTGTTCAGTATTTTAGATCAGAAAAGAAACAAATGCAGTTTATAAAGTACGGAAACAAGAAAAGAGCCGTCGACACACCCGCCACCAAGCGGCGGAAGAAACGGCGCATACTAGAAAGAACTAGTGGGATGAGGCTACGACGAACGGCCAGCGTAGAAAAGCCCCGGACGCAAAAGGACGGGGTGAGCACCGGATCGTTAATTGCCACTTTGCTGTCGGAAATTTATTTAAATTGGTTAGACGCAAGTATTGCGCAATTCTTACAATCCTTGCCGGAGGATGTAATTTTGGTCAAAAGATATGTATATGATATTTTGTTTTGTTCGGGGGAAAATGGTTGCCACCAAATTCAGAAGTCCGATAACAAATCCAGCGCCAGAACTTGTTCTCAGTTATGAAGAACCTGTTCGTGGAGTGATGCAATGTTTAGGCTAAGGCTGTTTCTGCACGGAGGAGTTTGATAGGAATGTAGAAAAATGGCGCCCAAACTATTATTCTCGTTTACACGTTGTCAATCTAAGTTGGTGAAGACAGGCATATTTATGTCGTTGCCTTCAAGAAACATTTTTCTCAGAAAGGGCCCGTGCCAGTGGAGAATCAGTAGCTTCGCTCGAAAGATGCTGGATACAACAGCAACATAGTGAAAGGTATTAAAACTGCGAGTAGGGCTAGTTACCATGGTGGTAAATACGCCTAAAAACACGGACAAAGAAAGAAGCACACAGGAGGAGGCGTAACTTGCAACTGAACTTCGGGACGAGGCGTAACTTGGAACGAAAAAGTTCAGTTGCAAGTTACGCCTCGTCCTGTGTGCGTCTTTCGTTGTCCGTGTTTTTAGGCGTATTTACCACCGTGCATAGTGAAAGGGCTTGCGATGAAACTTGCAATGAAGATCAGCGGGATGATGAGGGAGCAAAGTACGGAACTTGACAAGGTTGATTTTTGTCGTTTTTTCTATGCTTTCTTTTACAATTTAATGTTCATCGCAAAAAAGAAAAGAGATGTAAAAGTGGTCTTTACGACAGACTTTAAGCCAGACTTGTGCCTATCTGAAATGCTCTACTCAAGATACTGTATTTCAAATACTTTTTGAAGTATCTGCAAATACTTTTGATCGAGAGTATTTAATACTCTATCTTAATTACATTTCCGAGTATCCTGTACTCATTATCTCAAATACATTTATGACATTCCGCCATTTTCCGAGTTTTTCGGTATGCAGTGACGTGGGCATGGCACGAGCAAACGTGAACATTGTTTCGAGCAAACCAATCATGTAGTTAGCTCCGATTAGCTACGGTGACTTTGGTTGAGCTCGGGAAAAAAGACATCGCTTTAGTTTTTGCCGATTCTGACTCATATTTCAGCCCAAAGTTCGTAGAACGAAGGTTTTCCCATCGCCTTCCCAAAGGCGCCTTTTGTTTCCTAGAGTTTCCCCCGAAAAATCTTCATGCAAAAGGGGTGGTTTTACGGAAGTTAGGATTGCCCCCCTGGGGCGCTACGCAGACCGGCAAACGACCTATGACAACAATGCGGACTTAAATGTAAAAAAAAAAGAAAGAAAAAAGAAGTGGACACAAAACAAAATACATTTTTGTTTTGTTTGTATATTTGGCCCCGCTACTGCAAAACATCTAGGCTTTCTTCTGTTTATTTTCTTTTTGCCGTCAGTCCGTCACTTATTGCTCTCGCGAAAGCTGTCTGTATGCGAACATCGATAAGCAGAGAACAGGACAGGAAACGAACTAAAAGCTGGATGACCCCTCAAATTCTCAACAAAGCGTCCCCCAACGCTGAGCGCCTTTCTGAACGCAGCCTACTTGAAGAAGGTGCGACCACTGCCGTGGCTATTATGTGGGTTCTCTTCGTTATCCATCCACTCGTATCCGTATCCCAAGTTTTGTTTATAGTGAACTCCCCATATAGGAAACATGGATTGTAGGTAAACGACGCGTCTAAGGTGCGCCGCAGGACGTGATATTCGGCAATGTCACTATAACTGAAGCGACCTCTTTATTTCTATCCCAGAATTGTTTTGAAACATGTATCAGTGATATTGCCACGCGCGTCGCCGAGCAAGCGCGTGGCCGAATGGTTACCACGCTTGTCTCAAGCGCGGAGCCTCCGGGTTCGATTTCAGGGAGCGGAATCCTTTTATATTTATTGTATCAACTTGACATTCTCGTAGGTTCGAGAACATTGTCGTTTGATCGAGTTACGAATGTTCTACGCGCGGAACGTTCTGCGCCGAATGTTCCAGAAACCAACGCGTGTACAGATGGGATCCGCGTGGCGGTAGCGAAAGCTTGCACTGGGAACCTCCTTGCTGCGACCCCCAGCGCCCTCGCCCGTTTCGATCAGGATGAGGTTCTTACCGGCACGCGTGCGTGTAATCGCTACTGCGTGATGCAGGTTAAAGACCCCAGGTTAGCGGTTGTACTGCACTGGCTAAATTTCTCATCGGATGACACGTCGACGGAGATGCACGGGACGCCTGGAAGCAAGAGACTGGGCGCGGGCCAGACAGAAAAAGAGTAAAAAGGAAGTGGAAGTAGATAATAATATAAAATGTGAAGTAACAGTGAGCGGAAAAAGTTTTGATATCGTGAGGGGCCGAGGGCGGTAATAATCTACGCTAATTCCGGAGTTAGGTAGGTTATCTCTTCTTTGGAAAGAAAAAGGGAAGGCGCGGACACATTGTTCTCCACAGTGTTCATGGTGAACGACTTAATGATTTCCCTGCCAAATCTGTTACGATGCCCTCCCAGAACCTTTGTGTTCCTGAAACAGGGAACGCAGTCGGTGCACGTGCGGGCATGAACGACTATGGGGTGAAACGAATCACCTGATGAACGTGAAACTTCTAAATTATGCTCTCTTAGTCCGTGGTTATTGCATCTTCCTGTCTGCCCAGTGTACTGTCTCCCGCACGACAAAGGAATGCAAAAGACTTTTTCTTCCTCGCACGGGACGGACCTGTCAACGTGCTTAACACTGCACCCCCGCAGTTTTTCCTGATTGTTGACGCGTTGACAGAGCTGCATAAGTCGTGTTCTACAAGAAAAAACAACATTTGTGTTGAAGCGGGATCCAAGAGCCCTACACCGGTGCGATTAATTGTGCGTGTATGGGATTCACGGCAAATCGTTCCGGATGTGTGTGCTTGGTTGCTACACAAGCACGATTAACGCCAAAAATGAACTTCTTCAAGGTGTTCCGCAAAAGGTCCTCCGGGTACCCCGCTCCGACAAGCCTAAAGGCCCGTTCATACTCTTGCAACCGAGTACGACCGACAGACGAAACTTGTTAAAACCTCTTAAAATTTCTTAGGACGAGAGAACACACTGGCACGCTAGCGCCATCTATGCCGTGACCCTGGAACTGCATTTCACAAGAGCGAAGGTTTGGCGGTATTTCCGAGGTCAAATGTGCGCAATAACTATAAGAAAGGCTCGTTTATAACGTTGACAAAGGTTTTATGAGCCAAGAAAGAGAAGATAATCCGCGAGAGAAATAGAAAATATGCCGGACCGCCAAGTTTACACAGCTACCCAATAGATGGCGCCAGTGTGTCCTCTCGTTGTAAAAGGTTTTAAGGAACCCAGTTTGAAGAGGTCGCAAGAGTGTGAACGGGCCTTAAGATGCTGAAAATGAAAACTTGTTTCCAAAAAGTGTGGGCACGACTTTGAAAAAGTCGACGAAAAGAGGGTTTTTACGATGCCATGTTTAACTGATTTAGAATGATTATTAGAGAAGTACTTTTTTGTCCTCTGCTCAGCAGACAAAAAGGTCAGGTCTAGGGTTGACCTGCAATCTTCCACAACTCTCGTGTCACTGTCAACAACCTGACATAAATTGTAAGAACAAGCAATATCTTGATGTAGAAAACCCGAGACTGTGCTTTGAGACGTTCTTTTCCCCTGTCTATCTTCTTCGACCAAGTTTCCCAGCTTTTACCACAGTCTCGGGTTTTCTACATCATGATCAACATCCGCCAGTTCGCCTGCGCACTTACTGTTTTTTCAAGCAATATCTGTTAGTTCAGCGCAGTTTTCTGCATCAGTACTTCCGTGTGTTAGGCAGGCCCAATTAATATCTGGCAAATTAAAATCCCCGCCTATTATGACTTTATTTTTTTCTGTGAATATTTTATCGAGGCACATTTTTAGTTTAGACGATATTTCAAATTTTATATAAAATATTTTGTGAAAATAAAATAAACTAAACTAATGCCCATCGATATTCCATGTGTAGGGCTACACCCCCATGGTATTTGGTAAGCGACAAATATAATAACTCATGAGTTACAAGGCTCTGAAGTTGTCACCGCATTGTCTCGTGGGAGCATTTCGATCACTTCTAGAGAAGATACAACAAGAAAAGGAGGAAATCGCATCAAGCCAATTGAAAGTTCATATGATCGGCAGCAGTAATAACAAAATTGAACGAAATAAAAAATGGCCTTTTTTGATAAAGTGAGTTCAAAATATCTGTTAATTTCATTTTCGACGATATTTCAAATTTTATATAAAAAATTCTGTGAAAATAAAATAAACAAAACTTATGCCCGTCGATAGCCCATGTACAGGGCTACACCCGCATAGTATTTAGTAAGTGACAAATATAATAACTCATGAGGTACAAGGCTCTGAAGATGTCACCGGATCGTCAAAGAGACGATGTTTGGCATTTTTTACCTCAATAAACAAAACTACAAAAATATTTTCCTTTAAACTAAAAAATAGTCCAAATAACATACAAGAACACAGAAAATTACTGTGAGTTTTGTATGCTTCCCGTATTCATACCAGCGTACAGAAGTGGGTAGAAAAATCACGGAGTAAAAAACAGATTTTCAGCCTGCTCCACTCAATAATTTTTTGTGACGCGAAATATTTTTTTAGAAGTTTTCGGAAAGCAGATTTCTTCTTCCAGAAATGGGGCAATTACATATATAAAAAAAGAAAAAAAAAAGAAAAAGACCCACCCCGACAAGCGTGTTCGATTTCAAATGAAACCACCCATATATGTTATTAATATCGCTTTTTCGCCTTGATTCCCCTCCTCCCTACCATCGTGAAGAATTTCGAGTTGCCCAAAAATAAGACAGATGTCGGGACTCAGGAACTTGGAACTTGAGGTACCTCGTAAGAACTCAAAACGCTGGTTTAGAAAAATAAAAAAAAAAAAAAAATAAATAAAAAAAGAAAGCGTTATTTTCCCATTTGAAGCTATAAAGATTTTTTAAAAACGTAAAAAATTAAAAGAAAACGGGCGACAAGCCGTTAGAGAATCTAAGACCTCCATCGAAGCGTCGCGTAACGCATCTTGTTTTTCTCTCCTATTGTCGAAGTTGCTGGGGAAGCCATTAAGGCTGTTGCAGTCCTTTATCACGCTTCACTTCTCAGCACCGCATCGCCCTTTATATGTTCCCCTTAATGAGGCTACGGCGAGGAAGACGACAAACGAGGGGGGAGCCTAAATAACACAAAAATGCACAAAAAAAGAACTTAGAAAAAAGGAAAGTTAAGGAAAGGCTGCCCGGCTCATTAGTATTAAGCGGCCACTAAAAAGCCTTGTCTGGATGTGATGGTCGGCGGAGGGCCACGGAGGGTCTCGGAATTCTAGAAGCGAACAAGACGTCTCATAGGATCGCGGTCACCTCCCATCCAAAGTGACATCAAGTCTCCCCCGTGCACAACATTTATGATAGAAAGTTATCATGAAGATCAAAATCATGAGCCATTCCACTCTGTGGAGACGTGACGCAGAATTTGAACGAAGGTACGAACCCATTTTTTGTCTCGATCGGTGGTCTCTCTCTCTCTCTCTCTCTCTCCCCCCCCCCCCCCCCCCCAGCCTCCTTCACAACGCTTCTCTCTTTCTCTCAGAGTGTCGCGCGCTGATTGGCCGTCCCCTCAAATGTCATGCGTTGTAAATGGCATTCGAGTTGCCCGTGTGGCACGGGTATCAGATATCGGTAACGACCAAAAGGGCTGCTGAACGTGCAAATCTCCGAGGTCTGTTCATCGAGCCGAATCTGATGAAATCCGCTGTTAGCGTCAAGGCGACTGAAATAGTTGGCACGCGCTAGCTCGCTCTCGATTTCCTCGCGCCGTGGGAGCTGGAAATGTTCTCTCTTTAGTGTCCGATTCACGTTTCGAGGGTCCATGCAAATTCTTAATTTGTCATTTTTTCTTCGTACAATGACTAAGGGACTCCCCAAGTCGGAGGGTTTCCTAACCTTTGCGATAATGCCTGCGTCCCCCATGCCTTCCTGTTCTTTCTTGAGGGGTTCCCAAAGTACGTGCAGCACTCGTCTGGCGGGCTGGACAACTGGTACGGCGTCATCTCGGAGTACCATCTTGTAATCCCGTCCTGTCTTGCCAGAACCGGAGAACAGTCCCGGGAATTCCGACCCTATGTTTGGGCTGGACGCCTTGTTCTACACTGAACTTACTCGGTTTACGAGGCCCAGTTGCTCGCATGCACGGAGACCCAGAATAGCTTGGTTCCTTCTCACCACGAAGTGGAGCGGCACTGGTCGCTTGTCGAGCTGCACAGACAGACGAACCTTTCCTCTGTGTTGAATTTCGCCGCCCCGGAAGTGTTGAAGAATGCTTCTGGTTGGACGGGGTTCCTGCTTCGTCCTGAGCTTCTCAAACAACGCCCTGGGCAATACGTTTGCCCGCGCTTCCGTGTCGACCTTGATTTTCACCACGGTTGCCTCGAGGCGCGTGGTGACAATCCAGTCGCGATTGGAGAAAGAACGCTCGTTCACGGTCACCAAAATTTCAAGAACGTCGAAGTCACTGTCACCTTCGGCCCCTTCGGCCACGTCGTGTACCGCTGCCCTCTTACTCCTACAGCAGACTGCGAAGTGATTCCGTTTGGTGCACTTGGCGCATGTCTTTCCATACGCGGGGCACTTCCTCGGCGGATGAGATGAATTACAATGAGTGCATCTTCTCTGCTCACGCTGTTTGGCTTGTCCTTGTTGAACGGGGTCAATTTTCACAGTTTGGCCATCCCACGCTTTCCTCTGTGCTTCGACACGCTCCTCAGCCTCGCAGCACTCTACTGCTACTTCGAGGGTCAGGTTTTTTTTTCGAAGCAGCTTTTCTCGCAACATCGTGCTCGAAATCCCGTAAACAATCTGATCTCGGAGGAGGGATTCGTTCAAATCTGCAACGTAGCACGTCCTTGCTTTCAGTTGCAGGTCCCTAAAAAAATTGTTCAAATGGTTCTCCTTGAGCTTGCCGACGCGTGCGAAACACGTAGCGCTCGTACGTTTCGTTACATTTGGGCAGGGAGAAGTCTTCAAAAGTCTCGACTAGTACGTCATAGTCGGCTTGCTCCTCTGTTGTCAAATTCAGTGAGTTAAACACGTCTATAGCTTCCTGGCCCGCGATATGTAAAAATATGGCGGCCTTCTGTTGCTTACTTTGAGGCTTCGTGGCTTCCGTTGCTAGGAGGTAAAGCTCGATGCGCTGCTTGAACCTTTGCCAGGACTCCCGCTAGTATATAGCACAGAAAGTAGACACCTGCGACGGGACCGCCACCGGGCGGAAGGAAAGGAAAATAGGCATGCAAGCGCTTGGAACTACGACAAAGACAGGGCGGTGCGAGCACTCTCCGAGATTTAGAGCGCAGCTCTTAGGCGCCCCTTTCCGGCTTGAGCGGCGTCGCCGTCGGCGTAACCGCGCGGTGCATTATGTGTAAATTTCCCCGCTAAATCTAGCGGAAATTTTTTTCTGGGGGTCGCGTGACACCCCCCCAGTCACGTGACCCCCTCCCCGTGGTCACGTGACCCCACCAAGGTCACGTGACATCGGGGGGGGGGGGGGGGGGGCACGTGAAGCCTCCCCCAGGTCACGTGACGTCGGCCCCCCCCCCCGAAAACACGTGACCCTCAGTAGCGTAGCCTTCCCTCCTCCTCCTCCTCCTCAGGAGCTGCGCTCTAATTCGGCGTTACAGCGAGTTGTAAACGGCTTTCACTTATTTGTTGACGCACACGAAACATCCACGGAACCCTAGCCATGAACAGCTTCGCTGTCAAACTTTCAGCAAAAAGAGAGTGAGATGCTCACTCTCTCACTTCAAACATATATTTTTTTCTCTCTGTCTCCCGTTTCTCTGCATAAGGCAAGCGTCACTACAAATACTTGTCATTATTCGAGGGCATGCTTTGCAGTTAGTGAAGTCTTATCTAGAGCATCGAATGCAATTAGTTTATATCGATGAATATTCGTCAAGTTCGAAGCGTATTCTTACTGGTGTTCCCCAAGGAAGTATATTAGGTCATTTAAATTTCAATATTTACGTTAATGATATTGTGAATATTAACTCTGGTGCAACATTTATCAACTATGCCGACGACACTAGTTTGCTTTTTTCAGCTGAATATGGTCGATGTGCTATTTGACATGGCAAATCAGGCGTTATCTGCATTAGCCATTTGGAGTGGTATTAATTCCCTACAAATCAAAGTCGATAAAACAAAAGCAGTGCTTTTTCGCCCAAAACATAAGGTAGTCACAATTACAAGAGATATCGTTTTGAACTCCTCGAAAATAGAGGTTGTAAAATCTTTCAAGCTCTTAGGTGTTATTTTACCGAGACTATGTCATGGGATAGTCATGTTAACTACCTTTTTTACTAAGCTGTCACAAGTAGTAGGTGTGATAAACCGTCACCGGTACATGTTACCAGCAAGGGTAGAATTATTACTATATAATTCGTTATTTTACTCCCACCTAAATTATTGTAATTTTGCCTGGGGTACAACGTCAACGAATCTAGAAAAAATACACTTGTTGCAACAAAGAAAAAAGCGTTGAGGGCTATAGAAGACGTTCCATTTGACTTCCACACAGCTATATTATTTATGAAGTTTCGCATTATCAATATACACGCTCTCTTTACCTACAGACTTGTCACTATACTCCGCGACCACTTTTCTTGGCAATGCAGTGGAAGGTACAGGCCCGCGTCCCCTCTCCCATTCTGAGTGTGCGCGGGCTCTCCTCCTCTCCCCGGAACTGGGGGAGGAGGAGAGCCTGCGTACACTCAAAATGGGAGAGGGGACGCGGGCCTCTACCTTCCACTGCATTGCCAAAAAATGTTGTCGCGGAGTATAGTCTAAGACTAGAACAAATTAGGGGTATAAACTTTTTGATAAACCTTGGACAGCTCTCTGAAAATATTCACGCGTATTTTAGCCGTCGTACAGAATGTTGGGAGGTGGTAACTGCAAGAACGAACTATGGCACACAAATGCTTAAACATACTATCCCAAAAATACTTAACTTACTTGAAGATGAAGGATTTGAATTCTGTGCATTGTCCCTTAGCGAAATTAGACTAATTTTCTCCACAAATGAATCTGAGTATGAACAAAACTTTTGGGGCCTTATAACTTCTGTCTGCATATAGGTCACTTTTTTGTTATAGCCGCTGATAAAATACAGTCTGAAACACGCTTTGTTAAATTGCGGTAATCAAAATTTGTAAATTTTTTTTTTTTTTTTAGTTGTTGCTACTTCGCCTTGTAGGCGGTCAAGGACTTGTCAAGCTGTGCCATACGGCTTTTCTCCTTGAGTGCCAGCATCAACGTTCGATGGAAATAAACTCATTGTTATTATTATTGAATAGTGACGTATAAGACAATCGTCATTATATAAACTTATACGTCACTAGTCTAAATAGTGACGTTTTCCTTACGGTAGCGGTTGTGAATGCAATGCTCGGTGTACATGCGACTCGGTATTTTTGTTCATCCTGCCTGGGCCCTCGCGCTCCCTAGTATAATATAAACGACTAATAAATGAATAAGATTATACTTCTTTTTCGTACATTTCCTCATCTGAAGAAAGAAAAAAAAAAAGGAAACAAACTGGGACAAAGAGAGAGAAAGGAAGATGGTGGGTGAGTCTCTCTCCCCCTATGAAGAGAGTCAATGTGCCGTCAGTTTTTGCCTCACTCATTTTTCAACTTGTAGGATCGATGAACACGCTTGAGTCCGGGAGCTTCGACGAAATGGCCATTTGTTAATCGGAAAAAATACGATAAAGCAACGTGGCTAAAGATTGGCGTAATCAAGCTGCAACTTTTTCGGAGCTATCATTCTCGGAGATGGCGGCGGGCCGCAGAGTGCCAGACGAATGTTAACTCGAGGCTTTCCGGCCAGAGCCCCGTTTGCGTGGCAATAACGGCCTCCTTCGAACGGGGAACAGAAGCAAGGAATAAAATTTACATGTCGCCTCTATTCCGACCAAATACCGGAGGTCCAAGAGCGTAGTTTGTACGCGTGACTTTACGGAGTCTCGCTCGACGAGGTTCATCGAAACAGTCGGCGAGAACTGAACAAACTCTGTTCTTCTTATGGCTTAGCCCAAGTACGAATCCTGAAGCCTTTCTGCGAGCGACTGAGCGCCGGCCGCCTCGGCGAGTCCGAAGCGGGCCGCTTTGCTGCTCATGCGAGCCGGCGGAAATCCTCGCAACAGGGATTTTCTTCTCACACACGACCGGCTTCGTGATAACGGGGTGCACCTCCGCGTCAAAACGGTACGTTGTCGAGGCGTATCTTGCAGAGCGTCCAGCCCTGCTGCGACAACACGTGGCTTGGTCTCGCCTGTCATTCGCACGCGCGCCAAAGGGACTCGAAACCAAGTGACGCGCCAGTAGCTTTGACAGCGTTCAGCGAGGGACGCGTGAGCGATGAAAACGGGGGCGGCAGCACGCTGCAGCATTCACAGCAACCGGTGCTGGGGCGTCCCTGGGTCAGTTCCGCGCGGCACCGCGTCGCTCGGATCTGGTCGATACAGACGAGCCAAGCGAGGCTCAAGTGAGGGTGGCTGCAACTGCTAGATCGGGGATCAGGGGACATGGACGCCATTGAATCGCTAAATTCTGCGGGGAGTCTATGGGGCAAAGGGTCGTTGTATTTCCTCACTCGGGTCTGAAGAGCCCAATTAAGCTGCTCGAATAATTTACGCGAGGTATAAATGATTACTTTTCCGTAGTTGTTGCGATAGGTTAAGTATTTGTTTAACGCGAAAAATGGTAAATTCCGCCATCTTGGACGTTGCTGCTTCTCTGGCAACCTTGCTTTCTCCTCTCGACGTTTGCAATTCCCGGAGCGAGGAGGAAGCGAGAGAGGCTGCGCCAAGGCGTTCGTTGCTTGCAATGGGAGGCGAGAGGAGGAAAGGCGCATGGAGCAACAGAGTTGCAACAGGGCGGGCGTCTGCTCTCGCGCAGGCAACATTGGCGCACATCCTTTCTCGAATCCTCTAGGTTTTGAGTTGCAGCCACCCTCCTCACTAGAGCTAGCCAAGCGGTGCGCCTGCGGTGCGCTCTGGCGGGGCACGCTTTCCCCGCAATGTAGAGCAGAGTGGAAGCTGCGCCAGCCTTGACAGCCCAAAGTTGTGGACGCCGAGATAGGCAATGGCTGCCGTAAAAGTTCATCATCGAGCAACATTGGCAATCGCTATTGCTCGGACACGTGATTGGATCGTCACCTAACGCAGCACAGTACAAGCCGCACCGACTGCAATCCCCAATACGTGATCAAACGAAAGCTGACACGGGGTGGCGCCGACTTTTAGAATCGATTCTTCCAGTCAAGGTGAACGAGCAGAAAATGAAAGAAACGCACTTGTGTACTTCGGGAGCGGCACGCAAACTTATTTCTGGACAATATCCTGTTAAGCGAGAGATAAATAAAACAACGGGCAAGGCTGAAGCAGGGAACAGATGAGCGGCAAAAACGGGCGCTCGCGCTGATTCCCATAGCAACAGTCCAGGACGCTGTGACGTGACCTATGCCAAGCCGCCAGGTCACAGCGTGCGCGCAAGTTGCCATGGAAACTGCCGCCCGTTTTCGTCGCTCATGTGTTCCCCGCTTTACGTCTGCTGAGCGGAGTCGTCCGCTTCTTGCGCATGCGTCGCAGTGACGTCAGAATGACGCCCAGTTCTGATTGGCTTTGATTGGAAGGATAGTGGGAAGACCCGAATGCCTCGACGTGGACCCACTTTCTTTTCAATCATCCGATAAGAGCTTCACGTTGCGACATCATCGCAAGCCGTGCGCAAGAAGCGTACGCGCTCCGCACTGCTAAGTTATTCAAGCAGCAAGGAGCATGCTGCGACTGTGGTTACACGCGCTGCACGTGCTGGCGCCTACAGCAGTAACTCTTCCAGAGAAAAATCCTAAAACAAACGGCGTCTTGCACGCGCGTGGCGTGTACAAGACGCTTGAATCTTGAACCCTCGAATTTTCACTTTTTTTTTCTTAGTAAACCGTCTGTTTAGCAGAGCTAATTTATCTGCTGCATTGGAATGTTGCACATTGATTTACTGACCTGCGTATTTTTTGTTTGTTTCCAAAGTGATGCATTTCCTTTGTGACCTGCCGCTGTTGCCAATTGGGGACGGGGCTCAGGACTCGTCGAGCTGCACAAATGCAGCTTTTTTCCTCACTCCCCTTCCATCAGGTACTATCGGGGAAAAATGAAATGCGAACAGAGGAGCGCGTGGCTCGTGGTACAGGCTGCGCCGCCTGGAAGTGAGCCTAGGGGCGAGGGTGCGCGGCCTACTTCGATGTGTTCACGCCCCTCGATTGGCGCTCCCCCAGCTTCGGCAGTGCGCCTCTCAGTGCGCTGAAAGCTGTCACCGCTATCTTTGCCTGCTCGGCGAGTGCGGCGAGCTTCTTTGCACCGCGCGCGCTGAGCCAGCAAAGATAGCCGTGATAGCTTTCAGCGCACTAGAGGCGCACTGTTGAAGCTGAGGGAGCGCCAATCGAGGGGCATGAACACATCGGAGCAGGCCACGCACCCTCGCCCCTAGGTTCACTTCCAGGCGGCGCAGCCTGTACCGCGAGCCACGCGCTCCTCTGTTTGCATTTCATTTTTCCCCGATAGTACTTGCGCTTGATGGATAAATAAACATTATTATTATTATTATTATTACTCGTATTGGTCGTTTACTCGGAATCGTTTCTACGGGGAAGGCGAGCATGTAGATAAAAAATTCCTCATACCCGCCGGGAGGAGTGGTGTGTCCTAATCCCGGCCCAAGTGCCCAGTCTGACACGGACGACGCCGTGGAACCGACATTTCCGGCGTCAAAATGTATACTCAGGTGGTCGATGTTCTTCTATGGGACGTGCCGTTGGATTGGCACGCAAAACCTTCAAATACGAAAATTGGGTTGTGTGTATGTTTATACAGGCTAAAGCTTATTGGTCTGCCTCAACGGGCGATGAGTCTCCCAGCTGTGGATGAGAAATTTAGCCAGCGCGGTACAACCGCTAGCCTGGGGTCTTTAACGTGCACCACGCAGTAGTGATACACGACCGCACGCCGGAACGATGGTCATCCAGATCGAACAGGGCAGGGGTGGGGGATTTAACCCAGGATCCCTGGGTTGTGCAGCGCGAGCTTTCGCTCCACGTGCTCGGAGCTGGTGTGCGCTACACTCGGCCACCCGACCCCGACCCCCGACCCCCCCCCCCCCCCCCCCCCCCCGTTCAAATATGACTTAACCCCTGAGCTGTGAGTGCCGGAAGTTCGGCTCTCGTTGGACCAGTCGCACGTGGATTCATCGATGGCCTCGTGATCAGGCGACCGCCCATACCCATGCACAGCGCCTCCACCGCAGTTTGCTGGGGCCGGACGGAGTATAAAAAACAAATCCCCAGAACTCGTAGCCATGCATTATGGTGAGTACTAATTTCATTTTAGCTTCACGGTCCCCATTCCGTTCTTGGTCATTACCACATTATTTTTTCTTCTTAAATATTCGCAGATTAAGAAACCAGTAAACACGAGAGAGAGGAAGAGAGACAGAGTGAGATAGACAGACAAAGAAACCTAAGGCCTGCGAGATAGATAAAAATACAAGAGGCGAGACGGAGCGAGAGTGATCAACTGCGAAAAACACGGAAGATCGCAGCTTCGCAGAACCGCCATCCTTCTGCAGACCGCATCCATCGACGATATTCCAACTATCCATCCCGGCTCTGACAATGCGTAGGAGGCGAGCCAGATCGACGAAGCACAAAGAGATAACCGAAAGCGTGCGATGGAAACAAAAACAGAGAAAGGTTCGGAAATAGCGAAAGAGAGAGGAACATCGAAGCGAAGAAAATGATGAAAAAAGCCGGGGGAGGCGGCCACTATTAGCGAGAGGGACGCCGTGGCCAAAGGTGCCCCCCAGCGGGAGGGGTCTGAGCGGCCATCGGTACACCCCGCGGTACGGCCGTCGGAACCATTAGCATTGGGTCGTTCTCGCCTGACGGGAGCCCCATAAACCGCAGACGAGCACAATGGAGATGACCGCCGCATGGCTCACCCAAAGAGTAGCGGTAGAGGCGCCCAATCTGATCACCGTAGTGTCGAGTCCCTGGACCAGGAAAGAGACGGGAGACAGCATTTCACGACCCTCCCACTTTTGGCTTTTACCGTCGTTTCTTTATTCGAAGTCACGCGTTTTTTAAACACCTATAGAAAGGACGGCAAGATACAGGTGGGGTAAAAGTGTCCGGGAAATACCGCCATATTAAAAAATCGAGGAGAAAAAATAAAGGACGGTCGACATGAAAACTATTCCAAAGAAAGAGGTCGAACGAGTCAAAAGGTTCATTATTGGACTTCCTGACTCGTCGGACCTCTTGACGCGTTGGACCTCTTAACCCATATCGGATCTCTCGACTCGTGCTTGACGAGTCAGGAGGTCCAACGCGTCAAGAAATCCATTATTGGACCTTGTAACTCGATGGACCAGCAGGAAAAGGAGCAAAGCAAAGCAAGGCAACGATGAATGACGGCTTTCAGGTGGAAGAGAAACTGGGTGTGATCCCGCAAACATAAGCGAAGCGAGAAAACAGAGGGAGATGGGAGAAGAGGATAGCCTCGAGGGCGACACGTTTTGGGATCCTCAAAGATCGTGACGGCGTTGTGCGTATCCCATTTCAATCGGCTGGTGACTAACGCCCTCTCTTCCGGACTAAACGAGTTGTGCGCGCTGCACGATCGCGGGGACGCAGGTTGTTTCTTCGAAACCAAGAGACAGTAGGGAGTTTCAGAATAGCGCACGCTAAAGCTTTGCGTACGCAAAGAATAGCGTCGTCGCCACTGCGCATGCTCCGAACGCAAATCAGGTTTTGCGCTTTGCGTGCGCAATTTTAGCGTGCGCTATTTCTCGGAAATAGCGTGCGTACGCAAAGAGTCTTTGCGCTTCTCCAAGGAGGATTCGTGATGAGAAGTTGGCTAAAGCCAAGACGAGCAGAGTTAAAAAGATGGCGGCTTCCAGGATTATGTCGGCGGCTGCTTTGGCGGCGTCGTGAGTGCGACGTCGGCGGCATCCTCGCGACTGCGATTTTCAATGCGGGACGACATTGTGCGTGGTTTGGCAACGACCCCCGGCAACTTGATGCTTGCAACGCGCGAACATTTCTCGGCGAAGGTACGATGTGCGAAGGTCAGTACGCGAGACCTCTCTTGCGGAGGCGACGGAAGCGGACACGACTTGTCAACCGCTCGCGTCGCATTCTCATGTTTAAACAATTCTAAAATAATACTCTGAACCAAAAAACTTTTTTTTTTCTTTTTCTAAATTTACAGTATTTCGTGTGTGATATAAAAATTGTGACTCTATCTTGGTGGTGGTGCAAGCGCGAGCTGCTTGGGCTTTTGCGTCGCGACGGAGAAACGCTATTCTAAAACTCTCTTGCGTCGCGTGCGCTAATACAAGCGCTAAATGTAGCGCTAGCATGCGCTAAAATTGCGTACGTTATTCTAAAACTCCCTAGTAAGTGGCTCACGATCCACGTTTACGCAGCATGAGCTCAACTGGTAGGAAGGGTTGTGTGTATTATTTGAACGGTGGAACGTTTGTCAGTTATGCAGAGGGTCAACGTATCTTTCGGCAGTATATTATAACGAATGAGAAATGAGGAGGTGGAGAATAACTGGAGAAACTAAACGTTTAATGCGGCGAAGCCGCGCCAAAACAGAATAATTATGACTGTTGAATAACTTGAACGTAACTTGGAAGTGATGAAGCTCTGTATCGACGCTATATCACTGATATAAGGCGAACTGGACAAGGTGCGCACTTCACTGCATGTAACCTTTTCCTGCTCACAATACTGCGCTAAATTCGCGTTCTCGCAGCGCTGACATAGATGTCGAGAGCTTGACCATTCATGGAGTGGTATAGGAAACAAATGAGGAGGCGCCATTGGCCGAAAGCGGGCTGGGTGTGTTCCAGGGCGTCTTCAGAGATTGGAATGTGACCAACCAGAAGCCGGAAATAATACCCTGGCGGTGGTCACGAGAAGCCAACTTGATACGAGCGTCGGAGTAACTCTCGGCGACTGAAAATATGGTGCACGTGATGTTTGAATCACGGCAACGTTACTAGAACTCTCAGTAGGGAAACTCGCCGTCGAAACCTGGGCCGCTGGCGTCCACCGAGACCGAGCTAAATACGACAACAGCGCCACTCTTCATCATTTGTCTGTACTGTGGTCACCTTGAGCTTTTAGAAAGCATGCTTTCGCGTAAAAACAAACGGAAAAGACCCTTTTTGTATGAAATTTATTGGAGTTTAGTACAAAGTGATGGGAGCGTGATGTTTTTAAAATCTTTAGATTGCAGGGCTTTGCGGCACAATTAATATTGTTTTTATACAACCATGCCTCAGCGGTGCTTTCAGCTAGCGCGTCCCGACCTAGGTGCATTTTAACTTCGGTTGTAAGTCGCTGCGCGTCCGCTGGGGAGACGGGGGTGGCACCCGTGTAACCTCTTCCGCTGTATCTGTTTCGGCGCTAAAATGGCCTATTAGAGCCAAAAAGGAAGTCACGTGTAATTCCTCGAGTGGCCGCTGCGGGAGAAATGGCGGCGTTGTGTTCGCCATTAGCTCGGTTCTCGTGGACAGATCGGGGCCACTTTTTCAGAACAGTCTCTATGGCAGTTTCCCAACTGAGTGTTTTAGTAACGTTGAATCACGGTCATTCAAGATAATGGTGGAAGAGCACAACTAGCGGAACGATCGACATAATCCGTACGCCAAGCGCCGACAACCGGGAATCTGCCGCCCGAGCGGTCACACTCTGTCCAAGCAAAACAGAGTTCGAGCCGCACATTCGCTTCTTACATATTTCTGCACGATCCTGATCGAAACATTACGTGCACCCTATTTTCAACCATGAATGGTCACTACATCCTACTCTTCAGCGCTTGTTAAAACAATATACCCACGATTAAAACTGTTTCTCGCTACCGCCGATAGGGGATTCTTTTCGGCTTCTGGTTGGCCAAGAGAGCCTGTCAAGCCCTCTTTTTGCGTCTGGTGCACGTCCTGGCTCTGCCCGCGCCTCCCATTGACCACACACTCTTTCTATACACGGCTCTGCGCTGTCAAACATAGGTGAATTGATCCGGCTGTTCACACCACAGCGCTAAACCAGCGCTGGAAATAGCGCTGACCTTTGTCATTCATCGCTTAGTTGGCGCTGCGTTAGTGATACAGCGCCTATACAGCGCAGCATCAGTTGTAGGTTACATTCGAGGCAGCGCTGCATCGAAGCTGCGTTGACGTAGCAGCGCGATGCACGCGTGAAGCGGCCTTGCGCAGATCCCGACGCGAACTCGTTCAACTTTTGAGTGCGGTTCGCGAGGCTGGCGAGCCACGGATGCGAGCCGAGACTGGATCGATCGCTGAGCGCGCAAGGTTTCCTCGGCCGACGGTGAGTATACACCAGCGGCCTCCCCAAAGCGGTCTCGCGAGGAGAACCGGAGACGCGGGTCATTTGCTTTCCGATTAGACTCGGGCTGGACCGCGGACGATGCTACGAAGCCAATCCTGCGCCCTCTGAGTTGTAAGCTACTCGCGACAACTAATCGAGTTCCTCCTAATCCCTGAATCAATTCGTTCTTTTCGGAAGTAGGGGAATCCTTCTGGAAGTACTCGTAACCGTGACTTGAGAGGAGGTCGGTGTACCAAAGTTAAAATCCTATCATGGACAGTACGAAAGGTCCGCTTTCGAACCGTCCTTTTGAAAAGATAATCGGATTCGGTCACTCGTTCGAGTAAGGTACTTTTCCTCTACCTAATTGTCGATTCCATTACTCTTTTTTTTGTATGTCCAAGGGGGGCGGGAAGCGTGGTCACGTGGTTCGCAGCGCTGCATTGGCTCGGGTGGCGTCCTCTACGCTCCATGTTCGAGTCGAACGGAGGGAAGCCGCCGGATCGCCGTCGCAAATGAGGCGCGGACAAGCCCGTCCTCGGGGGGCTTCTCGCGCAGGCTCGCTGGGCGCGGGGACACCGTCTCCGCCGGCACGTTCCTGCTCGGTTCGCTCGCTTTTGTTGTTGCTGTTGATCTTGGCGATCAGCGTACTCGACTGCGGTCCCGTAATCGCCACACGGCGTGATGAGACTTCGTTTCACCGCTCATTTCCCCAAATTCCGAGATTTCGAGTGATTTTGCGCGAAAAAGCACCAAGAAAAGGCGTAATACCCTTCGCCGCAAATGGTATATATTTTGTGAAATCTTACTATAAACGTGAGCAGAAACCGAAACATCGGCTCCGTCGGGCAACATTGAGCTCGGGCCGCCAGAAACGTGGCTACCACGTGGTGCGAGCAGTCAGGTGATCCTGTACGCGACGACGTGCAGGGTCGGGGCGGGCCATGGGGCGGCCGAGGCTCCAGTGTCGTCTGCACCGCATTCTTCGCCACGTTTCGGTGTCTACGATATCCGACGACGTCCGCGCAAATGCGGCGTTAGTCTGCGCACGTCACGTGAACTCCGCGAGACGAGAATCGCAGCCGGCGAGACGGCGGTTGGCACACGGGAGACGGCGGGACGGCTCCCGAGGCTGAGGCGCGCGTTGCGCCAACCAGACCGCTGAGCTGACGCAATCGGCCAACGCCGAGACGCGGCTCACCCCCCCCCCCCCCCCCCCCCCCCCCATCACCCGTTACGGGAGAAAACGAACAAGTAGTAGCGATGTCGATGACGTTTAGCTCCAATGTTGCCTACGCCCACACCGTAGCCTCGGCTGCGCTACTAAACGCGCCGCCTTAATTCGCCAGCTAGAGTCAGCCGAATTTCGGCAACTTGGCGCATTCCAAAGTTGGCCGAACCATTTAAGATATACATCTAAATAGAACTATATGTCGTAATACATGACGTGTGAACTTCCTAGGTGATATAAACAAAATTGCCGTTCTTTTTCTGCAATAACAAAAATAAAGCCGAATAGCCCCTTCGAGTGCTTCTCAAAGAAGCTTGTTTTTGACGACACACGTGACGGACAACTTCGTCCTGTCGTCCGTGTTCGTTTATCGCTGCACACAGCTTCGTACAGTCGTGGGTGTTTATTTATCGCAGACGCGTTTCTTTTTTTTTTGTTTAGCTGTTATTCCCATTATGTACAACGAATACCAATGACCCAAATCAACACTCTACTATGAAATATGGTTCGTTCGTTAATAAAAATGAAGAGATCTAGATGGTAAGACGTCCAGTAAAGCCAGCAATACACATGCGCACAAGTTTATCCTAGGGGGAGGGAAAGGGGGGTGGGGGGCATTTTCGAGTTTCCATCACCTCCATAAAATTTGATCGATGAAACTACTTAATTGCGTGGAGACATCGAACGTTACCATTATTGCCTTTTTCAGCGCGCTGCCCAATGTTAACGTAAAATCTTCGGGTGTAGGAGCCATAATAGAGCCATTGAAAACGCACGGCGCCCCCTGATGTCTGCTCCAAGTCCAAAAAGGTGCCACGACCTTCGATTCGATTTTTATAGGTAAAGCTCAGGAGCGTAATTTCGAATTTGTTTAGGATGCAGCCCGTAGGTGAAGTTCTCAGGATGAATAGATCTCCGAATCCAGGCGAGTGGCCAAAGCCCAGACGAGCTGATGGGATCAACGAGGCAGCGTGAAAAGCGCACCATTGTTTCTCATGTTTCCGCGTTTGCCTAGTATCAATTCAGAGGTTAAGAGGCGCGAAACGGGACGTGCGACGAGGGCAAGCGCTTTTTCAGCTTTTCATGTAGCAAGTCGTCCCAACTCTCTCGCAGAGTGCTCTACCCAACAAAGGCCTCTTGGACACTGACTGACACACCTCCTCGTAAGGTCGGCTGCGTCGGGGCTTCAGCTGAAAGTAGAGCGTTGCATGCCTCGTGTGCACTCGTGCAGCTTCTATTTTTCCGAAAAGCTCTCGAGCAACCCAATCGTTGCAATCGATACGGCGGATCAAGAGGCCGAAAACATTGGAGTTGCGTGCGCCGCAACTAAAGAGGAGTGAAGGATTTTTGCATGCTCCGGAGTTGCGAATAGCAAGGTTCAATTACTTCCTTTGAGACAAAAACAACAACAAAAACCCCAACGGCGCATAAAATGCGCGTGGGCAGACCACTGAGCCCCAGGGTGTGCCCTCCCTCGTCGAATGAACCTCAATAAAGGGGCGAAGCGGAAAGGTCGAAATGTGTGCGCCTCGTTAATTTAAAAGCGCGAATAAAAGGGAACCATTAGCAGCAATTTATGGATCGAGCCCCTTTTCATCGGGCGGTACTCGTCCACGTAGGAATATCGTGTGTCGCGAAAATTCCCGGAAATGTTGCTTGGAAAGGACGGACAATGCTCTAGTCCAGGGGTCTCCAAACCCCGGCCCGCGGGCCAAATCCGGCCCGCGGAGGCCTTCCGACCGGCCCGTGGCTCGCTGCAGTCCTCCCAATGGAGCCCGGCCCACGGCCCGCTTCCAGCACGCCCGCTGCTACTGGCGAAAAAATAAGCGCGTGCAAAACGGCGCCTCGGCGCGCACTAACCGCGTAAACGAAGTTACCAGAAAAAAACGAGAGAAAACTGCCTACCGTAAGGCGTGTCCTCTGGTCATATTAGTAATTGGACATTGTCATTAGCAAAATCCACACTCCTCGTCCCCTGTTCCATATCTGGGTCACTAAGTAGGTTAAAATTAATTTACGTCCCTATGTATATTGTGCTCGGTGTACTGTGTCGTAGCTATTATATATCGTCAGCATAACTTCTATCGTTCTCACGAGTCTTCTGCCCTGTGTGAACGTGCCAAAGTTGCTATGCGCTCTGGTTTATGCTGGTATGTTTTCTGGGCTCCAATTATTGTGTGATGTCATAAGCAGCTAAATGATTACATTTCATAACAAAGTGAATGCATTCATCTACCTTAGAACCTTTTAGAGCGCAGCTCTTAGGCGCCCGGTTACGGCTTGAGCGGCGTCGCCGTCGCCGTCGGCGGCGGCGTAACCGTAAGGTCACGTGCCCCCCCCCCCCCACACGTCACGTGACCCCCCCCCCAGCAGTAGGAGGGAGGTGGAGGAGGAGGGAGAGAGTTTAGGGGAGGGGGTTGAAGGATGAGGAGGAGGTGAAGAAGGAGGGGGTGGAGGAGGAGTAGCAGGCAGGATCACGACGGAGGAGAAGGAAGGAGCGGTATACCCTCCCCTCATTACCCTTCCCTCCTCCTCCTCAAGAGCTGCGCTCCAATTCGGCGTTACAGGGAGTTGTAAACGGCTTTCACTTTTTTTTTTCGTGTTTACTTTAACTTTAAATATTGCATATTTAAAAGCTTAGATATCTAGGATTATTTATTTAGATTTTCCTCATTTACATCTGCCCATTTATATTTCCGGCCCTCGAGACAGAGCCTCGATCTGGCCCCTTGGCCAAAAAGTTTGGAGAGCCCTGCTCTAGTCCGTTGCAGCTCAAAAAGGGAGGGGGAGGGAAAGGAAGGCCGGGGAGGGGGAAGCAGACGGAACGCTGGAGAGAGGAGGACGTTTCCCTCCCTCTCCTCCAGACTTCCCTTGCCTCGCCCTACCTTCCTGAGTGGCCACGGACTACAGAGCACAGGACCAACTTAAAGGGGGGGTGCAACGATTTTCGGACTTCGGTCAAAGATTTCTGGAAGTTCCCCTTGACACTTCTGAAATAAAGAACAGAAAACCGATTTCGCCGGCGTGTCCTAGTTCTTGCGTAAAAAACAGATAAATATTGGCATTTCGGGCACCTCTCAACTCACTCCCAGTCTTCAGGGTCACACCTGCATGGTCGCACTCCCAGTGACGTCATTCGGAGTGCCGTGTAGCTTCCCGTGTGCTATCTCGGAGGACGCTTCCCCTCCTTCCCTCTGCGTACATTAGCGGGCGCTATGCTGCAGCTTAGAGCCGAGCGAGGTCACGTAATCTTTCCGGCGTAGTTTCTTCGGCTGCCACTTGGGGCTGCAGGTGGGGGAAAAAGCTCGACTTTTGCTTTGCGATTATGCAGCGGAATCGCGACATTTTTATTGAAGGAAGTGTTTTCTCTATCCTCCGGGACACGATAAACAACGTAAAAATGACGAGATGCAAATTCTTTTAATCATAAAATCGTTGCACCGCCCCTTTAATTAAGGGGCCCCTATTCAAGTTGGTCCTGCTACAGAGAGACTAGATGCAAGACAGAGTCAGACCATGGAGAGCGCTTTGAACTGAATGGAGAGCTCTTTCCCCCGGGCAGACTGGTCGCGAGGCGTCGAGTTGCGCTCACAAGGAGCGCTCTGAAAGGCGCTCTCACCAAAAACATGGCAAGCCGCCGCCTTGGCAGACGACGAACAACATCGATTATTGGGGAAAAAGAAACGAGAAATAAAAAAAGCGACGTGCACGCTTCACTCATTGGCCCGCTCACAGACCTCTGAAAACTTCCCAATTTCCTAAAAGGGAACAGCGTAGAAAGGAGGAGAGAAAAACCAGGTTTTACGTGCTAAACACGACTGAGAAACGACACAGCCCAAAGAGCAAAACCTAAAAAGAGTCATACAAAAAAAAAAAAAAAACTCAAACATCAGAAAGAAAAAAGAAAACGCGTATGCTAAAACAGCGAGGCGTTAAGTCGCCCGCTCCAGTTAATTAAGGCATTAAAGTTGCCGCGCAAAATGACCCAGGCCTGAAGTACGCTTCGTCGCCCTCTTTTTATTCTCTCTCAGCCTCTCTTACAGATTGCTGTCAACCTGCCGGCTTTTAAAAGCGCCCGTGGGCTCTGGACGTGAGTAGTGTAGGATGTGTAGCGGCGGCGGAATTGCTCGGGCACGGAGGAAAGGAGAGCCCGCTCGCCGTCTTAATTACGTCACTCGAGAACGCGCCAAAACGGACCAATCAGCGTCGAGTGACGGGATAACTGCCATGTACGAAGGCAATTACTGTTCTCGTCGTACATGTGGTGTTCGGATGGATGCACCGTTTCTGCTCGTTTGTTCAAGTGGCGCTTAAAAGTATACAATGTTTTTTTCTTTTGTTTTTTCACCCCAATTCCAGAAATGTATCTGTCCATGCATTTCTCCACTATAGGGCGAAAACTGGACGCCACGGGGCGTGAACATCCTCGAGCGCGTCAAGCGCTTCGCCCCGTCCCTCCAATTGGCCCGCAGAAGGGACCGGAGAACGGGCCGCAGAAGGAGCCGCAGCAGGGACCGCCGCCTTTCGTCCCTCGACAGGGTACGCGGGCAAGCGTCGTCCCTCGCACGCATCAAGGGACGGACCATCGAGGCCCGTGGCGTGAAAGCGAGCTCGTTAAGACAACGGACGTTCGGCGCCTCTCGCATCGAGTCAACACATGGCGGCCAGGCCGGCCGCCGAGGGAAAAGTGCCGGCCCGTAAAAGCTCGGTCTGAACACCCGGTGTCCTCTGTTTGGCTCGACCCTAAAGCTGACAGTTCGGTGGGAGCTGCGCCGCACCACCGAACAGCCTCATCGCCCATTCCCTGCGCCTGGGTAGGGGCGGAAACGTGATCACGAGTCGGAAGACAGGCCGACGAGCTTCCAGAGCACTGTCAGCTCAGCGGAGATGTAGGAGAGACCGAGCCGCTCCCAAGCTGTGCCAGCGCGCTCGGAGGGCACTCGCCGGAGCCACCAACCACCTGCTTTTCACAGCCCGACTCCAGGTTTGAGCGTGGTCACGTGGCCAAAGACGGACTGCTGCAACGAGCATGCAGCTTCTACCGTCAGCTCAAATGCTAATGGAGACCGCGGAGAAGGGAGAGCCGACAGTGCGTCTCTTTCGCCAGCTGATCAGGCTGTATTGCACGTGCAGAAAGCGGGGTACGGGCTCAAAGGGAGGCGGTTCATTGGTCCGACGAGCGCGCAGCGTCCATCGCACTGTCAGCTTAGGCGTGAACGGAGGGGGCCTTCGTTAGGTGGGATCGATGGCTCGAAGCGTGAAAGGCGGCAAGTCCCTTTCTACACGCCTGACCGGAGGCGGCGTTCGGTCACTGCGATAGTCCTTGTCCCTCGTAATGCTTGTAAACAAGCGAGTATGCCCCGCACAAGTTGAGGACAAAGCGCGTGGTTAACTGGATAATCGGAATATACATATTTGGCGCCCAACGTCCGAAACAAGACCTTAGATGGACAGAATGGCAGGGAGGAGTTATACTGGGGAATGGGAGCGCAACCCTACATAACTGGCGCCCAACGTTGGGTTGGAACCAGAACCTTAGGACAGAATGAGAACGGCAAGGAGGAGTTTGCGTGTGGCTGACTGGGGAAACGAAATGCTACCCTGCATAACTGGTGCCCAACGTTGGGCTCGAACCAGGACCTTAGATGGACAGAATAACGGAAGCGAGGAGTTTGTGCGTGCCTGACTGGGGAATGGGAACGCAGCCCTGAATAACTGGCGCCCAACGTTGGGTTCGAACCTTCTAGGGTCGCTGACGAATTGAGAAGGTGTTCCCGAACCCACGTGCGGAGTTCACAATCCGCGGAGAAAGAAAACGCTCAGCACGCGTACACCAGTCTGAACAAAGCAATGGGTATACGCCCTCCCTCTGCTACGGGTTTGAGCCGTCACAATTCAATATATTCGGAGATCTAGTAAAGCATACACGCACCTCCAGCAAAATGGAGGCTTTCTCCGGTTACGTCCTGTGCAAACGACCGACTCCTGTCTCTGACGCTATGCAACACGAGCGGTCCTCGAAGGTCAAGTGGGAAAGCTTGCTGTATAAACAATGGCTTAGTTTGGGATTTGGTTTTCGGTCTGTCTTCACGTGGGTGAAGACCGTTCTCTCTCTTTGAGTTCGTTGACGGGGGAAAGGCAACGGACAGGACGTCCAAAATTATACAAGGTTTCACCGCCAAAAGTAAATACGGCCGCCAAACGCTCATTCTCCGTCCAAATGTAGCGCTAGCGGTTCGAACCACATGTCAAAGTTTCAAAACAAAGCATTCTCTCATTCAAAAGGTGAGTGATTTTCTAAAAGTTTCAATCGGCGAATGGGGCCGGCTTTCGGCCGTTTTCGGCAACTGGCGCAAATCAGCTCCACGTATTCGAGAGCTCGGCAGTCGCCACCTTCCCATATACATTTTCAGAAAATCACTTATTACATTTGACCGAGATAGCGGTTAGATACGAAACTTTGGCATGTACTTCGGACCACTCCCGCAACAGTCGTGCGGAGAATGAGCGTTAGGCGATGCGTAGTTAATTTTTGCAATAAAAAAAAACGATTTTTGGGGGTGTTGGGGGGGAGTACCCTATTTTACAGGTGGGAGATCAGCGTTCAGGACACAAGATTTCCCCTCGCCCAATCACCGTAGGTGTTGGCGGCACCGAGTCCACCGCAGACGTTTACTTTTCTGCACGTTGTGACGTGCAGAAAACACGAGGAGAGCCTTTTTGTCGTAGAGAAAAGAGGTAAAGGCCCATACGCACACTCGTCTTTGAAGGCGTTTGAGTGTGCAGCGGCATCCTTCTCGAAGGAAGCGGTCACTAGCAGAACGTAGAGCGCCGTCGCGCAACGCCTCGCAGAGCCCCGCAAGGGACTAGAGACAGGCTCAACTTTGGACGCGGCAGCGGGTTGCGGCAGACCAATCAGAAGCCGAGAAAGGAAAATGGGCCACGTGTTCGCACGCGCCACTCGGCGGGGCGCATCCGGTTCTCCGAACTTGCTTTTTCGTTGGGGGGAGCGGTAGAGAGTGCTTTTTCTAAGGCAGCAGGATAGAATGCCGGGGAAGACAGCGGGATCGTCCCAACAAGGACCCCTTCGACGCTGTCACTGGGCGCCGCCATCTTGTCGTGTATTTCGCTTACGATAGCGCGCACTCTTTTGCTCTTGACTGCGGCTGACTGCGTGTCAATGCAACTGTGCGTACAAGCTTGGCGCAAGCGCTCTTCGCAACGCTACGCGTCTGCTCGCCGCTGCGGAACGCACGGCGCTCAAACCCAAATGTGGTTAGGGGCCTCTAGAGTTTCAGCTACCTGCTTGGTTTCCTAATTCCGAATCGCAAACTTCTTACCAATGATCCTACCTTACCAAACATTTGTCTCGTCAAAACGAAAATTAAAAAAAAAAAGTGGACATTTTTTTTTGTCAAAACTCCAATTTTTTTTTTTTTTAACTACTCGACGTTCGCGAAACATAAAAACAATGCATACATTATATTTTACCCCGGGAGAAATCAAATCACGAGTTTTCTCCCGATACTAATAAAAAGTAGAAAAACTAACGAGGGGAATTCGATTTTGGGACCCTCGGATAGAAAGAGCGTCGCTCTAATCGGGCGTAGCGTGCGACGCGTCATGACGGCAATGACAACAAGCCCGTTGCGCGCATTTCATCGTCATCCGGGCTACGCGTCCCCCCATTCTCGAACCCACAGAGGAAGGAAAAACAATCATCGGAGTATATTGGATAAATCCGAATCGACCAAAATTTTACCGGCGGGAGCTTTTCAACGTTTTCCGAATTTATCCGAAAACGCGGAACCCTACCGATATGGCAGCGCAGAGCCACTTTAGGAGTGACTTAGAGTATATGCTTGGCCCACGGAGCGGAGTACCGCAACGCTGCTCCCAGGGCGGCCACGTTGGACCCAAGCCGCAATGCGGGAAGCGACCGTCGCTTTTGCAGGAGATCACGGAGGCGTGGATGGCGTTAAAGCCGCTTAATACTTCTTTTTACGAGTATACGACAACCAATACAAATGACAAAGCACATTCCGCTGGAACAAAATGGCCTCGTTTAGTTCATTCTTCTGTAGTGCGCCGATATCTGCTTCCTAAAGCTTGCACCGTCATGCAGGCGGCGCTTCAAAGAATGTCGCTCCTTGTAGGAAGCTCCAGGAACTTTCGATGGCGTGTCTGAGAGGCGGCGAGCTGCGGCGCGTGTGCTTCGTCGTCTTGTCATTTGCCTCCGGTTTCTGCCCTCGGCAGAGCGTGGCCGACGAAAACGTCTTCCCTTCGGAAGCCGTAGCCACGAGCAACGCTAACGCAAGCAGCGCCATCGTCCTATGTGTCATCTGCTTCACGGGTGAAGAACATCTGACCGGCTAAACATATTGTCAAGCTCTTGATGAATAGGTGGGTTCCATAAAATGACGACAGATTCACCATAATGGTGTCGCTATACTCCGTCTCATCCCACGATGGACCCAATGCTACAGGCCGCCGGGTTCAATCACGAGCCTCTTAGAAAGTACGTGGAATAATTGCTTCATCGTACGTATCAGTGCGCCAAGACGCGTCATGCGGAGGAGAGTTTTTCGTCTGCTTATCGAGACCTCACGGCGGCTCCGTGGGCTCGCTACTACTGAAGACTACTAAAGGGATTAAATACTGTGTGGAAGCGATGGGGCGGAAAGAACCCGGGATCAGTACCCGTGGCCATTAAGAAATTAAGATAGTCGGATAGAGTGTTCGACACGGGAGCATATGTACGGACCACATGCATGCGGAAGGGAGATACGGGCCCAAACAAGTACGCAAAGATTGGATTGGACCGTTATGGCTAAAGCGAAACGACTTTATGTCAATGTTGCATGCGCGCCCTCCAACTTCTCCAAACAGTTGACATGTTTATGAAATATGGCAAAAATGTTTATGAAGCTAAATAGCATATACCTATACTTCACCACTCTAAAATAGCGCAACAGAGAGCCATATGCGCAAGATTAGTGCTCTTCGTACACTGCGTAAGGAAATTTCTCTCGTGCACTCTTTTGCAATGCGGTGCAAGCTGTTCTGCGGTAGTACTCCGCCCGCCAGCCTTCGGGCCCATGTCCATCGTAAGCTGAGAGGTCCGAGCACAGCTCGAGGGTTCCCGCGGCTGCACGACACGCGCGGCCCTTTTTCGGCGCAAGCTCACTTCTCTCTTTCTATCCTCTGTTTCACGATAACTTGGCTAGCTGTGGAGCCCGCGGGCACCGCGGCCTAACAAGAGCACCGGAGCAAAGCACCTGACAACCTTCTACGGAATCGCGGCACAGGAAGGACGGGGAAGCTGCGGGGCCTCATTACCACCACAGCAACAGCGCCGTCCGCGACAGAAAGTAGTTATATGCTGAGTTCACTATCGAGGTTATATCAAACCTACGTCCCATCTCTATCCGCTCTTTGGTCCCCTCGTAGTAGCGTTGGCGCAGTGGCCGTTGGCACCGTTGCCGTCGCTTCTTTGTTTCCGCTCGCTGCTCCGTCGGTTCAAACGGGAGGCTGCTCCAAGCAGGTCGGAAACTTTCCTCGCTTCCTTTCTGGAGACCGTTGGGGCCACGCAGCTAGGGTTTCAGTCGGCCCATGTGGACGACATGAGAAGCTTTGGAGCGGTTGTCTTGGGGGCTTCTAGCTGCTTCCTCACGGAGGAAACCCCCGGGGCGAATCCGGGGTCCCTCATCGCCCTTTTTTGACACAAGTCACAAATTCACGCGCCACGGGCGGATTAAAACGCGCGCCAGTGTTCCTCAGGTATTGACGCTTTACAGCAGCTGTGCATGGGCGCCGCCATAACTGACCTTCAGTTTTTGTTCCCTCTTATTCCGCTCGCTTCACTTCATCATTACCACAGCAGGACAGGTTATTGCCCTTTTAGATGCTACTGTGTTCTTGTGCCCAGCATAGGCCCTTGTGAAGACCCGTCAACGCCCGCTTCAGTGGCTCGGCATCTCGGTAAGACAAGAGAAGGGCGGCTATGGCGGCTCATTCTGGCGCGTGTGTAAAGCGTCTATACACAGATGCCGCCTCGAGAGATTTAAAAACTTTTAGCTCCACACCAAGCGGTGTTGGGGGTTTGTATCCGCCGCCGAAACTAGCCTCCTTCTGTTTACCACCTAATATTTATCGTGAATCCCGCCCATCGTGTCGCCTTTTAATGTGCCGCCCCACAGAGTCGCCGGCGTGAACGAGGGGGTTCGGATGGGTTAACACGCGCCCCAGTGAGCTTCTCTGTTTACCGCCAAACATACACCGTTGAGCTCTACCACTTCTGTTGCCTTGTAATCTGTCGCCGGGAAGTGCCGTGAGCAAAGGGGGGTTAACACGGGCCCCTGTGGTACAACACCCCGCCGTCCACCACTGCACCTTCAAAAAGGGCAACGCCGCCGCTGACCTCAGTGAGAGCTGTCTTCTTGTCTCCAACAACAAACAAGCGCGAAAGGGTCGTTGTCGCCTCCCGCTTGCGAAAGAGCGGGAAGTTCAAATAGACCAATCAGGGCCCCGGATTTGCTCCGTGGTTTTAGTCCCTGAGCAAACATCAATACGCTTCCCGGGGCGGAATGACGGGGGTCACTTCGTAGTTCGTCGGGAACAGCTGGCGACAGATGCGAAAGGGGCCTCGGAATTGTTTTTGTAACTTTTCGCATCTTCCGGGCTTGCGAGAGGGTGTCCAAAGAAGACCCTTATCACCATGGTGCTCGACGTGACGAATAAGTTGTTGCTGCTGCCATTCTAATATTCGAATGAGGGAAAGTTGCCGAACTTGGTAGAGGATGGCTCGGGTGTAAGCATCCAGAGAAGAGTCGTCTATGTATGGCAGAAGCGTGTCCATGGTGGACAACGGATCGCCTGCATGCAAGACGTGAAACGGAGAATAAGCGGTGCTGGCTTGACGACTGGTATTATAAGCGTATGTAACGTATGGCGAAATTAAATACCAGTTGTCTCGGTCATCTGTGATATACAGGCCTTTAGTCCTTAGCGTAGGAGATTAGCTCATTCTACGTTAAACTGCTGCCAGAAAAAAAAAATTCTTTCTACAAAAAAAAAAAAAAAAAAAGCGACATATTGGTCACGTGATCAAACTACGGAGTTTGGGTAAATAGTGTGGTTTTACTCCAGCAGAAGGCGCTACAGCACCCAGAATCGAAAAACAAAAGCCCGATGACGATGATGACGGTCACGTGGTTCGCATTGCCCACCTCCGCAAAGTGCCTCCCGCGGGGCGGGATCGGCCGCGGGTGCGCCGCTGCCGGCTTCTCGTAGCGATTTTTCTGCGGCGGGTCGCGTCTCTCACGTCGCAAATGTATTTCGGTATTTTGTGCGCAGAAGTTTTGGCGTGATAACGCGAGAATGGGCCCGCTCTGCCGACGACTGTTCCCCGCGCTTGGTCAAGCCGAGCGTGGTGACAGGCGCCCGTCGATAGCGCAGGAAGGTTTCTTGGCCGCTTCGCAAACTCGCGGTGGGCTGAGCTTTCCCGAGGGAGGCATGCTGCGCTCAGCACGCGCTGCCGCACTCCGTCTGCTCCTCTGCTGGCGTTGTTCAACGAAGGATGCCGATCTGAAAGGTCAGCTTCCGAGGAGCATTCACGCGTCTAGGAAATGTGTGCTGTTTATGTCGAGTGTAGGAGTTGGCGATCAGTCGCGCGGTAAATCAGGTAAGCATTAGGATTGCCTCGTCCTGTCGCCCATTGAGGCGGACAAAGTCCCAGTATCGTGCCCTGCCCTTCGAGTTTCGACGACAGGAAGAAAAAAGGTCCGCCTTCTTGGTGCCAAGTAGTGGAGGCACTTTTGCCGCCTCGCGACGATGTGGTTCCGCTCCCTCGGCAGCTTGCTTGGCGCCTGAAACCGATCCCCGTAGCGGATGTCGCCACGTCGCGGAGGACACGACGCGCTATTTTCTCCGCAGCAGAGGCACTTGTAGCGGCCGCATTACACGCGTCCTCTCCCTCCTTCGCCCGTATTCCGAATACACCCATGCTTGTCGTCTTGCCGTACGAACCAGGACGAAAAATCCCCCTACGTATTTCGTGCGCCATAACAGGTGTTGGGGAATTGTAGTAGACCGTTTCCGCAGCCCGCTAAGCACCCGGATAGCGCTCCGTAATCCGCCACGAGACCTTGAACTATACAGACAATGCTGGTGGCGCGCATGCGCAGCTGCGGCGTTTTCTTCGGGGATAACGTAGCGGAGGAGAAAAACGGTCTACTACAATTCCCTATTATTTTACGCGTTCTAGCGTACCACTCCGGAATACGTGTCGGTTTCGACCGCACTTTGTCTTCGTGTGCGGCGGAGCACAGGATTCGTGTCCAATATCAGCGGTCGAAAAGTTAGCGGAGCTAACCCTTATATATAACGAATTTAGAAGCAATAACCCAAGGTCGCGAAGCTATGTAAGAAGAAATTGACCTCTACCTCAAATGAAATGGAAATCGAGTCCCCTGGTAACTGTAACTATTAAAAAAAAAAAAAAGCCACCTGGTTTTGGAAAGGTCCCGGGATGGAAGAAATTTTTCAGTCACCACCATTCGTCTAGAGGGACCGTGTCACGATTATTTTCGGGTGAAAGTCATTTTATTTTATTTTCTGGGAGGGGGGGGGGGGGGCAGTTACTCGTTACCGTAAGAGGATTCTATTAGGCAACGAAGCAACGAGCGCAACGTCTCCGGGTAAAGAAACTCGATGGCTCACGAGCCACGGCTTTCCTGGCGGCTCTGCGAGATCTAAAGCGTGCCTAGAAAGAGAGGCGATCCCTTCACTCACTTCATGTAGTAGAGACGGCCTTCCGGGTCCACGTGGGCCGTGCATCCCCGTCGAAGCCTTAGGTTGAGCTGCGCCAGGTAGGCGGCGTTGGCGTCCGCAGCGCCCCCTCCGCCGCCGTCCTCGACATCCACCATCATGATGTCAGGGCACCATTCGACGCACCGGCGCAACAACACGCAAACACCATGAAACTCGGACCGTGGCGGCACGGCCAAAGCCCTCACCCACAAACAACACTGTCGACGACGACGCCACAAACAGCACGGAAAGAAAAGAAAAAACTCAGTCGCGCACTTGAAACAGACGGATGAGGCGGAGTAACGCTGATCAGGCACAGAAGGGAGACGACACTGCTTTCACTCTGGCCGCATCTGTCGCGCTGTCGTGTCTCGTGGAACCGTGCACCGCCTCACCGTCGGTTGCTGCGAGAAACGAAAAGAACAGAATCACGCAAAAGACCCACAAGGTAACAAGACTCATCTCGCCACCTTAGACCCTTTTTCACAATTATCTTTTTTCCTGGTAAGCATGAAAATACTACGCAGTAGTTGGCTGGTCCAACGTTCACTTACAGGCAACTGTATGTGCAGGGAGTTCCCGAGAAAACAGATCCATGTTTTCGGAGGAAATTAACTATGCATCCCAGAAAGCTCAAACTCCGTGAGAATGGGACGCTAGCGGCTGGAATAGAACGCGATAATTAGAGAACGAGACCCGAATAAAAAAATAATTTAGAAAAAACAAAAGTTATCTATAGGAGCCGACGTCCGCCTAAGCCTAATATCGTCAAATAAGAAATGACATTTTGGGACGCTTGTGAGATTCATATCATTAAAAAAAAAAAAAAGAAACGCTTGTCAACAACAAAGACAATGTTGATAGAACTGGACAGCGTGTTGGTTAAACATCTTGGTATCCGAACGCAAAAGGAGACAAGGGACATGCCAGACACGGTCCGTGTCTGACACGTTTTTCTGTGTCCCTTGTCTCCTTTTGCGGTCGCATACCAAGAAAGAGAATATTGTCTAAAACTTGCTGACAAGCTCTTTTTACACTGAAATAGACGCTACGGGCGTCCACAATGACATTTCTCGTTTTGATCCTACAAGGCTTAGGTGACGTCGTTTCCTTTTTCGCAATTATCTTTTGATCCAGGCAACACCTTGGTTTCAAACTTTCGTATTACATCCTAACAGCCAGCGCCACATTCTCACGCAGTTTGAGCTTTCCGCGATGCATAGGTAATTTGCCCGGGTCAAAAAACACGGTTCTCTTTTCTCGGGAACAAAGAGCCTATTTCGTTCCGTTCGATGTTCCGCCACTTATTCATTTATTTTACCCCTAGGGCGTAAGCAATACAGAGCGGGTAAGCGTAAATTGAAAGAGCAAGTATAACGCGCAACAAACATCTTCATGGAGTTTTCTTTTCAAGGTTTCAGGAGTATGTGAAACAATGTATACTCAAAGTGTTCTATTCGACCTAGGAACGCAGTTTGCTGACTCCAAAATAGGAATAAATAAACCGATTTGAGCGTTTGGTTTACGAATGTGAGATGCCCATATTTCTATCCACGTTCATGGCGGTATAACTGACGCGGCGTTGGCTTTCTTTGGGTGACGCCGAATATTCAGCACCATTACTTGGTTGTCTACACTCTAAGAAAAATGACGGCCTAGGAGGACTAACGCCTCTGAACGCCCAGTTGCTTCCCGAAAAGACCATCTGGTTCAAGCTAGGTACCGTGCGCAAAAGCGAGGGCTAACTGCGCTCGACTGGCACTAACCGAGAGGCGTGCGCAGCAAAAGCAGCCCTTAGTGCTCTTCAAACAGGGTGCATCTGTATGCTTTAGTTCCCGAAAGCAAACGAAATGCTCGCCGCGGAGAGAGCTCACATTCCACTTGTCATGGGGATCGGCTCTACTCTGCCCAGCAGCGTCCGAAAGTGTTAACTAAACTCAGACGAAACTAGGAAAGTTTTTTTTTAATGTGCAACGATCGTTCAGTCATTAAGCTTCGCGCGTTGTGTGAATGCGAGTTAACCAATGTGTTGACATGTTACAAGTCCCATTGACGTAATTTACCCTCGCGCAAACATATAAGCGTTTATCCGTTCTAAATACTAACACTTCTTTTCCGTCAAATGAGACAACTTTAAGAGTGTGTAGAAGACGCGCTTTCAGCACCGGAGTCTCGCAGTCACAGTAGATCGTCACCTCACTCGCTAAACCTGAGTTGCTGAGAACAAATCAAGCTCTGCGTCTCCCCGCGACCAACCTTTCTGGATAGTCCTATGTCCAACTCAAAATCCGCAACGACACTCTTGAAGCATGGCACGCTTCGCCCAAAAAGCACATTCAGGGGTAGGATTCTGAGTCATGCCATCGTCGTCGCTGTTTCACATAACATTACAGATCAGCAACGAAGAACGAACTCAATGCGCCCACAACGTCAGCCATTACAACACCGTGCCCGTGGCAAAACGGATGCGACGAGAAAAAAAAAAAAAAAAAAAGCACCCGAGAAAATGACAATCGTACGTGTGTATTTTGATCCTGATGGCTGTATTTTTTGTTATAAACGGCCCACTCTGGCAAGCGCGCGGAGAGCAGCGAGCGGAGAGCACGTCACATCCGGCGCAATCGTGACGTAGTCTGTCTCGGGAAGAGCAAAGCTGCGGCGAGGCTGACGTCGTCAGGATGCCCTAGCCGTTCCAGGCACCGAAGCGATCGGGCCACCGCAACTAATCGCAAAGCTGCTTTTGTGTGAATTTTCAGTGACGGGCTAATCTACTCTAATCTTGTAGAGGGAGACATCTGGGACACACAAAAGAGAGTCCCATTGAATGGGGAGTTCCTCCTTCCCCTCGGCCCTAGAGCTGTTGGGATGACGTCAGGTTCAAAGCATGTATAGTTCGAGGCAACGTTATTAGATTAGCCCAGTTACGGAACTGGTCATGGACGCCGCTTGCACGAGCAGCACCCTCACTCACCACGACTCGCCTCCCGTCGTTCGATGCGCCGGACGGCTGCACTGCACTGTTTTACATTTGCATGGAATTTGCACGTTTCGCAGCACAGCCGCCCAGACTTGTACGTAATCCGTTACAAGTAACGAAATTACTTGTAATCCCTTACATTAATCGCTAATTTAGTAACGGAATAATTATATTTTCTAAAGTAATTTTAAAGTAATTCCCTTACATTTTTGAAGTAACGAATTCCTTGTAATCCGTTACATTTTTTTGTCAGAACCAACCCCCCCCCCCCCCCCCCCCCCCAATCTAAATAAAGTGTTTTTTTTTTAATTTTTGTAAAGTTGAGTGCAGTGACACTGTCACGCGAATCGACCAGCCCAAAAGGAGGCTTGGCACTCTTCAGTTCCGCAAAGCCTTTTTTTGCAACACCAAGCCCCTGAATCTACCTTTTTTTAGACCCTAACATCAATGTAAAAAAATCCAAATAAACAATTATTCAAAAAAAAAGGGGGGGGGGGGGGCAAGTTATTTCCGCTTTCTTTAGTCCCTCTGTTTTTTCTTTGCGATCGAAGACGGGGAGCGGAGGACACCAAGTGACTGTGCGCCCTTCGAGAAGCTCGAGGCGATAAGTGCACTGAAAAGGATTAACAATGTCCTTCTCGGTTATAGTGACAACGACCATTTTCATAATGTCACAACACGAGACAACGCTCCGTTTGCCCTACCCTTTTTCTGAGTCAGCTTTTTGCGAGCACTTAGGAAATGGTAATAGTCTTCCTTTCTCCTTCTTCCTATTTTGCCCCAGCAGGACGCATCTTATCTCAAGCAGATATTTTTACAAATAAGACATAATGGTGGCTGACGTAGACTTGATATTCTGGGCCATATCTGGGCTTGACGAGCGAGTGAAATTCGTGAGTATTTTACTCTCAGTATTTCATAGCGCGGCTTACTTAATACTCTGCCCTTCGCTACCCGTGGCATCAGCCTATCTGGAGAACACCGGAGTAAACTGCAGTCGGTCCATTCTCCGTGCGTTTTTGAACGGCACCAAGAAAGGTACACACGGCAAACGTGCATTTACATTTCATTGTTTTAACCGACGTTCTAATTAATTGTTGTTATGAGTGTCCTTCTTTTTCTTTTATTACTTATATTTATATACTGGAAAATATTTTTATTCACCAACGTCTCAAGTGAGGCTCGAACTGTTTAGAACCAAAGGAAGAAGAATATCGAGCCAACCCTTATCTATTATTTAATTATCACCTTAATGTTTTGCTATTGATGACTTCTACAGCTTCGCGATTCAGACAATGAAGAATTTTAATAAATCGGTCCAATGACTTCGCCGCCGTCTTTGCGTATGCATCATATCGTTATCGGGTACCGTTGTCGCGGGTATCGGAGGTATCGGAACGATCTACTAAATCTCTCGAATAGCAGGCAACGGCCGCAACGACGGAGCGTTGCTCTACCTTCAAGGTAGATAGTGCTTCCTTTGCTTCGCTGAAAAAGCTCAATGCAGAGCATGAATCATCCGTGAGGAGCAATATGGCACTCCCATCCAGTGCCTCAGCTCAAATGGTGTTCAGAGTAGCAGTCGACATATCGAGTAAGAAATAACGCAAAATGTCTGACGAGACTTTCGAAAGCCAGCTGTTGCTCAAAATACTCAAGATCATTAAATAGAACAGGTGTCAACAATAAGAACTTGAATAACCCTCTTCCCTTTGTTTCTTACTTGAGGACAACAATGTAAAAAAGTAACGCCACAAAAGTAACGGATTACTTTTTGGGGTAACGGTCAGTTACTTTCATAGGAGGGTAATTGTAATTGTAATAAATTACAATTGAGCCTTGAGTAATTGTAAATGTAATTCCTTACTATTCTTCAGTAACGTGTACAAGTCTGCAGCCGCCTATATGGCATTCCACCGTGTTCTATGGAACCCATAGTTAGGAAACGACAATCTAGATGGCGCTACAAACCACGGCAGGCGAACTTAAGTGAGTTACGAGAAGAACCCCCTTCCGCCGGAGTTCCACAACATGAGGTAATCTACTAACGTTGGTTCTAGGCGAGACTGTCATCGTCGCTACCTGTGAAGGTTCCTAGACGTGCATTAAAAACAAGGCTTTAGCGACATCCACCAGTAACTAATCGTTTAATTTGTTTTCAAATTCCTTTTCGTGCCTTTTTTAACGAGATACTGATGTGTCCGATGTGATACTGCTCCTTTGAGCGCGAATAGACAACACAAATAAGCGCCGAAATTTTGTTATAGTATTCCTTTAAGGTGAAACAGAATACAGTACTCGTACGGCCCCGGATGAATTGCTCATTTAAAGGGGCCCTGCAATCATATTTAAGCAACTACCTTTTTTGCGGTTTCCACATCTCTTGGGGTCCGGGCAAGCCAGCGGGCACGGAGAGAGTAACTAAATATCAGTGCGTCATATTTTAACCGGACGACGTGGAAACCACCTCCACCGACGAGGGCGACCTGCGGTACCGAAGCGCACAAAATGTGACGTGTTTGGTCCTAGGCTTACTACTGGTCAGAGCCGCTAAAAGCTTTTTCGTAGTCGAAATACAAAATATAAGTGGCCGCGAACCGTTTCAATTATTTATAAAAGAAGTTTTTGTTCAGTATTTTAGATCAGAAAAGAAACAAATGCAGTTTATAAAGTACGGAAACAAGAAAAGACCCGTCGACACACCCGCCACCAAGCGGCGGAAAAAACGGCGCATACTAGAAAGAACTAGTGGGATGAGGCTACGATGAACGGCCAGCGTAGAAAAGCCCCGGATGTACGCGGCGGCGCTGCGGTCGTATACCGGCTCAACGATCCGATCGGTTCCGAGCGTTCCGAAGGCCTTCGGCGCGGGCCCTGCTGGCGATGTGGCCATTTGGCGGCATGGCAGCGCGAAGTGGCTCTTGTTCTGAACTGATCTTTACCCCGTGTTTGCTGTCGTTTGTGTCCAATGAAGTGTTATGCCAAAATAGTCTTTAATCGCGCAGCAAATGCAATGCGAGCCGCCCCGGCCACCCGTTTCATAGAGCCTATCCAACATATGCTTCAGTGGCGCCCTCTCGAGCCGTTGACCCGGAGTGCGGCAACCGTGAACGCTCGATGAGCTCACTACCCCTCCTCTAGTTCACGGCCACTCAAGCCAGGACCTACTACGTCATGAAGGAGGTTATTTTTTGCTTGTTTTTGTAATTCTAATTCGCCTATAACTTTTAAAATAAAGCGAAATTTGAGAAAAGAAAAGTTTGATTAAGTTACTGGTTCAGTGCGCTCAGGTTCGGTGCAAATTAAAACCAGTCAAAAAGTCATTGCAGGGCCCCTTTAAGGGTTAGACATATGTCGGCCCTTCGATGGCTGATAAGTATCACGCTGTTTCAGTATTCACAAAACCTCTTAGATTTATCTTCACTGTGTGCGGTTCATCATCTTAATTTTCCCTGTTGGATCTCTCTTAATGAAAAAAAAAAAAATCCAAGCGAGAGATCTGAACATGGCATAACAAAGAGACTTCAGGTAAAAACGACACAAACAATAAATTGTATCGTAGTTGGTTGAACAACGAAGCCCCAACGGCGACGAACGTGTCTGTTAGATGAAGTGTCCGTGGGAATAGATTGGGATCTCCAAACACGTGGACCGTCATTGTTTCGCGGCGCTCACTGAGCTAGCTTTTCGCACAAGATTTCACGTAAGTTATATATCAACTACAAGGTGATCTATATCACATATTTTTAATGAGTGTGAACGCGAAAAAATCGCGTTTCGAAAACGTGCGAAGGGCGTCATCTTTCATGGCCGTGGTGGGACCTTTTCTTGTAACGAATATACAAATCGATCAAAAGATTGTTCATCGCAAAATATACACGCACTAGTCTGTGTCGATCTTCTTGTACGAACTGGTTTAGAAACAAAAATCTACCATGTCATAAGATCTGCTGTGACATGCACGGTAACTACTAAGCTGGTTAGCAAGTGTTTTAAAGCCTGCGTTTTTAACCTACCTATTAAATGACGTTCATCGGTAATATCGCGTAAGTTTAAACGGACCTCTTACGTCGAGTCTTTAGAAACTTGGTTTCGTAAGCGCACGTTTGACGTTTCGTGGATGGTTTCTTGTATTCAGGCTACGCGACATCTCCCCAAATTTGGTGTACCCTGGATCTCACACAACACCTTTTGCAATGTTTCGAGTTCTCTGCGGTGTTTCTGAAGGCAGAAATGAGGAGGAACTCAGCTGAAACTTATTCGCGCTATCATGCACATTGATAACATTACCGTGCTTCACTGAAAACTTGAGGCAAAAAAGTTTGATCCACACTTTCAGGCGTGCCTGGTAAATTACGCTTCTGACTCAATTTTCGTCATGACTGAGTTGGTCTTCATCAGCTTAGCGCTGCTCAGTTTGGAAAGGAAAGTAAATAAACAGGTAAGTAGCCCCCACCCCTGTCGGTTTCGATTGTGTGGTGTTTTTGCCGTTGTGTCTTATTGGTGTGGGTACACATTAGTATTTTTATGCTTGACAGGACACTTTTCTAAAGCCTGTTTTTCAGTTTTCTGCATATTGATTGCTCTCTAGAACTCGTACATTCTATTCCCTACCAAAAACAGATCGGACATAAGTTCACCGCACAAAAGCTTGCCGGATGCAACATTTCCGGTCATAAGCTGATTTTTGATAAGCCGACGGACAAAAGCTCACTTTTTTTTTAATAAGCCGGAACAAAATTAAGCTCACCGAGCGCGAAGTTGTTTCTTCTCACAGACGGCGACTCCGATTTCGTATTTGTCAGGGCAAGGGCTGGGCCAAATAGCGGTACAAATGTATCGCGATAGGTAAAGACACTTTCGAGTATCTGTATCTCTGTATCGAGATACTTATGCAAAATGTGTTTCAATAGGGAAGTGACATTGGCGATGTAACGCACTACTCCACCAGGCTCGGGGATCTCGTAGCAGTTGTCAAAAATCAATCGTCTGTTGTTGTTTTCTTTTTTTTATTATTATTATAAACTGAAAACCACTGTTGGTGCAAGGGGTTCCAGACTTGGTAATATGCACCCGCTGCACAACTCTATCCACAGGGGGGAAGTCTAATTGTCTAGTATATATCACGGTCCCAAAAATTAAAAAAAAAAAAAAAATACAAGAATAGCAGCGTAAGCTCTTCTCACAACCCTCTTTTTTACTTAAAGGTGTGTCTCGAATTTGTACGCATCTTTAGGGCAAAACAGCGTTTTATTTGGGCAAACGCGTTTTTTTTTTTTTTTTTCAGGGATGGCAAGCTGTCGTTTCCAATACCTACGTGGGCGACTAAAAAGAACAATTTTCCTTTTTTTTTTTTGTGTTATTTGATTTGGTAGCGGAGTGTGAACAGATGCAAAGTTTCAGGTTAAGGGGAAGTGCATAAACTGACATAAACCTGAGGAAAACAAACCATTTGCATTCGACACGAACCGCGTCCTCCGCACCTTGCACCGTTCGGGAAAGAGTGTATTCATGTACCTGTATCCTGGAATACTTTTGTGACGTTTCTGCGGTGTTTGTATTTCAGTATATGTATTGCAATATACTTTTTGGAGTATATCTGCCCAGCCCTGGTCGGGGAACATAGGTTTGATCATAACAATACGTTTAACTCCACCATCTTATTATAGCACTCAGAAGTATAAGTAAAACAAAAAAAGCAAGGGCGGGTGAAAAAAAGAAAAAAAAAAAGCCCCTTGTGGGAAAAATAACTGCGCGATAACCGTAGTACAGAATAACACAACTTCAGCAGTGAGTACCGTTCCACGCAAAGAAATATTTTCAACAGCGTGACAGCAGCGGCTGTGTACTGCGTCGGTGCCACTTTGGGTGCCTCGATTAAATATTTGTCGTTCAGCAATTAAACTAATTCTGCCGCTGCGACGTTGGCTAAAGGAAGGGGAAAGAGGGGAGGGGGGCTCTAACGTTTTATTGTATTTAAATTACACACTAATTTTTTTTTCGTAAAGGAATCAAGCTTGAGTGCCAATTACCATTAAAATTCAAATCGCTTATCACCGTAGCCATATTATTTTGAGGCCTGCAACATCCCCTGCTGATGTTAAAATTCTGTGCCATCGTCTTTTCCAATCGCCCAAAAAATGTGCAACAAAGACGTATATACAGACCTTAGGGTGAAGTCAACGAAGGGCATATTGCCCCATCAAAATACAGCCTCTTAATTTCTTGATTAACTGGAGATCTTTTGTCGTGCAACCGAAATCTCGATTGCAGGGCGCCTTCTCAATAATAAGCCTCTGTCAGAATGCGGGCATCTCGGACGGGATCAAAACCCGCCAAATGGGGACCCGTAGGCCAGCGCTTTGCCTCGGAGCTATACCGAGACCGTATACGCCACCGAGACGGCTAGGAAATGAAGTATGGTCGCACCATTCTGAGACATCCTAGCGTGATTGCAAAAATAATTTCTGCAATAGATAAAAAAAGTAATTGAATTTTCAGTCGTGGTGGAATTGCAACCGCAGGAATCGTTTTCACGGCGTCACTTTCATTTGGGCATACCGATGCAGGGTGAAACGCGCGCAAAGGCAGCTGTGCTCCACTCGCAGCCTCGCGCATCTGACACCCACGCATCTGGTGACATTTCTGTCTCTCACGCGGCGTTCCAAGCCGCACATGATGACAAATGCAAAATCTAGCTATTCCTGAACACGTATCTCGCACAATATTTGATATCAGAAAACTGAGACTTGCCGTAACTGAATGAGAAACGTTTTCGATTGAATAGTGAACTTCACGTGTAATCTATCGATAAATAGATATGCAGTTTCCGAGAAATGAAATCTCAAAAAGAAGCCTGGTATGTACCTTAATGTCTCGTTATTTTCGTTACTTCACCCGAATCCGTTTTGATAGCACAAGGAAGTAACGTTAGTTTAAAGTATTCTTTATTTAAAAGGTACAATATTTTTTACGGGTCATTCTTCTTCTGTGCACGTCGAACAGACCGCTTACGTATATTATCGTGACCGTTGGGACGTTATAACGCGAGGAAAAAAATTGGTCAATATAAAAAGCTGTTGAAAAGGTAAATAATTAGATAACAACTATAAATAAACGTAATATCGATACATTAAATTAGAGCTAAAAACAGCTATTTAAGATTAACTTTATGAGTGTAGAATCCAAAGAAAGTTATAAAGCGTCAAAACTGAAGCAAAGCATAATGCACGGTGGGGTTGCACCCTAGGGTGAACGAACGATATAGACTTTCGCGTTGCTCGCGTGCCGTCACTTTGAAGCGCAGATTGACCGCGTGCACGCTGGGTCTGCGATTCGGAGCCAACGGTCGACTAAAGGCCTGTTCCCACATGCAGCGGAGCGCTACAAGCATAGCGCTAACCTCGCGCTAAGCGCGTGCTGACGGGAGTGTTCACCAGCTTTGTATCGCACCGTCAAAACTGTTGTTCATGGCAGACGATAAGTAGCTGACGGCACGTGAGGAGCGCTACATCAGCGCTCCGCTGCATGTGAGAACCGGCCTTAACACTGGCATATGACGCTGCTCTGCTGTCATTGCGGAGCGCAAGTTCGTCTGGTTCTCTTGCACGGGTTGCGGTGACGTCAGGAAGACTCCGAGCTCCGATTGGTTCTGAATGCCGGTCACAGCGCGGCCTCTTTCTGACGTCACCGAAACTCGTGCGCAAAAGCAGACGACTTGCTCTCCGTATAGCGTGGTATATGCCCAGCGTTGCAGCACTTAAGCGGCTTTCTCGTTATTTTATTACGAGTCTGCTATGTCTCATACGTTTGTCGAGCGATCGGGTATTTCACGCTGCCAGTAAGAAATCAAATCTCTCGCGAACAAGGAGGCCAGGACATCGACCGCTTTGGACAGATGTCCAGGGCATCGTCGACGCAAGTGCACTCTTCGGAATTCGGCCTTAGGCTGGATTCTACCGCTCAGAAACCTCGACTTCAGTCATCCCTGAATGTGATGTGTATTATACGAGGCAATAAAGTTACGTTTAACTCGAACCGCAGCATTTTGTTTCTGAGATTCCAGTACACTGGGCAACTTGCGCGAAGCTTGTTTCTTCAGTTCTCAGCAATTCATGCGGCGCAACTTTGAGGTGAACAGGGCTACAAGCGAGGGTTCCAAATCTAGCGGCTCGGGACCAAATGTAAAGGGTTCACTTTTCGTCCCAGGGGGCTTAATGCGAGGGCGCAACATTTTGCTTCAGGGGAGTAAATCAGTCTCGGGTAGTAACGCGTTACTAGTAACGCGTTACTGTAACTTCGTTACTTTTTTGGTAACTTGTAACTGTAACGAGTTACTTTTTAAAAATGTAACTGTAACTGTACTTCTATTACTTTTTTCTGAGGTAACGATGAAAGTAACGACGTTACTTTGGTCGTTACTTTCCAGTGTTTTATGAATAATATATCACTGAACGAGTACAATTTAAATATTCCTTGCACTTTCCAAATCGTCTAATCCGACATTTCGAGTGTCAAGTTGGCCTCGCACAAAGCTGTGAATACGTTCTTTCTCGCGAGTCACGACCCGAATATAGCCACGTGTAGATTTTATGAAAAAATATCTAGTTATCTTTACGCACGCGCTTGTACTTTGTGACTGAACGCTTACATCTTAGTGTCTTGAAGCACTACCTATGTTGTGGTTTTTTTTATGTGCAAACGCTTTTTAATCGGGTGAATCAACCGTAAAAAAAGAATACACGTGAAGGGCACTGCGCATGTCTCGTATTTTGATTAGCTCCATTACTCCGCACTGCGCATGTTTCGTATTTTGATTTGCGCCACTACTCTGGCTTGAAACTTTCAAACACTAACTTCGAGAAGCAACTGCTGCTAAGTTACAAAATGAAGTAAAAAGCGTACTTTTTATTTTTATCCAATAAAACGTTGTGAAGGACGTTTTCTAGTTTTTTCTAATTATTTTTTGTGTTACAGAAAAGTAACTGAAAAGTAACGTCGTTACTTCTTAAAAGTAACTGTAACGAGTTACTCTTTTGTTGCGGTAACTGCAACGGTAACTTTGATACTTTTTCTGAAAGTAGCTGTAACATGGGTAAGTTACTTTTTCAAAGTAACTTACCCATGACTGGAGTAAATAGGCGCAACGTTTAGTCCTATGCAAGGGTGCAACAATACGTCCCAGGGGTCTAGATGAAAGGGCGCAAAAGTTAGTCATGGGGGTCCAATTTGCACGGCTAACGGTACGGGAGCACGGCTGCCCCCGTCCCCGTTAGTCCCGCACGGGACTAATGGCAGCGTTACCGCATTTAGTCCCCCGAGGGACTAAGTCGCGCTCTCTTTTTTTCTTAGAGTGTAGGAGGCCACCGTGCCAATGTCCAGGAGGTGTGGGCTTGTGTAAGAAAGAGAGAAAGAAACAGGGAACCAAGAAAACACGACCAAGATAAAGTGGCGACAGAGAGGAAAAAGTCGGCTTCGACGCACGTCATCGAGATGTGGAAAGAAGTACACAAAAGAAAACCACGGACATGGAAAGAAAAATAAATACCAGTGTCTAGGGACAATGCAGACCCGAGATACGTCCGCGTCGAAGCTCTGTCCACGGGGCCTCTACTCAAATTCCTAAGAAAAGGGGGGAAAGAAAAACACGGCTGTAGAATAAAAAAAATGGGAGATATGTCCAGGAGCAAAAAATAGACAGGACACGACACGCCGCCCCTTATCATCGTGGATTCGATTCACACCGCCGATATGTCGAGCACGTAATCCAGCCTATCGCTGTCGTCCTCAACGCCCATCAGATCCCGAAGAAGAAAAACGAGAGGAAAAATAAATAAAAAAAAAAACGACAAATAAAAAAAGCAAGAAACAAAAACACAGAAAAAAAACACCGACGATCGAGAATTCGAGTTTTTAAAGTATTCCAAGCCCTATTCCACATAGCCGTCGCAGCGCCACGTCGCGCGGACAGCCGTTGGTTGACAAACTTGGTCCCGGACCGAACAGCTCGGGACGGGGCTTGGTCCAATATTTATGACCAGCAGCGGAGAAAAAAATCGGCAAAGACGAAATAATAAAATAAAGTAATGGCATGGGAGGAACGAGAGAAAAAAAATCAGAACCCCCCTCCCCTCCCTTTTTTCTTGGCGCCAAACGGACGCAAAAATATATGTGAACGGGTTCGCATTTACAAACAAAAGGTTCGCCAAACTGTATATTCGATTCGTTTAAAAGCGCATCCCAAATGGAAGAGACCCCCAACGATTTCTTGGAAAGAAAAAAACGTCACGCGACAAATTTACTTTTTTTTTCCCCTTATTTTGCCTTTTTGGAAGGTTTTTTTGCTCGATTTGCCTTTGAGCGTACCGGATTCACACCGGCGACACTTGTGTAGGCGAGTGCAGACGCGCTCTGCTTCTCGAACATGTGGCGCCTGGATCGACCGCTAGTCAGCGCGGCAGGTGGGCAAAATGAGCAAATTTGAAAAGGACTAACAAACAAACGATATCCGCACACGAGCGTTGCGTCAGTTTTTGGCAGGGCCCTTAGAGACGCCAGCTGGATATCGGGTTCAGTCATTGCGGCTGTGGGATATCTGAGAGTTGCCAGAATTCCTTGCAAGAGGTTGTCAAACCAAACTTCATAGTCCGGCGGGAAGAACATCTTCTCGACAACGTACCTTTTTTCTAAGAGTTCTGTGAATGCGCAGGGCCCTCCTCACGCAGCGGCGAAATACAGTGGGCGTCATAAAGGGGAGTTGCGATACCTCTCCTGCCTCCTCAGCGACTCCGATCGCAGTTCGAACTTTCGACGATAGGTGCCGTCTTTATGCAAAAAGACCTAGGGTGCCTGTCTCAGAGTGAAGACATCCTCGTTGCGCTGAGTGGGCCAGCACGTGACGCGCACTCAGTGCGTAACTTGCGCGGTCAAGTGGCGTCTAAGCATCAGCCCGGGCGACTTCACTCCACGGGGTCAGTTGAGGAACTCGAGCGGCCTTGACCGGAGGAGCGCGGGCCGCCCCGGTAGCGGGCGAAAGTGTGGCGCTGCCGTGGCCGAGAGATCGGTTCTTTCCGGGTGATCTGCTGCGCCCGTGTCGCTTGCACGCTCTGCTGCGGGCCCCGCCAGATCTGCTGCCAATCGTCCGCGTGCGTCGCTTTTCTAATGGTCAACTGATCTCGAGCTGGAAATCCACTCTTTCAAGAAATCGACAATTTTAGGCATCGGTCGGTGGGGTTGTTACAGTCGGAAATAATTCGCACGGACTTTGAGGGAGTCAACCTAGCCCAAGAACGCTCCTCATTCTTCCGAGTGTTGAGAGCCATAGCTGGGTCGTCTCCGGCACATACTATTCTCCTATGCTGACAGCCAGAAGGATCTTAGAATGGATGCTCGGGCGAGTTGGGTATTCATATTCTGGGAGAAGCGCTAAGTAGATTCACTCACCCTCAAACTCACACTCACACTCACACCAGAAAAACGGTCATTCACGTCGCGCTGCGCGACGTGAATGACCGTTTTTCTGGTGTGAGTGTGAGTGTGAGTTTGAGGGTGAGTGAATCTACTTAGAGCCAGAAGGAGATTCTTTATGAATGTGACGACCCTCATCGCAGCAACTACGCCTCGCTTCTCTGTAAGCTCGTAGGAAATCGTGCGATCCTCGGCTGTCGTCATCTTTTTTCACCGGCGACTGTGTTCCTGAAATTCTGAAACAGACGTCGGAAAAGTCGGTGGCCATCATCGCCGTCTGCTTCGGGTTCGTAGGGAATTGTTCCATCGGGGATCAATACGGGGTAACCGAACCGGCTGCAGTCTCAGCAACGCTTCGATCGGTGGGGGCCTTTCGTTTCCGGTTCTTCGTGGTTGCTTTCGAGATATGCGCGGGGACATTCGGAAACAGACGTGGAGCAGCATCTCGTTTTAATTACCATTTGAGCTTGGCCCTTAGAACCGTCTGCCCGTTGATGATTCGTGTCGGCAGGCAGAAAATGCAAATCGCGGACTTTTTCGGGGGATCGCCTTCGGCCATACTTTGAGGCGCACGGTGTCCTTCGCAACGATAAAGTGGCTTTGAACACTTGTGAGGCACCCGCTGCGACAGCTGGGAGCGGGCGGCATGCTTGTCCGTTCATCGGCGAACCACTCAAAGCTCCAGAAGAGGACACTTCCTACGACGAGCCACCGACCACACTAGGGAGCTTTCATACACATTCGCCACGTCTGTCTTACCGCTCATTCACACTGGAAGCGGATCCGCTTTCGCAAAGCGGTTGCGAACGCGATTGTATAAAGATCCAGCGCTATTGCACGCGCACTCGATGACATCAACAACCGCGTTCGCAACCGCTTTGCGAACGCGGATCCGCTTCCAGTGTGAATGAGCGGTTAGGGTGGTGGCATCTCGGCCATTTCTGTGCCCAGAATGCACGCGCTTCGATCTCGCTCGGAGCGAGCGGTTAGCTCTTCCCGGTGCTGCCGCCATTTTAAGGCCCATTCGGCACGCGCAGGTAGTTTTCAATACAACAATAGGTGTCTTCACCCAAGGCCACACGAGCAAAAATACGAGGAACAACAACGAGCAAGACAAACCGCCCAGAACCGATGTAAGGTAAAGACCCTCAATCTGTTTGCGTTTTACTCGCAAGTGGCGCGCCCGTGCGCGAGGTCCGTGTCTCGAGCGGCCCTTAGAAGCGAATGGGCGCGTTCAGTAGCGCCTCCCTTGCCTCCGAACGGAGTGCCTCGAGTCGGAGTCATCGGAGCGCCTACTGAACGGCAAAAAAACCCGCGGCTCCAAACCTGCTTCTACGCAACTTCCGCTTCCTCCCCTGTGCCAGACGGTCTCCGAATAAACTGGAAGCAGACGATGGCGAGCACGATCGCTTTTATTTGACGCCGGTATTGAAGAAGTCTTTACAATGTCGTTGAATAAGAAGCGGGTGATTGTACACATCAGCGCTGCTGTTCGAAGCGATGCAACGCGATCGAGTCCTTCGCTTGGCGGTGCAAAGGCAGCTACTGTTATAAAAGCCGACGAAAATCGTAGTCAGTACACGCAAAATACCGAGCTCAGCGAATCTACCCCACCGGTTGCGATACTTTTATACGGCCGTAAGTTTGTTCTGCCCTTCGTAACGAACTTCCTGTAAAATGTATTTGTATACAGACGGGAAGTTCGGCCGCGCTCGGCGATCAAGGTTTTGTCGGCCGAGGCGAGCCTCAGCCAACGTGCACCCCGATTAAGCTACGCAAACAAAACATTAATCGGTATCATGCTCTGCGTGAGTGTCCAACCGGCTTCCAAAGTCGCGTTCATACCCTGTTTTTCTCTGTTGAGCGCGGACAGGACTATCGTCAATATTACCGAGTTTCCGTGCAACGGCGATCAAGAGACGGCGCGTCAAATGAACGTTTGCGTTGTTTATTAGCATATTCAAACCAAACCAAATACGGTCCAGTGCATTTTCCGAAAGAGCCTTACCTCAAAAAGATATTCGAAGGCGTTATTCGTCTTACCTTGAGCACTTTTCATTAACAAAAGCGAGCAAACCGCGCACCCGCTACAGAACCGAAACAGCTTATCCCGCCGTATTGTTTGTTTTTTACTCTTTTAGCGCCGGAAATCGTCACCAGTTGGGAAATGACGTCATTTTAGCTCCTTTGACTCTACGTGCACCGTCTCCGGACTCGGTGCTTCCGAGCTTGACTGCGAAGCCCCGGAGTTACGTGCACCGGAAGTGACTTTTGGCCGTCCAGTGGAAGGAGTCAGTGACTCCTTGACTCCGGGGCCGCTACTGAACGCGCCCAATGGCGGCAGAGCACCCGCTCGGGGCACCTGTCTTGCGCATTTCCACTACAATGATCCAAAAGTAACCAGAAGTTGCAGCATGAGAGGCTGAACAGAGCAGGCTTCTGCGGACCTACTACGTTCCACCCTTGAGAGATTCATTCTCAAAAAAAAAAAAAAAAAAAAACACCCGCAAGCCGTTGCCAAAAAAAGAAAAAAAAAGAAAAGGACGTTTCGCTGTACATGCACAATTCCGAGCACCGTTAAAGGTCTATCGCGTCAAAGTTCGACACAAGTGGGGTTTTTTCCTGTCGTATGCGCCTTACAAAACCCCTAAAAAAAAAAAAAAATTCATAGTCTGGGAAAAGAAGGGGGGGGGGGGGGGGGGAGAGGAAGGAAGGGGACACGCCTGCCCAAAAATAAGTTTTACGCGAAAAAAAAAAAAAATTCTTTTAGAGCAATATTGGCAGCGACAGCTTTATTTGAAATTCTGTCGCGCAAAGTCCATGACGTCGCAGAATGGTCATCCGCTCTTTCCACCTCAACCTGAAGGCGTTCGCGTTCAACCACGCGTTCGAAAAGCCGAGAGAAAAAACAAGTGGAAAGGGTGTGACTAGCGACTAAATCGCGCCTCGCACCGTCATTGCTCCAAACATTTATTTTTCCCGCGTAAAATCACGCGTTTCCCGACCAAATTGCCGAAAAAAAATCGTTTTTTTCTTCCTAAGGGTTCTCTAAACAGTTATGTAGAAACGTAAAGAGAGCGACAGGCCCAGAAAGTGAAATGTTAAACATGCCAGAAAGTTCATACAGTGCGAAGATAGAAAGGCTTATTTCATTGAACTAAGCTGCGGCAGTGAGTACATCGGACAAACTAGAAGATGCGTTAACTAGCGTTAACCATCGGCTCAGAGAACACAACATTGAAGAATCGAAGTGTCCAAATGAGTCTTTTCACTCGATCGTCGTCCACAGCCGCACGTGCGACGACTGAGCGCCATATTTCTCTGATACTGGAATACTGGGCGGGCACAAAAAAGGTTTTGGTAGAGAAATCATTGAACCATTTTACATGGGGACTGTCAACAGCATTTCTGCAGCTTTATTATCACTAGGGGTGTCGCGAACCTGCCCAGGTTCGAGTTCCATCGACTTTTTGAACTTTCAACGTGATGTTCGACAAAGGTTCGACTAAAGAAACTTTTGTGCGCTTGCGCGAAAATTAAAAAACGAACAAAAAACAATAAACAGTCGACACTCCTCCTGGCAAAGGAAGAGTGCAATATTTGTTCGGTATATTGACATCACTGTTTCACATTACTAACAAACGAAAGCCTTAAAAGTGCATATTTTCGCTTCTATATGGTGCAAAACACGGGTAACCATTTTGGAAAATTTAAATAAATTATTTATTTTCCAAAATTTGAATTATTCGTGTGGAAGCCGGGCAACACTGTCCATAAGTCCAACCTCTTCGACCTTCATAGAAAGTTCGAAGGTTCGGTGAACCAGTCGAAAAATCGAGGTTCGACAAAAGTTCACGACACCCCTAATTATCACTGACAAAGACAGAGGTCGAATTCCTAACATCAGATATAGGTAGATTACTGATACCAACGTTGAAACCTTCAGGGGGCGGTTTTATAATTGTGCTATTCTATAGTTATTGCTCAATAAAAACAGCCCCGTTTCCGTCCTCGGTGTTTTACCCTTTCATGTATTCGTTTCTATTCACCAACAGGCTCGTCTTCCATCATAACTGAAGTAGTTCTTAAGTCGGTCGACCAACTCGCCCCATGACTCTTCCCGCATTCTGCCTGCCTTAATGAACAGTCGTTTATATTCATTTGGCGACAATCCTAGATCACGTATAATTCGTTCTTTCAGCTGAGCGTAAAGTTCCTTCATGTCACTGCACGTGACTTTTTGTCTCATCACGAACCTGAAAGAAACGACATTTGACTTCTACCGCCTCGATCCAGCCAGGCACTACGGATCCGTACACGGGCATGTGGCTGAGCAATTGCTCAAGAGGGGAGCAGAGACCCCAGCTGATGATCGTAAACCCAGCCCCCGGTTGGCACCACCACCATTCTCCCTTTGCAATGTGTGGAGCTCAAATGACACCCGTATTTGTTGGGAGCTTCATTTTTTCGATTTCCAACTGAGTGCTGGACTCGTCATAATCAGTTCCCCCTCGTCTTCTGACGCCTCGCCAGGAAGTTTATCAGGCATTTCACTGTCTCGTTCGTCCGGCTTATACTTCTTAGCCATTGACCGAGTGATCATCCAATACGAATAACCAAGCCTGTGCGCTCATCAATTCGTGTTGATCCGTCCTTATCTCTACGTAGTCGGTAGGATGTCGGGGACACTCAAGTCCGGTTCCTGCCGCTTTCAGGCAGAGGTTAAGGTCTCGGACTCAAGTCTCGTTCTTTGTCGCTGGCTCCTGCGATGAGGCCGAGTCATGCAGCGTTCGTCCTACTGGTGAAGCAAACCGCTCATCTGGCTGGCCCGAGAAATCGGGCTACTTGGGGAAAACGCTGCGGCATGCGGCTCCGCCGACTCCTGAAGCTTTCGACGCCTCGCACTAGCCGCTGCACCACGTCTTCGCGTCGAGGAAACGTCCGACGCGTCAGCTCGTGGGTGCACATGAGAGCCGAAAAGCCGACCTTGCTTGGTTTGAGCAACGCCCGCGCGGTGTCCCGGACTCAGAGCGACGTTGCTTGTCCGTGCTGGCCGCTGACCCCAAGGTTCCGCAGTGCTGAGCTCCCGCTGTCGACTGGGCCAATCACGGCTTGTGGTTTAGGGCGTGTTGGGACCCGGGGAAGCAGGGAGCTGGTCTTGGGGCAAGCGCATTATTCGGTTTGGTCTAAGTTTCGCCACAATGTACTCCCGACTGCCCTCTCTCTCTTTTCTGCCGTCATCAACTGCCCTTTTCGGGCCCACCAACCAGCGCCTGGCACGCGCACACAATAGGTATACAATTTAACAATCACAAAATACAATCACCCATCGGTGACGGCGCTTATTCTACTGCCTCATGCATGCCTCATGCAAGAGGCATCAGCACGGTGGAAGAAACACATTTAGGTGATCACTCTGGCCGCTCTTCGCGCGGGGAGCGAGCGACCAGATCGTGTTCGGAGCTAGCCCCGAACCGGGAGTAGCTAGGTCAGCGCCGCCGCGGAGGGCGCTGAGGTATGAGGTCCCTTCTCGGCGGCCACGCTGTCGTCGGCGTAGCGTGCTCGCCTTTTTCGCGGTGTGGTGGTGGTGTGCGGTCAGTGGCTGGCATCGTGTTTTGATCTGGTGCTGTGTCGGTCACAGGTGCCACCATCGTGGACGAAGGTAGCCTTAAGCAGAAGAAGGAGGAGGAGAACACAGATTTACGGACTCTGGCGACTTGGTGGCGGCGCGGCGGCGGTGAGGTACAACAAGAAGCGGTGAGCGAGGGAATGGCGGGACCACCGCTGGGAGAAACAACCGGAGCGGTCGGATGGTTGCCTCCCATGTGCGGGGACGAGTCCAAATGCATATAGACAAAAATCAATCTGGGATCTGATGTGGTAGCCAACCGACCATAATGTGTCGCTGAGTCGGACAGAGAATCATCACATAAAACTGTATCTTCCACCGCGGGCATGAGACATCTTCGTCCTCATTTTTTCGAGGAGGCAAGGTGATGGGCTGTCATTAGTCAACTCGAGTGAACAGGCCAAGTTTAGACCATACCCACACCGTCGCCCACCCATACAGCTCTTCTGCCACACCTAACCGATATTTGAAGTGTTAACCCGCTAGACGGCATCGTCGGTGCCAGGGTTCTCAAGATGGTGGCGCCCTTAAAGGCGGGCACTCAAAATTTTCTTCAGCGTGGCAGAAGATTTCCCCTCTTTTCTTTTTTTTCCTCCTCCCCTTTCCTCCTCCATTTTCCTCCTCGCTTTTTACGGCCTTCTCGCAAGACTGCTAATGGGCTTACCGGCCCCCCGACAAAACCTCTGTCACCCTTCAAGGTTCTCTGCTTCAAACCCAAACATCGGGGATTAGTTCGGCAGGCTCGATATGAGCTCGGAAGGGTTCGGGCTGGCTCGCTTTTCTCTTTTTTTTCTCTTTTTTTTACTTTTTCTTTTTGCAGCTTTAAAACATGCTCAGACACTTCCGCATGCGGCCACATACGCTACAATACCGCATATTTATCTCGAGTGAACGGAACATGAACATCACAGCAGAAGAAAAAAAAAAAGGTGGGTATTTTTATACCCAGGGAGTTGAAAATTGGTTGTTCTAACAACGGCACGCTGAAGAGTGATTGTATCAGTATTTTGTGTTTTTTTTTGTTCAAAATAATAATCACGAGTAAATACAAGTAAAAAATATTGCAGTAAGAGGGCGAAGCATGTAAAATTAGTTGCATTGTGACAATATATAGTCATGTATCGAACTGAAAACAGTCTGACCATTCCTGGCGCATATAGTCATGTATCGAACTGAAAACAGTCTGACCATTCCTGGCGCATATAGTTCGTACTACAGGTGTTTTCTAGAGTGACGGCCGCCTCGTTGAAGCAAATAAGAAGAGTAAAAAACAAACTTCCATAAAAAGTGAAACGGTTTATGGTATATTTCATGTATCTTCAGACTTTGAGAAAAAGTTCTTCGCGGCCAAGCGTGCATTTAGTTTCTGTCAACAAATGCAACTGAAAAGTCGACAGCAGACAAATACCTGGCGTATCAGCAAAGAGAGTGGGAAACACGGAGAATGAACCGCAAAATCACAATTTTCTTCGCGTAAAATAGTGCAACTAGCAATAGTAGCATATTATGCCATTTATTAAAACATAGCAGGTATTACGAAGTTTTCATTCTGTTCTGTTCCCATTCGTTCGCAAATTGGGAAATGGAATGCCCAGATAGCCTCTGCAGCCTTTGCATAATTGTTCGGGGCTCTGTCAGGGTGGGCAAAGGTTAGCGACCATCTCCAAAAAACTCAGGAGTTCGGAAGGTGTACTACCGCAAGTTTTGGGGCTGCTTGGCTAATTTAGGCGCTTGGCGTTGCCCGGCCTACTTGGAAAAGAAGCTAAACAGCGGCCAGCTCAACGTCATCACCAAACGGGAAATCATGCCGAAATGTGTCCTTGAACATGTGCGATATCTGTACCTGAACCCGGCCGGGATTCGCCACAATTCCTAATAAATCTATGAAGCAAACTATAAAAAGGGGGAGGGGCTTAAACGATTTAGCAATTTTTGAATATATACATGTGGGCTAACTGCCCACAAGTACAGAAAGAAAGAAATGCAGTAGAAAGAAGAGCTGTATTTTGTTCTTTATGTCCCTACTTGTCTTTTGCACCAATTAAAATAAAATCTGCAATATCTGTAGATTATGCCTGGTTATGTTGACTCTAAAAGAAAAGTAATCAAGCAAGTTCGGCATCGTGCCATAATCTGTGCAAATACAATTTTAGGTGAATTCAACGTCAAAACAGTACTTCCGCGGGAAATTATGAATCCGTCGTTCCTCGTCATCCTGAAGCTGTCAACCACCGATCTCGGCTAGAGGACTTTTGGGTGCACGAAAAATCACGCTCAGTAGAACATTCGCCTTTTCCATCAAAAGTGCTGGAAATCATTTATTTTTCAAACAAGTCGGGTGGTGATGCGTGTTTGAGTGTAGGACCGTTGACTGGGCACTCGTTTGCGCCAAGAGTGCAGTGCTTCCTTTCATGCTGCCTGCGACGAGTGTTGAAACTTGAATATGGTACAAATAATATCAAATAACACTCTTAGAATTATTTTAAACTTTCACTCTATTCAGGCATTTAATTTTGATCGTACCTGTGTCGTGTCGTCTTCGATGAGGGGACGACTTGCCGAGGAGGCCGCGCTGTCCGCGGACGCGGCTTGACAGATAAGGTCGCGAATGCTTTTCACGAATCTTTAAAGACCAAGCATAAAAATGAAAGACGTTTACAAATCTCTGTAACGAGAAATTAGAGCGCAGCCACTTTACGCTAATGAAACCAACTTTATGTTGTTAGCAAACATCTTGCGAGAGTTGCAGCATTTTTAATTATGCCTAAAAAATTAAATATTTAGGACTAATTACCCAACTTTTTAAATGTATTATGAATCGAAATGTCAATTAGAAAGTTGTAGAGCTCCTTGAGAAACACCTGAATTAGCTGTTTACAACGTGATACGGCTCGAGTGGCTCTCTTCTGACCAGTAATAAAGCTTCTAAAACATGACAAAATACCCAGTGATAAAGCGCCCGCCCCATCATAAACTCAATTTGGAATGTCCCGGGATTTGTTTTTATAGGCGGAAAAAAAATGCATGGCAAAACGCGTGCCCCATGCTTTATTTATATCAGAAAAGAACTGCGCTCTGGTTTATATACAACGTTTTTCTTTTTTTTGTTTTGTTTCTTTTTTCACCTACTAGATATTAGGGGGAAAAAACGTGAAAATTAACGAATTGCGCTTTGTGGATGTGAGCTATACGGCCAGGCAAGGATTAGGTTCAAGAAAGAACGCAACTAAAAATCTACTGATTGCCTAAAATTCGATAATTAACCTTTTCATTAGGAAAGAAAACGGCATAGTGTATTTAGAAAGTTGTTGGCCTTAATCGAAAGCCACCAAACCAACGCGCGTACACTAATATACGGCGTCCTGATAAGGCGTCCTCCTCATTTGGGCGCGAAAATATAGTTCTGATTTCATGTCACCATCTCCGCGTGGCACAGCTCAACGCCATGAAGCCAAAGGGATAAATCATGCGCCATGCTGTGACAACGCCACTGTAGAAGGGGCGAGGAGCGCAGCGGCCGAAAAGATTGCGGTAACACGATTCGCGTCCAAATTTGTTTTTTAGGACGCCGTGAACTACTTCACGTGCGTTACATCTCTCTAAAAATGAATGATTGGGTGTTTTTTATGACTACAGATAAGGCACAAACCGCAATTGCGTAACTTTGACATCTTTTTTTAGAAAAATGTCTAGTTGTTAAAAAAATCACCCTCTATAAGCACGATTCTAAGGCAGGTTTTTACGGCCGGCGACATCATTACGGCACGGAAGAAGACGTTGACCATGGATTATCCACAGCCACTGTTTTTTTCGTACGAGAATAAGCAAACATTTGATACCAAATAAAATAGATTTAGCACTCACCAAATTCGGCGTGTTTACTTGATTCAAATCGATATTTAATTTTATTACACTTATTTTGTACCCGCCACACGTCTACTTTATTCCCTATTGAGTTACAAGTGATAACTTACATTGTTTTTCGTCGTGTAAGGTTATTAACAATTTGTTATTAACAAATTATTAACGATCGGAGCTATACAATTACGCGAGGCGCATTTGAAGATATTCAAAATTGTTCTGAGTACACAAACAACTTCTCAAGCTTCTTGCTGTTCGGAGTCTTTCCTACACGCAGTACCAATAATAAAGCCAAAACCTTATAGAGGAGACCATCTCTGTCGACTCAACGCGCAAACACGATGTGAAGCGTGTAGTGCGTACGTTGGAAAAGAGATACCGGCGAGCGAACGATAGCGTCGAATGTCCATGCATCAAAATGTCCGTGCACCGAAATATCCGCGCAACGAAAAGTCCCACACCGAAAAGTCTTTGCAGCAAAAAGTCCGTACACTGAAATGTCTGTGCACCAAAACGTCCGCACCGAAATTCTCTACAGCAAAACACTCTATACCGAAAAGTGCTAGATCCACCACGGATGGAATCCTCCGTCATCTATGGAGCGCCATCCCTGAGATACCGAACGCCGCTCGTACTTCTCGTTGTCACCATGAATTCGCCTAAACAACGAAAGATGCCAGACTATATATTTATATTCAAATTGATACTTCAGTGACTACTTCTTTGAACAGAAGAAGTTGTTTGTGCTCTCACAACAGCGAGAATCGTCCTCCAAGCCAATGCTGAAAAAATTCAATCCAACTGGTTGGAAAGAGCAAGTGCCAAGCTCGCTCAAAAGTCAAAACAGCTCCTCGGTTGGTTCAGCTCCTTGTCGCAGGTGTGCCGGCTGGCTTCTGGATAATCTTTTCAAATCCTTCAAGCTTTCATTTTCCCCACCCAAGCTTGCCCCGAAAAAAAATCAGGCAGCCGGCAAAAAAACAAAAACAAAAAAAGTCGGAAAATGGCGAGGAGGAAACGAGAGGCGATTTCCTCCTTTCCCAGTGGCGAGAAGGAAAGTGGGGGTCAAGTTCCTTCTCTCTGCTTGCGGGCCGGCCTTTAAAGGGGCCCTGCAACGACTCTTTGACTCTTTTTTTTTTATTTGCACGGAACCTGAGCGCACTGAACGTAGTAACTTAGTGAACATTTTCTCTTCTCGAAATACGCTTTAAGTTATAGGCATATTAATATTACAAAAACAAGCAAAAAATAACCTCCTTCATGACGCCCTTGGTCCTCAGCGTCCTTGGTCCTGGCGTAGGCCCCTCGTCACCAGCACTTCCTCAGAGTTCGCCGAACCCATCTATGTCTTCACCATGTTGCCCTGGTATATGTTGTGAATCAGTGCGCTCCACCATGGTTGCATGTCTATCTGCTTCGGTTGATTTGACAGCTAAGCATGCGGTACACTGTCCTTGGAAACGTCTAGGAAGCAACCTATTCGTGTCCTCTTTTCTTTCGGGGCCACCTGAATACATAGTGTGAACATGAGGTGTTCCAACCGGTGGCCTCGTCGGTCCTTGGAGTTCCGTGAGCAAGCCTTCTTCCTCTGCCCACGCGGTCATGTGCTCCTTTAGGATGGGAGCGAAAATCCGATGCATCGGGATAGTTACGCTCAGAGATCTGAAGTTGCGCAAGCAGCGTTGGTCACAAGAAGAAGAAAATCGATGGTGCTGTGGTCACATTATTTGGTTGTGACCAGCGTTGGTCACAACATGTTCTGGGGGGACGAGAACGACTTGGCCGCTCCTCCCCAAGTGTGGCCTCACTTCCAGACGCAATGTTGTGGAAAATCTCGGGAAAGTTTCCAATCTGCGTGTAACTATTGTCGGTGATCGTTAAAGAATTCAGTAGACGCCCCAACTCCAGTGCGAGGGCTTTTGATAACGATTAAGTCGCACGTGCACTCACTGCCCGACAAGACGCAATGATTGCATGCTAGAGGCGGAGCTTTTGCTGAATTCTTAGCCGCTGCCACCGACTATAAATGTTTTCGTTTTTGTTTTGTTTCTTAAGATTGCTTTGGGTTTCCATCTAAGGGGACGGGGGGTGCTAAGTAAAATTGCTGTTTTACAGAGCTTGACGAGCCCTTGGGTCCCGTACAAAGCGAGACAACAGCTCCAGAAGTCAGAAGTAATAAATAACAAAATATGATAACCCATATTAGTTAGACACTCTTACCATAGAACAAAAGACTTCACGTACGCCATGGCTGAAAATGACGGATGTGGTGAAATGAAATGTGGGATCGTAGGTCAGCTATTTTGAAGAAAGTTCCCTGTTCACCGTTTAATGCACCTGGATATGTTAATATTGAACGTTCAGAGTACATATTTGATACGTCAGTTAGGAGATACTTTTACTAGGTCCAAAAGATAATAGCAACTGCCGGAATAGCTTTCTCCCGTAGAATTCTAGCGCGTTTAAATTAGTTAAACCTGTAGATCCCCCAAACAAGACGTGCGTAGCATAAGTGAGTATAAAAAGAAAACGATCTACAAAGTTGAAGTTTTACACTGGTAGCTGAAATTTTCCTATATTAATTTAAAACGCCTACAATTTTTGAGTTTATTACAAATATGATCTACGTGTTGATTCCATGGCATACTGCCGCGCGCGTCGGCGAGCGGACGCGTGCGTGTCCGAGTGGTTATCGCGCTTGACTCTCATGCGGAAGCCCAGGGTTCGATTCCTGGGAGCGACGCATCTTTTATTCGTTCTTTTGAATTTAAATTTCTGGTAAATTTCTCGACATAAAAGGCTCCGCATAGCGAGCCGCAGTCAGTCTCGCCCCAGCATTCGATCCTGCTGTTACGCCGACTTTGACGCTCTGTTGTTACCATTTGTTACCTTTTTTTGTTTTGGGCACAAATTCGCCCTATTTTACGTTTCTGTTATTCTTTCTTCCTTCACATCGCCATTTGTGACAATATTATAGGAAAAGACAGGCACGTAGCCAGGGTGGGAGGGCCTACGGCCCCCCCCCTCGATTTTTTTTTTTTTGCTGGGGCCTCCTCTCCCTTACCCCCTTATACAGCATTTTGTCATCCCCTCCCATCCCATCCCCTCCCCCCTCCCCCCTCCCCCCTCCCCCTACAAAAAAAAAAAAAAAAACCCCTGGCTACTTGCCTGGGAAAAGAATACACCAAGAGTTCGGACCTTATCAGCGCACTGTATAATATGCTAAGTTTCTAACCATAATTCAGAGTAGGTAATTTTTTTTTTCTGTGCTCCTGAGTGCAGTTGAAATAACACAGCCTTGCTTTTGTCAGCATTTACATGAAGAGAAATGTTTTCACACCACATTCTTAGTTTATAAAGGAAACTGTTTGCTTTAGTAATAACATTTTCAATATTTTTATCGTACTTGTATCGTCTGCATATATAATCAATTCCGCTTCAGTGCCGATAGTAATGATATCATTGGTACAAAAAGGAGTAAAAGAGGGCCTAAAATGCTGCCCTGCCGTACACTAGAAGAAATATTAAGTAAGGATGACATGATATTTGATAGAATCGAACTGGCGGCTGTACTGCAGATACGATTTTCAAAGAGAAAATTAAACACCTCGAAATCCCTATATTGATAATTTATCTAAAAGAATACCCTGATCAATTACACTTGAACGCCTTGCGAAAGGCCAGAAAGACACCGATAGTTGACAACCTCTTTTCTATATTGTCAAGTATGATTTCTTTCTGGTGTAAAAGTGCTGTCTAGATTGACCTAAACTTTCTAAATCCGAACTGAGATTGGGTTAAAATGTTATGTTTTACAGAAGAAAAAAAAATAATTATCGAATGCATAATCTTTCCTAAGCCTTCTGAGAAAATAGGTAAGATACATATAGGTCGATAGTTTCCCAAGCTTTTTTTATCTCCTGCCTCAAATAATGCCGTGATTTTAGCGATTTGCATGTTTACGTGAAACACGCCAGATGCAAAAACAATATGTTGTAGATATATATTAGGTATGGCAAAATAAGGTTAATAACACATTTTAGAGGTTTAATATTTAACCTATCAACATCGCACTGATATTGAGCGCCTAAAGTCTTTGTATTTCATCATTAACCCATCACGTTTTGACTCTTTAGATTGCTACATAAAGTTTCTCAAGCCAACTGAAACTAGGAGCCACCATGAATTAAACCATTTTACCTTTTCACACTCGTACTCATATGTTTAAATACAGTTTTTTTCCTCACACCATTGAACGCTGGAATTTGCTACCAGGAAACATCCGATCACTACAACCAGACGAATTTCTGTCTGCCGTTGACAGTGGTCCATGGTGATGTCTGGACCGTTCTGTGTTTAACTCCCACTCCTGCCATAGCTTCACTGGGGCTCCAGTATATGTATAAATATAATAAAATTGTTACGTAAGTTAATCCTGGTTGATGATACTTTACAATCGTCGGTTGTGAAAAAAAGGCAGTTTCGCAAACTCTCGGTCTAATTTCAGCTGCATCAGTAAAATATTACCAGCCCCAATGTTCGCAAAGTAATGATTAAAATCATCAGATAATGCTGTGCCGCTCTCTCCTACGCCATTAACAATAAGTGTTTCTATATCATGACTGGGGTTCTTGCCAGAGAGAGCAGCGAGCCTTTTCCAAAGCAAATTGGAGTTCATAATGGAATTAAATGTAAAGGTGCAAGCGAGCTGGACAAGGGGTAGAGCGCTCCACTAGAAATGGGGAGGTCCCGGGTTCGATACCCGGACCAGGCGGATTTTTTTTCGGTCGGGCACCAGTCCCAGCTGTGTTTGCAGATTTATGTTTGTTTTTTGTCCCCCTTGTTCCCTACTCCAGGGATTATTTTCGTCCTTCAAGTTCTTCGTACATTCCGAGTCCAACTGCTGCGCATAGTAGACGAGTTTTGCACGCCTTAAATCGGCGTTTAGATTTCAACTCTGCCAGCTTTTCTAGATCCCTCGATTTTGAAAATTCTTCGTATAAGCCTGTTTTAATACCCATTGACTTTAAATTATGTTAAGGTACCCAAGGTTTCTGCGCATACTTGAGGGTGTTTGCTATTTTAACGGGAACGAACATTTATATGCATTAGTAAAAGATTAGATAAACATATCATAAGCCTCATTTACACCTTCTGAGAGCAGTATATACTACCCCAGTCTATAAGTTCGCAATGTTTTTACTGAATGTCTGCACTGTTTTTCGTTTATATTGTGCAGGTATCTAGGACGACAAGAATTGCTGATCTTAGCTCTTGATGGTACATTTCGTTTGTGAACCACCATAAAAATAGGCAAATGATCACTCAAATCGGCGCAGACAACTCCAGCAGTGATTTCGGAGATGATTCTTGATGAAAAGGTCGAGCAATGAAGTGGATGATGGTGCGAGTGACACGTGTCGGATGAAGTATTACATTCAGCAGATTGTTGGAAGATATCAGCAATACAAGTTCCCACTGATGACGAGACACTTGAAGCGTATCAATATTCCTGTCTCCTCCTACGACAATATTACACTGTATTTCACACATAGCAGTAAACTACCTATCCAGAAATTCTAAAAGCTTCTGCATATTTCCATTTAATGGGTGATACAAAACACAATACACCTCAAGGTTTTTGCGTATGCAAAGTACTTCGCGTAATCGTTCGTGATATCTGAAATTCGGCTAAAACTTGGAAATTCGTGTGACACGTACGTCAATAGAGATAATCCACCGCCGTGCGTTTCTGCACGGTGGAAAAAAGAAATGTGCGCAGCCAGGAAGAACAAAAAATCAGTATCATACCTGTAGCAAGTTTTGGTGAAAATTACAATATCAAATTGTGTTTTAAACGTGTTAAAAAGCAAAAACGAAACGCCATTTTTAGATGGCGCTGATATAACGTTTAGGTGAAAACGTTTTCGAGAATTTCGTTCAGTATTATAAAACGAGTCGACTTCATGAGGTTGGTAGTACTTGTTTGGGGCAGCCATTTTTTACTTGAAGGGTTGTACGAAAAATACTTTGGTTTAACTTGTATTTATTATTCGCAATTCGTTCAATATCGGTTTGACAAGTAATTTTTAGCACTTCTGACGTCTCATTTTTGCGCGAGAATACGTTTCATCCCGAACACCACACAAACTTCCAAGCTATCCTTCGCTTCTGAGCGATGAGGACGTTCCCAGCAGTATTCTGTTTAGGCGCGTTAGGTGCTTGTTCACATAAAGTGGAGAGGATGGCCCGCCCAAAATCGAGGGAGGCAGTTATAAGTCGTTTTCTCTTAGCTTTTTCCAGAATTATGTTCCTTTTCGTGCGTTGCACAAAGTAAACAATTTTCTTTTTTGTTTTTTCATCTGGCTCGAAAGTGGCGACGCGGTGGCAAACGTCAATATCCGCATCAGCCACAGGATCATCAAGCAGAGCTCCTATTCGCTCGACAACATCTGCTGCATTTCCCTGGCTGGTAACCCCTTGATCTCAAGAATGTTGGATCTTTGGTAGTGTTCAAGTTCGTCTACTTTTGCGCTAAGTTTGCTGTTTTCCGCAGCAAGTTCTCGGTTTTATTTTGCTAGCTTCGAAATTTCTCTTCGTAGCTCCTTCGTGTCATCTTTTATGGCGTTTACTGCGTCGCATGTGTCACAGCAGAACTTCAAGCTCTCCAACGAGCTCCTCATGGCCGCTTTAAGTTCACGGCGAAGATCATCTAGTGCCTTCGCCAGATCTTTGCCTTCGTTACCCATGAGGGGCTGAGCGTACGAACTTGGACCAGCGCTAACCGAGAGCAAAAACACAAAATATGAGAGCCAACAACAACACGCTAGTCGAAAACGATTCGCCGCTTCCTTTCGTTCTCAGTTACGCGGGTTCGGTATCTGGTATGCGGGACAAAAACGTAACATTTCAACCTGGAATATGCGAGAAAATATAGGCGAGGAAAAACAAGAAAGGGTGACAATAAAGCACTTTTCATGACCACTTTCCAGCGGCGTGGAGAGTTCAAAACGATGTTTTAACGCATACCAGAAGTGACGACATTCAAAGTGGCTGCGCCCTCGTCGAGAAGGTGCGTAGAATGAAGGTGGTGCCGTACTTGAGATATAAAATATATGTTCTATCTACGAGAAATGATACTCTCGGAATTATTTAGAGCCCGCGGGGGAAGGAATGACGAGGAAACAAATTAGGAAATAGTTTGGCAGATGGCAGGCGTTCCGGGGTTACCCGATAGATGGCGCCTTCGCTGTAAGCAGTCACAAATCGCCACAACGCGCAATGTCACAAGAAACCACAAATGTGCGAAGCAGACTTTAGGAGGCGGCTACTTGACCAACCGCAGCAATCGTAAACCGCCGAGCGAAACCAAGAACGCTCGGAGTGAAATCCCCCCGAAAGGGGAATGCTCCCCGCTAATCTCTCCTCCTTTGCCCCTCCCCGGCCAAATGGATCCCGGACCTAATCCGAAGGGGCGTCCGAGCAGCAGCGCATTCATAAGTAAGGCAATCCGCCTCGGGACCCGGGCTCACCGCCGCCGAAGCGAACTGGGGGGCTACGCTCAGTTTCACCGTAGTGGGATGGACCGCAGCGGAGGCAACCCACATTGCCACCGCTTACCGCTTTGGCAAGAACCGATGTCAGTGGGCTGTCTGGCATCAGGGATCCCAGATGCTCGCAAGGCGTAGAATGCGATTAGTGCAATCGTCTAAGCTTGAACACGTGATCAGGCTCCCTACGCGTAGCGAACGGGGTCGGCTGATGGAAGGGAGGCGAAGCCAATGAGAGTCGCAGCGCCCCTTCAGAAGGGCACGTGACGCATTGGATGGGAAGCACGCGCTGCGGTCCATCCTAAGCTCCGGGGAATGGAAGAGCAGAAGAGCGCGGGCGCGCGCTTCCCGCGCCAAAAAGCCCGGCTCATGCCTAATGCATAGCTGGAACGCGCGTGGCCTGTCCGCACCACCAGGGCGCATGACAAGTAGCGCGCGTTTGTTTGGCTACACGGGTTACCTCGTCTCCGAGTTGCCAGCGAGCGCGCTCCAGCCGAACGCGGGAGGTCCGCTCCAAAGACCACTTGAGCCAAGAGAACAATGGCGCACACCGCCTGCAAGGAGTCTTCCGCCAGTGTGTTTACCGTCCTATTGGCGACCTGCGCGACCGCAACCGTATCGATTCCTTCATGGACGCAAATGACGACGACGTTGCAGTTGAACGCGCGATCACTACAGCTCTCCATTGGGCTCTTTACGCGCAACGATCATCTTGTTCGCGAGTAAGAAAAAATCCGAATTGAGCAATCGGCGCTCGCGTAATGAGCTGAGACTGTGGCGTCATGTCTGCGCGTCCTCAGGATTGCCAAGAGTTGGCATTTCCGCTTGCGCTCTCGACTGCACTACCCTGCCTGATTCCGTGTACGACGAGTAGGAAAACAAGTAGCCAGCGCTCCGTAAGTGAGACCTGGCACAAAGCTTCCGAGGTGTAGCCATTCAACGGGTGCTCGGATGTTGCTGCGCATGCGCCAGCACGAGAGGGTCAGTCTCTTTCGAACGCCCACCGACATCCGGTCGCTACTTTTCCACGTCTGCTCTGGCTACGCCTGCACGCTCCAGGCGGCCAAACTTTTCGCTAACACTTGACGCTGCCCGTCGAACTAGGAGAGAGTTTGCAGTAGCTGCTTGACCTTAAAGGAGCTGTGCAACGATTTTAACGTTGAAAGAATTGGCATTTTCTGCTTTTGATATTGTTCACTGTGTCACAAGTGGCAGAAAACACACCTCCTTTCATCGAAATGTTGCGATTCCGCCGCGTAATAGCGAGGCAAAACTTGGAATATTTCCCGACCTGCAGCCACGAGCGGCGGCCATGAGAAACAAGCGGCGTGACGTCACTTGGGTAGTTGTAAGAAAGATAGCAACTTGTGCGAATACCTGCTCGATAAAAGGTAACTTTTTTTATAAATCTTGTCGTTCCAACAATATATAAATGCGTCAAAACCCTGGTATCATCGACAAAACTTTTATTATACGGAGTTTTAGTGGCGCCATCTATCCTAGGTCCACAAAACCGCGAACAGCCGCCAGAAGCCGGAGGGGGAGGGGGACAGCGCCGGACGGGCAAGGACGGGTGGTCACGCGGTCGCGAGCGGATGAGTTCTCGCTGCTCGCTGATGGCTCTAAAGAGAGAACTTTTCCGGAACTCCGCGCCTACTCAAGTGACGTCACTGTGCACGTGACCCGGAAGACGATGCACGAGTTGAGAGGCGGCAAAAACCTGGATCTTTTTCATTTTTTAAAATAAAAACTAGGGTATCCAGGCAAAATCTGTTTTCTGTAGTTCTCTGCAGAAGTGTCAGGCATTAACTTCCACAATTATTTAAGCAAAGCCCTGAAATTGTTGCACAGCTCCTTTAACGGCGGCTTTGGATGCCCGTAGGTAACACAGATCAGTCGCAGTTAGCGGCGTTTGAGAGTGCCCGTGTAGCTAAGGTATAATAGCTGGAATAGGTAACTCGCGACGCCACAGTGAGTCAAGACACGTTCTGGAACCATAAGAGAGCGCCACCGAAGCCTCTCGGCAATAATACCGACCACGGATGACAATCCAAGTGGCAACTTTTTACCTCTTCGGAGACAGGTGTAACGCCGTCGGGTGACGCACTCCTCGGGAAGCTTAATAAACAATTCGATGCCCCCTCTCGGCATAGCCAATGCGATACGTTACACCGTTCGCCGAGTGGCAATCCAGTAACCTTCGAACCCACAAGAACGAAACAATTCTCTAATGCCGACGAAGAAAAAGAAAGAGCCCCGCGTTATACGCAATATGCGATGTCAGGTCATGAGCATTGTTAAGAACTGGGGTACGACAGACTGAAGACCGGGTTTCGGCTGTAAGATGATGATGTATTAATGAGACATCATTCGATGGGAGGGGTTCATTGGTAAGTCCCATTCCGTGTTATCCGCGCAAGTCCACCCTCATATAGTCGCGGTGACGCGACGATATTACGTCACCGGCGGGATCCTGGTGTCATTGGAGGTGGCTGTCGGCTTTGATGAAAATGAGATCCAACAGCTGCTGTCATTGGCCCGGAGGTGTATGGCTTCGCAGCAGCAGCTTCTCTCCATGTTAGAGAAAGACGCTGTTACTTCGCCAGATGTTCGAAAGCCTCGGTTCCGGGTCTTCGACGGGGGCCTCTGTCGAGCGATGGCGTTGCGGACCGTCTCTGTAAGTATGTCATAGTTGGAGCACGGCAGGAAACACTTACAGGATTTACCAGCGCACATATCACAATTACATTTCCACTCGTTTTAATATGCGACTCGATCGTAGACGATGTAGGCCGCATCGACATTCGCGACAAAGGGGGAAAGGCCGAACACCCACCGATGGCTCGCTCTCCTGGCGGTCCGAAGACGGTCCGAAGCGTGACTGAAGCGCGACCGCACAAAAAAAATGCGACTTATACAATGGTGCCACCTATATGCTTTCGGGAGAACAACCATTCCTAGAGGGGTGCCAATTAAAGAGCAGAAAGCAGGGTAAATATGGGTCCCTCCTCTCACTAAAGAACGAACTTGTAAACTTGTTCCCTTTCTACTTGACCGTCACCAGATGCGCTGCCCAAGTGAGAAGGGCGTGTCTTTCGAAGGGCCGGCCTCCAGCAGGCGCTCCCTGCCTTCCGCCGTGCTTTGGCTGCGCGCTCAAGGTGTGGGAAGCTCGCGCTGGAGGCAATGAGCCGAGAAAATGAAAACTGCGAGCTCTAGTTGGAGCGATTTGTGGGCAGAGCTAGCAGTTCTCTACTCCGCTCGTCGAACGCGTCATAACGTTCAACGCTGGTGTCCGGCGTGGAGCTTTCCCATTCGAACGCCCCGAATGCAGTGCCTTTGTCTCCAGTGCACTGTCTACCCACTCATCACTCGAACCAGAGCTCGGCGTTCTTACGGCCCCTCTCGCCTCCCTCACTTTCTCGGCTCATTGAAGAGCGTCCCTGTCCTTCTTTCCTTGCTAAAGCAAATGGAACATGGCGATTGAAGCGGAACACGAAAAAAAGAAAGAACACAGTGGGTCAAACAGGTGCCCCTGGAAAAGTCGAAATGGCGTATTCCTCCGCCCGGTTGAAATTCACAAACCTCACTCCACTTCCTCGAAAAAGGAGCGAGGGTCGGCGCTGGCCAATCGCAACGACGGATAGGCGGCCTAGGCTGCTTATCCGTCCTCGCCATTGGTGCGCTTTCCTCGAGGAAGTGGAGGGGCGCCTCCATGGGTGTGACGTTTCTGAATTCGGCGATAAGGAAGAATTCCGGCCAAGTATTCGAGTGTCAGTACACACATCCCCTAAGTACTCCGAGGAGAAAAAGAAGAAAGCAGGAAGGAGAAAACACGCTATTGTACTCCGTTCGTCCCAAAGATGACAGTGCGGTGGGAGCTTCGCCCTCATCGGAACAACGAACGTCTCCCCTTCCCCACCTGGTCTAGCTTTCGCTTGGCGTGGTTACGGGCAGGAGAGTGATCACGTGGGGCCAAAGATGGGACTGGTTCCAGGAGCACGTAGCTTTTACCGCACTGTCGGCTCCACGGTGAACGAGGGGCGCTTTTCTCCGGGGTGGTCTCTTCGGGGGCGAGAGCACGGCGCGGCGCAAAGTAATTGCCCAGAGTGCGAAAGGACCGAGGCGACACGCTTCAGGCGCCTTGGTTGGACGGGAACGGAGAAACCCCGTGAACAAAAATCGAGAATCAACCGCGGAGAAAAAGAGGGGGAAAAAAATAAAATACGCAACGCGAAATCGAAGGAGGGAAACGAAGCTTTCATATAACCACATCTCTTTCACCATTCCTTTTTTCTTTCTTTACCGGTTTTTTTTTTCGTGGTTTAAAGTGGTCGGTTTTGAGCAATTCTACATTTTGGCGTTCCACTTTCCAAAAACGATTATTATTATTATTATTTTTTTATTTTTTTTACTGGATTGGGTTTAGAAGGAGCGTTCACCCATGTTGGAGTCACCTTTTTTTTGTGGCGAGCGCTTCCTTCGGGACTAACCAAAACAAAAAGTCCCCTAGCTGTTGTAAAAAAAAGAAGACACGAGGACTCACGCCGCGAGGGACATCGAACAAATTAAAACCGACGTAAAGGAACGAATAATGAAAAACATAGAGGGTTTTCTCTTCCCGTTCAGAAACGGCTTCGCAGGAGCTTCGTCTTGACCTCGACACATTTCTCGATCTAAAGTGAAACTGATAAGATATTAATAATATTAATAAGAGAGAACGCCCGTCGCGTGCACTCGCGCAACGAGCAATCGGAAGAAAAAAACTCCACTGCGCTTTCCCCATCAGCTATTCATGGCGTCCAAGCTTCCCCCTTTTTATCCCCGCTCAGAGACACGTCCCTAATCACGGAGAGCGCCCCCGAAACGCGGTATCAACGGCGGCACGGCTGACTGGCCAATGCTAAAGTTCCCAGAAAAGTGCTCCCTACAAGTAGCGACATTCTGTGACGCACCGACTGCCTGACAGTGCCGGTTTTAGGAAGCGAATGGCGGCGCACAGCGGAGTACTGAACTAAGAGGGAGTTCTCGTAGACCGCGTTTCCCCCTTCGCTCTCCGCAACGAAGAAGCCGTTAGTGCGCCTGCGCGCCGATGGCCTTGACCGGCCGGCTATCGTGGCTGGTTGCGGAGAGCGTGGCAGCAGGACGGTGGAAACCATTTAAAGAAAACTCCCTATTGGCGCCATTTCGTTTCGGCGGAATGTGCTTTGACATTTGTATCGGTTGTCGTGGCTCGTAAAAAGAAGTCTCGAGGGGCTTTAGTCAGAGGCCGTGCGTGACGATGTCGTCCAAGAGGAAACAACACGACATACACACGGGTGCAAGACAGTCTTCTGAACATAAAATTGGGTTGTGTGTGTGTTTATACAGCCTAGAACTTGGTCTGCCTCACAGGGGCGACGAGTCTCCCAGCTGTAGATGAGAAATTTAGCCAGTGCGGTACAGCCGCTAGCCTGGGGTCTTTAACGTGCACCACGCAGTAGTGATACACGACCGCACGCCGGTACGATGCTCATCCAGATCGAAACGGGCAGGGGTGGGGCTCGAACCCAGGATCCCTGGGTTCTGCAGCGCGAGCTTTCGCTCCACGTACTCCGAGCTGGTGTGCGCTAGACCACTCGGCCACCGATCCCCCCTCTTCTGCACATACTGCACGAGTATGCAGTTTTGTAGACGTTACTGGAAAGAAAAGGAACCCATTGCAAGTACTCTCGTTCGAAAACTATTCAGTTTAATTACTCGATTACTTGAGGAGAACAATAATTGGCCGTTACTCGAAAAACTAAGTTACATTTCCGATTATTTGAAATTTTCAAAACGACATATTTTTCAGCCGGTTTCAAAAGAGGTTTTTGGTATTGTTCGTTCTTGGATTTAGATCTCCGAATTATAAACTATTCATCTTTTTAAGCCGCCAATTTCGAGAGGCCATCCTCCTGTCGCAGAGCTGCTTCGGGGATTCCTCGTACAAACAAAGGCACAACTGTTAAACATAACGCGGGAGCGGTGGCCGGAGAGACTGCATGCGCCATCTACCGGCTCACTCTGGAAGCTTATGCCACTGTTGTTTACTGTAGTTACACTCCCAGCTCCGAAACAATCACCGATGCGTGACTCGGCAATAAAAAAAAAATCGCTTTTTGATTTTTGTTGTTATTGTTGTTTAAAGAAGGTGACCATTATTAGAGAAACTGCAAGATCACCGAGATATGGTAGCCCGGCATGGTAAATGCGTAGATGCGACTAAACAGACTGGAAGAAAACAAAACAGACAAGTAAAAATTTAAAACGTCGGTGATAAAGAAAGGAACCAGGAGGTCGCGTGCGATAATTATATCGGGGAATGGCGGCAATCCCAAGATGAGCCGGCTTATTCTCTGCCGTATCATTGATTTAATCGCTAGACAGCTCTGGTATCAGTTTCGGCCACCGCTCCCGCGTTATGTTTAACAGTTGAGCACACTGTGCGGTTTTAACGGTTACGAGTAAATTTGCGATTACTTCCAAATAAATTTTTCCGGGTGATTAAAAACTTACTCGAGATAGTAATCGGTAGTCCGTACAAAAACTGTCTACGGATATGTTGGAAGCCAACATGCTCGAGGCGCGTGTAAAGCCCTCCCAATGTACGGGGCTAAAAGGGATTCATGTCCCCGTGCTTCCATCGGTAAGCGAACAAGAGCGCCACAACGGCTTCGAAAGAAAACGGAGAAGCTGAGAAAACAGCTTCAGCATGTCTGCGAGCAGGTCGGGGACCCACTGACCGTGACGTCATGCGCTGGCGTTGTCTTCCAGGTGCTTGAGCACGCCGCCCGGAAGTACGATGCCCAAGAAAGACAACTTGCAATCCAGTATGCAGACGGCGAACGAAGGCCACCGTTTTCGCACTATTTTGTTTTTCTTTTTAATATTCATTCCCTTAGGGTTGAGTTCTCGCGTAAGTCAAACTTCATTCGAACTGTTGACGAGCATTACAAGTTCGAAAAAGTCGAACCTAGTCCAACATAGGAAAGAGTCGGACCTGACCGTACTGGAACTCACCCCCCTTTTCCCCGAGTTCTATAGGTAAAATTAACCAGTCTATAAGAGGGTCCGATCCGGAGACTATTCGAGAGCTATAAGGCACATAAAAAGTGAGTTCGCCTCGTCCGACCACAGCGCCACTCACCAAGCAGTGTTCGGCGGCAGACCAAGCACACCGAGCCATCAATCTCGTTTTTCGCACCAGCATCGCCGATTGACTCCGAATGATCGTGCCAAGAAAGTCGCGCAAGTTGGTCACGAAAGAATAGGCGGGACACCGCCGAAGATAGTCAAAGCCTATTTCGCCACCGGCGATTTCTTTGAGGCCCTCGTGGAACCATGCCCGAAACATAACCACACCAACATCAGACTATAGCCAGAACGCAAACCAAAGCCAAATCCTAAGCCCGTTACGAAGTCCGTGAGCCTTACTGGGAGTCGCATCCCCCAAAGCCAGACCCATGCACAAAAGCAGCCCCCAACGAGCCGAAGAACCAGAAAGCAAAAACGCAGCTTGGACGGGGAAAAAAGTATCATCGACAGCGAAACTATGGTGTACTAGAAGACTGGGCAGTGTAGCGAGCGCCGGCGGAGGGGGGGCTCTTTCAGCGATGACCGGATCGGTGGCCGCGAGAGGGCGCAACGTGTAGTAGGCGTGCTGCCGGAGTGCGGAGCGCAGGCAGCGGTAGCGCTTGGCTGGCTTGGCGTTCCGCACGGGTTCGATTGTTTCGTATTGTTTGGCTAACTCTTTACGGTATTCTTTATTTCTGCTGTTTCACATAATATTTATCGCACTAATTCGTTGCCAAATGCTTTACCCGAGACGTGCATCTTCGGACAGGACGCCACAGTACACATCGCGGCACTGCTAGCGCGAACAAGACATTGGCGCTTTCTCGCATTTACTTTGAAAGAGTGTTTTCTTAAAAAAAAAAAAAAACAGAAAAAAAAAGGAGAGCTTTGGAAAATGCCGAACTTTTATCACCTGCATTATAGACCCGAATGAGCTTTTTCCCCAGCAATTAGAACTTTGCTGAGATCCTTTGTTTTCTCATAGAAAAACCGGCGATCGCTTGTTCGCGCTAACAATATTGCGTTCTGAATAGCTGCGGGAAATCCATCCCCCAGGGAAACGTTCGGGAAGTCTCTTGAAAGAGACGTCCCAAACGTGTGTAATCCCCTGGATAACGTAGGATAAGCATGCTGATGGCATGATACCTAAACAAATGTGTGCTTTTGTGACCCTATAATTTCGCTGTCACTGTAGTTGTGATCAATGAAATCCGTGGTTGAAGCGTGCACTACCCTAATGAATTGTTTCAATGTTTGGGAAAACAAAATGGGGCTTACAAAACGGATTATATCGTCTACTTCCGTAGGCTGCATGGAGGTGCCACTGTCGACTCTTGCAGCTACTTCCACGGGCTTTCGAAGGAATTTTGAGCACTAGCCTTTATCGTATTTTCTGTTACTACGTAGGGTCTTCAAACAGGACTGTGCGCATAGTTAGAAAAATGTATCCACTCACCAGCTCTGGTAGTAACCACAGTGGATAAATTCTTATTTATCCACTGTATGGGCACTAGGGCACACAGATAAATTTTTAATTATACACTGGGGGCCAGCGCACAGATGAGATTAATGAGGTGCACCCAAGGATTTCGGAGGCGATGGTACTTGCTTTTCCTAAGAGCTCGGGAGAGGGAGGGGGGGGGGGGGGGGCTCCCGAATTCCCCAGTAGTCGGCGCCTATGGCGTTTTGTACCTCTACATTCTCCAACGTGAGGTAATGATCTTGATGAGCTTCGACATGTTCAGGATAAATGACTCAGTATCTTCCGCTGGGCCATAACACCCTTCAATTTTCTTGCGGTAAAAATAAAAAGAGGCCTCTTAGCACCTCCTCATTGAAGAGACGGAGTGCTGGGCCAACCCTCATCATTTTAAAGTCGTTGGGAAAATTTTTGCTGATGTGAGGCTATAACCTTTAACGTCACATTTTCACAGACACTTCTCCAAGCCTTTCTAATGCAGTCAGCGCGCACAGGGCCCTTCGGTGCGTTCAAACCAGTGTCAAACCGATTTAGCAGATACTTAGACTGCAAAAAGTCCGGAAAAAAAAAAATGTAGAGGACGACTGCCATGACTGCCTGCATTACATGAAGCAGAGTCTCCCTGTCACTCCTTTTAATGTTGCGGGACGACGACTGACGCCGATCGAACTCGAAGAGGGGCACGAAAAAGGGAACGGGCTTCTTTGCCACTGTTGCCACTGTTGCAACCCGGCACCTGCCCCAATAATTGAGGTTAGGGAGGGGAGGGGGGGGGGGGAGCATTGAGAATATAAGAGTCGTTGCGAATTAAAGGGGTGCTTTCGGAAAAACAAGGGGGGAGTACACCCCCGTAGAGGGGTGTAGGGAAATCACTTCCCCGACACAAAACATGTCCCGTCTCTCTTGTCCCGCCGTTTTTCCGTCATTGCACGCGTTGTCTACATCACACTGAACGGCAATGATCACAATCCATTTCACTCAACCATTATTAAAAAAACAAAAAAAAACTGCAGCAAAACAAGGCGACGACGCGAACTACGCGATCACAAGCAGTACGGCCACACGGCAATCCGAGCGGGAAGGAGCACGCCTGTTACCCGCAGCGCCCCCTGGCGTCCTTGCGCTCCGTCATCGCTGCGCCGACCTCCTCCCTCCGTTGCTTCTCGGCGCGGACGACACACTGCCCAGTTCTAGAACACCATAGCGAAACGGAGAAAAGCTCCCAAAGCAAAAAGCCCCAAAGCGAACCAAGTCCAAGTGGAAGCCGGAGCCAATGCCATAGACACGTGCCGACTCATAACCACCGACAGAAGAGGCCGGATATCAGTGCGGAGAAGGCATAGAAACGAAAACAAAAACAGAAAATACGAAGAAGAGGCCCAATAAAGAGCCCTAGGACTGGGCCAACACCGCGCCAATCCGCTAAGGACCTAATAGGGTGAACTCCAGTAGCGAGTTCCAATAGTCGGAGCGTTTCGGAGATTCCAGTCACTATAGACGGATTGTAGCAATAGCCGCAAATGCTTGTTCTATACCTTGGCGTAGGCTTCTATATCCGCGATAGCTGGTACAAATGCAAAACACAGCCTGGAGACACTACTTGAGGCGGGGTTCCTGTTTGTATGATATAGAAAAGCCGTTTGGTTCGAGTCCCAACTATGCATGCAGGCTTGGAACGTGCTTGAGGCGCGGATCAAGCGGTGTATGCCTTCTACTCAAATAATGAAACGGAACAGATCCTACAGTCTTTGACACGATGAGAACGGCAAGGTGTGTCTTGTAGATTCCTGTGCTGCAGGTCACCCTCCGTCGTGCTTTAACACGGCCTAAGCTCATAAGGCGCTCAAGTGTTACCGCTGGAGGCAGGACAACTGAAACAACTTATCATCTCAGTGACCACACGTTTGTTCTTCCTACTGGTGGGACTCTCGTGGAACTGAAATCATCAACAGCATCATAACATAAGCTCAGAACTACTGGAAACAAATCAGTTTACGGGGCTAGTAGCCACGTAAACTTGTACAAGTATTGAATTTCTTAGAAATCGTAATAATTAACATCACAAATATAGTTTAGGTTATTGTTTTTAATGCGAATATATAGGACTATACAATCGCAGCGTTTGATTTTCTTTTTCGTTTGAGTTCCACTGTGTTCGATATATTTTTTTCCGTTTAAATGTTTTGTATATTGATGATTTCCTTTTTCTTTTTTTCGAGCAGAGTTTTTGCGCAATGTACGTAGTGTACTGTACGCCTTCGTGATATCGAATTGTTTAATTTCTGGGGCCAAGCTGTTTTTACAGCTTTCTTTCCCCAACCTCCCCCGTCGCATTGATGAGAAATAATTAAATGTATTATTATTATTCAATTTAATAAAACCGGTTCCTCTTAATGTTCTGCCAATGCAGCCGAGGCTCTGCACGCTTTTCCGCCCACAGATTACATTGGTCCATTAGATCATTCGCTCGCTAAATTTAGCCAGGAAATTCGCGAAGTATTTTCATCCTTAACTTTAGCGGGAAAAAGAGGAATACCCACTAAAGCTATCGGGAAACCTTTGACGATAAATGTAAAAGGGAAATTTTTCGCTCAAAGCGGAACGTGACGACCCTACACGAAACACACCCGGGGATCCGCTGCGAAACCTCGTCAATTGAGCCTTCTCAATAGTGTGGGCAATCTAGTAGCCTGCTGCACCTATCATCCCAATCCTCTTAGCATGGATTGGACGCTGCGTCGTGGTTCGGCGAGGATCACGCTTCGAGCCCAATTTGGATTTGGATGTGGATTTAGTGGTGTCCCTTTTGTAACGGATGGCCGCTCGCCGAAAGTTCCGGCGATGGCCTGCCAAACACTAGCTAAGGTGGATCCGCTTGGTGTCAAGCCAAGACTAGCCGAGTTCTTGTTCTGTTGCGTCGGTGGTCGGGTCAACGTTGGTCGGGTCCACGGTGTGAGGCCGGCCAGCTGAGGTGGAAAAACTCGATTGTCCGGCTGGGGCTTGCAGGTTTGGTCTAGCTCGCGTCTCACTCTTCCACAGCCGCCAGGAAGCACGTGCCTGGCGATAGCAAAGTTGGAAGCTTTCAATAAAGTTTAGTTGCCAGTTAGCGTTTGTCCTGTGTGCTTCTTCGTCTTTTTGTCCCGTCTCTTTTGCGCTATTTTTAATATGAATGCCGCCAGGAAATCTCCGACCACTGTTCTAGTCGGCGCTCGGTGGTCTCGACGTGGTTCTCGCAGTCATCCGGTGCGTCCTGCAGCCTGTCCACCCGGGAGCACGGTCTGAGAGCCTCGTATTCCAGAACCAGATGCTCGGTTATCTCCTCTGCTACTTCGCAGGCGACGCAAGAGATCAGAGACTCGGTGTCGTATCACGATCTCTATAACATCGTCTTGAGGGTTCCCGTGCGTGCCTCGAATAGCAAGCCGCTGCCCCTGGAGTCATCGTACAGCTGCTCGGCCGCTCGATCGCCAGCTTCGAGCACGCGTATAGAGTCATCGATGGTTCCCGTGCGGCCAACTCCGTCCTCCTTCGCGTCTCGACCTACTGCACATATTTCTTGATGACCCCTTCTCGGAGCGGCCGGCCGTCTAGCAGGCTCCGTGGTACTTCGTGCTTCCCGCGAGTCCGGCCACCCGAGCGCGTGTTTACAGTCCCGTACACGAGGTACTTAAACACCCTCCTGGCCCATCGCTCCTCTCAGAGGCCGCACAGACAACTCTCGTATGCCAGTTTTGCCACCGCTTCCCTCGACACAAAGGCAGACATGCACCCGAGGTCCCCCTGCTCCCCTTCGTTTGGCGTCCCTTTGTGTGCCACGAGTGCCATCCGCCCTGCCTCCCACTGGCGAACCTCTAGGAACTTCCGAGTGTGGGACGACGTGCACAGAACCCAATTTGCGAACGTCAGACCGGGCACCATCACCATCTTCTGCAGGCTACGGAAACTTCGTAGCGGTCGAACGTGTCTTGTCACTAACTCTTATCATTTTGATATCAGTGTCACGCATAAAAAAAAAAATCACTGTCGTGGGAGTCGCTCGAACTCCGCCGGAGGTTATCAAGGTACTCTCCTTTGAATTCAGTGATTCGTGAACGTACCGGCATTGATAGGAACATCTACCTAAAACCCACTACTTTTACTTCCCAGAGATTAGACCACTCGAAGAAAATACGGGAAATGGCATGCCGCACATCTGTTTTTCAATCGTCATTTTTCGCACAAACCATAAATCCGTCGAATAGACTCCCCGAAGCTGTGGTTTCGGCTTCCGATGAAACATTTGATCGTCTTTTAAGTCGTTACTTACACGAGAATGATCCCTGACCAATGTATTATTTTGCATTGTGCTGATGTTAGCAGCTTATAATAAATACGTATATGTTGAGTTTAATTTTTTTGTTTTGTGATTGCGCATTGTATTCTTCGTAGTAGATGTCACCATGTATTGATATTTTTTGTATTTCCATTTGTGCACTTGTTCTGTTTACATGTAGGTTGCCCCCCCCCCCCCCCCCCCCCAATTATGCCCGCAGGGCGAAACGTAGGTAACGAATAAATAAAGTAAATAAAAATACATAGACGTAGCTGCCAGCTCCCCCTTGCCCCTCATGACTTGTACCCGTACAGCCGATTCGTGTGCATGGATGTAGTCCCTACTTGTGGATGGTGTACACTCAAGTACTTGTACTCTGTGACACACTGCACAGTCTCACTCTGCAGTACAAGAGACGTGTCCAAAGCCCCTTCTACAATCTCTGTGGGTCCCCACTTCAGCATTTCGCACTTACGGGAGCTGAAATTTAGTCCCAGTCTCTTTCCTTGTTTTATGAGTATGTCCAGCAGCTGTTGCATCTTTTCACAGGTGCCCGCTGTCAGCACGACATCATCCGCATAAAATAGTCCTGAAAGGTGCTGTCTCAACATTTGCCCATTCTTTTGAAGACAAGTCGAGGCCTCTTCCATACTCCCCTAGTTCTGCTTACCATCTAGACATGTCCAACATGAACAGGAGAGGAGAGAGGGGGCACCCCTGTCTCAAGCCCCTTGGCACTGGGATTGGTTGCGTGTTAATGCCTTCCCACTCCACTACAACCGTTGTGTCCCTGTACAGCTCCTGGAGGATCTCAAGCACTGATCCTGGCACTCCAATCTGCTTCAGTTCCGACCAGAGCCATGAGTGGGAGATTGAATCATAGGCCTTTTCAATGTCCAAGAAAGCCGCCCAGAAATGTCTCCCCTCCTGTTGTAAAACCTCGATTGCTTGGCTCAGCACGCACAGGCTGCCCTCGAGCTGTCGGCCACTTATGAAGCCATTCTGGAGTTCATTCAGTACATGCTTCTGCTCTGCCCAACCTTGCAGTCTGCGTCTTATGACTTGCATGCCGACCCTGCCCATTGGGGAGATCACAGTAATGGGCCGGTAGTTTTTCAGGTCTGTCTTCTCTCCGGTTCCCTTATATACGAGCTTCACTCTCCCGTGTCTCCAATCTTGAGGTATGTCTCTGCCAATGTAGGTCATCTCTCAGTGCACCTTGTAGAGCTTCCTTCATTTTGAGTCCCATTTTATTCAAGACGCTCATCGGCACCCTGTCTGGCCCCATGGCTGTGTCCACTTGCATGTTCTGAAGGATTCTGTGCATTTACAATTTCGATGGTTCTTCAGAAAGTCAGGGTTTTCCGAGGACTCTTCGTCCTAGTGTTGACTCTGCTGTACTCGCTGTCGTTTCGTACCGTGGGTCCCCTAGGTCTGCCTCCCCTTGGAGCAGTTTGGCCCCGGTCTGCAACACCAAGCTGAGAAACTCGTCGTCCTTGACGACTTGCAGAGTCAGTGAACTCTTCAGGTGCTGCATTGCAGCTGTTGGCCTTCCTAGGCGTTTCATTTGCCTCCAGAATTTCTTAGGTGCTGCTCTCCCGCTTCGCTTTAAGTTTTGCAGTGTACGCATCCCCACTGTCCTTCTCCTTTGGACAACGTGTTCGCATTTTTGTTTGGTTTCTCCGTACTTCTCCCAGAGTTCCCCTTTCACTTCCTTTTCTCTCGCCGCCCGATGGCATCTGCAGGCCTCCTGGCGAACATTGATGGCTTGTCTGATTTCTGGGTGCCACCAGCTTTTTTAATACCGTCCTCCCCATTGACATGCCCTTGCCGATTTTCTTCATAATTTTTATGCTAATGCATTTCACAATGCTTTCATAAGTCATGTCTCTGTCTGCCACCTTTTCTAGGTTACGACGGGCAATCTCTTCAATCTCATTCTCTCATAGGGCTCGTTCCCTTCGCAAGTCATGTGTAGCGCCTGCGGCCCTGGGTCCTCCGAAGATAGCCACGATTCTGTTGTGATCGCTGCCGACGCTGACCGCACCCTCCTCGTCGATGGTAACCCAGATCGGTTTTCCGCTTATCATCGGGGACATGAGGACGTAGTCGATGCATGACTTTCGGTCTCCGGATACCCAGGTTTAGTTTCCTTCACATGTGCTCAGAGTGTTTCCAAGTACCAAGTCATTGGTATCTACCAAGTCAAGGAGGTATTGTCCGTTTCCATCTCTCCTACCGTCCAATTCCTCAATGTGTGCATTAAAGTCCGCCACGAGAATTATGTCGTCTCCATGGTTCCTCATTTCCGGGATGTATTTATTCAAGCACCTGGCCATTTCCTTGTTTGTCTCCTTCGAGCCTTTTCCTTTCCACCAGTACACCACCGCAACTGCTAGAGGTGTTCCTTGCACTGTGCCCCTCATCCACATATGTACACAACACTCCACTTTTGTTCTGGATTGTCTCGGAAGAGGACTCCGACACCACCTCCTTTCCTCATTTAACCTTGCCTGTTACAGCCCTCCCAAACCAGACCTGGGAAAATGGGTGGAACTTCGTTTCCTCGTAGATGAGTCTCCGCCAGCCCAAAGAGAGGGATTTCTTTTGTCCATAATGGCTGCCACCTTGCTCTACTTTCCTTCTCCCCGTCCTCCCTTAGGAAAGTAACATCCGTTCCTTTTCTCCCCACCTTTCTGTTTTGGCATCTTCGATTTTGTGACGTTTTTGTCCATCGATCACCCATTCTCCCCGTGTCGAGTTGAAACCCTATGGTGCTTGGCGTCCCAGGACATGCCCCGGTTGGCAATTTACCATGTGTGCCACCACCGAGAACAGGTGGGGAAAGGAGCTACCTCCGGTTGCCGTTGCACTAGCACTGGTGGCTGGGAACCCTATTGCTGGAAAGCTCTGTTCTGCTGGGTGTTGTGGTTGGTGGGTGGGCCACGTTTCTCCTGTCGGTGGGTGACGTTGCCTCATTTTGTCGCTCTTTTTAGTCCCCTGGAGCGCGCCGCTGAGGATGTACCGGTTCCGTAGTTTGTAGCCAGCTGGAGTGGAACGTCTGGTTCAGTACCTCCCGGCTCGCGTTCTTGTCTCCTGATGCTTGTCCCCTTGACTCTGTTGACTGGCGCGTAGTGTTTGTTACACCCTTCTGCCTCGTCTGCGCGTACCTAAAAAACGACTTATCATCCAAGTTAGGCGGTCTGATGCCGTCCTTCCTCCTTCTTCACTGTTAAGCAGTCCATCTGTGGTCACGTCCTTATGGTACAGGTCCTTGCTGAGGTTGATGTATGTTGCCCTCAGCTTTTGGCAGAGGTCTCCCAACTTCACATGCAGTGACATGGCTGCCACCAGAACCGCCTTTTCCCTAGTTGCAACCTCAGGCACTGCACAGACGGCTAGGACGTCACTTCGTTTCGATCATGTGCACCTTAGCTAGTCCACAATCTCCTCTGGCTTCCTCCCTTGCAGCGGTTCGTTGATGCCAACATGGCGCACCTTTCGTGCCTGACACTCATAACTTTCAATTAGTTTCTTAGCCACCTCTGCTGTGCCTCCCTGTTGTACAGCACCTCCAGTCGTCGGCTACCTCCTACTTTCCTGTCGAGCGCGCGTGCGAAACGGGGTACGTTGTCGTCTCCGACCACAGTCGCCTCTCGCGTCACACCCTGGGGTGGTCGCCGGAAGCCAGCTATAGCCTGACCCTTTTTTTCTGCCCACTCCGCGGTTTACAGGTTATCGGCTCGCACTCCGTCCGAACTCCTCGAGGAGAGCGTACTCTCGATACTTTCTTGTCCCGCATCTGTTGTCCTTTCTGCAGCTTTCTCTTGCTCCACATCTGCCGCTGTGTTGACTTGTTGAGTGCTGGTTTCACCAGGCGCCTTCGTTTCTTCTCCGCTGGGCTTCTAGGCTCTTTTCTCCGCCACTGCACCCGTGGGAGTCGATGTCCCCACCGTCACGACATCTATCGGATCGCAGTGGCTGATCCAGCTTCCCCCGTCCATTGCCGGAATGTGTCAGCTCTGAGGTAGCTGCACTGGCCGCGCTCGCCACCTGGTCCTCTAACCGTGGGATCTGATCAGCTATAAAGCTCACCAGCGCTGTCAGCTCCTCTGTCTGCTTCCCGTGAATGTTTTCCAACACTGTAAGCCTCGTGCATATGCTACAAATGAACGGGCTTGTGTCTTCCTCCGCCTCCGAGACACCCTTCAAGCGTGTTTGCTGCAGGAAGGCTCACCTCCTACATCCGTCGCACTTTATGCGCAATTCGTCGCCAGCTTCACCGCTGCGCAACAGCCGTGGGCCCTACAGGTGCCCCCCGGCTGTTTGTTACTCGCCGTTCCGAGAAAGGATTAACTGCGTGCCTAAAATTTACATCAATGAAAACATTCTTGCAAAAATTCACAAATTAGAATTGCGTGCCTCCTGCAACCAAACCCCCAGGAGTTTGGTGGCAAATGACGACTGCCAATGGTGCTTGAGACACTTGAGTCAAGAACGGATATCACCGCAAAAGGAACCGCGACATATGATAATAGTAATTTTTTTTCGACAAAAGTAACAATGTTTGTGGAGGCAGAGGGAAAAAACTGTTATAAACATTTGGACTCCAATCCACGTTGTGAAGGAAGTTGGACAGCGACGCTGTTGTATCACCTCCAACGAGTGCCCACTGCACTATAGACCCTTTTTATGGCAAACGCCACCAGGTGGTGCTCCAGTCTATGACGTCCCAGACAACTTCCGGTTTTTAAAAAGTATGAACGAAGGCCACCTTAACACCGCTGCTTGAAAAGTAAATCAAACGCTTAACCACCAGTTCTGCAGATGAACGCCAAAAGAACGAAGGAGTGCGAGATCTGTTAAAATGTTTCCAGTATTCTTGTAAACCAATTTGCCTCCTCCAAGATGTAACACTGTACAGCCGAAGACCCTCGTCAAATCTCCAACCTCGTTGCCCGTGCAGCATTTATGCTTTCTAGCACTGATGACATAAGCAAGCTCAACAGACTTGCAAAGGCGGTGCGACCGGAAATCGCTAGGGACGCAAGCGGCAGTTCATGTTTACAAACAGAAAAGGGTCTATACCAAATTATTGACAAAGGAAAAGTAAATGCACTGTACAAAATATGTTTTATACATATATGAAACACTTCGTGCGCTACCGATGCCGCAGCAGCTTATGCAACCGCAATCTTCACCGCGAAACGCACGCGGGAGTGCTACGTGCCTCGCATTGTTGGCGAGGCTAGTGACGTCACTCCCCACTTCGCACTGTGCCATTGCCGCGGCAACTTATGCAACCGCAATGTTTAGCGAGAAATGCGTGCGGGGGGGGCGCTACGTGCTTCGCATATTTCGCGCGCGCCTTATCGTCTACCATGTGGTTTGGACACTTGTTTTGTGGTTTTCTTATTGAAACAAGAGTCAAAACCGCATGATCAATGATAAGGCGCGCGCGATGGTTTTCCGTCGACTATTCGGTCGACTGATGTTATGTCCACGGACACAAAAATACCCGACCAACGATTCATATACAGCTTCGCTGTAAAACAGCTTGACTAGTCCCAACCCCCAAGATTGCTGATGCCCGCTGAAAGAATGGCAGCGGCCGTACAGCGCGCTAATCACACAATCCGGCGTGACACTAAGTGAAGCTGACCTTACAACAAAACTCCGGGAAGAGTTGTTGCTTCCAAAGGAAAATCAAAAGAAAAAAAATATATCGTGGTAAGACACGCGGAGTGCGTCCACCCGGGAGACAGAGTTTACAAACGGGAAAAAGGGGAAGTCACCGGCGTTACCCGAATCAGCGAGGCGTCAAAGCGTGAGCGTCGTCGCGCGCGCGTCGACGCGTAAACGCTAGACGACGACCCTCCGCTAGTCCCCACGCGTCCATCGATATACGGCCTCTCCCCCGAGACCCCCCCCCCCCCCCCCCGCCCCACACACCCCTTAAAGAAACGGGAGTACCGCCGACAGACAGTCAACGAGGGAGGAGGCCAACGAGAAAGGTCCCCAAAGAAAGGAAGAGCAACGCTGGAACAAGGCGAAACTTGTTTCCCCATTCTTCCCTAGCCTCCCCCGCCGCGGGAGCAAGAGGCAGCGACGGGGAGAAGAAAGGAGCCGTGAGCACTCTCGGGGTCTGGGTACAGGGAGCGTGCTATGGGTGGGCGTCCGATTGATCCACTCCTCTGGGTCGAAAAGCCGACAAGTCGGACGTCGGGAGACCCCAGATAGCGACTGAGAATGACTTTCTTTCTTCGAACGGCGTGACAGTCGCCTTCGAGGCGTACATTCCGCGCGCAGTGCGTCGGAGTAGTGCAAAACGGGGAGAGTTGAATGACGGTTTTTAAATGTGACAGAGCATTTGTAGGGACAGCACACAACACGATCTAGAAGATAAGGCATTACGTCATTATTACAGGGTCCCTCCCGAAGCGGCAAACATGGTGAAGCTCTTGGACAGCCTTCCGCAAGGCGACTGATGCGTCCGTTATTTGACTCCTCCGCTTCTCAAGGTTTTGCCTAACCAGCTCTCACGCATACTTTTGCTTCTTGGGTGTTTCGACGTTTGCAAAAGTCCCAAGCTCCAAGTAGCGCAGGAATGGCGGGAATATATATATATATATATATATATATATAAGCTTAGTGCGCCCCTTGGTGCTCGGATATTTGAGCGAAGAATCAATTCGGCGGGACGTTCTCAATTCGGATTATTTTCCAGTTACGACTGCCGCTGAAACGAATCGATACGATGCCTCGGAGTCGGGAAGCGTAATCGGAAAAGCTCGAGTAAGCTCAACAAGCCCGTACTCTGGTCGGCGCATTTTCATGGACATCTCCGGGTTTACGGTGCGAGAGAGAAGGGTGGTCCCGAGTCATAGGTAAACACGCCTCAGTCATATAACCGCTAGCCTTTAGCCAGATCCCAGATTTGTTCACCGGATAAGCGTAGGAACATTTTAGCTCGTGGATCTCTGAGGCGTGTTTCCCCGAGCCTTTTCAACCTCGCACCGTAAGCCGAGCGATGAGTCCTCCTTAAAAGCTCGTCGATCAGAGAGCCGAAACTGGTCTTTGACCTCCAATTGAGAGAATCATCAGCTCCGTAAATTCGGACGCAGTCAGATGGGGCGCAGATTGGACACGAGCGCTGCGTCACGCTTCGATCCAGTCAAGGATGCTCGGTGTCGGGCCACATTGCCAAGTTGGCGCCACCCACAGGCAGAGGAGGCTATTCACGGGCTTCGATTATTACTCTACCTGCTGTTATGCACATGCAACTTGGACGAGACGAGTGTTCTAATCCTTTGTGAAGATTTAAAAAAGAAAAACTTTCTTTTATGCTCGTTATTGGAGAACATCGTCGGCGCCGGGTGTCGAAGTGGCTGCGACGAGCACGGCACGGCGCGTACAGACATCACGCAACAGCGCCCACGCCTAGAACGCACGCACTCCTAACCGCAGTCCTTGAAGCTGTTGCCTGCCTTCGGCCGTTGTCAATGGACGTTAGACGAGCGTCGGCAATTGACCGTCCGTCCGGCGGCACGACCAGACAAAAGCCAAGTCCCGCAGGCATACGTACTCGCGCGTGCGAAGACGAGGAGAGAAAGCGCCATAGAAGGCGGGGGGAGGGCCCATTGGAGCCGATAAAAGCCGTCCGAATCCAAAGACGCCATCAGGCCCATAAAAAGCCCAGTGTCCCCGGAGCACAAAGAAGTCGGAGAAGTCGTGATGAACACATCCTCCGTCTCTCTGTTTCGAGCGAAGGAAAAACGACGGCGGCAAGCTCTGTCTCGCCACGCTGGACTGCAGAGGACGCCAACAGCCATCCGAGCCAATCGAATTGCGCCTGAATGTCACGTGAACTTCGGAAGGAGCGGAAAAAGAAACACAAATTACGTACACTTTATTGTCGCTCAGATGTTGCCACGACTCGCTCCCTCTTACGGTTCCTATCTGCGAGGTCATGACTACGATTATTGATTACCAGCGGCAATTTCGATGGTGTGCGGAGGAGGAAAGATCTGCTGGATACCCGGCTTGGGGAAGTCGGGCATGCTGACGTTGGACGCTTGCTCATCAGAGGCGGGGACATGATTTTGAACGAGAAGAGGCAAACAGGATTCGAATAATTCCAAGCTTTACCGAGTGGTTGCTGGAGAAAGGGAGGACTGGTATTCGAGGGCCAAGATATCCAGTCGTAAACCGATCAGTTAAGTCCCGACTGGATATCTTTGCCCCCGAATGCCGCGTCTATTGATACGTAGATGAGTATCTTGTTATTCATCCGACCTCCACCTCTGCACGAGCCATTTGTGAAGCATTCGATTCCTGCTCGTCGGGTCTTAGGTTTACGGAAGAAGAACCAACAGTTCACGCATTTGGATTTAAGGCTTCATCTTCATCCTCAAGCCACATGCCGGAGTTTCCAGCAACGATCCAAAACAGCGGTCCTCCCTTTCTGCAGTAACAACTCTAAGTCCGTAGAGCTTGGAATTATTCAAACCATGTTTGCCTCTTCTCGTTCAAAATCCTTTCCCCACCTCTCGTCAGCAAGCGTCCAACATCACCATGACCGACTTCTACAACGGCCTTAAAAACATGGTACTTCCAGACTTATACACCAAAACCAGGACATCTTCGAGATAACGGAACACTTGGCGAATACGCTCACAGTTGATGTTGTCCGATATGGCATATGGTCACACTTGCTCAAAAAGGTATCACAGAGCAGAAGGGCCGCACAGGACCCTATGCAAATCCCATACCTTCATGCGTAGTACTTGCCCTCATGCAAGATGAAGGTTGACTAAAGATAAAACTTGAACAGTTCCAGAAATCGATCGATCGACAGAAATACCAGCATTGTGAAAACCTACCTCGCCGTTCATTCGGTGCACTCGCGTACTGACTCTAAAAGGGCCTCTTCTGGTATAGAATAGAACAAACGTTCTACGTCGATAGAGAACCCCACCAAATGTGCTGTACAGCTGAAGAAATCAACTATACACTGTGAATTCGGCACAAGGTACGGATGGTATAGTTCCAATCCACTCAGGTGCCTCTTTAGAAATTGGCTGTGGCTGCCTCTTCTTTTTCTCAGTAACAATGGATCTGAAAGCAGTTTCTGCCTGATGTGTCTTAACCGCTAAGAAGAGCTCCAAATGCCCCTGTCTTTCTTTTTCCGATGCTTTTCTCCAGCTTGGTAAGGTCTTTGCACATGTTCAAAACTGCGTTCTTAACTTTGTTTGAGACAAGTAACGTTGGCTTCGTGAGATTTAAATTTAGGCAAACTTCTAGGGAGGCCGACAAATCCTCCCTCTTTGTGTGCCTGTATAGTGAAGCGAAGTCACTGTTCTGGAAGAACGAAACAACCTGCCTTCTGAAGTAGCTGTAGTCATCGCACGCTTCAACGAGCAATTCCACCACACCGTGGTCGTTGTCCTCTACTGCAGCCCTCCCAGACACCCTCCGTACGTCAGCCAACAGTTCATGTGGCATCCTTTTCGGCTGGATACAGTACTTTCGCCCTTTCTCAAGAATTCTAGACTCGGAAACCCCAGATGCCTCCTAAAAGTGTCAGCCCGTCAGGAGTTGGTGCTGCAGACTTCTAGGGAGAACCGCTCCCACATATAACACAAGAACACAGTCATTTGGTTGACAAGCTGCAGATGTTCCCGGTGCCATCTGAGCCCTTCGGGGGTAGTTCGGTCGAGCAAACACAGCACTCTCAGGCAGTCGCGCAGGAACCTTGCCTGTCTCCAGCTCCCCGACCTCAGTATCTCGCAGATGCTTTTAGCGTGTCCACTGGAAGCCAGTAGACAGACGAAAAGGTCCTCCACCTTGGCGGGGACTTGGCCGTTCTTCACGGATACCGACAAGGATCTGGCCCGTAATGTTGCTACAGCGATGAGCTTGACGCGTGTGATGGCTCGGTTATTGACGTTGTTGGAACACGTGAAAGAGCCCGCGGCAGAAGAAATAAGTGATTTAGGGTGACGATGCGAGCTAGGTGGTGCATACTTGGAAAAATGGAACAGGGCGCGCAAACGACAATGACACAAAGAAATAGAAGGACCCACGACTAGCGCTGACTTTCAACTGATACGTTTAATGGAAATCGAGACAAACAACAGCGGTAAACAACTGTCATGTGTCAGCCAAGCATCTGTTCACTTATATTGGAAGGATAGTGCCATCCTGATTGGGTTACCGCCGTTGTTTGTGCTTCTTTTCATTAAACATATCCGTTGAAAGTGAGAGCTATACTTGGTCCAAGCTAAAGTCTAGACGCCGCCGACGCTACGACTTAAGGGGACCAATCAAGAAGCGTCAAAACTCGCTTTTTTTGGTTATGACAGCGCGCTGTCATAATAAAAAAAAAAAACGAGTTTTGACGCATCTTGATTCGTCGTGTTTCTGTACATGTTCTAACATCGCGATCATAGAATATATACAGAAACACGACGAACAGCATGATGATGCACTTTTGACACTGCCTGCTTGGCCCCATCAGCTCCTAGCTGCGGCTGCGTCTGCACTTGAAGGGAAACCAAGTGTCGTCCTGTGTCCTCCCATTTCCATGTGTACACGTCGCTCGCGCTGAGTTCCATTCTTGGAAGTATGCAGAAACTAGCTCGCATCACCACCTTAGAGCAACAATCCGATATTCTGATGGGCTTACATTTACACCAACTAATTATTAATTTCGTTATGAGGCGATGCAACTACTGTACGCTGTGTTTGTAATCACAAATCCCGACCACCTCAGTAAAGATCCGACCTTGAGGGTGGGACGAAGGAATAAATTAACAAACAGATTCATCATCCACGCTGTCTGATCAAACTTGAAACATTTCTTCGATACACGCGGTTCTTCACCTCAACGAAAAAGCAAGTAAACATATAAATAAAACAGCGCAAACGAACACAAAGACAAGTAGGAGAAGGCACACAGACATTTTGCACACAGTTCGTATGCAGCGCGAACTATAGTATTACGAAGTTTGGTAGCCAAAGGGGGGAAAAAAGCGTTCTTGCGCTGGAAACGAAACGCTTCGATAAAAAAAAAAAGGAACCGATATTACTCGCACATATCAGTGCCTTAATTCACCCCACAAACTTGGAAAGCTGACAACGCTCCACGTGCAGCCCAACTTTGTTTTCACTACGGTTCTTGATTCGAGAAGGAGTACTAGTTGGACAAAGTGGGGAAAAAAAAGAAGAGAATGATCGCTTCACGGCCTGTTGAACGACGTATGCCTAGTTTCCAAAGAATATATCGATCATGATGTAAAATCCTGAGACTAGGAATGGAACTTGAAAGAAAAAGTGTAAAAGACAAAGAAATTTCGTTAAGGAATTCAGAAGAACTGACTCACATCTCGAATGTTTATCATGGGAGAAACTGTTCGGTACTATTGATGGACATTAAAGATTTCTATACTCTATAGAAAAGGAAAGACTAATAATTTATATTATTTTCATACAAAAAGGTGATCCTGGTTAGCGTGCACGGCTGTGCAGGAAGCTTAAAACCCGTACACGAGTGCGCCTGCCATCCACCCACCGAGGATTGACCGCGGTGAGGAAGTTTTTGAAGTTGAATTTAGTCAAGTTTCAATCTTGAATGAGAACATTTTTGTTCTCATTTATCTCATTCATTCATCCGCCTAAACCTAATGGCGAATTCCGCGGTCGTTTTGGAGCGCGCAGGGATCGACTTTTCTGGAGCGAGCCTACTTCACTGGGCGATCGGGATCGAGACCGACGTGTTTCAACGGTCGTTTTGGATTAGCTCCCGCTCCAGATCTCGATCTGGATCCGAGAAAAGTCGCTCCGACGATGGCATGTGGGGGTTCGTCAGAAGGTATGTTGATGACATCATTATTTGCACGTTTAAAGACGGCTTATCAGAATCTCTAGAAACTCTGGTAAGATCGACGGCCCCAGAACTACCGTTCACTGCGGAAAGACCTGAAAGGAGTGCTACAGTTCTTGCATATAGACCAACACGCGGCCCTGACGTCACGCAGCTGCGGTGGCGCTGTCGACGGCACGGCGCATGCGCAGACGCTTCGCGCGAATTTGGTTTCTGCGCAAGCGCAGTGCCCACACCTGGTGTGGGCAAACGCGGGTTTGTTTGTAAACAGCGTGTCGGTCTATACGCCTTCATGTTAGAGATGGGTTGTGCTGGGAGTACGGGAAGATAACACAAAAACCGGTCCTTTCAAAAACATAGCTGTCATTCAAAGATCGTCAAGGCCGGAGTGGTCAAATCTCTAGTTAAAAATGCACTGGATAGGTCGTGCACCCAATGCCTGAATCAAGCAGTACAGAGACAGTGGAGGAGACTAGAAGATGCGGGGTATCAAGAAGCGTTCATTAAAAGAGAACTGTCCATACACATCAAAGACGCGAAGAAAAATCAGGAAGCAAGGAACCGGAGAACTGTTAAAAGATATTTTCAAGGCATATCACACAACTTGAAGGCGTGCGCCAAAACGTATGGTGTCGACACCGTGTTCACTACGGACTTCAGGTTAAGTAGATTAACACCTTTTCAAAACGGACATAGAGGATGTCAAAAACAGCGCCGTGAATAATCAGTATCTTGCGAAAAAGGCGTAGTATACGAGATACAGTTGGCCTGTGGTTTGAATTATGTAGGTCAGACTTCACGATGCATCAATGATAGATTGACTGAGCACAAACAGAACGTGAAAAACAAAGTGTCAAATTCGGAATTGGCTACACATATTCAGGAATGTAACAATTGTGCAGTTGACTGGTCAGGAACAGAAGTGCAATACAGAGAATCTAATGACAACAAACGTGTAGTGAAAGAAACGATCACAATACGTCGCGCAAGTCAAGCTTCAATGCAGCTAGGAAACCAAACCAAAGTGTTTTTTTTTATGTGAATGTATTATAAAAAAAATAGAAAGGACATTGCAAACAAAACACACAGATGTGCGTGTTCTGTTTGGAATGTCCTTTCTATATATTTTTTTTCTTTAAGAGGACAATGTATGAAGCGTGGGGTTCTAGATTAGGTTTTGGGCGTTTGCTGTTCTCTTTTGTGTTTTGTTCAGAACGTCCTTACAGAGTACATTGGTGAACTCTTGGAATATAGAAGGTTTTCTTTGTGGTTGTAATGGAAAGTGAGAAGCGTATCTGTGTGCGGTGGCGGTAACCTATTTCACGTTGTATTTTTTGTGTGTTTTGTTGAAATTTTTTTTTTTATATCTTTTTTTCCAAGAGGACATTGCAGTAAGCGTGCGGTTCGAGATTCGGTTTTGGACGTTTTGGTGTTCTTTTGAGTTTTGTTCAGAAGGTCCTTACAAAGTACAATGGTGAACTCTTGGGGTCTAGAAGGTATTTGTGGTTGTACTGGAAAGGGAGAAGCGTATCGATGTGCGTTGGCGGTGGCCTTGGGCTAGAAAAGCTGTGAAATTTGTGAGCTGAGTTTGAGACGTTTGCCTGTTTCCTTATTTCGGCGTCCTCTTAAGGCCCGTTCACACGATGCATTTTTCTCGCGCATCTAGTGTCGCGAAACGTAGTTGCGCGAAATGGTTGCGCCGTCTGAACGAGTCCGTAAATGACGCGCGCATCTAAAAAAAGTTGCGCACACACCTCGCTTCTGGAGCGAGCTTTTGCTGAAACTTTGCCGAGTCCTGTCAATCACTCTGAGGGCGCCGCCAATGGCCGCTCAGAAACGCTGTCACGTGGCCTTTGAGGGGGGAGCGAGCTGTATGAGAAGACCACTTCACTGCCGGTGTTGTAGCCAAACCAAATCCGAAAAAAAAAAAAACCGAAACCACGAACGATGGACACTGCCGGCGCTTCCGCAACACGTCAAGCACCACTGAAGGAAAAGTGAGTAGCACATCGGAAAAGAATCCAGCGATGGACGAAGACTTCTCAGGCCTCATTCACACAGCCGGCGTCTCTCCCCGTCCCGGCAACAGCGCCGGGGGCGCCGTGCCAAAAACGGGACGGTGCGGGGACGGAGGACTGTTCAAACCAGCGGCGGCGGAGCTGCCGGCGATGCTGGCGGTTTTTAGAATGTGGCGGGAGATGGAGAACACGACGCTGAATGGCTAATGGTGATGATGATGATGTTGGCTTTCAACTGAAGCGCCACTTTATGGTCAACACCCAAACTATTTTCGCGAGTTTAAACGTCATCGTTGTTGCACGTGAAGCGGTACGTGTGAACGAGCACATTTCGCGAAACTTGAGTGTCGAAAAAACTGTTGCGCGCCTAAAAGATGCATCGTGTGAACAGACCTTTACACTTTTCCTTTCCAGTCGGAGGATTTTAACACGATGGCCAACATACACCAGCTCGCCTGCACCTTGACAATGGGAATATATCGATATTAGCGCGGCACTTGGTTAGCTTCAAAGAACCGCTTTTTCCACAATATAGAAACTCACGGCTCCCGCGCGGCAGGAGCGCCGTATGCCACGTAACCTCAAAATCCAATCGCATTTCTTTATTTTCCATCCGTTACTGCGGCGAAGTTTAGCGCCGGATGCCCAGGTGTGTTGACACATCGTTGCCCTGGGGCCCTAAACTCGTGAAACGCGAAGTTGGGCCCGAAGTTGAGGGAGCGCACCGATTGGACAATCACGACGATGACTTGGCGCCTTTGTCACCAACATCCCATCGGCGCGCTCCGCGAACTTTCGGCCCGAACTTTGTGTTTCACGAGTTTAGGGCCCCTGCTGTCACACAGTCACGTGGAGTCACGGTGTTACGTGACGCCTTTGTATCACGTGGCGTCGAGCGAATGCATCTTACCGCTTCGCGGAAAAACTTATTCGCTCTATCTAGCAGATGAACATCTGGTTCCCCAGAGCTGCTCGTCGCTAGCCGGAGTTGGTGTCGTCCCGTTGAGCACGGAGTGAAGGCGCCATCGCTCGCACGCAGCGTCTCCCTCCGAACGAGAGCCACTCTCTACGAACAGAGGCGTCTGTCGCTTTGCAGCGTCCAGGCCGTTCGCTGCTTTCCCTTTGGCAGCGGACTTTTGGCGCGCTGCCACCAGTCTGCAATTATGAACCAACGCGCCTGCATCGATCCGCTAACGAAGCTGGTTTCGATCGAGCAAACCATTCGCAGGGTCCGCAATCCACATCTATGAAAAGCCTCAGCTTTTCCAAGAAGTTAGCAGTTTTCTCGAAGTCTAGAGGAAACATTTCCTGGCCAAGTTTAGCTCGAAAATGCACGCACTTCCCCGCCCCAAGGCTAGATTTCGCGGGCTCTCCACCGCATGTGCCCGTGTGCAGTGTGCATGGCATCGGCTGCCGCCACAGCCTGGCCTTTTGAGAAGTGAATCGGCCACTGCTTGCTCCGAGCGTCGCCGTTCAGCATCAACTCGGCTGAGCTGGTATGGGCCTTTGACTCGGATCCAATGGCACGATTCGTGCCCAAGAAGTGGCGACCACCAGTGTTGCTGGATGCACTTTTCGAAAGGCTCCGCATCTTGCACCAGCCTCTCGAATAATGTGCGAGAGGCGGAGGTATATTTTATTCATTTCTTCCGTCTTTCTACGAAAGCAGAACCTTTCCCTCCCGGGAATCCCAATAAATAACGCGCTCCGCGCCATATCTTCAAGGTATGTTTTCTTTCTATACACAATCTCGCCACGACATATTGGAAGCATTTTTGTTTCTATAAATGGGGAGCAAAGAGGCACTCTAATAATTCAGCTTTATCCCCGCTTTTCTTTGTTTCTTTCGAAAAGCGTAAATAAAAGAGGCGCCTTCGGTATACGCAATCCTTGTACAGCGGCAGTTCTTGCATTTTTGATGAAACTAGGCGGGGAGAGAAATGAACTTGCCCAAGAACAGCCCTGACCTCTCAGTAAAGAAAAAAAAAAAATAAATAAAAACTTGCCTCGCGACACCTTCAAAAGAATGCCTCCCTTTTTCCAGGCTTGTAACATCTAGGTAATTTTGTGACGTTATTTTTCGGTTTTCTTCTACCGAAGGGAACGCAAGCGCCAGCAGCACGACTGAAGCGAACTTCTATGGCTTCGTGTTGTGCTTTGATGTGACCTTTACGAAAAGGAAAAATCAACTCCAAAGCGATCATTCGTGCACTACAAATATCTCCCATGCTTGGGAACAGCTTCTTTTTGAAAGGAAGCTATTCGCGGCTGGAGCAAGACGGACGGCACTTTCAATTAATCATTTTTATTTGCGTCTGTACAATAATACAGGCACTGGAGGCACGAACGAAAAGTCGACAGCTGTCGGCTTGACGGGGTTCGGGCCCCATTTTTAGGAAACGGCAAGCAACCGAAAAACAAAAGTCAAATACTTAAGAAAAATAATTACTGCATCAATAGTCAAAATACAAGTTTAAAATTGGGCTATAGATTGGAATCTCGAGGAAAAAAATACTCTATATTCTAAAATACAATTGTATGGCAAATATTGACAGAAACGTCAGTTTTAAAGAATGAGATGTTAAATGTTCGATGATAATGTTATTTTCCATTATATGGTTTCGTAAAAAAGGAAGACGATGTTTTGGCATTTGAATTCTATAGGTGGTTCGACTGAATGCTATCCTCCATACTGCTTCGTGACGTACATTAGAAGGTCTAATATTTACTGTTAATTCCGCTATGGGTTACTAATGTCAGGCGTCTTTTGTTTAATGCTTGCTATATATCGATTAAGTAAAAGTGTACTCGTACAGTTTGTTTAAGGATGGAACTTCAATAATTTAAAGGCCGACGACCAGACTCGAGATTCTGCAAGGCAGAAGATCCTCCTCATCATGGGGAGGAGGAAATAGACAACGGTGGGCAGGGTACAAGGGGGGAGAGGAGGAAGCGATGGAAAAGTGGAAAGCACGAACTGGTCGTCGGCCTTTAAGCAATGGTTTCGTGTGGGTTGGTTGTGTACTACAATCAACCCACATTCATTATAGCTCGGATGGCCTTCTCTTGAAGGATCGTTAACCTGTCGAAGTTTGTTGGAGTTCATGTGCCCCAGACCAAGTGACAACAATTCAGATGTGACATAAATAAAAAATTGTAAATGAGTAGCTTAATTTTGACAGGTAAACTTGAACAGTTCTTGTCGAGTTCCGTTCCAGTGGAGGGAAAACGCACAACTGAACGAAAGAGGTCCCGATTTCTGCTGGACTCTGGTAGCTTCCCTGTTTCCATGTTGTATGGAACAGTTGATTCGGTTCTTACTGTCGTATAAGCGTGTTGACCAGGTCGCTCTGAAGGTACCTTGCGCTACCGCGTGAACCAGACATATACGTTCATGAGCACCGCAGTCCTTCCATCGTTTCCCCGAAAAAGCCTCTGAAAGCTCGCTTATGCCAACGTATCGCCACAGGTTTCAAACGTGGTGAACAAACATTGGGGCCAACCATTTTGAGTCCAATATGCTATGGACCGTAGAAAAGCTGTGTCTCTCGTTCGAACGCATCTCTGCACGCATCTCTACGCAGCACGTAGGGGGCGTGCTGCTGTAGCTCGTACCTTGTTCACTTTCAACATGCTTAATGAGAGAAGCATCCTCTGCCTTCTCTGCAAGAACAGATTTACCTACGTTAAGCATACGCAAGGTCTTCATCTCCTCCTTCTCCGTCTTTACACCAAGGCAATAAACAACGAAGGGGCAGCAAGGCGAGAGCGGCTAAGGCTTCATTAAGGCATGGAGGGGTAAATAAATCATCCACGAAGCGTTCATTTGCTCGTGTCTGTAGTATTTTCTGCAGAACTCTTTTGTGGCTCGGTAATTCACAAATTCTGGCAGGCCGATAGCGCCCAGCACCGTCACGGGCTTTCATTCCGCGGCAGTACGTCGCTGCCGGGGGCCGTGGACGGAAGACCAGCCAGTCTTTCTAGGGACCATACCAATGCTTGCCTGCTTAGACCCGAGCGTTGAGCGTTGGGCTGGCACATGGCACGGCACGACCTGTCTAATGGCGCATTCACACAGGCGGTCGAGCTGCGTTTGCGAAGTGGATGCAAATGCGGTTCGCGAGCGACCCCATTTACCCCCCATTCACACTGGAAGCGGATCCGCGTTCGCGAAGCGGTTGCGAAAGCGGTTGTATAAAGATCCAGTGAAATTGCACGCGCATTTGATGTCATCGTGTGCGCGTGCAATTGTACTGAATCCTTATACAACCGCGTTCGCAACCGCTTTGCGAACGCGGATCCGCTTCCAGTGTGAATGAGCCCTTAGACACACCGAGACGCGGTTGGCGGTTTTTCGGCGATCACGCGTGATCTTTAGGAACTTGGCAGCCTCGTTTCACAATCAAAAATCCAGTTTAGTATACGATCCAAAGTTAAAATTAAGTTATTTTAGTACGAAACTACATACTATAGTTTTTCTTCGTGCTGTCCGCACGCGTGTATCGCGAGTTCAGACCGCGATTCCCTGACGCTTCCCCCAAGCCACCCGAGGTCGCCCACAAGGGAAGCCCAGCTGCTCTGCTGCATCCTAACCTCCTGGTTGAGAGAAGGATATCCCGGACCCTTTCTCACTCCAAGTGTACCCTAGCAGTATGAAGAGCCCACCTCGTTTTCGAGACAAGCTTGCACCCCTCGTCGTTCGCTTTTCCATTTTTGGAGTAGTGAGCGACATTTGTGGTGCGGTGAATGGGTTCGGTGCTAGCGGCTTGGTTGATGGCGGACTCGCCTCTCCTCACTCAAACGACGGTTGGGAAGCTCGAATAAACGCCGCACGGATGCATCATGTGGTACGTACACTTCATTATTTCATGGTAGTAGAAACATGCCGGGTATCTCGGGCGCCAGGTCAGATACGCGGTAGTGTTGGCTAGGCAATTACGCTCACGACGATATCGGTCCTATTGGTCGCCATGCACGGTGTCGATAGCTTACAGCCGCGTTTACGCTACTGCCAAACTGGGTACGAAACCTGCCACTTCGGGCGATCGGAGGCAGGTTCCGATGCTTTACGGGCGAAGACGAACAAGGCAGCGCAGAGATTGGCGGTTCAAGAAGATAATCAATGCGTACAGGGATGGCGCAAGTAGAAGGATTCAAGATATCCGCAGCGCCTATGAAAGAGAGTGCTTCCTCCGGCTCGGAAGCGAGTTCAAGCGCCACGCGGACTTTCATCATTGCAACAAAGAAGGACAGTTTCGACCGTCTTTGGTATGTGAAACGCCGACATGTTTTTGGGCAGTATCAAGTGTGACTCGAGGCACAAAGGCAGCGGAAAGTCTTGGTTCCACAAAAATGGTGGTTGTGAGCGCCAGCATTTTTTTTTTCTTTTTTATTAAGGAACTTTTTTTATATATATTTTGTAGTAAATGGAGAAAACAATGGAAAAGAGCTGTGAGAACAGCTTGATGGAGCCCCTTGCTCCCTTATAGTGGCATATACAGAAGTCAAAACAAAGCAACACCGGACAACACAGAGAAAACCGAAATAACAAAGTAAAATCAAACAGGTCTCCTAAATCGATTCCTTCGTTTTCGCCCCACATTAGGTCATTTCGTAATTCCCGAATTGCAATAGAAATAATATCAATCTTATTTTTATTAGGTTTTTCAATATAGTAAGAAGTCTGCATCTGAGTGATTGCATTGAATAGTTGTTATGACACAATGGCACAGTCCAATGTTCCGCCGACCGAGTTGGGTAGGAAGTCGCATGTTCTTTTACCTCCGCAAGGTTTACTTAACTATCCTTATTTCTTTTATTTTCTAACTTGAAACTGAACGCGAGTCTATACTTGTACATGCTGTAAACAGGAAGTATACTATTTTTTTTATGAACAGTTCCTGGGTGCAGAGTCGCAAGAAACATTCTCAATGAGACGTACGTACATATCTATATACTGTAAGCGACTTCTTTTTCGCGGGCTCAATATTTCGCGATTTAAGACAAAGCTGAAGTTTTGGAAAGATTCCCGGGTTCTAATTTTCGCGACGCGGTGGGATCTCAATATATGTTCCAATGTGTTGATATTTTACCGGAATTGTTCGCGGGACCTATTTTTCGCGAATTGTAAGCGATACGCGAAATTCGCGAAAATTAGGTCTCGGCGAAAATGAAGTCGTTTATGCAGTATATATATATATATTTTTTTTTGCAGGAGGAGTATTTTTTTTTTTTTTTGATTTCTGCGGGTGGTTGTGCCCCAAACTAGATAAGAATAATTCAGGTGAGAAAGAAATAAACTCTGATATAAACGAAACTTAACGTTTCTCGGTAGAATAAAACGGTTACGAGAGACTAGTCCAATAACCTTTGACCATCTATAGTGTGTAAATCATCTGCATGATTATCCCGAGATAACTACAGACTGAAAATTACACCTAAACTCTGCAATATCTATATACTTTGCATTTAGGAAAAGAATCTTCGTTGTAGAAACATTTTTGTTTTTAGGCCGAAAGTTGAATGGCTTCGTTTTACTCGCATTGATGTTTAGCGTGTTATCTGATGACCATTTTTGCAACGCTGTTAGGGCCACGTTTGCGCAGCTGATAAGCTCGTAGCCAGTCTAACAAAAAAAACAAAAAAAAAAAAAAACAGGCTGGTGTCATCCGTGTATATTACGAATTTAGTCAGTGGATTTATGTTTACAATATCATTAATGTATATATTAAACAGAAACGGCCCTAATATGCTTCCTTGCGGTACACCGGATATAATACTCTTTGTTGAGACGCGAAACCATTAAGATGAACAAACTGTTTGCGGTGACCTAAATATGATTTAAGCAAGTGAAGTGCTTGACCTCGAATTCCGTAAATATCGAGCTTTTTTAGTAGTAAATTGTGATTTTTATAATCAAACGCCTTTGTAAAATCTAAAAAAAGGCCAAGGGCCGTTTTCTTTCAGAACTCCGTAAAATAATTTCTTTTTGTTCAAGAAAAGCAAGTTCCGTTGACTGATTTTTTCGAAAAGCCGAAGAGAGCATTAGTAACTATTTGGTGCTTATCCAAAAACTGAGCTACTCGAATATGTATCATTTTTTCTCAGCCCTTTGAGAACACCGGAAGGACAGAGATAGGTCCGAAATTGCTTATGTCGTTCTTATCTCCCTTGTTATACAGCACAGACACTTCAGCTGCTTGCATGAGTTGCGGAAATACACCGATTGAAAGACACAAGTTAAAAATATGAGTAATACAGGGAGTGATCAAAGGTAAAACATACTTGAGTGGTCTAATCTGCATATCATCCGGATCACAACTATGACTGTTGTTTAATTTTATAAAAACCGCAAACATCTCTGCGTCAGTGACTGGACGTAAAAAAATAGAGTCGCTGTTACTAAACGCGACATTTTTACATGCGTCGCCGCTCTATCTACGTTGAGGTAAATGTATGAAATAGTCATTAAATACATCTGCTAAAGATATGCCAGTTAACTTGACGCCGGCAGAAGAAATGCTTTCCATGTCATGTCAAGAATTCGTCTGTTAACCGGTGCAATGAGCGCGATTCGTCAAAAGCAAAAGAAATTTTGGGGTGAGGACCGAAATGTTGTCTCAAAATAAAACCGTCAAAGCTGGATTTTTTTTTTTTTTTTTTTTTAGTGCACACTTTTGTCAGAAAGCTCAACCCTGATGAGAGCAGCGATTATAGCTGTTACTATTCGTAAAATAAAAACAAAAGGGTATTGGAAACGGGTATCAAAATGAGAAAAAAAGATTTTCCTGAATCAGTGGGGTCAAAAAAGACTTAGAAGCGAGATGAGGGAAGTTGTTGCAAACAGACAAATCCGGGAAGTTTCCCATTTTTCCGGGGTCGGTATTCCCAATAAAAACGGACGCCACGATGAATTCGGTATTTCCGAATGGAGTGGAAACTTTGCTAAACTAAGGAAAAGGATCAGTTCGGTTCTTAAGGAGGAGGATTTGGAAAGTATGGCAAAGAGTCTGTTAGGTCGGACGCGGCCGACGCTAAGTTTAATATTTTTCTTAAAGGATCATAAACCTTAAATGTATCTTCGTGCGGTGATTGACGAATGTAGTACGTGGCAGAAATCAGTTTCCAAGTTTCTTCAGGATGGTTTAAAAGATGCAAATCTAGATAAATCTTTGTTTCTCGGGAATTCAAACGAGTTGATAAGTATCTTGAAGGTGAACCAGGGGACAAAATGTTCAGTTCTATCTTTGCAAATTAAGGACCCATTTTATTCTCTGGAGAAAAATAGACTGATGAAGAGGGGGACGGACGCGCTGAAATGTAATCTGGTTCAGTTTCGATTCCAAACAGCCATTTCGACTGATAGTTTAGGCGTCATTCGTGAATATTATCATCAGTCTACAGTTGTGGGCTATGAGGAAACAAGGTTGTGCAGAACGAAGGCGTGTGCATTGGGTCCTCAATTTGACCGGCTTTAGCGGAGGTTTACCTGAACTCGTTGGATTCTGTTCTGTTTGATCGAATTCAAGCTTTTAAAGCGGACACATATTTTGTTAGGAGATATGTGGACGATATTTTCGTGTGCACTTCCCGGGATGATCTATCGAACGGTCTCGAGCAATAGATAAAATCAACAGCTACTGAACTACGCTGCACTGTAGGGAAACCGGAAAATGGAGTATAATACAATGCATGGGCCTGCGAATTCACAATGAGGAAAGTATATATGCTGGGAGTAAGGCAAACCTACACTTCACAGCGCACAAGAACAGACACACTTTAAAAGTTCACAGCCAACATATTGTCGCGCGCGGGGCCGAGCAAACACGGACTTCTACAAGATTCCTGTTTATTCTTACTCGGGGCGCAACTTGTATCATTTCGTCCTACTTTTTTGTTCTCAAAAGTGCCTGTTCATTCTCACATCAAACGCGCGACGTTAGAACCTGCTGGGCCAAATTTTCGAGATGCCGAGTCGCACTAGATAAGGAGCTGCGCGTGACCTTTTCGAAGTCAGTCTCGCTCACACTTGCTGTTACGTCGCCAAATCGCCATCCGCTTTCCTGCTGGCTCGGCGCTCGTTCTTGATTTTGTTTGCGACAAATTCGCCCATTCAACTCTCAGTTGGAAACGGGGTTTTCGCCGCTTCTGCTCCTGTCATTCGTGATAATATTTATTCAGTGTCAAGACGCGCGAACGAACAATGCAAGCCAGATCAAGCAAAACATTTGACGTGGGACCTTGGTCGGCCTGATACCACCAAGCGCCTTGGGAAAGTTCTGGCATTCCCTCTTTATATTTCATATTTACTAGTTACGACATCACGTTGTTAGGAAACATGTGATTAATCGCCCAACATGAGTTCTTTTTAGCCGATAACCGCATTCCAAAAACGGAAGGCACGTGAGCATATAGCGTCGTATCGGGCGCTCTAATCAAATAAATAAGCGAAAAAAAAAAAAACATCGAAAGGCGGGAAGGCGGCGCGCGCACCCTTGTTGATGGCGCCCTGTGCGGCGGCTCAGGTCACTCACCGCTAGGGCTGGTGCTGCGTGGGACGCCAGGCTTAGGACAGTCAAGCTACGGAAACAAGCACACGGACACCGCTTTCGAAGGCGCGTACTTGCGACAGTTTACTAGCTGGGTCAGTTGAGGAGATTTTTCTCTAAACAACTCGGTGAACGGAATACGACTTGCACTCATAAAAACCGACGCCGCAAACGCCGGCAACCATATTTGTTATCGTCTTGAAACCAAAGCGGAAAAGGGAATCCGGGGATATTTTTGAAAACAATAATGACTATTTAGACCTTTTCCGTCCCAAACATAAAAAAAGTATGCTCGATAAAATACTATTACGTACGGAGAAACAGTTTTACAACGAAAATTACTCACGTCGATCACCTCTCCAACCAATGAGAGCCAAGAAACGGTGCTTCGCTAGGTAAACGCTTTTCCATCGTTATGTGCGTTATGAGCTGGCTCTACTGAAATCGAGTTAAACGCCGTAAAATTAACTAATATAATTTCTGTGGAAACAAAAAAGCTGGGGCTCCAATCCACGCTGTGAAATTGGTTGGCCAGATAAGCTGTGGTATCACCTGCCACGATTGCCCACTGCACTATGTAAGACCCCTTTTATGGCAAACGCCACCAGGTGGTGCTCCTCTTTAACGTCTCAGACAACTTCCGGCTTTCAAAAAGAATGAACAAAGGCCACCTTAACACCGCTGCTTGAAATGTATACGTGAAACGTTTAAACAGCAATCCTTCAGCTGAGCGCCAAAAGAACGAAGCAGTGCGAGATCTATTAAAATGTTTCTAGTATTCCTGTAAACCAACTTGCCTCCTCCAAGATGTAATATTGCACAGCCGAAGGTGTGCAATATTGTGACATTAGCAAAGCTCAACAGGCATAACAAAGACGGTGCGACCGGAAGTCAATTGGGACGCAAGCGGCAGTTCGTGCTTGTAAACGGCAAAAAAGGGTCTACACCGAATGATTCACGAAAGAAAAGTAACTGCACCGGACCAAAAGTTATTTATAAATGGAAGACTTCGTACGCTGCCGTTATGCAACCGCAATCTTTACCGAGAAATGCCGGCGGGGATCGCTACGTGCTTTGCATTGTTAGCGGGGCTAGTGACGTCACTCCACACTTCGTACTCTGCTGTTGCCGTGGCAGCTTATGCAACCGCAATGTTTACTGTCAAACGCATGCGGGGTATGCTACGTGCATATCATCGTTCGCGCGCGCCTTATCATCATGTGGTTTTGACACTTGTTTTGTGGTTTTCTTATTCAAACAAGTGTCCAAACCACACGATAGATGATAAGGAGCGCGCAAACGGTGATAAGGCGCGCGAGATGGATTTGTGTCGACTATTCTGTCGACAACTGTTCTTTCGACGGGCACAAAAAACCCGACGAACGAGTCATAACAGTTTCGCTGTAAAATGTCCAGGGACTGAAACCGTAACCGAAACCGAAAACCGTTAAGGAACGGAAGTTTTTCAGTAACCGTAACTGGAACGAAACCGATATTCGAAGTTTAGAAAAACCGTAACCGTAACCGTGTTCGTAACCGTACATTATTAACCGGTAACCGAGATTAACCGAAAAAGTAAAATAGTTTTGGCAAGAATGACCTCGAGGAAAGATGTTAAAATGTCGTGGCCATTTGACAGAGCTACCGTCAGCAAGTGGTGCGCCTGGTAATGCACTCTCGTTCAATCTAAATTTAAGAATAAGGATACTTAGTTCGAATCAGTGGTCGAGCTTATAATGAAAAGTCTCTATCCGAGAAAGTTCGACTAGGGTTCGACTGGTATGCGGATGTGTGACGGGCTGGCTCAGTTATTTTTTGATTGGATGATAATTAAAGGATCAAGTCAAACATCCTACTTTTAGTAAGGGCAGCACTGTTTGGGTTGTTTGGGTACTATAGCAAGAATAAATTGTTATTAACTTTTAAGTTGTTAGCCTAGTGTTCCGTTGACAAACTATTTATAAAATAAAAGAAGCTATTCCATAAAAACCTTTTCGTGAACAAGTGTTGGAGCTAGAAACGTCTGCAACTTTTGCACAATTAGAAGTACTGGTTGCGTAGCCAGGAATTATTTGGGGGGGGGGGGGGGATTTTCATGACAGAGGAGGGGGGGGGGGGGTTATCTTCGCGTGTAGTAGTACCCCGGCTGGCTGGAACAGTTTGGTAGTCATTCAATATTTGTCTTCCTTTACTAACAAAAAAAAAGTGATAATTTGGGGGGAGGCGGAGGCGCCCTAACCACCCTCCTGCCTACGTTACTGAGAAGTACTAAGACATTTTTGAGTTATTGTTACTGTGAATATCTCGTCGAAGGATATCTGCGACTACTTTAGCCCGTTTATTATGAAACAGCTGTCTAGCATTTCCAATAGACGGTATTCCCAGGTAAATATAAAAAAGTAATGGCGGAACTTCCTGTGGCCGAGAAAACTTCCCGTTGACCAGCGTCTCGAGTGTGTTTCAATGAGCCAGAAAGAGCAGCGCATCTTTTAAGTTTTTTCTCGCCGGAAAATCGGAAAAATATATTTCGAAAACCGGACGTAAGATAGACCGGTGTGTGTCTCTGGAGCCTACGGCGCCAAGCAAAAGGCGTAGCATCTCGTTTTATTTGGATTCCGGGGCGAAAGTTGGGTGGCTCTACCCGTCGGCCCAGTTGGAACTTGTGTTCACGTGAGACATTCAACGAAGTTAGACGCCCACGAATCAACCGAGGGGTGGAATTGTCTTTCGTGCACGGCAGAGCGTGTGTGAGAACAGCATCGCTTCGTTAACCCCGCGGTGTCGCCGTAAGTGTGTTCGAGCTGGCCAAGCGAAACTACACTCTCAAAAAAACAAAAGTGTATTGTTACCATTTCGTCGTTTACCCTGAGACTGGGTTTTTTTTTGAAGAGCAGAAGTAACAGAAAAAACAGACAGGTTTCTGTTACTTCTGCTCTTCAAAAAACCTCCCAGTCTCAGGGTAAACGACGAAATGGTGGACTTCCACCAGCTAGCCTGTACTTTGACTCTTTTCTCGTTAATTGTATTGTTACACCCTTTGTCCCATATAAGACCGCAATACTTCACTTCGACGTGAAGCGCACTCACGTCGATCTGATGGTACGAACTCTCACGAGAACGAGAGGCTTGAGAGCCGTGTGATACATCTTATTAAAATAGCCAATGTACGTGTTACTGACTAAAAAAAAAAAAAAAAATCGGGGTTTTCTTGGTCTTACTGTAAAAACTCTGTGTTTTTTTTCTGCGGTCTTTGATACGTACTGTAGCTAATTCATAAGTTATATCGCACCGTTATCAAGCCCCTCGTAAACTTTGGGGCCGTTTGTACTACTATAATGCGCTGTGCGCCGAACTGAAGTTTCGGGGTGCATTATAAGGAAGGAGAAAAGGGTGTAACGTGATACCTTTCTTTTTTCTTTTAGAGTGTACGCTACGCTTGTCGGACGCAGTTGAAGGAGGGTGCGAATGATTGTGCCACTCGCGCTCCATCGTGACCGGGAAAAAGAGAGCGGTGCGTTTTCGACGACCAGTGGAGATATCGTGATTGGGACAAAGCCTTCGCAATGTGGAGTACTATTGTACCGCTCGTTTTCCGCAAAAATGAAGCGGCGTGTTTTCGACCACGAGTGCAGATATCGGGATTGTGACAACGTCCATCTACCGAGAAAAACATTCCTGGAGAAGGAGAACAAGGGGTACAAAGGACAAACACACATCTTTAAGCACAGCAAGGTGACTCGTGTGCGACCAAAAAACCTGACTGTGTTTGGAGATTTGTGTTTGTCCTTTCTCCCCTTTTTCCCCTTCACCAGGGATTATTTTCGTCATTGTTGTCCAGCTCGCTTGCACCTTTGCATTAATTGCATTACCATCGATCTACCTGGCGGCGATCCCCTGAGTGATATTCCCGTGGATACAGGTGCAGACGTCAAAAGGCGATTGCACATTCTACCGGGTGATTCAAGGAGACGACACGCTCTTTAAATCGACCGGAAAATTCGGTTTCCTAACCTATCGCGCTACGACTTTGTGCAGCGTTGCCCACAGATGGTGCTTTTTTTTTTTTTTTTTTGTAAAATTTGCGAAGAGCGAATTTACCTGAGAAAAAATGAAAGAAGATAAAAAGGCTTAGCTCATATGGAAACGCAGCGACGCCACCGGTCTGCAAACAACACGGCGCCGTTTCGCACGGGAGACAAGAGATGGCGCAACGAACGCTGCCAACGAACGAGCATACCGCGCCGAGAGCCAGCGTCTTCAGCAGACAGTCTTTTCGACTCAAAAGCGGAGCGCGTTCCGCGGGCGGCGACAGTCGCAGAAACAAAAACAGGCGCGGTAACAACAAGGAACTGCAGTTCCTTGTCTGCTAATTACGCCGGCTCTCGGCGTCGTCTGCTCGTTCGTTGGCGGCAGTTGGCGTCGTGACCGCTTGCGCCATCTCTTGTCTCCCGTGCGAAACGGTGCCGTGTTGTTTGCAGACCGGTGGCGTCGCTGCGTTTCCATAGAAGCTAAGCCTTCTTCCTTCTCTACTTTTTCCTCAGGTAAGTCCGCTCTTAGCAAACTTTACAAAAAAAAAAAAAAATGCACCATGTGCGGGCAACGCTGCACAAAGTCGTAGCGCGATAGGTTAAGAAACCGAATTTTCCTGTCGATTTAAAGAGCGTGCCGTCTCCTTGAATCACCCGGTAGAACCCAGGCGATAAGGGAGGAAAACTAGTTCGCGTCCGACCTGTTACGATCACGGGAGGCACATCGGATTTATTCGAACTGTTCTGTTTGGGCAGACGCACACAAGCGCTGATGTGTTTGACGGCGTGGGTCAGTAATAAACTCGAAAGGATGGCACCGATGCTGTTTCAGGTCTCGCTTTAACCGTGTCATGAACAGACGCTTTATTGTAGGCTGAGAAGAAAAAATCTGGCTCTGGAACTTCGAAAATTGACGTGTCTAAAATTAAAGTGGAACCGAACCCCAGGTTCGGTTCCATGCGAAAACCTCTCCCATTCTGAAGCCCTCCGGTCCTCCGCTAACACACACTCTCAAAACGTACTTTTTTTTTTTTGTTCGTGGATGTTTGTTGGAGTTTGTTGAGGACTCTCATATAAACCGTCTATAAAGAAGCGCGCATGCAAACGAAAATTAACGTCAGCAAGTAATTCTGCTCTAAGATAAAGAAAAAAAGTGTAAAACCCAATATTTATGTATGAAGGATTTTATGCAGTACCATATAAGTTGGTCCGTTATGAAAGCCTGCGTTCAGGCAAAAATCAAAAGCCCTATCTGGGCGAATATTAATTAATATATATTATTCAATCTTTATTTGCGTAAGAACTCAAGTATAATTCGTCCCATCAAGTACCTTGGCTGTCCGGAAGAGTCGGGGATATGTGCATCATCGATTTCAAAATCAAGCAATTCTAGCGTTGAGCGTGAAATGGACGCTCGCGTGACAGAGACAGTTCGCAGTCGACTTCCGCGGCTCGCTGCATCGTTTATTTCGCGGAGATCTGCCATAGCAAAGTTGCCCAGTGAATTGCGAGGCACCTAAAGAAGCCAGTGAGAGCGGAAAATGTAACAAAATACCGGATTTCATTGCGGAACACACAAAACATGGCGGTGACGTTGCCCTTTAAAAGCATGCAAACAAAACGCGAGCCGGAAGTGTTCTCGGCTCCCTGTCATGGCGGCCGGAAGTGGCCCGAACACCACGTATAAAATAAATTATTGGAGAAACCGAAGAAACCGGTTTTGAGGAAGGTGTAACCGGTAACTGAAGCCGTAAAAAACCGAAACGAAACCGATATCATCAGGAAACCGCAACCGAAAGGTTATATTTCTCAGTTTGAGTCGTTTCCGAATTCTGGTGTCACTTTAAATGTTCGCGTTTCGCGGACGCCAACGGAGGTTACAGCGCCTCTTTCGTGGTCGCGTCTCGTGGACGCTACACTGTCTCCTGGCCAAGAGAAACGGTCCTACAGCCGGCGTCGACCCGGCCCTCTTAACCCTCGTTCAGTGCGTTCACCACCCCGCGCGGGTCAAGGGATTCCCGATTGGCGATATCCGACGCAGCTATTTCTCTCAGCAAACGAGCGCGAACACGATGCCACGCTTCTGGCCCCTCCCCGGCGCGGCGCAGCACAAAGACGCCGAGTCAGGTTACGAGCTGTGGGCGCCATAGTTTATTTCCTCTCATTAGGAGACGCGCAGACTAAAACAAGCAGACGAGGTTAGACATGACCGCGGATTTAAAGGGATACTGCAGCGAAATTTGAAATATTCCCGTCGTGTTCATAAACAGGTTGACTATGATCCACAATATCCGTAAATAACAATCGCACGTTTGTATTTTGAGCCTGGTGGCTGTATTTTTCGTTATAAATGGCCCACTCTGGCAAGCGCTCGGAGAAGGTCCAGCGGAGAGCACGTGACATCCAACGCAATCGTGACGTAGATCGTCTCGGGACGAGCAAAGCTACGGCGAGGCTGACGTGGAGAGGATGGCCTAGTCGTTCCAGCCGCCGAAGCGGATGCTTTTGTACGAATATTGAGTGACGGGTTAATCTTGTGTAATCTTGTAGGGGGAGAATAGCGACTTCTGCGACACTCAAAAGGCATTCTCGGGAAGAGGGGAGTTCCTCCTTCCCCTCTTCTCTCGTCGTGGCCGGAGGCGAGACACTCACCATCACTAGCTGTCAAGGTTCCTAGACGGGCATTACAAACGAGGCGTTAGCGACATCCACCAGGTGCTCTTTGCTGATCGTTTAATTCGTTTTGAGATTTTTTTCGAGACTTTTTTTAACAAGATATTGGTATGTTCGATGTGATACTGCTCCTTTGAACACATATCGACCAAAAAATGAGCGTCGAAATTTTGTTGTAGTATCCCTTTAAATATTGGTGCAGCCAGTGCTAGCGGTGTGGCTCCACCGCTTATACCGGAAAGAGAAAATAATGCAGAAAATTGCGGGGACGTTAAACTTACACACGAAGTTGACATAGCAACTGACATAGCAACTGCTTTTAATGCATATTTTCGGTCATATTTCACCGCAGGAAAAAATATACGGTAATCTCTCAAGAAATAACTCTGAACGTCGAACCCTCATGCCAGAACTTAGCGTAAGTGAACGAGGTATTCTGTCGATACCATTAAATCTTGATACTAAAAAAAGCATGAGGACCGGATAAGATAAGAAACTGCTTTCTGAAAAGTTATGCAGAATAGATAGCAAAGTATTTAGACTTCATGCATAGAGTATCGCTCCCGCAATGTCAAGTGCCGACAGAGATGGAAGAACTTAGCGTGAGTGAACGAGGTATTCTGTCGATACCATTAAATCTTGATACTAAAAAAAGCATGAGGGCCGGATAAGATAAGAAACTGCTTTCTGAAAAGTTATGCAGAATAGATAGCAAAATATTTAGACTTCATGCATAGAGTACCGCTCCCGCAATAAGGGGTTTTCGTAGACCGCGTTGCCCCCTCCGCTAAGCGTTCCGCAACGAAGAAGTTGCTACTGCGCCTGCGCGCCGATAGCCTTGACTGTGGAGTTCCCGATATCGTAGCGGGTTGCGGAGGGCCTTGCGGGACGGCGAAAACGATCTACGAAAACTCCCTAATGTCAAGTGCCAACGGACATGCCAGAACTTAGCGTGAGTGAACGAGGTATTCTGTCGATACCATTAAATCTTGATACTAAAAAAAGCATGAGGACCGGATAAGATAAGAAACTGCTTTCTGAAAAGTTATGCAGAATAGATAGCAAAATATTTAGACTTCATGCATAGAGTACCGCTCCCGCAATAAGGGGTTTTCGTAGACCGCGTTGCCCCCTCCGCTAAGCGTTCCGCAACGAAGAAGTTGCTACTGCGCCTGCGCGCCGATAGCCTTGACTGTGGAGTTCCCGATATCGTAGCGGGTTGCGGAGGGCCTTGCGGGACGGCGAAAACGATCTACGAAAACTCCCTAATGTCAAGTGCCAACGGACATGCCAGAACTTAGCGTGAGCGAACGAGGTATTCCGTCGATACCATTAAATCTTGATACTAAAAAAAGCATGAGGACCCGATAAGATAAGAAACTGCTTTCTGAAAAGTTATGCAGAATAGATAGCAAAATATTTAGACTTCATGCATAGAGTATCGCTCCCGCAATGTCAAGTGCCAACAGACATGGCAGAACTTAGCGTGAGTGAACGAGGTATTCTGTCGATACCATTAAATCTTGATACTAAAAAAAGCATGAGGACCGGATAAGATAAGAAACTGCTTTCTGAAAAGTTATGCAGAATAGATAGCAAAATATTTAGACTTCATGCATAGAGTATCGCTCCCGCAATGTCAAGTGCCAACAGACATTGCAGAACTTAGCGTGAGTGAACGAGGTATTCTGTCGATACCATTAAATCTTGATAGTAAAAAAAGCATGAGGACCGGATAAGATAAGAAACTGCTTTCTGAAAAGTTATGCAGAATAGATAGCAAAATATTTAGACTTCATGCATAGAGTATCGCTCCCGCAATGTCAAGTGCCAACAGACATGGCAGAACTTAGCGTGAGTGAACGAGGTATTCTGTCGATACCATTAAATCTTGATACTAAAAAAAGCATGAGGACCGGATAAGATAAGAAACTGCTTTCTGAAAAGTTATGCAGAATAGATAGCAAAATATTTAGACTTCATGCATAGAGTATCGCTCCCGCAATGTCAAGTGCCAACAGACATGCCAGAACTTAGCGTGAGTGAACGAGGCATTCTGTCGATACCATTAAATCTTGATACTAAAAAAGCATGAGGACCGGATAAGATAAGAAACTGCTTTCTGAAAAGTTATGCAGAATAGATAGCAAAATATTTAGACTTCATGCATAGAGTATCGCTCCCGCAATGTCAAGTGCCAACAGACATGCCAGAACTTAGCGTGAGTGAACGAGGTATTCTGCCGATACCATTAAATCTTGATACTAAAAAAAGCATGAGGACCGGATAAGATAAGAAACTGCTTTCTGAAACGTTATGCAGAATAGATAGCAAAATATTTAGACTTCATGCATAGAGTATCGCTCCCGCAATGTCAAGTGCTAACGGACATGCCAGAACTTAGCGTGAGTGAACGAGGTATTCTGTCGATACCATTAAATCTTGATACTAAAAAAGCATGAGGACCGGATAAGATAAGAAACTGCTTTCTGAAACGTTATGCAGAATAGATAGCAAAATATTTAGACTTCATGCATAGAGTATCGCTCCCGCAATGTCAAGTGCCAACAGACATGGCAGAACTTAGCGTGAGTGAACGAGGTATTCTGTCGATACCATTAAATCTTGATACTAAAAAAAGCATGAGGGCCGGATAAGATAAGAAACTGCTTTCTGAAAAGTTATGCAGAATAGATAGCAAAATATTTAGACTTCATGCATAGAGTACCGCTCCCGCAATAAGGGGTTTTCGTAGACCGCGTTGCCCCCTCCGCTAAGCGTTCCGCAACGAAGAAGTTGCTACTGCGCCTGCGCGCCGATAGCCTTGACTGTGGAGTTCCCGCTATCGTAGCGGGTTGCGGAGGGCCTTGCGGGATGGCGAAAACGATCTACGAAAACTCCCTAATGTCAAGTGCCAACGGACATGCCAGAACTTAGCGTGAGCGAACGAGGTATTCCGTCGATACCATTAAATCTTGATACTAAAAAAAGCATGAGGACCGGATAAGATAAGAAACTGCTTTCTGAAAAGTTATGCAGAATAGATAGCAAAATATTTAGACTTCATGCATAGAGTATCGCTCCCGCAATGTCAAGTGCCAACAGACATGGCAGAACTTAGCGTGAGTGAACGAGGTATTCTGTCGATACCATTAAATCTTGATACTAAAAAAAGCATGAGGACCGGATAAGATAAGAAACTGCTTTCTGAAAAGTTATGCAGAATAGATAGCAAAATATTTAGACTTCATGCATAGAGTATCGCTCCCGCAATGTCAAGTGCCAACAGACATGGCAGAACTTAGCGTGAGTGAACGAGGTATTCTGTCGATACCATTAAATCTTGATACTAAAAAAAGCATGAGGACCGGATAAGATAAGAAACTGCTTTCTGAAAAGTTATGCAGAATAGATAGCAAAATATTTAGACTTCATGCATAGAGTATCTCTCCAGCAATGTCAAGTGCCAACGGACATGCCAGAACTTAGCGTGAGTGAACGAGGTATTCTGTCGATACCATTAAATCTTGATACTAAAAAAAGCATGAGGACCGGATAAGATAAGAAACTGCTTTCTGAAACGTTATGCAGAATAGATAGCAAAATATTTAGACTTCATGCATAGAGTATCGCTCCCGCAATGTCAAGTGCCAACGGACATGCCAGAACTTAGCGTGAGTGAACGAGGTATTCTGTCGATACCATTGAATCTTGATACTAAAAAAGCATGAGGACCGGATAAGATAAGAAACTGCTTTCTGAAACGTTATGCAGAATAGATAGCAAAATATTTAGACTTCATGCATAGAGTATCGCTCCCGCAATGTCAAGTGCCAACAGACATGGCAGAACTTAGCGTGAGTGAACGAGGTATTCTGTCGATACCATTAAATCTTGATACTAAAAAAAGCATGAGGGCCGGATAAGATAAGAAACTGCTTTCTGAAAAGTTATGCAGAATAGATAGCAAAATATTTAGACTTCATGCATAGAGTACCGCTCCCGCAATAAGGGGTTTTCGTAGACCGCGTTGCCCCCTCCGCTAAGCGTTCCGCAACGAAGAAGTTGCTACTGCGCCTGCGCGCCGATAGCCTTGACTGTGGAGTTCCCGCTATCGTAGCGGGTTGCGGAGGGCCTTGCGGGACGGCGAAAACGATCTACGAAAACTCCCTAATGTCAAGTGCCAACGGACATGCCAGAACTTAGCGTGAGCGAACGAGGTATTCCGTCGATACCATTAAATCTTGATACTAAAAAAAGCATGAGGACCGGATAAGATAAGAAACTGCTTTCTGAAAAGTTATGCAGAATAGATAGCAAAATATTTAGACTTCATGCATAGAGTATCGCTCCCGCAATGTCAAGTGCCAACAGACATGGCAGAACTTAGCGTGAGTGAACGAGGTATTCTGTCGATACCATTAAATCTTGATACTAAAAAAAGCATGAGGACCGGATAAGATAAGAAACTGCTTTCTGAAAAGTTATGCAGAATAGATAGCAAAATATTTAGACTTCATGCATAGAGTATCGCTCCCGCAATGTCAAGTGCCAACAGACATGGCAGAACTTAGCGTGAGTGAACGAGGTATTCTGTCGATACCATTAAATCTTGATACTAAAAAAAGCATGAGGACCGGATAAGATAAGAAACTGCTTTCTGAAAAGTTATGCAGAATAGATAGCAAAATATTTAGACTTCATGCATAGAGTATCTCTCCAGCAATGTCAAGTGCCAACGGACATGCCAGAACTTAGCGTGAGTGAACGAGGTATTCTGTCGATACCATTAAATCTTGATACTAAAAAAAGCATGAGGACCGGATAAGATAAGAAACTGCTTTCTGAAACGTTATGCAGAATAGATAGCAAAATATTTAGACTTCATGCATAGAGTATCGCTCCCGCAATGTCAAGTGCCAACAGACATGGCAGAACTTAGCGTGAGTGAACGAGGTATTCTGCCGATACCATTAAATCTTGATACTAAAAAAAGCATGAGGACCGGATAAGATAAGAAACTGCTTTCTGAAACGTTATGCAGAATAGATAGCAAAATATTTAGACTTCATGCATAGAGTATCGCTCCCGCAATGTCAAGTGCCAACGGACATGCCAGAACTTAGCGTGAGTGAACGAGGTATTCTGTCGATACCATTAAATCTTGATACTAAAAAAGCATGAGGACCGGATAAGATAAGAAACTGCGTTCTAAAAAGTTATGCAGAATAGATAGCAAAATATTTAGACTTCATGCATAGAGTATCTGTCCAGCAATGTCAAGTGCCAACAGACATGCCAGAACTTAGCGTGAGTGAACGAGGTATTCTGTCGATACCATTAAATCTTGATACTAAAAAAAGCATGAGGACCGGATAAGATAAGAAACTGCTTTCTGAAAAGTTATGCAGCATAGATAGCAAAATATTTAGACTTCATGCATAGAGTATCGCTCCCGCAATGTCAAGTGCCAACAGACATGGCAGAACTTAGCGTGAGTGAACGAGGTATTCTGTCGATACCATTAAATCTTGATACTAAAAAAAGCATGAGGGCCGGATAAGATAAGAAACTGCTTTCTGAAAAGTTATGCAGAATAGATAGCAAAATATTTAGACTTCATGCATAGAGTACCGCTCCCGCAATAAGGGGTTTTCGTAGACCGCGTTGCCCCCTCCGCTAAGCGTTCCGCAACGAAGAAGTTGCTACTGCGCCTGCGCGCCGATAGCCTTGACTGTGGAGTTCCCGCTATCGTAGCGGGTTGCGGAGGGCCTTGCGGGACGGCGAAAACGATCTACGAAAACTCCCTAATGTCAAGTGCCAACGGACATCAGAATCAGAATCAGAATCAGTTTATTTTTGTCACAGCGCTTTTACACACATGTGACAAGGGGGGCCAGGAAAAAAAGCTGCAAGTTTGCAGCTTGACGGGTTCCTGCCCCCCCAAAAACACATGCCAGAACTTAGCGTGAGCGAACGAGGTATTCCGTCGATACCATTAAATCTTGATACTAAAAAAAGCATGAGGACCGGATAAGATAAGAAACTGCTTTCTGAAAAGTTATGCAGAATAGATAGCAAAATATTTAGACTTCATGCATAGAGTATCGCTCCCGCAATGTCAAGTGCCAACAGACATGGCAGAACTTAGCGTGAGTGAACGAGGTATTCTGTCGATACCATTAAATCTTGATACTAAAAAAAGCATGAGGACCGGATAAGATAAGAAACTGCTTTCTGAAAAGTTATGCAGCATAGATAGCAAAATATTTAGACTTCATGCATAGAGTATCGCTCCCGCAATGTCAAGTGCCAACAGACATGGCAGAACTTAGCGTGAGTGAACGAGGTATTCTGTCGATACCATTAAATCTTGATACTAAAAAAAGCATGAGGACCGGATAAGATAAGAAACTGCTTTCTGAAAAGTTATGCAGAATAGATAGCAAAATATTTAGACTTCATGCATAGAGTATCGCTCCCGCAATGTCAAGTGCCAACAGACATGCCAGAACTTAGCGTGAGTGAACGAGGCATTCTGTCGATACCATTAAATCTTGATACTAAAAAAGCATGAGGACCGGATAAGATAAGAAACTGCTTTCTGAAAAGTTATGCAGAATAGATAGCAAAATATTTAGACTTCATGCATAGAGTATCGCTCCCGCAATGTCAAGTGCCAACAGACATGCCAGAACTTAGCGTGAGTGAACGAGGTATTATGTCGATACCATTAAATCTTGATACTAAAAAAAGCATGAGGACCGGATAAGATAAGAAACTGCTTTCTGAAAAGTTATGCAGAATAGATAGCAAAATATTTAGACTTCATGCATAGAGTATCTCTCCAGCAATGTCAAGTGCCAACGGACATGCCAGAACTTAGCGTGAGTGAACGAGGTATTCTGTCGATACCATTAAATCTTGATACTAAAAAAAGCATGAGGACCGGATAAGATAAGAAACTGCTTCCTGAAAAGTTATGCAGAATAGATAGCAAACTATTTAGACTTCATGCATAGAGTATCGCTCCCGCAATGTCAAGTGCCAACAGACATGCCAGAACTTAGCGTGAGTGAACGAGGTATTATGTCGATACCATTAAATCTTGATACTAAAAAAAGCATGAGGACCGGATAAGATAAGAAACTGCTTTCTGAAAAGTTATGCAGAATAGATAGCAAAATATTTAGACTTCATGCATAGAGTATCTCTCCAGCAATGTCAAGTGCCAACGGACATGCCAGAACTTAGCGTGAGTGAACGAGGTATTCTGTCGATACCATTAAATCTTGATACTAAAAAAAGCATGAGGACCGGATAAGGTAAGAAACTGCTTTCTGAAACGTTATGCAGAATAGATAGCACAATATTTAGACTTCATGCATAGAGTATCGCTCCCGCAATGTCAAGTGCAAACAGACATGGCAGAACTTAGCGTGAGTGAACGAGGTATTCTGCCGATACCATTAAATCTTGATACTAAAAAAAGCATGAGGACCGGATAAGATAAGAAACTGCTTTCTGAAACGTTATGCAGAATAGATAGCAAAATATTTAGACTTCATGGATAGAGTATCGCTCCCGCAATGTCAAGTGCCAACGGACATGCCAGAACTTAGCGTGAGTGAACGAGGTATTCTGTCGATACCATTAAATCTTGATACTAAAAAAAGCATGAGGACCGGATAAGATAAGAAACTGCTTTCTAAAAAGTTATGCAGAATAGATAGCAAAATATTTAGACTTCATGCAGAGAGTATCTGTCCAGCAATGTCAAGTGCCAACAGACATGCCAGAACTTAGCGTGAGTGAACGAGGTATTCTGTCGATACCATTAAATCTTGATACTAAAAAAAGCATGAGGACCGGATAAGATATGAAACTGCTTTCTGAAAAGTTATGCAGAATAGATAGCAAAATATTTAGACTTCATGCATAGAGTATCGCTCCCGCAATGTCAAGTGCCAACGGACATGCCAGAACTTAGCGTGAGTGAAAGAGGTATTCTGTCGATACCATTAGATCTTGATAACAAAAAAAGCATGAGGACCGGATAAGATAAGAAACTGCTTTCTGAAACGTTATGCAGAATAGATAGCAAAATATTTAGACTTCATGCATAGAGTATCGCTCCCACAATGTCAAGTGCCAACAGACATGCCAGAACTTAGCGTGAGTGAACGAGGTATTCTGTCGATACCATTAAATCTTGATACTAAAAAAAGCATGAGGTCCGGATAAGATAAGAAACTGCTTTCTGAAAAGTTATGCAGAATAGATAGCAAAATATTTAGACTTCATGCATAGAGTATCGCTCCCGCAATGTCAAGTGCCAACAGACATGCCAGAACTTAGCGTGAGTGAACGAGGTATTCTGTCGATACCCTTAAATCTTGATACTAAAAAAAGCATGAGGACCGGATAAGATAAGAAACTGCGTTCTGAAAAGTTATGCAGAATAGATAGCAAAATATTTAGACTTCATGCATAGAGTATCGCTCCCGCAATGTCAAGTGCCAACAGACATGCCAGAAGTTAGCGTGAGTGAACGAGGTATTCTGTCGATACCATTAAATCTTTATACTAAAAAAAGCATGAGGACCGGATAAGATAAGAAACTGCTTTCTGAAAAGTTATGCAGAATAGATAGCAAAATATTTAGACTTCATGCATAGAGTATCTCTCCAGCAATGTCAAGTGCCAACGGACATGCCAGAACTTAGCGTGAGTGAACGAGGTATTCTGTCGATACCATTAAATCTTGATACTAAAAAAAGCATGAGGACCGGATAAGATAAGAAACTGCTTTCTGAAAAGTTATGCAGAATAGATAGCAAAATATTTAGACTTCATGCATAGAGTATCTCTCCAGCAATGTCAAGTGCCAACGGACATGCCAGAACTTAGCGTGAGTGAACGAGGTATTCTGTCGATACCATTAAATCTTGATACTAAAAAAAGCATGCGGACAGGATAAGATAAGAAACTGCTTTCTGAAAAGTTATGCAGAATAGATAGCAAAATATTTAGACTTCATGCATAGAGTATCACTCCCGCAATGTCAAGTGCCAACAGACATGGCAGAACTTAGCGTGAGTGAACGAGGTATTCTGTCGATACCATTAAATCTTGATACTAAGAAAAGCATGAGGACCGGATAAGATAAGAAACTGCCTTCTAAAAAGTTATGCAGAATAGATAGCAAAATATTTAGACTTCATGCATAGAGTATCGCTCCCGCAATGTCAAGTGCCAACAGACATGGCAGAACTTAGCGTGAGTGAACGAGGTATTCTGTCGATACCATTAAATCTTGATACTAAAAAAAGCATGAGAACCGGATAAGATAAGAAACTGCTTTCTGAAAAGTTATGCAGAATAGATAGCAAACTATTTAGACTTCATGCATAGAGTATCTCTCCAGCAATGTCAAGTGCCAACGGACATGCCAGAACTTAGCGTGAGTGAACGAGGTATTCTGTCGATACCATTAAATCTTGATACTAAAAAAAACATGAGGACCGGATAAGATAAGAAACTGCTTTCTGAAAAGTTGTGCAGAATAGACAGCAAAATATTTAGACTTCATGCATAGAGTATCGCTCCCGCAATGTCAAGTGCCAACGGACTGGCTAGGTGCCAAAATTGTTCCATACCCAAAACTGAAAACGAGCCATATCTGAGCAACTATCGACTTATTTCGCTTCCCTCGACATGCTGTAAACTATTGGAACACATATTCAGTAAACACATCGGGACTTACATGGAAGAGAAGAAGCGAGTGGAAGCATGCGAACAAAACTTGGCAGCGGCGGCGGCGGGCGACAGCCTGTTCCTGTGTGCCCTTACAGTTATCAACGAGCTGCCCGATATCGTCCGCACGCAGTCTGCGGCGAAGGAACCGCTGCGTCGCTCTCACTCACGGCTGTGATCAGTGTGACCCGATATCGGCGAGGTGAAGTCTGCGGTCCCACCCACGACACCGGAGTCAAGCAATATCAGCGCGGAACAATCCTGTCGTAAAGGCACTACTAGCACGGACCGGGCCATTCTGGCAGCAGCGGAGGCGGGCAACAGTACACGGACTAGTTATGTTCCTGTATGCCCTTACAGGTTGGTTGTCGTTGCTTACTTTGCTCACGACATTATTGGCTCTGTCGCTGCTGCTGCCCGAGGTGTCGTGCCGGTTTTAGCCAATAGTAACATTTTAAATGGCTGAGCTAGTATGTCTTAAATGCCAAAAGAGCTCTCCGATGATGAGCAATCGATTTCACGCAGTGATTGTGGATATTCGTATCACCCTGGAAGTGGTTCGGGAATCTCTGAAGCGCGCAGAGGACAAAAGGTGAGTAGTATCGCAAAGCTTGGAAGTGCCCCAGCGGCCGAGCTTCGAAAGTGAAAGGCGGCATGTCCAATAAGCAAACACCCGATGATGTCATAGGGACAATGTTGGCGTCGATCAACTCCATACTAGAGAACCTGCTAGATCTGAAGGAAACAGTTGGAAACATCGAAGCGTCGGTCAACATGATGTCGGCACAATATGATGAAATACTGAAAACCGTCACGGAACACGATCAAGAAATTAAAATTACCAAGTCTATAGTTGAAGAAATCGAGAAACAAGACGAAACGAGGGAACTTAACCAGTTAAAGCTAGAGAGCTCCATGACCCTGAATGGAGAAGTCGGAAGCTTAATTTGGAATTCCACGGTATTCCAAAAACTGAAGACGAAGATCTGATGAGCAACGTGAACGAGGTCGCGCCAGCGCCAGAAATGTATGAGCTGGCTGGAACTGACATTACAGCAATCCACCGACTGCCGTCAAAGCCCGACAAGACTCCAGGCATTATTGTCGGGTTGGGTCACATACAACGAGGGACGCGTAGTTGGACCGTAAAAAAAACGCTAAGAGCCACTGGAAAGAAGGTGTGCATTATCAAGAACTTGACAAAACAAAACCGAGAACTGCTTGTCAAGGCAAAGGATTGGGCAAAGGGAAAAGATTTCATGTGTTAGCGCCCTCGCAAAAGAAGACGACTGACTCCAAGCTCGCGCCACCACCCGCGTGGCGCACCGTTCTTTTTGCTGGGCAGGCGCCCCCGCCAGACGTGTATAAAACGCTCCCTTTTAAGCCTTCACTGGTCCCCCGTTTCCCATGTCGAGGCTCTAACATTTGCATGTGTGGCACACAAATGATTAAATCTTTGTTAGGCGCAAAGATGGTGATGATGCTTTTGTGATCAGGAGTGATGAAGATTTCAAAACATTCCGTTGTAGTTGTATACTGATAATGTTTAGACTTCTACATCTTTCCCCAATAAACTCATAATGGCTTTTCCAATGGCAGAGAGTACTGCAGTTGAGCCACTAATTCCTGATGAAGTAAGGGCCCTCCTCGAGAAAGAATGTAGTTCACATTTAAAGTGTTTTCATTGAAACGCGCAGTCCGCAGTCAACGAAAAAGCAGACCTTGAATTGCTTTTTAATCAGTTCGGTGTTCTTTTTGATATCATAATGCTTACCGAGACCTCGTATCCCATGGTAGGCATGTTTTAAATCGCACTTTAAAGAGGGGGCGGAGGATTGGCTAACTTGATCAGAAAGGCTACCAACTGTGAACTACTAAATTACTATTATCACGAAAGATGTAGAAGTGTTGTGCTTACGCAACAATCAAAAAATTTCGCAGATTTTTATCGCCCACCGGACGGTAGCATGTCATCCTTTTTTTGCATCTCGTGAGTCTTCTTTGATGTTCAGAAATGAAAGTCAATACAACGTAATTTGTGGGGGTGATTTTAATATTGATATGTCTTCTGACAGTGTTTCTAAAAGGGAGATGGAGAACGTTGTTAGCATGTACGGAAGTGCCAACACAAGATTTACCTTGCAGTCCAAAACCCGTTTTAGATTTGCTTATAACTAATTTCCATACAGATCGAGTGAACAGTGGATTTATAAGTTGTAACTTCAGTGACCATCTTCCCATTTTCTTGCGTGTTGAGCTTAGTATATCTCGAAAGCTAACAAAATGCCAACATGCGGTTTTCCAAAATATTGATAAAAATAGCCTCGATGCTTTAGGACGGGACATTGCAGCTGTAGATTGGAATACGGTGCTTACGCAAGAAACGGTAGATCATGCCTATGACTTATTTTTAGAACAATTTCCCAAGCTGTATAAATATCATGTTCCCATATAAATCCGTAAAAATATAAAAAAAAAAGTTTCGTAAACCGTGGGTAACGTCCAGTTTGATAAAAAAAAATCGTAGGAAATATATACTACATAAACGGTTAGTTAAGACTCGCAACCCGGATGCTCTTAAGGAATTTAAGTCTTATCGGAGCAGCTTACCCAAGGAGCTAAGGAATGCCATCAAATGTTATTATTCTTCCCTTTTCTCGTGGGCAAATGGTCGCATGCACTGACGTAATATGAGAACACCTTGGTTCGATGGTTAAGGGGTTTCCTGTATCAAACACCATTGAGACATTGCAGTATAAGGGCCGAGATTTGGCAAATGTGTTTATTGAATATTTTGTAGATATATCAAGCATTGCCGATACAAAGGACTTTTGTAAATATATTTGTCAGGGAAACTGTAGATCTATATTTTACAGTCAATTTCTAGTTCAGAAACCACTAATGTGATTTTGCACCTAAAATAGCGGTAGCTGTGACGCTGATGGAATGCAAATTCGCTCCAGTAAGTATGTTGTTCTGCCGACCGAATTGCTCCCATATTAATTTTTATTTTGAATCTTGGGTGTGTTCAGATAAGAACGGTCATGGTGGTGCCATGCCTATTTTTTGTTCGTAGTCACATTTTTAAATGAGGTAGCGAAACCTGTCCACACAACGGGACAGACCTTACTTTTTTGCAAAATACTTCTTTGTATTTCGTGAAAAAAATCGCAGTCTAGAGAACATTGAAAAAACAATTTTCCCAACTGCGCAATGACGTAAATTTTAAGGCCGTTGAAATAAGAAATACAGCTTTCTGCACAGTCAAATATTTTACGCTTAGTGCACGCATACTTTACGGTCAGAATTATTGTTAACTCATGTGACCATATATTTCTAGCGAAATAAAATGACACACTTGGCTTCCGGAGCAAACCTACATTATGAGGCATTTTTCGGCGAATTCTTAAGTCGAATTAGATTGGTATTCTAAAGGTGAAACTTTTTATGGAGAGTGTTTCATGCTTCGTGAACTTTTGGCAAATTAATTAGCGTTCTACTGTTTAAACTGTTTTTTGCATTCTGCCCGGAAATTTCGTCAAAATCGAAGAAGTCAAAATTTTGCAATTTTTGTGCAGCAATTAAAAAAAAAAAAAATCATCCTCGATTTTTTTTTTTTTAATTTTACCCGATGGGCCTTGGATGACAGGTAATTACAGATATGCAAAAACATGTTGCATTATTTTGTTTTAAAACAAGAAAATAAATCCGTAACCAGGTCGCAGTGTTGTACGGAACGGCGTTCCAAGGAACGGCGTTCCTGGAACGTGTTCCTTTTAGGAGGAACGAAGGAACGCGGCCGTTCCATTTTGCATCGCTGGAACTGAAACGGAAACGCGTTACATTTTTACTGGAACGGAAAAAAAGAACGGCGTTCCTTTTTTTTTCGTCCAGTGGGGTAATTTTTATTGTGTTTCGAACTGGGAAATGTTGAAAGCACAAAAACAATATCCTTGCGAAGTGCAGGATCTCGTTAAATTTTTGGCTACTAATCTTGTGGATTATTTTGTGTGGTCCTCGCTTGCTAACAATTTCGGGTGCAGGAGAGCTGGTGAACATTGGTTCGTTTTTGTGTTATCGAAACTGCGGTACAAGAAGCAAGGCTTTTAGTCGTAGGAAAAGACAAAGAAAGAGGGTTGTTTCAAACTCAGCCACTTTCTTTGGTTTCACGAATCCTTATACACCCAGGAATCTCAGGCCGACTACAGCCAATTGTGAACTTCCATAACGAGACCTACAGTTACAACAAGATCACAGATTGCTAGACATCGGACGCACCGTAGTATTCCGAACATATTTCACTTAAAAGAAACACACACACACACACACACAAAACTTTATTTCTTCTCTTGTCCCCCATCTTCAAAATAAACAACAAAGCCAACCTTACAAAGAAGTATACATGTGGAGGTTTTAAGACTGACCTTACAAAAACCCTACCCTTTCCTCCACTTCCTCGTCTTGCGGACAGCAACACTGAGAAGCAACTGTTGTTAAGTTCGAGCAAGGGACTTTTGTTCAATTGAAACGTTTCAGGTTGTTGTAAAACGCTCGTACAATGTTGGGTAAAAGTACATTCGGCTCGTCTGAATCGTCCACTGCAAACATTTTTAGAGTTTTTTTAGACAAAAAAGATTTTTAACTTGAATATATCAACAAATGAAACCCTGCTTCCGCTTGTTTTCTTTTCCTGTTGCCCTTCCATAACGACATACAAACTCGTATGTTGACTACTAATGGGATAGATAAAAAAAGTCTGCTTGATTTAACTAAATATAGTAATTAGCAAAATACAAATGTAACGTATATGTAACGATGCGTTCCATTTTTTCAACCGTAACGGGAACAAGTTTCTTTTTCACAGATGTAACTTGTAACGGGAACGCGTTCCAAAAATCAGAAGGAACGAGGAATGAGCTTTCGTTCCTTTTTTTGAGGAACGTGTACAACACTGCCAGGTCGTGATCGCATCAATTACCGCTGGGGCGTTCCTGTCTTCTCGACTACTGGTACACGAGCGACGCGTGCCACAGTAACCGTACTTGGCCATATTAATGCCCAGGCGCCACGAAGCACTCTAAATATAGCACGTGAACTTGGTTTCATCGCTGATGTGGCTGATATTGCCAATGAATACTGAACGCTTCGGCGATCCATATGGGGGTGTTATACTTGGCTGGTTAGATGTTCATTGTGCTACCATTTCAAGTTGGTACTTTAATATTAGTTCCTGGCTGAAAAAAATTATCTGATTCGTATTTCTGGGGATCGCTCGAAAGCTTGCTGACAATGTAGTTTTATTCATTTTTCTAGGCACCGCCCGGAACAAGCGACATTGCGGAAGCTTCTGCCCCGACCGATGGTGGGCATGTCTACACTCCCAGAAAAAAAGGGGGTCAGGTGGAGTCAAATGCGCTTTTGACTCCCCATTTTTGCGTGATAGCGTCACGGTACTCCATCTGGCAGCAAAAAAGAGTCTGATGCGGTTCGGACTCCCTCAAAAGCACTGGAGTCAAATGAGAATAGTAAATGCCTGAACTCAAGTGACCCCACTTGGCACGCAGGGAGTCATCTGATTCTATGAGGTTGGTAGAGTCAGCGTGACAGAGTCTCGCCACCAAAGTCAAATGGTGGAACCTCTCGCGGAAGTTTTTTCACTTCGACCGATGTCCGCTGCAGGACACAGAAGCCTTGATTTGAAAGTGCACTTATGGCTAAAGATCTATTTGTATTTTCATGTATGTTGTTCTCTTACAATTTTGAAAATTGCTTGTTCTTCGTACCTTTATTTTGATTTTTCTGTACTCTTACAATTTCAAGAGTTAGCGGGAATTTTATCTCCCCAATGTTCCTGAGAACTTTAATCCAAAGTCGTCTATTCGCGACTCCAGCAAAACGGACGCCACCAAGCGGGAAAACCGGGAACCAGCCGGTCCAGGTCGCTCCGCGCCCCTCCGCGTCTCTGGTGGCTTTCGCGGACACGTGTTGTCGGCGCGGGGGCGAACAATGTAATTTGACGAAGGTCCGAAAGTTTGCATGAGTGTTCATTAGGTTGGTGAAGCCTCAGTAGGTTGTTTCCTTCCATCACGTGTTTGAAAGCCCGTTTATTCCACAACACACGGTCGCGTGCTTTCGATTTCCTGGATGGGGAGGAATCACGGAAAAACGTTTCGATTTCTTGTCTGTCTCGAATCACATTCAAAGTAACGACTACTTGGTAACTGATAAGTGGTTTCTTTAGAAAGATGTAGAACAGTGGACTGAGGACGACAGACGAGGTGTTTCACTGGAGGGAACACCAACATTGCAGTCAAGTGAATGGGAAGGTTCGACAGCTGCTTTTCTTGAGTTTGGTTGTGTTTGATTAGCTTCAAGTTTGTGCCACCGACGCCGGTCGGTGCGTTGGCTATTCATCTTGGCTGATTTTCGCCGAAAAAGCCTCTGAACCACACTGAAGGAGTTGGGCTGATTTCGCAATTACTTGATTCAGGAAAACCTGCTCGCTGCATATGATTAATGAGGGAAATTATCTGCTTTCAAAAGGTGGAGGACGCGTCTCGCAAAGTTAGAAGCTGTCACGGCATTATGATCTATCGCTACTCCAATATTTATATTGTACCCCCGTCGAAGCCATCAGCAATATGCGTCTACATTGCTCAGGTTTACCGGCCACGCAAAAAGCTAATTTTCTCCGGATTCGAGGTCAAGTTCAATGCAGAGAGGTTTTGCGTGAATCTCAGATGAAGACTCTCTTCAGTTTGTCCGCATTCGTCTCCGTGCTACCGGCTAGGAGCATTCAGCTAAGTTTAAGTAGTTTCTCTCTGTCTGTCAAATATACTTTTATTTGGCAGTTCACCTAATAGTTAGTCAACTAAGTTCATATTTCAACCCGAAGAATATACTAATATCGCTTTAGTGGGACAGTTCGTAATATATATTACGAGCGGGTTATGTATTATATAATACATAACCCGCTCGTCAAAATAACTTCTCGATTGCTACTAAAACCAGAATTGAAATAAGAGTGTCAGCTGCGTAGTGGGGCGCCAGCGGGTTAAAATGCTCCTCGGCTGAAGAAGCTCTCGCTCAATTTTCGTAATTTTCCTGCAGCCTGTGTTGTTGACCGCACAAAACCTCGATTTCGCGGACAGATAAGTCGCATGGTCGAGACATGCCAGTTAGCTGAAAATTGCTTTCGGTGGAACAATCCTGTAGTCATCGCCGCTTTCCTTAGATGATCAAAACTGATTAAAAGTCTATTACCGTCTCTCCGGAGCCCATAGTTTCGGTTTTGAACGAAATCTCCGAAACGAAAGTTTGACATGAAAAGAGCAAAAAAACATCGGGAAAACAAAACTATGCGTTGCAAGTTTATGTGCACCGGCTACACTTAACTATCTCAGTTCAGATACCTATAAAATTTGGCATTAAAAAAAAGAAAATCTGTTAAATTGAATGCGCCACCCGTTCAGGCAGCCCGGCCGAGCCGACGCGACCTGGACTCAGCCGCCATGTTTGTTTGGTGGTGGCGCCCCCTATAGGTCGCTGGAGTCGCGAATACATTCCAATAAAAGAGAGGTCATACATGGTTCCTTTCATGTATACATTTCGACGTGTGAAACATTCATTTTAGGTTAATTTTTTCTTGCGGATGTAATAAGGGCTGCATTAAGAGGCAAGTTTCCAAACTGGCGACTGAATCTTAAGTCACCCATACAAACCACCGTCTTATTACGTCTCATGGCATTTCTGGCATTACCTTATATCGTGACTTAAACGCTACGTTTAGTAATATGGCACCATTAAATTAATAACAATGTTGAGCGCTCTCTCAACTAGATATTTTAACCTTTCAGGATCCCACAAAGACGTCAGTCTACCAGGCCGTGAGTTACAGCGGGCATCAGCTTACAACTTCTGACACTGCAAGAATGACATTTAAGAGCCTCACGCTTCCAGCTCTGGATATCCCGGAGGCTATCGAGCTGGCCATTTGCGCGTATTGGGCGTTTAATGTGGAGTATGGCCCACACGTGAAAAACACGTTTCTGCTTTCAGAAAACCTGTGTAACATGAAGCAGTCTCTGCCATCCGTGGCTGTGATGAAGGCGGCAACAGCTATTCGTTGTTAGCCGCATGCTGTTAACTGCAATGGGCTGCAAGCAGCCCACTGTGATATTGCATGTCATGTAATTCCATGAAAAGCTCCCCCACCACTATCCACCATATTTCTGCGTGGTGTATTTGGTGGGGCACGTGGTTTTAAATGAAATCACGTCATTCCACTACGGTTCTTTATGGCATGAATGTTATTCCATTGAAAACAGAATCCAGAGAGTCCCTTGCAGGAGTGAAGGGAGTCTAGGAAAAAAGGATTCAAGTAATTCCCTTCTGGGGAATCTTGGGAAACCAGGAACGGAATCTAACAATTCCCCATAGAGAGTCACGTGATTCCAGAAGAAAAAGAATTCAGTGATTCCCATAGGGGGTAGCCTGATTCCTTCGGATATTGGAGTCTCGTGATTCTAGTGAAAGAGTCGGTTGACTCCTGCAATACTGGAGTGCCCTGATTCTACTGAAAGAACCCACTGACTCCTTGTGAGAGGGGATCAGTTGACCCCAGAGAGGGAAGGCGTCACGTGACACCACCAGCTGAGAGAGTCAGCGGACTCTAGTGGAGAGGGCGTCTGATGAATCCACCGGGCGCTAGAGTCATTTGAGTCTTTTAAAGGAGCCACCACAGGGACAGATTTTGACTCCCCTAAAGGGAGTCAGTGTTGATTCCCTTTTTTTTTTTAGAGTGTAGGGCGGAACGATAACGAAAAACAATGGAGAATGAGTGGAAATCAAGGTTAAATCAGAAGGGATTTAGTTAGCGCAAGCGGTTCAGCGACGGGGGCAACAGCCAAGTGTGTGCTCAGGCGCTATTTGCAATAGACCGATCTCACCAAGCGTTTGGCGCTTGCTCAAGGCAGCCATAACTTTAGTTCACAGGAGCCATTCGGCAATGCACGAGACTGTTCGTGCCCTGCACGCGCTGAGTTCCAGCGAGGTTGTCGCACGCGCAGAAAGACTAAAGTTCCCTCGATGCACTGAGGCATCGGTGGCGTAGTCAAACTGGCTGATGAGATCGCTCTATTAGAACACTCTAGGTGAGAATCAGCTCTGGTGAGAATCAGCCAGCGCCGCCACCTAATGCCGTAAGCCGAGGTACGCGCACAGGTTCGTGGTTCACTATAAACAGAAAATAAAGAAAGAATTGCTGATCAGTCGACCACCCAGCACCGCGGAGAGGTCTTGCCAATAAAGAGGACGTAACGCAAGTTTTAAAGTAACGGGAGTTTAATTAAAACGATGATTTAAATAGAAACATAAATAATATAATGGGGTTCATAAGTACCGATGCGTGGCAAGAAATAACCCTAGGACTTCACCCAGCCGGTGCGCGGGCGGCAAAATGCCAAAATACGTAGCGAATACCCAGAAGAAAAACAGTTACCAGACAAAAGCTGAACTCCTAAAATCCTGAATTATTACAGACCAGATTGCAATAAGAAGTATTCACTGGCGGCCATAGCTGTGTGCGCGGCTGCTGAGCGCGTGCTGATGGCGAGCTTCCACAGTTGTTTTGTAACGTGCATTCCGCACTCTCAAGATTGCCGGTCTTAACAGCCTATTAATGTGGGCTCGTTCTGAGCATGCGCTCTAAACAGCACCCACAAATATGGCGCCCAGTGAATACTCCATATACTGAGGAGCTAGCGGGTGGAGGGAGTGTCTAATCTGTCACTGTCCGGGAGTTACGGCCCCTTCCGTTCCATTGTCCGAAGGGGGTGGTACCGGTGGATTCCACGGTGGGCTGGGAGCTCGATAAGGCCAGCCACACACACACCAGCACACGCACACGCACGCACACGCACGCGCACACACACAAGACACACACAACGCACACACACGCACACACACGCACACACACGCACACACACTTCTTGCGGAGGCTTCCCCAGCACGGACCTGGCCAGTCACCATCGCTTTTCCCGGGCTCGATCCGCTTTTTCGCAGACCGAATATCAGGGCTCCAAGTCCAGAGCAGACTTCTTGTTCACAAAGGTCGCATTTTGAGCGAGACGAAATGAGCGTGGTTGAAAGCGCGATATATCAAACCGGGTGCAGGAAGGCCTTGGAACCGTTTGTCCCGCGGGGTCTCGTTTATATCGAAGGGTATATAAATTTGGGAACTGCGATGTACGCCTGGGTCGGTCTCTGGATAATTCAACGAGAGGAGCCTCTAATATATCGGGGCCCAGCCGGATTTGGTGAGACGGGCAATCTACTAAAACACGTTCAGGGGACTCAGGGCTTCTTCCACTCCGCGCTGCGTGCAACGACAAGGAATTCTCCCGATCAAATTTTTCAGATTTTCACGTGTGAAGCGACTGAATTCCAGGCACCCCCTTGGCGTCCTTCCACTCTAGCTTTTTTTTTCGTTCTCGAAACGCCTCAAGCTCGCCATCCATAGGCTTGGTGTTTTGAAAGGCCCCCCTACCCCGTCGTATGCACTCTTGCCGTGCCCTGTTCCCGAAAAGATCCACTTCGTCGTCTGGAGCTCACCGCACTGAAACTGGTGAAGTCGGTACCGGTTCTTAAAATGGGCGGCTGCTCTACCGCTAACGTAAGTGAAGCGACAGTAGATTGGTGCGTTGTCCTCAAGGTGTGCCTTGACAAAGCCAAGCATGCATGCGCCGAGTCATGAGTTAGATCGTCGCAAATAGCGGCATGGCTCCGCCTCGACTTCCTTGACATCGCAAAGCACGTAAAGATGCTGATTTGTTTCTTCTGCCAATGGAACGCCTGTACCTCGTCCGCAAGCACCATAGCCCGATTCTCGGCAAAGTGAAAGTGAAAAACAATAGCACCCTCTTCACAAGACTGATTCTCGTCGTGTACTGCCTTCGCTTGCACGCGTCGTAGGTAGTTGTGAGGGATCCACTTTATCACAGTCTTTTAAAGCTCTTTTAAAGCTCTTTTAAAAACGCTGCGGCCGTCAGCGTCTTCTCAATTAACTTTCTAATTCCCATGTGGCGAAGACTACGTTCTCATCCATATCCAATATTAAATTTTTCCAATGTCGATTTTTCCGCTCTTGGGCACTGGTCGTACTTGCCAAAGAACCAGGGGGAAGTAGGCTGCGGACATGCACAGAGAGCCTACACATATTCTGCAGAAAGTGAATCTCCTGTTGTATTTTTCAGCCCCACGAAACATAGCTGGAACTTGACAGTAGGTACAAACACACACCTCCCGGTGTGGCAAGCACTTGACCCAATCAGGTCGCAAAGATATAAACTTTTGTGAGGCCAATCGCAAAGCTGGGGTGGACAAGTTTGTAGACGCCGCATGCTTCGCCCAGGGACCGTTTCATGAAGCGTTTTGGAGCACATTCGGTCTCTCCCTTGATTTTCACGCGCACAATATCTTCCTTAAGGGGGCTACGACACCCCAAAGGTCGTATTATTTTTATTGCCTAAAACGATGCGTGTCATAGACACGCAAGACAAGCATTGCGTGTCATAGACACGCAAAAAAAAAAACGCATCGCGCAAAAATAAATTTTTCCGCGCGCGCGCCTTTTTATTTTTGGCGTTTTTATTTCCCGCGCTCACCTCCTTGCTTTTTTTTATCGGTGACGTCAAACATCAGGAAATTTAGAAGCTTTGTAGGCGACATTTCTATGACATTTAATAACGGCAATCGTAAAACATGTTTTTAAACCCAATAGCGAACGCACTACACTCTCAACAAAAGGGTAGTCGTAGGGTACTACACTTGGGGTAGTCAGAAGCCGTCACAGATATCGCTACCCCCCTTTAGTAATACTAACGAGCCCATGCGTAGTCACGCGGCATGAAATCAACAGGTAGACACAGTGAGCACCCCCAAAAGCAACATGGCGGCTGGCAAGCGACAGTGGAGCAATACGAGTAAGGCCTAGCGAGCTGGACTGCTTTTCGCTAAAATACGATTCTCAAGTGCGCATGCCCGTTCGCTGCCTTCCGTGCACACTAAAACACTCCAAAACGCGCCTCGAAGCTCCGGCACCGCACCTATTACGAGTAGGGGCGGCGATGTGAGGGAGGGCATTCGAGGGGGTTTGTCCGCGACTGCTTTCGCGCGGCCGGCTGCATTTACTTCGCGGCCAGAAAACATTCAAAGAAGGAATCGTATAGCGACAAATGAAATGATGTCTTTATTGAACAGAGAATCTGCTTGCTGTGCTTGCCACAAGTGATCCGGCGTTTTCGGTTGACAGCGGCGAGGCGAGGCATCACCGATTCAAGCGGCGTCGGTTTCGATCGTTCAACGCTCCTGCTCACCTGTTAGCATTCGTTATCCACTTTCAAGTCCCTGGTAATCCCCACCGCGTCTGTGCACGCACTATTCACCGGACGGAATACCTATTCAACTGGCTGTGGGACTGATCCACTGATCCCACTGGGACGAGAGGCCGAGAACCGAACCCTTTGTCGCTGCGCCGTGGAGCTATGGAGCGCCTCCATGCTTTTCACTCAAATAAGTAGACATACAAACGCGGGACTCCTTGAATTGGGCGGCGACACGCGCCACCTAACGGACAGCGCTCAAACTAAGAAAAAAAGAAACGAACAGTCTGTGGGCGCCTCGCCTGACCATGTACGTACTACATATTCCACACCACACACATACGCGACATGCAGACATCATACAAGATTATACATGAACGCGGTCACAAACAGCACAAGCCACAACATGAGATATTGACACTCTACATTCCTATACACACGACCAGTCGACACCACCAGCTTATATGCTGCTGTATTTTCTGTGACCGATTAGGATGGTGACCACTGTCATATTTTGCATAAATACGAAAAGAATGTGCAAGATTTATCCGTATATATTATTTTCCTCTACTGCCCTTTAGAAAGCGCTCGTATCTCTTATGTAATCCATTGCAAAAGTGAACTGCAGCTTATAAATCAAATTGAATAGTCGCTACACGCCACGTTTTGATCAGTTTCGTTTTCTCGCTTGCCTACACTTCAAGTATACAGAAGCCTGTTTAATTAATTGTATTAATTATCGCAACCGATATCAGTTATCATAACTTTCTGAACACGCTGATGTATTTTCTTTTCTCTTTTTACATACCCGAATGACTTCAGCGGCGGTGAGTGAATGTTGAGTACACTGAGCGCGCGCAGGTGATTTTAGCGAAGCCCGTCTGCCGGTCCTCCCCGAAGCGTTGTTTCAGTTTTCTTCTTTTCGCTACAATTGTTTCTGCTCAAGCGGGTGTCTTTCAAATATGCGTTCTATGCGCTCGCGCTCGCGCCAAGAGGACAGTGCAGAATTGCCGTTTTCGGGCCCGTGCCTTCACCTACAGCGAACGCGAAATACGTGTGCTAAATTATCTGAAGCCTGGTTCAGACGGTTGCGTTTGACTGCGTTGCGGCAGCGAGAAACCAGGACATCGCTGCTGCTTATATCGCGTGCCAAGACGATTCCTTGAATTGGATTCCACGCTTCATACGAAGCACAGATGTGCCGGTGAGTCGCTTTCGGTTCTCGACGCAACGCTGTCAAACGCATTCAAACTCAAGTGTCTGAACCGGCCTCAAGCATCAAAGAACGCCGAGAATATAGTTCTCTGCGCTGCACCTGCTGGCTTCTCCAGCAATACTTTTTCTGAAAAAAAGAAAAAGAAATCTAATCCGAATAGCACGCGTATGTTTGCCAACACCTTATTTTTGGAAATTTACTTGGAATCTCTTGTATACAGGGTGTCACAAAAGAAAATTTACACGGTCTTTTTAATCGCAAAAATAAACTAAGCATCGCCGAACGCTCATTCTCTGCCCAAAGATAGAGCTAGAGGTCACAACCAGATGCCAAAGTTTCAGCCCGATCCGATAACTTAATCAAAAGTTATAAGTGATTTTCTGAAAATTTCAATGGGAAAATGGCGGCCGACGAAGTTTTCAAACACATGGGGCTCTATGGCACCAGAAACCGAAAACGGGCAAAATTGGGCTCCATTTTCCCATTAAAATTTTCAGAAAATCATTTATAACTTTTGATTAAGTTATCGGATCGGGCTGAAACTTTGGCATCTGGTTGTGACCTCTAGCTCTACCTTTGGGCGGAGAATGAGCGTTTGGCGACGCCTATAGTTTATTTTTGCGGTTAAAAAGACCGTGTGAATTTTCATTTGTGACACCCTGTAGGTAAAAGGAACGCGTGCCGAAAGGCATGAAATCCTAGTCCCCTTCAAAGTACTCCGCCTTGGATGACGTATACACTTGTTTGAAGCATTTTTTATCGAGTATGCTCAATGAAATGTGCCAAATGAGCCAGTGAAGGCGAATCATATATCCCAAGACAGAGAAATACTCAAATACACAGGCATGATCCCAGATATCTGTAAACGTCCGTCCTGTCCGGCCTCAGTCGTGGTGTTCAATGCTTAATACCTCACTGCACTTGAAAGCAAAAAAAAAAAAAAAATGGGTATGACAGGCGTGCAAGTTCGGCGGAACCGAGGAGGCCATTTGCAACTGATCTGCACGCAGAACTGACCGATCACACCTTTAATGAGATCACGCTCTTTACTGAACCGCACAATAAAAGATGACAAGAGTATCTCGTGCGGCGAACATTCCAGTCAACTCACGATTGTGCGTAGCTTCCTGTGCTTTTCTAGAGATTTGGTTAAATTCCTCGAGCACGACACCAGCTGCCAACTGTTTACTAGCAGTACATGGTAAAACCCGCGACGGAACCAAAACGGACAACCGTGATACTTTTTATCTGCCTCGGGTTTTAGTAGGTGCCTACCAAGGTTGCCTGTACTCTTTGGCATGTTTGTTTTCTGCCAGTCTAGGCGAACTGAGCCACACGCCTGTTTCGACCGGCTTAAATTTGAATAAATGGTAACACACGCACAAAGAAAACAAGTTTCAAGTACTTATTGAGATTGTTGAAGTGACTTTTGCTATTGAACGGCTGCATGTAGTTGAATGTTCAATTCAAGAGTTTATAAGACGTGACTACCCCATGCTTGTCACTTGCCGACAGGGTGGTAACGCTCAATGGCTCGAGCCCAGTGGGTAGTTAAGTAAGCCTGTGGGGTAGTTACAGCCGTCGAAACGCATGATTACTAGGGGGGGTGCTCACTTTTTCTTAGAGTGTACGGCTCCTCTTTTTGAAATACCAAAAATCAGATTTCGGTGTGATGTCGCTTCCTGGATTTGTATCTTCCCTAGGAAAACTTGGCGGCGCTCGAGCAGAGGCTTATCGAGTCGGGGAAGAAACCGGTTTTTTCCCGCGCCGGCACCCTTCTATCCCGCCTGCTCAACTCCTCGCTTCGGGCCGCGGTAGCAACGGCGCTTTGCTTCACAGCGCGAAACGGAGGTCCGAAAGAAAGTCGAGTCGCAGGAGACCGCAAAATTTGACTCACGTGCAGTGAGTCAAATTTTGCGGTCTCCTGCGACTCGACTTTCTTTCGGACCTCCGTTCCGCGCTGTGAAGGATCGCGCGGGAACTTCAAATTCGGCATTTGGAAATTGTTTTTTTTTTTTTTTTTTTTAAATTCAGAAATACTGAATTCCTAAGTTTCGAATTTTAAGGGTAATGTCCCGCCATCGTTTTCAATCGTTTCGGATAATAATAATAAAAAAAAAAGATTTCGATGTGTCAGTGCCCTTTTAATGAATTTTTGCCATTCAGCTCGCCAGTTTTGTAGTGTGCAAGCACTGCTTTAACATCCTCTTCACCAACCTTGCATCTACACGCCTCGCCCCCCCGTTCTCCGTATTTGCTCTACCGTGGTGAGGGGCTGTTGTGCCACTGCAGAATGAATGACTCTGGTGTTTGTTTACCATCGCCACACGGCCTTCCGGTTATGTTTACACCGCACAGGGGACGCCGCAGGTGTCGCGTATCGCTTCCTCGCGTCGATGAGATACGATCGCCTTTGAGAGCGCGGATGTAACCTTCGGCCTTTCTTTTGGGGAGGGGGTGTGGAGGGGGGGGGGGGGGGGGAGGGGCTGCCATTTATTTTAGCGTGGCGGCAAGTCTGCCTCAAGAAACCCTTGTTTTCCTTTAACCTTTTCAAGCTTGCAGTCCAGCTACGCCATGCGTCACAATGCATAAGATGCCACCGGCTTAACCTTCCGTTCACGCCACGCCTTTTATCAGTCGGGCCAAAGGCTTCCATAACATCGCTCGGCCCTAGCGGTTCCTAGAATGACGAATCAAATCAATTTGTCATACAAGTACTCTTATCAAAGTACTATTCTGAAAAGGTAGCAGGATGAGCATCTAACCGGCCAAGTATAATATCCTAATGAGTATCGAACGTGCCGTGAAGTTCAGTATTCATTGGCAATATCAGCCACATTAGCGAATGAAAACAAGTTCACGTGTTATTTCTAGAGTGCTTCATGGCGCCTGGGCATTAATATGGCCAGGTACGATACTGTGGCATACGTCGCTTGTGTACCAGTAGTCGTGAAGACAGAAACGATCCAGAGGTAACTGACACGACCCTGACCTGGTTACACTTTTTTTTTTAAACAAAATAATGCAACATGTTTTTGCATATTTGTAATTATCGGTCATCAAGGGCCCATCGGGTAAAATTTAAAGAAAATCGAGAATGATTATTTTTTTTTAATTGCCGCACGAAAATCGCAAAATTTTGACCTTTTCCATTTCGACAAAATTTCCGGGCGCAATGCATAAAACACTTTCAGCAGTGGAACGATAAGTAATTTGCTGAATATTTATAAAGCATTAAACACCCGACACAAAAAGTTTCAGCTTTAGAAAATAAATTTAAAGCGACTTAAAAATTCGCTGGAAAATGACACATTATGTAAGATTTGCTAAAGATGCCAAGTTTGGCATTTTATTTCGCTTGAGATATATGCTGATATAAGTTAACTTCAACAAATTCTTGCAATAAAGTGTGCGTACATGAAGTGGAAAACATTTCACTGTGTAGAAAGCTGCACTCTTCATTCCTAGAGCCTTCAAAGTTGCGTCGTCGCGCAGTGGGGAAACACGGTTTTTCAACCTTCTCTCGAATGCGATTTTTCTCACAAATACAAAGAAGTATCTTGCAAAAGTAAGGTCTGTCCCGTTATGTGGACAGGTTTAGCTACCTCATATAAAAATTTAATTGAAGACAAAAAATAAGCATCACACCACCATGACCGTCCTTATCTGAACACACCCTCTTTCTTTTGAGTCCATGTGTTTTTCCCAAAAAGAATGAAAGTAGCAGAGGTGTCTGTACTGTACAAAAAAGGAGATAAAAATGAGTTAGGTAACTATAGACCTATTTTTATATTGCCCGTATTTTCTAAGGCTTTGGAAAAGTTACTACATCATCGTTTAGTAGACTTCTCGAATAAATGTGATCTCATACTTACCTCGCAGTTTGTTTTCAGGAAAAACTGTTCCACAAAGACAGCTCTACTAGATCAAAAATAATTTATTTTAGAAAATTTTGAAAGTAAAAAGTTGGTTCTTGGGGTGTTCCTAGATTTTACAAAAGCCTGTCTTAATCACGAAGTATTATTCAAAAAGCTTGAAATTTACGGCATTCGCGGACATGCCCTACTCCTTCTGGAGTGACACCTACGACATCGCCAGCAATATGTAACATAAACGGTCATTCTTCCAGTGGAAGATCTATTACACGTCAGGTGTTCCACAAGGAAGCATATTGGGACCATTTTTTTTTTAATTTGTACATTAGTGATATAATCAAAATTTGTAATTTATGCAGATGATAGTTAATTTTTTTTCTGCCGAAACCTGTGACGACTTAATTGATATGCCGAATTTCATTTTATTGAATATAAAAGTCTGAGGGATAGCAACTCACTGAAAATTTATATTAATAAGGCGAAAGCAGTCATTTTTCGACCAAGAAATAAGTCGAAGGTTCCCCGCTTCGACTCGTTTCCCATCGAAATCGTTACAATTGTTTCGAAACTCTCGAGTGTTTTTTAGCCAGACAATGAGCTGGCATAATCATATCAACTATATTGTTCCAAAGTTTTGCTTCGGTAGTGGGAATCGTAAATCGCTACCAATCTCTTTTACCAACCGGCGTTAAATTGTTGCTATATAAATCACTATTTTATTATCATTTAACGTATTTTCTTCTAGTTTGGGGCGCATCCACAATGACTAATACAAAAAAAAGACTGTTTATGCTGCAGGATTTGAAAGAAATATGTAATGTGCCATACGACTTTCATTCTGCCAATTTATTTAAGAACTGTAAAATAATTACCATTTATAAATTATATCAGTACCGACTCGGTACTAGTTTTAAAAGTGAAAAAAAGGCGCTTGTGTTTTCTGGAAAGACTTGCGTCGTTAGATTTCCCCACATTATTCTACCCGCAACGCAGACAAATGGAGGTCGGTCACGCAACGAACAAACTATGGCTATCCAGTCTTCAATTTCACACTCACACATGCACTGATAATATTAACTTTGATAGACTAACTTTCAAGGACCTGCGCTTATATTTTTGTACGTCATTTTGGTTTCGATTCTATGTTTTGCACTTGGGTGAACCTTGGTTTGTACAAATGTCAACCGTAGATGTGCAACGGTTTCACTTTATACTTTGCCTTTTTTTGTATTTTTCCGCATGCTCGCTGCTGACCAGTGTAAGGGGCCCGAGGACCGGTCCAGCTGCCTACTGCAGTTTTCTTCCTTTGCCTTCCCCCCTTCCTCATTAGATGGAAATATAAAATTATTATTATTATTAGAACAAGCTTCCTTTTTTTCGTCAATGTGGGTTTAGAGTTGGTATTTCTACGGTCTCACAGCTGAGTAAGGTAGTGCATGATTTGGCGGAAGTGATTAACAATAGAGGTAAAACGGATGCTATTTTTATTGATTTATCCGAGGCCTTCGATAGTGTGCAGCGCAGTAAGTTGATTTATGAACTTCACGCTACCTTTATTCATCCCAAACTTGTATCCTGGACAAGGGTCTATCTGCGTTTGCGCGTGCAGTTTGTGGAAATCGGTGGAAAGTGTTCCACCCCTCTCGATGTATATTTGGGTGTGCCAGAGGGCTCAGCGCTCGCGCCTTTGTTGTTTCTCATCTATGGAAATGACATATATGGAATAGTTTTCACCCATTCACAAAGGTCAGGCTGTGTACCAATGCGTTTTGTACTCCCGTATAACCAACCAGAACGATTAGAGAAATTGCAATGCGTCGTTAAATACATTACCATAATGGTGCCTGGAGTGGGGAATGAATATTAATTACCAGAAATCGGTAGCAATGACCAAAACCCACAAAACAAAATTCTTGAATTTCCATATAAGATGTGTTCCACCCCCCGTAATAAAACCAGACCACGTTAAACACCTAGGAGTTCACATAACGCGGGATTTAAAATGGGATGCACACGTTAATTATGCGCGTAATATTGCTCGCCGAAAATTGGGCTTCCTGAGGAGAAAGTTAAAAAAAATAAAACAGTAGAATGCAAGACAACCGCCTATAAGATTCGGCCTTTATTAGAATACGCGAGCGTTTGTTTGGGACCCTCACCAACTATATTTATCGTATGGTTTAGATCAAATTCGAAACTGGGGCTTAGGATTTTTTTTTTCCTTCAAAATATAGGCGCGCAGAGGGCATGTCCAATTTTCTAAAAAGATCAAAATACCTCGCAGTTAGGCGGATAATTGCGTGCTTAAAGTTCATACCTCTACTCAATCATGGTCACCTTAAAATGAGCGCCGACTATTAGTTGGAAAACCACACAGTCACTGAAATCGAACTAATCACACTCAGGAGAACAGACCGTACGTTAGCAATAATGGCACGTTCAAGTATTCCTTCTTCGCTCGTAGCATTGAAGATTGTAAGTTATTGCTGGAGGAATTCATCGCAATTTGCGAAACGCAGTCGTTCGTGGATAGCTCGAGTGCGCACTTTCAAGAAATTTTATAGTCCACACTCATTGATTTTTACACGTGGGATATCCTAAAAGCCATTCACTTTTTTACTGTATCAACATTTCTTGAATGCAATCCGACGAAAGCACAGGTTTGTGTACAGCACCCTCGTGGAATGAGATGAAAACTGTGTTTAATTTCTGCGTCATTGCCGGATTGAATCATTACATAATGCCACAACAATACACTATGTTCTCTGTTTTTGCGTATTTCTGTATCGTGTCAAAGGGAGTGTAACCTGCCAAGGCCCGAAAAAGGCACGCAGTATTTCGAATAAATAAATAAAATGGCACTTCATTCCACATGATAATCCTGATTGCCATATTCATCCTATTGCACTTGCGTCAATAATCCTTTCAAGTGTCTCTGTAAAGTAAAAAGTGGTTGTTGAAAATGAGAAAGCAAGACCTGACGTCAAGGCTGCTGCGGTGGCGCTACTGTCGGCTCAGGCGCAAACGCTTCATCTATTGCAAACCTCGTTTGTGCGCAAGCGCAGTGGCCACACCTGGTTGGAAGGATCTTTGATTTGAAGAATCTTTGTCCCTACCGCTTCAGCTCAAGGCATGGCCCTAGCATTGGGACCCGCCATAGATTCGCGGGGAAATTGAGCGTCGCCCGAACAGTTCCCGAAGAGCTCGTTACCCTAGAGGACGGCAATGGCCAGCAGACGACAGCAGGTTCCTCCGGGCCTCCCATTTGGCGCAGTGAACAACACACGCTCCCATGACGAAGTGGCCTCGCTCCGACGCTCTTACTGTGGCCGAGTCATCGTGAAACGGAGCAGTCCTCTACGGTCACTCAAAGGATGCGGACGGCGGGGAGGTCTTTGAGTTGTCCAGCGCTAGCTTCGACAATGACGTCTCGAGAGCTTAGAGCATGCACGCGCAGCTAAAGCACGTCCAAAGGCAGCGAGCGCCCGCATCCTAAGCCTTCCTTACCCTGTCAGGGACTACTAGGGACGTCCTGCCGCGATGGGCCCGATGCTCACTATGGCATCAGCGAAGGATTTCTCATCGACGTAAGTAAGAGGAACGTGACTACTTGGATTTTGACGGTGTTAGTCTTTGAGCTTCCAACATGCTCATTGCAAACACCATCCAACTTGTTGTTCGCGAGCTAATGACGCCAGGAGAGGGAACCATAGGACACCCAGACATCTCGCCGCTGATGGATGCTATTGGTAGAGTGTACTGAGTGGCTCGCGTGAGGCGTGTGGACGAGATCGCGATAGATGTCGACCAGCGTTACTAGACCGGAGAAGTTCACAAGCACCGAGAAAAAGTGACGCGCTGCCATTCACTGCCGCGTAGCGGCGCTCGTGTCCAAGCCCGGACGACCCGTTCGGTCTGACTGGCCTCCCCGTGGATACGCCATGAAACATCGTTTTTGTGTGGGCTCACAAAGTGTATTACGAAGGGATGTTGCCAGTGTGATAATTTCCGGATTGAGACAAGATTTCCTGGGACTTTTGAGGTAGATTTATGCCCGCCGGGCCTTCTTAGTTTGGCAGTTTTCCGACATTCGGCACCAAGGCAAGCAGCTCGGAGGAATAGCTGCGTCTATCGTTTGTGGTTTTCGGCACATGGACCGTCGTGTTTTGGTCGTCTGCGGACTAAAGCACCGTGAACTTCCCTCTTCTGGTGTTCTGTGTTTGTGTCAGAAAATCAAGCGTAAACTGCGCTACATACATTCCAAAGCAGCATAAGGAAAGAATGACAATTTGAAGACGTCCTCGTCATTTCAAAGAACCTGGCTGTTTTTGTATTTGTATTCGGCTACGTCGAGGCCTGCTAGTGGTGATAACAACCGAGTTCTTCCTCTCGTGTGTTCTTTACGTGTGTGACAACCTCGCTCCCTTGCGCGTGTGTGCCATTTCGGAGGCGTGTAAGAATTTCAAGACATCACTTCCGATCAGCTGATCAACGCGGATTCGTGTGAGTATATTTGGAGATTTACGTGTGAATGTGCGATAGATATTAGGACCGTTATTTTATAGTACCTGTTACAGCTTCGAGGCAATAGTGCACGAATTGTGAGACACCCTCGTTGACTACGTGAAACGAGTTGATTTATGTAAGCGTATGCATGCTCTATGAGCCTGATAGTAACATGCTTGTTGACGTGTTTATAAGCGCACGTTAATTTAGATTCGCTTTATGTTAACTACTATTTTCTTAACGTTGCAGTAGTCCACAAATGATAATGTTGTTATATTGATCTCGTAACGTTTCTGCGATCTATTTCAAGCCAAAATAAATACATTTTAGATACCCTGAGAATGCCACATAGGAAGGCTGGCGTGCAAAGACCACTCTTGATAACTGCAATGCCTCTTCGTTATAGCGAAAATGCTCTTCTACGCGAGGTACATCAATCGAGAGATGATGATAGCCAACTACAGAAATTTCTAGTTTTGGTGTTTTCCATTCTGGTCGCGATTTGTTTTTTCATGGAAAAAGAAATAAACGTTGCGCAGTATTCATCTGCAATTTTAGCATTGCCTAAGATTTGCTGTGGTAACAAATAAAAGGCAGAAACCGTATTTTGTTCCTTTTCTTGTGACAAATGGGAGCGTTTTTCGAGAACCGGATACGGCACTGACTGCGCACGCGAGCCCCTGCTTCTGGATGCTGGTCATACACGAATATGAGACATCGACTATGACATAAATCCTCCCGTTATACTTTGATATTACACGAACATAGAATTGCACTCCGAAGCCAGGCCCAACGCTAGGCGCTTATGCTATTATCCGATGAATTATAGAGTAAAAAACGAAGAAATCGTTAGCGTCCATAACTACAATCGTGACTGCAGCAGAATCTACTTGCAGAGTGCATCTAGTTAAAAAGAAGTGTGCAAGGGCCGCTGACGTGCCGCCGACCGCATGATTTCGAAGTGGAGAGCCATCGTCCCGAGCTTGCCCAGAGCTTGGCCGGCCATTCTGACCGGGCGGGCTGCGACGACAGCGCCACCACGCTCGCGCGAACCGAGGGGGCCGGCTTTTCGAAGCGCGGCTAATGCGGAGCTCGTCAACTCAGCTGATCTAGTCAAAGCCAAAGTCAAATTGGACGTTTTAGTGATTTATACAGCGTAAGGTCGATCTGCCAGTAGGGGCGACACTGGTTTACACTGCGTAGATGAGCAATTTCGCCAGTGCAGTGCGACTGC